>NC_084844.1:21379717-22848884 GCF_033115175.1 Lepus europaeus
ATGTGCCCTTTCCTCGGAGGGAACAGAGTCCCACTCCAGGGCAGGTCCTACACATCCACACTCAAAACCTATGACATGGGCAGCTGCTAGCGCCCCCAGACATTGCTCTCGAGCCTCCCCTCGGGTAAGGTTTAGGTTGTATGCACTTGGTTACCAAGGATGGCTCTGGCTCAAAAGCACCCAGGAAAGCTAGGCTGGCCACCAGGAGAAAAAAGGGAGATTTTGTTAGTTGGTATAGGATGAAGGAGCTGGGAGTGGAAGAAGGTTCTGGGAGTTTATGTGTTGTCCTGTCCAGGTCACCAGGATGGACGCCCAAACAGAAGCACAGAAGCACGGAAGCCCTGGTGGCAATGGTGTGTTTCACTGGCTGGTGCATCCATGTCTTAACCTCACACAGACCTAAGTGAGGTGGATGCAACTGTGTTAGAGAACTAGCAAAATGGAGATGGAAGAACAGGGAGCGCCCCAAACACGTGTAACTAGAACGCTGGAACTCTGCCACCTTCAGGAAAAATAACTCAAAACATTAGCACCTAACTTAAACAGAAGTAAAATACTCATTCTTATGGTATTGGAATGGTCTGGGCCTCCTAAATTAAATGAAATGATGAAACAGAGTAAGGACAGTAATTTTAAAAAGATGCAAATGTGGGCCAGCACCGCGGCGCCAGCACACCGGGTTCTAGTCCCGGTCGGGGCGCCGGATTCTGTCCCAGTTGCTCCTCTTCCAGTCCAGCTCTCTGCTGTGGCCCGGGAGTGCAGTGGAGGATGGCCCAAGTGTTTGGGCCCTGCACCCGCATGGGAGACCAGGAGAGGCACCTGGCTCCTGGCTTCAGATCAGCGCGGTGCGCCAGCCATGGCAGCCATTGGAAGGTGAACCAACGGCAAAGGAAGACCTTTCTCTCTGTCTCTCTCTCTCACTGTCCACTCTGCCTGTCAAAAACAAAACAAAACAAAGATGCAAATGTAAAAATTCTGACCACAGATAGACGTGCCCATGATAACAGCACAGAAAACGTACACAGAGAAACACCACCAATGCTGACTTGTTACTCTCTTTTCAAGGGAATCAATGCAGAAGAAATGAATTCCAATAGCAGGAGAAAAGATTCTGGTTAAATTCTATTTCCTTGATTTCTTTAGGGGAAGTAAGGGAATGTGCAAATTAGTCTTTGGTGGCAGAACAGTAAAATTCTCGAACTTGAAGTGCCACACCCTATTCTTAACCATTCTGAGGGCAATTAGACCAGAAGCAGAGAAATGGAGTTGGGTTTTGCACTGAGGGAGATGTTGAAAACAGCGCCCCAGTTGAGAGGCACAGAACTGGAGGCCAACTGGCAACGCACCTGTCTCCACTGTCCACAGTGAGGATTTCAGCTCCTCCACTGTCTGAACTTGAGTGAGGGGCGAGCAGTCATTTCAGTATCAAAGGTTCTACTAAATTTAAGTAGGAATTAAATAGCTCCTGGGATTACCATCATGACAAATCCACATATATCAGCTATCCAAGGTAAAAAATATATATATATATTAGCTGGTCAAAGAAACTGCACAGTAGCTTTGCTTAAGAAAAATCAAGATGGGGCCAGCGCTGTGGCGTAGTGGGTAACAACGCCAACTGCAGTGTTGGCATCCCATGTGGGTGCTGGTTTGAGTCTCGGCTGCTCCACTTCCGATCCAGCTCTCTGCTGTGGCCTGGGAAAGCAGAATAAAATGGCCCACGTCCTTGGGCCCCTGCATCCACGTGGGAGACCCAGAAAAAGCTCCTGGCTCCTGGCTCCTGGCTTCGGATCGGTGCAGCTCTGGTCGCTGCGGCCAACTGGGGAGTGAACCAGCAGATGGAAGACCTCTTTCTCTCTCTGCCTCTCCTTCTCTCTCATGTAACTCTGACTTTCAAACAAATAAATAAATCCTTTAAAAAAGAAAAAAATCAGGAACCTTACGAAGAATGATACCTTTCTATTCAAGTTTGATGTGGGATTTGAAAATAAATCTCAAATATGATTTAGGAAAAGTTATGACCCAAACTTAAGGCTGTCATTTCTAGAGAAACAGAGTAATACTTAACATTTTGGCTCAAACCCCTGGAGTGGCATCCTAACTTCTCTGTAGCAGAGCCCATGCTCCATGCAGGTCAAATCACCTCACATTAGGTCTACACAAGACCTTCATCCCCACCTTCAGGAGTTGCTGCACTCAAATTATATAAACTTCACAGTCAACATCTACAATGAATCTGCATAGTACAGCTCTAACTTACTACAGCATGTCACACAGCATAAAATATATATGTCACATTCTATAATTAGTAAGAATGTGATAGTATGACATACTCTAGTATGTCACAAACCATAATTAGTAAGAGTATTGTTTTTAATGCAGTTAAGAACATTTAAAAATATAGAACATCCTAAAACAAAAAACTAGAAGCTTCAAGTGAGGCAGGTTAACTATTTTAGCGTGTGAGTTTTTCTTGAATTATTCTTATACTGTTGAAAAAAACAAATAAATAAGGGTGGGCCTTGTGGTGCAGTGAGTTAAATCGCCATTTGGGATGCCCACATCTCATGCCAGAGTGCTGGGACCGAGGCCTGCCTTTGCCTCCAATTCAGCTCCCTCTTAAGATACCTGGCAGGCAGCTGCTGATTGTTCAAGTGCTTGGGTCCTTACCACCCATGTGGGAGACCCAGATGGAGTTCCTGGCTCCTGGCTTCAGCCTGGCCCAGCTCTATTTGTTATGGGCATCTGGGGGAATGATCCAGTGGATGAAAGTGGATAGAGCTGAAAAGATCTCTATTTCTCCCTCTCTGTCACTCTGCCTTCCAAATAAACAAATAAATAAACAAATTAAATTTCTGGAAATCTTTAGGAAATGGTGTTATCATTCACCTTAAACTCTGCCTTTCTTTCTGTTACTCTCAAAAACATTTGGAAGGAAGTGGGCAGATTTTCATGTTTTCTTTCCATCTTTTAATTTTTCTTAGAATAACTGCTTCCATAAAAAAGTGGAAATTGACTGTAGTAGTTAACAGAGTTTAGCCTGCAGTCAGAATATATAGATTCAGGCTCATCACTTGTTAGTGAAACCTTGGGCAAGTTACGTATAACTCTGTGGCTCAGTTGCCCACATAGAAGATAAGAGTAGCAATGGTATCTATCCTATGAATGGCTGTGAAAATTAAATAAATTGATCCAGAGAAGATAGTCAGAACTGCCTAGGCAGACAAGAAGTGCTCCAAAATATTGACAATAATAACTCATTACATTTCAGACCCAAAGAAATCAACCCTTTCTGACATCCCCTTTACACTCCTTGCCTGGCTGTAAAGCAAAGCTGAGAAGGGAAGAGAAGGGGCAGCCACCAGCATTGGAGGCCACGTTGTCGGGAGTTAAACTGACTGTAAGACCCAAGAGTGCAATAAAAAGCATCAGTATTGAGTAACATTGGCACTCCTTAAAGGTGAGGGGCATCAATTCATTATTCTTGGAGCAATGAGGACATTTTAACCAACATGGGGGTCCTAGGGTAATGTTCCCAATGAACGCTAATGACTACTCAACTATGGCAAAGAACCTTAATTGAAGACCAAATAAAATAAACTTTTAAAGGTTTTCAAAGGGTTAAATAAGTAACTCAGAGACAGGTCAATTATCATTCAAAGGCAAATTATTTGAACATAAACAAGGAAGAGACTTTGGGAATCATGTCAATAGTAGCTGACCAAGGCTTATAAAAGACTCACCATGCAGTCGCCACCAAAACTCAAAAACTTCTCCAAGCAACCCAACCCTTATCCCAACTCCTCACACCATGGCCTGCCTTGCCACCAGCTTCTGTGGGTTTCCCAGCTGCTCCACCAGTGGGACCTGCGGCTCCAGCTGTGGCCAGCTCAGCTCTTCTCAAGCCAGCTGCTGCCAGCCAACCTGTTCACAGGCCAGTTGCTGCCAACCAACCTGCTCCCAGCCCAGCTGCTGCGGAACCAGCTGTGGTCAGAAGTGTGTCTCTGGCGCTGTGAACTGCCGCACCCGGTGGTGCCGCCCTGACTGCCGCGTGGAGGGCACCTGTGTGCCTCCCTGCTGTGTGGTGAGCTGCACTCCCCCAACCTGCTGCCAGCTGCACCATGCCCAGGCCTCCTGCTGCCGCCCATCCTACTGTGGACAGTCCTGCTGCCGCCCCGCCTGCTGCTGCCAGCCCACCTGCAGCCAGACCACCTGCTCTGAGCCTACCTGCAACCAGCCCAGCTGCACCCAGCCCACCTGCAGCCAGCCCAGCTGCAGCCAGCCCACCAGCTGTGAGCCCAGCTGCACCCAGCCCAGCTGCACCCAGCCCACCAGCTGTGAGCCTACTTGCAGCCAGCCCAGCTGCACCCAGCCCACCTGCAGCCAGCCCACCTGTTAAAAGCTAGGTTGCTGATTTTCAACTTGAAATTTGAACTTGCAATTGAACCCATGAATTAATGATCTCTTCAACCACTGTTGGACCACTAACAAGTTCTTGAATTTTATTTGGCTTTTGTCATGAGGATTACCAAAAAAAATTGGGCCCAAAAGAACTCTAATTCCAATCAACACTGGAAGGACTTTGAACTCTCCTCTGTGGATTTCAAAATAGAAATTTATTCCAAGAAAAGGGAAAAATAATTCATTTGGGGCTTGACCCTCAGCAAACCATTCAACTCCATTCTCCAAGACCCAGTGCTGCCAAGGCTGGGAAAGAACCATCTGCGCTTTCCAGAGACTTCCCCACTTGTCCACCCTCCTGCAAATCATACTTCCTGTGAAAAGGCAACAGTATGCTGAGGTCTAATAAATTATATCTTTTGGTGAAAAGAGCAAATATATCTCTTTATTTCACTGAGTGTGTTCATAATCAATGTTTCATAGAATTTCTTTTATTTTTATTTTTATTTTTTTTTTGGACAGGCAGAGTGGATAGTGAGAGAGAAACAGAGAGAGAAAGGTCTTCCTTTTTTGCCGTTGGTTCACCCTCCAATGGCCGCTGCGGCCGGCGCATCTCGCTGATCTGAAGCCAGGAGCCAGGTGCTTCTCCTGGTCTCCCATTCATAGAACTTCATGCAAAAGATTTTAATCTACTTTTATGCTCCACACTGCCCTCTCCATCTGATGAAATCCGAGGAAGTCCAGTGCGTGTTACTCCTCACAGAAAGCTAGCGTCAGAAGCAGACAGGCTGTGCCCCACGACGTGACCTCACACAGCACTTGCACAGAGAGAAGCCAGGACCTCAGAAGCTGGAGCCAGAATACGACGTCGTTTTCCTCGGTAGAAGAATGGCCCTCCAGGGACTCTTCCACCAGAAGTAACATATGCTAATGAGTCACACTCTCCCATGCACAGAGCAGAACAGAAGGGTAAGGTAGGGAGGGCCCTTGGAGGAAATATGCTCCAATTAGATGGAGTTTTCAACGCCAAGCTTCCAACCAGGAAGTGAGGATGACAAAGATTCGTCTCAGTTTTTATAATCACCTTACTTACTTGGTTTAAAATGCTTGCTTACTAGAAATAACACAGGGACCGACACGGTGGCACAGCAGGTTAAAGCCCCAGCCTGTAGCACAGGCATCCTATATGGACACTGGTTCCAGTATTGGCTGCTGCTCTTCTGGTCCAGCTCTCTGCTATGGCCTGGGAAAGCAATAGAACATGGCCCAAGTTCTTGGGCCCCTGCACCTGTGTGGGAGACCCAGAAGAAGCTCCCGGCTTAGGATCAGCTCAGCTCTGGCTGTTGTGGTCATTTGGGATGTGAACCAACGAATGGAAGACCTTTCTCTCTCTGGTTCTACATCTCTCTGTAACTCTGTCTTTCAAATAAATAAAATAAACCTAAAAAATTAATAAAACCTATTTACTACATACACACACATATATGCAATACACAAACATAATAAATTGATGCACACTGAAACATAATATCAGGGAATATTTCATAAATATGAGTGGCTTTTCAGATAAGGATCAGGATTAATTCATGATTCCTTGGATTTAGAACTGGATGGTAATGAAGGTAATTTTTAAAAATTACTATTGGGGCCTGCAGTATGGTGTAGCGGGTTAAACCATAGCCTGTGATGCCAGCATCCCAAATGGGTGCTGGTTTAAGACCTGGCTGCTCCACTTCTGATCCAGCTCCCTGCTAATGTGCCTGGGAAAACAATAGAATATGGTCCAAGTCCCTGGGCCCCTGCACCCACGTGGGAGACCCAGAAGAAGCTTCTGGCTCCTGCCTTCGACCTGGCCGAGCCATAGACACTATGGCCATTTGGGGAGTGAACCACAGGATGGAATATTTCTCTCTCTGTCTCTCCCTCTCTTTCTATAATTCTTCTGCCTTTCAAATAAATAAATAAATAAAAATCAAGACTATTATTTTGGATCAAATTAAGATACTTTATTCACTCAAGAGTTAATTAAAATCAAGAAATTAGAAAGCATGAATAAAGTATGTAAGCAGAGAATGAATTTTCTTGACACAGCATCTAGACACCTGACACAAGCAAGAATGCGTCTCTGACTGATGGAACAAAGGCACAAACACCTTAGCCGCCTGCTCCTTCGAGTCTAACTTCTGACTCCTTTCAGGTGCCATGACCCCAACAACCTCTGCTGAGAGGAAAACAAAACTACAAGTGACTTTGGGGAAACCCAAATTCAGCCTTTCATCATTCCCATACATCTTGCGTTCAAAAGTCATTTGCTAGCCGGCGCCGGGGCTCACTAGGCTAATCCTCCGCCTTGTGGCGCCGGCACACCGGGTTCTAGTCCCGGTCGGGGCACCGATCCTGTCCCGGTTGCCCCTCTTCCAGGCCAACTCTCTGCTGTGGCCAGGGAGTGCAGTGGAGGATGGCCCAAGTGCTTGGGCCCTGCACCCCATGGGAGACCAGGAGAAGCACCTGGCTCCTGCCATTGGATCGGCGCGGTGCGCCGGCCGCAGTGCACCGGCCATTGGAGGGTGAACCAACGGCAAAGGAAGACCCTTCTCTCTGTCTCTCTCTCTCACTGCCCACTCTGCCTGTCAAAAAAAAAAAAAAAAAAAAAGGCATCTGCTGAGCATCTACATGTAAGATGGGAAGGAAGGCATTATGTAAGGTAACAAGGTGAGCCAGACCCAGACGTGGGCAGACCGTGCCCTTCCGGGGTGAATGATCCGGCAGAGGAATTACACGGTTCCAGCCCTGGATGGCCTTGGAGAGATGGCCTCACTTTACAGATGAACACATGGAAGTTGACAGGGATCAAGTGACTTTTCTGAGGTCACACAGCCACTTCATGGTACAACCAGTATGAGAAGCCCATTTAATTAATTCTCAGGTAAGAGTTCAGTCTCCTCAACATGTGACCATCACCCATCACCCAAAGTGGATCCATTCAAAGTCTCTTTCAGCTTAAAATTCTATGAGTGTTATAAAATTCGAAATCACAGGGCCGGCGCTGTGGCATAGCAGGTAAAGCCGCCGACTGCATCCTTGCTAGCATACATATGAGTGCTGGTTGGAGTCCTAGCTGCTCTACTTCTGATCCAGCTCTTTGCTATGACCTGGGAAAGCAGTAGAAGATGGCCCAAGTCCTTAGGCCTCTGCACCCACATGAGAGACCTGGAAGAAGCTCCTGACTCCTAGCTTCAGATTGGCCCAGCTCTGGTCGTTGCAGCCATTTGGGTAGTGAGCCAGTGGATGGAAGACTGGCCCTCACTGTCCCCCCACCCCCGCCCCGACCTCTGCCTCTCTGTAACTCTGACTTTCAAATAAATAAATAAATATTTAAAACAAAATTCAGAATCATAAACTAAAAATGACAAGTTTTATCAATACAGAGACGATTAGATAAACTGAGCTATGATCATAGTGTGGAATATTGTATAGATATTTATTTATAAGAATAAGCTATTTTGATATAATACGCCAACAAATTGGATAATCTATATAAATCTTACCCATAAACAAGTTTATCTGTGAAAAATTCCTATAGACACAAAATCCACCAAAACTGGGTAACAAAGAAATAGGAAATCTAAGCAGACATAAATAGTAAACATGGCTTCATTACTGTATTCTATCAAACACACATGTACACACAATTGGAACTAATATATGTATTAAGAAATATTGTAGATACAAAATCAACACACAAAAAAATAAGATTACTTATATATACCAACAATAAATAGTCCAGAAGGGAAATTTTTAAAAATTCCATTTGCAATAGCATCAAAAAGAACAAAATACTTAGGAATAAATTTAAACAAAGACAGGAAATACTTGTATACAGGGAACTATAAAATATTGCTGAAAGAAATCAAAGAACAGGAAAATAAATGAAAATAAATCCTATGTTGATTGGAAGACACTATGAAGACAAGGTCAAGATAGCAATACTACCCAATGAATCTCTAGATCTAAAGCAATGTCTATCAATATCCTGCTGATATTTTTTGAAGAACCACAAAAATTCATCTAAAAATTCATATGGAAGCATAGGGGAGCCTGTGTAACCATAGCAGTCTTTAAAAAGAACAAAGTTAGTCTCATGCTTCCTAATTGCAAAGCTATAGTAGTTAACACAGTGTGGTACTAATGTAAAGAAAGACATATAGACCAACAGGATAGAAGAGAGCCTCCTCCCCCAAAATATCCTCATATATATGGCCAGAAGATTTTCAACAAGGGTTATGTTGAAAGTGGTTTATATGTTTAAAAATGGTTAAGGTTGGGGGCCGGCGCTGTGGTGTAGTGGGTAAAGCCGCCGCCTGCAGTGCCAGCATCCCATATGGGCACCGGTTTGAGTCCCGGCTACTGCACTTCCAATCCAGCTCTCTGCTATGGCTTGGGAAAGCAGTGGAAGGTGGCCCAAGTCCTCAGGCCCCTACACCCACATGGGAGACCCAGAGGAAGCTCCTGGCTCCTGGCTTTGGATCAGCACATCTCCAGCTGTTGCAGCCAGTTGGGGAATGAACTAGAAGATGGAGGACCTCTTTCTCTCTCTCTCTCTCTCTGCCTCTCCTTCTCTCTCTGTAACTCTGACTTTCAGATAAATAAATACATCTTTTAAAAAAATTGGTTAAAGTTGTTAACACAAAAGGCTTGAGTGATTAACATAAATTTTATATAATGTATATTTAATGACAATTAAACATTTTTAATTAAAATATATATGAGACTCAAACATTACTGGGAAAGAAGATGTGTATATAAAGATGTTTCTGTATTTGCAAAATCAGGGATAAATGTGTCAAAGAATATGTACCAAACTATTAATATTATGTCTGGAATATTAGTTTGGGAAGGTATGTGTGCCTGTTGGAGGAGGGGGAAGAATATTAACTTTTCTTTACATGCCTCCGTACTGCTTGACTTCTTACAATGTGTATCCGTTACTAGCACATATTTCTACTTTGGCAATCAGAAGACAAAATACAAGCAAAAGTCACTAAAGACTTCAGTTGTTGATAAGAGTATGTGCACAGTTGACAGAAGGGATGCCCACTGGCCTGAACTCTAAGGACCCTGTGACCTGTAAAAACCGATCATAGAAAGGCACACGCTGTTTGGGAGTTGATGAATCAGTTGACAGCTCATGTCTCTCCAGGTGTGGACAATTGTTTATGAAATCATGATCATGACTGAATGACCACTTAGGAAGAAAACATTCGGTTCAGGTAAACTCTGCCTAAAGGTTACCAAAGGACACAGATGACAAAGTGACCAGGGCAGTGCTTGGCCAAGAGGCGCTGCCACGTTGACTTCCCTGATGCGCCTTCACTTAGGCCACAGGGCAAGGAAGAAACATAATGAGAGTTAATTGAATAATGACCAAAGCAGGCTATTGAGATGCTATTTATAATTTTCTAAACAACTCGGAGATCAACCAATCAGAGATGGACTTCGCAACTGACATCAAGGGAAGATGCTAAACGTTAGGAAAGTATGAAGCTCCACGGCATGTATATAAGGCCAGGTGTGGAAGGTGCAGACAAAACTCAGAAACTTCTCTCCACAACACACATCTCACCTCAGCTCCTGACACCATGGCCTGCCTTGCCACCAGCTTCTGTGGGTTTCCCAGCTGCTCCACCAGTGGGACCTGCGGCTCCAGCTGTGGCCAGCCCAGCTGCTGCCAACCCAGCTGCTGCCAGCCAACCTGCCCCCAGCCCAGCTGCTGCGAGCCAATCTGCCCCCAGCCCAGCTGCTGCCAGCCAATCTGCCCCCAGACCAGCTGCTGCGGAACCAGCTGTGGCCAGGAGGGTGGCTCTGGATCTGTGATCTGCCGCACCCGGTGGTGCCGCCCTGACTGCCGCGTGGAGGGCACCTGTGTGCCTCCCTGCTGTGTGGTGAGCTGCACTCCCCCAACCTGCTGCCAGCTGCACCACGCCCAGGCCTCCTGCTGCCGCCCATCCTACTGTGGACAGTCCTGCTGCCGCCCCTCCTGCTGCTGCCACTGCTGTGAGCCCACCTGCTAGAAGTCAGGTTGCTGCTTAGGAATGAAAGGGCAAGCAGAACAACCATGCTGACCTCTGGAAAAGGTCCAATTTCACCTGGATGTGAAGTATTCTGAGGTTGCTAAGCCACTCGGAAACAATGAAACTCTTAGAAGCCCTGTGGAAGTGTCAGCCGGCCTGTCCTGGAGACCCCGCCTCGCTGGAGACGGCACCGGGATGAGCAGTTCACGTCTGGGCCATCTCTGCTCCCTTCCCTGTCTCTCCACCCTCCGACTCTTCATACCTACCTTCTCCTGGAATACCCCTTGATAATTTCAAATAAAATGCTTTAATGTGCAAAGCAGACTGCCTTATGTCCTCCTTCCACCCACAGGCTTGTTGACCGGTACCTGGAATGCTAGAATGGGTCTGCCTTTTGATAACAGCCCTAGGCATAAACATAGAGTCTAAACCAGAAAGATTAGATAAAAATTTTGTATGACTGAATCTACCTTTTAATAAAATGCCCTTTGCATTAAATAGTCTGCATAGCTAATATAATACTTACATACTCCAATCTATTATGATTAGGTCTAAACCAATAACGCCACCTTTGTGAAATTAAATTTTCATGTGGATCAAAGCTAGGAATTCCTATCTAAAGCTACCGCTATCATCTCTAAGCTCTTTCCATTCAATATTCTAGACATACTCCTTCATTCATACCCACTATAAAGAATTTGTATTATCACTAAATAGATCTTTTCAGCAT
This sequence comes from Lepus europaeus, assembly GCF_033115175.1. Taxonomy (NCBI): domain Eukaryota; kingdom Metazoa; phylum Chordata; class Mammalia; order Lagomorpha; family Leporidae; genus Lepus; species Lepus europaeus. The sequence goes on from NC_084844.1 coordinate 21,390,920, forward strand.
CCACCACATACTATTTTCCAAGAGCATTTGGGTTTAATTTCTATGCTTTGGCCTGGCACATTCTTCCCACTGATCCCCAAATGGCTCTCTCAGCTTCAACCTCCACTCTTCACATCCGTTCACTATTCGCATGTGCTAGGCATGTCTCTGGCTAAGTGAGCAGTGAAGGGCTAGAGAGGGCACCCAGTGAGTTCTCCCATCACCCTTTGTCAGAGAGGTGCACTCGAAATCTGGAAGAGCTGTATCACAGAGTGCACTTCACAACCCAAGCAGAGAGTTGTTCTATGAAGAAGTTAACACACATCTAGAACAAAAATATTGCTTTTATCGTTTAATTTTGAAATTCTTCATGAATGGTTGAAGTATAATATAGCATAGAATAGGATAGAAATACAGGACATTTTAGGAAAAATATTTCCAAAGTATTTACAAGAGCCTGGCACTTACCTCTGTCATTTAATTAGTTGCACTGACGAGTCACAGACAAGGTGACACATTCCAGAAAGGAATAAAGCAGAAGGCAGCATGTTCTTCAAAATGCCACAACTCCCCGATGTCATTTGTTTCCTCTGAGTCTTGGTTCAACCATTAAATCCACAAAAGAACAACAGAGCATTTTCTGGTCTCTTTTGACCTCAAACAGCAAGGCCCCTTCATGAGAAGCTGTGCAGCCTGCCAGCTGCCTTTTCTCCTTTATGAGCGGTACAGGCATCCCACAAACCACGCCTTTGACTCCACCCATTCGGCAAACAATGATTGAATCACATTCAATAAACATTGAGTGAGGTTTTACCCAAAGCTCAGTTCTCTGCTGGATACCTTCCTACATACTATGCCATTTGGTCCACAAGAAAAGGCCTCTGGCCTGAAACATGTTACTGTTTACACACTTCAAATCGGTTGAAGTCAAAGGAACTGCAAGGCGAGTGTGACTTGAGGTTGGACTAAATGAGGTGGAAGCTTTGATTTACGCACGACCACAGGTACTCCCTCAGCTCAGGGAATGTCTCGATGTCCTAAATCCAAAGGAATTCAGACTATATTTTCAAGAGGAAAAAAAAATAATAGTTTAAAAATAGCAGCACTAGCCTTAGCAGTCGGGATAGTCACGTGGAATAACTACTATGCAAAATGAGGGCGTTGACTTGAACTAAAATGGGAAGACTCTTTGAACAAGGGAAACCACAAGCATATTCTAAAGAGCAAAAGGCTGAATGATGAGCCCCAATGAGATGACAGAACAAAGCCATTTCCAGGCTGCTGTTCGGGTGTGTCATAAGCACTTCCACGTGAGCCAATCAGAGGACCACTGAGGGAAAAATTTCAATAAAAGCAAGAAAAATATGTTAAGAATTTTACAAAGAGCAGCCATCTCAGATATATAAAAGGCTCAACGTGGCGGTCACTACCCAAAACTCAGAAACTCCTCCAAGGAGCCCCTCGCTCAGCTCAACTCCGGTCACCATGGCCTGCCTTGCCACCAGCTTCTGTGGATTTCCCAGCTGCTCCACCGGTGGGACCTGCGGCTCCAGCTGTGGCCAGCCCAGCTGCTGTGAGAGCAGCTACTTCCAGCCAAGCTGCTGTGGAAGCAGCTTTGGCTTTGGAGGTGGCATTGGCTGTGGCCAGGAGGGTGGCTCTGGATCTGTGATCTGCCGCACCCGGTGGTGCCGCCCTGACTGCCGCGTGGAGGGCACCTGCGTGCCCCCCTGCTGTGTGGTGAGCTGCACTCCCCCAACCTGCTGCCAGCTGCACCACGCCCAGGCCTCCTGCTGCCGCCCATCCTACTGTGGACAGTCCTGCTGCCGCCCCTCCTGCTGCTGCCACTGCTGTGAGCCCGGCTATTAAAAGCCAGGTTGCTGATTCTCAACTGCCCAGGACACAGTATTGCTGAGCTGTCCATCTATCTCTTTGACCATCCGGGACCACTATAAGTTCTTAGGCTTCTATTTGTTTTCTGATAGGGGTACCACCAAGTAAATGAGCTCAATTTTCCTCTGATTCCATATTACAATGAATACCCTGACCTTCCACTGTGGACACGGAAGTGCTGCCAATCCACTTGCTGATCATCAAACTGCTCTGGAAATACTACTTCTGATATTTCTGCAGAATCAAAGATTACAGACAAGCTTTGGATTTTTTCCAGTGAGGACCGCACACAGGTCTAACTTTTTCCCTGCTTTGTCATATATTTTTATCTTCCGTTCACCTAAATTTTTTCAACATTCAAAGGCACCAGAGTATTGTCAAATGACATTACTCAGATGTCACCAGAGAGAATCATCACCCAAGATTCAGCTTCTAAGAAGTAGGCTGGACTTCTCCACCTGCCAACATCCGATCCACCCCTTAATCTCTGGATCATAATCACCCAGCCTGCTGGCTGTTTCATTGTATCTTTGATACAGTGTCTTCTGACATTTTTAAATAAATGTTATATACTGGGCAAAGAAACCATGTTTTGTGTTTATTTCTTATTGTACATCAAGTGATTTAACTGCCCATAATTCAAGAATGTATGCTTGAAAGAAATGTGTTTGTTTCTGTTTTAGAGAGACTAATGTCATACATAGCTCATTCATTCAATAAAAAGTACTATTTATCCTAAAGCAGGGACGCAGAAAATGAGAAAGATGAAGAATTAATTCTTGTTCCTGAGGACATTAGTTAATGCCATTGATGTTGAGGAAAAAATGTATGTGTAAAAGTACATGCACAATATGTGACAAGATAAATTGTGTTCCCACAGCAGTTGGTTGAATTCACCTGAAGGGACACAGACACCACTTTGGGCAGCATGCCTACATAGGCCAACTGGAAGGAAGAATATGCTCAGGGACACACGTGTTGGTAGTCCCAAAAGCCTAAGAGAAGAATGTGGAACAACTACCTGTGAGACTAAGAGAGAAATAGTTTTGCTCTAAAAAGAGAGTGAGAAAAAAAGCAGAGATGAGTGATATGAGCAGACCTCTAAAAGTTCATACAAAGATGGAATTAAAAGATAAAAATAAAAAATATAACTTATTTTTCAACATCAATGGCATTAAGTTGAAGATAATTTTTTAAGTGGTGGTACCAGTCATTTAGTCTAAACCTAAAGAACTGAGGTTTCTGGGGATATAATCATGTCAATGCTATGTTTTTTATATTATTAACTAAGAAAAAATGAGTACCTTTTAAATATTTTTTAAGATTAGAAAACAAAAAGAAGTAAGAAGAAGCCAAGCTGGGACTATGAAGTCGATTTCCCACTGATATTCTCACAAGATCGCCCTCTGTGTTGACAAGAAGCATACATAGGAACATTGTCAAGTGGAGAAGGACTCTCTAGTGAAGCTTTCCCAAGGGTTTTCCTGCTAGAGCTTTGGGAAACTTTCTCAAAACGTTCTCATAATAAGCAGATGTTATGATTCTTTGGTCCTCCAGAAAGTCAACTATATGTTGAGCTTCCCCAATCACTGTGGCCATGACCTTTGTTCTTGACTGGACACTTTGGCTTTGGACACGTCTATGTCTTGATCGCTACTACTTCAATTATACTTTGTCTTCAGGATCACAAATCCATGTTTCATCTCCTGCTCCAGTCCTTGAAAGAAACTCTTCAGACCTTGATTCCACTTGTTGAAAATTCCCATTGAAAGCTCTGCTCTTGTCTGGCTGATCTGGGTACAACCGTTTTGGCACTTGTGGAGCAGAAAGTTTGCTGCACTTCTTTGGTCAGAATTGTGAAAGTTGAACCATCTGGGAAAGCTCTTGTTTCCGCTGTGAACCATTGGTCCTCTGCAATGAGGGCACAAACGAGATTGACATTTCCCCTCCAAATGGTGTGGCTGGTCTGCTGCTGTGGGCTTCACCTTCAACATTACCTGCTCCCTCCTTAAAATGAGTCATCCATTTGTAAGCTGCCAAGTTCTTTGGAGCATTGGCTCAATGACTTTTCATAAAGCATCCATGATTTTACCATCCTTCCACTCAAGCTTCACCATAAGTTTGATGTTTGTTCTTGCTCCAAGTTTACAGAATTCATGTTCCTCTGACAGGAACTCCTTTCAAACTGACTTCTGACTCTTCTTTGTGCCTCCACCGAGATCCTGTTTAGATATGTCACAAATAAGCAACTGGATGCAAAAAAATTGAAATTTACGCATAAAAATGGGCTCCATGGTGTAAGGGTGAGCACTCTGGACTCTGAAATTCATGCACAGTTCTTCAAAATATGTGTTTTCATGCTCACTCAGACTTACCCCTAATGGTAGAGCTAGAAACATGCCAGGGGATTCCAATTCAATCCAATCAAGGTGGCATGTACCAATGCCATCTTACTTGTTAAAGTGATCAGTTTAAGGTCATAATTGATCAAAAAGATGGATTAAGTGTCAAAGGGATTACATAAATAAGACCAGTTTCTGCAAATAATTGATTGAATTAAAAAAGAGAATGATGCTATATGGGAAGTGGGATACGGGATACACAGCAGACTCATAGAATGGCAAAAGCCCTTAATAGCACTCTGGCCTCAGAATCAGCCCTTAATGCATTCAGATCTGGCTGAAGAGCCCATGAGAGTTCCTCAGGCATGAAAACCCAAGACATTGTGGCAAAAAAAAAATGTCCTAAATGAAAGATCTCTATGAGTGAGATCCCAGTGGAAAGAACGGGCCATCAAAGAAGGAGGTACCTTTCTCTGAAGGGAGGAGAGAACTTCCACTTTGATTATGACCTTGTCTAAATAAGATCAGAGTTGGTAAACTCAAGAGGCTTCTATGGCCTTGGCAGCTCATGACAAGAGCCTTGGGTGACTACTGACATCATAAATAAAAGTGTCAATTGTTAATTCAACAACAGGAGTCACTGTGAGCCTGCCCTCCATGTAGGATCTCTGCCCTATGAGAATTAATGATGAAACTAGTACTCAAACAGTGCTCTATACTTTGTGTGTCTTTGTGGGTGCAGTCTGTTGAAATCTTTACTTAGTATATACCAAGTTGATCTTCTGTATATAAAGATAATTGAAAATGAATCATGATGAAGAATGGGATAGGAGAGGGAGTAGGAGATGGGATGGTTGCAGGTGGGAGGAAGGTAATGAGGGGAAAAGCTGCTATACTTCAAAAGTTGTACTTTGGAAATTTATATTTATTAAATAAAAGTTGAAAAGAAAAAATATGTGTTTTCTGTGAACTTTTGGGGACTCATATAGGTCATGAATATTCCTTCCCACTATTTTAACAAACTCACACAATCCTTGGGGTAACTTTCCTGAGAAAACCGGTAAAGAAACTGAATTTGATGTCTAGGTTTCTTCACAGGAAAACAAAAGAAGGCAACCCAGGAGCCTGACAGAGAAGGAGAACAAAAAAAGTAATATATCCAGAACTTGAAGAAATTGTGGAGTGGTTTTATATTGTCAGTGCTGTGGAAACTGACATCAGGGTTATATGGACAAGAAGAAGACAAAATAGCCAGAAGCAGAATTTTAAATGGATAAGACCATTTCACCTCAGGACCAGCACAAAGCTTCACAAGGGATGCAGGCCTTGACGGGTCACTACAAAGAGAAAGAACAGAAAGAATCCAACTTACATCTATTAGGGTGGCTGAATTCAAAGCAATGGTAACATCCAACATCCAATGCTAGTTAAGATATAGAGAAACAGTTATTCCCATCCCTGGCTGGTGGGAATATAAAATCATACAGCCACTTAGACACTCTGGCACTTTCTTACAAAGATAAACATAGGCTTATTATGCAATCCAGAAATTGTGCTCCTGAGTATCTACCTAAGTGAGTTAAAAAATTAAATTCACACAAAACCTGCACATGAGCATTTGTTTGGCCACCAAACTGATATTGCCTCAACTTAAAGACTAAATGTAAGTGTTTGGGTTGCATAATTGAAAAGCCAGTTGGATTCACAGCTTCCACAAATCTCTAAGGTAAAAGTTTGGTTGGGGTTGATAAGAAAGAAGTGGGGTACTGAGACTTAGAACAGGAATATGTGGTTGGATTCAAAGTACACTGAGAATCCCAGCTCTCTCAGATACACTCTGAGTTCCCTTTCCCATAGAAATACATTTCCCTTCTGTGTTTAATGAGAATAGTTGACCACTCATGGAAAAAATTCTCTAATAACTTCACTTGCTTGTAAAGACTACCCATTGTCTTCAAGAGCCATCACACTACCCTATGTACTACTAGTTCCATATCTAGGACTGAATTTCAGATGACCCACGAGGAAATAGTTCTTACATCAAAAAGCCATGTGATAGGCCAAAATCTAGAACACTGTCAACATCAAATGCTAGCAAGAATAAGATCAGAAACTATCATCCACTTTGGAACACAATTTTGTGGTTTCTTTCAAAGCCAAACATACTTTTATTGTATGATCCAGCAAGCATGCTCCTTGGTCTTTACCTCAAGGAGTTAAAAACTTATCTTCACATAAAAACCTGTGTGTAGATGTTTATAGCAGTTCTATTCATAATTGCCAAAACTTGGAGGAAACAAAAACATCCTTCAGAAGGTGAATGGGTAAGCAAACTATAATGCATCCTGATAAATAAATATTAACCAATGCTGTATTGTGGTGGAATGAGGTGAAAAGGTCATATCAAGATGGCTGCTGAGGTGAAAAGTTCATGCCAAGATGGCCACTGAGGTGAAAAGGTCATGCTAAGATGGCTGCTTACAACAGAAACTGCCTGGCAACAGGCCATGATTGGATGGCTTCGGAAACCACATGACAACAGAGGAAACCACATGACAACAGAGCCTGACTGATGGCAGGCCGTGATTGGATGGTTTCAGAAACTGCCTGGCAACAAGAGCCTGACTGGCAACAGGCTGTGATTGGATGGCTTTGGAAACTGCCTGGCAACAGGCTGTGATTGGTTGGGGCATAGACAGCCCCTTGATCAGATTGGCTGGTCTTGGCTATATAAGCTGTTGTACCAACTGTAATAAACAAGTCTGCCGGCTGCTCGCCTCAAGCCTGCTTTCACCCGACTCCCGGGGTCTGTGTGGTGACTCCGCGCCTCTTGCCCCCACCACGCTGCTCCTCTCAGAAACGAATCCACTGCAACATTGTGGAGAAATCAACGGCAACATCTGGCGCCCAAGGTGGGGCCAGGAAAGAAATCAACTGATACATCTGGCTTGCCAACCTGACTGAGAAAGAGACAGTGTGTAGGACTCCGCGAGGTCCCCCCTGGATTTCGGCAAGTAGGCCCCTCAGTGTTTGGTGTGCTGTTCGGTTCTGTGAGGGTGAGCACAGAACCCCCTCCTACGCCCCTTTCCTTGTCCTTGTCCTCGGTCTAAGTGACCCCAGGTTAGCACACACTGCCCAGAAGCGTACGTCGCTTCTCGGCTCCTCCTTTTACTTTCAGTTCGCCCGGCGAATTCACATAAGGGACTGATCATCCCAGAATTCAGAACCAAGTCATCTTCCCTCACTGAGAGAGGTGACGCTCCGGAGACACTGTGTGGGCATACGGCCTTGACCTAACGAATCAAGGAAGTTCCCCACTAAGCACAGGACATACGTACGCTCTGATACACCACTATCTGTTTGTCTAAAGTAGGGAAACCTCCTGCAAAATGCCATCAACAGCTGAGGTGTTAGGAATTTGCTTTGTTATGGCAGCAGTGCTGTGCGTGTCTTTCCTTTGGCTAGAGTTGGCGTGCCGCGCCGCTCTTAAGCGCTCAGACATGGGAAAGATACCCCCCTCTCAGAATCGCATACAGATTACCAAACATAGTGAATCTGTGAGTGATAAGAGCCTGACACTCCAGGTTCCTGTCTCACAGACAACAGTTGATGACTTAGGGAGAGAGAGCTCGGACAGTGAAAATGACAATGTAGCATACAAGGTAGCAAACAAGGCAGCAATGCCTAGTCAGCCACCCCCCACATACCCGTGGGATGAACTTAGAGGACCTCTAGACAATAACTCATGCATGCTAAAAAAGGCTTCTCAAGAGTCAGGCCCCGACTCTCCCTACTTTGAACAAGTGCTCAAACAATGGGCAGCAAACCTTCAAACTCATTTTGACTGGGTTGCACTGCTCAAGGCATGTTTGTCAAGACCACAGTTTTTACAGTGGAAAGCCTCCTATCAGGAAGAGGCTGAAACTGTGGCAAGGAATAATGCTGCCTATGGAATAGCAGTAACCTTTGATATGCTTACAAGCCGTGGCACCTACATAGATCCTCAAGAACAGGCCCGCATTGGAGTAGTTGCCTATTTTGATCAGGTCAGAGATTTGGCACTTAAAGCCTTAAAAAATATAAATCCTCCTGATTATAGTCAGCTCTTTAGAAATCTAGTTCAAGGCCCAAGTGAATGGTTCCCCGATTTCCTTGCCAGAGTCTTGGAGGCAGTAGAGAAAAGATTACTGCCTGGCCCTGATCAAGAGAATTTGGTCAAACAATTAGCTTGGGAAGGTGCTACCAAAGAGGCAAAAGCAGCAATCGCCCCAGTCCGTAATGAGGACATTTCTAAATGGATAGTAGCCACAAAAGAGGTAAACCCTGCTGATACTCCCATACAGGCCCTGACTGCAGCCATTAACAAATTGAGCACAAAGAAGTCTAATGACCCTCCAGTTTGTTGGGGATGCCAGGAAATAGGACACCTACGGCGAAACTGCCCAAACACTAAAAGATGGGGCAAGCCCAAAACGCTGTGTCCCAGATGTAAAAAAGGCTTTCATTGGGCAAAAGATTGCAAGACCAAACCTTTAAACTCCCAGTGGGGCGGCCCTCAGCCCAGCAAGTAAGAGGAAGTCCCACTACTATTAACTGGTCGATGCCCATCTTCAATCTGAGGCCAAAATTGACCCTATATTTAGATGACATTGCCTTTGTGGGTTTAAATGATATGGGAGCAGATGCTACTGTCTTAAGAGCTAGGGATGCAAGAAAAATGCAACATTGGAAGACAGCACCCAGACCTGACCTCCAAGGTGTTGGAGGATTAAAATTGGCTGATGAGGTCATCACGCCTGTAACTTGTCGAGATGACAATGGAGATACAGAAACCATATTTCCACGAACTGCTGAGGTTTCCATGACCTTATAGGGGAGAGATGTGCTCTCACAAATGCAAGCGGTCCTTACTATGGATCACAAATCTCTACAAGCCAACAGCTTTAATGGAAAACCTACAAGTAAGATTCACCCCCAATTCTAGGGGCCACTGCTCACCTCATACAAAAGCCAAGCCCAATCCCCATTGAATGGGAAAAAAACAGGAAACATCTGGGTAGAGCAGTGGCCAATAATACAACCCAAACTTAGCATCCTTAAAGAATTGGTGCAGGAACAATTGGAAAAGGGACACATAGAACCCTCCACTAGCCCTCATAACACGCCCATTTTTGTGATACCAAAGAAACAGGGAAAATATAGGTTTCTACAGGATTTGAGAGCTATTAACAAAAATATAAAAAAGATGGGAACATTCCAGGCTGGCATTCCCCATCTGGGGCCATTCCTAACAGATACCACATAGTTACCATTGATATCAAAGATTGCTTCTTTTCAATTCCCATTGCGGAGCAGGATAAGGCTTACTTTGCCTTTACAGTATGGGAGCCCAATTTCCAGCTCCCCACAAAAAGATTCCAGTGGACAGTACTCCCACAAGGCATGAAAAATAGCCCTGCCATTTGCCAAAGATACATTTCCCATGCGACCAGCACACTTAAAGATCAGTGCTTGGTCATACATTATGTGGATGATATCCTACTTGCTCACAAGAATGCAGCAACTCTGAAGGCCTAAGTGAGACAGTAAGAAATTTACAATTCCTGGGTTTGTCTATTGCCACACAAAAGGTACAACATTTTCTTCCCTTTCAATTCTTGGGTTATCAAATCTCCTCCCATATATCTCCAATGGGCCCAAACCTAAAAGTTAAGCATAAATACTCACTTAATGAACTTCAAAAACGATGTGGCCAAATCAATTGGCTAAAGCCCTTCCTTCCCCTAACACCTGCAGAACTTAGACCACTATACGATTTACTGACTAAGGGAAACAGCCCTTCTTCAAAATTCACATTGACACCAGCAGACAAATCCACTATAGAAAAGATTAACACCCAGTTGTCAAATTTAAAAACCTTTAGATATGACCCTCAGGTGCCTCTATTTGCCATAACCATATCTACCCTCAAGGCCCCCTTAGGAGTTATTTGGCAACAACACGGACCACTTTTTTGGGTGCACATAGCCTGGAGTGATTGTCGTAAAATAGTAAACAAAGTAGATGCCATCCTTATGATGGGACTTAAATTAAGATATTATACCAATAAGATATTTAACACAGAGCCAGACATAGTGGTCCTACCACTATCACAATTGGAACTGTCGACATTGATGCAGAATAGCACGCTCTTTCAAACTTTAATGATAAATTTTCCAGGACAGATTGACAATCACCTGCCAGCAGACAGGCTACTCCAGACACTAAAAACCTTAGAAATAGACTATCCAAAACATGCTTTCCCTGCTAATCAACCTATACCCATGGCACCATGTGCATTTACGGATGCCAACAAGTCACTCTTTGGAATAGTGATCAAATCTTTAACAGAAAAAGATAAGATCCATGTAGAACCCCCTGGGGGATCAGTACAGTTGGGAGAAATAAAAGCAATAGTCAAGGTTCTACTCCTTAGCCAAGATGGACCAGTAAATATATTTTCGGACAGCAAACACTCAGTACAGGTAGCAAAGACGATCCCTTTTGCAATCTTTAACCCGACCAGTAAGCCAATTGACCAGATGTTCATAGCACTTAAAGAGCTAACTGAGAACAGAAAATACCCATGGTATATCTCACACGTAAGATCACATACTGGGTTACCTGGCTTTATTTTCCAAGGCAACAGAAAGGTTGATCGTCTTATCTCCTGCAACACGGCTTCCATTGGACACTTAGAACAAGCCTGTATTTTACACCAAAAATTTCATATGTCAGCAAGCAACATAAAATTGCTTTTCCCAGAGCTAACAATGAGCCAATGCAAACACCTAGTGCACTCTTGCAAGAATTTTGCACCCCTCGCCCCATTAGGCCCACTGCAACAAGCAGGAGTGAACCCACGAGGCCTTGCTCCTAATAAGCTATGGCAAGTGGATGTCACCCACATTAACTCCTTTGGTAAACTTAAGTTTGTCCATGTGGTGGTAGATACTTATTCAAAGGCTGTATTTGCAACAGCCCAATCTGGAGAAAAGGCTAGTAATGTGATAAAGGCAGTTAAATCAGCCATGCTGGTTCTTGGTGTCCCCTGGACCATAAAGACTGATAACGGGCCAGCATATACATCACAGGAATTTAATTCCTTCCTGAAATCTTGGAACATACAGTCTGCCACAGGTATCCCATACAACCCACAGGGACAGGCAATCATTGAAAGAACTCATAGGACGATTAAAGATCTCTTACAAAGACAAAAAAACAATCATATGCCCTCAGACCCACAGCTTGCTTTGACTGAGGTCCTTTTCACTATCAATTTTCTTACTTTTGATTCCCAAGGGATCAGCCCAGCTTATAAACACTGGGGGTCCTTTCCATCCCAGACCCCATCCCCTATGGTTAGGTGGAAAGACCCCCTGACAGGAGAATGGAAAGGACCACACCCTCTGCTAACCAAAGGTCGAGGATATGCTTCTGTCTTTCCAGAGATGCAGAACAGCCCATTTGGGTACCAGCCAGAAACATCAAGCCTGCAACTGATAGCCAACCAGAACCAGCTGAACAAGACTGAGAATCCGCCTTGTTAACAGATGCACCTGCCCTATTATCCTACCCTGAGAAACTGCCCATAGCCATACCTGTTACAGTTTTGTACCCCACTAGCTCTGGTCAGCCACTCAAACAGCCCATAGCCTGTGTGCGGTCATGCCATTCCTGATAACCATTATTCCTCATTCCTACCCCTATCTGAGCAAGAAATCCTGTGGTCCCTCGATTTGAGTGCTGGTTAGTCAATGACGGGTAAGATCCCCTGGGGGACAACCTAAGACAGGCACAGCTGCGTACGGAGACCACATGGAAACGGGGTCAACAATGGTATGGCCAAGAATCATGCCTCCCGTTGCTCAAAAATAAACGAAAAGGGGGAAATGTGGTGGAATGAGGTGAAAAGGTCATATCAAGATGGCTGCTGAGGTGAAAAGTTCATGCCAAGATGGCCACTGAGGTGAAAAGGTCATGCTAAGATGGCCGCTGACAATAGAAACTGCCTAGCAACAGGCCGTGATTGGATGGCTTCGGAAACCACATGACAACAGAGGAAACCACATGACAACAGAGCCTGACTGACGGCAGGCCATGATTGGATGGTTTCAGAAACTGCCTGGCAACAAGAGCCTGACTGGCAACAGGCTGTTATTGGTTGGGGCATAGACAGCCCCTTGATCGGATTGGCTGGTCTTGGCTATATAATCTGTTGTACTAACTCAAATAAACGAGTCTGCAGGCTGCTTGCCTCAAGCCTGCTTTCACCCGACTCCCGGGTCTGTGTGGTGACTCCGTGCCTCTTGCCCCCACCACGCTGCTCCTCTCAGAAATGAATCCACTGCAACATTGTTGAGAAATCAACGGCAACACTGTATGATGTTCTGGAATAAACAAAACTGTCCCATGGGTTGGGAGAAAGAAGAGAGGAATAAGCAGAGGGAAGAGTATTTCTAGGGCAGAGAAACTTCTCTGTATGACACTCTCATGGTAGATACACATCTGTACGTATCTGACCTGAAACCTGCTGCTGGGCCTCGTCCCCAGTGCAGGTGCATTGCAGGGACGTTTTCAACACATGAACTTCGAGGGACACATGACAGCCGTGAATTTAAAACTGCTCTTAAAAAGTAAAGTCTCCTTTTAAAACATGAAATATTGTATTATTATACATTAACAAAAACCTGGGGAATATAGGTGTAAGAGTACATTTTTATGGTATTGAACAAAGGAAGATAGAATATAACACTGTCATAATTTACTGAAATGGTCACACTTAACAGATTCTGGATGTAGAATCTTTGTACAAAGAATTCCTTGGTTTGTTGAGTGTAACTTGATACAACAGAGGGACAAAGGACTAAACCCATAATCAGGATATTGTCTTTATACTTGGTATAAGTTATAGCACCAGTGTGGGTTCAAAATAAACATTCAAATCACTGCACAAGGGAAAGAACCCCAACTAGCTGAAATACTGGCTGAGGGCAAAGGAACCACGAAATGGGTATTAGCAGAGGAGAATGAAACAAGCCAAAGCCTCATGACCAATTCCAGGGACAAAAATTACAGAAACTATGCATATTTTCTTCCTTGTTTTTCTCCTTCCTTCACATGCTGTGCACAGGCTGAGCAAACTTCATAGAAACCTAATTCTACTTAATACATCAATACTATGAAATAGATTTGATCTTGATTTTATAGATGAGAAAGTCCAACCTAAAAGCGCTTAGTTTGTCTATCGCCGCATAGCTCATGGATGGAAAAAAAAAAAAAACCACAGGAATTCATCCCTGATCCCCAAACTCATGAAGAGATGGATTTATGGAACTAGAAGAATGGTGTGGAAAGGCTCAGCAGATCTGAAGATGGCTATTTGGGAAGCTATGGGCTTCAGATTGTTATTCTTTGCATCAGGTGCTAAGTGATTGTTTCTCAGCTTCATGCCCTCTCTTGGGTACTCAGCTTTGGATGGCAGTGGCGATGGTGCCCAGGAAACCACTTTGCTTTGTTGCCAGCAGCTGGGTTCAACTTTGCCACTAGGGGGTGAGAGAGGAAGGCTGGAAGAAGAGCAAGGGCCTTCCTTGCTTCTTCCCACTTACTGGGACTTCCTGCATGCTAGTGGATCTCAAGATTTCCACCCCAGGAACTGGTTCCCTCCAGCAGGTGCAGGTCCTTACCACGGCGACTCCTGAATGCAGTCTGCGGCTATCTCAGCACTTAGAGAAGCAGCTTCATTGTGCCCACCCCAGTCACCAGCGCCAGCCAGTCCGTCCTCTCCTGATGTGCCAGGGCAACCCTCTACGGTTTCCAACTTTTAATTCCTTCCCCCTTCCCTTCAAATTCAGGGCTTTAGAGCTTCCCTTTAAAACTAGGGCTTTCTGCAATTTCTATATCAGCGTTATCTTTGGGCCATCTGTCAGTTAGTTACCTGGCTAGCAACCTGGTTAAACTTTCTTCATGTAACCATGGGTGCAGTTCTTTGCTGATCCTATCTGCCATAGTCTCATTGCCTTTAAAAAAATCCAGTAAACCACTTGTTCATGCTCTCTTTGATTAATCACCATAGCTGATTACAGGGGACAATATTCATCTTTGAGCTTTAAAGAGGTTGCAAGACAATGAAAGTTTAGACCTGATAACACTTGATTGAGAAAACAGGAAGATTTCTCAACATTTAGCTCCGTGGGTAAGGAAACTCCAGCATTTCTGTCAAAAGCCTTCAGAGAAGCCCTTTGCAAATTACTGACCTAACCACAAAACCATAATTTTACTTAAGAGACTGTGTATTTTCCATTTTGATCCATCTATTACATATCCATAGGTAAAAGTAGCTTTTAAGAGCCTCTATTTGAGCCCACAAAGTGATTTTGAGAAACTTGAAGGGGAAAATGTTGCATCATCACATGAACTAAACAACAAAAGGTCTGGATAAGTCTGGTGATTTACGAGTCAAATAAAATTGTTCCTGTGAGGCTGAGAGACTAGTCCAGAACAGCCAGTATGAGTCCCTGTTGGGCCTATTCACTACTAGGCACATTCTCTTTTCTTCTTTGTTCAGGGTGGATATGCTACCTGATCCTAAAATACAAATTCAGTTTTCAATGGGCTACTATGTAAATGACAACATTTCAAGACTTTCGCTTTCTTAAATTTTAAATAGAGTATTTTAGTCGGATACAATAAACCAAATCTTTTCCCAAATCAGAAGAATCTTGGTCTGAATGGAGCTGGAGTAAAGAGTTAGAACTATCTCATCTATAAGATAGCATTCATTTGCTCAAAACACAAGATGTGTGCACTCGGTATAAGATAGTATAGTGGGTTTATAATAATTGTGCCATGATAAAGTGAAGGAACTTAGAATGTTCGAGTAACTGAAGTCAGGAAGTGTGAGGAAGACTGAGAAGAATGGAGGTGACACATTCCTCATCCTGGCACTTGAGACCCTCCCTCTAGCTTTAATCGCACGTGACTGACTGTTTTCTAGATACAGTGCACTAATTGCAGCTCCCTGACAGCAGTGTGCTCACTGCCACTTCTGTGCACTTGCTGCGCTCCTCCCCACAGCTAGAATGCCTTTCCTACTTCTCTGGCTCGCGTTCAAGTCCTGGATACCCTGTGAACCCCAGTCAATTCTAAGACACCTCAGAGTACACCTGTGTCCTGCCTGACCTTGATCGCCCTAACCCTCCTAGCACAGTGCGATGAAGCTATCCAGTGCTCTACAAAGATTTGTTGGAATAAGTCAAATGATATATTTTCTCATTAAAAATGTAATAAAAATGTTGAGATAAATAGTTAATGTATAGTGATTAAGAACACAGACTCTGAAGCCAGCTGGCCTTGGCTTAGATCCCAGTTCTACCATTTACTAGTCTTTGGAATTGGCGACTGATTTAACTACTGTATGTCTCAATTTCCTTTATCTACAAAATAGAAGATAACTTTCATTCCAACCTCATAGAATTGTTGTAAGAATTAAATGACATGGGGCCAGTACTGTGGCATAGTGGGTAAAGCCACGGCCTGCAGTGCTGGCATCCCATATGGGTGCCAGCTTGTGTCCTGGCCTTTTTGCTTCTGATCCAGCCCCCTGCTAATGTGGGGAAGCAGTAGAAGATGGCCCAAATGCTTGGGCCCCTGCACCCACATGAGAGACCTGGAAGAAGCTCCTGGCTCCTGGCTTCAGATTGGCCCTGCTCTGGCCATTGTGGCCATTTGAGGAGTGAATCAACAGATGGAAGATCTCTCTCTCTCTAACTGTGCCTTTCAAATAAACAAAAATAAATCTAAAAAGAAAAAAACAAGAATTAATGACAAAACACATGTAAAGTACTCAGGACCTTATATATTACATGGAAAATTCTGAATGCATTTGTTATTATTACATAGTTATATTTTTATTTTGTTATTATATAGCTATGTTTTGTTATATTTTTACTTTTCTATTACACAGTGATTTTTTTGTATGCTATATTTTTATTTTTATGCTACATAGCTATATTTTTATGTTTTATATGTATATATATATATATATATATATGTATTTTTAATAGACCTTCCATCCACTGGTTTACTCCTCAAATGGCTGCAACAGCTGGGGCTGGGCCAGGCCAAAGTCAGGAGCCAGGAGCTTCATCAGGGTCTCCCACATGGGTAGCAGGGGTCAAGGACTTGGGCCATCTTCCACTGCTTTACCAGGCACATTAGCAAGGAGCTGGACTGGAAGCAGAGCAACCAGGACTTGAACTGGCACCCATATGGGATGCTAGCACTGCAGGTGGAGGCTTAACCTATGCCACAGTGCCAGCCCCTATATTTTTATGTTATATAGCTATAGTAAACTAACAACAGAACATATATTTCTAAAGTCACAATATTAGTTAATACATTGTATTTAAGTCTCTGTTTCAAAAAATTTCAAGGAAATCTTTGGAAAAATCAGTGGTTTTAATTAAATCCAACAGTCAGATTTGACTAAACAATGGAGAAAAACATCTCTGATTCAAAGCAAAATTGTAAGATGCAGTGCCTGTTAGCAAATAATTCTAAGGATGAACAACTTCAAGTTTACCATGGAACAGTAATAAATGTAACTATCTCAATATTAGATTGCACATAGTAAATAGCAGATTTTATTTTCCCAATGCCTAACATTTATCAGGCATTCAATTTTTATTGACTTGTCTACCTTCACAGCCAGGCCAATTTTAGTTAACACATACATTTATGCATTGCTGCACTATATAATTCTGTTACTATCTGTATAGTCTACAATCTATAATCATACAAAAAAATTAAGCTGGAAGCCCCTGGTTCACAAGGAATATAGGCCACACTTCCAGACAGCAGAACATGGCTACGAAATAGGTGCCACCTGTCTATGCAGGGAGACCGGCTGTGCTGCGCTGCTACTGTCAGCAATGTGCAGGTGATGCAGGGGAGGAGCCACCTGCTCAGGTCCTGCACACCTACAAAACCACTGCGAATACACGCTGTCCTCCAGCGGAAAACCCCATGACCTCTTCTCAAACGGGAACCAACCTGAGGGCCTTGTTCAGTGCCGGCTACCAAGGTGGTAAGAGTTGTATGAGACTTGACTGTCACAACCACAGACTGGGGAAATACCTTCTGAGGCCACTGTGAAAGACCCCCAAGGCCCACATTCAAGCCAAGCCCAGAATCCCCAGCACGGAAGCCTGACAAAGGGCAGAGCGGATTCTGCACCACACGTGAGCATCAAGGGCAGCTCCAAGAGCAGCATGTCTGTCTGTCTGTCTGTCTCTTCCTCCCTCCCTTCCTCCCTCCCTCCCTCTCAAGTCCACCACTAGGAAGCATTGCAGACCACATGTCTTGCACTTACCAGCATTCTTACCAGGACGACACAACTAAAAGGTTTCTATTTCCTGCTTTGGTGAAGGGGTGAAGCCCTCCAAGGCTTGGAGAAAGCCGAGCGACTCCCGAGGGTGCCGCCTCCTAAGGCTGCTGCTGACCGGGGAGGCGTCCCTGAGGGAGGGCTTTCCCAATGGCGACCCCCAGATCCACCGTGTGGATGGGAGATGGAGGCTCGTCAGGCACAAAGAGGCTCATGGCAAAGTGTGCCTCACACACACAAAAGTGACCGTCAATCCAGGAGCGCCCCGCTACGTAGAATGTTCACCTGTGTGCTTGTTGTACCTGAGCGAGTGCAAACAAAGGAGCTCCACACATTGATAAAAGTTGATGGTCCTTTATTGCCGGCGGTGAAGAGTGGGCTCATGCCCTAAAGAACTCTCGACCCTGAAGCCCAAAGCAACAGGGTTTATAAAGGCAAAAACCACAAAATCGGGAGGGGAATTCATGGTTGCTAGGATCAAGGGGAATACATGGTTACCAGGGTCAAGCTGACCTAAAACCTATGCGAAACTAGTATCAATTATAATCTTGACAATACCAGTTACAATTCCAATTATAATCTTGACATTAATCCAGGTATTGGTTTTAATCATATGTAGGACATAGACAAATTACATTTTTATCATTAACCCAGGTGTAGCCTACCCACTTCCAAGCTTGAGCGATCATGCTGGGGGTTTCTGTGCTCTGCCAAGTGTGATGTAGTGGACTGTTATTGTTCAACTGTTTTAGATCATAGTTTCAGACCAGAGTCTCATGGTGTTGGGGGGGCACCTTCCCAGAATGGAGTCTCAGGTTCTCCAAAATAGAGTCCCTACTGTCAAGGTGCTACTTCATGCTGGCACCTCCAGGATCTTCATTTCTAGCCCTGACCCCTGGCGTGGGATACAGGCTGCTCACTCGCTCACTCACTCTCTGTGGGTTCAAAGTGAACTCAATGACAGCCCCTACCCTCCCTCAGTCTCTCTCACCTGTGAGCCAATCTGAGACCTACACCTGGTCCTGGCCCTCCCATCTCCCCTTCCAAAAACATCTGCCAGCCCTACTACCTATTACCAGTCAAGCACCCACTGATGTCACTGTTCACCCTCTCCCTGGACCACCTTCTAGTTCTGCGTGTCGCCACGATTCATTTTCCTTAGGATACAAATCATATCCTGTCGCTCCCTGCTTTCAATAAGCCGGTGGATTCTCAGTGCCCTTGGAATGAAACCCAAACTCTGTAGAACAACTAGGAGACTCTCCATGGCCTGGCGCCTGCCAGTATTGGGCGAAGCCCACACTGACCACCCCAGAGCAGAGCTCTGCCCACACGACCAGCACTCTGTCTTTCTGACACAGTCCCCTGCTTCGTCCCCTTCGGCACTTGCTGCTGCTCAAAGTTCTCGTGTACCTGTTTGTTTGGGTTTTATTGTCTGTTTTCCCCACTGCCACAGACACTTTAACAACAAGGATCTTATCAGATGTTTACTGCTGTATGCCTAGCACCTGTCACAGTGCTGAGCATCTTGCTGAATTTCATTATTAATGAAAAAAATAAACAGAGATAAAACTTCATGCCACAGAAACACGGGTTTCATTTGCAAGCGTGAGCTAGTGCTGTTGGATGAGCCGTCTCCCCAGCTATGTGACTTCAGACTCTTTACTTAGTATCCCTCTCAGTTTTATCATCTGGGAAACGGGCTGATCAACAGTCCTGAGCTTATGGAGTGGTAAGACACGGAGAAGAAGATGCGCACCAAGTTGTAGCACTCTGCCTGGCACATGGAATACCTTCAACAGATGCTAAGTCCTAGTGGGGGATTAGTGTCCGTCTTATGTTCAGGACAAGAACACTAGTTTAGTTACAGAAATTGACATATATCCAGAGGGCAGGCCCCAAACAGTGATGCTACAGTGGGAAATTCTCCACATGTCCCTCTTTTCTATGCCCACAAAAATATCACCATTTGGACACAGCCCCCGAGCAGCTCCCAGCCACCGTGCCCAGCCTCCTGGCCTGTGTCTGCAGCCCCACACTCAGGTCAGTGTTTTCCCTCTGAAATCCATACCCCTATGATCCAAGGCCTTTCCTACCAACCCTAGGCTCAGCTCATCCTCAGGGTCTCCCTCACCCTCGTCAGAACACCACCACCACCAATAAGGGATAAGGTACAGTCGTTAAGAGCACGGAATGCTGTCACACTGCTTGGCTTCAAAGTGCCAGACACTCACTAATGAGTTACTTCATCTCACTACGCCACAGGTTCCTCACCTGTCCAAATGGTGAGGACAATGACGTTGCACACGTCATAGGCTTGCTGTAAGAATCGCATGATACCACATAGAAAGCACTCAGCACAGTATCTAAGGTCCAGTGATGATGGTGGTGATGATGAGCCTCCACTCAAAGACCACAGTATAGTACCTGGGGCCGGAGCTGTGGACTGCTTACAATGCCCCATCCCACATCAGAGTGCTCATTCGAGTCCTGGCTGCTCTGCTTCCAATCCAGCTCCCTGCTAATGCACCTGGGAAGGCAGCAGAGGATGGTCTAAGTGTTGGGTCCCAGCCACCCATGTGGGAGACCACGATGGACTCCTTGCCTCTTGGCTTCGGCCTGGCCCAGCCCTGGCTGCTGCAGACATTTGGGAAGTGAACCAGCAGATGGATGATATCTCTCCCTCTCTTCTTCTCTTTTGGTGGCTCTGTCTTTCAAATAAATAAATAAATCTCAAAAAACAGGCAATACTATAAATTGATTAGGTACAATAAAGATTTAATACAAAAAATAAAAAGCAGAGACTATAGTATCTGTCCCAAATATAAATCCAGTCATGACACATCTGTTCAAAAACCTTCCACTGATGCCCACTGCCCGTAAAGTTCAAACTCCTGAATTTAGGATACCAGGCAAGGTACGAATTCTTCTACTGTGGCATGAAGCCACCTTGGCACCTTCACTTCTCATCCTTCCCCTCCAAACCCTCTGTCCTAGGAGACCCAGATCTGGCCTAAACCCATCAGCACTTTTTATCATACCGTGAACACATCAGGCATTTTCTTTTTCTATTTCACTTGCAAAGATTCCCTTTCTACTTGCTAAGCCCCTGTTCACCAATCCAGACCCCCCAAAATGTTCCCTTCTTGTGAAGTTCTCCCTACACCTTCCAGGTAAAGCTGGGGGCTGCCCCTCTACGCGCCCACACCGCACCTGTCAGATCTGAATATGCATCCCCCAAGCATCCTTGGCCACTTTGCTACTCTGCACCCCTTCTTGCCCATGACCTCCACCAGGGCAGAAACCTAGCTGCCTCTTTGTGCATGTCTGACCTGCAACAGGTGTCCAGTCAATGAGTGTTTGTCTAAGAGATAAGGGAATTCCAGCACCCTGATCCAAACCCACAAGATGAGCCCCGTAAGAGGACGCTAAAATGAAAGCAGAGTCCTGAGAGCACTTCATTTGATCCACTATCTTGTTGATTTGCATCTCTTTCCTCTCTGACTCCCACATTGCACAACTTTTTTACTTTAGAACTTGTGCCACTTTATCTAAAGATGAGTAAAGAAAATACGTACATGCTTTTAAGCCTTTCAAAGTAAGGGGTTTCTAGGGTTTTGTTTTTTTTTTTTTTTATCAGTGTAGTATTTATCCTGCTCTAAAGCAATTCTAAAACCTCATACTAGGTTTTACAACTTTCTCTGTTTCAACATATGATTAAGGTTTTAGTTGTTTCACTATAACTTGAAAGTGTCTCTTTTTCTCCCAGACAACAGAACCTGTAAGGTTTTGCTAAATCTCCCCATGTGTGCTCCAGACAACACTAAACTATGAAGCTCATCTGTGAAACTGACCAGAGTCCCTGGTCAAGTAAATTTGGAGAAAAACACTCGCTGCATACCTTCAGTAAAAAGTCACAGAGCAGGGGCTGGCACTGTGGTGCAGCGGGTGAAGTCGCCACCTTGCTGGCATCCCATATGGGCACTGGTTTGAGTCCCAGCTGCTCCACTTCTGATCCAGCTCTCTGCTATGGCCTGGGAAAGCAGTGGAAGATGGCCCAAGTCCTCGGGCCCCTGCACCCACATGGGAGACCCAGAAGAAGCTCCAGGCTCCTGGCTGCTGATTGGGCCAGCTCTAGCAGTTGAGGCCATTTGGGGAGTGAACCAATGAATGAAAGACACTCTCTTTCTCTCTCTCTCTGCCTCTCTGTAACTCTGCCTTTCAAGTAAATAAATAAATAAATAAATAAATCTTTAAAAAAAAGTCACAGAGTATCTTAGCACATTAAGGGCTTGAAGAGGCCCACCAATGAAGAATGAGATAGTTTCCAAACTTAGTTATCAGGGAAGTCCTTCAAGTCCTTTGGAACAGGTGCTCATAGAACTCACCCTGGGAAATTCTGTGCTGCCCACCCCCCCAGCCTAACACAACAATCTGCTGGTCATAGAACATTCTAGCTCACAACACGGCTGGAGGGCATTCAAGGGGCATCAGGCACTGTCACCCGCTCAGGTGCTGACCCCCGCCTCTGTGTCCCTGCCATGTTATTGTCCAAAATCTAATCCTCGATAGATCCCAGCCATTTGTCTTCATTCAGCCTCTTGGAGCCACAAAGAATAAATCTAAAACCTGAATCACTTTTTCAGCCAGAGGGCCTACGTTATCACATTGAATCTCTGGTTGCTGGTGGAACAGCATTCGCAAAGCCTGCAAACTCTTCATCTGAAAAGTAGACAGAAAAGCATGGGGAAGATCTGCAGATAGCCACATGCCAAGCCGTCATTACCGACAGGTAATGGTAGGAGACAGTGACGTGGCGCCTTTGAAGGCTGGCACGAAGCTCTCCGTGCGATGACACCTGGCCAGTCTGAAGAGTCCTAATTCGACAACAAAACAACCTAAATCCCTTTTATGAGGTAAGGAGTGTATCCGAGGTAATAAACACTTAAGTAATTAGATGGTTTTTATGGAGATAGCTATAAACTGAAACATCAGGGGAAAAAATCTGGCTAATAGGCCGACGCGCAGGGAGGTGGGTATATAAGAGCCAGACCAGGAGAGAGAAGCATTGAGACACCAAGACATCTCTCCTTTCAACCCAGCAAAAACCCGACTCCCCACGCCATGGCTTGCTGTGTTGCCCGCTGCTGCAGCGTCCCCACCGGCCCCGCCACCACCATCTGCTCCTCTGACAAATGCTGCCGCTGCGGAGTCTGCCTGCCCAGCACCTGCCCCCATGAGATCAGCCTCCTTCAGCCCACCTGCTGCGACCCCTGCCCTCCACCCTGCTGTGAGCCTGAAATCTATGTGCCATCCTGCTGGCTGCTGGACTCTCGCCACCCAACTCCCGGGCTCAGTGGCATCAACCTGACCACCTACGTCCAGCCCGGCTGTGAGAACCCCTGTGAGCCCCGCTGTTAACCAGCCAGGTCTCCGCACAGGGAAATGAATGCCCAAATGTGCTCCGCGCTGTCGGGGCTTCAGCGCCCGCTTCTGCCTTCACCATGGATAAATCAGTTCCAATTCCTGGGGCCATGCTTGCAACAAAATTGCTCAACTTCTTAATTCTTTGCTCCTCTGGGTACAGCTGAAGACCTCATTTCTATCCGTTAGGCTATTTCACTGCTTTTTGAGAAATAGCCCTTTTGGGCATTCGTTAATAAACTTCATTCTTGTTTAGCAGATACAAAGCATTGTCTTGTGGTTATTTCCCTCCATGTCCCTTCATAGGGAAAACAGAATGCCTACTTAAAACTCGGGCCGGCGCTGTGGCTTAACAGGCTAATCCTCCGCCTTGCGGCGCCGGCACACCGGGTTCTAGTCCCAGTAGGGGCGCCGGATTCTATCCCGGTTGCCCCTCTTCCAGGCCAGCTCTCTGCTATGGCCCGGGATGGCAGTGGAGGATGGCCCAAGTCCTTGGGCCCTGCACCCGCATGGGAGACCAGGAGAAGCACCTGGCTCCTGGCTTCGGATCAGCACGATGTGCCGGCCGCAGCGGCCATTGGGGTGAACCAACGGCAAAAAGGAAGACCTTTCTCTCTGTCTCTCTCTCTCTCTCACTATCCACTCTGCCTGTAAAAAAACAAACAAACAAACAAAAACTCAACAGAAGGTTATCATACTACTCAGTATTTTCCCCAGCAGAATGAGAGCTATTGTGGTGGAATTTAGTGAAAAATGAGACACTAGTTCTCTGCGATAAGTTGAAGACTGAAAATTTTAGTGGGCTTTGTGAAATTTTTATACAATGATTTTTGAAGGTACCCACTATGCCAAGCACATGTTAAGATAATGTTTAAAAAGTTTTTAACTTAGTTTCCATTGGTTCTGATGTTGATTTTTATTTCTTCCTTAATTTATTAAACAAATTAATCACTAGTGCCATGTAAAAATAATTTGTATTCCCTTAGGAAATGAAAACCAAATGAAACCTCAAGCTCAGAAACGCAAGGCAACTTTGACAAATATTCAGGTGTATATTCTTTCCTTATATGCTCCCTTTCAGAAAAATCACCTTTGAATGAATACTAGTATTTATTAAATATTTCCAGCTCACACACTGGTTTCCGTGAGTCATCACCATGCGTCTAAGTCTACTCATCCCCGTGACACACGGCATGTCATGGGACTCCACTTCAAATAGTAGGTCACGGTAAAGTATTTTCTACCCACCAGAAATTGTTACACAAATATAAGAGCAAAAACACACTATTCCTCTTGGAACAAATCTCTTATTGTAACTACTTAGTCATTCCTGGAAAATCCAAACAATACAGCTTCTACAGAAAGTACCAGAAGTGCAGGCTAGACGTGTATTTTCTTGGACTTGCCTTGGTATTTGTGATCGGTTGCTTCTCTCTCGGCTTCAAGTTCCTCTCCATTACAGGAGTCTCCTGTCTCTAGCCTTGGTTTCCTTGTCCTTACTGTCGGCCCTGCTTAGGCCACAGGAGAACCGTGAGAATCAAATGACCCAGAAAGAAGAACCCGCAGTGTCTGCCGCACCGACCGGTGCCTCCTGAGGCCCTCTCACCACTGCTGCCCAGCAGTGCCCACTTGCTCACAAAAAGGCTTCATTCCAGTTCTTGAAAGATGTCTCTTTCCCAATTGACTTCCTTGAATAAAGATTTATGAATGCATTCATTTTCTTCATCAATACTTTCATAGGCACTCAAGAGAATTCAGGATTAAGGTAGGAGAAACATTGTTAGCATTTCAAGTCACCCATTTTCTAGTCAAAAGCAGAGGAGTTTCCGTATGATGGGTAAATGCTCAGCCTCTCTTGTTAATACAGAAAATGACTGTAAGCATCCTATTATTAGCACTGTGGGCCTTTGGTATTCACGGGCCCTTAGCTGGTTAAAGACTACCTACCCCCTGTGACCCCAAGCAGTACAGTGGGTCAGTCAGATCACTGCCACACATGCTCTCAGTTCAACATTCTACGGTTCTAGGGCCAGTGTTGTGGCACAGTGGATTAAGCCACCACCTGTGATGCTGGTTCAACTCTTGGCTGCTCCATTTCCAATCCAGCTGCCAGCTAATGTGCCTGGGACATGCAGCAGAAGATGGCCCAGGTGCCTGGGCCCCTGCCACCCACGTGGAAGACCTGGATGGAGTTCCAGGCTATGGGCTTTGGCCTGGCCCAGCCCTGGCAATTGCAGCCATTTAGGGAGTGAACCAGCCGAAGGAAAATCTGTCTCTCTCTCTCCCCTTCCCTTCCTCCCTCTCTCTCTGTAACTATGCCCTTCTAATAAATAAAACAAATCTGAGGCCGGTGCCGTGGCTCAATAACCTAATCCTCCGCCTGCGGCGCTGGCACCCCGGGTTCTAGTCCCAGTCGGGGCACTGGATTCTGTCCCAGTTGCCCCTCTTCCAGGCCAGCTCTCTGCTGTAGCTCAGGAGTGCAGTGGAGGATGGCCCAGGTGCTTGGGCCCTGCACCCGCATGGGAGACCAGGAGAAGCTCCTGACTCCTGGCTTCGGATCAGCGCGGTGCGCCGGCCACAATGGCCATTGAGGGGTGGACCAACGGCAAAGGAAGACCTTTCTCTCTCTCTCTCTCACTGTCCACTCTGCCTGTCAAAAAAAATGAATCTAAATAAAAAAACATTCTTCGGTTCTAAATCATCCAGCAGCATTCTAACAAGCGCTCCATGGCATCAACCTACTCCATTCCACGTTGCTATTTTTACTGGTTTCATGAATAACAGCAAACATGGGTTGACTGTCGCAGGTGTTTTATGGACAGAGATAGCTAACAGATGGCGACCTTGATTCTTCCCATTTTGTAGGCTGCTGAGGCTGAAAGAGTAAGTTACTGCAAAAGTTACATAAGTCATAAGTGACAGAGAACTTAAACCTAAAACTTCCTGAACCCAAAGTCCTTTCTCTCTCCACTACACTAAAGCTTTTACCTCCCGTGCGGCAAGGCGCACATGAAGGAAGTGTGATCACTCTATCTCTATTCTGCCAAGGGCCATTTGGATATTTATAACATCATCTACTGGCCATAGGAGATTATCAACCGAAAAATGAGCCTGCTATAGAGCCACTGAATTTCCAGTCCTGCCTGCAGTAGCCTTGGCAAGGCCAGGCCACACGACGTTCCGGCAAGCTGCATATTGAATTGTACACAGTAACTCAGCCTTCCCTGAGGGAGATTATAGTGTAAGACAAAATGAGTATTTACAATGATTACAGGAAAAACTATTTCTGTTTCTAAGGTGAGAACATACCATCTATTTGAAAGGCAGACTTTAAATCCTGACCAGCAATGCCAGCACAGGAAGATTACTGGCTGGGTCATTAACCTTGAATTGAAAGGTGGAGCGTTTGACGACTCAAACACATTTTCAATTTTCTGATGAGCTTCAGTAAACCAGACCGAGGTAAAACAAACTGCCCTTGAAGTGAATCACTGATAATAGGATTTAAAAAACCAAGGCTTGTATTTCATTTTCCATTCAAATTGTTCCTAGTATCCAGACTTATTTTCATCGATCTTGGCTAAGCCAGATCTCCATCACAGCCATGGCCTCCTGGTTGACTCTGAGTCAAATTCATCTGCTTCCTTCCATCTACCTGAAGGACACCCCCGTCAGACCATGACCCTGACCTTGTATGAGTATTGTTTACATTGAACGTTCAAAAACACTAGGCTGAATCAAAGCTAAACCCTTCACTGTGGCTCTCAGGACCCTCAAAAATCGGGCAGAGTGGTTCTCACCAAACCTTACCTGCTACTAATCTTGCGACAATGTGTGGTTGGCACACAGTCCTAACAATGCCTCCTACAAGGTGGTCTAGAGATTGGACTCTGAAAGACTCTCTGGCTTTTTTATGTGACTAGCTGTTAAATAAGATTATAAACAGTACACATCTCATAAAAATTCAGTGGCAATTCAATTAATTAAAACCTGTACAGCACTTAGAGCAGCGTGTGCTGATTCTCAACCTCTGAGCTCACCGCTTCATGCTCTGCTTCCCGGTGATGGGGAATGACTGATTTTCCACTCACAGAGGGCACCACGAGGAGACCGCCAGTTCTCGGGAAGGAAGGGGGGGTCTTGCTGTCTTGGCAACAGTCTTTTATCTGGTAGGTTCTAGTCTCCAGTGTCTTTCCCCCTCCTGCAAACACAGAGTGGTGATGCCTCCCTGCAGGGGCCCAACCCTTGCCCCCAGCGGGACTCTCCACTGAGCCTCTGCGATAAGAGCTCCAGTGGGCAGTCCACAGAAGTCAGAGCCTCGCCCTGCAAGCCCACTCTTCGAAGTTTCTAGATTCAAGTAGCCCCGACCTCTTCCTTCATTCTCCAGCTCTGGGGCTGGCAGCTGCCTCTTCTGTTATGACCTCAGTTTGCCTTTTCCTGCTGTTTCAGTCCTCTAGTGCCTAAGATAGGTACTGAAAACCAAGACGGGTAAAACAGTGTCCCTGACTCGAAGGTGACTGCATTCCAGTGTGAAGAACCAACATGCGTAACAACAACAACAACAACAAAATGCAGCTCAGTGTTATCGCTGGACATGGAGCTCAACGGAGGCACAAAGGTGGGAGTGGCCAATACCAGGGCAGGGCTGAGAGCTAGGCAGTACAACATCACAGAGGAAGTCATTCTTCTTTTATTCTTTTTTCCCCAGTGTTTATTTATTTTCATCTATTTGAAAGGCAGAATGGCATAAAGAGGGAGACAGAGACAGAAAGAGAAAGATCTTCCATCCTCTGGTTCACTCCCCAAACGCCTGCAACAGACATCATGGGAAACTTTTTCTTTTAAGAAAAGCAAACTCCTGATCTGCTGTTCCATTTTTTTTGAAAACCACCACCAAAGCTGATAATCACTTCCTGTTAAGCACCTGACACCTTTTCACAATTCCTTCCACTTGAATTGAGCTACTGTGCTACCATGTTGTGGCTATAGCTAAGATGTGAGGATAATGAAGGAGACTGGCCAGCAGATCCATTCACTATAAATCAAGCACTTATTGAATCTTGAAAATATTCTGAAGGGTGTAGTGGAGACGAAGAAATAAGGCACATTGACCCTGTCCTCTGGGAGTTCATGGTCTGATAGAAGAGGCCAGGCAACTATTTGCATATGAGGGTGTCTTCAGATGGTTTGTGGACAATGCATATTACGAAGAAGCCATGTAGGGATATCAAAAATTTTGCAGTGGCCAGCGCCACAGCTCAATAGGCTAATCCTCTGCCTGCGGCGCTGGCACACCGGGTTCTAGTCCTGGTCAGGGTGCCGGATTCTGTCCCGGTTGCCCCTCTTCCAGGCCAACTCTCTGCTGTAGCCCAGGAGTGCAGTGGAGGATGGCCAAGGTGCTTGGGCCCTGCACCCGCATGGGAGACCAGGAGAAGCACCTGGCTCCTGGCTTCGGATCAGCGCAGTGCGCCAGCTGCAGCGGCCATTGGAGGGTGAACCAACGGAAAACGGAAGACCTTTCTCTCTGTCTCTCTCTCTCTCATTGTCCACTCTGCCTGTCAAAAAAAAAATTTGCACCAAAATGTTTCTTTTAATTCCATTTTTTCCCAAACTTTTTGATATCTCCTCATATGACAGTCTTATGACAAGAGTTGTATAAGCATTAAATGAGAACAACTTCTATAAGTCACTCAGCATAGTGTGTGGCATAACAGAGTTACTCAATAAATGACAGGTTCTCCTGTGGGTACTATGAAAATTCCCATAAGAGAAAATACTAGGAGACAGAGTTGAAGTGATCCAAGGCATCTTCAGGGAATATTTGAGTTAGTGTTTGTTTGGTTTGGTTTTTGCTTTCTCAGAAGTGCTTAGAAAAGAGTTAAGTGCTTGCAGGCAAGAGAAACAGTTGAGTGTGGCCTTGTGGCCCAGCAGGTTGAGCCGAATTTTACAGCACCTGCATCCCACACTGGAGCGCCAGCTGCAGTTGCTGCTCTTCTGCTTCTGAACCACCTTCCCGCTAGTGCTTCCTGGTGGGCAGCAGACAATGGCTGAAGTGCTGGGCCCACGGCACCACGTGAGAGACCCTGGCTCCTGGCTTTGGCTTGGCCCAGCACCAGCTGTTGTGGCATTGGGAAAGCGAATCAGGGAATGGAAGATCGATCTGTGCGTCTCTCCCTCTATCACCCTGCCTTCTAAATAAATAAATCTTTAAAAAGAAAACAACCAGTCTTCTGTAAGATGGACAACTCATTCATGTTTATACCTGGAGAACTTAGCAGATCAGTACAGAAAATCATCTAGCAGGCTCTGCCCCACCCAAGCAAGATCGTGTGGCACATCTTCCATCCCCATGTATGCCTCTACGTGAAAACCTACCAGGGGGAATCTGGTAGACAACACAGTCCCACAAGTTTTGACTGCTCAGGTCTACCCTGGGTACATATTTGAGAAGAATCATTTCTTAGCTTTCAGGGAAATCACTCTTGAGTCTTCACACTCAGCAGCGTTCACCTGTAAGAAGAAAGTCAGGTGGCAGAAAACAGGAAAGCCATGGATGTGTGCACACATGATGGAGCAGGTGGAGAACCACACTTAGACCATTTTGAAACTGCAACAGGAAGCGCGTTCGAACATAGCAACACGACCAAATAAACCTGAGAGGGAGCTCATCCCATAGCCGGCACATAAACAGCGGGTTATTTGTGTGGGATTATGCAAACAACAACAAGGAAAACTCTGATGGAGGGAAGCCTTGCTCCCTGAGATAGGTGGGTATAAAAGACCCACGGAGCACAGCTTCGTCAACTTGGTAGAAGAAAACCTTCCTTTGCAACAAAACGTCCACCTAGTCCACTGTCACCATGTCTTGCTGTGATTCCTGTCTCCAAAGAGGCTGCAGCATCCCCACTGGCCCAGCTACCACCATTTGCTCCTCTGATGTCCGCACTCAATGTGCAGTCTGCCTGCCCAGCACCTGTCCGCATGAGATCCACCTGCTTCAGCCCACCTGCTGCGATGTCTGCCCTCCACCATGCTATGTTCCCGACACCTATGTGCCATCCTCTTGGCTGCTCAGCAACCACCACCCTGCTCCCAATCTGAGCAGCATCTCTGTCACCACCTGCGTCCAGCCGTGTGCGTGTGAAACACCTCGCTGCTAGCTGACGACGTCTCAAAGAGCTTGCCCAGTAGCCCGAAGGGCCTTCAGTGGCCAGTGAAATTACTTAGCCAATGGCCTTCAATCGGATGCGCTGGAAGAAAATGTTTTGATCCTGTGCCTTCAGTTTTTCAGAAATGCTCTTGTCCCTGTGTAGAACAAGGATTTGGGGGTTGGCGCTGTGGTGTAGTAGGCTAAGCCTCCGCCTGAGCTGCCAGCATCCCATATGGGCACCGGTTTGTGTCCCGGCTGCTCTTATTCCAACCCAGCTCTCTGCTATGGCCTGGGAAAGCAGTAGAAGATGGCCCAAGTCCTTGGGCCCCTGCACCTGCGTGGGAGGCCTGGAAGAAACTCCTGGCTTTGGATGGGCCCAGCTCCAACCGTTCCAGCCATTTGGAGAGTGAACCAGCAGAATGAAGATCTTTCTCTCTGCCTCTCCCTCCCTCTCTCAGTCTGTAACTCTTCTCTCTCAAATAAACAAATAAAATATTTATATTAAAAAAAAAGAATAAGGACTTTTTTAAAGGAAAAGTGGAAGAATTGCTATCATGGTCCTTTGTATTTTGAAACTAATTAAGGAGGGTGGGTGTGGTGAAGATGCAGTTTGGGTTGCCTGCATCCCACATAGGATTGTCTGGTTCAAGTCCTGGCTACTCTGCTTCCAACCCAGGTTCCAGATAAGATGCTTGGGAAGACAGGGGATGATGGCCCAAGTATGTGGGTTCCTGGTTTCAGTCTGGCCCGGCCCTGGTTATTGAAGGCACATGGGAAGTAAACCAGCAGATGGAAGTTTGTTCTCTCTTCTCTCTCTCTCTCTTTCCCCTTCCCTGCATTTCAAATAAATAAAAATTAAATAAACACCTTTCTTTAAAAGATAGATTTATTTATTTATTTGAAAGTCAGAGTTACACAGGGAGAGGGGAGGCAGAGAGAGAGAGAGAGGTCTTCCATCTGTTGGTTCATTCCCCAATTGGCCGCAATAGCCGGAGCTATGCTGATCAGAAGCCAGGAGCCAGGAGCTTCCTCCAGGTCTCCCACGGGGGTGCAGGGGCCCAAGAACTTGGGCCATCTTCTACTGCTTTCCCAGGCCATAGCAGAGAGCTGGATCAGAAGTGGAGCAGCTGGGACTTGAACTGGCACCCATATGGGATGCGACACTGCAGTTGGCGGCTTTACTCACTATGCCACAGCGCTGACCCCAAAATAAATAAACACTTTTTGAAAATCTAAAATAAACTCTACCACTCCTCCAACCCCCATACTGTTGCAGTGTTTACTGCTAACACATGCAGCATGAACCCATAAACATAGCCACAGAATTACACTTTCCAATGACAGGCCTCCCCGGGATATGCAGAAAACGGCACAGATAATAAAATACACAGGCTCCAAGCTTAGCATTGTTTAAATTCCCAGGTCAGAAACTAATTTTAGTTTGTTTACTACTTATTTTAGTTTGTTTACTAACAAACTCAATACGGCCCTAAAAGGTCTGAGAACCTGGCAATTAGAAATCGAAATATTCACAGAAGGGATCCAAAATCCTGAGCTGATAGTTCACCTCATTCTGGTGAAGTTTTGAATACAAAATATAAAAGTGTTTTTGACAACTTTAAAGCACCTTATGAATTAAATGAGTCACTCTGCTTAAGTGAAGTATGACTATTATAAGCATTATTATAAAAATAAGCAAATACCTTTTAAAATTCTCATCTATAATTTAACCCAATTCAATAAACATTTATCAAATGCCTATATAGTCCAGGCAGATGCCTGAGCTTGAAAGAGAAAACCAAGATAAAGAGACAGTCCCACTTCTGAGAATTTATTCCATTAGAGTGAGAAAGACAAGCATGTTAATAGCCAAAGTATAATATGAGGGGACTTCCAAATATTTTTGGAAAATTGAATTAAAAGGCACATTTATGGGGCCGGCGCCATGGCTCACTTGGCTAATCCTCCGCCTGCAGCGCCGGCATCCCATATGGGCGCCGAGTTCTAGTCCCGGTTGCTCCTCTTCCAGTCCAAGCTCTCTGCTGTGGCCCGGGAAGGCAGTGGAGGATGGCCCAAGCGCTTGGATGCCTGCACCAGCGTGGGAGACCAGGAAGAAGCACCTGGTTCCTGGCTTCGGATCAGTGCAGCTTCGGCCATGGCGGCCATTTGGGAGGTGAACCAACGGGAGGAAGACCTTTCTCTCTGTCTCTCTCTCTCTCTCTCTCTGTCTATCTCTATCTGTCAAAAAAATAAAAAATACAAGACACATTTGGGAGCAAAAAAATTTAGAAACCATACATAGGTTTTTTTTTTTTTCATAATATGCATTTTCCATGGAGTTTTTGAAGACCCCACACCCACACCCACACAGCAGAATGGATGAAAGGGCAGGTCTCACATTTTATGTGAGCCAAGAATCAAAACATCTGGAATAATTGTCTAATGTCTGTTCGTGAAGGCAATATTTGAGCTGAAGCTTCAGGGATGAGTGGGGAGGAAGTTTTAAGCCAACAAAACATGATGAGCAAGGTCACATGTGTCATGTGTCATGTCTAGGAAATGCTAACCTTCAGTTTTATTTACTTGATGTACTATATGACAAATATCAATATTCAACCCAAAATTAAACCAACTGCACTCACAAGCTCTTCGTACTGTTTTTACTGCTTTTTGAAACTTATTTTTAGTATTCTCCACTTTTTTTCTACATTAGCTTTTTTTTCTCTTTTAAACAGAGCATATTGGTTTTGGATAATGTCCTCTCGGCAGTAACTCACTGAGGAACCTGTACCTTGTATTTCTTCAATAATCATTTGCCATCCAACAAATTGTATAATTTAGATTCTACTACATGAATCATTTTGTGCAAATCATGGGAGGTGTGTGAAGATGCAGGAATTATAGAATGCTACACGTTGGAGACTATCCTGTCCAATTACCCCATCTACCAACCTAGGGCAAACCATGGCCAATTGAGGGGACAAATATTATATAAGGCATTCCTCAAATAAACTTACAATCTAATAGATGATCTAAAATACAAAAACAAATAAGCAAAGCAGGGAGTCAGTGACAGTTTCTTTTTTTTTTTAACTTTTATTTAATGAATATAAATTTCCAGTGTACAGCTTATGGATTACAATGGCTTCCCCCTCCCATAACTTCCCTCCCACCCACAACCCTCCCCTCTCCCACTCCCTCTCCCCTTCCATTCACATCAAGATTCATTTTCAATTCTCTTTATATACAGAAGATCAATTTAGTATAAAGATTTCAACAGTTTGCACCCACATAGAAACACAAAGTGAAACATACTGTTTGAGTACTAGTTATAGCATTAAATCAAAATGTACAGTACATTAAGGACAGAGATCCCACATGAGGAGCAAGTGCACAGTGGCTCTTGTTGTTGACCCAATAAATTGACATTCTAGTTTATGGTGCCAGTAACCACCCTAGGCTCTCGTCATGAGTTGCCAAGGCTATGGAAGCCTTCCAAGTTTGCCGACTCTGATCATATTTAGACAAGGTCATAAAAGACAGAGTGAGGATAGTAACCAATGATCCTAAGAGTGGCATTAACCAGGTTTAAACAATTATACAGCATTAAGTGGGGAAGAGGACCATCAGTACACACAGGTTGGGAGTAGAGCCATTGGTGGTAGAGTAGAGGTTATGATTACAAAGGAATGAGGCCCAAGTGTGCTAGACAGGGTCTAGAACAAAGGACAGAGTCATTATTAGATGTGCTAAGAAAGGTGCTGTCTAAGCTACAATTAAGTTTTCTGATTGAGAGGCAAATAGAACCTGATAGAAGGGGCTTGATAATAATCTGGTGGGCTTTAGGCCTTGTAAGTTAAGAGGCCCAGACCTATCTATCTCTTCACATGGGGTACATCCTAAGGGAGGTGTGAACCTCCTAGGGGAAGGCACTCTGTTGACTTTCATTACTTGGCTGGGCTGGGAGGAGAGCTGGCCAGGTAAAGGCAGGGGGCATCTCTAACAAGAAATTTACAGTTCTGCCTGCAATGTTGCTGACCCTACTTGACCATACCCTCAGCTGCAGTGGTCACTTTGGAAGTTGGGCTGAGTGAAGGGCTTTTCAGCTTAGAGCCAATAAGATCTGTGGCTCTGACCTGGGCATCCTTCGACTCCAGGGCAGGTCCATTTCCAGTGATCCAACTCTTGGCAGAGCTGCCAGGGCTCTTCACAAGCTGACTTCTGCTGAAGCCCAGGCTTACCACATTGAAAGCCACTGCAGTGGACTGGCCTGTTGGGTCTCCTTGAGGGCAGATCACTGTACAGATCAGCCATTAATAGGCCTGCCACCCATTGCTTCTGATGCCTAGCTTTCTTTTCCTCCTGGTTTGTGTTAAAGCAGACCAGAGGATGCAAGTCAAGGGAGTGCCCATGTCCCATCTCTAATCTTCGGTGGCCTGAACTACAAGTCTATAGTCACAGGCATGTTCTGTAGTAGTTTTTCTAAGGTAGACAATGCCCATGAGGAAAATTATATTCTCACTTTAAAACTTTCTTTCCCTTTGGTCTGAAAGGGAGGTTTTTTCTACTTACTGTATACTTCGCTGATGGCGAAGTGAATCAAGCTATGAGATTATTATTTAAGTTCTTATTTTGGCTATGCTATTACAGAAAAATGTTAGCCATCTCTTTTATAAGGTCTAAAGATTAAATTGTGCATCCTACAGATTCCTTCATAATAGAATTAGTTTCCTACCTTGAAGAGAATAGAGAAATGAAAGAATAAGTTGGGCTTAGAATAGAGAAATGAGGGAGCAAGTCCTAGATCGCTTGCTGACAATAGCAATATCACATGAATACTTAGCAAACCGTTTCAACCATTAGATAACAATTTAAGAAAACATTTACCAGAAGGTCCAATGCCTTCTATAAATTTTAAGAATCATGTATTTGAACACACCTCTTAAATATCTAACATGGTGTAGTTTGTTTAACCAGTAAACTTAAGCACAACCATATAAAATGTTTTTAGTTTCTTTCTACCAACAAGTTTAAAACATATGATACACAGATTCAGGTCACACAAATTAAAATGTATCTTTGATTGATTTTAGCAGCTTAAATTTATGGGCAATCTTATCTATAAGCCATTTAAAATAAAACTCTTAATAAAATTTCCTATGTGGACATACAATATGTACACACATATAACATAGCATAATAGACCAATATAGCAATTTTAATAATAGCTTTTAAAATCTTTAACTCTTTTTGTAGATTGCCAATTGATTTGAATTGCTTTTTGTTTTTAGTTTACTTTAACACATTGCTTTAACAGAGCATCAGAGTTTAATTCTATGTCAAAGAGAAATTGAGCTTCCTGTGATCTTTTGCGGTGAGGTTTCCTTCCTTTACCTTCTTTCATATTGGTGACCATGTTTCTGTGTTTCTGTGTGTAACACATCTTTAAGCATCTTTTACAGGGCTGGACGAGTGGCAACAAATTCTTTCAGTTTCTGTTTGCTATGAAAAGTCTTAATTTCACCTTCATTCACAAATGAGAGCTTTGCAGGATATAATATTCTGGGCTGGCAGTTTTTCTCTCTTAGTACCTGGGCTATATCTCGCCATTCCCTTCTAGCTTGTAGGGTTTCTGATGAGAAGTCTGCTGTGAGTCTAATTGGAGATCCTCTAAGAGTAATCTGACATTTCTCTCTTGCACATTTTAGGATCTTTTCTTTGTGTTTCACTGTGGTGAGTTTGATTACAACATGTCGTGGTGAGGATCTCTTTTGGTCATGTTTATTAGGGGTTCTATAAGCTTCCTGTACTAAGATGCCTCTGTCCTTCTCCAAACCTAGGAAATTTTCTGCTAGTATCTCACTGAAAATGCCTTCTAATCCTTTCTTCCTCTCCATGCCTTCAGGAACTCCTAGAACCCGAATATTAGGTTTTTTAATAGTATCCTGTAGATTCCCGACAATATTTTTTAGATTTCTAATTTCTTCTTCTTTTCTTTGGTTTGCCCGTTTCCTTTCCTGTTCTCTGTCTTCTAAGTCTGATATTCTCTCTTCTGCTTTGCCCATTCTGTTTTTAAGGCTCTCTAATGTGTTTGTCATTTGATCTATTGAACTCTTCATTTCATTATGATTTCTAGTCACTATCAGAGTTTCTTGTTCCACTAGTTGTTTCATTTCATTTTGATTCCTCCTTAATATTTCATTTTCACGAGAGAGATTTTCTATCTTGTCCACTAAGGATTTCTGTAGTTCAAGAATTTGTTTTTGAGAACTTCTTAATGTTCTTATCAATTTTTTGAGATCCGCTTCTTGCATTTCTTCTATCTCATCATCTTCATAATCTTGAATTGGGGTGTCTTTTTCATTTGGGGGCGTCATAGTGTCTTCCTTGTTCTTGTTACCTCGGTTTTTGCGTTTGTTGTATGGCATGTTGGAGATATTTGGTTTCTTCACTGTGGTGTTTTTTCTTGTTACGCTATGGCTCTATATTAAGTGGACTGTCTGCTTTCGGTGGAGCCTTAGAGGCTTGAGATAAGTGTGGACTGAGAGCTGGGTTTGGTTCCTCAGGGTTGAGGGTGTGTCAAAGATGACACTCCCAGGTTAGGTGTGGTAAATCTCTCTCTCTTTTTTTGATTCAAAAGGGAAGTAATTCCGCACAGCTGAACTTAATTGGAGGTAGTTAGCAGGCAAATGATATACCCACAGGAGCCAGAGATCGGAAGCTCTTTCCCAAGGACCACACAGGGAATCTGTGCTGCCCTCAGTGTGGGCTCCAATTCTCCTTCAGTCTCCCACTGGATTGCCAAGTTAGATGCTAATCTCCTGTTATTTCACCCCTCCCCCCAGAGTCAGGTTTTTCTGCTAGGCTCAGGGCCGGTGCAGACCTGAGGTCGCCCTGCTTATGACGTATGTCCAAAATGGCGCCTGCTCTTTGTCTTGCTCGCCTTTGAGGGGTGAGTGTAGGGAGAGAAACTCGTGTCCGTATTGGTCACTTTTTTTCTTTTTTTTTTCCTCTCTCTCTTCTAGTTAGCCTGGTGAACTTTTCCCCACGGAGTTTCAAGCCTCGTTCCCTCTAGCCTCCTCTTTCTGCTTGCCCGCTGGTGTCTCGGGCTATGGAGGTTCGGCTCACCTCGCGTTCCAGCGCTGGTGCGTTGAGTCTGCCGCTGGTGTCCTGAACTTGGGCTCCCACGCTCTCCACGCAGGTCCACTGTGAATCACTAGTTCCGGAAGAGTTTCCGCTGCTGTTTCTTCCCCTACTCTTCCTTGACCCTGCAGTATCTCCACTTTTATTAACCTGTGTGTCTTGCTGAACTATCAATGTGCTCCCTTCCTATTCCACCATCTTGCCGCTCCCTCAGTGACAGTTTCTAAATTACACTGGATCCGATCCCTTCCATAACCCACTATCATTCTGTGAATTGTGATTTTTCTTGTAAGCACCAGTTTCATCTTATTTTTAAAAATTTTTATATTTACTTATTTTAAAGATAGCAAGATATAAAGACACACACACACACACATACACACACAGAGAGAGAGAGACAGACGGAGGCAGAGACAGAGAGCTCCCACCTACTAGTTCACTCCCCAAAAGCCTACAATGGCCAGGGCAGGACTGAGGCTGAAGATGGGAACCTAAAACTCAACCCAGGTCTCCCAAGTGGGTAACAGGACCCAACTACCTGAGCCATCATGGCTGCCTTCCAGGTCTACATTAGCAGAAGCTGGAATCAAGACTAGACTAGGGTATGGATCGCAGGCACTGCATCATATCCACGAGGCCAAACACCCCCCGACACACACACACATCCCTCTTCATCTTGTTTTTAAAGTACCAATATCATATCAGTCATATGAAAATGAAGACTGAGATAGATTATTTTATTTTTTTTCTTTGAAAGGCAGAGAGAGAGGACAGACAGACAGACAGAGAACATTCCATCCAGTGGTTCACTCTCCAAATGTCCACAGTAGGTAAGACTGGGCCAGGCTGATGGCAGCCAGAATTGAGTCCAAGTCCCCATGTGGGTGGCAGGTACTCAACTACTTGAGTCATCACCACTGCATCCCTCTGTCTGCATTAGCAGGAAATCAAGAGCTGGAGTCAGACATCAACCCTAGGTACTCTGACAGGGGACACAGGCAGTGTAATTGGCAACCTAACCACTAGGTCTGCCCCTGGGTTTCTTTAAAGGGACACTTAGCAGAGGACAGCAAGCGAGTGGGTCTTTCCTTCCAGTCAGTTTACACTCTGACTCACTGTAAGATTGGTAGAACTCTGAGAATAGAGACTCTTAAAGGGAACAACTCACAGGAAAGTTATTCTTTGGAAACTTATTATAGATTCATTAAAAGTGGTGAAAAGGGAATTCATCCTATCCATTCTGTCACCTTGTTTGCTCAGTAGAACTGAATTATATCATCGATAAGTAAAGCAAATATATGTGAAATGAAGATAGGCAAAACATTCATCTATAAGTAGCCAAAATTCTTATTGACTTTATTGAGTTGAAAATGGGCCAATTAACCATTTTAGTTGCTTGTTCTAAAATTAGTCATTAGAGATCATATCATGTTATGCATATAATTTAAAATTAACAGGAAAAAAAAACACTTTAGCCTTCAAAATTACAGCGGAACTGTCATTTGGACTGATTACCCATAATTCACTCAATGTTTGGCATGCCAGACTCTGTAAAGATAAAATGTGATGATCTTATGAAAAAAAATAACAAGTCAATGAGTCACACATATGATGAATTTAATAAGGGCAGAAACTCTTAGGAGACAAGAAAATACCAAACTTATTAGAGAATCTTAGGGGAAAATGGTGTCATAAACAACAGTAGGGAAAGAAGCCTTCTGGTTGGACCCACGCCCACTGGGAAGGGTATATAAAGCCCAAGGCTGCAGGAGACATGTGCACCTCAGAAACCTCACCGTCCTTAGGAACCAAAGGCAAACCCGACTCCCACGCCATGGCTTGCTGTGTTGCCCGCTGCTGCAGCGTCCCCACCGGCCCCGCCACCACCATCTGCTCCTCTGACAAATGCTGCCGCTGCGGAGTCTGCCTGCCCAGCACCTGCCCCCACACGGTTTGGCAGCTGGAGCCAACCTGCTGTGACAACTGCCCCCCACCCTGCCACATCCCTCAGCCCTGTGTGCCCTCCTGCTTCCTGCTCAACTCCCCCCAGCCAACCCCAAGCCTGGAGACCCTCAACCTCACAACCTACGTCCAGAGCAACTCCTGTGATCCCTGCATCCCAAGAAACTGCTGATGGGCGGGGGCTCTGCTCAGCGCCTGCCTTGAAGAGCCCAGAGCTGTCTGTCCAGGATCCACTTGCCTCAGCAGTCTAGCAGATGTGCAGGTAGACCAGCAGCTCAAGATATGGAAACCCCACCTTTGATTTTAATGGAAAGAAAACCAAGACTTTTTCTATGATTATTCGGCTCTTAACTATTTGGTTAATTTGGACAAATGAAATGTCTTCTAATATCAAAATACTATTGAATTCTTTAATATTTCAGACTTTATTTTCTCAGTCAATATGCTTAATATGCTTCCTGGGTCTTATTTCTTGCATTGAGTATTTTCATAGAGGTTAAAGAAATTTCCCAATGAGTTTTTCCAATAAACTTTAATTCCCTGGCAAGATGTGTTCTTCGTTTATGTTAGAGTTTGTGGTATATTTCTTCCCTTTTAAAAATATCATTTTAACCTTTAAGGAAATAAACGATTAAACAAATGCCAGGAACTAGCGAGCTAACGCCACTTTTTTGCTAACTCGTAACTAGACATCTTTTCTGTTCACCTTTGCTTCCTCCCTTTTCCACAAACATAATTTGGGGACCAGGCTTCATTTATTGACCT
Organism: Lepus europaeus; assembly: GCF_033115175.1. NCBI lineage: Eukaryota > Metazoa > Chordata > Mammalia > Lagomorpha > Leporidae > Lepus > Lepus europaeus. Next base: position 21,430,998 of record NC_084844.1, read on the forward strand.
TCTTTTGCCAGGTGACTCACATGCACTAATTTATTTAATTCTTAAAACAGCCCTAATAGATGAGAAAGAGGCAGGTGTACGAGGTATTCAACGTTGTCAACATCACAAGGTTAGTTACTCATAAAGCCGGAGCGCAGCCCCCGGCATGTCTGATTCTGAAGCCCTGTGCTACCGCCCCACGGTAAAGCTCCCCAAACTCACCGAGCCAGAGACATAATGAACAAGGCTACGACGTTAACTTAACATATGCAGCAGAAATAAAGGTGAGATTATTTAACAAAATCATCACATTCAATTATAACAGAAAAAGCACATGTTGGCTCATGGATCACAATGAGCATGGACTGAAACTTAAGATCTGTGTCATTTACTGAGCCTGCTTTGGCTTCACTTCCTTTGTGAGAGAACATAAGGAGCCCAGCTCCAGCCGCAGGGCACAGAAGCCTGTTTCTGTTTGTCACCACACTCGAAAGTTGTACTCCAGCAATCAGCAGAACGCCTATACTTTTCATGGGCTATGTTGAGAGCCAGACCTAAAACTGACCGAACATGGTTTAACCTACTTAATTTTAATAGCCTACTAATTTGATCTCACGCAGATTACCATTTTTCTGAGTCTAGTGAGATTAAGGACGTGTGTCATATAAATAAAGTTATGTTGAATAAGCAAAACATATATATAATATAGAATATATATACATGTACAACACATAAAGACACGAGTCAAAAACATTAAAATAAAATGGAAAGAATGTATGGGGGGGCAGGGTAGAACAAAGAAGGGGAGAAGCAATTGCGTTTAAACAAACATGGTTCAATGCTCTCAAAGCACCCAGGGAGGGCTCCTCTGAGGCACCAGGGACTGTCAGCTGCACTGTAATGAACAGAACTCAGAAGCCAGGCGGTGGAAGAGACGGAACCCAGCAGACTCTCAAGGAGAGACTGGTCAGGTCACTGCTGCCCCTGGCTAGGATGTTTTCAGTGCCAGGCACCCCTGCGCAGCAAGTAGAAAGAGCAAAAAGAAACATCATTACTAAAGGGCCCTCCGACGGGGACAGACTAGTGGCTGTACTCACAACACGTGTGTAGCATGTGTGTCATACAAGTGCAATGCCCAGGCTGTGGGAGCCTGCTGTGATGGGGAGGAGAGCCTCTAAATGCCCCTTCAGTGAGTGGTTGTCAGGGTTAGGGAAAGCCCTGGAGCTGTCCAGGCTAAGCCTTACAGCACGGGACGGCTGTAGGAGAGGGGAGCGATTGCTCACACCAGAACAAGGCCTCAGTAAATCACGCAGGCCTTGGGAGCTCTGGGGTAGCCGCGAGTGACAGGGGTGGGTGCCCGTGGAAGCCCAGGGGAGAGAGACAAAGGCCGTGAGCAAAGAGCTTGGGGCTGCCACCTGGAAGTGAGAGACTAACAATCGCACTCCTGCACTTCTGTTTCTTTTCATTATCAACCTTTATTTGCATCTTCACCATCGCAGCTGTCCTCGCTGACTATGGAAAGGTGTAATTAAACTGGACAAGTCCTTGGATGCATGTATGATTTTCAGCCCTTTGAAAAATCTCCCATCTAATAATGAATCATTTGTTTTTCCTGCAACAGCTTACAGGAGGACAAAGCGACCCTTTGCTTCCGAAAACAAAGCATGTTTATTATCTCTGACACCACACCAAAGCTAGCTCAACTCCATGGGGTGCTGTTTTTAGTTTTTAACCAGTGAGTCACCAGGCCGTCTAAGGTACCTTGTCTCACCGCTCTAGATGCACTGTCTTAGTTTATAACCAAAGCTGAGTAATTCCCAGGTCGCTTAGACCAAGGCAGAGAAAATACATTTTAATAAAGTATTGTAAGTATTGGCAATAAAAGTGATGAGTTCACTACCATAAACTTGTTACTTTCTTTTGGTAAAGATTTATTTATTTATTTGAAAGGCAGAGTTACAGAGAGGCAGAGAGAGAGAGAGAGAGAGGTTTTCATTGGTTGGTTCACTCCCCAGATGGCTGCAACAGCCAGAGCTGCGCCATCTGAGGCCATGAGCCTGGTGCTTCTTCCAGGTCTCCCACACAGGTTGCAGGGGCCCAAGGACTTGGACCATCTTCTACTGCTTCCCAGGCCATAGCAGAGAGCTGGGTTGGAAGTGGAGCAGCCAGGACTCAAACCGGCATCCATGTGGGATGCCAGCACTGCGGGCAGCAGCTTTACCTGCTACGCCATGGCACTGGCCCCTAAACTTGTTACTTATAATTACTTTTCATCTGTAACTTGAAGTCTTACTGATAAGTAGAAGGCACAGTGTTCTACACAACAGAACAGTTAAAGGAACAGCAACAAGTTCCTGAACCTTTCAGGTTGAAAGTAGCATTTCAGGTAAAAGACTGCCATGAAATTCTAATTCAGAAGGTCTGCAAGTCATTTTTCTTTTCTTCAAAGTGTCAGAAGAATTTCCTTCTTGTTCCTTTTTGTCATTTTCATGTGAAAGAGAGACAGAGAAAGAGAGAGAGATCTTCCACCTGCTGGTTCACTCTCCAAATGCTAGCAACAGCCAGGATTAAGCCAAGCCAGAGCCAAGAGCCAGGAACTCCATCCAGATCTCCCACCTGGGTGGTGGAGACCCAAGAACTTGAGCCATCATCTGCTACCTCCCAGGATGCATTAGCGAAGCTGGATCACTGAGACACAGAGACACTTCACAGGGGAGGTGGGAAGAATGTGACAGGATCGTGGGCTTGAAGGATGAGTGGGTGCAGGCTGAGTGGAGACGGCTTGAGGCACAAGGGTGGCACTGGCTAGCAGCCCACCTGGTGCTCCCTCTTAAACCCTGATCTGTGGCTGAAGGCTAACAGCTGAAATGGAACAGAATCCAAGTCTTTCCCACCACAGCCACAGCTGATTTGAGGAGAAAACACATTACAATAAGGGGACAAAAACAAAATAAAATCAGAAGGCAACAGATTCTTCTAGCTCAGGCCTGTAACTGTCAGGTGGTAGAAATTTTACTTGAAATTAAGCATTGTGATCTTACATTTTTCTTTTACTTCAACTATGAAGACATAAGCTAACCATTCAACTTGCACACAAATGGCAGGGAAGGAGACCAAGCAAGCCCATTCTTAATAGAATGACAAATGGCCAATATACACATGGAGGAGTGTTTTAAACTAATTATAAAAGAAATACCATGAAATTTCATTTTTCTCCCTTCAAGTTGGCAAATACCTTTAAAATAAAATATCCATCCCATATGGACGCCAGTTTGTGTCCTGACTGTTCCACTTCCAGTCCAGCTCCCCGCCAATGGCCTGGAAAAAGCAGAAGAAGGCGGCCCGAGTACATGGGCCCCTGAATTCATATGGGAGACCTGGAGGAAGCTCCTGGTCCTTGGCTTTGGCCTGACCCAGCTCTTGCTGTTGTGGCCATTTGGGAGGTGAACCAGTGGATGGAAGATCTTTCTCTCTCTCTCTCTCTCTCTAACTCTGCATTTCAAATAAATAAATAAATCTTCAAATAAGGGAAACTGGAATTTTCAAACACAGCTGATGGAAATAGATAAATAGAAAAATATAGTTCAATGATTCTGTACAGCAGACAATATCAAAAGCCTTAAAATATTGGCAATTAATAATTGTTTATAATATCCAATAAATATTTCTGCTTCTGAAATAATTGGAAATGTACACAATGTATATATAGTTGCTTTCTTTTGCCACAATTATCATAAGGAGAAGCTGAAAAGAATCCAATGCTTAATATGGAATTTTTAAGTAACTGAGGAGTACACTATATGATGAACACTAGGAGACATTAAAAATACGATTATGAGGAGAGGGATTTGGCCCAGTTTAAGAGGTCAGGACGTCCACGTCCCTTATCAGAGTGCCTGGGTCCAACCCAAGCTCCGGCTCCGAGTCTCCCTCCCTTGCCAACGCAGATACTGGAAGATGGCAGGTGATGGCTCAAGTAGTTGGAGCCTTGCCACTCACATGGGAGATTTGAATTGAGCTCCCAGCTCCCAGCTCCCAGCTGTGACCTGGCCAGCTATGACCATTGTGGTTATTTGGTGAATAAACCAACAGATAAGAGCATTCTCGTTCTCTCTCTCTTTCTCTCTCTCTCTCTCTCTGCCTCTCAAATAAATTTTTACAAAATATTTTAAGGAAAATTGCCCCGTATACCAAGAATATAAGATAATAAAAATATTCCTTTATATGTTTAAATGAAAAGTTATATATGTATATGATTCCAATAATGTGATAAAATAAGTGAATCTTTACAAAAATTAGTAGATATGGAAATAATATTAATGGTGAATTTCTTTATTTTAGTTTTATTTTCTCCTGAGCTGAAATAAGTTCTACTTTAATTAAGTAGGTACTTTTTGCATCCAAGATACAGTTTAACAGCAAAATATATATCAAACTTAATTTCCCAATACATTTACTGTAAAGTGGTAGCAGATTGTAGTGCTATTCCATTTGTTAGGTCATGGTAAAACTCCAACAATAGGTAGGTAATGGATACAAAAGTTTTGCAATAAAACCATTCTGTGAGAATCAACTAGCTACAAGGGATTAAAAATTAAAGAATAGTGTATATTTTATTATTGTTTGCAACTGTATGCTGTCCACCTAGTGGAGCCTGATGCTTGTGTCCCGCCAGGGCGTATGCACTGTAGGCCTCGCCCCCAGGGCCGTGGTGTTAGGAGGTGAGGTCTTTGGGCAGATGCCCTCCTACGTGGGATTGGTGCCCTTATGGAGAGGCCCCTAAGAGCAGCCTGGCCCCTCCCACTGCGTGAGGACTAAGCAGGCCCTCAGAAGACCCCAAATCTGCTGCAGCCTGAGACTTCCCAGCCTCCAGGAGGCGAGAAATGCAGTTCTCGTTGTTAAATGCCTTACCCATTTGTCTCACTCAGCCTTTACATTCTCCAGGCTCAGAATCAGTAGCAGCCGTGTTCACACAGGAAGTAAGTGGAGGACTGTAGCTTGCACACACGCTCTCTGACGTCACAGCCTGCCCCTTCTTAACCACTGCACTGTGCAACCCAGGCCAAAGTGCCTCTCCACGGAAACAGGGGCCACAGCTTCATAGCTGGATAAAAACACCCTCACTTGATTGTATTGTAATCCAAGAATTCTTCCAGTTTATTTTAACATTTTGCCATATTTACTTCATGTAAATTGTATACACACATATATTCTGTTTTTCTTGAAACAGGCACATTAATATATAGCATGGATTCTTGAAAAGGATAGTAAAGTGAGAAGAAGAAGGGTACGTATGATATAAGCAGTGAACTCAGTGAAGATAGCATTTACAAACATTCATATCCCATGTTTCTCAGTATACATATAGGAACGTCCACTTATGAGAGAAAACTTGTGAAACTTGTCTTTCTGTGTCTGGATTATTTTCACTATCACAGAAAGTGAGAGAGAGAGACAGAGAGAAAGGTCCTCCACCCATTGGTTCACTCCCCAAATGGCCGCAACAGCCGGAGCTGCGCCAATCCAAAGCCAGGAGCCAGGTGCTTCTACTGGTCTCCCATGCGGGTGCAGGGGCCCAAGCACTTGGGCCATCTTCTACTGCTATCCCAGGCCACAGCAGAGAGCTGGACTGGAAGAGGAGCAACAGGAACTAGAACCAGCGCACATATGGGATGCTGGTGCTGCAGGCAGAGGATTAACCTACTGCGCCATGGGGCCGGCCCCTGCAGCTTATTTTACTTAGCCTAATCATCTCCAGTTTCATCCATTGTGTTGCAAATGTCAGGATTTCATTCTTTGTTATGGTTGACTAAGAGTCCATCGTGTGTGTATGTGTATGTATATATTTTATATGTGTGTATGTATGTGTGTGTACATATGTATGTATGTAGGTATATATATGTCTTTTCTTTATCTAGTCATCAGTTAATGGGTGTCTAGGTTGGTTCTGTATCTTTGTTATTGTGAATTGGGCTGCAATAAACAGGTATCTCTTTTAAACACTGACTTCGTTTCCTTTGGATATATCCCTGGAAGTGGCATAGCTGGGTCACATGGTAAATCTACTTCTGTCCTGATAAATCTGCATACTGTTTTCCATAATGGCTGTACTAACTTGCATTCCCAGCAACAGTGTATTAGGGTTCTCATTTCTCCACATTCTTCCCAGCATTTTTTTTTTACTTCTTTCATGTGTTTGTTGGCCATCTGTATTTCAAAAATGTCTACTCAGGGGGCCAGTGCTATGACATGATGGGCTAAGTCTCTGCCTGTGGTACCAGCTTCCTATATAGGCACCAGTTTGTTACTAGGCTGCTCCTTTTCTGATCCAGCTCTGTGCTATGGCCTGGGAAAGCAGTGGAAGATGGCCCAAGTGCTTTGGCCCCTGCACCCGCTTGCGAGACCAAAAGAAGCTCCTGGCTCTGGATCGACCTGGTTCCAGCCGATCCAACCATTTGGAGAGTGAACCAGCGGACGGAAGACCTCTCTCTCTCTCTCTCTCTCTCTCTCTCTCTCTCTCTAACTCTACAAAAGAAATAGGGGGGAGGGAGGGAGAAAAAGAGACAGGGTGGAAGGAAGGAAGGAAGGAAGGAAGGAAGGAAGGAAGGAAGGAAGGAAGGAAGGAAGGAAGTCTACTCAGATCTTTTGCCCATTTCTTAACTAAATTGTTTGTTCTGCTATAGTTGAGATTCTTGAGCTCCTTGTATATTCTGAATATTAACTTTATCAGATGCATAGTTTGCTAATGTTTCTCCCACTCTGTAGGTTGTCTCTTCACTCTGTTAATAGCTTCCTTTGCTGTGCAGAAGCTTCTGAGTTGGATATAATCTCAGCTGTCTAATTTTGCTTTCATTGCCTGTACTTGTACTTGGGTCATCATCCACTGCTTCCCAAGTGCACAAGCAGGAAGCTGATCAGAAGAGGAATAACCAGGAGTTGAACCAGAACTCCAATATGGAATGTAGGGGGGGGTCCAAGCAGCAACTTAATTCACTGTACCACAATGCCTGCCTGTGTTTTACAAACAGTTATTGGAAAGGCAGAGTGAGAATGAGAGACATATGTTCCATTTGCATGTTCATTCCTCAAATGCCCACAACAGCCTGGGCTGGGTCAGGTGGAAAGTACGAGCCTGATCTCCATCTGGGTGTCCCATACAGGTGGCAGAGTTGCAACTACTTGAGACCTCACCTGCTGTCTCCCCTGGTGCACATTAGCAGGAAGCTGTATTGGAAGCAGAGTGGGATGTGAACAGAGCCACTCCAATATGGGATGCTGGCGTTCCAAGTGACATCTTAACTGCTGCACCAAATATCACCCTCCCCAAGAATTTCTCCTGGTGACAGGGTTATGGATGAGTTGCTCCCTTTATACTTTTCTACAATTCCCTATTTTTTAAAATAAATATATTTTATAGTAAAAAGCTAGAAACGATATTTTTAACATCCCAGTTTTCTCAGTAGCATGTTTTTCCACATTAGTGTAATTTTTTTCCAAAAGCCTCAAATCTAAAAGAAGGTAACCAAAATCAAATGCATCAAAACACAAATACTTCACCAGACCAACTGACACAGAGGAGGCAAAGTGAGTGGGCGCTGAGTGGCCCGGATGAGGCTGCCGGGCACAGCTCCTCAGCAGGGCTGGTGCTGGAGTTCTCCCGGCAGGAGCCTTTGGTGACTCAACACAAAGCTTGTGCTCTGCTCCGGTGACCAACAGCAAGAGCAAGCAGTTCCCATTTAGCAAAGAACTCAAATAAAAGTTAATTAGGAGAATAGAGACTCTTGGCAGACATCTAAATGTTAAAACAATTACAGGATAATGGGCGCACTAACATGAACAAGAACAGGGAAAGAAGCCTTCTGGTTGGACCCACGCCCACTGGGAAGGGTATATAAAGCCCAAGGCTGCAGGAGACATGTGCACCTCAGAAACCTCACCGTCCTTAGGAACCAAAGGCAAACCCGACTCCCACGCCATGGCTTGCTGTGTTGCCCGCTGCTGCAGCGTCCCCACCGGCCCCGCCACCACCATCTGCTCCTCTGACAAATGCTGCCGCTGCGGAGTCTGCCTGCCCAGCACCTGCCCCCACACGGTTTGGCAGCTGGAGCCAACCTGCTGTGACAACTGCCCCCCACCCTGCCACATCCCTCAGCCCTGTGTGCCCTCCTGCTTCCTGCTCAACTCCCCCCAGCCAACCCCAAGCCTGGAGACCCTCAACCTCACAACCTATGTCCAGAGCAACTCCTGTGATCCCTGCATCCCAAGAAACTGCTGATGGGCGGGGGCTCTGCTCAGCGCCTGATACTGAAGACGTCAACCCAGAAGAAGTCTTAGTGGTCACCTGTCTCAGCACCTGTAACTAATTTACTCTGTCTTAGAAGATGGAACAGAAATGCTGGATCAATGATAACCTCCCCACCCCACTCCCTAAAAAATAGAGATACCAAGAGACTTTCAATGCCCATGTAGCTGTTCTCTGTAACCATGTAACCAAGCATAGTTTAAGTAGCCGACGGCCATGGACTTCCCAAACTTGTTGGATTCCTTCATATTAAAGGGCATCATTCTTTGGGTGCTTTGGGAATTCTGTTTCCAGCCCTAGGTGGTATATTTCTGGAAACTGAAGAACTTCTTCATCATCATCCTAATAAATTTTGTGTCTCTGGCATAGCACAAATGTCTATGACTACTTTTGCTTATTTCTGTTAATTCATTAGCTGTGTTTCTTAATTTCTAATGACTGCATCTTAAGAAAAACTTGGGCTACCAGTAAAACTGAAAATAGTGGCAGTATAGAAATATTTGTTGCTTTGGCTGTTCTTAGAAAACTAGGTGGCCTTGCTCATGAGATGGTCCAGTATATTGGCATAATTGAAAGTAGACTTTCTTTGAATTGTCCTACCCCCAAAAAAGCGTTTAATATAGGCTGGGCCATACTGAACATGACCCAAAGACCAAATACAACGAATAATATCATCTAGTCCAAGTGACCTGATCCGGATAAGAAAAACATCTCATTATATAAGAATGTCATTATTCACTCAACAAACATTTAGCAAATATCTATTATGTGTCCTGCGTTTTACTGGTCCTGATGCATTAGGGACCATAACATTGAGAACAATTAATATGGTTGCATGAGGATAAACAGAAGACACAAAGACAATTGGCTGCAGCTTGTGGTAAAAAGGAGCTGGGGGAGAAGGTGGTATTAGAGATGGAGTAGATAGTGGGAGTATGTCACCTCCTGAGCAAGGAAGTGAGGAGGAGAAAATTCAAGAGGAAAAAAAAAACTCCATTCTGCTCTAGACACAAATGGCTTTCTTTTTTTTTTTTTTTTTTTGCGCTGCTAAATATGGTTGTCTTTATTTTGTTTTTCCTGGCCCAGCCCTATCTAAACATAAAATAAAACTATAGGACTGAAATTAACAACCCATTAAAATCAGCAATAAGTTATGAAAATCATAAAGCTTTTTTTTTTTTTAAGTATTAAGGGCAGTTAAATTATTTAAAGTATACAAAGTCCAAACAGCCAGGGGTAAAGTCTCCAAGAAGGCTTCCCAGGGTAAGGGAAAGGGCCAGAAGCGAACCTTGGAGTTTGAAAGACAAGGGGAACACATGACATCAAAGTGCAGGCTAGAAATTTCACTTAGAAGAAAATAACATTTCTGAAAATATTCATAAGAGCAACAATAGCACCTGCACAATAGGATTGTGAGGAAGGAGAGAGACTGCCTGTAGGGAAATGGAAGCAGATTTTAACATGAAAATGAGACAAGTGCTGAACTTAACTATGTTAACTATGATAGTGTGTCTACTGTAGATACCAGATGGTTAAAAGCTGGTAAAAGGTAATGATTCGAAAGAAAACAAAAACAGCATTGACTTTTTTTTTTTTTAACCTAACCCAGACCTCATTCATTTTGTGCACTATAAAGAGTGAGGTGTGAGGTGTTTTAGTTATCAAATGCTGCATCAAAATAGATGATTTCTTTTCCCATGTGTTTTTCCACTATAAAAGACATCTTTTTTTTTTTTTTTTTTTATGGACAAGCTTTAAAAAGATGTCATTTTGGTTTTCAACACATATAAACAGTTATCAAAATCTGAAATAAAAATGCTGCCGTGGCTCAGACCTTGGCCTGCTAACCTGTGTGCACAACTCTTCTGACCCATGTGGACACAGAAGCACGTGGAACGATTTTCCCTTCTGGCTCCCCAGTCCACACTCATAGGCCTGTGTGACAGAGGCTGTCATGCATGGACTGCCCCCCATGCGGCCTAGGGGCGGTGGGCTGGCTAGCGGGCATTTGGGTGCCCTAGTGCTAACGATGCGGGAAAAGGTTAGCTTGCTTAGCATGGAATCCAACAGAAAGCTGAGCTGCATGATGATCCCTTTCAAAAGGCTTCATGGGAGTCTCTCCTTTTGTAGAGCATGAAATGAGCTTTTTAATTTTTTTTAAAGAACTCATCATCCACAGGCTTCATGATAAATTGTCCCAGGCTAAGTTGTCATAGCTCTAGCTATCCAAGAATAATGCCTGATTATCTTGTCTTTTCATTACTGTAGGTTTGATTTTGTTTTTAGGGCCATAAAGCTCAGGATGGGAACATAATCCCATTCTTCAGTGTGTTTACTCAACATGGTATGAGCAAACTCAGAAAAAGAGGACAGAATCTCTAATGTCCTCTTTGTCTTAACACTAAATCAAGAAAATATCAGACAGGTTTTTCTGCTGCTGTTAGAAATTGTGATTTTTCCAATATGCATATTAGGAATATTTGTTCTGCTGGAGAGGCCGTGCCCCACTTTTTGCTGAGTATTTGCTTAAATACAGGTCTTCTGACCCTTTGTTCAAGTATAGTATTCTTTCATTTAGTTTTAAAGAGGAGACTGCATCATGAACCCAATTTAAAGAGATTGTACGGAGTTGGCCCAGTGATTATTTTGCCCTGCACTTGTTTTTCATGCTGGGTTCTAGGAAGTGAACGAAAGTTTGACACTGGCACTGGAGTAACCCTCGTCGCTCCCAATACTCTGCAGGCTGCTGTGGTCGTCAATGTCACTGATGCTGGTGGTGCTTATATTGTCCACTTCTCCATGGGAGAACTCTGTGCTTTCAACATCCACTTCAATCTCCTCTCGCTCTGAGTCAGAACGATCTGAAGAAATAGTTGACCCAATGCTGTCCATTCGTATCCGTTCCGTCTCCTGAGGGCCCTGCAGCTGTTCCAGTCTCCGCTTCAGAAATCTCTGTTCTCACTCCAAGTTCTCGAGCTGGTGCTGGCTCTTCCTTTCAGCTTCTTCAAGTTTCTTGATGTGTGCTTTGGCTTTGTTGAGCAAACCAAGTGTTGTATGCCTGGTGCAGTCTGGTCCTAGAGGAATCAGAACTTTTAAGCGTTCTAAACATAGGCGCAGATGAGCTCGTCGATTCTTTTCCAGCTCATTGTGTGTAGATCTGTTGGCAGTGCTGGTGTTGCTGCTCCCACTGCTGTGTTTCTGTGCCCGGCTCAACCTCCGTGGGGGCTTGGAGTGCTGCAGCCGGGGGCTCGGCATGGAGGGGAACGACGAGGCGTAGCCATGTTCACACTCTCGCTCCCGGCGCTCCAAAAACTCGGCCGCCTCCAGCAAGCGCTGCACGTTGATCATCCGCACCCGCTCCATGGGCACCGCGGGTGGCCACCGGGGCCTCTCCACTCCGCCTTCCCCGGCCAACAGGAGGCGCCGCAGGTGGCTACAGCCCCGCGCCGCCCTCGGACATGTGCGGCGGGCCGGCCGGCCAGTCCGGCCGCGGCTCGGCGCGCTCCCCGCCGCCCCCGGCGCCCCCACCGCCCCCGCCGCGCCGCGCCGCGCCCACAAATGGCTTTCTATGTGGAGTTTGGACAGCTGTCCTGGAGAGGAAGAAGATGCAGGTGGGCAGGTGCAGAAGTCTGTAAGAAAGTTCCTCTCAAGTCCTTGCATGGGGCTGGGTTGCATGTAGGCAGGATGGAATTCCCTGAGGCCTAACAGGGAGTGGCTGCCAGGGGACTAGAAGCTGAATGGAGATATCAGAGGCGCTTTGCCACTAATATACATGGAAGCTGCAGCCCAATGAGAGTGGAGAAAGCTCTCTGGGTACCTTGGTATTCAGCTGATGTTCTAGAAAGGACACATCAAGAGAGTAAGAACCATAATGTTGAGTAGACACACAGGACTAACAGGAGACGGGCCAAGAGATTAAGTTGTGTTTTCCAAGGCAGAAAGTGTGAACTTCTAAAGTAGACCACGACAAAAAAAAAGACTTGAATTATACAAAAACTGGTATTGATAGGAGCATATTTACATATATATATTTGTATATAATGATGGCTTCTATCGTGACTTTTCTATGGCCTCTATTCATTTCCCTCTGTTCCCAATGTTCCCTTCTTATCAGAATGATACAATATAAATGAATTCTGGGCAATTTCCGTGTTCCAAGATGAGAACTATGGCTATAGGTTGTTATACAACCTTACCCAACTAATCGAACCAAAGTATGTAGTCCTACCCTGTATAAACATCAATGACAAGGAAGCAACATTTTACAACTAGCTCCAGACAGAAGGAAGTATTCATTTTACCTACAGTGATTTTAAAATAATGATCTATTACGTGCTATATCTTAATTAACTGGAACCTGTGATGGACAACCAAGACATGGGTTCTCTCCCAAGATATTTCTTCTTTTGACTCACTAGGTTACTGTGGGCTATAATTTTCTTTCAGAGATTTTTGACTCTCAAATGTATTTCTGAATACTTGAACTGATGCCCTTTGCAAAACAGCATCCATACACCAAGACACACTCTAGGAACTTTAACGTAGGTGTTGAAATGTAAAGGGAATCATTAAATTCAACTTCAAATTTTCCAAGTGAATAATCCATTTATAGATATTTCTTCCAGTTTTACCTCCTTTGCAGCTACCTAGGAAGCAGAGCTCACAGTTAGGGAAACAAATTCAGATTATTCTGGATCATAAAGTTTTTAACTTTGTATGGTTCTTAGGGTTTTGTTCTATAAGGATGTTAAAGTTTCTAAAGTCAATCTTTTCTATGCATCTTTGAAAATGACATACATGCAATTAAAGCCAAGAACTAGATTATGCTTCATAATAGAAGTTGAATCCAAGAGACAATGAACAAAGTTACATCTCAAGTCCCCGTCCATCCACTCTTGCAGCAGAGACTTCTCCCAATGAAACTGCTGGTTTGGGACCAATATGATAGAATTTTATTCTTCAAATTCCAGGAGTTTTAATTTTCACAGAATTTAGGACTTGATTAAATTTTAAAAATAGATTCAATATATAGAAAAAAAGACTTCCGTGATTTCTTTTCCCCTACCCTGAGGTTGTAATCAATGAGGGTTTCCCAAGAAAGAAAGACTGTAACTCAGAACTTCCATTTCAGTCTTATTAGAAATACAAGTTTAAAAAATAGCATAACTGATCAAAAAGGATGTGCAGGAAACGCAGAGGAGGTAAGTTTCAGAAAATCAAAGATCCAATTCCAGGTCTTGATGACCAATTTATGTTTTTTTCTGCCAGGAACAACTTGCTCCCATCAGCAGCACACAATATTCTTCTATTGCTATACAGGGAGATGACACACATGTGCACAGCACACACACTAAAAGACATACACATGTCACTGTTCACAAAAAGCAGGGCAATATTACCCATCACACTCACCATTTTTATGGGGGTGACGCAAACAAATAAACGTTACTGAGTTGTAGTGCTCATTTTAAAAGTAGAAGAGGGGAGTCCATAGGCTCTAAACTTAAAGCAAAGATAAGGAAGTGGAAATGCTGAAGGGAGCTGTTTACATTGTGCCGGGCCCCATAAACAGGCACAGGTCTTACAGGTTAGCTTTCGAAAGTAGACACAAGGATCAGTGCACAGAATCAAACTCTGGGGTCATGTAGTTTTCCTCCTGGTGATGGGTTGTACCTGTCATTATTGCTTGGCTGAATTTTTTCTTTCTGTCAAAAGGACAATACTTTCTATGATGATTTTTTGAAATAAGAATTTTGTCCCACTGACCCGTGGAAATCGTGCAGGGCCTGATTTAGCAACCTGAAGTTAGCCCTCTTTTATGAGGCATAGAAGTCTTCCTGCGTAAATAAACAGCACTAATGAAATGTTTGTATGGAAACTGGTACCGACAGGGACACAGAAAACATCTGGTGCCCCTGTAAATACCCAGGGCAGGGAGGTGCTATATAAAAGTCTCCCGAAGGAAGGAGACTTTTGGAGTCAAAGCAAAGGAGTTTTGCAGGCACTCTCTGCTCGCCACTTCAAGAATGACTTCCGAAGGTTCCCCCACACACTGCTCTTCTGAGCCCTGTGCCAACGCCTCTGGCTGTGCACCTGCTTCCGCCCGCTCCCTGGAAAGGACTTGTCTCCCCAGTGACTGCTCTGCAGGCAGATGTCAGAGCCCCCGCGTCCTCTCCAGATCTTGCTTGTCCACCAGTTGCCTCACGCCGTGCTACTTGGTTGGGAGTTGTGACAATCCATGCTTGGCGGGGAGCTGCGCGTGGTGTGAGGATGGGATGTTCAACAGCAACGAGAAAGAGACCATGCAGCTCCTGAATGACAGACTCGCCAGCTATCTGGAGCAGGTGCGCAGCCTGGAGGAGACCAACGCCGAGCTGGAGTGCAAGATCCGAGAACAGTGTCAAGAGAGTATCCCACTGCCGTGCCCTGACTGTCAGTGCTACTTCAACATCATTGAAGATCTCCAGCAAAAGGTTCCGTGTCTCATCACCTTAATGTTCCACCTCCCCAATCTACGATTGGCTTTACCTTTATCTTAGAAGAGGCATTCTTGTGCAAAGAAACCAAAGGAAAGGCAAAATCTGTGAGTTCATGAGATATGAAAGAGAGGGCACCGGGCTGAAAGTTAGGAGTTAGCAGCAGCCCCACTGCTGCCCCTGTTCACCGAGGGGCTATGATGGGGACAGGGGTGGTGGTCTTCAGCTGTATCATCTGTAGAGTGTGTGTATGGCACGTCCGTATGCATCCCTGCACATTTATATTAATTTTTACACCAGAATTGAAATGCCATTGTTATATCATACAATTTCACCTAGAAATCATTTTCTTCTCCTACTGATGAATTTCTATTACTGTTGGTAGGGATACAGTTCTAATACAAACTACTGATGGAGAAGACCTGAACAGCATTCAACTGCCAAGGAACATTGGGAAATGTCCTGAGCCCTTTTTATGACTGTGCTTTGATTCTAAGTTGGCACTGCCTTTTCTCTTCAGGAAGTCACAAAGTTAACAAGCAAGCAGGCTGAAAGCAACTTGATTCTTTCTTATAACCCCTCACAGACAAGTAATGGCAGAGCTCTTAAGGGTATAGGTGTTTAGGTTTCTTTCCAAGAACCATTTATTACCTAATAACTTGCTTCTCAGATCTTGTGCACGAAAGCAGAGAATTCTAGACTTGCTGTACAGCTTGACAACTGCAAACTGGCTGCTGAGGACTTCAGGACAAAGTAAGTTTAACTGCAATTTGAATATAATTTGTGGTTTTCTTTCTGTGTCTCTGACACACAGAGACACACACACAGAATATTCTCTATATAATGTTTTTCAAGCTAAAATATTCTGAAAGCTCAAATTTATAATTATTTCATACACAAAATAAATGACAGCATGCGGCTTCCTTGAGCCTGTGTGTCAGTCCTCCAGTGCAGTGAGCACTTAGACGGTGTGTGGGAAAGCAGCATTGCATGTATCTCTCTTGCTGTGTAAGGTACGACAGTGAACTGTCCCTGCGTCAGCTGGTGGAGAACGACATCAGTGGCCTGCGTGGGATCCTGGGTGAGCTGACCCTGTGCAAATCTGATCTGGAAGCCCAAGTGGAGTCTCTGAAGGATGATCTCCTTTGCCTTAAGAAAAGCCATAAAGAGGTGAGAAAGAGGCAGCAAGAGTGGAAAGAGTCTAAGAGTGGAAAAGTTCCACTGGTAGAGTTCAAGTTGATGTGTGCAAACTGAACCCGGGAGAACGCGGCTGAAGCTGAACTAACACTCCTAGAGGCTCTACTGCGCTCAGCCTGACCACTCCGCTGTGACGTCCGCCTCAGATAGGGCATGAAGACGCCTCTGGTATCCAGACCAGTTTTAAATATCCCATTTCTATAAACTTTTTAAAATCATAAAATATGGAAGTGTTGATCCCGTTTGGATGAATTAGAAGCTGAAGTGCAGAATGATGTAATGGATGTGTCTTCTCTTTGGGCATTTGTGGATGACAACAGTGCACATTTATTGAGAACATCCTCTGTGAAGAAGCTTCCTAAATCCTTTATATGTATGCACATATTGACTCTTCTGTATCTCACAATAATCCCCCAGAACAAAATAAAATTACTACGCCAATTTTGCAGAAGAAACCGGGCACTTGTAAGGGGCAAAAAAGAGAATTAGCCCAGGGCATCAGAATTAAAATCCCACACTTCATACTCAGTATTTCACAAATCAGGAATGGGATGCCACTGTGTATCGGATGGATTTTGCCCTCCTGCTCTGTGACATTCTTCACTCCCTTCCCACTTTCAGGAGGTCGACTTGCTCCGTGACCAGCTCGGTGACCGACTCAGTGTGGAGCTGGACACCGCCCCCACCATCGACCTCAACAAGGTCCTGGATGAGATGCGCTGTCAGTATGAGACGTTGCTCGCCAACAACCGCAGAGACGTGGAAGAGTGGTTCGCTGCTCAGGTCAGCCCCGAAGCAACATGGGAGCAGGACTCCCCGCGTGTGCTCGGCTGGGTTCTCTAACCGTGCCTGTGTTTCAGACAGAGGAGCTGAATCAGCAGCAGCTGACCAGTGCAGAGCAGCTGCAGGGCTGCCAGACAGAGATGCTGGAGCTGAAACGCACAGCCAACGCGCTGGAAATTGAGCTTCAGGCACAGCAAAGCCTGGTGCGTATGGCAAAGACGGTGTCCGCCTTGTCACTGATACATCAGGCTCTGAGGAACACCCTTTCCCGCAACCCAAGGCAGAGATTCCCAGTTCGTGTGGCAGGTCTGGATTTCTAAGTTGTGAGGGTTCCACTTCCTTGCCTTTCCAACCACCATGCTTACCCAGCTAGAGGCAGAAGGGATAGGTCAACAGCTTGCACCGCCCACCAGGGTGTTCTAACCTTCCCCCCAGGCCTGAGTGCGACCCTGCAGCACCCCGCAGAGACAGGCAGGAGTAGAGAGGCCACAGCAGCATAGCATGTAAGCAATCCAGAGGATTTTAAGTCTCTTTTGATCAGGCCAATATGCCAAGATCACCATTATATCTAAAACAAGGAATGGATTTTGAACTTTTCATCCCACAATTATCATAACACTTCTCAGGATCCACACTTCACTCTGACCCTTCACTGCAGGCCACCCAGCCCACGCAGCAAGACTACCCTAGCCAGTTCCAGTCAAGCACTGCAGTGAGGACTGTGCTGGGTCCTGCAGAGAATTTCTAGATGAAGAATAGCTGAGCACTCTTCTTGTGAGAGGCATCATGCTAATCCAAGCCTCACCATAACTTTATGGGATAGAAACCTTTATTAACCCCATCACAATGACAAGGAAAACTGATATTCAAATTAAGAAATCTGCAGAAGGTCATGCACAAGTGGAAGCTGAATCCAAGTGGTTCAACCCTGGAGCTCCTCCTGTAAACCACACTCTACCACTCCTCCTGCCAGGACCCCAAATTCAGAGTTCTTCTCAAATGCTATGGATACTCCGTAAGATACACAAACACCCCATCGGTTGCAGTAATCACAGGCGCAATAGCTAACGTTTCCACAGCCCTTAAAATTCTTCCAGACTCTTCCCCGAACACTGGCACACATCAACTTGGTTGATCCTTACAGCCTTCCCATGAGGTAGGGACTTTGCATTCTCCATTCTATAGAGAACAAAGCTGAGGTTCAGAGAACCTGAGGAATTTTCCCAAGGTCACATAACTGGAAAAGGGTAGAGCAAGAATTTGAACACAAGTAATCTGGCCCCAGAGACTGTGCTAGTCTTTGGACAATGTCTTCCTCCTGCAGATAGAATCCCTGGAATGCACTGTGGCAGAAACTGAGGCCCAGTACAGCACCCAGCTGACCCAGATGCAGTGCCTGATCGATGACGTGGAGAACCAGCTGGCTGAGATCCGCTGCGACCTGGAGCGGCAGAACCAGGAGTACCAGGTGCTGCTGGACACCAAGGCCCGGCTGGAGTCGGAGATCAACACGTACCGGGGCCTGCTGGAGAGCGAGGACTGCAGGTGAGTTCCCCAGTGACTCGTGGACTCCCCCAGAGTCAAAGTGGCTGATGAAAACGTAGCTGAGGCTAAGCACACACCAATAGAAAAGTCCTAGCATGTTCTGAAGCCCCAGAGCAGAACAAGGACCAAGCTGGGGGCTTCCTCACGCACCTCTTTTCCACTAATCAGGAACAGGCCTAAGATAGTGTAATACAACATGAAGAAAACACTCCCAACATATTATTCAGCAGCTGCTGCTACAGGGAACGCTACGTAACACTCGGGGTCCAGAGCTGAAACAGGCTTCCCTGCAAGGCTGTTTGACAAGCAGTTTTCTCCAGAACGCAACATGTAGGGTGAACTTGGACATGTTATCAAGATTCCCTGGTTCAGCTTGGATCCATGTTAACTTTCCCCAGGCTTTCCTGTAATCCCTGTTCGACAGCGTGCACATCAAACAGCACTTGTGAGCCATGCTCAGCCTACGTTCTCTGCACAATTGAAAACTGCCACTTGTGACCCTTCAACACTCAGCATGGCAGGGGGAGAAACGAGGCCAGGAGACGGGGCTTCAGTGATGGACGTCAAAACCAGAAACGCAACTCTGGAGGGCTTATAGAGCCTCAGTTGTCCTCCAAGTATCCTTAGATAGTTCTGCTTTATCATTTTCTCTCCTTTCAGCTCATTTTGGTATTCTAGGAGCCAGTAGAGCTTTCTTGAAAATCTCCAGATAAAATGTGTTTCATTGCTTTAGCATGGTAAATACAGCTCTGTGACTTCTTGTTCTTAATATAAAAGCCACCTGATGGCAAAGCAGTTGTTTAAATCCATGACCATAGTTTGAATTTGCAAATATTCTCTAACTCCTCAAATACAAATACATTAAATCCATGCAAAATGTCACCTACCATGGAAGATACTTGTATGCATCTTTTTGAGAGAAAACTTATAAATAAAATATAACAAATTGGGGCGGGTATTTGGTGCAATTGTTACAGCTCTACTTGTGACACCCACATCACATATCCAAGTGTCTAGGTTCAAGTTCCAGGTCTGATACGAATTCCAGTTTCCTACTAAAGTGCACACTGGGAGGCAGCAGTGGGGATTCAAGTAGTCTGGTCTCTATTGTCGCTATGGGAAACTGGATTGAGTTCCCAGCTCCCAGTCCTTGGGGAACGAGCCAACAAATGACATACCTACTCATCCACTGCCTCTGTCTCTCTCTCCTAAATATTTATTTTATTTATTTGAAAGACAGAATTGCAGAGAGAGGTAGAGACAAAGAGTGAAAGAGAGATCTTCCCTCCACTAGTTCACTCCCCAATGGCTGCAATGGCCAAAGCTGGGCTGATCGGAAGCCAGGAGCCAGGAGCTTCTAGCAGGTCTCTCTTGTGGGTGCAGGGGCCCAGGGACTTGGGCCATTCTCCTCTGTTTTCCCAGGCACATCAGCAGGGAATTGGATTGGAAGTAGAGCAGCCAGGACTTGAACCAGTATCCATATGGGACGCTGGCACTACAGGCCAGGGCTTTCAACCTAGTGCACCACAGCACTGCTCCCCGCCCTCTTTTTCTCAAATATTTTAAACATTAAAAAACATAATACAACATGTTTTATTTTTATTAGGAAAGTACTAAGTTGGCTTTTTAAAACATTAACACACTAAAGGGAGAAAATTCTTGCATAATTTCCTCCCATCCCCCACCCAGCAACCATTGTTAGCCTTTTTAGAACAGGTTTTTCCACCTAGATGCAATCACATTTGCAGAGATAAACAGTTGTGTAATCTTTCCCTTTTTCACTATGTCATCTAAGCATTTTCAGTCCTAATAAATAACATAAGATTATCTCATGACCATCATTTTAGTGGTTGCATAATATACCACAGCAACATGGAGCTGTCACTGGACATTTAGGTAATAAGAATAATTAGTCTCACATTTAAAAAGCAAAGTAAAGAATTTCATCTTCCAAAAAAATATTAACTGGGTGTAGAGTTCCTTATTCTTCCTCCTCTGTATAGCTAAAAATCCTGGAAGTTACATATAAAACAAATATAAGAAGACTCTGAAAAGTAAAAGAATAAAACAGGCTAAGTAGAGATTTGGGGCCTGAGGAACGATGCTGTGGTGGGCTCCCTAGGTTTTCTTTTCACCTCATTTGTCCCAGAGTAGAAGCTGCAAAGACTGACAACCCAGAAACACCAGCAGAGAGGCAGACACAAGAGCAAGCCCAAGAGCTTGCTCTCTCTAGCCAAAGAACCAGAGGAGGCACAGCCTAGAAAGACAGAAAACCCTCAGACAATAACCACTTAACCAAACACCATAGGAAAAAAATAATGGTTTTGCCCACCCATCCCCAGCAGAAAAGGCCAAGTGCGAAGTCTCGGAGACTTCTATCCTCCCAAAGCTGCAGCAAGGCTGCCAAACGCCCCCACGAGAGGCTGAGAGATGGAGCAGGAACCCAGCGCCTCCATTCCCACGGTGAGACATGGAGGCCCTGCTGCCATCAGCACAGACTCAGTGGAGACCACTCAGGGAACCGGGGGTTAACTGCACCTGGCCGCAATGGAGGCACTTCTCTCTCCTCTCCGGTGGTGTCTAAGGGGGACTACTGGAGAGTCAGCAAGGCCACGCCACGCAGGGCCAGCGGAAGCCTCATGGGAGGCAGTAATGAGGCGCTCCTGGCCCTCCCAGTCACAGTGGTGCTGGTGGAGGCCAAGTGAGAAGCCTGGAAGCCCGCCCCTCTGGCCGTGATGGGGGAGGACTCCCCTCGGATGGCAATGGAGGGGAAGTGGAGAACCTGGACTTCCACTCCTACCTGGCAGTAACCCGGCAGCAATCCCTGCCCCTACCACGCAGTCTCAGGGGAGACCTGCACAGACAGAAGGAATATAATATCCAGAATCTCAGAATCCCCCAATGTCCAAGTTTCCACAAAAATCACTCTCCATACCGAGAATCAAGAAACCTCATTTTTTAAAAAAGATTTCATTTATTTATTTAAGAGGTAAACTTACAAGTATAGAGAGGCAGGGACAGAGAGAAATGTCTTCCACCCCCTGGTTCATTCCCCCCAAATGGACACAATGGCCAGAGTTGGGCCAATCTGAAGCCAGGAGCCAGGAGCTTCCTCTGGTTTTCCTACACAGATGCAGGGGCCCAAGGACTTGGGTCATCTTCTACTGCTTTCCCAGGCCATAGCAGAGAGCTGGGTCAGAAGAGGAGCAGCCAACAAACTGGTGCCCACATGGGATGCCAGCGCTGCAGGAGTTGGCCTCGCCCACTACACCACAGCACCGGCCCAAAGAAACCTTATCTTAAACAAGAAAACCAACAGATTCCAACACAATGATGACAAAGACGTTAGAATTATCTGACAAGGATTTTGAAACAGCCTTCTTAAAAATGTTCAAAAATGCTCCAAAATGCAAAGCTTCAATGAACCATTCTAACAAATGAAATTATAGGGAAAAATCTCAGCAAAGAATAATCAAATGGGAATTTCAGAATTGAAAAAAGAAAACCCAACACAAATGTGAATGGATGGGCTAAGCAGAAGAACAGACAGACCAGAAGGGGGGGAGACCAGTGACTTAGTAATGAGACAAAAGCTATCCCCTAATCAGAGAGCCAGAGGGAATAAAATCTGACAAAAAACCGTCAACAGAGCCTCAGGGAGCTCTGGAACTATGTCAAAATAGCCAACAGTCATGTCATCGTAGTCCTATAACAGGAAGAGAGAGAGAGTGGAACCCAAAATGTATTTGAAAAATAAAGGCTGAAAATTTTTTTCCAAATTTTACAAAAGACAAAAACTTATAAGTAGGTCGGCGCCGCGGCTCACTTGGCTAATCCTCCACCTGCGGCGCCAGCACCCCGGGTTCTAGTCCCGGTCGGGGCACCGGATTCTGTCCCGGTTGCTCTTCTTTCAGTCCAGCTCTCTGCTGTGGCCCAGGAAGGCAGTGGAGGATGGCCCAAGTGCTTGGGCCCTGCACCCGCATGGGAGACCAGGAAGATGCACCTGGCTCCTGGCTTCGGATCGGTGCAGCGCACCGGCTGTAGTGACCATTTAGTGGGTGACCCAACGAAAAGGAAGACCTTTCTCTCTGTCTCTCTCTCACTGTCTAACTCTACCTGTCAAAAAAAAAAAAAAAAACTATAAGTACAGGAAGCAGCAAACCCTAAAAATGATAAATGCATAGACATCTACATGAAGTCACCTCAAAGTTAAAACTTTTGAAAACTTAAGACAAAAAAGAAAAAGGAAGAAAAACCATGAAACCAGTGAGAAGAAATGACACTTCACTAATAAGAGAAAAACAATTTGAAAGATGGCAGATTTGTCACCATAAATAAGAATCAATAGCCAGAAACAACCAAAATGTCCTCGAGATCTAAAGGGTCAGTTTGCTAAGTGAAAAACGGCCAACTCAAAGGGTCATATACTACTTGTACGGCACTCCTAAAATGCCAAGATTACAGAGATGGAGGACAAATTAGGTGTAGTGTGAGAGACCTCTGTGATGACAACAGTCCTGCATCTTTATTGCAGGTGTGGCTACATGAATCTATATGCACAAAACAAATTTATAGACAACTAAACCTACAGTGTTCCAGCGTCAACTTCCTGATTTGACAAAAGTCTCATCATTGAGTAAGATGCAACTATTAGAAGAAACTAGGGTACAAAGGACCTCACCATTCCTTCTTAGCAAAATTCCTGTGGATCGGCCGGCGCCGCGGCTCAATAGGCTAATCCTCCGCCTTGCAGCGCCGGCATACCGGGTTCTAGTCCTGGTCGGGGCACCGATCCTGTCCCGGTTACCCCTCTTCCAGGCCAGCTCTCTGCTGTGGCCAGGGAGTGCAGTGGAGGATGGCCCAAGTGCTTGGGCCCTGCACCCCATGGGAGACCAGGAGAAGCACCTGGCTCCTGCCATCGGATCAGCGCGGTGCGCTGGCCGCAGCGCGCCTACCGCGGCGGCCATTGGAGGGTGAACCAATGGCAAAAGGAAGACCTTTCTCTCTATCTCTCTCTCTCACTGTCCACTCTGCCTGTCAAAAAAAAAAAAAAATTCCTGTGGATCTATAATTATTCAAAAATTTAAGTTTAGAAAAATACAAAGCTATAGAAAAGTTCTCTCTTCACATCCCTATTTTTTTCTTTTGCAAACTCAGAAACAAAGCACATAATAATAATAGTTAATGAAAACTCAAATATCAGATATTAAATGTTATACTTGGTATTTTTATATAGCACATTTTTTATTTAATATTTAGAAAGAGTGAAACTGTTCCCAGATAAACAGATCCATGAAATATTGTTCAAATGCCATTTACCCCTCTGACAATGAATTGGGAATAAATGTAACGGTGTAGTTCTACAGCACCACAAATCCCAGCCATCTGGAAGGTTCCATTGCGCACATCTCATTAACTGTCTGCCTGTCACCCACCTGTCCTCAACCTTTGCCACGTCTTCTTTTCTACCTTGATTAAGATTGTGGCAAAATATGCCTTGGTTTAATCATTTTCTCAGCATCTGTAATAATTCCCAATGCACTATATCTGAGTTTCCCATCAGAAAGATACACATGACTACCTCCTCTTAGATATGACATTTTTTCATGAGTCAATTAACCTACTGGTATTTGAGGAGTTATGAATATTCTCAGCCTTATGTAAAGTCAAAATGAAACCCAAGTTTAAAAAAAAAACACTTATAATAAAAAGATGACCATTTGGGGGCCCTCGTTTGCTCTTGGCACTCCACATCTGCTTTTGTGCGGTATTTTACTCAACATGCATCACAGATAAAGGTTAGTCCTGGCTCTGAGCTTTTCTTGGATGACCCACCTCTCTACAAATGGCTGGGGTAAGGGGGACAGGCGGCTCAAGCTTTTTTGACCATAATTCGTTTGTGCAGCCCAAACGACCTTTCCTTTCTACCACCCAACATAGATGAAAAGTTTCTAAAATTCTAGGGGCATCAGATACACAGCTACTTCAGCAGTGATGCCATATATTTATATTTGAATACTAATTCATGGGTATTTATAAGTCTGGCTTTTAGAAAACTGTAGGCCAAAATTATTCCTATGATTCTGAATCACTGTGTATTCTCCAGTTAGTCAGGCATCCTGCACCAGAGTAATTTACCCTGGTAGGCAGGAGTACAATAGACACAAAGAACAAGAATTTCACCATTATAGGTCAGAGATCGCAGAGCAGTTCTGAGAAGCCCTCCTCCAAACTGCAGATATTCCAACTTGTTTTTCTCTCCCTCTCTCTTTTATGTGAAGGCAATATTTGGGACAATTGTGAAAAAAAAAGTCAGTATTTCTCAATTTAATCTGAGTTACCACAAGGAGGGAAGGGAAGGGAATCATCAATATCTCTGAGCATTTTCAGAGTAGAGTGCACCATAAGACATGCAGAAAACACTGTCCCCTCTCCTGTGGAGTGTATATCTTAAAATAAAAGATGCAACTGGCATCTTGATTTGGTGTTTCCTGCAAAGTCCTAAGGAAACATTCTGTAGGGTGAGCATTGAGCACAGCTTGGCGCCATCACTACTTAGAGAGCACAGGACAAGGAGAAGGAAGGACTTCAAAGGCACACAATGGCACAGCACTCAGGACAAGCAGAGATAAACACAATCTCATCCACTAAAGAGAGATCTGCTGCAGGCAATAGGATGAGGGAAACAGTATGGGTGGCGTGAGCAAAGGGTGCAGGGTACCTGGGACATGGAGTGCGCTCAGAAAGACCACGTGGTCTTTCTCCAAGTGCACAGCCAACCAGTAGGAATGGCCGACAGCAAGACAGAAGGTTACATAAAAGAGGTAACCATGTGCTTAAGAAAGAATAAGGGATCAAAATCACAGGCAGGCTATGAGAGTGTCAGGAACTTCTCCCAAAGCCAAGTGATTCGGAAGCACAAATCTTACCCAACGTTACCTGATGTCATGAGAGGAATTCTAGCCCTTTCCACATGAATACATGCAGTAGGCATTTCCCTGAGTTGTCGAGCACTGAAATGGCAATTGCACTTTAATTTTAAAAAAAGAGATTTATTTATTTATTTATTTATTTTGAAAGTCAGAGAGGGGCCGGCGCCACGGCTCACTTGGCTAATCCTCCACCTATGGTGCTGGCATCCCGGGTTCTAGTCCCAGTTGGGGCGCCGGATCCTGTCCCAGTTGCTCCTCTTCTAGTCCAGCTCTCTGCTGTGGCCAGGGAAGGCAGTGGAGGATGGCCCAAGTCCTTGGGCCCTGCACCCACATGGGAGACCAGGAGGAAGTACCTGGCTCCTGGCTTTGGATTGGCGTAGGTGCCAGCCATAGCGGCCATTTGGGGGGTGAACCAACACATGTATGTAATGTGTAGTGATCAGATCATGGTAATTAGCATTTCCATCCCCTCAAATATTTATTATCTAAATGTGTTGGGAGTCTCTGAACTCTTCTAGATATTTGGAAATACGTAACAAATTGTGTAGACTGTAGTTAACTACCACACTGCAGACCACAAGAACTGAACCTTCCTATCTAACCACAAGCATTTTGGTACCTGTTACCCAACCTCTCTTTAACCCCCTCTCCCTACTCTTCCTAGCCTCTGGTGATCACTATTCTGTTCTCTACCTCAATGAGATCAGTAAATAAATAAAAAGCAGAACTTTTTAAACTCCTTATTATAAGAACTTCCTCAGTAAAATCTTGGAAAATCCTAACTTTTGGCTAAGAATCTAATATTTGAGTGCGTTTAATAGTTCACTTGACAAGATGCCAATAACTTCAGCATATAGTATTACAAAAAGTTAAAACCATGATTCATCTGTAAGAACTAACAACAAAAAAAATTCTTGCATTCTAGATTTTTTTTATACAACCCACCATGAGGGACTTCATGAAAACTGGCCTCAAGGCTCACCTGCAAGCATTCGTGACTTGGGGACTCAAGCCCCTCACAGTGTACTTTTAGTACAGTCACGTGTCGTTTGACAACAGAATCGTGTGCTGAAAATGCATGATAAGGCAAGTTGGTCCTGGTGTGAACACCTGAGTGCATATTTATACAAACCTAGAGGGTACTGACCAGTCACCTGAAGTAGCCTTTCAACGTAGTCAAGGGACATGGTGCAACAAGATGTACAAGGCTCTTCTAGTATAATATGGCATGCTGAATACAATACACTGTTGATATATACATATATGTATATGGAAATGTATACTTACGTATATGGGAGAAAACTAAATTAACGATAAACAGTATACTAGGTGAAATAGTAACAGCTGTTGAGGATCATGATCAAGGATTATGCACGGTACATAATTGTATGTGCTAACCTCGTATGTCGCTGGCAGCACAGCAGGTCTGTTTACACCAGCATCACTACAGCACATGAGTAATGTGCTGTAAAACAACATTACGATGGCTCTGGCTTCACTCAGCCATGGGAATCTCAGCTCCAATATAATTTTATGGATCATCATCATGCTCGCAGTCCACTGTTGGCCAAAACATCACCATTCTGTGTATGACTGTATTTGCAATTCATGTATTCTTGGCTCTGTATTGGCAAGTGTTCCCTCCTGTCCCTCAGCTATTGGTCTCAAGCTGTCTCCAAAGCCTTCCTTTGTCCTGCACGGTCCCTTCCCAGAAGCTTCTGTTGTCCAAGAAAATTTGTAAAGAGAACTCCCATCTATTACCTCCAGACTTGTCCTTCTGGGAGAGAGTGTGAATTTAAGTTTGTCCAGCTAAGATGCCCAAAATGACACACCAACAAAAACAGAAAAGCTAGTATAACACAGTATCTGGAACATGCTGCCTCCCTGGTCTCTAGGGCAAGAAAAGAGACAGACTGAGGGTCTTGAACCCGAAATTAAAGGCTGGTTAACACCCTGCCTAACTGCAAAGGGACCAGGGAGTGTACATTCCCATGTGCCCAAAAGGAGAAGAGCTGGACAGGTGTGAGCCCTAGAGTCTCCGCCACATAGAGGGACCCCAGCGATAAACAGAGTGGAGGGACCAGGTATGCAGAGCTCCCAGAGTAGCAAAGGGGGCAGTTTGGCTGGAATGTGTGTGGTGGATATGAGGGCCACGGGACACAGGATAAAGCCCGTTAGGTCACACTGGGGAGGGGCTTTATTGCCAGACAATCAAGAAGTGAATCTTTCTGTATAGGAAGCATTGAACAGTTTCTCACAGGAAAACAGGGCTAGGTTACATAGATGAAGAAGCGCTTCAAGTGAGACTATGTGGCACAATGGTCGCAGGGTAAATAGGTTTCCAAAAGTAAGCAAATGAGCTAGAGACAGAAAAACAAAGGTGACAAATACCCACTGTTCCAACAGTGAAGCAAATCAAAGGCAGTACAAGCTGCTTTCCTGGAGGAGGCACTTCGTCGTTACCAGCAACACCCGCTGTAGGATCAGGTCAACACGCACTGTAGGATCAGGTCAACACCCACTGTAGGATCAGGTCAACACGCATTGTAGGATCAGGTCAACACCCACCGTAGGATCAGGTCAACACACATTGTAGGACCAGGTCAACACCCACTGTAGGATTAGGTCAATACACATTGTAGGACCAGGTCAACACCCACTGTAGGATCAGGTCAACACGCATTGTAGGACCAGGTCAACACCCACTGTAGGATCAGGTCAACACGCATTGTATGATCAGGTCAACACACACTGTAGGATCAGGTCAACACACACTGTAGGATCAGGTCAACACGCATTGTATGATCAGGTCAACACACACTGTATGATCAGGTCAACACACACTGTAGGATCAGGTCAACACGCATTGTATGATCAGGTCAACACGCACTGTAGGATCAGGTCAACACGCATTGTATGATCAGGTCAACACCCACTGTAGGATCAGGTCAACATGCATTGTATGATCAGGTCAACACCCACTGTAGGATCAGGTCAACACACACTGTAGGATCAGGTCAACACGCATTGTAGGATCAGGTCAACACCCACCGTAGGATCAGGTCAACACCCACTGTAGGATCAGGTCAACACGCATTGTAGGACCAGGTCAACACCCACTGTAGGATCAGGTCAACACGCATTGTAGGATCAGGTCAACACCCACTGTAGGATCAGGTCAACACGCATTGTATGATCAGGTCAACACCCACTGTAGGATCAGGTCAACACGCATTGTATGATCAGGTCAACACGCACTGTAGGATCAGGTCAACACCCACTGTAGGATCAGGTCAACACGCATTGTAGGATCAGGTCAACACGCATTGTAGGACCAGGTCAACACCCACTGTAGGATCAGGTCAACACGCATTGTATGATCAGGTCAACACCCACTGTAGGATCAGGTCAACACACACTGTAGGATCAGGTCAACACGCATTGTATGATCAGGTCAACACCCACTGTAGGATCAGGTCAACACGCATTGTATGATCAGGTCAACACACACTGTAGGATCAGGTCAACATCCACTGTAGGATCAGGTCAACACCCACTGTAGGATCAGGTCAACACGTATTGTAGGATCAAGTCAACATCCACTGTAGGATCAGGTCAACACACACTGTAGGATCAGGTCAACATCCACTGTAGGATCAGGTCAACACCCACTGTAGGACCAGGTCAACATGTATTGTAGGATCAAGTCAACACGCATTGCAGGATCAAGTCAACACGCATTGCAGGATCAAGTCAACACGCATTGTAGTATCAGGTAATACACATGCTCCCTGGGAAAGGAAAGTTGATCGATGTGCAAAGATTCAAGAGACAAAAAATGAGGAGTGTAACTGATGAGTCATGGTCCTACAGGAATCAAGGGGGAATCAACTCAACAGCACAAAGAAGCAGGCCATGGAAGGGAGGAACAGCACTGCTTGTGAGATACTCAAGGGAGAGAAAAACTGCAAGTTGGAGAAAAGGATATGGAAGTACAAACATTAGTTTTCACACTTCCTTCTGACTCTGAAAGAGATATATTTGTTGAATGCATATAAAATCATGAAGAGAATAATCATCAATAACTATAAGTGCAAAGAATTCCACTGTTAACATTTTGATATATTTTCTCGCATCATTTTTGTATATTTTCAAAATTATGAATTACTTCAAACAATGTTATTTTATGGAATCAAACTGATCCATTTTTATGGTTGCATAATTTTGAGTCATTGCTACAAAGTATTACATTAAATAATTCTACTTTTTTATTTTTACAGGCAGAGTTAGACAGTAAGAGAGAGAGACAGAGAGAAAGGTCTTCCTTCCGTTGGTTCACCCCCCAAATAGCCACTACAGCCGGTGCACTGTGCCAATCCGAAGCCAGGAGCCAGGTACTTCCTCCTGGTCTCCCATGCAGGTGCAGGGCCCAGGCACTTGGGCCATCCTCCACTGCCTTCCCGGGCTACAGCAGAGAGCTGGACTGGAAGAGGAGCAACCGGGACAGAATCCAGCACCCTGACTGGGACTAGAACCTGGGGTGCTGGCGCCGCAGGCAGAGGATTAGCCTAGTGAGCCACGGCACCGGCCTTCTACTTTCTTTAAACATATTTATGACTTCCATATTCCATGGTTGAATTTTTGATCCACTTGGAGTTTAAGTATACAAATAAAGAAGTGAATGTTCAGGTAGCTACACAGTTGTATGAAACCTTAGCTGTATTTTATTGGGGTACAATTTTTTCATGTGATAAAATGCATCATTTGAAGGTATGCAGCTCCATGAAGTTTGGAAAATGCATACACTCAGGTAATCACCACCCAGATCAAGATACAGAATATCAAGGCATAGAATATCAACCTTCCAAGTCCATTCACACTCCTGTGCACCAACTCACCCCACCAAACACACACACACTCAAAGGCAACCACTATTCTGACATCTAACACTGCAGAGGAGTTTTGCCTGTTCTTGAAGCTAATATAAATGTAATCAGACTGTCTGTTCTTTTTTGTACCCAACTCCTTCAGCTCAACAAGTTCTTGATATTCTCCCATGTTTTTGTGGATACCACTGGCTCATTCTTTATTATTGTTGAGTACTGTTTACTATGAAAATAATCTACACTTGGTTGACCCATTATCCTGTTTATGAGCCATTGGGGTATTTCCATTTTGGTGCTATTAAGAATACTGTTGGGGGCTGGTGCTGTGGCATAGCAGGTAAAGCCATTGCCTACAGTGCCGGCATCCATATGAGTACCAGTTCAAGTCCCGGCTGCTCCACTTCCAATCCAGCTCTCTGCTATGGCCTGGGAAAGCAGTAGAAGATAGCCCAAGTTCTTGGGCCCCTGCACCCACATGGGAGACCCAGAAGAAGCTCCTGGCTCCTGGCTTCGGATCGGTGCAGCTCCAGCCATTGCAGCCATCTGGGGAGTGAACCGGCAGATAGAATACATCTCATTCTCTCTCTCTCGCTCTCTCTCTCTGTGTGCCTCTGCCTCTTTGTAACTCTACCTTTCAAATAAATAAGTAAATCTTCAAAAAAAAAAAAAAAGAATACTGTTGCTATAAGCATTCTTGTGTAAGTCATTCTGTATCTGTAAAATCTTACTCATCTGGGGCACATACCTACTCACAAAACTTACACAGAAGGGAGCTTCAAAAAGTTCATGGAAATGGAATTAAAAGATAAATTTATTTTGGTGTAAAAAAATTTTAAATATATGTATAGTCTTTTTTTCATTAAATTCACCTCCATGATCTTTTTGAAGACCCTTTGTGTGTATTTTTTTAGAATTGTCCTTGCTATTCTTATTTCTCTCGTGAAACTTCAGAATTATCTAAGCTAGTTGGAAAAATCATATCCATTTTGGGGAGACCTCAATAAATTTGTTGGGGTGTAAGTTAGACTGACCCAGAGACAACTGTCAGTTTTACAAAGCTGAATGTTGCATTTCGGTCCTAGAACATGATGTATATTTCCACTAATTCTACTGCGCTGCTCTTCTGTATATTTTAACAAGTCATTCCTGAAGATCTGCCACCTTTCTAACTCAATTTATTCCTGCATGTTTTATAGGTGCTGATGCTACTGCAAATTATAGGCTTTTCCCCCTTACATTGTATAGTATGCAGAATAATGAGCTCCTGAATCTAGGACTATGTTAAGCTCCATGGCAAAGCGGAAGTAAAGATACCAAGCTGCTGACCTGGAAACAGGAAAATTATCCTGGATTATCTGGGTGGGCTCAACGTAATCACAAGAAACCTTAGCTTGGCAGAGAGAAGGACAGGGTCTTGTCCCAGTGATGGGATGTGTGAGAGGCTCGAGCCGCTCTTTGTGGCTTTGAAGATGGCAGGGAGCCGTGAGCCAAGGATATGAACAGTCTCTGGAAGCTGGAGAAGGCGAGAACATTACTCCGAGGACTTCCATTGAACACCAAGAACAAGTAACTTTCTCAAGAAAATGAGGAGTACACGCTCCTCCGAAAGAACACTCGTACCTTTCAACAAATCACATTTAAACATCAAATATAAACCAACACGTGACACAATTTTAGCTAGTGTCATACCAAAAACAAAAACTGAGCACTAAACAAGTGACCAAATATGAGCCTTGAAAACCAAAAGGTAACCAGCCTCTTTCCCAAGAGATTTCTTGTTAACTATCAAACCCTGCCTAGAAGCTAACGCATGAATCTAGCAATTAAGAGCGTCTCATTTAAGACTAACATTTTCATCCATGCTCACAAGGTCCTAACAGTGAAAATGGGAAAATCAGTTGGGCAATAGAAAATCAGACACTGATTTCTAAATCCACCGATAATTATTAGATGTTAGCAGTTTCTCTTTCCTAGGAAGGAAAGGAAAAGGACAGACTCCTTCCTGGCCAAGCTGCAGGCCAGGTGGAGAGGTCAACAAGGATTTAATGAACTTAATGTGCTCACACCCGCTTAGTAATGGCTGCTGTTAGGATGGTGACACAGTTCCTTTTGAAGACATCTGTGAAGCTCTGGGTCCAATGAGAAGTAGTATTTGGGATGGGTAATGACTTAGTAACCTCCTTAAACGCGTATTTTTATGAGACAAGTAACTCTTCTCAGGCAAGTAAAAAGCAGACTAATGAGATGTTCCTACAGGATTTGATATAAACCTTAGAAAGGAAAACATCCCATCTGTTGTGACCCCACCCCCACCCCCGGAGGAGAGGCTATATAAGCACTTCACAGAGGACCAACGCGACAGGCGTGGAATTTATACTCGGTGGAGGTTGCCTGGGCTGATGACCACAGACTCGGAGACAGACTGACGCTGGGCACACACTATGGATACCAAGGGCTGTGCAACAACTACCTCCTCTTCAACCTCATGCCAAAACTGCTCTAGGACTACAAACGTTATCAATTCCAGCAACACCTGCCATCGTGGTGGTCTGAAGGCCAACAGCTGCCGCGTTCTGAGAACTGTCCAGGTCCTGGGTTGCCAGCCCACTCCTTGCTTTTGTCGCAGACCCATCTACCTAGTAAATAACTTTAGTGCCTGTCCTTCTCTGGATGACTGGGGCTGCTGTGGCGAAGGCATCAACAGCCATGAGAAAGAGACCATGCAAATCCTGAACGACCGCCTAGCTAACTACCTGGAAAAGGTGCGAGTGCTGGAACAAGAGAATGCCCAGCTGGAGGGGAAAATCCAGGAAGAGTGCAGCAGAGAGCTCCCTGTCTTGTGTCCCGATTACCTGTCCTACTACTCTACCATTGAGGAGCTCCAGCAGAAGGTAAGGTTTTAACACCTGTTATGCTCACCATACATACAGAGTCTAGCTTTATTTTTTTTAATTTTACAAATTTTTATGAACAGATGAGCTGCTAATAGTAAATCTGAAACTCTTGCCTTAAGCAAGGGTACTAAACTTATTCTATCAGGAGTAGATAATTTCCTACACTGTCAAATATATGAAAGATCCTTTTGCACTGTCTTCAACACTTAAGCAAATTCAGCGCACATTTGCTGTACTCTCTCTACAAAGTCCCTCTGAGCTTCTTCTTCCGAGACGCTAGCACCTCAGGTGCTGGAAAGTGAGGGAGCCCTAAGCAGACCTTCAGAGGGTCACAGAGGAGCCACAGTGGTGCAGTTAGAGTGCCGCCCATGATGATTCGGGCACGGGCCCTTCTACACACCTTTAAATCCAAGACTCTACAAGACCTGAGAAGCACTGTGAATTGATGGTATCCAAGCAATGGCTATTTGCTAAACTGTAATATTTCTAGGTCCTTTTATGCTGAAATATTTTTTTGAGAGGCAGAGAGAAATAGAAGGAAGAAAGGAAAGAAGAAAGAGAGGGAGGGAGGGAGGAAGGAAGGAAGTGGGGTGATGGGAAGAGAGAGAGAGAGAGATCTACCATCCACTGGTTCACCCTCTAAATGCCTGTAATGGCTCTTGGCTGTGGCCGAAGATGGGAACCAGGAAATCAATCTGGGTATCCCACATCGGGAGCAGGGACACAACGCCTTGAGCCATTTCCTGCAGCCTCCCAGGGTCTGGATCAGCAGGGAGCTGGAGTCAGGAGCCAGAACCGGGATGGAAACCCAGGCTCTCCAGCATGGTATGCAAGCATCTTAACTGCTAGGACAAATGCCTGCCTCCCCCCAAATTTTTCTTTAATAAGAAAGCCTCATCATCTTGAGGCAGCATTCTGAGTTCTACAGTTTTTCTTTTTTTTTCAGAGATACTCTCTACCATTATAAAGAACTCAGAACCAAAACATTAATAGCCAATTGCTACCATTTCTTTAATAAAAATACTAAAACAGGGATCTGGAAAAAATGAATTTTGTTATAACAAGTTCCTAAACAGTTTAGTTTTTCATCTACTTTGCAACTCTCACCACTCTCTTCTCCTCTTGTGCTCATTTTACCAACTCTAAATTGTTTAATAATTTGTTTCTATCAAACCCAAGTTTCCTATTCGGAATGATGTATTGCTGCTACATACCTGTATTTATCCAGTTTTATTTGTTCAACAAATATTTATAGAGAATCAACAACAATGTGCCGGACATTGTTCTAGGCTCTGGGAAAATACAAGCAAACTTCAAAAGGCTCATGGAAAAATGAAATAAAAAATACATTTATTTTGCTGCAAAAATATTTTGAAATCCATGCCTGGTTTTCTCATAATGCATATTTTCCATGAACTTTTTGAAGACCCCTCTTATTAGTGAAAAGAGGTCCATTCAAGAGGATCACGGTATGCTATGCTAATTTAGGAAGGGTCTGTATTTGTATACTAAGGTTTTTATTTAAGTAATGTTTTGCTAATCATGTAGGACAATAACAAGACTTTCTAAGTCTTCCAGAGCATAGCTAAAAAGATTTATGAAAACTCTAACTGGCCTTGCCCTGTTAACTGAACACACACCAGCCCCTCGGTTCTTACAGAAGGAGATCCCGGTGTTGGTCTTATTTGTGTGTACAATTTCTTAATTCTAGATCTTGTGCACCAAGGCTGAGAATTCCAGACTGGTCTCACAAATTGACAACACCAAACTGGCTGCAGATGACTTGAGAGCCAAGTAAGCCTGCTCAGCACTGCCCCCGATGACAGAACCTACCCTGAATCGGACTCAACACTCCCAATAAGATAATCCCCAGATGTACTAACCCTTCTGCCCCCACATGTTGACCCTACCCCAGAGAAGACCTTCAACTTCAATGACTAAGATTAGTAAACACTCACAGGTACAAGGTACCTATGGTTTCTAACATATGAACCCATCCAATTACCTGCACAATAACTCAGTAAAATAGGTAGGGATATTATGTTTTTATCCCCTTTAAGGTGAGAAAGCTGGTTTAATACGTTTACCTTACTTTCCCAAAGGCATACAGTCAGTATAGCACAGAACAAAAGCCCAGACCCAAGCTTTCAGAGCCCTGGTCTGGTGCTCTTCTCACACTGTAGTGCCTGTGAGGCAGGGGAGGGAGGATAAATTCCCTCATCTCAAAGAATAGCAATGTAGCATTGCTCTGGCAAAGGAACTTCGGCACAATAGGCAAGGCAAGTCATGCTGTTTATCAAATGTTTTCCCCTCTGAAGGGATAAAAACCTCAATAGAAATCCACTCATTGAGAGGCTGAAAAAAAAAAAAGGCAGGAGGACATTTTACTTGGCTTGAGTTGCATCATCTACTTTTTAGTATCTTTCTTTTCACACCTGGTTTTTAAAGGTATGAGGCGGAGGTGTCCCTGCGCCAGCCTGTGGAGGCCGATGCCAACAGCCTACGACAGATCCTGAATGCACTGACCCTGGCCAAGGCTGACCTGGAGGCACGAGTCCAGTCTCTGAAGGAGGAGCTCTTCTGCCTCAAAAGCAGCCATGAAGAGGTTAGAGAAAGACCAGGAGAGTCGTCTGGCAACTGCATAAGTTCCCTTGAATTTTACCTAAAAGGGGGGTACTATGGCTAGACACCATCCTGTTAACACTGACCACTGGCTTAACATATTTCAAATCCATTGGCTATAACACAACATCTGGGTAAGACACACCTTCATGGATTCCCCGTCTTTCCCTTGAGAAGAAAGTAACCCCATTTTCCTATCCCCACAGGTCTTTCATCTCTTTGTAGGCGTCCTTGCATGAACTTCTGTCGGCTCCCTTTGGTGCAGGTCAATATTGGCACAATATTGGCATCATAGAGATTACGTTGTCTCATAAATTCCACATCTATGCTGCTTCTCCCATTGTTCATCCCTAGAAATGATCTAAATTCTTTGGAACTTTGATCTTGCTGGTCAACTCCTTTTAAAATTGCACATATTTGAACATACAGTCAGACATGAAGTAGACTGAAGTCATTTTATAGCATCTCAATAACAACTATAAATCATGTATTCCTTTATTGTAGGCTGTATTCAAGACACAATTAAGCTAAATTATTGCTGTTAGACTGAAACAAGAATGCAAGGGGGTCATCTATTCACTGAGTAAATTTTTTTCATTCTACAGGAGGTTAATTCCTTACAGAGCCAGCTTGGGGACAGACTCAACATTGAAGTGACTGCTGCCCCTTCTGTTGACCTAAACCGGGTTCTACAAGAAATGAGATGTCAGTATGAGTCCATCATGGAAACAAACCGTAAAGATGTGGAACAATGGTTCAATGCGCAGGTGGGGAGAGCAGAAAAATCAAAAACACCAGGCTGACGTTGCATTTCCAGAGACCCTTAACCCAAAGTCGTGTGTTCTTGCATAATATCCATGGTCTTTGACTGTGTTTCAGATGGAGGAGCTGAATCAAGAAGTGGTGACCAGCTCTCAACAGCAGCAATGCTGTCAGAAGGAGATCATAGAATTGAGACGTACCAGGAATGCTCTGGAAGTTGAACTGCAGGCTCAGCACCGAATGGTACCCAGCAAGCTGACCAAGTCTAGCACAGCAAGGATGGCAACAGCCTCTGACACCTGTGTGTGCAATGTTTCCCAAACTGTATCCCTCAGAACAGTTCTTCTGCTTGTTAAAGAATCTATGGACAGTATTTGTGGTCAAATAAGTCTGGGAGATGCTGAATGGAACAAAGGTTAAGCAGGGTGCCTTCCTGAAAGTCTACAAAAAGCCAAAATCCACCAGGAGTCTCCAAAGACGGGCTGAGTGGTCTTCAGCATTCCAGAACTTATTTGACTGTGAATCCCCCTTTTTAGAGCATCTCATGGTAATGATCTGTGTGGAGTACATCTTGGGAAACACTAGGAGAGCTTTTTAGTTCCTAAGTTATCATACTAGGTTTACAAAATAGTCTTATAAGGGAGGTGGCAGTTATTAAACCACTTGACAACTGATGCTGCGAGATGAGGATACAGATGAGGCTCTGAGAGCTAAGGTGGGTTTTCCAAGCCAAATCCAAGGCAAATTTCCTCTCATCTGTTTTGTAGATGGAGACGCTGAAATCCTGAGGCTTTACGTAACTTGTCCAAAATATCAAGAGAAATGACTCAGAGCCACAATTCAGATTCCAAAGCCAGTATCCTACCTGCCTCTTTGTACTCCCTCTCGGAAGTAGGGAATTACGTGCACGCTCTGGTAGGAAGGGTGCTCAGAACACTGCCTCAAGCTGGTTTATCATGTGTCAGAAACTCAGTCAATCTCTTGAACTTCAGTTTTCTGAAATTGGGATAATCATGCAAATAACAGGCTATTAGCACCTAAAATCCCACCTTAATCCACAGTCTTACAAAATGATAGAGTAGGAAGTAACTTCACCCATCAATGTCAACACTCGTATTTTACATCTAAAGGAACTGATCTAGTGAGGGCAATGTGTATGGTTAAATGTCACTCACTTTGTTTTTAAAATCTAAACACTCACTGAATGAAGTGCTATTGTGATACATTTTTAACCTCTAGATGTACAATAGCTTGAAATATTTTTTTGCCTCTCCTAAGTAGGAGAATGTGGTAGAAGATTATCAGTCGGTCAAGATTGAGGAAGAAAAATAAAAAAGAGGGGCCAAAAAAAAGAAAACAGAGGAGATAAAGGAAAGCAAACTCTAGCATAATTGGTAATTTTGTTTTTTTAATTTATTTGGCTAGGAGGTAATATAAGGGCTTGGAGATCCGTAAGTACCATCACAAAACCATTGTTTAAAATAATTGAAGCAATGACCTGGGCTAAAGAAGTGACTATTACAACCCTACTCTCTTCCTCCGTGGTAGCGGGATTCCCAGGAATGCATGCTGACTGAGACGGAGGCCCGCTACACAGCCCTGCTGACCCAGATTCAGAGTCTGATCGACAACCTGGAGGCTCAGCTGGCAGAGATCCGGAGTGCCCTGGAAGGACAGAACCAAGAATACGAGATTCTGCTGGATGTCAAGTCCCGGCTGGAGGGCGAGATCGCCACATACCGCAGCCTTCTGGAGAGCTCAGACTGCGAGTATGTAAATTAAAGCCACTTGCACGAGAAAGATGCTCCAAGGCACACATGTGTGTCCTGCCATGGGCAGCAGGGGACAAGCACTTAGATCTGGCCAGGAATGGGGAGCTGCTTCCACACAGGCAACAGTGACCTTTAGACACTGACAACTGTGACCTAGTCCAAAGTCGAGGTGTTAGCAGAACTAAGTGGTTCTAAAGAGCCAATCTATCAAGTGAATCCCTTACATGGTATTTAGCTTCTTAGAGTTTTAGATGTTATTAGAAGAAAAAAATGGTTTCCCCAAAGAGGGACATTCCTGGTGACTGTCACAAATTCCCCCAGCTCCACCCCCAGTGCAGCATCTAACCTGCAGGAGACTGAACAGGACAACCCTGCTGTCTCCGAAGAACAGTGTGCTGGGGCTGAAATCCCTAACTGGGCAGCCACTAGTCCTTGATGCCAAGAGCAGCACGTACACCTGTGTGTTTCAGTAACTTTTTTCTTTAGTGAAAGTTACTTTCTTAAGTGAATAGACATTAAACCCACCCATAGGAACTCACCTGAAATATGAGCTACTTGAAGTAACTCAACCCAACCTCAGACCAGACTTGGTTCCACTTGCAAAGGAGACCTACCTGCACTACCCGCCCCTCCCAAAAGATAATTGGTGAACTCTGTTCACAGCATCCCCTTAATTAGCATATGCTTATCACACTAGCACAATGCTAACCAGCGCCATGACCTTAAAGAGCAATGATACACCCAAGTGCCTCGGGTCATCACAGAAAGTGTCCCGTGTCACCAAAAGTGTTCTCTGTTAACTGCTGCCTACTGCAGTCCTCTAAGACCTCCGCGCTGACATCCAGAAGACACTCAGGCTTCCTGATGACACACTGGGGACGCTGCTTACATGGGCTCCTCAATAAGGAACCATTTCCTTATCGATAAGAAAAACATTCCCCGATAAGAAAAATCTCTCTTTAGTTTCCATTCCTTCAACCTGTTCTTTATGACAGTTGATCCCAAGAATGGAGTTCCCATTTTATCCATTCTGCAGATGAAAACCTGGCTTATCTGAAGGCACCCAGCACTAAGTGACAGAGTCAGGTCCTGTCCCAGGCTTTCACTGCTGGGGTGGTATTCTTAGGGCATGGACTCCTGTGGAAGCTTACCCACTCTTACACCTAGGATGCTGTTTTCTGTAGAGCCTGTCTGATTCTTTTGATCACACTGAACACAGCACAAGGTGAATGAACGAGCTTTTGGAAGCACTCCTTTTGAATGCCAAGGGTTGAAACATTAGCCAGTGCCATTTTTCTCCATCATCACCACTGCCCTCCCTCAGTCACAGGTAGAATTCTGCTTGTCTCCACAGGCTTCCCTGGAACCCATGTGCCACCGAATGTGAATCTCCCACGCGTACTTCCTGTAAAGCCAGAGCCCTGGGATGCCCGGCCCCAGCCTGCACCTCCTCGGTCCCCCAGGGGATCCGGAAGGCCTACAGTGCCTGCGCACCCCTGTCCCGGCTCCTGGTTAAAATATGCACCATCACACAGGAGATCCAGGACGGGAAGATCATTTCCTCTCATGAGCACGTGCAGCCTTGCTACATCACCAGACTGGCCAAAGTCTAACGTCCCAAGGTGATAACAATGGCCTGCTTTCCTGAGACACAGGCCAATGCATGCTCCTGCCAGAAAGGTTT
The DNA here is from genome assembly GCF_033115175.1 of Lepus europaeus. Classification (NCBI taxonomy): domain Eukaryota; kingdom Metazoa; phylum Chordata; class Mammalia; order Lagomorpha; family Leporidae; genus Lepus; species Lepus europaeus. The sequence continues at coordinate 21,470,832 of NC_084844.1, forward strand.
AAGAACTCCCCAGTCCCTGCAGGTACTTAGTTTTTGCTACTACAGCTGGTCCCCTCCCAATTGCTAGACAGAGTATGCTTCATTCCGCTCCTTCCCTAAGTTGCTGCTCCCAACGTGATGATAAAGCACATTTCTCTGGACGGCTATACCGCATTTAGCAAAGGGACGGGAAACGATTTATAGGCGCTAAGGAAGGCAGACCACATGGCGCCACTCCACGGGTGATTGACAGGCAGGTTTCTCCTTTGTGTACTCGGGCCCTGTTTACTTCTCGTCCTCCTTAGAGCCAGTCAGACTAGCTCTAGGACTGTTTGTGGCCATTGGTACTTGAAGGTGAAAAGCTACAACCTTCTCTTCTGAACTCCCTCTTTAGATATGGAAAGAAGCCTGTGCAGGAACAATACAAAGAGAGAATGAAATCTTTAATACTTAGTTACTTTGAGCAGATGGGCACAAGTTTGAACCTAATCCACACTATTGGCTCAACTGCTCTTTAACTATCCTAAAATACTTTACCTTCCCCAACCTGTTTTTAAAGCTGTCCACATCCTTCAGAACTGTACAAGCCATTAGGCTATTTTTTTAAGAAACAGGACTAGGGGCCAGTATTGTGGCTCAACAGGTTAAGATACCACTTACGATGCCTGCAGCCCATATGGGCACCACTTCAAGTCCCAGCTGGCCCACTTCCAATCCAGTTCCCTGCTAATGTGTCTGGGAAAGCAGCAGAAGATGGTCCAAGTATTTAGAACCCTGCCATCCACATAAGAGACCCAGATGGAGTTCTAGGCTACTGGCTTCGGCCTGGCCCAGCCCCAGCTATTACAGTCATTTGGGAAGTGAACCAGCAGATGGAAGATCTATCAATTTCTGTCTCCCTGCTCTCCCCTACTCTTTGAAACTCTGCCTTTCAATAAATAAATAAATCTTTAAAACAAAAAGAATTAGTAATAGCTGTGGGCAGCACACCTAGAGCATTCTGAAGAAACAGCATGAGTCCTTGAATTAAATGTTTGCTATTTCTCTTCCTATTCTTTAGGGAATGGAGCTTGGTCTGACTATTTGACAAGGGACCTGTAGCTGGGACTCTGAGGACATAACAACCCCTGCCTGCTTCCTCCCCATGATGGCGACAATGGAAAAACAGCTTCAGTCCATGCTTCATTCTGTCCATGAGTCACACACATACTTAGTATCCAGAAACTTCACAGCAAAGCAAGAAGGAATCATTTCTGCTCACCAGTTCTAGGCAGTTCCAAAGTGAAAAGGCATCATGTATGTCCAACCAGCCATAACTTCTTACAGGGCTGTCACAGAGTACATCATTCCCCAAAAATTATTAGACATTTCTAGAATCTTTAATGAACAATTCCAAATCAACCCCACAATGCTGGGGGTCGGCACTGTGGCACAGTAGGTTAAGCTTCCACCTGCATTGCCAGCATCCCATAAGGGTGTCCGTTCTAGTCCCAGCTGCTCCTCTTCCAGTCCAGCTCTCTGCTGTGGCCTGGGAAAGCAGTGGAAGATGCCCCATGTGTTTGGGCCCCTGCACCCATATGGGAGACCCAGAAGAGACTCCTAGCTCCTATCTCCAGATTGGCCCAGTTCTGGCCATTGCAGCCATTTTGGGAATGAACCAGCAGGTGGAAGATCTTTCTCTCCATCTGTCCCTCTCTCTCTCTCTGTATGTAACTGTACCTCTCAAATAAATAAAATCTTACCAAAAAAAGCCCACAATATGGAAACAAAAGACCTCAGGTCTTAAGCCTGCCACATTCTCATTGTGACCTGGGGCACAACCTTGAACCTTCATCAAACTTCATTTCTTTGTTCAATGAGGATCATGCCTACTTCAAGGGGTTTTTAAGATAAATGAAATTGCTTATGACATCCTATTTTGTATACTGAAAAGTCTTACAGAAATGTAATTCTATACTTGAATAAGCTTTGCTTTTAGCAACAGCCCTAGACCTAATTTTGTCATTATTATCTCATTTAAAATTTTTTCACCATGAAATGTAGCTATCTAGTTATGATCTGAGGGTTTTAATAATGTTTAGCTTTTGGTGTAAAAAAGGAAACAAGATCTCCCATGATCAAGCTCACAATTCTCCTCAATAAAACAGTTTTGAACTCTCAAGACTATGTGTCAGGTTTCAGTTGATGCCAGAGCCCACATCAAAGACACACACATTGTTTAACCCACAGCCTAGCAATTTACTTCCTCCAGACAGGGAGTGACTTACGGTAAGCAAGTGGGATGCAGAACTCCTGGAATGTTCTATCAATAATTTGCCTCTCATCTGAATGGGCACGGCAACTCTGGTCAATCTTTAACTGCATAGTAGCTGCACTGCAGGTTGGAAATGTGGAAAGAGCATGGAACTTGGATTCAGAAACCTTGAGATGGAATCTGAATCCAGCCTGGGTGTGTGACCTGAAGCAAAATAGGCATAACACCACAGAGGCCTCTCGACTGCCACTGGAAAGATTAAATGCAATAGCAAAGGGGGAAGTCTTGTACACTATAAGGTGCTACACAGAGAGAATGCTTCTTCCCTAAACTGGAAACCACACATCCCACCCATACCTTCTTCCTCTCTGGCTGGCTCAGTGGTGGGCCCAGATAGACCCTGATATGTAACCCCCAGTGCTAACTGGGAAACCAGCTGGGGAGAGATGCTCAGTCCACTCTGAGCTTCAGACGCCAGAGGCTCACTGGCCTCAGGCCAGCCTTGAGCAGAGGCAGCAATGCCATGTCAGTTCACCCCAGAAACAGGATGCCTTCTCCCAATCTGAGTAAAGTACCCCCCAGGCCTTCTGTGGTGAAAAATGAGTTATTAGGAATGGCACGGTCAAGAGGGGATTTGGCCATTCAAGGTTTATCAATTTTCTCGCATATTTTCTTTGTAAAAAGAGAACCTAAAACCATCTTCTGGGCCTTGGATACATATGATGAAACCTTTGAAAGGCCATAAAAGTCTGGAGTTTTACTAGGAAGTTAAAGTATCCTGTACAGCCACAGGGGGGAGTTAAAGGGGTTTTGTTGTTGTTGTTGTCGTCGTGTTTTGTTTCATTTTAAACATAGCTGAGCACAGGTCAACAGCCACTGTAGAAATGGGGCTCAAAGGAAGGGAAAATTCAATACAAGCATAATTTTAGTGCAGCTTCAAAGACATCCATGAACCAGACGCACACATAGTTTCTGGAGCTGAGATGAAATCCTACCTCTCTTTTCACTTTGCAGGCCCACAGGGAGATGTTTTAGATAGATTTCCAGCCCCCCCCCCCACCCTAGATTTCTTTTTCCTTCTCTGCTTACGACCTCAGTGGTTTAAACTCTCCCACACACAGCGGCAACCACACTTCCCTCTCAGCCCTTAGCTGCCTCCCACCACCTCCATCTTTACATCCCCAGCAGCAGCTGCTGCTCAGAGCAGACTGCTGGGAGGGTTTGGTGAGTGGCGGGGTGAGTGGTGGGGTGAGTGGTGACCCCCCCGCAGTTTCTCTGGTGGGATCCAGAAGCTACCAGCCTACAAAATTCAGACTCCTGGGCGCTCACGCAGACTGCTGCATGAGCATTTCCAGGTAAGGATCTGTGAAAATTCTAACCGAAGTTCCAGCTGACGTGTGTGTGTGTGTGTGTGCGTGCGTTGAGTTCAGAGCCACTGCTTTGTAATTGACAAACACTTTTTGGCTCTAAGATCTGAACTCTGTGATGGCTTTTTAAGCTTTTCTTCTAGACTCTGACAGTGGCTTGACAGATTACCATGCTTACAGATAACGCCTCCTCTCCGTGTACACCTCCATTTGTTTATAAAAATGGAGCCAGTCAACAATAATCAACTTAGTGTTAGTAATTCGTTCAACCCTCACAATGACACCATGGAGCAAAAGAGCAGGAAACAGCTAGACAAAGAAGTTAAGTGATTCACTCAACCCCACACAACAATGACAGTGAATTTTAAGTACTCTGGTTTCCTTAGGGAGGTCAAAATAGGACCTGACACATCATAGGATCAGTCTCCAAGAATGGAAATAAACCACAAGTGACAGGTAGTTTTTCAACTCTTCAAAGCACCCTTCTCCAGTTGCTTGTCACCGCTCCTAGAGAGAAGCCATCCCAGGAGGCCTTGCACCATTAGCACTGATGACTTCCTTCATCCAGAAAGGCACAGGCTAGAGCAGTCTTAGAACGGGAAAAGTGACGCCTTTTTCACATCAGAGATAGAGCAGCTGGGGCCCAGAGGGAAAGGGCCATGAGCCCTGCTCCATGAGACAGCACAGCCATTTCTTCGGCTTCCCGTTCCCCACCACCTGTGCAGTGGCCAGCAGTGGAGCGTGGTCTAATGGAGACAATATTGGACCACAAGACAGTGGTCATGGGTTCCAGTTCTTAGCACCATTTCTCGGCTTCTCTGTGCTTGGACTCTGAGCACCCACAATGAAACATTCTGATCAAACATCTTTAGTCTCTCTTATTAAGTTCTGACACTACCTTACTATGCCCTGACTTCTCATTCTGCAACTAAAAGAAAATTCCAGAAATAATGTCCTCCAGCACTGTGTCTTTCAATGGCAATGAGATGATATTAGTGATATCTTTATGTTCCTTAGAAGCCAACTACTATATGTTATTATTATGAATTCATAACCTTCATTTATCATGATGAAGAAAATATCTCACCATACACAGCAATGAATGGCACTGCATTAAGTAGGTTAATCTGAAACCTGTCCATTTTAATTTAATATCAAAGTTTTGATAATAAAAGGTGTTGTGAAAGCAAACACTTCCTCTAAATGACAGGGATAGAGAAAGAGATCAAAGTTCAGGAGAAAAGGGAAGGGCACACACACACACACACACACAACACATACATACATACACACACACATACACACACACACGTGTTGGGGAGAATTTCTAGGCTGAGGCACTCAGCATCCTAGGCACGGGGCCGTGGGTTGGCCTCAGTGCAAGCAAGCCCAGAAGCACACGCGGTTTCAACACGCCAGCACATGCCTTTCACAGGAAATGGAGGCCCTGGCTATTTGGCTGGAATCACCTGGCCAAGGTGCTCACGCATGACTCACAAGCTTCGTGGGAACAGCCCACGCACGCAGTTCAAACAGGAACAGCCCTATTTGGCAGCACTGAAAAGGTTTATTCTAGTTGGAATTACACTTTTAGGTGATCATAATTGGAGGATTTTCTTAGGTGACACATTTAAGCTATAAGTCACCACTCCCATGAACATAAGATTTCATATTCCAATGTTTCTGAACATCACACACAAAAAAGCTCCCACAATAGCAAAATTTCCAAATGCCCTCTCATTCTCACTCTCTGTCCTCTTGACTAGAACAACATAATAATCAAGACGACCATACAGATAGCACCTGGAGAAAACATCTCAGGCAATAGGTTCTCTTACTATTATCTAGAAGAAAGTAGGTTTCGGGCTCCCTTATCTTTGTTTCTCTAAAAAACTAAATAAATGAAAAGAGTCTTCTTCTAAGCCAGGAACAAAAATTTCTGATATCACAGCTCCTTATGGGGGGGCACATGGGGGCCAGCAGGTGCCCGAGAGTCATCCCAGAGAAGGCCATACCCACCCACTTGGTGTCTGTGACCCTCGGGGAGGCCCCTGTACTGACCCAGAAGACCTAGAGAGAGCCCAGACCCAGTTCTGAATTGTCACCCTCTAGCTCCATCCAGAGTCCTCTTCAATGGTCTGTTGTAGCTTTATTTGCTTTCCCAGAGAGACTTCTCTCTACAGCCACAGAGGCGATGTCGGCAGGTTGGCGGGATGGAGGTGGGGGCAGGGGTGTCTCCTGAGCACTGAAGGAGGCAGACATGGTTATTTTTTCCCGTGGATCAGTGAAAAATGAGCCAAAAACACTTATCTCCCACCGATAAGTGCTCGTTGCCCAGACAAAACCTTATGACTCCTCCATACGGAGGGGGATAGGGAGTCCTCTACAACCATCTACACAGGGTAAGAGAAATTCAGCCCAAGATGGGGCTTCTCGCTAGTTCAGAACAAGTGACCCCTCTTTAGGCATTAGAAAAAGCTAGAAAAGAACACTGGCCTTCTCTGGTCAAGACACAGAATTATGTACTGATTCACAACCAGATATAGACCAGCAGGGTCTAAGTCCCAGCCCAGCTACCTGCTGAGGGATCTTGGCAAAGTTACTTAATCTCTCTATCTCTTCTTCCACATCTGTAAAACGGGGCTAATAATAGCACCTACTTCATAGGGTTGAAATGATGACGTTAATTAGTGCATGTCAAGCTCTAAAAGCATGCCTGGCACCCAGGAATGCTGTTTGTAAGATTTCATTATGCTGCTTTGGGAAGCTTACATTCAACTGGCAAAACAATCATACTAGAGCAAATGAATTAATTTGTTTGAGCTAACTGACAATGACAGTCATGCTGGTAACTAATAAAAGCACAAGGCTGAGGATGGAACTTTTCTTTTTAATAGAAAGCTGAGTCATACAATGGCCCAAGGTAAAAACCACCTGCAGGTCCAACCCTTTTATTTTCCAGAATGCTGTGGAACTCAGTGGGAAAGGATGTTCCTACATCAGTCTTCATGGTCTTTGGCAGCCAATAGGAAGAAGCTGGCCAATAAGCACAGAGTTGAAGCAATGGCTGCAAGACAGCCACTTTCCAAAGGATAAGTTGTAGCTTCATTGGCATCTGCAGGTTGCTAAAGCCACAGGGGACCTTCTGATTTCCATCTATCCCAAGATGGACAGGGCACAAGGGTGATGGGATGGAATATTCAAACTCCACCTCAGCCCAGGATCCCTTTTAAGAAAGGCCAAAAATTGTTGAGGGTAGGGGTGGTGATCAGAAGTGAAAGCAAATATGTTAGGTTTAGACAGAAGATGCTCTGTGAATACAGGGAACACACTGGAAGAAGGAGGGGGAAAAGCACAAAACAGGTGTGTGCTTGCAGCCCCAGAGTGAAGAGAGTCAAGAGGGCGTGTGGAGCTCACCCACGCAGGACAGAAGGCCCAGTGGGCGTAGACTGCCGGCCAAGGCCCAGCGTCCCAGTTAGGGGCCTGGCTCAGCGGAAGGGCATTTGATGGAGGTGTCCCAGGTGTGGCAGCTTCTCTTCGTGCCAATGATACGAGCCTGTGTTGTACACAGCAATCAGTGATGAAGAAATCCGTGGTCTGGGGAGCTCTGTCAGGAAGGAAGGGCCGTGGAGGAGTTCACGAGCCATGGACAGAGGCTGAGGCGAGGAGCAAGGCCTGAGGTCTCAGTGAAAGCCACACGCTCAAGCCTGTCCCAGCCACGTGGCCCAGGCCTCTGGGCACAGCCTTGAGTCTATGTGATCTTACCCTTTTCAGTAAAAACTACTTGGGAAATGTTTAATTAAATGTGACTGAAATCCCCAAAATTCTGCGAGGTATATCAGATAAATCAAAATCAAAACTTTCAAATAATAAAAATCATCTATAAATTGGCTAAGTGAGGGTTTTTGAACTACAGTCACGATAAACATCTCTGCTGTTATACTTAAAGATGCCTACTAAATATGTGTATTGAGAATTTTCTTATTACTGACATGGAAAACATCTAGCTTAATTTAATCTTGAGCAAAGTCAGCCACTAGAGTCCCTATTCTGTGCAAAACACACACACAGACACACACACACCCCCATACATACACTCATGCACACAACTCAGCCACACACTCACACATGAAGCTGATTTCCTACTGTTGCTGTAACAAACTACCATCAGCATGGTGGCTGAAAATGACACAAAGGTGCCACCCCACAGTTGCTGCTTCAGAAGCCTGCGGCAGGGCCGAAGCCCCAGGTGGCCGGGGCTGTGCTCCTTCTGTGCCCTTGCCCTGGCCAGCTTCCAGGGGCTGCCCACAGTCCTCAGCTTGTGCTCCCCGTCCACCTTCAAAATCGACGATCTCATCTCTCGGCCTCCATCACGTCTCCTTCTCCAACACCCTCTACTCTTCCACCTCCCTCTCTACTGTTGAAGACACTCGCGGTTACACTGGGCCTACCTGATGCCTACTAGCATCATCTCCCCCACTTTGAGGCCTTCTGAGCAACTTTAATTCTATCCGCAACTTTCATTTCCCTTCACGGGTAACATAGCCGTTCACAAGTTGTAGGCATTAGGGCTTGGACATCTTTAGAGGACCATTATCCTGCCTACTAACAATGAACCAAAGGAGAGCCAAAGCCAGAGACAGAGACAGACAATGTATCGTCTCTGTAAAATACCAGGACATGGACTGGAGACTGATGTCCACAGCAATGCAGTCACACGTGTCTAATCCACAGACCACTCAAGTTCCCCGCCGGACCTTGAGCCTCAGGGCCACAACTGCTGCATGGACAGTGTAGGCTGCAGGCTGTCCCTTAGCTAACGGCTTGAAAACGCACACATGCTGCACACCCTTCTGGGGTCCTCTTTCTACAGCAGCAGGAACAACAGTCAGCCCTGACTGAGTGCTTGCAGTGCCCCACAGAATTAGGTGTCCTCTGCACAAATGTCACACCTTGCCAGAGTCACCCTGTGCACAGCCAGGACTCAAACTCAGGCTGGGGCGCTCCAGACCTGACGCCTTGGCCATCATGCAAAGCTGCCTCTTCCTTTTCTTTTTTCTTTTTGACCGATGCGTACTTTGTGAGAATGCATCCTTTAACTGACTTGTTAGGACCCAGCTCAGCGTGCAAAGCAGGACAACTCACTGGAACGGTTCTGCTCCTCCAGCCACTTTCACCCTCGCCCCAGCCTCTCCTGTAATTCTGGGAGGAAGAAGGAGAGAACAAATGGAGACAGGAAGAAAAAGCCGTATCCACGATAGAACAGGCAAGACAGACAAGGGGGAGGGAAAGAATGGGAGTGAGGTCCAGCCAAAGGCACGCGAGGATGGCTCGCGCCTGCTCGCGAGAAACAAGGCCAAGTGAGGCCCTCCCAGAGAAGTCTGAGCCCAGCTCTCTGTGCCCTGCCTGGCCTTAAGCCCCAACCACTACAACATAATGTGACACACAGAATGTTCTGGTAACTGCCGCAGAGGGAAATGGTGCCCAACAGATAACATAACAAGAATAAAATATACCAAAAACAAATGCATGGTATGCTGCATTTAGAATGTGACTTTCACAGAAAAGTGAGAATTTCAAAGACACCAGAGATACTAAAACAAAGTCTATAACTTTAGAGCACATTACCAAATATATATTTTCTTCCCAGAAAATGGCATCCAAAGCCAGAACACAGAGAAATATAAGCCTGACTCAAACGGAGCATTCCCACCCACCCACACATACACACACACACACACACACAATGCATCTTAAGTGCGGTTGCACTGTGTACTTCAGTGTGTAAAGCTCAGGTGACCCGCTTCGACTCCCCCTCTCAGGGCTCACAGCTGTGAAAGCTGAGGACTGCGAGGCTGGGGAGCGGAAGGCAGAGGCAGGATTTGCACCCCAGCCTGCTAACCACAGCGACCAGTGTAAATGCAGACGGACCTTGACGGGGAGTGTGTCTACAAAACATAAACTCCTGCCATCAGGGCTTCTCTCCGAACTCACCTGGAGACAGAGTACGTACACCTTTCAGGCAGGGCTTTTTCATCCGACCCTCGTGACTTCCACCCACTTCCTAGGCCTCCCCCTTGTCCAGACCCGTGGGCTCTGTCCCTGTGGGAAAGACTGGGGGTGTTCACAGCCATCATCACCCTCTGACCTCATTCTCACACAGCAGTCTACAGACTGCAACTCATGCATGCAATTGCAGAGCTCGTCGTGTGCACTACTTGCAGATCACATGGATTATGAGTGTTCGCTGCCTGCAGTTTATATGGCCCAAGGGTATGCACTGCAAACAGATGTACATTACATGCATCATATAATGTATGTATATTATACACAAATTACAAAGTTCACCTATGTACATTAACCCACAACAACTGTAAATTATGGCGAAAACTATTGATGGTCTCATTTTTGTGATAAGAATACTGGGATCCGAGAGGCTAAGACTGGCAGGTGGATTAACAGCCGAGCAGGACCTTCACCCCCAGGTCCCCATTCCTTCCACCAGCTTGAACTGCGACAGACACAGAAAAGGTCATCACCAAGATGACTTTTACAAAGAGGAAAAAACAAATCTTTCAAGCTGGGAGAAGAGAGCTCTGTATAGCAAGCACTCCTAACCAAAAGACAGGAGAGAAGAAACTGACAGTCGAGCGGTGCATAGCAAATTAGAAGCAGTAAAATCAGTAATGAGAACGGCGTTCTCAGATACAGAGGAGGACAGTGAGAAGGAACAGTACAAAGACACTGGAAACAGCGACGCCAGCAGAGCCGGCCTGTGGCTACACAGGGCCCAGTCTCCACGGCTCCCTGGCCGCTGACTCACAGGACAAACTTAGGCAAGCCTTTCTCCTCTCAGTGCTTCAAATACTTTCATCTATTTAAAAAGAAAAAAAAAAAAAAAGAATCCATTGTAGTGGTTACCTGTCCATAAAACAAGTTGAGAGCCTTGAACAAAAGGATACCTTAGCAAAACGTGATTACTTCATGCCCAAAAGAATCCCAATTAGGATAGGCACCAAAATATACAATTGAAGACAACATCATAAACTGTATTTTGTTATATAACCCTATCAGGTAGCTGACCACAGCACGACACATCATGAATGCCATAAAAAATCAATAATAAATTGAACCTCATTGTAACATCTTCTTTTCAGTGACAGGAAAGTAGTTGATGTTGTGCTACTAATGTGATATTCCTACATATTTCACCAGATCATTTTCTGAAAAAAAAAAAATAATAATAATGGGGCAGGCGTTGTGGTGCAGCAGGGCAAGCTGCTGCATGGGGCCCCACATCCTGTATCAGAGTGCCAGTTCGAATCCCAGCTGCTCCGTTTCCAAACCAGCTTCCTGCTGATGTGCCTGAGGCAGCAGACGCTGGCTCAGCAACTGGGCAACCTGGATGGCGCCTTCTCCGGAGGGTCTGGGGTCAGCAGGTAAAGGAAGCTGGAAGGAGGGAGGAGGCAGAGGGCCTCCTGTCTTGAAGGTAAAAGTGATAAGTGAGGTTCAGCTCTCAGTATTGTGGGATAGGCCGACGCATTCTCCCTGGGCTCACACCGAGGTGCTGAATAACAATCATGGGGGCCAGAGCCGTGGCAAAGCAGGTGAGGCCACAGCCTGCAGTGCCGGCATCCCACTGCTCCACTTCCCATCCAGCTCTCTGCTACGACCTGGGAAAGCAGTGGAAGATGGCCCAAGTCCTTGGGCCCCTGCACCCACATGGGAGGACGCTCCTGGAGGAAGCTCCTGGCTCCTGGCTCTGGATCGGCACAGATCCAGCCATTGCAGCCAACTGGGGAGTGAACCAGCAGATAGAAGACCTCTCTCTCTCTGTGTCTCTGCCTCTCTGTTAACTCTGCCTTTCAAATAACTAAATAAATAAATCTTTTAAAAAAATGAATAACAACTTCAAATGAAGACGACTTCATTGCAACCAAGGTGGCAAGACCTCGACAGCAAGAGGAAGACGATGATGCTAAACGGCCGTGTCTCCTTGAGAGCTGGCGATTCTGAAGTCTAAGTAGAAACAGGCAGAGACTGGTAGCCGTTCCTCAGCACCGCAGGGCAGATCTGCACACAACATGCTGGGCTATCTGGCAGTACACTGAATTAGTGCACACACGCACACACACACACACACACACACACCGCTTGGATCCAGAAACTGAAGGGTCCTCAGAAGCAGGAATTGTGTCTCATGAGCTCTCTATTCCCAGAGCCACGGCAGACTCCTGATACAATCAATAATGGAACGAACTAAATGAGATTTTAATTACAATTATTTGTGGCTATGGACTTTCTCCAAAAATGGAATTAGAGTCTAACTGTGTAGTTTGAGGGTAGGAGAGACAGCAATGGAAACATTTTAAGCACAGCTGGGCACATGTAAATGAACAAGTATGTAGTCAACAACTCAGAACTGCAAAAATTTTAGTGAACCTAAAACATTATCTCCAGGCTTTAGAAAAACAAGATGGGGGGATGGGGTGGAGGGGGAGGCGAGGAGATCAGCAGTGCAGTGACAGTGGAAGCCCTGGACCTGCTCTTAACTCGCCAACGACCCAAGCAAGGGGAACTGCACCTTTTGGTTACTGTGTCTTTGCCTATAAAATGGAGGGTCTGAAACAGATGACAAACCCGGCTCATGTCAGAGTCCAACTCTATACTCCTATAAAACAGGAAAATAAACAATTGGCAACCGGAGGCCAGCAGAGGGAAGGAACCTGTGAGATTTTACATTATAGCATCCTAACTTCTTCGATTTATATTCTCTTCTGAAAAGACCATGAAAAGCAAGCATATGAACATACAAGGAAAAAAACACCTGCACTCGATTTTAAAGATTTTACCAATGGGCCGGTGCCGTGGCTCACTTGGCTAATCCTCCGCCTGTGGCGCCAACACTCTGGGTTCTAGTCCCAGTTGCTCCTCTTCCAGTCCAGCTCTCTGCTGTGGCCCAGGAAGGTAGTGGAAGATGGCCCAAATGTTTGGGCCCTGCACCCTCATGGGAGACCAGGAGGAAGCACCTGGCTCCTGGCTTCGGATCAGCGTAGCTCTGGTCATACCGGCCATTTCGGGGGTGAACCAGCAGAAGGAAGACCTTTTTCTCTGTCTCTCTCATCATCTAACTCTACCTGTCAAATAAGTAAAAAAGGAATTTTACCAACTTCTTGAAGCCTATATTTTGAATTCCAAATTAAAACCTCAGCTTAAATTAAAACACTGTGTTGATTTTTTTTTTCAGTTGGGAAAACTGGAGTCATTTGGGGAATAAAGCAGTGAATGGAACCCCCCATCTCTTTTCCATCTCCCTCTTAATCACTCTTCCTTTCAAACAGATAATAAATCTTTAAAAAAAATAGTTTGTGTAAAGTGAAGCTAAAAGGTTAGTTTATTTTGGTGCAAAATAAAATCTATTCATGAATAGCTTTTTTATAATACATTTTCTGTGAATTTTTTTGCAGACCTATAATAATCAAGGATTTCAAAATATTTGGAACCAAAATAAACTTGCAATTCCACTCTCACTTTTTGAAGTGCCTTTGTCAGTCCCTATATACAGATACTATTTGGAAACAGCATTCAAGGGCCAGTACTGTGGCATAGTAGGTTAAGCTTTTGTCTGTGGCATGGGCATCCCATATGTGTGCTGATTCTAGTCCCAGCTGCTCCTCTTCCAATCCAGCTACCTGCTAACGTGCCTGGGAAAGCAGAAGATGGCCCAAGTGCTTGGGCCGCTGCATCCATGTGGGAGAGCAGAGGAAGTTCCTGGCTCCTGGCTTCAGATCAGCACAGCTCTAGCCATTGCAGCCACCTTGGGAGTGAACCAGCAGATGGAAGACCTTTCTTCTGTCTCTCCCTCTCTCTGTAACTCTGCCTCTCAAGTAAATAAATAAATCTTTGAAAGAAAGAAAGAGAGAGAGAGAGAGAGAGAGAAGAAGGGAGGGAGGGAGAGGGAGGGAGGGAGGGAGAGGGAGGGAGGGAGAGGGAGGGAGGAATAGCATGCAGTTGACTGTCCTCTTCCTCCTATTCTGAACCACCATACTGAATAGAGCTCGGACCTCCTATCTGTTGGCCCTCTACCCTGGAGAACCCGAAATATGATAAAACAGCTTCTTTTCAAAGGGCCTGAGTTTAACAAACTGCGGCACTGGCAGTGTCAGCCTGCTGCCTCTGTGTAGGCTGGGTTTTGTTCCTATAGCTGTCTCATCTCTTTCTGGAACCCTCCGAATCACAGAACAAGGACATGGCAACTTTGCCCGAAGACGTACTACTCCTCTGTTCTGAAATGCCGCGTGGAACACAGACGCACTCGGGGGTCACCTGGCCACTGTGCCGCCGCCGTAACAGGTGCCTGTAAAGCATTTCGGGGTGGAATGCTTATCTTTAAGAGGCCCAGGCAGCCAGCCTCTGACCCCGATACACCTGCACACGACTCCATTCATCTGCTCACTGTCCAACCTCTCCCACAAAACACCCACTCTCTTTTCACGACAGCATCTCAGTCCTTCACGAAGATGGACCAAATGTGAAAACTGCAAATGTTTCAGCTGGGAAGTCCTGCAAAGGAAAACCATGTTGATTCTGAGCAATTTGAACGCTACTGAATTTTTTTTTTAAATCATAAAAACCATATCGCGGGTGAAATGCTCACTGACCAAAAGGATGACTAGGCGGTGGACACCTAAGAAAAGGCAGTGGAAGCCTTCGCCCTTGGAGTTCTGTGGTTAAGAACGGAGCCCAGCAACCTGCCAGACACCTAACTGGAAGTGGGAAGCTGCACGCGTGACCCAGGGATGCTCTTTCCTGTCCTGTGGCTCCACAGACACTGGCACTGATAGACCACTTTACAAAAGGCACATCACACCTCATCAATATGGATAACTCTGATGTATCTGTGGAAAAAATGTTCTTCTATTTTAATGTCAAATTTTTAAAAATGTAATAAAAGCTTTAAAATCCTATAGAAAATACATAGCAAAGTGAATTCACTTTTGATTCTTACTTGTGAATTAACATTTTTAAAAACCAAAGGCCAGGCCGGCGCCGTGGCTTAACAGGCTAATCCTCCGCCTGCGGCGCTGGCACACTGAGTTCTAGTCCCAGTTGGGGTGCCGGATTCTATCCCAGTTGCCCCTCTTCCAGGCCAGCTCTCTGCTATGGCCCGGGAGTGCAGTGGAGGATGGCCCAAGTGCTTGGGCCCTCCCGCATGGGAGACCAGGAGAAGCACCTGGCTCCTGGCTTCGGATCAGCGCAGTGCGCCAGCCGCAGCAGCCATTGGAGGGTGAACCAACGGCAAAAAGGAAGACCTTTCTCTCTCTCTCTCTCTCACTATCCACTCTCTGCCTGTCAAAAAAAAAACAAAGGCCAATCAAAGAAGGGGGTACCTTTCTCTGAAGGGAGGAGAGAACTTCCACTTTGACTATGGCCTTGTTGAAATAAGATCAGAATTGGCAAGCTCAGGGGGCTTCCATCGCCTTGGCAACTCATGACTAGAGCCTGGAGAGACTGCTGACACCTTAAACAAGAGTGTCAATTTGTTAAGTCAACAACAGGAGTCACTGTGCACTTACTCCCCATGTAGGATCTCCATCCTTAATGTGTAGTTCACTGTGAATTAATGATATGACTAGTGCTCAAACAGTATTTGGCACTTTATGTTCTGTGTGGGGGCAAACTGATGAAATCTTTACTTAATATATACTAAATTGATCTTCTGTATATAAAGATAATCGAAAATGAATCTTGATGTGAATGGAACGGGAGAGGGAGCGGGAGAGGGGAGGGTTGCGGGTGGGAGGGAAGTTATGGGGGGGGGGGAGCCATTGTAATCCATAAACCGTACTTTGGAAATTTATATCTACTAAATAAAAGTTAAAAAACAAACAAAAAAACCCAAAGGCCAACATTGTGGTGCAATGCATTCAGTTGCTGCCTGCCAATGCTGGTATCCCATATGGGCATCAGTTTGAGTCCCAGCTGCTCCACTTCCAATCCAGCTCCTTGCTAATGCGCCTGGGAAAGCAGAGGAAGATGGCCCAAACACTTGGGCCCCTGTCATCCACGTGAGAGACCTGGATGAAGCTCCTGGCTCCAGGTTTCCGCCTGGCCCGACCCCAGCCATTGCAGCCATCTGGGGAGAGAACCAGCAGATGGAAGAGCTCTCTGTCACTCTAACTTTCAAATAAATAAGTAAATCTTTTTTTAAATTAACTTAATTCTAAGACAAAATAAGGTGCATAGGGTCATTTTCCTAAAATCATTCTGGCTATCCATGTGTCTCCCAAAACACACACAGCAGTGGCGGTGCAGGGGCCAGCGGAGGGCAGAGCCTGACTGTTCCACAGAACGTAAGGGTGGGCAGACAGGGCCGCAGGAAGTGAGTGCGGTCCAGCTACAGCCGGCCCAGGAAATGACCACAGTCCAGCTCGAGCCCAAGGCAGGCAGCTCTCTGGTTCCCGCTGGGGGGCTGTGACTACCGAGGCCCCCAACCTGCTGGTGGTTCAGCATGAGGCTACCAAGGAGTCGCTGCCAGAGGTGGGGGACAGTGAGGCCAGCGCCGGGGTAGCCCAGATGTCCTCTTGGAGGCGCTGCACACAGACAGGGGCTGCAGAGTGTGCTGGTGCTAAGCAGGGCCGGTGGGGAGCAGACACAGCTCCGTGTGCAGGAGGTAGAAACCCACGCCCCTGGGCTGACCCAGCTGCCTGGCCCCTGCCTGCCTGAGCAGAAGCTTCTCATCGTCTGAAATGATGTTCACCAGATGTCACCAGGGGCTGTGCCTGTGTGATGGAATTTGGGAGGCTTTTTTTTTTAAATTATTTGACAGGTAGACCTTAGAGACAGTGAGAGAGAGAGAGAGAGAGAGAGAGAGAGAGAGAGAAAGGTCTTCCTTCCATTGGTTCACTCTCCAAATGGCCGCAACGGCTGGAGCTGCGCCAATCCAAAGCCAGGAGCCAGGTGCTTTTTCCAGGTCTCCCACGTGGGTGCAGGGGCCCAAGCACTTGGGCCATCTTCCGCTGCTATCCCAGGCCACAGCAGAGAGCTGGACTGGAACAGGAGCAGCCGGGACTAGAACCCAGCGCGCATATGGGATGCCGGCGTTGCAGGCGGAAGATTAACCAAGTGAGCCACAGCACCGGCCCCCTGGGAGGCTTTTTAAAAGCACTTTTTTCTTGTGCTTCATGTATAATTGAATTGTTTACAATAAAAATGCATCACTGTTACCCAAAAGAGGCCTTATTTCTTTTGAAAGCCAAGGATACCCCATACCTTAGAAGCTAAGAGGAAAATCATTGCACGACAGCATTGAGAAGACTGCTTCTGCCTCCCAGACTGCACCAGTCTCTCCCCGGCCTGTGCTGGCTACACTACAGCAAACAGCCTGCTGCAGGTCCACTCGTACAAATCAAAACCCCACACCTGACACAAAATGAGATGTGGCCCAAATTCATGGCGCTAATGTCACTGGCTCTCAAACTCACCTGAAACGAGTGGGGAATGATCAGTTCCATTCTGGATCCTCGTGAGAGGGCCTGCACAGGAAGCCTGGCCCTCACACAGGCTGCGGGGGACCGAACCCCTCTCCTGTGAGACCGGAGTCTGTGTGAACAGGAACCAGAAGTGATCGTGGCCAAAACCAACACGAGGCCCATCCCCACCCCGCAGCATGCTGCTGGCCACCCCACCTCTCCCTAGCTGGTGCCATCTTCATCAGGGCTCCCGGGCTTGGTCGGTTTTTCTGCTGCCATAACAGAACAGCTGAGACTGGATGACATATAAAGAAAAGAAGTGTGATTCTGACAGTTCTGGAATTCTGGCAAGTCCGAGGTCAAGGGGCTGCGGCTGGGGCAGATCTTCCTGCTGGTGGGGACCACAGAGTCCTGGGGTCACTACATGACAAGCAGTGCCATACCAGAGACAGCCAACTGGTTATGTAACAGGCCCGTCTCCAGATAACCCCTAACCCATGGATCAACCCATCCACTAGGCTGTCTGTGCCTTTGTGGCCTAATCACCTCTTCAAGGTCACACCTCCTGGTCCCACCTCCCAATGCCTCCCAGTGGAGACTGAATTTCCACCTGCGTTCTGGGTGGGGCACACTGAAACCACACCATCCTCCTCTCCTTCATCTTTTTCTCACGTTGCAGACCTACGTGGCCGCAGGCTCACCATCCCAGCGCTCCCCGTGCTTCCTTGAGCTATGGCTGACTTTTGTTCCCAAGCCCGTGCACAGTATGATGGGGAGAATCCCAAGGACCTTCCTTGATCAGGGTCTGTTTCTTCTGGGGGCAGGCAGAGTGGAGCCGGTGCACTGCCTGGTGTGGCTCCAGGGGTGATCGGAGGAGGATCAGCTTGGCGGGCGACTTCTCCCGCTCTCTGCTCCAGAACCCACACTCCTGAGAGGCACAGGAGGTGACGGGCTGACTCTGCAAATGACCCCTACTGAGCCTACAGGCATGCAGGAAACGCCGACAAGCGGGCAGAGCTCTGGGATAGACAGATGGGAGACGTGATCCCCGCCTTCCAGAAGCCTGCAGAACAAGTAAAAGAGCAGGGCTGGGCCGGGCAGTGGGAACCCACAGCTTCCGGCAGCCAGGGCAGGGCAGGGACGCCCGCCTGTCTACACCTCGGGAGACTCCTGGATCCGGAAGAGGCAGTGTCCTCCTAGAAGGGGCACTCAACTCACACAGGAGAGCTCGGAAAACAACTGTTGAAAGAGGCACCCTCAGACTACCGGGCAGCAGGGGTGGGCGACTCTCCCAGCTGAGGGCACAGCTCAGACCCGAGCAGCAACACCCAGAATGCACCACAGCTCGGGGTCACTCACCTCCGGGAGCCCCTGGCTCTTGGCAAAATGAGGACAGGAACCCTTTCCTGGCTATGGGATAACAAGAAGTGCATGATTATCATGGAGGGAAGTGTTGTCCGGGACCCCAGAGACTCGGCTAAGTCACAGTGCCGTGTGGTCTTTCGGCATGTCATGTCCTTGCCAGACCCGCTGCAGGCCTCAGTTTGCCGCCTCTGTAAAATCAGTGGTTTGGATGCAGGAAGGCTAAAGTCCCTTCCTTCGCTGCCGTTCTGGTCCCCTTTAAATCTAGGCAGCATCCGGCTTCTGCCCCAGCAGCCCCCAACCTACTTTATTCCTAACCTTTACCTTGGCCAGAAAGTTTAGGATTCAACAAGCACGTTAAACAGCCCGTGGCGCGCTTCCTGCTTCCTGCCGTCCCCTGTGTGGGTCACCGCCAGAAGGAATCCGGCCATCCCTGGGCTCGGCCGGCTCCGAGCCGCACACCTCCCAGGGACCGTGGAAGGTCGCGAGCCCAGGCCGGACTTGCTTGGTTTGGAGGCGTGCTGGGATGAAAGGCAGCTGAAAGCGGAAGGCTTGGTGGCTCATTAATTAATGACAACCATAATTGCGGGTTTGTTCTTAAGAGCAATTCCTTTGAAATTACTTTCCATCACACAGCGACCGCCACAAAGGGATCAGATATCCGGAGCCTTCTGTTTGCCTAGCATGGGGAGTTTTACTCCAGGACTCGAGAGTCTGCTCTGATCTGACTCTGGCTTTGTGGTTCTCCTCTCCCTCCAAAGCTGTGTGTGTGTGTGTGTGTGTGTGAGACGTCAGCTTTTTAAAAGGAAATGTAATAACCTCTGTGAGCTTTAATCTGACCTTTTCCAGGTAAATGGATAATGGAAAAATTCCACAGGAAGATAAGAAAGACTCCTGAAACTAATACCCACCTGCGGTCGTGGGCCACACCTCCGGGTCAAGACTGGGAGGGAGGAAGCATAGTGGCATGTTGGTGCTAAACAACAACTAACAACAACAACTCGTGTAAAGGCCCGGGGCACTTGAGGATTGACCAAGAGGAAACACATATTGCACAATGATACAATCTTGTTGGGACAGTTGTCAGAGACGGGAACTCCCACAGCAAAGGGCATAAAACCATCCAAGGCAGTCTGGGGCAGCTCACTTCTCCGGTGCCAGGAAACAGAGCCGAGCCTGGTCCTGCTCCACACACAGATGGGACCATGAACTCCAGCCACGGCTTCAGCCAGACCTCCCTGGCCTCCCCCCATGCCATGGGGGCTGGCTGGGGCCGGCCAGGAAGCTTCCCCAGGGCTCCCAGCGTCCACGGAGGCGCAGGGGGCGTCCGTGTCTCCCTTTCCTTCACCCCGCCAAGACGTCAGCCCCCTGGAGGGTCTTGGGGGTCTGGAAGAGGCGGCTCCCTCCTGGGCGGAAATGGGAAGGAGACCATGCAGAACCTCAACGACCGGCTGGCCTCCTACCTGGACAAGGTGCGCGCCCTGGAGGAGGCCAACGCCGACCTGGAAAATCGTATCCTGCAGTGGCATCAGCAGAGAGAACCTGGCGGTAAGAACGATTACTCCCCGTACGAGGAAAGCATCAGCCACCTGCAGGAACAGGTAAGATACGGGGGCGGGGGGGTGGGGGTGTCCTGGTGCACGAGATGGGGCTACATCCCCAGGGGACCCTGGGGAGGAGAACTTAGTACGAAAGACAAAGACTGAGAAAGTGGCAAGAGTGCTTAAAATGATTACGCTCAGGTATTTAAGGACATTTTCTTATTAGACCTGAAGTGTGGACTTGCGGAAGTGTGTCAAAAATGACAGAAGCAAAAATCAGAAAAGGATTGGAGACAGTTTTGGAAATGAGGCTGCCTGATTTTTGACACACCAAAAAAAGAAAAAAATCTAAGCACGCTGAGGCAGTCAGCTGTGTCGGCATCGCTCGTGAGCCGATGATATCACAGTCCTGCTACGGGCCGGCACCAGCTCTGCATGCTCAGTGCACAGGCATGAGCTCGGTTCTGCTCCTCGCAGTCCTGGCCACGGCGTGGTTACCCACCAACAAAAGGCTGAGATACACTATTTTGGAGCTCACACCTAAAAGCTGTCCCTCCCTCAGGCCCCTAGACACTAAAGTCGCTCAACTCTGAGTGTGGCCTACGACTGGACAAGCATAATCAAATGAGTGTCCTTTTTAGAACTTGAGAGTTGGGATGAGTTACAGACATCTACTTCAAATAATAAATAACCTCTCGGGCGCAAATGACAAAAAGTTAGGCTTACACCTCTTAGGACCTCTCTTAACCTTAGGTCAGAACAGAGAACCCAGTCATCTCGGAAATAAGGCAGCAGAAGTTCCCTCTTACATAAAAGCAGGCCCAGAAAGTTCCCTGTACAACGCTGATTTAACCCAGCCCTGAACGGGCTCCGCGAGTTTCCAATATTTACACCGTAGCAGATTGCGACATTCAGCTGCCCCTGCTTGAATGTAGGAAGGACCAATCAAGATAATACAAATCTGTCCTCATAATGAACCCTAATTATTGAATAATCAGCCTAATAACTGACTGTGTAATTACCTTAACTATATAGTGCATGGTTGTCTTTACGAAAAAAACAAGGTGACTCAACAATCCTCTCCAAGTTTCTTCATTTAAGAAAGTGGCTTTGGCTTTAGGCTGGCAGGAATAGAAGATGTTAGCAGATGGAGAGTTGAGAACATGACTCCCGAAAAGAACCGCGAGTTCAGACCTGGCCAAGGAACGCGTTAGCTAACAGAGGGGAGAAGAAGGAGAGAAAAGGGAGAGAAATGTGCGTAGAGCAGGCTTCGTGTTGGGTATTTGATACTCATACCCAGGCTGTCCACGCACTTCCTGCACTGACAGATAGGCTCCGTGTCATCAGACTTCATTCTCACAACCTTGAGTTTGGAAAAGCAGAACTGCCGTTCAAAGCCGCCCGCAAGAGGCGCAGGTGGGATTCCCTCCCGGGTCTGCTTCCAGGGCTCTGCACTTCCACCTCAGCCTGGTGCTGACCAGTCTGCCTCACGCAAAAGTCATACTTCACATTAAAGATCACGCGTTACATTTGCATCACGGCCACTCAACACACATTTCATACCCATTTCCCCATTCAAGTCTCACAACTCTGGGAAGCAGGTATTTTTAGCCTCAACTTATAGATACAGACTGGGAGCAAGTGGGTGTCTGAGTTCTTTGGAAGAGAACTGAGAAAAGTGAGTGGGGGCCATTACGAGGAAGGGGCGACTTGCCCGCCGTCCAGATGGCCTGGAGTTCTGGGCTGTGAGATTGAACAGGAAGTCTCTTGAGCTGTGAATTCCATTCTTTCTGGATTTTTACTTCAGATATTGCCCTTTCCCTACAGTTGAAGGAAGCAACTCTCTGACGTTAAAGTTGTCCCTCTGTCCCAACCCCCCTCCCCGCAATTGTAGAAGAGAAAACAGAAGCCTAAAGAGCTCCCATGGCATCTAGGGCTGGCCCCTTTCCGGGCTTGAAGACATCCTCCGAGTAGACACAGCACTCCCCAGCCTTCACTCAAGGGATATTAAAGGCTACTCAAAAACTCTGCAAGAAACTGAATTCAAAAAGATTAATCCAATCCTTGTGAAACACAGAATTGGATACAGTCATGAGAGAATCACAAATTCCTAGACTGACTCTCAACACTATCACATTGGGCATTTCAAGTTTATGGTCAGAAGGTCATTTTCTTCCCCCAGTCAAAGATCACACACCCTGGAGCAACAGTGTGGGGTTAATACACCGGCTAGATTTTAACAGAATGAACTCGGGGCCCTGGGGAGAAGCCAGGTGACTAATGACAACATACAGGGTAAGACCTATGCCTTACGGAGTATTTCTCAATCCATCCTCATCCATGTATTCCCTTGAAAGGTGTCTCAGGAATAGTGGCAGGATCCTAACACTGTATCAGGTAAGCCTGGATGGTGGGAAATAGTTTTAAATTTCAGAATTCCCACTTATGGACTACTCATGGAGACCACTTTCCATTTTGCACAAGGGTAGAGAATGCAAGGAATCAGGACCCGGGAGGACAGGCATTGGTAAGAAGGCCCTGAGCAGCGCTGTAGCCAGGACCCACAGGGTCCTTTTCCAGGGCAAAGGCAGAAGTCATGGTTCCATCTGGAATCCCCCAAGGGAAGAAGGGAGTTGCGCAGGGGCAGCCAGCCGGGCTGTCTCCCACCATGAACAGCAAATGATGGGTGACGCAGCTCAGCCTGTGGACCCCGGGAAGACTGTGAGGCAGACGTTGGTGCTGATTACAAGAAGTCTAGATTTTTTTTAATTTGTTTCTTTGACAGATAGAGTTAGATGGTGAGAGAGAGAGACAGAGAGAAAGGTCTTCCTTCCGTTGGTTCACCCCCCAAATGGCTGCCACAGCCAGAGCTAGGCCGATCCGAAGCCAGGAGCCAAGTGCTTCCTCCTGGTCTCCCATGCGGGTGCAGGGCCCAAGCACTTGGGCCATCCTCCACTGCCTTCCCAGGCCACAGCAGAGAGCTGGACTGGAAGAGGAGCAACCAGGACTAGAACTGGAACCCATATAGGATGCTGGCGCCGCAGGCGGAGGATTAACCAAGAGAGCCACGGCGCCAGCCCCGAAGTCTAGATTTTTTTAAAGAAAGCTAAACAATTTGCATTTTTCTAAGTGAATTCAGCTTCAAACTAATTTTGAAAAGTCTGCACAGTATGCCAGAAATATCCTGTGTTTACATTATTTTATTTTTAGCTCTTCTAATTCTCATCGGATAAAGTGGCTTTTATTGCTGCCATTTTATCAACAAGGGGGTAGAGACAGAACGGGCCAGGCTCGCTCAGCCAGTGGGCGCTGCAGCAGGACCCCAGGCACTGCTCCTCGGTTCCAGGCCCAGCGTTCTAACCACCTCTGAAGCCTGCTGTTGTACCTACATGAGGCCAAATTCCATGTAACCAACAGAGCATAAGCAGAACCAGATTTTTAAAAGGTGCCTTTGTAATGAGGCACAGCTTTGTCCTCAGAAAATCCTTTCTAAATAAAGGAATTAACTGTATAAATACAAAGGGACTGTCACAGGACTCTCTGACTCCAACTGAATTACAGCTATTTAGAGCTCACACCACTGAGGTCACCTGTCCTTGTACAAGCTCCTTATTTCACAAGTGAAAGGCCTGCAGTGGAGCTGGGCCCCCGCCATGCACAGTCAAGGACAGAGCCAGAGCCAAAGGGAGGCTCTCGGCGTCGAACGGCACAAAAGTATCATCACACTCCGACCTTGAGTGCGCCTGCTCCCCACGTCCCTAAAGACACTGGATCACACGTGCACTATTTCCCCGATTACAACATACTACAAACATGACTGCCCAATTCAACAACTTCAGTAGGATCTTCCTTTTTAAAGAAAAAAATTATATAAACACCCAGTGAAGACTAACTGGAGGCTTCAACACTGTCGAAGTTTATTAAGCAGCTTCACTGGACGGTAAGGAATGACTTCATGTAGTATTTTACTATCTACCGTGGGTGCAGATTCACCATACCTCCAAGTTGTGTGCTTGGCTACCACTACTCTAGGTAAAAGGAATATCATATTTGTGATAACCATTAGGAGACACAGTTCCCAAACAGTGAAGCTGACCTGCCGGGCCCATCCTTGCTATGAAGTGACCCCGGGCCCTGCACCTAGTGTGTGCTCTGTAGACCCATCCGGAGAGGATGACTCGTTGTCCCCCTGCCCTGCGTTGCAGATCGTGGACGGCAAGCTGACCAACGCACAGATTGTCGTCCTCATCGACAACGCCAGGATGGCCGTGGATGACTTCAGCCTCAAGTAAGTGCCCTCTCAGCAGTGTGTGTGGGTTCTGCCCTCATTGCCTTAAAGAAGGAAAAAAAAAATCATCTTGCTAAGGCCCACATCTAAAATCTCACTGGATACAATTAAAAGGCATACAACTGCAAAGGCCCTTTGTGTTACTTGAAGGGGACCTAGTTTTAAAAAACCAGATACAAACACATGCTATAGGGTGGAGAAATTTGAATACAAATTGAAAATTAAATGGTGTTAAACACTATCAATTTTAGGTACAATACTGTTATGCTTATTCAGGAATATATTTTACTTAAAAGATACATTCTAGAGTATTTAATGGTGAGAAGTTATAAACAGTATAATTTGCTCTGAAACAATTTAGCAATGAATATTGGCGAAGCAAATACGGCAAAATAGTGATGGCTGCTAAATTCAGGTGATAAGCATAATGGTGTTCATGGCTCTATTTTCTCAACCAAAACATTGACATTGAGTCACCATCATAGAAAGACGTAGCATGAAACAGACATACAAAGGATACCCTGTATGTATTCATTTATTCTCATTAAACCTGAAAAATCTCATTAAATCTCCAAACTTACAAAGACCACAGCCATCCAACAACAGATATTCTCTTCCCTTCCTTATTTTACTTTTCTATATCTTTAAAATATTCGTTTATTTGAAAGGCAGAGTGACAGAGAAAGAGAGAGACAGAGAGAGACAGAGAGGGAGGAAGACAAAGATCTTCCATCCTCTGGTTCACTCCCCAAATGGTTGCAACAGCCAAGGCTGGGCCAGGCCAAAGTCGGGAGCCTGTCACTCCATCTGGGGTTCCCACGTGGGTGGCAGCTGCCTTTCCAGGCACATTAGCAGGAAGCTGGATTGGAAGCAGAGCAAGCTGGGGTCCAAACTGGCACTCAGATATGGGATGCCAGCATCCTGAACTCACTTCACCCCAACACCAGGCCCTCTCTTGCCTTCCTTCCAACAAAAGGTATGAAAATGAACACTCATTTAAGAAAGACCTGGAAATCAAAGTCGAGGGCCTCCGAAAGACCTTGGACAATCTGACTATTGTCACAACGGACCTGGAACAGGAGGTGGAAGGAATGAGGAAGGAGCTTATCCTCATGAAGAAGCACCATGAGCAGGTAGGAGCGCCCCAGGGCTCCCAGGAATGAGCACAGCTCTTAGCCTGCACATCTGGGGTGACGCCATAGCCGCAGAGGAAGCCATCATCTGAACACCAGTCCTATT
This sequence comes from Lepus europaeus, assembly GCF_033115175.1. Lineage (NCBI taxonomy): Eukaryota > Metazoa > Chordata > Mammalia > Lagomorpha > Leporidae > Lepus > Lepus europaeus. The sequence goes on from NC_084844.1 coordinate 21,496,334, forward strand.
GCCCTTTGACCTAAATAATCCTAAGGAACAATGTAAATATCTAACTCCCCCAACTCCAGAGCCGTCTCCCCAGATGACACGCAATCATCAATAAAGATGAATTGGTCAGCAGTTTTGTTAGCACACAATGTTTACCGAGATTTGTTTGGTAAAATGGCAGTGCAGCGGTAAGTGTGTGAGACTGGACTTCCTTCATACACCCAATGGCCAGCAAATGGGGGGAGGGGCAGCAGAATAAAGAGAATCTACTGTGGACCAAAGCAACTACGGCTAGTGGCAAACTTTAAAATCTTAATTTCCAAAGGCAGCTAACTGATTTTTAAAGAGCTACCATCCACCTCAAGTCCCTCAGACTCTGATAAAATGACAGAAAACCAATTCCCTTTTTAAGCAAACGACAAGGCTTCTGAACATCAAAGAGCCCCAGTTTCTGAATAGCTGGTGAGTGATGATTGCTAATTAAACCTTTCCTGTGGCTGCTTGGTTTTCATGAAATCCTATGGGCGCCAGCCCTGTGGAGTCATAAGGCAGGTGGTTTCCAAAGCCTTGCTGCACCCTTCAGCTTTTGGTTATTACAACGCCTCCCAGAAGCCTTGGCCTGTAACCCTCAATGTCCAGCTGTTTCGCTATATAGTCACTGCACCAAAGGCCACCTGTCACAAAGAACAACACACCAGATGACAGTCTCATTGTTCCTGAAATGTTTTCAATCAGGGATCAAACCCATAATCAAAGAGGTCATTTGGTGACCTGTCATGTGCTACTTTTTATTTTTATAAAATTACTAGAGGAAAAATTATTTGTAATAAGTGAGAAATCAAACCAGTGAAAGGGTAAGGAGCACGTAAGCTGGAGTTTCAAAAGATCCATTTCCTGCTACCGATCAACACACCATCCAGCCTTCCGACTGGCACAGGCGGTTCATTTTCTTTCCCTGTCATTAAACAGGAAATGGAGGAGCACCATGTGCCCCAGGACTTCAAGGTCAATGTGAAGGTGGCTGCAGCCCCAGGGGAGGACCTGACGAAGGTCCTGGAGGACATGAGGCAGGAATACGAGTTTATAATAAAGAAGAAGCATCAAGAGTTGGACGCCTGGTTTAAAGAGCAGGTAAAAGAAAGGAGCCTGAACTCCCCAAAGGTTCCGTTCCCAGGTGGCCCCAACACTGATGCCCGTGCCTTTGCTCGGTCTCACAGTCAGCAGCCGTGTCCCAGGAGGCAGCCAGTCCAGCAGCCGTGCAGAGCAGCCCCAGCGACATCCACGAGCTGAGGCGCACGTTCCAGGCCCTAGAGATTGACCTGCAGGCGCAGCACAACAGGGTGAGTAGGGGCTGGGAGGATCCAGGGTCCTGTGCCACCTCTTCCACAAAGCCTGTCTTGACCTCTCCCTGGGGCCCCAGGCCCCAGCCTTCTTGGAACATCTCTCTCGTGTCCCACCTTCCGTACACACCGCACCTGACGAGGCTGAGAAGAGCAACCACTTACTGAGTGCTCAGGCTGTCGGATGCTGTGCTAGGGGGTTCATCACACTCCCCCAGGAACCTTCCCAGGCAGGTGTGAGTGTCCCTATCTCAGATGGGAAAAACAAACAGCTGAGTAAACTGGCACGGTCGCCATTTGTAAGTCACAGTGATGCTTCAGGATGAGGGACTCTGGAACCCTTATAATCTCTTAGGCTTCCCCCAAACCCCAGTGTGGATGATGTCTTGTGCCAACACGGTAGGCGACTAACCCAGGCCTGGCTGATTCCAAACTGCTGCTCTGTGCATTATCTGTCCTGTCACCCAGCAAAGTCCCTGTCATCTTCACTATTTGTCACATAATGCTCCATGAGTGTCACAAGCACTCAGAATTCACCAAAGCTGTCATTTGGTTCCCTTCACAGCCTTCTGAATCTTCTAACCATTCACCAGTTTAATTCCTGAGTGATATTCTACATCTGTTTCCTGAGGGGACGTAATGAGTTCTTTTGTGTCACAGGTGCACATGGTGAATGATTGTTATGTTGCCTGAATCTGTGATGGTGAACAGATGTTAAAAAGTGCACATCTGGGGAAGGTGTTCAGCCTAGCAGTTAGGATGCTGGTTAAGATGCCTGCACCCCACTCAGAGTACTTCGGTTCAAGACCCAGCTCTAGCTCCTGACTCCAGCTTCTTGCAAATGCAGAGCCTGGGAGGCAGTAGTGATGGCTCAAATAATTGTGTTCCTGGATTGCATTCCTGGCTCTTGGCTCCAGCCCTGCCCTAGGCCCAGCCATTCCATGCATTTGGGAAATGAACCAGCAGATTCACTGGAGGCTTTTACATAAGCTTATCTCTGTTCACTGGGAATCAAAACCAGGTGCTCTGATGTGGGATCTTGGCTTCTTAAACATCAGGTTCAATGTCCACTCCAAGAGTTGACATTTAAAATAGGTAGCCAGAGGCCAGCATTGTGGCATAGAGTGTAAAGCCACCACCTGCATTGCTGGCAACCCATATGGGCATCAGTTCAAGTCCTGACAGCTCCACTTCTGATCCAGCTCCCTGCTAATGTGCCTGAGAAAGCAGCAGAGGATGGCCCAGTATTTGGGCCTCTTCACCCAGGTGGGAGTCCCACAGGAAACTCCTGGCTCCTGGCTTTGGACTAGCCCAGCTCCAGCCCTTGCGACCATTTAGGAAGTGAACAAGCAAATAGGAGATTCTCTCACTCATTCTCTATGCCTTTCAAATAAATAAATAACTTTTCTAAAAATAAATAAAACAGATGATCAGGAAAGATTTTACTGTCAAGGTGACAGTTGGGCAAGCCATAAAAGAGACAAGGTGGTGCTTTATATAGCTATGGGCTTGTGGGCAGGAGGGAGGCTCCTGCTGGAGGGGACAGTAGGTACAAAAGCTCAAGGTGTGCCCATGGTTTGTAGGAACAGCAGGAGGTCAATGTGGCTTCAGTAAGTAAACACAGGGAAGAAGAAAGGTGAGAAGGAAAGAGGAGGATGGGAAGGAGAAGATGAAGGAAGGGAGGCCACAGGTCACCTGGGGCCCAACTGTCTGGGTTTTGGAGGCTACCGAGACAGGAATGAGTCTGAAACAGCAGGTGCACACAATTCTGGGGGCTTCTGCTGGAAGAGCAGGACAGCAGAGAAAGTGAATGACAGCTGAAAACAGACACAGGGTTAAGGGTCAAAAATGTTAAGTCAGGGGAAATTATCCCATGTGAAAGCTGGTGGGAATAATCTAGAAGAGAGGGTGACAATGATGATGCAAGAAGACCAGCGAGCGCCAAGGTGACCGCAGCACAGACGGCCCATGCAGCAGTGGCAGGAGCCCAGGGAAGGCCAGGGTGCAGACGCGAGGATGTGGGCGGGAGCCGTGGCGGGAGCGCCCTTCTCATGGCCTTCATTCCCCCAATGACATTGGGAATCCAGGGCCTGGGCTAAGGGCATGGTGGGGAGGACAAAGCAGCCCTCTAGGAGAGCAGGACAGTGGCAAGACCTGGGAAATGCAGTTTAATGGCCTGGTCGCATTAAAGGCCTCCTGAAAATCAGCAGCCGTGGCAACGCACGCTTACAATTTTCTCGCTAAGATTAAAGTTATGTGTTCCAGAAAAGCCCAAAAATCCAAATGGAGCAGCCAGTTGAACTCAGTCCTCTCCATCCTGGCCCAGAAAGTTCACATAGCAGTTTTCAGCCTTTCTAAAGAGGGCAGGCTGCTGCCACCTTCATAACCAATGCCTAAGATGAGGGATGCCACATTTACCAAACGCAGGACATTCCGTTAAATCTGAATTTCGGAGAAACCGCACAGTTGGGGGGGCGGATGTTGTTTAGTATAGGTATGTCCCCCACAGCACTGGTGCAATACCTGGGACACACTTGTACTAAAAAGTCATGAACTGCTCATCTGACACTCAGATTTAACTAGGTGTCCTCTATCTTGCCTGCCATCCCTACTTGAGACCCTTATGTGAAGATATAAAGCAACAGCAGTCCCTGGTGGGATCTCCCTCTGGGAGGTCGTGATACAAGCATCAGGTGATAGAGCACAGTTCAGAGCAAGAAGGCATCCACCCAACCCAAAATGAGCAAATGAGTAGCACAGACAGCAGACGCTTGTAGGAGTCAGCAGAGTTGCCAGGAGCTCCCCAGTGGCTTCATGTCCAGGAAAATGGGCTGCGGGAGTCCCAAACCTCCAAGTCAGCCCACTTCTCACCTTTGTGTCCCCAGCAGCCCCTGAGAGACACCTAGCAGAGGGGCTGGCCTATGCTAAGTACTCAGCAAGCACGTGCTATTGAATGAATCAAGCCATCAGTCAGTGAGCGAGAGAAATCCGATTTCCTCTTTCAGAAATCTGCTTTGGAAAGCATGTTGTCAGAGACGCAGTCTCGGTACTCCCGCCAGCTCCGGGACATGCAGCAGGTCATCTCCCACTACGAGGAGGAGCTGATGCAGCTGCGCCGTGACCTGGAGCGCCAGAACAATGAGTACAAGGTGCTCCTGGGCATCAAGACCCACCTGGAGAAGGAAATCGCCACCTACCGCCAGCTCCTGGAGGGAGACAGCCGAGGGTAAGGCAAAGGCTGACAGCAGAGGAGCACGCAGAGGGCATTCAGGCCCCGTGTGGGCATCTATGCAGCTTACAAGTGCAGCTCACAATGGTCACTCTTGCAGGGCCGGGGAGCCTTTTTTCTGCCAAGGGCCAGGTGGATGTTCATAACATCACTGGCAGGCCATAAAAAGTGATCAGCTTGAAGAGTACCCTGCTGCGGTTGCCCTGGGTCTCTCAGTGGGCCAGATGTTCCCCACCGCTGCGAGGAAGACAGGTTGACTTGATGTTGCCTTTCTTCAAAGATGCCTATTTCAAGTCCTACTTTATTGGACAGCAAGTATGAATTAACCAACCGGTACTCCCAGGATACTAAGATTTGCAGTCAGGACATTTAAGATTAATGTATTAAAGTCTCTAGAAAGAATCAGCACAGAAGGTGTTGCTGGTTGTGTTTCCCAGTGGGAATGCACACAATTTTGACTTAAAAAATAAAAAATAAAAGGACAGGGAAACTATTTGAGCCCACCAGCAGCAAATGATTCAGAAGAGACTGAGAAGTCTCGATATTTCTGACCACCCCAGGAACATACATTCTATGACTCAAGGGAAAGAGCTATGGGGTTTTTCTAAAAATACTTACACAAAGCAGCACTGGACCAAACTCTGAACAATCTGAGAAGTTGAGGGGCTCTGGGCTTGGGATCCAGACCTGGAAGGACGCTGGTAGAGGCAAAGCCTGCAGCCAGCAGGAAGGGGGCGGGGAGAGGGCAGCCAGACATCCCCTGACCTCAGGCCATCCACAATGGAGCCAAGAGAGTTCCCTGGACCCATGACCTGGAGACTGCTCAGTGCAAACAATTATCCTCAAAGAGCTGAGAATTTACAAGCAGGCGGAGGAAGTTAGTTCACCCTGAGAAGTTTTTTATGGCTGTTGGTTCATACTAAAGTGAGCTTTAACCTTTATCACTTTTATAGGACGACAGAAGAATCTGAATCAAGTGTGAAAGGTAAATATATATATATATATTTCATTGTTGAGTCTACTTTTTTCATGAATCAGCATGTTTAGCCATTCTGAAGTAGTTGTGACCCTCCATGGGCTCCCAAGTGTCTTGTGTTCCGTCTTCATTTTACCCCCAGATGGCCAGGAATTTTCAGTTAAGTCCCCACGTTTGGTAATGCAGACAAAGTGAGCTACCATACGGCCCTCAACAATGTACAGGAAGGCTCCGTGTCAGCAGCACCACAGGGCGATCATTAATAGCATCATTATCTTTGTTAACTAATGGAGCCCATCTGCCAAACCCCCAGGAAATTAAGAAATTATACCGATCATGTTCCAGACTCCTGTCTGTTGAACACTGGCATTCCGTAAGGTTTGAATAGTCTGCCATCAAAGGCGTTTCCCAGGGCTTGGTAAGGCTGAGAACACTATTCATCTCTTCTCAAACAGCCAAGTGCCAGGACGTAAACAGCCAACAAGAACTGCTGTGAAGAAGAAAACGAAGAAAGAGGCAGAAACAGTTTTTCTTTGTTTAACCCAGTATTGCCAGACATCCTTGACCTGGGAGCCTTCTGAGCCTTTTAATATCTCCCAGAGAAGTTCCGGGAAAACAGAGTCTGGAACACCTGGCACTTTCTGATAAGTTGTGATCAGGTTGTTCTAAGGCATTAGAGACTCAGAGAATCCAAGCCGGAGTCATTCATAGCCATGTAATAAACAGCTCGTCTAATCGCGACCCCTCTGCGAGAACGAACCAGGGGTCCATCAGGCTCTCCCTGCCCATGTCCACTGCATCGTGGATGGCCCCATCTACTGCTGGAGAGGTTTGATTTGAACAAGGGTCCCCCTGTGTCTTGCTTAATGGTTTCAACTCTCCTCTAGGGTTTAGAATTGGTTTGCTGATGTGTCAGCCACGTGCTTACTCAGATAAAGGCATACCTTTGAAAACAGTGACCATGACAAACATCCTCGGCTCCTAACCCATCCCTCACGGGGCATGGCTTCTCCATCTTGAGATGAAGTGCAAATGGCACTTAGAGCTCTGTAAGCTCACAGGACCTGTGGAGAAGGTGCCGTGGAGCCCACATGAGCAGAAGGAACTCCATGGGCACCTATGCTCTGCCCTTTGTATCAGGCACACTTAGATGACGACCTTGACCTCCAGAAAGTGGCAGTGCTCAAAGGGCCTCGTGTCCTTGGGAAGGGAGGCCCATCCTCCTGGCCGCGTTCCCTTCCCACCACAGCAGAGCCCGTCGTGTTGCTTGCTGATCATTAGGGAGGGTAGACGGAGCCTTCACAAGCTGACAGAGGGCCTGAAAGTTAGGAACGCTCAGGTGGTGGGGACATGGCAGTGACCTCTCTGCTGTTCTCTCCCTCAGCATCTGAAGTTTCAAAGATCAAGGCCATCACCCAGGAGACCATCAATGGAAGAATAGTTCATTCTCAAGTGAATGAGATCCAAAAGCATACATGAGGCCAAAGCATCTGCCTGTTGTAAAAACGACTTTTCCCCAATGGAAAGTTTTTGCCCAGAAACTAATGGGTGAGTCCTAAATGGTATCCATGGAGTTTATCGAATTCAGAAATTTTTATTTTTTCTTGGTAACTATCTCACCAGACTTCCCAAATACTCCCAACGTACCGCTGCACTTTTTTGAGTCAAAGCGTGAAGTTTATCTGTTCAAAGCCCTAGTTTCTTATAACAATCTTCAGATTCCCATCCTTGTGCATCTATTTTGTAGCCAATAAAACTCCACACCAGCGGTATCATGTCTTTTCTTACACTGTGAGACAAGATAGCACTCAAGGCCTCATCCCAAGGATGGATTCTCACACCACTGTCCATAAAAGGTGCAGAGGGATTTTGGTGCTCCAAATGCATCCACAGCAACCAAGCTTGGGCAGAATGATGACCCTGAAGCCCTGCGACCTAGGGGGAGACGTGGTTCACCAGGCTCTCCAGATTTCTGCCAGCAGAGGGGGCGGGGGTAGGAGTGGGGGAGTAGAGAAAGAGGAGCCCAGAGAGCCTCAGTTGAAGGTGTGAAATGACCACAAATTATTCTGTCTCAGTTAGAAGAAAGAAAAAGAGATGAATCGACTAAAAGGGAATTAAAAGCTAGAAAAAAGAGATCCAGAAAAAACAACCCTTATTAAAGATGAGCGCTAAGACCCTAAAAAGGGAAGTGACTTGACCAAGATCTAAACTGAAAATCCGAGGATGCAGTGAGCTGTAGGGGTGCCTCTGCCTTCTGAGGAAACGGCCATCTGCACAGCTTCTAGGAGTGCGGGCCGTTCTTCCATGGCCGGCACAGAGGGGCAGTGCTGGCGCAAAGCAAGGAGGCAGTCCACACATCCACTCAGACTGCATCAGAACAGTACCTGTGGCATCACAGGATGCTAACAACTGAAGAGACTTCAGGGTCTCAAAACATCCCACTTCGCAGACAAATGGGCCGAGCTCCAGAGCAGTGCAGGTGACCACCCAAACACTCCCTGGAGGAGTGCAGCCAGGCCTGGAACCAGGTTTCTTGACTGTTTTAATGGTTAAACTAGAAGTGAATATAATTTAGCTCCATTGACATCTAACCCATTAGCAACACCCTGGAAATTTGTTGTGTCTATGTCTTAATACTCTTGAAAAGGATTGCTTTTGAGATTTCACAATTGGGCATCTTTAAAACTGAATTCATCTTCTCCTTAAAGAAACAATTGGGTTTTTTTTTTTTTTAAGATTTATTTATTTGAATGCCAGAGTTACAGAGAGAGAGAGGGAGAGACAGAGAGAGAACTCTTCCATCCACTGGTTTACTCCCCAGGTGGCCACAAAGGCCAGGGTTGAGCCTGGGCCAGGTCAAAGCCAGGAGCCAGGAGGTTCTTCTAAGTCTCCCACATGGGTGCAGGGGCCCAAGCAGTTGGGCCATCTTCTGCTGCCTTCCCAGGTGCATTAGCCCAGAGCTGGACCAGAAGTAGAGCAGCCTGGACACAAACCAGTGCCCACATGGGATGCCAGCATCACAGGTGGCAGCTGTCCCCACTACCACCACAGCCCCTAACTGGTGTTTCTGACCCTCAGTCATAAGGAATTGAAAACTAACCCCATACAATTTGAAATTCAGCAAAAAGAACCAAGGATAACCACACCATTATAAAAAGGTCATACTGATTTGATAAAACAAGAATTATATAAAATTATGTTTATCTTTACTGTGGTTATTTTAAAGAGGTTCAAATATAATAAACAACCAAACACCTTCAATGAGTTTTCTTTGTGCAGTACCACCTGTCTGTGGAGACTTCTGATGTTTTGGGGGCAAAAATGGAACCATACGATATTAGACGTCACTAGTTCTTTTTTTCTGTTTCATTTTCCTAAGAGAACATCTGTATGTTAATAGGGCGCTGGTCTCAAAGCGGACAGACACATGAACTTTTTCCTCTATCTTAGCACCAATTCATTCTTCTATTTTAGATATAATTATCTCTTTCTTGAAATCTACAAAGTGTGAAAAAAAAGTCTGCCCTCTACACACAGATTTCATAACTTCAAGTTCAATCACGTACAGATAAAAGTATTTTTAATGTATCTGTACTGAACATACAGACTCTTCTTGTCATTATCCCCTAGATGGTACAGTACAACAGCAATCTGCATAGTATTTACATTGTATTCAGAATTAGAAGTAATTTAAAGATGGCTTAAAATACACAGGAGGGAGTACATAGGTTATATGAAAATACTATGCCACTTTATATTATTTAAGATTTATTTATTTAAAAAGCAGAGCAATGGGGCCGGCGCTGTGGCTCACTTGGTTAATCCTCTGTCTGCAGTGCCAGCATATCATATAGGCGCCGGGTTCTAGTCTTGGTTGCTCCTCTTCCAGTCCAGCTCTCTGCTGTGGCCTGGGGAAAGCAGTGGAGGATGGCCCAGGTCCTTGGGCCCTGCACCTGCATGGCAGACCAGGAGGAAACACCTGGATCCTGGCTTCGGATCGGCATAGCTCCGGCCATAGTGGCCATTTTGGGGGTGATCCAACGGAAGGAAGACCTTTCTCTCTGTATCTCTCTCTCTCTCACTGTCTAACTCTAGCTGTCAAATAAAAAATTTTTTAAATTTTTAAAAAAGCAGAGCAACAGAGAGAGGGAAGGAACAAGGGAGGGAGGGGGAGGAAGCTCCTCCATCCACTGATTCACTTCCCAAATGGCCACAACGGCCAGAACTGGTCCAATGGAAGCCAGGAGCCTGAAACTTCACCTACTTCTCCACATGGGTGGCAGTGCCCCAGGTACTCGGGCCATCTTCCACTGCTTTCCCAGACACATCACCAAGGAGTTGGATCAGAAGTGGTGGAGCCAGGCCTCCAACCGGTACTCCAACATGGAATGCCGACAGTACAGATGGTGGCTTAACACATGACACCACAACACTGGTCCTAATGATATCATTTTATGGAAGGGACTTCAGCATCTACAGGTTTTGGTGTCTGTACGCATTTTTCTCAAGGTGAATTTTCAGCACTGTTAAAAAAAAAATCTCTTGAAGAATATCCAGAAGGAATATGACAAGCTGAAAGTTATAAAACCAGACCCAAAAGACAACCACTAACCTTCCACTTACAGTCACAGTCGCTCTATGACTTGGTAATAATAAGCATCTAATAACATGTGAATAATTTTTTATCCAAGGTCTTAAAATCTTATTTATTTTCATTGTATTAAGGTGACCAACTCATTCCAATTTTCCCAGTATACTCCTCAGTTCCAGGCAAACTGGAGTGGCTGATTACTCATAATTTTTTATATTCTAGTTAAGAGGCAAGCAGAGAGAAATTAAACCATTTACCTGAATAAAGAGATAGTTACACAAGATTTTGGCTCTACGTACAGACTAACCTTTCTCCTACATTTACGTCAGTCCCAAAATGTTTCAAAATGCCCATTAGATATCAATGAATGCCTATGCGTTTAGGCGAGTTATCAATCAAAAAAATTTCTGTTTGTATTTGGTTTTGACCAACCCACACCCAAGCCACCTAAAGAAGGTGCTAATAAATTCTATTGTTTAGATTTCAGAAACACTTTGAATAAACAGTAGTCATTGTTCTATCACCCCAAACGCGATTAAACAAAGAGCTGGCTAATCCAGAGAGGTATAAAGCATTATTTTGGAATTTGGTAGTTATGTCAATGGATTTATCTAAAATATCATAAGATGTTTGTATGGTTTGGGCCACCCAATATTCCTCGGTCCAAATATGCGCCTTTATAGATTCATTGTTCCACACCAACCCTGGGGACAGTGCGTGCAACTGGGAACTAAACTTCATAAAAATTCATCATTCAGGAATTAAGGAATGAGCAACTGTATGCTGGGGGGAGAAGTCACAAAGCCAAGAAGGGCGCAAGGACTCTGGCCACAGCAGCACAAGGTGGCTACAGGACACAAACCCAAGGTGGTTTCAAGTTTCTCCAGCACAGTTCTCAAATTTGGCTCCCTTACCCAGGAGCACCCGGGGACACTGGAAAAGTCTAATGCCCAGGACAAATGCTAGAGCAAGTACGTGGAGAGCTTTGGAGAATGGAACCCAGGCATCAAAACACAGAGCCTGACTCTAAAGATTCCTAACTTATCACAATGCACTGCCAAGTCTGAGATCCTAACGCTTTGTAGCTTCAGGTGAGTCTCTTTTTTTCCCTGTTTGTATGTTCTCCTTATCACTGATTGTTTAACCCTCTCCCTAGGAATTAAGGACAGATAATAGAAAAATAAGAACCATCTTCATCTTATTCCCAATTCCTTGTGATCAGAGCTTCATGTACAGAATCTTGGAGAACTTCTTCCAGGAAATACACCAATAAAAACGTAGAAGACAAATACTTCAAGTGGGAAAATATTTCACAAAGCTCTGCAAATATACTTCCAACTAAGTCTAGCAAAAGCTTCTCAGGGTGCATAATCAAATATTTTGCCAAGGTGTTAGTCTCCTATAATAAGTTTCTGTGATAAAAATATGCTGTGTTTTTGGCTTCTAATTTTCTTTACCGCTTAGGTTTTTTTTTTTTTTTCACAGTAAGGTAGTAACATAAGCAAGGAAGAGAATCACAGGGAAAACATCGCTAAGCTAAGTAACTACAAAATTTAATTTAGAGGATATATATGCACTTTCCTCTTTAATATCAGATTGCTTTAGTATTTTTCACATGCATAATTTATATTTCTCTAATCACTAATCAAGGCACTACATGTAAATTCAAATTTAAAAAATAATGGCATTAGAAGAGAGCTTAGAAACCAACCAGCTGAACCTTCTTGTTTAAGAAATGAAGAGGCACGGCCAGCGCTGTGGTGTAATAGGTTAACCACCCCCCGCCCCCGCCTGTGGGGCTGGCATCCCAGATGGGTGCCAGTTTGTGAAACGGCTGTTCCTCTTCCAATCCAGCTCTCTGCTATGGTCTGGGAAAGCAGCAGAAGATGGCCCAAGTGGGTGCGTGTGACCTTGCACCCACTTGGGAGACCTGGAAGTAGCTCCTGGCTCCTGGCTTTGGATCGGCTGAGCTCTGGTCATTGCAGCCATTTGGGGAGTGAACCAGAAGATGAAAGACCTCTCTCTGTCTCTCCCTCTCTCTGTCTATAACTCTGCCTCTCAACTAAGTAAATAATTATTTAAAAAAAAAAAAGAAAAGAAAAGAAATGAGGAAGCCACAGTCCAGAGAGCTTAGCCAAGCCCTGTTAGGATTCACATCTCATTTCCATTCATTCCAGCATCTCCTACAAACAGAAACATCAGAACTGAAGACACCTTTTACAGCTCCCAGAAAATCAAAAGTCATTCTAAATGCATGAAATATTAAAAAGCCTAAATAAGGTATACACTCTTAAGCTAGAACAAATATATTAAAAAGTCAAGAATTGCAAGAAAAAATTAAGATTGAGGTGGATACTAAAAACCGGATTTCTTTTCAACAGATGAACTTCAACTATTTGATGCAAACTATCCTTAGCCTAGAAACTTTTAAAAGTTTACTTGGCATGAAATGACATGGCACACTATTTCTTTGAGAAAAGAACACCAAATTCAAATACCGTTTATGATCATTAAGCAATATTGTTCCACAGTTACACACATATCTATGTAATCTTGTGCAAGTGAAAATGAACACTAAATGTTGCACTACTTTCTGAGTCCACCACAGATAGCCCACAGGTGGCCCCAGTGTGTCTGCATCACGGGGACTCATGTCTGTCTGTAGTCCCTCCCACATTTTCTCAGAGTGTGGCCATGTGATTTAATATGACCAATGCAGGTCATCAGGACACAAGCAAAAGCTTCATAAACACGTGTACACTGGGGTTTATCGTCTTCCTGAGACCACCATGTTGTGAGGGAGTCTAAGCTGGCCTCACAGAGTGGCCATACAAGAGGAAACTGAGCAGCCCAGGCAACCGCCGCAACCAAGACTTCAGAAGTCCAGCTCGGATGAGGCCATCCCAGCTGGCTGCCAGCACTCCAGCCAATCCCTGCAGCCCAATAAGACAGGAACATAAGACAGGAACAAGCCTGCCGCTCCCTCCCCTCCGGCCCCAATCCTGCATCTGAAATTCCAACTCCCAGGATTGTGAACAAAGGAAAAGATTGTTGTTTGAAAGCCAGTAAGTTTTGGGTAGCTCTTCGCGTATCAATAGGTAAGTGGAGTATTTTAAACGGGAGAGTCTATTTCTTGCTCAGTGCCAGCAGCTGACTTAAGGCCAACGAGTCCAGCTGCATTCCACCAAGCTTAGACGAGGGTATCAGTCGTTCGCACACAGAAATGCGCCTCTGCAGAAGTCCTGCTCCAACAACCACAGGGGAGGCATCAAACCAAGGTCTCCCCTCTTCAAAGACCACAGAGAGTGGAGCCACTCCCCATGCATGTTCTGCGTTCTCCTCCCTGCCCCTCCCCAAGTGGGGACCACACAGTGGAGCCCCAAGCTGGACAAGACACCCAGGTCCACTCTTCTTATCTCTGAGTTTCCATTCCTTTTGACTCCGTCTCTGAGTTCCTCATTCCAGGGACATGAACAGTTTCTCTATAAATACTGACACTTACAGGCATCACCCAGATCGAGAGTTTCACTGAAAGGTGATCTGTCTTCAGCCTAGGAAGGCAATGTTCTTCTCCGAGAAGTGATAAGGCTCTCACTGATTAAGATGATCCTGACATCAGGGAGCTCCTGGTTATAATGCTTAATGTGTAAGTTATTAAGATCCTTGAATATTATTCAGGCATTCTGGGTATGATTCCTCACAATGCTATCACATAAATGCTATATTCCCATTTGGTCTTTCATATATAAATATATGACCAAAATAAATGTTTTCAAGAATTCTGCTGTTTCTGCATCCCCTAAAGTATTTTGTTGGTGACTGTTGTGTCATAACGAGGCTGGCTTCTGACTCCACTACATGATTGAGTTCACCCCCACATGTGTGACTCATGCCCTATCTTGTTCACTGTATTACAACATCTGCATGTCACCATCTTTCTAAGAAGATCAGAGTTTTGGGAAATAGATTCACAGTGAGGTGTTGCAAAACTGAAAAGACAGCACCTCTGACATACTTGACGAGCTAATCACCTAACCACAGTCAGGAATTTTACTTAAGATGTGTGTGTGTACCCAGTGCATGAACTCTCCCCATCACCCAATCATCTGAACTTCTCTTTGAAACTTACTCCTAAAATTATGAGTCATCTAATTTTTTAAAAAGCCAGTTTATGCCATGTCAAGGGATGCATGCACCACACTTGGACATGTGACACACGTCCACACGGACCACAAGTTTTTAGAGTGACAACCATCCTGGGCTGAGCTTTCCACCCAGGGTCTTACTTGACGCCTGCCATGACCCTGCAGGGTATCATTGTCTTCATTTTGCAGTTGCGGACACCGGGTCCTCACCCGGGAACGCATTGACTTGCTGTGGTCACTGAGCTATAAAACAAGGGACCAGAATCTGTGTTGCACAAACCAAAAATAGCTGCTAAACGGCTGCATAAAACCTAAACCCAGGCCACACACTCTGGTGAACACTCGCTGGCAGTCTTGGGATGAGAAATCTGAATTTACTATTTTGAAAACAGAGCCCATACTTGTCAGAGGCTTAGTGGTTTGACATCATTGACAGGGCATGAAGGTAAAACACATGAGTCAGCACCAGATACTCAGGACCATGGAGGCACAGGCTTTTACGACCAGGAGCCACCTACCCATTACCCAAAGCTCGAAGCACTCAGTTCTGATTGCTTCTCTGGGGGTTCAGCAAGTTCCAGGTCCAGAAGATCTCACACAGTTGTCCAGCTAGACCTTGCACTCACTTCTCGTTTCTGCCAAAATTGCCCCTCCCCACATTCGGAGAACATGCAAGGACAAGAATGAAGAATGGTAGTGACGATGGATGGGCAATGGTTACACCAGGTACCTTCAACAGCCACTAACTGGGAAGATTCTGTCCAGAGGCTCGTCACCAACACATATGGTAAAGACTGCCATTCGTCATCTCCAATGTGTAAGGATTCAGGAGTTTTTGGGTCACGACCTAGTCCCATGTCTTCCTTATCAGTTTTTCTCAAATACTGGTGTGTACACTTATAACCCAGGATCTTATTAAAATGCAGATTATGATCTAGAAGTTCTGGATTGGGGCCTAAAAGTCTATATTTCTAGTAGGATCCCAGATGATACAGAGACTGCTGGTCCGTGGACCACACTTCAAGTAGCAAGATTATAGACGATTTGAATTCACCAATCACTTGGCCTGGCCCAGCACTGAATGTCATTTTTGTGAGTCAGTCTCAATAGACTCACTACAGACTGAGCCGGAGGAGCAGCACAGCAGGGAAGGTGACGTCAGCAGAATCCCATCAGCAAAGTCTTGCTCAAAGCAAGTTAATCCTACACAAGAGTTTGATTAAGTTAGGCCTGGAAGGGAGGTGTTTCTTAAACTCTCACCAAGAGGAGAAGACAGACGGAGTCTGGAAATTAAAGAGATCAATCATCTTATCTCAAATTATCCCATTCTTATGCAATGAGAAGCTCACAACAAATCTGACCCTTTGGAGAGAATGAAAAAGACTTGTCCAAGATCAACCACTTGCGTTACCTAACACAGCACTACAAAGTACACCTCTCTCTACATGTGAGTGAGTATTCATTTGTAAAGATCTTCTTAAACTCTCTATAAGAACCATTTTTTAGTGCAGTGAACCAAAAACGGCTGAAGTTTTAAGAAGAAACAATAAATCTAACTGAAGCTGCATCTTAATCCACACTAAACTCAATTGGACTGGTTGCTTTCACAGCGGTTACTGATGTCCTTATCCTTTGTTTCCAAGAAATTCATATTGCAATGAATGAAGTTAGAAAGAAGAACTGTGAAGATTAGTTACTTAACACCCACCTCATGCCTCTTATGGAGTTGTTCACTAACAGGAAGACAAAATAAAGAAGTTCTTGAAGTCAGAACTTCAGAGGAGGAAATTAAAATATACAAAACAGTCCCTCTGCCCAACTGCGATTCCTGTCGCCCCTAATCACAGTCAGTAACCCTAATAATTACTGCCTTGGCTTGCACTGTGATAAGGAAGTGCACCTAAGCTGAGAAGCCAAAAGCAAACGTGTTCTTTCCATCAAGCTCTTGCCACCCTCTTCTGAAGTTTTCTTCCACACTCAACAAAAGCATCATAAAGTCATCTGTGACCCTACGCCCAGCTCCACTAGGTCAGCGCCTGTGACTGGCCTCACACCCTGCCCAGGTGGCCAGGCGTTACCACTGGGCCTTCCCCCAACAAGGCCCCGGCTTGTTTGCCCAGAGGGCGGCAGTCATTACCTGAATGGCAGGTTTGCGATGCAAGCCGCCTTAATGTGGGGCTTCGCAAGCATCACGCTGGGGTTGTCATTAGTGTCCTCGGAAAACAACAATCAGCTGGCTGACCAAAAAAGGACATTAGTACAAGGGTTTGGGGAAGCCGTGGAAGATGTAGTACGTTCTTTTTTTTTTAACAAGGGAAGGGCTAACTTACAAAGAACACACAAGGATAATAGTCACCCAAAGGTGCCTAAGCTACCCTTGGCTCCAGGGCTGAGCTGGAGGAGGTCTCAGGGGCTGGCAGCCCTAGGAAAGGAGACAGCATCTCCAATCACTCAGCCCATGCAGGAGGCTCAGCTGATGGCAAGAGAGACAGAGACAGAAATAGAGATCTCCCATCTGCTGCTTCATTTCACAAATGCTGACAGCAGCCAGGGCTGGACCAGGCTAAAGTGAAGCTATGAACTCAACACAGGTCTCCCATAAGGGTGGCAGGGACCCAAATACTGGAGCAATGCATGCTGCCTGCCAGGAAGCTGAAATCATAAGCAAGTCAGGACGCACATCCAGGCACCCCAATATGGGATGCAGGTGTCCCAAGCAATGTCTGAACTGCTGTGCCAACCCCCCCCCAAAAAAAGGATCCTATTGTAGGAATATGGCTTCTTATATTATCTCACACAATCTCCTGTTCTTTGGTCTGCAACTCTAAGTGGCTAGAAGGTTTCGAAGGTGGTGGACAAGGCGCCATATGCCCCCACCTCAGGTGTGGTTGCACTAAAAGTCAACATGGTCCAAGAGACAAGTTGGCAGCACTCACGTCTTCTCCTTCCCACCCCTCCCACCCCACCTCTGAGCCACCTGAGGCCGCAGTGACCCAGACTGGGCTTTGTCTCGGACCACACTGGGGCTGCCTGAGAACAGCAGACATCCACAGTCCGTCCCTAGCCCATCACACGGAGGAGGAAGCCAGCCCCCTCCAACAAGCCTTGACCTGCTAACTATTTTTATGACAAGCAAAGGGTTAAAACCACATCCCCCAGAGAGGTCCCACTGCCTCTCCAGACAACTGGCCCAGGGGAGCTAGGAGCCTGCACCTGTGGGCAAACCAGAGCCCCATCCAAGGGTCCAGAGACCAGGAGGCTGGGTGGGTAGTCCCACAAACACCTGAGCGGGAGAAGCATGGTGGGTGGAGCCTGTGGCTGGGTGGTCAAGACTTTGGTCCCCTCTCGCATCTTCCTGGTGATGAGCTGGAATCTGATCCCTCCCACTCCACTCCAACAGAAGGGGTGGGGGGTGCAGACCCAGCTCCTACAGTCCTTTGGAAAGAAAACTGTTTTAAGTTCTCTGCTCTCGTGAAGGATCCACACGGCATCCAGAAGGGGCTCTCATGTTCATCTGGGCCCTGTGGCAAGGGAGGCAGTGGGGGCCTCTTTGACACTCCCTTCCTGCCCGCTGGCATCATTTTGGTGCCGCTGTCACCTCTGGCAAATGACCAAATCATCTCCTTATGAAGGGAACTCACCTCCCTGCCCTTGGTCACCTATTTCCTCTCCTCTGCAGGCAGCCCCAGCTAAAGGCTTCTTTAAGGCGGGAACCTGCTGCTGTCAATAACACAGAGGCCTTGGGGAAGCTCCAGGTGCGGGGGAGGAGGATTGAGACTGCAGGCAGGATGGTGTTGTCTCCGTGCCCCACCCCCACTCACACTCAGAGCAAACAGAATCCGCACAGAAAGACACAACACCAAGGTGGACTTGAGAAGGTCCGGCAGTGACAGGTCTACGAGGTGGCTCCCTTTGCAGCACAGCTTGTCGAGCACTTCTTTCCATACTGGCACTCACACCTTCACAGGCATCCGGGTATCTTGTGTCTCTTTCAACAAACCAAAAGGCAGAAAGTAAAAGTGTTCTTGGATCAATGCCTAAAAAAATCTTAAACCAGATTTTTCTGGGATATTTCAGACCAGTCAGTGCCTGTTATTTTAAACTGTGGCATTTTTCTTTTAAAATATGGATTAAATCCTGTGGTGAGTGAGAGGTTTAAAGTTCACCGTTCCGGCAACACTGGTTTCTGGGTTGCTGTGCTATCAGCTCTAAAACTTCCAGGGCTTCCATCGCCCCCGCTGCTCCTCTGCTCCGGGGGCGCCGCCTCGGCAGCCTGTGGCATGGAGGACCAGGCAGCCGGACAGGCGCTGAACCAGATTGTTTCTTCGTAGCCAGAAGAGAGTTTGAGTTTACAGAGAACATACACTAAGAGACAACAAGTGCTCTGAACAGCAACAGGTGCCACAGGCCAGGGGTTGGCCAATCACACAGCTGGCTCGCCCCTGTCCACAGCTGCTTCTGCACACAGCAGACTGGAGGAGTCGCACTAGTGTCTCTCACACCCACAGACCCTGACTAGTCATCACCTGACCTTTACACAGAGAACATTCTGGGGCAAACATGTCCCATGCCAGAGTCCCCTGGCCCAATGCCCAGCTCTGACAGACTCTGACTTCCTGCTAACACAGACGCTGTGGGGCAGCAGGGGATGGGTGACTGGGCTCCAGTGCTTAGGTTCCTGCCACCTCTGTGGGAGACCCGGACTGAGCTCCCAGCTCCAGGCTTCAGCCCCAGCCCAGCCACTGAGCCAGCAGATAGGCGCTCTCACTATGTCTATTTCTGTCTCTCACTCTCTTTGTCTCTCAAATAATTTTTAAATTTTTTTTGAACTAAAACTTCATGGGGCTGGTGCTGTGGCACAGTGAGTTAATGCCCTGGCCTGAAGCACTGGCATCGGGCTCCGGTTCTAGTCCCGCCTGCCCCACTTCTGATCCAGCTCTCTGGTATGGCCTGGGAAAGCAGTAGAGGATGGCCCAAGTCCTTTGGCCCCTGAACCCGCGTGGGAGACCTGGAAGAAGCTCCTGGCTCCTGGCTTCGGATGGGTGCAGCTCCAGCCATTGTGGCCAATTGGGGAGTGAGCCATCGGATGGAAGACCTCTCTCTATCTCTGCCTCTCCTCTCTCTGTGTAACTCTTTCAAATAAAAAAAAAATTAAAAAAAAAAACTTTATAAAAGAAAAGAGTATCCAACCTCTGCTCTGAACAACAGAGCAAGAGAATCTGAGCTAAAACCACAACAGGAACAGTGGGGCCCATCTACAAACCCCTCACTGCGAAGGACGGGGGGCAGGCTGCCAAGTCTCGGCCCGAGCTGGGAGGGCCCTGGCTCCATCAGGCACCACTGAACATGGCCATGTGTCAGCTTAAAACACCTGGAGAGTTCCAACGACTTAAAAGATTAAAACGTACCTGCTTTTTCCCCAGGGTAATTCACATACATGCCATGAATAAAGGATCTATTTTGCCTTTTATTTTTTAAAAAATTGCATCACTTTGCAAATGCTTTGTTGCTTGCCCAGAAGTCACGCTATTCTTGCAACACACCAATGCAAACAACTTAAAGAGGACGCTAAGGGGGGTACTCACCAACTTCTATTTCCCTGGCAGACATGGAGGTGTTGCATGAGCCTTTATTTGATATGAAGGGCAGGAGTGCCCCCTGCTGGTCATGGTGGCAACATGGCCGTGAGCCCAACACCCTTCCCTGATGGAAAGTCAGTTGGACCAGAATCTGCATTCATTCATAGGACCTCAGAAAGGAATAAAGGAATATCAGGTATGCACAGCTCGTGCCCCTGGGGTGACAGCAATTTGGAATTTTTTTTTCTTTTTCTTTTTCTTTTTTTGACAGGCAGAGTGGATAGTGAGCAAGGCAGAGAGAAAGGTCTTCCTTTTTGCCATTGGTTCACCCTCCAATAGCCGCTGCGGCCGGCGCATCGCGCTGATCTGAAGCCAGGAGCCAGGTGCTTCTCCTGGTCTCCCATGCAGGTGCAGGGCCCAAGCACCTGGGCCATCCTCCACTGCCTTCCCGGGCCATAGCAGAGAGCTGGCCTGGAAGAGGGGCAACCGGGATAGAATCCGGCGCCCCAACCGGGACTAGAACCCGGTGTGCCGGCGCCACAAGGCGGAGGATTAGCCTGTTAAGCCACGGCGCCGGCTAGCAATTTGGAATTTAAGTGGTTTGTGTTACATGTCCAATGGCAAAGAATGACCACCAAAAATGAGGTCAATGTTTTTCCACTTATCTCCCTTAAACTTGCCTCCCCACTAAATTGTTTTAATGACAGCTCTCCACAACTCATTGAACACAGTTCCTGGAACAAAGAACTTCATTGCAGGAAACTTAATGGTGGCCAAAAGTCTTGTTCAAAATACGCTGAACCATATGAAATGCCAATGTCCTGCTCTTTTGATCCACAAAACAAACATTTTGTATGGTTCGACCTGAATTTAACTGTGTAGCCCATTCACAATTGACACAGAGAGAGCCAGGAGTGAAGTCTGGGGAAGAGAAAGAAGGAGGGGAGGGGAGGGCAGAGGAAGAAGGAGGTCTGACAGCTTTACTTATATCCACTGACAGCCAAGCAGAAAGCAAACCACCGACAGAGGGAGCAAGAGCTAAGCACAATATTTTTTAAAAGCCATAATACGGACTCAAGACTCTGAGCCCAGATGATTCGTCTGACCGGCAAGGATGTCATTTCCTAAGAAGCCAGGATGACGGAGCTATCCTAGGACCTCTGACCCTGGCCCGTGTGCCTCCCCAGGACAAAGCTGATCTAGCTTTTTCATATCCATTTACCTACACGAACATGCAATCATGTTTCTTATTTAGCGTAAGGAAACTGGACCACGGCATGATACCTTTAAAGTAGCAGACACCATAAAAATGGGAACATCCTTAAGAGAAAAGAAAGTTCCCCCTGTTGAGAACAGATAAAGTGGAGTCTTCCTTTTCCTTCCTCATTCACTCAAACATCAACTGTATGCTCACTGGGGTAGCTACTGTAGCCACACCCTGCTCCAGAGCCCTGGGTTGAAGGCCTGACGCTTCGCCTGCTCTTCAGATAGCCCAAAGCAAGGCTCTCCCCACTGGATGCTGTGCTGCACTGCACGGCCGTGGGTGTTACACCTGCACATCGGTGAGGCAGCTGCCCCTTCCAGAGTCACTGCACCACCTACACTTTCTCAACACACAGCTAATGGCAAAGGCCCTGTCCTCAAACTCCAAGGGTCAGAAATCAGATTTCATCGGTCCATTCAGGGTGATCCGAGACGACAGGAACGGAGCCATACAAACCCCATCAACAAGAAACCCTCCACTCATTCACACCAGACACGGGGGTGGGGGGAAGGGCGGGGATTGCTTCACCACTGTCAGCACTTTCTCTCAGGGTCACCGTGTCTACCAACAGGGTGAGCTGTCAGAAAACCATGTGGTAGCCATGGAATGAGGACAAAGACTTGCAAGGCACTCTTCCAGGCAACTTCAGAACCAGACAGCCGGTTGTGGTGAGAATACCACACTGCAGCACCGTGCTTTGCAGCCTCTCCCAGGCTCTGCTCCTCCCCACACCGGCAGGGCATTCCTACCCACCTGCGAGCCCCATGCCAGCCCCACTACCCACATGGAACCCTCCCGGGGGGGACAGACTCAGTTTTGTCCCTGGATGGTGCCAGGCTGGGAGGATTTCTCAGGATAAAGGGGTGGATACAGGAAAGAGAGTTCCAGTTATTCAGACTCTGCCTGGATTACCAGAGTCCTAGCTTCTGGCCCCCACTTGGGAGGTGTTGGGGTCTCACGCTGAATCATTACTCATTTGTTCTTCAGCTTTTATTTGTTTCTTTGCTGTCAGATATGTGTGTGTGCTGCCACTGATACTACTTTCCCCTTGATGATTGAAAGCAAAAGATACATTTGAAAAAGTGCCCTATTGTCTATTCTGTTCAAGTCAGTGTCTATGATGAAGATCTATAGGTACATTTTTTAAAGATTTCAGGAATTACTCCATGGAAAATTCAGGGGCTTCCCAAGTCACACAGAGTAAATAAAACCAGAGACCTCGCACGACACCTGTCTGCACCTGCCACTTTTAACCTCTGACCTCCTGTCCTCCCACTCTCCCTCCCATCCCTGACACCAGCCCACTCCCTGCTGCTCCACCCACACCCACACACACACCCTTGACCTTTACACCTGCAAGGTCCCCTACCCAGACTGCCGGTTCTGTTCAAACATCAGTCTCACCTTGAGGCCCATCTTCACTGCTCTATGCACCCCACCAGAGCGGCGCCTTGTGTCCCCTGACAATCCCTCCCCCTTGCTTCTAGAGCACACCAGGGCAGCCCCTAGGACAAGGCCAGGCACCAGGAGGGCACGGAATAAACACTGAAGGCAAGCGAGACGCATGAATACTCAGATGCAGGGGGCGAGGGCCATTGCTGCACTCAGCTGCACTGCCCTGCCCCAGCCCTGAGGAGAGCCTGGCTGGCCACTGTCCCTTCAACACCGCAGAGAGCCTGGCTGGCCACTGTCCCTGCAACACCACGGAGAGCCTGGCTGGCCACTGTCCCTGCAACACCGCGGAGAGCCTGGCTGGCCACTGCCCCTTCAACACCGCGGAGAGCCTGGCTGGCCACTGTCCCTTCAACACCGCAGAGAGCCTGGCTGGCCACTGTCCCTGCAACACCGCGGAGAGCCTGGCTGGCCACTGTCCCTGCAACACCGCGGAGAGCCTGGCTGGCCACTGCCCCTTCAACACCGCGGAGAGCCTGGCTGGCCACTGTCCCTTCAACACCGCGGAGAGCCTGGCTGGCCACTGTCCCTGCAACACCGCGGAGAGCCTGGCTGGCCACTGTCCCTTCAACACTGCAGTGGCCTGGAGCAAGCTCTGGGGAAACCTCACCAATCGCCCTCCATCTGGCTTTTCTCAGGGAGCTCTCCTTACTATTCCCAAGCCTTTTCCTAAATGCCTACACTGATTTATAGGTTCTGATTTGTGGCAAGCTCCTCCCAGGGGGCTGCAGCCTCAGGCACGCCTGAGCCCAGCATGGGATCCGTGGCTTCCCAGGCAGTTCTGAATGGAGGGCACATGGCCTGGCCTGCCACTCGGAGGCAGGAGAGAAATGATTCCTCCTGCCCCTGTGAGTCCTGTGCTGAATCACTCTGACCATTCAGAGATAAACTCCTGACTGTGCGGCTTTTGCTTTTACTCTTACCTTCCCGGGGTTAATTATTACCAGATCCTTTCAAAAATTTAATTTTTCAACCACTGAGTTTCCTCCTCTCCACTTCCTTGTCCAAATCTCGCTCATTTGGCCCAGCAGTTGAAACGCCGATTAAGATGAACACGTCCCCGATCAGAGCACCTCGGTTCTCACCTCGGTTCAGTGCCTGCCTCTAGTTCCTGACTCCACTTCCTGCTAATGCGAACCGGGAGGCAGTGGTGGGGCTCAAGCAGCTGCATTCCTGACAGCCACGGGGGCGACCTGGATTGAGCTCCAGGCCCCCAGCTTCAGCCTGACCCACCTCCAGCTACTGTCATACATCTAACAAACATAAAGTGCCAGTTGAAGCAGTTACACCAGCTTCAAGTTAGCAACCTTCCCTTATGAAGCAGGATCTCACATAGGCCTCCACCTGACAAAGTAAAACATCCAAAACGAAGACGTACAACCAGTGGGATTTCTTCCTACACCACCACTACAGCAATGGATCTCAAACTCTGCCAGGCACCAGAATCACCCCATTAACATTCATTAAGGTGGGTCTGGCACCTGAGGCACCTGTGTCCCATATGAGTGCCAGTCCCGGTTGCTCCACTTCCATTCCAGCTCCCTACTGACGGCCTTGGAAAGCAGCAGAGGATGGCCCCAAATCCTTGGGCCCCTGCACCCAGGTGGGAAACCTGGAGGAAGCTCCTGGCTTTGCATTGGCCTAGCTCCAGCTGTGGTGTCCATTTGGGGAGTGCACCAGCAGATGGAAGACCTCTAACTTACTCTCTCTCTCTCTCTCTCTCCCCCTCTCTCCTCAAATCTGCCTTTCAAATGGATAAATCTTTTTTTTTTCAATTTGACAGAGTTATAGACAGTGAGAGAGAGAGAGACAGAGAGAAAGGTCTTCCTTCCATTGGTTTACTCCCCAAATGGACACCACAGCCAGCATTGCACCGATCCGAAGCCAGGAGCCAGGTGCTTCTTCCTTGTCTCCCATGCAGGCGCAGGGGCCCAAGCACCTGGGCCATCCCCCACTGCCCTCCTGGGCCACAGCAAAGAGCTGGACCAGAAGAGGAACAACCAGGACTAGAACTCGGTGCCCATATGGGATGCCAGTACCGCAGGCGGAGGATTAACCAAGTGAGCCATGGCACTGGCCCCTGGATAAATCTTTATATTTAAAAAAAAAAAAAAAACTCATTGAGGCAGAAATACGGATTACTGGCCCCCCCCCCCCAGAGCTTCTGATTCAGAACAGCAGAGGTTGAGTCTGAGAAGTCACATTTGTGACAAGTTCCTAGGGTACGTTTATGCTGCCACTCTGCACAGCAGGACCCACACCTCAAGGGGTCCCAGACATAATGTGATGTGCCTGTGAACTGGTTCCATCAATCTCCCCTCCCCCCACCACGATAACCAGCTGTTGAGTACAGGATTCCAAACAGTACTTCTCAAACTCTAAAACACATGTGGGGCCATAGCAGGTAAATCCACCGTCTGCAGTGCTGGCATCCCATCTGGGCAAGTCCCAGCTGCTCCACTTCCGATCCAGCTCTCTGCTATGGCCTGGGAAAGCAGTAGAGGATGGGCCAAGTCCTTGGGCCCCTGCACCCACGTGGAGACCTGGAAGTGGCTCCTGGCCCTGGCTACAGATTGGTGCAGCTCCAGTGGTTGCAGCCATCTGGGGAGTGAACCAGCAGATGGAAGACCTCTCTCTCTCTCTTTCTCTCTCTCTCTCTCTCTCTCTCTCTCTCTCTCTCTTTCTGCCTCTGCTTCTCTGTAACTCTGCCTCTTGAAAAAAAAAAAAACACACGCAGAGCATCTGGGATCTTGCGAAAAATACAAATGCTTATTCAGCAGTTGGGGGGGGGGGGGCTATGAGGGGGGCAGGAACCTACATTGCTAATCAGCTCCCAGGTGATGAGGTGATGCCACTTTTGCGGGTCCCTAGACCAAACCCGGAGCTAAAGGTGTTACAAATTGTACCAAGCGAGTTAGTATCACAATGAAATGACTTTCCTTGAGACAAAGCTTTGAGTTGATGCCAAGTATCTGATTTCAAGTCTGAGCACTGAAAACACTAACATACTTCTACTTTGTTAGAACTTTTGACAAAACAGAAACAAGTCAACACTGTAACTTTCGTTTTTGTTTTGTGTGTGTGTGTGTGTTTTTTTTTTTTTTGTTTTTTTTGTTTTTTTTTTTTTTTGACAGGCAGAGTGGACAGTGAGAGAAATAGAGAGAAAGGTCTTCCTTTACCGTTGGGTCACCCTCCAATGGCCACTGTGGCTGGCGCACTGCGCTGATCCGAAGCCAGGAGCCAGGTGCTTCCTCCTGGTCTCCCATGCGGGTGCAGGGCCCAAGGACTTGGGCCATCCTCCACTGCACTCCCGGGCCACAGCAGAGAGCTGGACTGGAAGAGGGGCAACCGGGACAGAATCCGGCGCCCCAACTGGGACTAGAACCTGGGGTGCCAGTGCCGCAGGCGGAGGATTAGCCCGCGGCGCCGGCAACACTATAACTTTCACTTCCAATAGGAATGGGTGCAGGTGACTCACAGGCCCTGGCCAGATGCTCTGCAGCTCTGTCCTGCAGAACAGAGCACACCGGCTGGGAGGGTGGGGCTGTTTATACAGCTGAGTGGGTGCCTCTGTCCTGTGAGGTGTGGTGTTTTGTTGCACGGTTACAGCACCGAGCCTTCCAGGGACATCCTGCTTCTGAAGCAGTTTTGAGCCCAATTCCACCAGGGACCTAGGCCTTTTTGAGGAAGCCTGGGACTAGACACAACCTGCAGCTCCTTCCCAACACCTAGCACACACTGAACAAATCAGGATGGAAGCCCCTCGTAACAAACACTGCTCAACATGACAAGAACCAGGTCTCAATAAAACCAGCCAGAAAGGGCCCATAAGGCCCCCAGCCCCACCCCCATCCACAGTAACCACTACCTCTGCTCCTTGGAGGTAGCAGAGATAAACACATACAAATACCCCTAGACAGTGAGCCCGCAGCGGCTTGGTCTCTCTTTCCACGAGCCTCTCCAAGCGCACTGTTCGCAGCTTCTCTTCTCTTACTTAAATAAGACTTCTTGTACTACTTGTACCCTCGCCGTGTGTCGTCGACACCAGGACACAAGCCGGAATCCTCGGGTTTCTCACATTTCCTCTTCCATTTCTCAGGCCACAAAGAGACTGTGGTGAGGGCGGTGACAGAGAACTAGCTCCTCGGAAACCCTAGGTGACCCACTGCTCGAGCAGGTGAGCGCTAAGTACTAGCAGCTACATCATTCGGAAGACTCAAACTGGAAATGAAAGGCCCCTGGAGATAAATGTTTAGAGGCAGAACACTAACACATGCCACCAGGCTCTTCTAAAGTCAAATGTCCTGAAGCCAGGCCAAGAATTTGGAAATTCTCCCTCTCCTCCTCTCACCTCTCTCTCCCTCCCCTCTTTGTTTTATGTCAGAAAAGAACAGAGATGACGAGAAGCGTAGTATCTTTCATGACAGAGTTGAATTGAAAACCTGCTCCTGCTTCCTCTTTGTCCTGCCTTTCTTCATTTTTGGCCGAATAGCTGGACCTCATGACAAAGAGAAACCTAACCAGATGCCGCCGAATCTGACCAGGGCTAAGCTGAGCTGGACCTCTGCTCTGACTCTGATAAGATGGTTTACTTAATCTACGATAAGAAATGTCTTGTGCAAACAGATGATAGGGGAGGGCGTGGGGTCTCGGAAATGCCGGGCTTTTCAAGTCATCACACAGCACTTCTCAACCTTCAGTGACTTCCATGAATTCTGTTAAAACCCAGATCGTGATGGAGGGGGCGTGGAGGGGACCCAGGGCCTCCTCCACTGAGGCTGTGAGGCTGAGACCACACTGTGAGGAGCCCAGTTCTGGAGCTGCCCTGTCCATGAAGCCACGGGCCCCTGGTGAGCACCGCAGTGTGGCTTGGGAGTGGGAAATGCACACACCACGTGTCAGGGATCCTGTGCAACTACAAATAGTCCACTATTTTTATATTGATTATATCTTTTGGCTATATTGAGTTAAACAAAATATATTTCAAAAATTTCTTCACCTGTTTCTTTTACCTTTGTGATGTGGCTGATAGAAAAATTTCAACTTCCGGCCGGCGCCGTGGCTCACTAGGCTAATCCTCCGCCTTGCGGAGCCAGCACACCGGGCACCAGGTTCTAGTCCCGGTTGGGGCACCGATCCTGTCCCGGTTGCCCCTCTTCCAGGCCAGCTCTCTGCTGTGGCCAGGGAGTGCAGTGGAGGATGGCCCAAGTGCTTGGGCCCTGCACCCCATGGGAGACCAGGAGAAGCACCTGGCTCCTGCCATCAGATCAGCGCGGTGCACCAGCAGCAGCGCACCTACCGCGGCGGCCATTGGGGGGTGAACCAACGGCAAAGGAAGACCTTTCTCTCTGTCTCTCTCTCACTGTCCACTCTGCCTGTGCAAAAAAAAAAAAAAAATTTCAACTTCCATATATGGCTCCTGTTGGGATGGCACCTGTTCTGGGGAGGCAGGTTGGAACTTTACTTAGCCATCCTTTTTGTTTGAGTGTAAACTCCTTAGGGTGGGAGCCTAGGACCAGCCCAGACGCCACCCAGGGAGGGAACACCCTGACATCTGAGTTCACGTCTCAAGGTCTCACCACATCAAGTTTACTTCCCTGGTTCTCACGCGCACACACACACACACACACCGGCACTCACACTCACACATGTACATACACAGTCTCAAACAGGAGTGCAGCTGACTTATAGATGGGACCTAGTGTTATGCATCTTTCTGTCCTCATTGTGCAGCACAGGGTCTCCTACCTAAGTAACGTGGTTATATCTAACATGTTGATGCCCCGAGTGAATCATGCACAGCTCCTCCCCCTTGTAGTATCTGTGGGTCATTATATGTGCAGATACACCTCAACTTACCATGGGGTGATCTCCCGATAAACCCATTGTTAAGTTGAAAATATCATCAGTTGAAAGTGCGTTTAGAGGCCAGCACTGTGGCATAGTGGGTAAAGCCATTGCCTGCAAGGCCAGCATCCCATATGGGCGTTGGTTCGGGTCCCGGCTGTTCCACTTCCAATCCAGCTCTGCTACAGCCTGGAAAAGCAGTGGAGGATGGCCCAATTCCTTGGGCCCCTGCACCTATGTGGGAGACTAGGAAGAAGCTAAAGTCTCCTGGCTTCATATCAGCCCAGCTCTAGCAGCAGTGGCCATTTAGGGAGTGAACCAGCAGATGGAAGACGGATCTCTCATCTCTTTCTCTCTCTCTGTCTCTCTATGCCTCTGCTTCTGCCTCTCTGTAACTCTGCCTTTTAAATAATAAAGAAATCTTTAATTTAAAAATTGTATTTACTACTCCTAACCTACTGAGCATCACAGCATAGCAACACAGTGCATGGCAGAGCATCGACCAGCCACCCTCACGGTGCCCGGGAGCACCAGGAATCCATTTAGAACAAATTTTTTTTAGAACAGGCCGGCGCTGTGGCTTAACAGGCTAATCCTCCGCCTTGCGGCGCCGGCACACCGGGTTCTAGCCCCGGTTGGGGCGCCGGATTCTATCCCGGTTGCCCCTCTTCCAGGCCAGCTCTCTGCTATGGCCCGGGAAGGCAGTGGAGGATGGCCCAAGTCTTTGGGCCCTGCACCCGCATGGGAGACCAGGAGAAGCGCCTGGCTCCTGGCTGCGGATCAGCACAATGCGCCGGCCGCAGCGGCCATTGGAGGGTGAACCAACGGCAAAAAGGAAGACCTTTCTCTCTGTCTCTCCCTCTCACTATCCACTCTGCCTGTCAAAAAATTAAAAAAAAAAATTTTAGAACAAAAATTTAATACTCAAAGTAATGGTTTCTACTGAACACATATCACCTCCACAGCATACTGAAGTGGAAAACTCCTAAGTGGGGCCACGATAAGTCAGGAAAACATCAAAATTTCAAAGTGTCCATGTTTTCTCTAGTGTACATCCCTCCAGAACATTGTCCTTCAGCCACATGGGCTCAGTCACCACCAATGGTGCAGGCTGGAGGCCCCATGCATGCAGAGTGGGGAGGGCCACTGCCCCTTCCCTTGCCACTGTCACCTAGTTTACGCTTACTTTTCTCACAATCATGTGACACTCAGCACCCGCCTGCCCCGGGTCAGGGGTCCTGCGTGCACTTCAGCGTGGCATTGCCTGACTCCACACAACACCACACTGGACACTGTCTCCAACCCCACTGGTATATGAGGAGAATGAGGTTCCCGCCCAGTTCACAGAGCAAGCGAGTGTCAGAGATAGGGTTCAAATCCGTATTTACAAAGTCTGTGCTTACAATGTTGGCATCTACGACATTAACAAAGTGCTCAGTGTCACTAGTACAGCAAAGAGAAAAACCAAAATGCAACCGTTTTGAACAGTACAGGAAATAGTGTGTGGATATCCTCAACAAGACAGCGTATTCTCCTGGGTGGCACAGCGGTTCAAACACTTGGCACACCAGCACCCCGTAGCAGAGGGGCCCAAACGCAAGTCCCAACTTCACTTTCCATTCAGCCCCCAGCAAATGTGCACCGTAGAAGGCAAAGGGTGATGGCTCAAGTAACTGGGTTCCTTTTACCCACATGGGAGACATGGATTAAGTTCTGGGATCTGGGCTCTGGCCTGGCCCAGGCTTGGCTATTGTGGGCAGACATTTGGAGAATGAACCAGTGGGAAGAAGACTGAAGATCTCTCTCTCTCTCTCTCTCTCTCTCACTCTTGCTCACTTACTTTTTCAATTAAATAGTTTTTTTAAAAGTAGATAAAATTATTTAATTCTTTTTCTTAGTCTATTTTCTAAATATATACATTTGCAACTGATTAGAAGAAAATAGAAAAATAAGTCATCCTTTTTTCCTCTTAATTAGAAACATGCAAACCTAACATATCCTTTCCACCAGCCTGTGGTGAGCACATGTGGACATACATACTCAACTGTGACTGCATGCAGGGTGCATTTCCGTTTTTAATGTGGGGCATGTCAGAGTAATGTATTGGGCAAACAAACTTACAAGGAAGAAATGGACAGACAGATCAGCATCAATTGCCAATGAACTGTTTTCTGATGAAGACATAAGTTTTGGAATGAACATTGAAAGAGAGATTTAAAATTTTTTAATCAGGCTCAGGTTTGAAGCATTCTCTTTTTCTAATGGTCTTTTTTAAAAAAAATTATTTATTTATTTGAAAGGCAGAGTTACAGAGAGGAGAGGCAGAGGCAGAGAGAGAGAGACAAAGAAAGAGACAGAAGCAGAGATCGTCCATTCACTGGTTCACACCCCAGAAGGCCGAAACAGCCAGGACTGGGCCAAACCAAAACCAGGAGCCAAGAGCTTCATCCAGGTCTCCCACATGGGTGCAGGGACCCAAGCACTTGGGCCACCCTCTGCTGCTTTCCCATGTACATTGGCAGCGAGCTGGATCGGAAGTGGAACAGCAGGGTCACAAACAGCACCCTGTGGGAGGCCAGCACTGCAGGCGACAGCTTCACTGCTATGCCACAGCACCAGCCTCTCTGCTGGGCTTTATTCTTCCTTCGTCAAAATAGCTGTTCATCTCAAAAGGAGGGGTTTATAGTAAAAGTTTTGCTCTGGGGTCTTCTTGCCTCTGTACGTAAATACTGAGATCAATACAATGTTAAAACAGGGAGGCTTTAAAACAATATGCAAGCTACTTGCTTGTGTTTTATTTAACCCACATATCCAAAATATATAATCAATACAAAAAAAAAAAAAAACTTAGTGGACTAGTTGTAGTTGCACAGGATCCCTGACACGTGGTGTGTGCATTTCCCACTCCCAAGCCACACTGCGGTGCTCACCAGGGGCCCATGGCTTCATGGACAGGGCAGCTCCAGAGCTGGGCTCCTCACAGTGTGATCTCAGCCTCACAGCCTCAGTGGAGGAGGCCCTGGGTCCCCTCCATGCCTCCTCCATCATGATCTGCTTTTTTTTTTTTTTTTTTTGACAGGCAGAGTGGACAGTGAGAGAGAGACAGGGAGAAAGGTCTTCCTTTTTCCGTTGGTTCACCCTCCAATGGCTGCCGCGGCTGGCGCACTGCAGCTGGCGACTTGGGCCATCCTCCACTGCACTCCCGGGCCACAGCAGAGAGCTGGACTGGAAGAGGAGCAACCAGGACAGAATCCAATGCCCCGACCGGAACTAGAACCCAGTGTGCCGGCGCCACAGGCAGAGGATTAGCTTATTGAGCCACGGTGCCGGCCCATGATCTGCTTTTAAATAGTCTTCAAAAGCTTCTTTATAGTTCCACCAAAGGAAATTTCACTTGAGTTTCTACATTAAAAATGCTGGATAAAATTTCTGGAATAGGGGTTGACTCTGTGGCGCAGCAAGTTAAAGCCCCAAATTGAAACACTGGCATCCCATATGGGTGCCGGTTCTAGTCCCAGCTGCTCCTCTTCCAATCCAGCTCTCTGCTATGGCCTGGGAAAGCAGTAGAAGATGGCCCAAGTCCTTGGAACCCTGCACCCGCGTGGGAGACCCAGAAGAAGCTCCTGGCTCCTAGCTTCGGATCAGTGCAGCTCTGGCCATTGTGGCCATCTGTGGAATGAACCAGCAGAAGGAAGACCTCTCTCTTTGTCTCTACCTCTCTCTGTAATTCTGTCTTTAAAAAAAGAAATTTCTGGAATATTAAAATGTGAAATTAAAAAAAAAAGATCACAGTGATTGGAACAAAGCAGACGAGGGGCCATCATTTTAACCTGCCAGAATAACCAGCTTCCATTTTCACTCTTCACTTAATCAATAATTGCTTCTAGGGCTGCGCTGGCTATAGACAATTTTCAGTCTTGATGATGTTGAGGCATCATGTCAGTATAACCCAGTGGGAAAGCAAGGTCTGAATTACAGAATAGAAACCTGAATTCTGGGAAAATGTCATACTTACCATATTCAATAAATATAAATAGTGACTAAACACAAACTACAGTAAATACTGTGCTTTTGGAGGCCAGCACCATGGCTCACGTGGTTAATCCTCCACCTGCAGCGCCGGCTTCCCATATGGGCGCCGGGATCTCGTCCCAGTTGCTCCTCTTCCAGTCCAGCTCTCTGCTGTGGCCTGGGAAGGCAGTGGAGGATGGCCCAAGTGCTTGGGCCCCTGCACCCACATGGGAGACCAGGAGGAAGCACCTGGCTCCTGGCTTCGAATCACCGTAGCAGCCGTTTTGGGGGTGAACCAACGGAAGGAAGACCTTTCTCTCTGTCTCTCCCTCTCACTGTCTATAACTCTACCTGTCAAATAAAAATTTTTTTTAAAAATAATGTGCTTTTAAAAGGCCACCAGGTAAATCTTTCATAAAACCTCCAATGACTTAGGAACAAGATGACGCCTGCAGCAGGAAATAAAATGAATGATCAGTGTGGATCAAATTGTCCAGAAACATCCTGTGTCAACATTAACGCCAGCTCTTCAGAACCAACACACTGCTCCTTAATTGCCCCATGCTTCCAAAACCTGCCATTCTCCTGACAGCTCATTTCACAGAGGTGCTTTTATTTTGAAAAAGTGCCAATGTACCAACCAGCCTGTCTACGTTAGCAACCTAAGACTTGGCCATAAAACACCTGCTGTATTTTGCCCTGGGTAGCAATTATTTAATAGCCTCAACATATATGTCAAACTCAGAGGACACTGCCCCGGGCTTTCCTATCTTTCCATTGCTTAGAAAAGTAGAAAACACCAAACAACGAGGCCTGTGTGGAATCAGATCCCAAAAATATCTGTTGCATTGTGAGAGTCGAACACATGTAACTCGTCCTTGAAAAAGAAATAATTCATAAACCAAGTCTCCACTGACACCTAGAAAGTTCCCAGGAAAGGCACGAAGCCCCCGGAGGACAAGTCCAGGGAACATCCAAGGAACAAAACTCCCAAACTGCACAAACGGCGCCGTCTGCAACCATCGCTGCCGCCAGTGGAGCTCTCAGCCTTCGCCT
Organism: Lepus europaeus; assembly: GCF_033115175.1. NCBI lineage: Eukaryota > Metazoa > Chordata > Mammalia > Lagomorpha > Leporidae > Lepus > Lepus europaeus. The sequence continues at coordinate 21,529,803 of NC_084844.1, forward strand.
TTCTGAATCAGGCTGAAGGAAGGCTACCTCGTTCTACGCTAGCTCTCCAACCATGTGGTCAGCACCCAACCTACGCTAGCTCTCCAACCATGTGGTCAGCACCCAACCTACGCTAGCTCTCCAACCATGTGGTCAGCACCCAACCTACGCTAGCTCTCCAACCATGTGGTTAGCACCCAACCTGGACCCCGGGGCCTGCATGCACCCCTGACTCATCTAGCTCTTCTTCTGTGGGGCCCTGGGTCTCAGTGTTTTGCTCTCACTTCCCACATTCATTTGTGTTTCTTACCCAATCGCATTAAAATAGTGACATCCTTTAGTTAGAGGAATCGGCCCCTTTCAGGCTTGGGAAACAAGAAAGGTTTAACGACTACATCTTCATAGCCTCATTCCACCCTTCTCTGCTCACTGTTTCTGTTCCACTTTAATGCCTCAGGGTCCTTGCTCAAGCTGGTCCATCCCATCCAGGCACAGATCGCACAATAGGTAAAGCTCTGGGGTGAAGAAGTGGCCCTTCCACTTTCCCCTCTAGCTTGTATTTCACATGTTGTCCCTAACGTCCTCCTCCGTGGAGCCTGCCCTGATTTCTTCACTGCGGGGCCTCCCCTGCCCCCCTGATTTGCTGTGGCACTTTCTCAGGACTGGACAGTCCTCCCCCTCATCTGTTCTGGGGTATCCACTCTGCTGGACCACAAGTACCCCCAGAGCAGCCCTGGGCCACTCAGTGAGCACTCAACAGACACTTGCTGAAAATAAATAAGTCATTTGGCCAATCTACTTGTCTTTGCTGTTGCTGCTGCTATTTTTAAAAATCAGTTAAAATTTCATGGTTTCAAGGCACTGATCTTTATAGGCAATTCTCCCAAACCCGCTTACAGCTCCTCTTCCCAAAAGCAGATGCTGGAGAAAGCCCATGTTCATATTCATCTCTCTCCCCCACCCCAGTCAGCACAGGCTCTACCCTGTATACTGCAATAGATTTTCAATATGGAACTTATCTTTTAATCAATATGATGCTTTGTGTAGATTTTTTTAAACGTAAATGTGTGCACATTAAAAAGTAATGCCGTAATGCCCCACTGAGCTGAAGTGTGAACACACCTGCCACTCGTGCTCCTAACAGACTGGTGAATAGCACATCTCTGCATCTGGTTCGATGGGCTGACACACATTGTCCTGGGAGTGCTCCGGGGCCAGTGCTGACTGCCACACCTAGACCATCCATTTCAACCCTGTGCTGCTAGCAGCAAATGCAGGAATATTTGGAAAGAGAAGATCTCTGGTTCCAGGGTGGAAACCAGAATGTGTGTATCTTATGTTAGTCTTTTCAGCCATAATTTAATTGACGAGAGCTCTGTTTAGACACCAGGGTGGTGTCTGCAAGATGGTTTTCCTGGGTCACGCAACCTTCCTGAAAATCCATTTAGAGAGCAAATATTGCACTGCCTAACCTCAGCTTCCTGTGTTTGTTCTGTTGCTATAGACAAGTCATTAGCCTAGTGCACCTCGTCTTTCTCATTGTGAAATGGGAAGGGCGGCCCCTCTGATTTGCAAGGTCTCCTCCAGATATGAAAGCCTGGATAGTTCTTTGTATTTACGAACAAGCATCAGGAAAAATGGAAAAACACATGTTGAGTAATCACCACTTGTTTTCTTTTTCTTTCTTTTTTTTTTTTTTTTTTTTTTTTTGGACAGGCAGAGTGGATAGTGAGAGAGAGACAGAGAGAAAGGTCTTCCTTTTTGCCGTTGGTTCACCCTCCAATGGCCGCTGCGGCTGGCGCATCGTGCTGATCCGAAGCCAGGAGCCAGGCACTTCTCCCGGTCTTCCATGCGGGTGCAGGGCCCAAGGACTTGGGCCATCCTCCACTGCCTTCCCGGGCCATAGCAGAGAGCTGGCCTGGAAGAGGGGCAACCGGGCTAGAATCCAGCGTCCCAACCAGGACTAGAACCCAGTGTGCCGGCGCCACAAGGCAGAGGATTAGCCTGTTAAGCCACTGCGCCGGCCAACTTGTTTTCAAAAATAGTAAGTCTGAAGTGCTCAAGTAACAGAAAAGTACATCATGCAACGGGGTCACTTTTCACTTCTTTCCTTAAAATACAATCCAAAAGTAGCTCAACGTGAACTGGTCGCCACTACTTCATGACACTTCTTGGTTAACAATGCCTGTAGCCCACAGTGAGCCAGTCTGTTCTGGGTCCTTCACAAATCGCCCTCAAGACCCATAAATACTACACCCTTGGTTATCACAACGAATGAAAGGCTCGGTTATGTGAGCAGAGCTGTCTAGAGGCAGAGAAAACTCTGGGCAACTGCGAGGCAGCTGTGAGGGCAGCTTCTCCCAGAGCCTCTGATCTGTCTGCACAGAGACACACCCTGGAGTTCCAGGAGACTGCGTGAACCTGAACTACACTGGAAATGACTAGGGGAGGGATAAACATGAGAATGATGGAGGCTGGCGGAAACCTTCCCTACGTCCCTTCATAAGCACCGTCAGCCTTGGCTCCAGGTCAGAACACTCAACAGGCCTTGCATGGGCCTTCTCCATGGAGGTCCAGTGCAGACATGGCACACTGCAAATGAAGCCACTGTGTGCCCCCTGCCACCACCCCTCCCCAAACATCCCCAGCCCTGTCCACTGGCCCGCTCGGAGGCAGACCGCCCATTCACCCCACTTAGAACCCAGGGTCACCCTTATCTCGTCCTGTTCCCCATGCCCTACACCCTTTCATTCAACTAAGGAATCAGGACCAAAGTGCAGGCCGAACCTGTACCTGGCAGGGAGACAGGCACAGGCAGACGAGCAGGGGGATCGACTTCCAGTTTTAACACCGAAAGCCCCGCCTTCCTGAAGACCTTTCTGTGCTGGGCAAAACAGGAGGGAATTTTGGGGCACAGGAATGGCTTCCTGAGATGGCTGACACCCAGAGAAGAGAAGGGACAGAGGAAGACCAGTGGTGTGTGGTGCTGGAGGGCAGCTTCTGGGTGGGAAAGGCAGGCGCGGGCCAGGTCTCAGAGCGCAGTGTCTCAGCTTGACTGCCGTGTGTCAGTGACTCACAGACGTGAAATGCAGCCGGGCGTCACTGGCTGACACTGTGGTCGACCACAGCATATGCAGTGGTGGTCTCTGAGGGTGAAGCTGAAGAATCCCCATCACCGATGATATCAAAGCTATCGTGACGTCATGGCACAAGGCACGACTCACGTGTTTGCAGAATACTAGAGCCAACGACGCGCTGCACTGTCAGCCACCTAAAAGTGTAGCTGACACGATGGCATAGAGTACAAAGCACTTGATGGTGGTAGCAGCAGTGTCACTGGTTTAGGCACTTACTACACCGAACTTTACAGCGTTAGTGTGGACTGTAGTACTACTTACTGAAAAGATGCCCACTGTGAAACAGAAAGCCATGCTACCCAGCAGCCTCACACGTCTCGTGTGTGCTGCACCTCCACCAGCATCATTTCCTCTGCACTTGATTTGTTCAACATAACCTAGGAGCAACAGGCTATCTCTCTCTCTCTTGCTCTCTCTCTCGCTCTCTCTCTCTCCCTTGCTCTCTCTTTCTCTCTCAAACACACACACACACACACACACACCAGTCTAGGTGCAAGCTACACCATCTAGTCTTGATGTTCACACAACACCGAAATCACCTAACGACACATTTCTCAGGCGGCCCTATTGACAGTCTCCCTCTATAATTCCACAGCACCGTGACATAACAGTGTCATCCAGTCATCACAGTGCACCTGGGCAGGATTGCCAAGTAAGGACAGATCAAAACCTGAGAATGCAAGACTAACTGTGTAGCATACAATCATACAGGTTTACCTAATCAACCCCTTGTACTCATTCCCGCCCTCCTTCTCCAACAAGTAACACCCACCCTGCTTCTGCTTTCTGGGAAGACAACCCCTCCACAGAACCCCTGCAGTTCTATGTCTCTAGTATTCAGGCTGGAATCACTTGTTCACCATGGCAGAAAAAAGTTGAAATTCCCCTGAAAACACCAGCGCTCATGATAGCTCTGTGGTGCTCATTGATCATTAACGCTCTCAGCAGAGCCCCGGAGGTCAACATGCACCTCCTGTCACTACAAGGAAGTTGGGAGCGGACAAATACTACAGGCACAGTCATCCAACACCCAAAATACCAGGGGCTCTACATGCAGGACGCTGAGTTTGAACAAGGGTTCATAAGATCTTTGCTTAGTCCTCAGATACAATGCAGAAACATTAATTGCTGTCAACACTACCTTGGTTTCTTTTTTTATTTTTATTTATGTATTTATTGGAAAGGCAGAGAGACACAGGGAGAGTCAGACAGAGAGAGATCTCTCATCTGCTGGGTAACTCTCCAAATTCCCATAACAACCAGGCCTGGGCCAGGCTAAAGCCAGGAACCCAGATGGAATCCAGGTCTCCCACGCGGACGGCAGACCCACGTACTTGAGCCATCATCTGCTGCCTCCCAGGGTGTGCGTTATCTGGAATTGAAAGGAGAGCAAGGACTAGAACCCAGGCTCTCTCAACGTGGTGTGCGGGACTCCTGAGCAGCATCTTAACTGCTGTGCCAAATGCATGCCCTCTGGCCTGACTCCTCGGGGTCACATCATGAGAGGCATTGATCAAAGCCTAAGACTCAGGGACAGAGAGGAGTGAGCCAATTCTCCCGCCCCCACACCAGCAGGCAGAAGTCTTTCTACTAGGGATCTTTCTACTCCAACAAAGAAAAAAAATAGGATGACTGTCCCTTGTAATAGTAGCCTTACTGTATCTTAGTTTGAACCTAAAACTTCACAAACCGAAATGCCAGACAAAAATTCATAGGATAACAAAAGTTATTTCCGAAAAATTAACAACGGACTTATCACAAACCACCAGGCATAAATATAAGTGGGTCCATCCCTAAGGAATAATTGTGCTAAAGAAATAAAAATTACCATGGTTAAAAAAAAAGGTATTTGTATACCTTTCAAGTTGTAAAGTTAAATACTGATTTTTATAACAACTATGCAGAGTCTTGCAGAATAGATTCTTTTTAAAATATTTATTTGAGAGACAAAGTGACAAGAAACAGAGTAAGGGCTCCCTGGTTCCTTTCCCCAAAGACCCCCAATAGCCACAGCTGGGTCAGACTAAAATCAGGAGCCTGGAACTCAACCCAGGTCTCCCACATCAGCGGCAGAGACCCAGATGTTTCCGTCATCACCTGCTGCCTCTCAGGATACACACTAGAAGGAAGCAGGAATAGGAGAGGAGCCGCGACTTGAACCCAGGGACTCCAAAACGGGATACAGGCATCTAACCTACATGGCCAAATGCATAACTAACTGTTGGTTTAAACACTGCTTCTGCACACCTCAACCATATGTGTCAGCATATGTCACTCTTACCTGGGATCAACTCACCACAACTTGTGTCATTTAAACCACATAATTTCCCAATGACTTTAATCCAAGAACCTCTTCCTACCTCATTAATTGATATCAAAAAGCACATTCATTTTTAGGTACACAGACGAAGAATGTGGTTCATCCATGAGTTTAAAAATATTCTTGATACAGACTTTAACTGTGACATCATGAACAAAGCAATTCATAACTAATAAATAGCGAAATCTTCTTACACATTCCATCACTGGGGATGGAAGTAGGTTTAACCTCATCTCTCAATTTTTACTTTTGTGACATAATTGAGATAAAATTCCACAAAATGTATTATTTGAAAGTATACCATTAGTAAGAAGAAAAAAAATGGTTTCACCTTATTTTGGAAGAAAAGTGGTTGTCAAAGAAATTTAAACTCAAAAATGAAAATGCCATTAATTTCTTTTCAAAGCCAATCATTTTTTGTGACTGCTTTCAGAACAACATTAGAACAACTCAAATAAGACAAGTAAATGCCAAATTTATTTTTCATTTTTTGTACTCATTTGCTTGTTTGCTTACTTTAATCATACACAGCCCTCAATTCAACTGAAGTTATGGACATAAGAATTAACGCGATATTTTCTGTGACTTTTCCAGTCCTTTATAATTAACTTGACTTAGGAAGCCATTTAAATGCTTCAGGGGAGGGGTGGATTTTCAGCCAGGGTTTGCATAAAGGGGAGCAAATGAATAAGCTGCAACAAGCGTTGAGTGAGCACCTGCAGCCGGCTCCCCACGGGTGAGACTGCAGCCCTGTGTTTGGAGGTGGGCACACATGCAGCCGCCCCCGGCCCAACCCTGGAAGCTGGGTGTAGCCCCAAGGCACCTCCCACACCGCTTCCTCTACACGGAACTGCTGGTGCTGTGAGTGTGGGGGCCTGCAAGGAAGATCAGGCTTCTCCGGAAGCTTCTGCGACTGAAATCTACAGGGGATTCTAGAAGCACCTCTGGGTTCAGGATGGATGGAGCAGAGTCTGTCCAGACAGGGCACAGAGCCACCTCCAGCTGCCAGGCCAGGGGCACAGACTGTGCTCTCCATGCTTCTCAGAAACAGGACGAGAGTCAGATGGTGGCTGAAAATTTCCAACATATTATCTAGTCGCCAAAATTAGAACTTTAAAAAAAAACTCCAAAACCTCCAAAATCATGTTGTCTACCACTCATCAAAGTTCGTTTAATTCACTTCCCTAAACCAGTCTCCAAGGGTCGGTTTCACTCCTGTTGGCATGTTCAAGATACGGCGCTTTCACAGAACATGTTAACAGTATTATAAAATCTCTAAACAAGGATAAGCTAAAATCCAAAAGGCATGAAATGGAGGTTCTGGTGACCGATACACTCCGCCACACAAGCAAGCCACTGTCCTGTCCCCAGTGTGACTTACCATGAGGGCCCTCATCTGCCTGCTCAGATACCTAAGTTCTGCCTGAGGACTGTAAAGATTCTTGATGTGTGCCCTGGGATGAGGAGAGTCTGCCAAGGCAGGTGCGAGGGCTACAAGAACACACCTTCCTGCTGCCTTCTGTCAGCTCTGTTTGAAAAAAGCAATCATCCCTGGGAAAGGCGTCTATGAAATGCTCCTAGTGATGATCTCCGGAGTGGAATTAGACATACTGCTGTATGGGGGGGGGGGGGGGGGGGTGCCACACAAGGCAAGGCGGACTGTCAGTCCTGGGGTGACAAGTCAGCAGAGGAGGAGTCTCTCTGCTGTGAAGTGTATAAAAGGTCAGCTGAGCACCTGCCGGGAGACAGACTCTGCTCCAGCCTTCCTGAAGCCTCCGGTGCCCTCCTGCTCTCCCCAATGGATTCCAGTCGCAGGAGCTTCCACAGAAGCCTGAGCTCCTCCTCAAAGGGCCCTGCACTCATCATGAGCAGCTCCATATACAGGAAGGGGGGCCTGCAGCCCCTTGGGGCTGCACCCAGCGTTTATGGGGGGGCTGGAGGCCACGGCACCCGGATCTCAACCTCCAGACAGTCGGCAAGCTATGGGAATGATCTCAGTGGTGGCAGGGATCTGTTTGCTGGCAATGAGAAAATGACCATGCAGAACCTAAATGACCGTCTAGCCAGCTACCTGGACAAAGTACGGTCCCTGGAGCAGTCCAACTCCAAACTCGAGGCACTGATCAAGCAGTGGTACGAAGCCAATGCACCCAGCGGCAGTCGTGACTTCAGTGCATACTACAAGCAAATGGAAGAGCTGCAGAACCAGGTGAGGCGCGGGGCCTGGGGAGCACTGTGGCAGGTGGGAGCAAGCAGACCCTGTAGAGCAGGTGCGGCTGGAAGGCTGCCTCTGTAGAACGACCCTGAGTGCTGGGGCACCTACCCACGTGAGTCACTCTAAACCATACTGCTTTTAAATGTTTTACTCTAATTACATATAACACAGGATCATTTTTCCTCCAGTCTTATATTGTCTATCTTTGTCACAGTTTATTGTATCAGCTACAGGGGTAGTAATCTTTGTTCCTGAAAAGAGCTATTTATATGTGATAATAAATTATTGTTCAGTTTCTCACCTCATCCCCATCAAGGTTTGAAACCCCCGTCAACTCAGAGACTTTTCTTCTTTCACTGATGTAATATAGGTATTAAAATGCCAGGGTGCTCAGGGTGGGGACAGGGGGCAAAGGTGTACTTCTGCATAGTCCTTGGGTGTTTAAAATTCTCTGTTTAATCATCTGATCATCACCAAGCAGTTCAGAAACTACTTCCGCATTAATAATCTATGGCCCCAATTGGAATTTATTGCAATCATATCACAGCTTGCTCCCACATCACCCGAGAGGAAGCTGTGTATCTTATCAAGTGCATGAAATAAAAGCAGAGGACTTTGCTCCCTGCTGAAGATTTCATATATGACACGGAGCACTTCCTTCACTTTCATTCTCTTATTTAATCAAGAAAATTCCCCTTTCGTTTTCACTTCTATTTTAAGATTCATAACCCTTTAGAGCAAAGTTAGTCCCCAGCGAGTCTCCTGCTCTTGGGCTGTAGTGGCCATCAGTGTGATGAGTCAGACCCCACAGGAAGGCACTGTGGGATTCCAGGAACAAGGGGCACACAGAGTCACAGAGCTTACAATGCTTTCCTATCGACAGGTCACCCTTCTCAGGCTCTCACCACAAACCAGTCAATCTCCCATGCCTATCTCTGACTCACGCTTCTGAGTCTACCCCGGGTCGCCTCAGAGGCACAGGCACAGCCATCGGTTCCACGCAGTGGGCAGACCCAGCATGGGAAGGCCCTTTCCAGGACCGCAGTCACAGAAAGAGGCCCGTCACTAGAACCTCTTCTGATTCACTTGCGTCTGACAGAAGTCACTTCATTAACTACTTCTAGAGATCCAGAGCCAGGACTGGCATTTGGCCCAGTGGTTAGAATGTCCATATCCCATACTGGAGTACCTGGACTTGACTTTGACCCTGGCTTCTGACTCCACCTTCCTCCTAGTGCAGAGACTTTGGCAGGCACCAGATGATAGTTCAAGTAATTGGGTTCCTTCCACCTTCATGGGTCACCCGGATGGAGTTCTTGGCTCCCAGCCTCAGCCATCACAGGCATAGGGGGAGTGAACCAGCGTGTGGGATTCTCTCTCTCTTTCTATCTCTGCCTCTCTGTCGCTCTTTGCCTCCCTTCCTCCCTTCCTCCTTCTCAAATAAGTAAATTGTAAAGTTTTTAGCCCAGGGCTTACCTGCCTGATACACCCAGTGCCTCATCATATAACAAACATTCATTCCTTCATTGAGCCAAACTTAGTTGACACTAACCTGGAGCTAGGGAACTTGGTGGTGAACAAAATGTGACTTAGGAGGAAACAGGCATGGACGAAGCAACCACACAGAGGATTAAGCGCTGGCAAGAAGGGCTGTGTAGGGCAACAAGGGCACAAGCAGATGCCTCCACGCCACACCGACTAAACTGAGACATGAAGGGGAAGCAGGAGTTCTCCAGGTGATGGGGCTAATGGGGGCATTCTACGCAGGAACCACACCAAAGGCAAAGCACTCGGTCAGACTTGATGGCACAACAAGAGTGAAACTCTCCCTTTGTAAGATCACAGAAAAGCAGACCCTTCCCTGGGGACTGCAGTTGTATTTTATGATTCTGGTACACTAAGTACCCACGTTATCATTCTTCCTGTCAATATTTTCACATGAAATTCTTGACCTGAACATCATTTTTACTGAACTTGTGACAGTAGTTGTATCTGAGGATAAATCCCATCATTTTTAACTCCTATCCAGTTGGAAACATCCTCCTTTCTCGTGTGTTTTCCAGATTAAGGATGCTCAGTCGCAAAATTCCCAGTGTGTCCTGCAAATTGACAACGCTAAGCTGGCTGCTGAGGACTTCAGACTGAAGTAGGTTCCCGATACCACGGTAGGATTTTCCAGGAAAGAATCCCTTTCAGTGGTGCTTCATGGCACTCGGCTCTCCATATTATCCTTGCTGATTTCCTTATTATGTTTTCAGAATCTTACAGCTTTGATGGAGCGGGAAGTACTCAGGGTCAGACTTTGCCCACAATCCTAATATGGAGCCACCTGGAGGGTGACTGACCACTTCCAGGAATTGCTCGTTTTCCTTGGTTTCCTCCCACCGGAACGTTTGTTCTTAGTAACCGGTAATCCACCTCTTCACCCACTGGACTTAACTCTGCCCTTTGGAGTAATGACGAGGCAATTTACTACTCCCTTCTTCCTACGTGTCCGTCTGTTATCTACAGAGAGCTACACACCAGGGCAGACCAGGGAGACCCCAAGGGTCTCCACATAAATGGCCCAAGTTCCAAGGGTGACAGCTGATATTTTCTCGTTTGTGTTCTACAACATGAGCTGACCAATCAAAGAAGCAGGACCTGTCTGTGGTTAACATATTTCAGACTGTGCTCACCTTCTGTGTGGTCCCCACGTCGCGTGTGATCACAGCTGTTCCTCGATGGAACTTCCTCATGCTGCACTTGTGCACGCAGTAACTCTAAAGTCCCCTTTATGTGCTGCAAGGGATCTAAAAAAGGGAAACGAGCAAGTATACGTGAACGCTGAATTGGTGAAAGCTCAGGCATCCCACCTTTACCACGTCAGTATCTGGGCCTCCACTGCGTCACCATTTTTAATATTTTGCTGTTTTTAAAAAATGAGCATATGTAAGTGTGCAGAGGAGACCACTTGGGATAATTTACTTTGGATGCATCTGTTTACCAAAGTGATCAAAATACATTTATCAAGTTCATTTATTAAGTAAAGCTAACCACTATTTCATATCAATAACAGAACTCTTGGGGCCGGCACCGTGAGTCACTAGGTTAATCCTCCACCTACGGTGCCAGCATCCCATGTGGGCACCAGGTTCTAGTCCCAGTTGCTCCTCTTCCAGTCCAGCTCTCTGCTGTGGCCAGGGAAGGCAGTGGAGGATGGCCCAAGTGCTTGGGCCCTGCACCCGTGTGGGAGACCAGGAGAAGCACCTGGCTCCTGGCTTCAGATCAGCGCAACACCGGCTGTGGCGGCCATTTGGGGAGTGAACCAACAGAGGGAAGACCTTTGTCTCTGTCTCTCTCTCACTGCCTATAATTCTGTCAAATAAAAAATAAATAACAGAACTCTTTACTAAAACAGCAATTAAAACAAATCTTTAAAATTTCTTTTAAAATATATTCTAGAATTGAGAAATTTATAAAAAGTACATCAGGTCAACTTCTTATAAATCACTCCAAATCAGAGATTATGTGATGGAGCAAATTGTCTGGTTCCTAGGTTCTCATTCGCATTTCATGAGGGAGACTTTATAAAGCCCTGAAGTTGATCTCCACGTAGACCATGTAAGAATATATCTGCTTATTTCAGATTTCAGAGAGACTCAGTTATCTTTGCATACGCATTAATTTTCAGGTTTGAGTCTGAGAGGGCGATACGCCTAGCGGTGGAGGCAGACCTTCAAGGCCTGGGTAAGGTTTTTGATGACCTAACCATAAAAAGAACAAATCTGGAGGTTCAAGTTGAAGAACTGAATAACGACTTGGCTCTCCTCAAGAAAGAACATCAGGAGGTGAGAAAATACCCAGGTGTGGCATTGGGAATGATGGGAAGGCTCTACTAATGAGGAGGAGGAGACACAGAGGAAGAAGAGCTGCTGGTGGTGCTGGTGACGATGACACAACTGTGGTGTCGGTTCTTATTTCTTGTCACAAGGTTGCTGCCCATTACATGACCTGGAGCAGTATGTGGACACAACCAGCCCTTCATAAGTTACTACTTCCTTTCTTTCCCACTCATTCCCAGTGAGCAAAATGATGAGACCTCTTATGCCTCTTCTGCCCAGCCTGCCGAGGATGTGTGTCACACTAAAACCCACCAGGATTTTCACTCTCGTAGGAAACCGATGCCCTACGCCGGCACCTGGGCAACACCGTCAATGTGGAGGTGGATGCAACTCCAGGCCTGAACCTCGGCGACATCATGAGTGAAATGAGACAGAAATACGAAATCATGGCCCAGAAGAACCTTCAAGAGGCCAAAGAACAGTTTGAGAGACAGGTACAGCATAATCCTGAAGTATGAGCAGGCTGTCCTCCACGGAGACACAACTCGTCCTTCCCTTCTTCCTTCCTTCTCTCATTCTTTTTTCTTTCTTTCATTCCTTCTTTCCCTCTCTCCCTCTGTCCTGCCTTCCTTTCTCTCTTTCCTTCTCTCCTTACTCACTCATTCTGTTTTTTCCTTCCTGGGTTTTAGACTGAAGCTCTGCGGCAACAAGTCACAGTGGACACTCAGGAGTTAAAAGGAACCGAGGCCCAAGTGACGGAGCTGAAACGCACCTACCAGAGCCTGGAGATAGACCTCCAATCGCAGCTCAGTATGGTAAAGCATACCCACCTCCCGCTTCCCAAACCCCCGTGTGTTGACTAAGTGTCTGTGTTAGGGATTCTGGAGATGCAAAGACCTAGAAAAAAGGAGCCATCTACTTGCAGAGCCCATGGGAAAACAGGCTGAACCACTGACTCTAATCAAAAGACAGAAAGCAACCTAGGAAAGGGCACCATACCTCACAGAAGCAGAGGAAAGAGTAGATCTGGAAAAGCCCACTGTGCGGAGAGCTTTCCATTTGAGATGAACCTTTAAGCTAGAGGTTAAGAGTAGAGATATTACAGGAAGCAAATCGGTCTGCCCATGGTAATTATGCTGTGGTAACCAGCAGCCCTCAATATCGTACCAGCAACAACACTGCACCCATCACAGGTCGGCTACAGCTCCACTCCATGACTTTCACTCCCCAGGGGCAAAGCTAAAGGAGCAGCCCCGCTCTGGGACAGGCAGAAAGAAAGAGCAATGGCCAAGGCATGCGAGAGCCCTGCAAACTTCTCACAAAAGGCATTTCTCAGTTTCACCAGCATGTGCTTAGCCAAAGAAGTCATGTGACCAAGCCTGGTGTTGATGCGCTGAAGAAGTCTAATCCAAACCGCCAATCCCAGGGCCAAGCCTGAGGGGGAGGGAGGGGACCTGGCCTGCTGATAGGGTGGGAAAGCAAACACTGAGGACGATAACACAGTGTACCACACTGAGAACAGTGGGTGCCAAGCCAGAAACAAGGAAAAAACCCAAGAGCTGGTGATCCCAGCTGGCGGGCTGTGGTTGCCTAGCGAGAATGTGGGAAGCAGAGCTAGAAACACACATGAGTCCCCCAGGCTCCAGCTGCGAAAGTACTCCCCCAAAAAAAGTTTAAATTGAGCCATTTCTTACACCAAGTCCCTAAATACCAAAGCCCTCTTTTTCTTGTGCTCACAGAAAGAATCTCTGGAGCACACCCTAGAGGAGACCAAAGCTCGTTACGGTAACCAGCTGGCCACTATTCAGGGCCTGCTAAGCTCTCTGGAGGCCCAGCTGATGCAGGTTCGCAGTGACACAGAGCGCCAGAACAATGAATACAACGCCCTTCTCGACATAAAGACTCGTCTTGAGCAGGAAATTGCTACTTACCGTCTGCTTCTGGAAGGAGAAGATGTAAAGTAAGGATCATTAACATGGGCTGTGTGTATCAATGTCTAGATACTGTCCTATTTTACTGTCCTTGCCACCCATGACCCAATGCAATCCCTAACACAAAAGCAATTATACATATACCACTCACAACAACAAAAGTACACCAAAAAGTACACACACACCCAAAACACCAAATATGGCCTTTGTACCTGAGGTTATGTGGTAGGGCTAAGTTAGGAGATGGCTATCCAAATGATACCAATTGTGTTAAGGCCAGTTTTTCTGATTAAAGTATAATTTAAAGGAAAGTTACTTTTTTGAAAAATTCTTATTCCGAGCTCACAAATTAAACAAGAGGCCACAGAGGTCCACAGGAGCCAGCTGGAGAATCGTGAGTATTGCTGAAGAAGCTGTCTCACAAAGATCACACCCAAGAACAACAGGAGAACACAAAATTCAAACTTTCATTATGAATTTGCTATTTTAATTACAAAAGCTTCTAGCATTTGTCAACCGGGTCAATTCTGAAGCTATTAATTTTTCAAGTTAAAAAGCAAGACACTCAAATAAGTCAGTTGCAATTAGAGTGGGGGGCAGGCATTTGGCACGGGAGTTACAATGCCACTTAGGACACCTGCACCCCATGCTGGAGGGCCTGGAGTTGAGTCCCAGCTCTGCTTCCGATTCCAGCTCCCTGCTAATGCGTACCCTGCGAGGCATCAGATGATGGCTCAAGTACTCAGTCACTGCCATACCCATGGGAGACCCGGATGGAGTTCTGAGCTGCTGGCTTCAGCCTGGCCAGTCCCAGCTGTTGTGGGAATTTGGAGTTGAACCAGTGAATGGAAGATCTCTCTCTCTCTCTCTGCCTATTAAATACACAAAAATATTTTTTTAAAAGAGTAATACATTCAGCCAGCGCCGTGGCTCACTAGGCTAATCCTCTGCCTTGCGGCGCCGGCACACCGGGTTCTAGTCCCGGTCGGGGCACCGATCCTGTCCCGGTTGCCCCTCTTCCAGGCCAGCTCTCTGCTGTGGCCAGGGAGTGCAGCGGAGGATGGCCCAAGTGCTTGGGCCCTGCACCCCATGGGAGACCAGGAGAAGCACCTGGCTCCTGGCTTCGGAACAGCGCGGTGAGCCGGCCGCAGTGCGCCTACCGCGGCGGCCATTGGAGGGTGAACCAACGGAAAAAGGAAGACCTTTCTCTCTGTCTCTCTCTCACTGTCCACTCTGCCTGTCAAAAATAAAAAAATAAATAAATAAAATAAAATAAATAAAAATTAAAAAAAAAGAGTAATACATTCAAGTTGTAAATAACAAGCATTACCAAAGGGAAAGAACATGAAAACACACATCACTCACTTTGCTTTGAAACACAAAATGGCAGAGTATTCGTTAGCTTCTCATTGCTCTAACTAAACTACATGAGAGGCACTTCCTAAGAAGGAAGAAGGTTTGCTTCTGCTTCCTTTGGAGGTTCACAGCTCAAGACCAGGTGGTCCCTTTGGTGTAGGCATCTGGGGAGGCTGGAGGGTGGCAGAGAGTATCACCTGGAGAGCCAGGAAGCAGAGACGGAGGGCACACACGTTGAGACTATCCCCAGGTGGGCTCTCCTGACAATGCCATCACGGGGCTCCTCTGTAGCAACTTGATCCAACCCAATCAGTTCCTGAAGGCCCCTCCTCCACCAACCATTAACCCATGAACCATAAACTTAAGACTTTTGGGGTTTGACATTAGGCATTAGTTTGGGGAAACCAAATTCCATTCAAACTGTAACAGACAATAATGCTTTTTTTCTGTTCCCCCCCCCCTTTTTTTTTTTAAGCAACCTGGAAGAGAGAGGTAAGAGTTCCAAATTTTTGCACATTTTCTGTAACACTGGAACTTCAGTAGCCTTCTGTTAACTGTCACTGGAGGAAAGTAGGGTGGCCAGTTCTCAAGCGAGCAGATGAGACCCCAGGGATTCCGAAAGTCTTTCACACAGCATTACAATTTCATGGGGGAATTCTAACAGGCTGCCCATAACAGAGCAGTGCTCTTGACCTGTGCTATTGCTGTCCTGAAGCTTCCTGAGATTCTGAAAAGGGAAAAAAAAAATCAAACATGGAAATTTTGCTTAATTCAACAAAGGAAATTTGCAAATTAGAGAAGAGGGGACCACTGGCTGCACTTGTTTATAAAATGAACTTAAAATTGAAGAAGTAAAATGAGTTCAACATTTTCTCCTAAAAGAAGTAAATGAGGACAAAAATAATCATTTAAATTAGCATATTGTAAGTCAGAAGAGTCATGTCCCAAAGTTAACATTTAATGTTTGATGTGTATTCAGATAAAAAGAAAACCAGGAAGATCAAGACAGTTGTGGAAGAAGTAGTGGACGGCAAGGTTGTGTCATCTGAAATCAAAGAGGTGGAAGAATCCATCTGAACAGCCACCGGCAGGAGACGCTGCGGAGGCTTACAGGGAAGTGCGCCTATAATTTTGCTCCCTACAATAAAACGGCCACCCAAAAGCACTATTAAGACCTTGGAGTAATCAGAAACGGCGGGGAGGGGGAGGGGGTCCTATTTGTCAATCTCTGTAATTGAATATAAATGTTTCACTCAGAGGGGATGGAAATCGCCTGTGAACGTGAGATTTAATGAGCACTGGAATATTTAAAATGTCGTTACTGTCATCTGCTTCGTGAAATGCATTCATTACAAGCTACAGACCACAAAAATCAATGTGTCGGTAACAGTGTTGAAAATTACAGTACATTTCAATTATGCTGAATCTGACAGAGCAGAGGAATCTATGCAAATGGCAAATAAGCTTCTCTCTTCTCTTTTCCTGTTTCTAAATTGTAAAACCTCCCCTTGGGAGCCCCTGGAGTCTTCATGGAGCTGTTTCTGGTCAGTCCCACTGAAGTTTTAACATCCGTACAGTTCCACAGTTCTGCAACCTTTGAGCCACGGCTGCTTTTTTCCACTGCCTCTACTGCCTTTTAAAACTCAATTATTCTGTGAATAATCTGAGTCAAATTCCAATCACAAAAACTGAGCAGAATAAGAATGAAATCTGCTATGCTTGAAATGGGAGTAGGTTAAAATCAAAACTACCGAAACGCTTCTCGAGGCACAATGCATCTCCTTCCGACAATAAACTGTGTGAATCACGGGGGCTCTCTTTCTTTACAGAGCAAGCACACATTATGAAACGTTTCCCGTCATTTTTTGTGGCAGCTTTATTGAGATGTAACACGTACAATTCAGTGGTCTTCAGTGTGTTCCCAAGGTCGTGCAGCCATCGCCATTATCTAATTTTAGAACATTTGCATCATCTCCGCCACCCAAAAAAAGCCCCCACACATTAGCAGTCACCCCCAGCACCTCACTGACCTCACTGATCTCCCCCTCTCTATGGGTTTGTCTATTCTGGATATTTCATAGAAATTGAATCAGACTGCATGTTTTTTATGATTTTATTCATTTATTTGAGAGGCAGAGCTACAGAGGGGGAGAGACAGAAAGGTCTTCCATCCACTGGAATTCCACCTAAATGGCTACAATGGCTGGGGCTGGGCCAGCCTGAAGCCAGGACCTTCTTCTGGGTCTCCCACTCGGGTGCAGGGGCCCAAGCACCTGGGCCATCCTCCTCTGCTTTCCCAGGCCGTCAGCAGAGACCTGGATCTGAAGAGGAGAAGCGGGGACAAGAACATTAGAGGCTGGCACCACAGGTGGAGGCTCAGCCCACTAGCCACAGTGCCCAGCCCGGACTGTGTGCTGTTGGACGCAGCACTCACTGGAGCATGGTTCATAATGAACGCAGTTGTAACAGCCATCAGCTGATGAGTGGGAAAACAAAAAGTGGCTTATCTGTGCAGTTGAGTATTGTTCGCCAATAAAAGGAATAAAGTACTGCTACATGTATGTGATAGGTGCTACATGTATGCTGACAGAGAAAGGTCTTCCATCCACGGGTTAATTTCCCAAATGGCCACACGGCTCAGAAGTGGAGCAGCCAGGACTCTAACAGCACCTATATGGGATGCTGGCACCGCAGGCCAGCTTTACCCGCTACTCCACAGCGCCAGCCCCCGGATATGCTCTTAAGCAACTAATTACATGGCAAGTGAAACATGATTCACGCCTGAAATAGGCATTTGCCTTTCCTTCCTTAGTTGTTCTGCTGTTGGTCATTTTCGTTAGCCAAACACAACAGCCAATTATGACAAATGTCCAGTTAGTTAACATCAGGCACCAGGCTTGATTTTGCACAAACCTTGTCAAAAAAGACATTTTCATCATTCTGATTTCTGCACTTTTGGAAGAAGTGAAGAGGTTTCACTCATTTCTTTACTAATTTACTTCCAAGTCACACCAGGTAGCAAACTGCTTTTAAACGTGTTTAAAAAAAAAAACAACTTGTAGAAATAAATACTTTCTACCTACCAAGACACATTCCAGAACTGTCTGAAATTCTGATATTAGGATCAAAGAGACTGAATCTAAAAAAAAAAAAAAAAAACCTATGTAGATGGACTTGAATTTGATTAGACATACTCATTGTCATATGGCAACAACAAATTGTATTAAAAGAGGCAGGGTTATCATCCTTAACTCAGTTTCATATCAGAAAATGGAAGATTTCCCTGTAGATTTTTGGGCTATCTCTAGTTTCTTCCAAGTGATCTTTCAAAGAAAGTAGGTGAGAGCAAGCGCATATCTGCGCATATCTTTGCTACATGGCCGAGTTCCACCTCTGGTTTTGCCAGAAGTTACCGTGGGAAAGTGAAGCGTTAATCTGTCTATCTACACTTCTTGTTTGAGCTGAGAACCAGACCAGCAAGCTCCCGTTTCTGACAGAGAAGTTTCAGTCTGGAGCCGTAGGTCTCAACAGCACAGGCTGGAATTATCATGAATGTATTTCCTTATTTTGCATGAAGTCATCAGTGCGAAGGTGGAACTATCAGACGAGACAGAACCCCTG
Organism: Lepus europaeus; assembly: GCF_033115175.1. NCBI lineage: Eukaryota > Metazoa > Chordata > Mammalia > Lagomorpha > Leporidae > Lepus > Lepus europaeus. The sequence continues at coordinate 21,548,186 of NC_084844.1, forward strand.
GAATGAGCTTAGCAGAGAGAGAACTTTTCTAGAAAGGAGAAAACTATGTTTCCAGAAGGGAGAATGACATGGAGTGATACAAAATCCAGCCACGGCCGGTGAAGCCACCTGGATACCTTCTGCTCTCGTCCTTCCTGACTCAGATTCAGTCTCAGCTACCTTGTTACACTCCCAAACAGCAGCTCCAACTGAACACATTGGTTAGTGGTTTATTTTTTATTATTTTATTTGAAAACCAGAGACACAGAGACAGACAGATCTCCCATGCACTGGTTCAATTCCCAAATGCCTGCGACAGTTGCGGCTGGGCCAAGCTGAGACCAGGAACCCAGAACTCAATCCAGGTCCCCCATGTGGGTGGCAGGGACCCAAGTGCTGCCTCCCAGGGTGTGCCTTAGCAAGGAGCTGGATCTGAAGTGGGGCTGGGACCCGAGCTCAGGCACTCTGATGTGGCACGTGGGTGACACGAGCAGGGTCTCAATCGCTGTGCCAAACCCCACCCCAATGACTTCCTACTTTCAGACTCCCCTTTGAGTGTCTGTTTTCTCTCTGCTGGGCTCGCTTCTGAGATCCCCCCTACTACGGCACAGTTTTATACTCCTCCTCTTGGCCTCTATCAACTGCCTCCCAAACCCTCCCTGCGTCTGAGAACCTCTGAGCCCCGAAGTCCAGAACTCAGCCTCACTCGTGCCTCCCTGAGGGTCTTCACTCATCTCAAAAGCACGATTTCAATGTACACTATTCTTTCATACACTAACAGGACTTTTAAATATTACAGCCAGAGTGATGAAAGGGATGACGACAGCCCAAGAGATGAGTGAACTGCAGAAAGCAGGTCTATTTAATTAAAAAAAAAGATTTATTTATTTCTGTATTAATTTGAAAGGCACAGTTAGAGAGAAAGATCGATCTTCCATCCACTGTACACTCCCCAAATAGTCCCAATAGCTGGGGCTTGGCTAGGCCAAAGTCAGGAGCCTGGAACTCCGTCTGAGTCTCCCATGAGGGTGTATGAGCCCAAGCACTGGGGACATCTTCCATTGCTCTCCCAGGCCCATCAACAGGGAGCTGGACTGGACAAGGAGCAGCTGGGACTCAAATCTGCTCATCCGGGATGCTGGCACTTCAGGCCGCAGCTTAACCTGCTGAGGCACAACATCGGCCCCAGATGCAGGTCTGTGTTTAAGGGAAGTAACTCAGGTGAGAAATTCCGCAAGGAAAGACCAGAAAACTAGCAAGCTGACATGAAAGAATGTGTGCACACCACATCCAATAAAAACCCAAGGATTTACAAGCAACACTCAATTTCTCCATCGGGATCATTCCCAGAACTCTACAAAGCAGCGGACAGGACTCGAGGCTCCAGGCACCTCCCTCTGTGCCTCGACTTCGGCAGTCACTTTGCCAGCAGGCCCAGAATTGCTTTGTTTCATATAGCCCCAGCTGCCTGTACAGTTACGCAGCGGTCAAAGAAACTTATCATCACTTTCAGAAAACTCTAAAGCAGAGGGCTCCCCCTCCCCACATCACCCACCCCAAAAGCCAGTAAAGTAGCAAAGTTGCTCTCCAATCATCACTGATTCATAAAAACATCTCAGCCAAAGCATACGCATAAATGAGGGCAGTCATTTCCAAATGAAATGAATTTTAAGTGACACATTTGCACACATTAAGAACAAGTTCTTTCAAGTGAAATAACTTCAGGAGTGCGATGATGTAGCTTAGTGAAACATTAGGCTGGGACTCAGAGGAAAAAGGAAATTAGATTTAGTCCCTAACTCGTAAGCTTACAGTCTAGCATAAAATACAACATAGGGAGAGACATAAATGTATAATATTCAAACATAACATATAGATACTAAGCAAAATTACTTAAAATTTTCATAAAGGCATTAGAGTTGGAAAGCATTCATTTAAGCACAAAATCAGTCCCAAGCTCAAAAAGTAAGTTAATCCTATTTGCATATTATGTGATCCTAACATTAAGTTATAATTTTGAACATGATGTGTAGGTAATAATTAACACCCCAAATGTCAGGTTCCTATGTGGGGAGTGCAGGTTTAACTTGTACTTTACAAGATCTCTGGAGATGTGGTTACAGGTCAAAACTCTTAAGTAAAAACCCTCTTGCCTGTACGTCTGCAAAACCTCACGTAGAGTGTTGCTTCTTTCAAATCATGGGTCTCGGCCCATACACTGAGAAATTCAAGCAGAGAAGTTTAGTTTCTAAGGGAAAGGCCAAAGCTGGGTGATGTGCACGGCAGAAGTCCATTCTCACATGAAGGGGCCAGAGCCACCCTGTGCCAGTTTTCACAGTAGCAAGGTTGTGTGGTCTGTAGAGGGCTCTTGGGGATGCAAGTCCCAGCCCTGCCACCTCCAGGGTGTGGAGTACTAGACAGGCCACCAAACACCCTAAGCCCCAGATGCACATCTGTAAAGTGAGAGAGACAGGAGGACTACCTTTAAAGGTTGCCACAAGGTTAAAGAATGTCTAGGGGGCCAGTGCTGTGGCATAGCAGGTTACAGCTCCAGCCTGCAGCGCTGGCATTCCATACAGGCGCTGGTTCCTGAGACCTGCTGCTCCACTTCCGATCCAGCTCTCTGCTATGGCCTGGGAAAGCAGTAAAAGATGTCCCAACTCCGTGGGCCCCTGTACCCATGTGAGAGACCCGGAAGAAGCTCCTGGCTCCTGGCTTCAGATCAGCTCAGCTCTGGCAGTTGCAGTCATTTGGGGAGGGAACCAGCGGAATAGAAGGCTTCTCTCTCTCTCTCTCTCTCTCTCTCTCTCTCTCTCTCTCTCTCTCCCTCTCTCTCTCTCTCCCTCTCTCTGTAACTCTTTCAAATAAATAAAATAAATCTTAAAAAAAAAAAAAAAGAATGTCTGTAACTCACCTGGCCCACAGTCTAAGAAGCAGTAGGTACACAATAACTGACAGCAATTCAAGCAATTTACATGAGCCAAAATGCTTGGGATACAGAGTGAAGGAATCCTTGATAAAAACAAACCAAACCCCACATGTGGCTGAAGTCATTGGATTCCCACTTAATTTCCATTCTGTCAAGAAATAAAACAGGGGCCAGTGCTGTGGCGCAGTGGGTTAACGCCCTGGCCTGAGGCGCTGGCATCCCGTATGGACGACGGTTCTAGTCCCAGCTGCTCCACTTCCGATCCAGCTCTCTGCTATGGCCTGGGAAAACAGTAGAGGATGGCCCAGGTCCTTGGGCCCCTGCTCCCACATGGGAGACCCAGAAGAAGTTCCTGGATCCTGGCTTCAGATCGGCACAGTTCTGGCTATTGCAGCCAATTGGGGAGTGAACCATCGGATGGAAGACCTTTCTCTCTCTCTGCCTCTCCTCTCTCTGTGTAACTCTGACTTTCAAATAAAAATAAATAAATCTTAAGGAAAAAAAAAATGGATTGCAGCGTCTCTCACCAAGCAGAATCTGCCTTAGGTTGCAACATCCATAGCACGTGTGGGTGAAAATGAAATTCCTGCAATTCCTGCGGCCTCTTGCCTCAAATCCCCTCCCTGTGAAATCTTGCTTGCTTGCTCTTTGAGGCATGTACAGGTTGTGAGAAAACACGCACCTCCACATGTGTTCCCTTATGTAACATGGTAAAAGGAAGATGCCACTGGATTTCACCATGGGTTCATCACTCTGTACCTGGGAAACTGATTTTTTTAAATAGGTCAAAACATTCTTTCGTTTGCCAGAACTAATCACGGGAGTTCCTTGGAAGACGGACAAGGGCATCGAGTGTCACCACACCACCACGTCTGCCCCCAAATCCCCAGTGGGCACTGGCAGCTCTGTCTCAGGATATTCACAACTGAAGGACTCACTTTTCAAGAGGCTGGAATTTGGGGCAGGTGACATCTGGATGTCTGTGTGGGCAGCAGGAGACACTGAATTCGGGGGAACCCAGGCCAGGAGTCTGGGCTTCTTCATCAATCAGTCCACACTCGGCAAAACATGAGCTGACCCGTGTGAGACTGAGCCCAGTGAAAGGAAGTCCAGAGAAGAGGTATTCTTTCTTTTACTCTTTCTTACCCAGCTGAAATGCCCACATTTTGAATTCATAAGGAAATTCCACTACCCTGGAGTTTCACTAACAGGCTTCCTGGTTTCTACAGCTGTCTCTGAAAGCAGGCTTCTTTCAGGCTAATGCATTTTCCCTCAGAATGTCACTGTCATCACACCCCTACACAAGTATAGCCACAGCAATTTCAAAGGCAAATAATATATCCAAGAAGGAAGTATAATAAGAAATGTATTCTTAAAAGAAATAAAGGCCCTGGATACAATTCCCTGAAGCATGCTTTGCAATGCTTTACAAAATTCTTAAAGGTATATTCTTTGTTCTAGATGACAAAATTTATTTCTCTTCATCATAACAGTCAACTGAAATGGTTCACTAGCTTCTGAAACTTGGGGCTTTAATCATTTCTTAAGTTTGAACAGTGCTTCCCTTCTCTCCATATTGATAGTGGTGACAGGACCTGAAGTTCTTTTTGAATATTTATTAATTTAGTTGAGAGGCAGACAGGGTCAGGAGACACACACACACACAGAGAGAGAGAGAGAGAGAGAGAGAGAGAGAGGGAGAGAGGGGTGAGAGAGAGAGAGAGAGAGAGAGCTTGCTGATTCACTCATCAAATGCCTTCAATTGCCAGGCCTGGGACCAGCTGACGCCAGGAATGCAACCCAGGTCTCCCAGGTGGGTGGTAGGAACCCAGTTGCCTGAGTCATCACAGCTGCTTCCCAAGGGCTGCGTTAGCAGAAAGAGCCAGGAATACACCCCTCATGCCCTGATACAGGGAATGGGTATCTTCACCACTCGCCTAAACATCCACTCCAAGAACCAAACTTTTCACACAATCCATCAACCAACCAACTCGCTTATGGAGCAACCATTGCAGGCACCATTGGTTAAAGGAATAAACTTCAAAAGTACTCGGTACAAAGCACTGAACAGTCAGACAAGGCCCCTGGTTTCACAGAGTTTACAAAGAAGGTTAGTTCTAATGCAAAGGTAAAATTGCTGAGACGACTATAATATTCTCCTCAAAAACAGCACCTGTCAGTGTCTAAGAGATGTTCTTTTCTGGATCAGGAAAAAGAAGCCACTCAACATCCTAATGACAAGGTCTTAAAATCCTGAAAACTCGTAGTCCAGTATCAACCTGGAACATGCCCCTTCTGTCTGTGCATTTCACAACCGCTTCTGAAACTATCTTCCACTGCAAACTGTATTTGATGGTTTGCCTTGGGGTTTCTAAAGGAAACGCACAGGAAAGATGCATGAAGAACTTTACAGAGCTTACAGTTTAGGGAGAAGCATTTGTGAACTTAGCCATTCAATAATCACCCATCGCTCTCTCCAGTACTGACAATACAGAGAACAATCTAGAAATGGAAGATTCCTTATGACAACCTCGCTCTACTCCGCCCAGCTTTCTTTTTTTGAATAACAAATATTTAATGGAAATGACTGCTCGATTATTTCTGTATCAATGAATTTTCATTATACATCAATCACTTACTTGCTGAGATGGCCAAAAAAAAAAAAAAAAGTGGGGGGGAGACACCTTAGTGTGAAAGGAGAGCATGAACTCTTCAAGGCAACACCCATCTCACAGCCTATAAAAAGCAAGCCTTCCTGGCTCACCCACACCGCCTCCCCCCAGGTGTCACCATGTCACTCTCAGTGCGCACCTCTGCACTGTCCCGGCGTCTGTCTACCCAGAGCGGGGTGGCAGGCAGACCAAGGGGCATGTCCGCTTCCAGTGTGGGAAGTGGCTTTGGCTTTGGCTTTGGGGCGAGCTGTGGGGGAGGTTTCTCCGCTGCTTCCATGTTTGGTCCTAGCGCTGGCTTTGGCGGTGGCTCTGGAAGCTCCTTCTTCACAGGAGGACTGGGCTCTGGCTACGGGGGGTGCCTGGGAGGTGGCTTTGCCGGGCTCGGGATGGGATTTGGGGGAAGCTCTGGGGGCGGCTCTCTGTATCTCCCCTCTGGCAATGATGGGGGCCTCCTTTCTGGATCTGAGAAAGAAACCATGCAAAATCTTAATGATAGATTAGCTTCCTACCTGGACAAGGTTCGAGCTCTAGAAGACGCTAATGCTGAGCTCGAAAACAAAATTCGGGAGTGGTATGAAGCACGTGGCCACGGGCATGGAGACTGCGGGCCGCAGCATGACTACAGCAAGTATCACCCACTGATCGAAGACCTCAGAAATAAGGTGAGAGTGTGCTTTGGGGTGGGGGATTCTTTCTCTCTTCTACTATTACAATTTTTTACAGTGATGATCACCTACAACTTAGTGGGGTTTTTTGGAGCATTCTTCTCATCTTAGGATGTTTAGTCCCTTTTTATCATCTACTATAAAGTGTATGTCTTTTGCCTTTTTGTAAGAAAAGAAAATTTTTTAATTTTCCAATATTGTTGTATATACATATTTTCTTAGAAAATGAAACTGTCTTAAATTCTTAACAGAGCATTTAACTTCACCATTCTGAGCTTCACGTTGAAAACCTAGCTGTATAATACTGGCAGCTGAGGGCTCAGTTTTGTGTGTCTCCACCTCTTTGACCAGATCATTTCTGCCAGCATTGGAAATGCCCAGCTCATCTTGCAGATCGACAACGCAAGACTGGCTGCCGACGACTTCAGAATGAAGTGAGTGGAACACATCAATGACAGTGAACATGTCCCCCAAACTTCTGCTTCTGTCCCATTTTCCTGCTTTCCCTGAGTGGATATTTTAAATTTTCTGAAGTTCACATGCTCCCTACATGCAGGGTTTATTTATACAAGACTTTCTAGAGAATCAAGCACAATTCCCATTACCTACAAGCTGCTTAGACCTGGGGTCACAGAGCCCCATGGTGGTCACGTGCTATCATCAGAAGATGCAATGGAATTCCCCCAGGGTCCTAAACCTATTGTCAATGAATCAAAATGAATGGATCAAAACATTCAGAGAGCTGTGTGGATTCCCTAAACCGTGTCGCACTTGTTCCTCAGGTTTGAGAATGAGGCTGCCCTGCGCCAGACGGTGGAGGCCGACATCAACGGGCTGCGCAGGGTGCTGGACGAGCTGACCCTGGCCAGAGCCGACCTGGAGGCGCAGATCGAGAGCCTGACTGAGGAGCTGGCCTACATGAAGAAGAACCACGAGGAGGTCAGAAGTTGTCTTCCTCTCCCACACTCAAAACCCTACAGTTTCAAATGTCCAAGTCTAGAGTTAGATACAGAGGATACATTATCTCCCTGGTTAAAATGGTCATTTGTTTTGGATTTCTGTGTGTGTGTGTGTGTGTGTGTGGTTTGCTCTCTCTCTCTCTCTCTCTCTCTCTCTCTCTCTCTCTGTGTTTTTCTGTGTGCAGTTTTCTCTCTGTGTGTGTGCTAGATTTTCTTCTGTGTGTATGGGGGGTGGTTTCTGTGTGTGTGTGTATAACAAATTAAGAGCCCTGTGTGATTTTGTCATTTTCATCATGTGGTTACAACAATGAGAATATTCATTGTCCTGATTTAGGATTTTTTTTTTTAATATAATGCTTTTAAAGTTAAAAACAGACGTGTGGCAGTGACATAGGAAGTTGAACGTGTGTGAGACGCCACTTCTACCCAGTGTTCCCCACACACAGAACTCTGATGTGCCACCGTGTACATCCCAGGCGGGTAGGATGCACACTGCAATCAGCTTCCACGGTTTTCGGTGACAGTGCGCATGCCCAGGTGCTGTGTGCAGCCCTGCGTTTGGCAGCGGTAGCTGAATTCTCCCAGTAACTACACCAGGCCTCCCCTCCCTGCAAAGGCCACAGACCCCAGCAGCAGAACCAATGCATCTGTCAGACATGCAGGCACAGCACCTAGGGCCTGTGGCAACTGTAAAGGCCAAGAAAAATGCCCTAAGCCCTTTTGAAATCAGAAGAAAAAAACGTGCAATTTTAGGTTTAAATATTTTACTATGTTGTATTCATATAGTTGTGTCCATACCAAAGCAGTCAAAAACATATTTTTTTTATTTGAAAGTCAAGGTTACAGAGAGAAGAAAGACACAGAAAGAAAGAGAAATCTTCTATCCACTGGCGTACTCCCCAAATGGCCACAGCAGGCCAAGGATGGACCAGGCCAAAGCCAGGAGCCTGGAACTTCTTCCAGGTCTCCCACATGGGTACAGAGGTCCAAGTATTTGGGCCATCATCCGCTGCTTTCCTAGGCACATTAGCAGGGAGCTGGATTAGAAGTGGAGCAGCTGGGACTCAAACCAGCCCCATATGGGATGCTGGGGGGCGCCACAGGCAGCCTAATCCGCTATGCCACAAGGCAGGCATGCAAAACTATTTTTAGTGTTTATTTGTGGAGGAGGAGGCCCACCAAGGCAAAAGCTACCAGGATCACAAAAGTCATCGTGGGCTCTCTCCCTTACCTGCTATCCCCAGGAGCTACAAAGCTGTCGGGCAGGTGGCCCAGGTGAGGTCAGCGTGGAAATGGATGCCGCACCGGGCGTGGACCTCACCAGGCTCCTCAACGACATGAGGGCACAGTACGAAGCCATCGCCGAGCAGAACCGGAAGGACGCGGAAGCCTGGTTCATTGAAAAGGTAACACAAACTAAAGCAAGAGGTTGCCAAACACTCACAGAATGACTTGACCTGCTAGCTAGCGGCCTCACTCGCATCCCCTTGGCCCTCTGTGCCTCTGCAGAGCGGGGAGCTCAGGAAGGAGATCAGCACCAACACGGAGCAGCTTCAGTCCAGCAAGAGCGAGGTCACCGACCTGCGGCGCGCACTTCAGAACCTGGAGATCGAGCTCCAGTCCCAGCTTGCTATGGTATGCTCACACCACTGAGCACACATCATTCCAACCTCCGAAGGAAACTCTGTATCCAAACCGTGCCCTCCTCTTTCCAGTCCCTCTCCCCCCGTGCCATCCTTACCACTGTATGGTTTCCTTCCTATGTGCAGAAGAAATCCCTGGAGGACTCCTTGGCCGAAACCGAAGGCGACTACTGTGGCCAGCTGTCCCAGGTGCAGCAGCTCGTTGGTGACCTGGAGGCGCAGCTGCAACAGGTGCGCTCCGACACCGAGCGCCAGAACATGGACTACCAGCGGCTGCTGAACGTCAAGGCCCGCCTGGAGCTGGAGATAGAGACCTACCGCCGCCTGCTGGATGGGGAGGCCCAAGGGTGAATAACGGGTGATATTGGACAGGGGGACACAAGATGCCAATTTTGGGGGGCAATAAAGAAAGGGTCCTTTAATGAGCAGAAAACAACAAATCTAGTAAAGATGCACCTGGCATTTATCAAATACTCATGCAATGCGCTCTCACTAATCATCTTACTTAATAATAATGCTGCCATGAACAAAGGCCCTGGAGACAGAGGCATATGGTAAACATGCAATTCCATGTATTAGAAAAATCACCCATCCAATTTCTGATATCGATGACCAGTGCTAAGAACGCCACCTCAAATAGTAGCCATCCAAATCACCTCAGACCCATTGCAGCAAATTTTCCTAAAGTAACAGTATTCTGCCCTGGGCGAAGAACTCACGATCGTAAACGGGGAAATTTCGTGCCTGAGAGCAGATCTCCCATCAGTGGCCAGGTAGCTTTACTCTGAGAGCCTGCATTACACAGGATCTGAAAGCTAAGGAGCATTGCACCCACTGACATTTCCCAGGGCACAGCATCCAAGCCTCTGAAACAGGACATCTGGAATGCTTTACTTGGTCATAGTTCTGTGTATCTCTCTAATCCAGGGCTCACCTGGCGAATTTTCCCAATTTCTTCTTATTCTAGCATGCACTACTGGACCTCACCTGTCCTGTTTTCTTTACAGTGATGGCTTGGATGAGAGTTCAGCTATGACAGGCTCCAGATCTCAAGCACAGTCAATTGATTCCTCTAAAGGTATGAAGTTAAGAATCGCTCAAGTGAGACTCACATGCAGCAGTGATTAACACTGTAAGATATCGCTAAACATCACAGTATAATTTAAATTCAAAGTAAATTTATATTTTGAGTCAAGGTAAAAACATTCATGTTTATCTGCAGCCAAATGGGCAGTCTGTTCTGTAGTGAAACTTTTGGCAAGCCCAGGAGAGGTGGAAACCTACTCTACAAGCAGGAATCATGAGCTACATAGCCACTTTAAATGCATAAAAAGAAAAATGTTTTCATTATGCACAAGAAAGACAACAGTGAATGCATCATTGTCACTGGATAAAACCTTTTTTGTTTATAATGTAAAAGTCACTTTTGAAAGTTTAAAAGTGATGGATTGTGTCAGCCAATCTGTTACTTAGAAGCTTACTTTAAAGAAGAACTAATTTTGGATAGATACTTGAAACACTAATTTTTGCCCTCTTTAATCCATTTTTATCTTTAGACCCATCCAAAACCCGAAAAATCAAGACAATCGTGCAGGAGGTGGTGAATGGTGAGGTGGTGTCATCCCAAGTTCAGGAAATCCAAGAACTAATGTAAAACTTCACAAGATCTGCTGATGGTCATTTTCTTAGAAATGAGAAATTTAGAAAGAGAAATTGTTCTTTTAAGACAGTATTTTAGTTCAGTCACTATTTTTATCTGTTTTATTTCCTTTTGATTCCCTATTCACAATGAGTCCTTTTTGCTCCTGGGAAACAACATCCAATTCTAAGTCATCGTGGTCATCTTGGTCTTTATAACAAACCAAAATTACTTCTTTCTGAACTTGGTGTAGTCTTCAAGGGACTTTCTTCTGGTGGCCTGGAAATAGATTTTTAATCACAGAGCTTTGATCAAGTAGTACTGTTTTAAAATCACCAATTTTAATAAAAGAGGAACGGTAATAATATGAAATGTTTGCCTTCTTGATTCTAACAACAAAGCCAAGGGCATAGAGACCTCAAAGTCATGTCCACAAACACTGGGACAAAGATGTCAGGCCTTGGGGTTGGGTAAGTTTTCTCCGAGGTCTCCTGTCCTTTCTATGTCAGCCCATCAAGGTTGCAGCAAAATTACATTGTCCCCAACAGGGGCCAACAGCTGTCCCATTCAATGTTCTAGCTTCTTTGACACAGTCAGGAGACTCACTGGGCCCCTACAGTGTACAATGTTGGAGATAACTCAGTGATACATAAGATGTGGTCCTGGCTCTGAGGAGCTCCCAGGAAGGGCAATGCAAGGAGACAGGTCAAACAGAGGTTTCAAGGACAGCTGGAGGAAGAAGTGAATGTTAACAGGAGCAAGTGAATGTCCACACAGAAAACAACCAGGCAGATGAGGGAGAACAGGGACAGGGCAAGTTCACGTAAAGACAGGGGTGTGAACCAACAGTGCCTGTCCTCCTTTCTCCCTCTGGTAGCAGGGAGACCCAGGGTCAGGTTTCCATGAGGATGTGCCAGATCCAGAAATCAATTCTGGGGTGAGGCAGAAGGCAGACAGTGTTTCAATCCAAGCTGACATATTCAGAACCCCAAAAGGAAAACAAGAGCAGGATTTAACCATTAAGAGCTTGGGCTCTGAAGCCAGACTGGCCTCAGATCCTGGCTTTATTACTTTTTTTTTTTTTTTTTTTTGACAGGCAGAGTGGACAGTGAGAGAGAGAGAGAGACAGAGAGAAAGGTCTTCCTTTTCCATTGGTTCACCCTCCAATGGCCGCTGCGGCTGGCACACTGCAGCCAGCGCACTGCAGCCGGCACACCGTGCTGATCCAAAGCCAGGATCCAGGTGCTTCTCCTGGTCTCCCATGTAGGTGCAGGGCCCAAGCACTTGGGCCATCCTCCACTGCACTTCCGGGCCACAGCAGAGAGCTGGCCTGGAAGAGGGGCAACCGGGACAGAATCTGGCGCCCCGACCGGGACTAGAACCCGCTGTGCCAGTGCCGCAGGCGGAGGATTAGCCTATTGAGCCACAGCACCGGCCAGCTTTACTACTTAATAGCAAGTAAAATAACTTCTATGTGCCTCAGTTTCCTGATCTTTAAAGTGGACATGATAGTGGTAATAGTACATGCTTCATGGGGTGGGTTTTGTGAAAAATAAGTCAGGCAAAAGGGGCAGGCATTTGGCCTAGAGGTTAAGATGCTGCTTGGGATAACCATCTCACACATGGGAGGCCTGGGTTTGAGTCCTGATTCTGTATCCTGATTCCATTTTCCTGCTAACATACACCCTGGGAGGCAACAGGTGATGACCTAAGTACTTGGTTCCCTGTCACCCATGTGACAGATTGAGTTTCTGGCTCCCAGTTTTGATTTGACCAAGCCCTAGCTACACAAGCATTTGGGAGTGAATCAGTGGACAGGAACTTTCTGTCTGTCTGTCTCCCTCTCTCTTCCTTTCAAACAAAATTTTAAAATAATAATAAACAAACAAGGTAATATACATAAAGTATTAAGACCCTGAAAAGAACTGGCACCTAGAAAGTAGTCAAGATTCATTATGAGGACCCACATTGTGGCATAGCTGATAAAGCTACTACATGTAACGCCAGCATCCCACGTGGGTACCATTTTGAGACCCAGCTGCCCCACTTCTGATCCAGCTCCCTGCTAATGTGCCTGGGAAAGCAGCAAAAGATGACCCAAGTGCTTGGGCCCCTGCACCCATGTGGGAGACCTGGAAGAAGATCCTGGTTCCTGATTTAAGCCTGACCCAGCCCAGCCATTGTGGCCATCTGGGAGTGTAGATGGGAGATTCTCTCTCTCTCTCTCTAGCTCTTTCTAATAATAATAATAATTAATTAATTTTTTACTGGGCTGATGCTGTGGCACAGCAGGTTAACGCCCTGGCCTGAAGCGCCAGCATTCCATATGGGCGCCAGTTCTAGTCCCAGCTGCTCCACTTCCGATCCAGCTCTCTGATAAGGCCTGGGAAAGCAGTAAAAGATGGCCCAAGTCCTTGGGCCCCTGCACCCGCATGGGAGACCCGGAAGAAGCTCCTGGCTTCGGATCAGCTGAGCTCCGGTCATTGTGGCCAACTGGGGAGTGAACCATCGGATGGAAGACCTCTCTCTCTCTCTCTCTCTCTCTCTCTGCCTCTCCTCTCTCTGTAACTCTGACTTTCAAATAAATAAATAAATCTTTAAAAAAAATTTTTTTACTATATGAAACCAAAATGGAATGATGAAGAAACCAGGGGAAGGAGCAAGGACCAGTTAAGAAGAGAGGCTGAGCAAGCCTGGAGGAATTCCAGATGTGAGCACAGAAGCCCTGGGCGGCTAGGATGCCATTTTCAGCAGCCTTGTTTCAGTCGCAGCTTTCGGAAGTCATCCTTCCTGTCAATTTCGGGGTGATTTCAGGTCCTCCTCACCTCACATAACTGCAAGTTCAGCTCTTCCTGTCTGGCTCTGGCCCTCCAGCACTCGTCCAAGGAGAACATTACCATTCAGGCCCGGAGAAGTGACCAAGGCCTCTTCCTGAACAAGGTCCATGGCCCTGAGTAATAAAAGATGCCACTTCCCTGGTGCTCAAAAGTGCCTACAAGCATCTGCTGCGTTCAGTCACACCTGCTTCCCCCACAGCTCCGTCTGAATGGCATGAGACCAAAGCAGGGAGGGGTTTTCCACCAGCGGCCCTCATGGGGCCCCGTCCCACAGCAGGTAGAGAGCCGACCTACAGAGGAAGGGGCAGGTGTGCCTTCCAAGGACAGGTCACAAAAGCATGACAGCTCTGCGGTTCAGGCGAAAGCAGCTGCCTGCAGGGTTACACCTTGGGGGGAAACTACCTGAAAAGAATCAGTGATTTCACAAAATTTCCCACGGAGGCTCCAATGGCTGAGATTTTATGGTACAGCCAGCAAATCCCAAATAACAGCTCCTTTCTGATAAAATCTCAGCCATCATTTTTTGTGTGTATAAATTAGAGAAAATTCTGGGAACTACAGGTTATACTGAACTGCTGTAGTAATCTCTTGGGGCTTAGCAAGGGGTTTGAAGAATATTTTTTAAAATCTTTAAAAACAACCTATATGATAATCAGGAAAAATAAATTTTAATTATCCAAGATCAATGGGCTTGCAAATAGATCACAGCAGGAAAGGAGCCACCTGGAAAAACCACCACAGAATATCAAAGCAGTACTTTTTTAGTCTTTGTAAGAACGCCACCTGCTGGAACTTTAAGACATGAAAGTTAAAAAACTAACGCAGCTTGTTCAAGCTACATGAGATATACTCAACACCAGCAAGTCTTTTTTTATAAAAGAAAATAAGAGGGGAAAGAAACATTTTTTAAAGTAGCAGTTTAATTACTTAAAACTGTATTATTTAATCATTTCTTTCCAGAAAGTTCTATAAGGTATAAAACAGTTATTTAGAGTTTTGAGTATCAGTAAATCTAAATTACAGTCTCTAAAAAACACAAATATCAAATAAAAAATTAAAAATCTATTAATATATATGAAAATGGCTTTCTATATGGTTGCATCTTAAATCTTGGAATTGAATCTAGGATTCGCATGTCATTGCTAAATATTAGTATCATAAGCTCAAAATCAAACTGAAAAATATACTAACTGAATGCATTCTCTTCACCACTACAGCTTTTTATAAAAGTTATAGCTACAATATTCAAAAACCTATTTATAAAAAAAATTAATTTTAGGGGCTGGCACTGTGGCATAGTAGGCTAAGTCTCTAAGTACACATATAGGTACCAGTTTGAGTCTCAGCTGCTTCTCTTCCAATCCAGCTCTCTGCTTATGGTCTGGGAAAGCAGCAGAATATGGCCCAAGTACTTAGGCCTCTACACCCACATGGGAGACCTGGAAGAAGCCCCCTGGCTCCTGGCTTCTGATCTGCCCAGCTCCAGCCATTGAGGCCATTTGAGGAATGAACCAGCAGATGGAAGACCTCTCTGTCTCCCTCTCTCTGTCTGTAACTCTACCTCTCAAATAAATAAATAAAAACATTTAAAAAATAATTTTATAACTGAATCACTGTTGAATCACTGGCGAACAAACTGTGCCAAATCCATGCTATAGAATACAACCTGCCAACAGTAAATACAGAATTAGTGACTGAGGCACTGTGGATAAATTTCAAAACCATTATGCTGAGCTAAAGAAACAAGCCACCAAAAAAACACTGTATGACTCCATTCACATGAAATTGTAAACAAATCTCATGTAAACATAGTGACAGAAAACAGATAAGCGGTCGCCTAGGATGAAAGAGGTGGAGAAATAGGGATTAACTAGTCAACTGGGAAGAGGCATAACAGAGCCTTGACCCAGCCTACTGCAGGCATTTGAAGAGTGAACGCAGGGATGGAAGATCTCTCCTCTTTCACCTTTCAATCAAGGGAAAATAAGCAGCACACGGATTCAGAGGCACGCTGACTGAGCTTGGGTTTCAGTTCCGCTACTTGCTGGTGTTTTTATTTAAGCCTCTGTTTTTCAGTTCTCTGGTCCTTAAAATTAGGGCAAAATAATGCTGACCTTGCACTATGGTTCTGATTCAATAATTCAGTTGACACATGGCACAGCGGAAGCACTCACTAAATGTCAGCTGTTATTATTATAGAAAGCAACCAGTGTCTCTACAACTGAAGAAATGAGCTAATCTGCATATTTCCTCCAAACATTCTTTTCCTTGCCTTCAAGCATACTCCCACACAAGCCCAATTTTGAAAAGAGACATGTCATCTGAGTTTTCTCCTGAGCTGACTGCTAAGGGATCGAACTTCCTCAAATGACACGTGGGAAGAGGGCGAATAATTGTTGTCCTCCCTATATCACAGCTTGTTGTGAGCACTGAATAATCCAATTTGTATGATGGAGTCTTGTAAGCCACAAGCACTTTAGGACTATAAAACACTAATATTAATGTGGCTGCTCAGATTGAAGGGGTCTATTCAACAAGTACACATCCAGAACATCAAATAGACTGAGGAAAACCTTAGCACCCTCGAGGACTATCATCCACAATTTTAGGTTTTACTTTTCAAAGTCAGAAAGAGAGGGGGCCAGCACTGCCAGCACTGTGGCACAGCAGGTTAAAGCCCTGGACTGAAGCACCAGCATCCCATATGGGCACCAGTTCTAGACCCAGCTGCTCTTCTTCTGAACCAGCTCTCTGCTATGGCCTGGGATAGCAGTAGAAAACTTGGGCCCTACATCAATTTTGGGAGACCCTGAAGAAGCTCCTGGCTCCTGGCTTCGGATTGGCGCAGCTCCAGCTGTTGTGGCCATCTGGGGAGTGAATCAACGGATGGAAGAGCTCTCTGTCTCTACCTCTCTCTGTAACTCTTTCAAATAAATAAAATAAATCTTTAAAAAAAAAAAAGAAAGAAAGAAAGAAAAACAAAGTCAGAAAGAGAAATAGAGAGAACTAACATCCACTAGTTCCTGCCCTCAAATGCCCACAACAGCCAGGGTTGGGTCATGCCAAAGCCAGGAGCCAAGAACTCGACCTGGGCCTCCTATATGAGTGGCAGGGATCACCTACTGTCTCCCAGAGTGTGCACTAGCAGAATCTGGAATCAGAAATGGAGCCGAGACTTAAACCCAAGCACTCCAATATGGGATACAAGCAGCATCTTAACCATTACACCAAATACCTGCCCTAATTGTTTGTTTTTTAACTAGCAGAGAGTAACTAATAGCAAAATTATGGATAAACACAATACTTTTAACACATGCAACAGACTGCAAAATTCAGAATAAGTATCTAAGCTTTATAGAATGCATCAAACCTTTCAGAAAAGTGTAATTGATTATGAATTTTAGTTGTTAAAAGATGTCATTGTTAATGTTTTGCTATACACACATTCTTAGTGAAATGTAATTTTTCTTCAAACTCATGAGGAAAATAATACAATTTAAGAAGTAGAGCTTAGGTAAACCGAATGAATTTAAAAAGTCTAAGAGATCAATGGGATTCAAAGTGTAGAAACTGGATGATACTTCAGGCTTTGCTCAGTGAGTCATTATTTTACTCAAAACAAGTTACTCAATCTCAGATGACTCACCTTTTACAAAACTACAATAACATCACTTACAATGACATTAGCCTAGCACTTGGGATTCATGAAGGAGAACACACACAAGACACAATGACCTTGAGTGGCTAGAATGTGTTCATTTTAATTCCCGCCTTGCACTCAGTTATTGTCCTCCTAAAGTCACATACACACAAAGTCTCTGAGAAAAGTGTATCCATCTTGAAATATTTCATGCGAGTACCATGGAATTTTTCAAAAATCACCTATGGCTACAATTTCACATTTTAACCAAACAGAACTACAAACACAACCTTTTAAACTAGGCAAAGTGTAATTTTTATCTTTCTAAACAATGTCCAGTCACTAGGTTTAAATATACACATTTACTGTGCATTGTTCATTCAGCAAATTCATTTAGCACCAACTATATGTAAGTCTGTACATCATCTATTGAACACAACCTCAGCTTTTATGAAGAAAATGCAAAACATGATAAAGTTTGGTACTCTTTTTCTTTATTGAATTGGTGTAAATAGAGTAAGTCATCATTTTTGATGAGCGTTAAGTGTCACTGTCCCACACACAGTATGTACTGATTATCTGACAACAGCATAAGGGGAGGGTGCACGTTTTAGGGGAAGATATGACATTTCCTCACTGATTTTTATTATTTTTAAAGAAAGCAACTCACACTGTTAGATAATTTTGAGGCACATTTTTAAAGTTATAACATATATTTTGTTATATTTTAAATTATATCAAAGCACTTCTGTAGTGCTTTACATTTTCACTGGACACTCATTTTAAACAACCCTATGTGCCAAGTAATTTTAATATTAAACTTTCCTATCTTATCCAGTAAGTCACTGAGTAGGCTGATAAATAGCAAGATAAATTTTATTATTGTTTTTAAAAAAACAAACATACACAATCAGCCTCCCATGCAGAGATAATCCATCTTGGAACAAAAACTTAGAATTAGATCCAAACTTCATCAGTGGTGTTCTAGATAAAGGGGAACAATGAAGTCAAGTTTCCCCTCCTCATTATGCCAGGGCTGGAGGTAGGGAAACTCCCACAGCGGGTATGTGAAGCTGGATGACTGGGCTCAGGTGCCCCCTAGAGACTTCAGGGGCAGCCTCTCCTGCCCCGCCCCGCCCTGACTCTGGAAGGTGTTGTGAGTGCAGAGCACTGAATGCCGGCCAGTGGGAGGATGAGAACTCGCTGGAGGGGAAGGTAGGTCTCAGCAGGGAGGAGACCCAAATGGATGCAGTCATCATGATCATGATCATGATTATCTGTCACAGTGAACAGTTGCAGGACAGAGTCGCTTTCTGAAGAGTTCAAGGACAACCTGTGTAATACCTTATTTCCCAAGACACAAAGCCAAAGCAGCAGGTTACACAATTACTTGTTGGTTTATGCAGAAGGAGATTTTTTAGTTACATTTTCCAAATTCCAATTGGCACTCCAAAAACTTAATGCTATAAAACTATGTTCTGGAATGTGTAATAAGTGTCATAAAACACAATATACACATAGATCTAAATACCTTCTATCATCCTGATAATTTGTTTCTGAATCATAAATCTTTGCAGGATTAATGCTTGATTTGTTGGGGAAAATCAACAAATAACAGTTTTACATTTCAGTCAAATGGAACTTAAGGCCAGTGCCGCGGCTCACTAGGCTAATCCTCCGCCTGCAGCGCCAGCACCCCAGGTTCTAGTCCCGGTCAGGGCGCCGGATTCTGTCCCAGTTGCCCCTCTTCCAGGCCAGCTCTCTGCTGTGGCCCGGGAGTGCAGTGGAGGATGGCCCAAGTGCTTGGGCCCTGCACCCGCATGGGAGACCAGGAGGAAGCACCTGGCTCCTGGCTTCGGATCAGCGCAGCGCGCCGGCCATAACAGCCATTTGAGGGGTGAACCAATGGAAGGAAGACCTTTTTCTCTAACTCTGCCCATCAAAAAAAAAAAAAATAGAACTTAAGCTAAAGAATCCAAAAAAAAGTATTCCTCCAATATTTTCAACTGTACATTTTTAACTAGGTCAAGCTCCACGTCTCCTGAAACTGTAGGTTTATTCATTCATTAACCCAACAAATACTCTAAGCACATCCTGGCCACATTTGGTATTATGCCTCCTAAATATCTGTGATATCCACCTCCACCTCCACCTCCACCACCACTCTCCTCCAAGCCACTACTCATCATGTCCTAGCTGGTTGACCACCTTCCAATCCTCTCCACACAGAACTGGGCCTACCACCCATGGGTTTAAGCCCTTGGAAGGCTTCCAATTTCCTTGAAATCAAGACCACAATCCAGCAACGTCCAGCTGGGCCCCTCTCTCCTTATTCAAATTGGGTGCTTCCTTCTCTTCTTCCTTCAACAACCCTACTGGCCAACGGTCTACACGGGGAAGTGATTACTATGGTCAGGTCAGTCCTAACACCCTGCTCCTTCCTAGCCAGCACCTTCTCACAGACTCCCCTTTGCCTGGAACAGGCTTCTTCTCCCATTTGGGCTGAGCTAGCTCCTACTCACAGTCAGGTCTTAACTCAAGTATCATCTCCCCTGAGCAGCCTTGAATAGCCTTCGCCTCCTTCCCCATCCCCCCTTTAACCAGTTCAGGTTCTCCTAGTCTATGTCTTCATAGGGAACTCTAGTTTTCCTTCAAAGCTCTTAGCACAAGTTTGAGTTGTACATTTATTTGTAAAACTATTGAAGTAATATTTGCTTCTCCCAAAGTAAGCTCTCTCAGGGCTGAGACCGTCTGTTTTGTCCTCTGCTGTAGTCCTGGAATCAAGAGCAGTGCACAGGAGATGATCGAGATTTGTTGAATATACCAGAGTACTTCAAAAAGGACATAGAAAATGGATCTAAAAAGTAAGTTTATGAAGGGCCAGTACTATGGCGTACTAGGCTAACCTCCACTTGTGGTGCCGGCATCCCATATGGGCACCAGCTTGTGTCCCTGCTGCTTCTCTTTCAATCCAGCTCTCTGCTATTGACCTGGGAAAGCAGTGGAAGATGGCCCAAGTGCATGGCCCCTGCACCTACGTGGGAGACCAGGAAGAAGCTCCTGGCTCCTGGCTTTGGATCTGCTCAACTTCAGCCATCACTGCCATTTGGGTAGTGAACCAGCAAATGGAAGACCTTTCTCTCTGTGTCTCTCCCTCTCTGCCTGTAACTCTGCCTCTCAAATAAACAAATAAATAAATCTTTTTTATATAAAAAAGTAAGTTTATTTGGGTACAAAAAGCATTTTGAAATCCATGCACACGTTTTTTGTATGTTGTGCATTTCCATGAACTTTTTGAGGATCCTTTGTATGCATGGGTTTCAAAAATATTTTGCACCAAATTAACTTATCTTTTAATTCCATCATTCCATGAACTTTAGGGGTAGACTATTCCCTTAATGAAGGCTGGAACAATGCATGTACTATTTTCTGGGAAGTTCCAGTACTTAGTATGGGATACCACACTAAAAGCATTCAATAAACATTTGGGGAAAAAACTGGCACTCAATAAACATTTTCAATGGTGTTAATATATTTCTTCTCCTATTTTCTTGGAACATTTATCAGCTATTTTTCTACTTACTTATTAACTCTGAATTTTCCATCATTCATTATTTAAGACTGAATGAACAAACCCTAGCTGATCAAGGCATAGTGACCAAGCAGTCCATTACAGAGGAGGTGGTAAGAGGATGCCTTGAATATATTTCATCTGCATCTATTTGTTTTGGTTACTTTCTTCTAAATACACTTGAATCATATGGAAATGAATTCCACTTACTTTCTTCTCCTTAAAAATTAATAAAGAAGTTTAACTAACAGGAACTTAAAAAACACTAATAACTTGTGTGCATTTCACTAACATATTTGTTGAATTCAATTAATATTTGCAGAACTCTCTCAAGGTATATGGCATTCTATAGGGACACAAAATTTTTTTATCTAAAACAAACTTTTAATTTGGCAACTTCACAAGATGTATTGATACAAATCACATTGCTCAATATCTAGTGACTCACTAGAAAATGATCTTGAGTTTCAACAAGTAATCTTTTAATTTGTGATGCTTCTTTTTTTTTTTTTTAAGGAAATTAACCTGAGGACTTTTTCCCATACAACTAAAGGACACTAGAAGTTGTTTTCACAAAATAGATTAACTTGGTTTCTATGTAGTGTTTTTTTTTGTTTTGTTTTGTTTTGTTTTTTTAAGGAAAAAAGAAATGTGTCCATAGCTATTCACTTACAAAAGCAACCTTGGGATCCCTAATTCATCATTCTAGTGTGCTTTGTATGTAGACAATCAACTAACTATGAAATATAACTGAGTTATCTTAAAGCAACAGATAGAACACTGGTTTTGCATGGAAAAAAAATGCCTTTGAAAACATAACTCCTGGCAAACTGGATCAAAACAGAACTTGTTCCCCTTTACTCAACAAAGGTGCTCTAATACACTGTGCCTTCAGTCAAACCAGCATTTACTAAGCTTCTCTGAGCAGATGTGGCAAGCACACAGATAACTTTACCTTGAGCTATAAAATGACCTGCCTGGGAGAGAAAACACAGATGCTATACCAAAGAAGTTTGGAAGAGAGCGAGAGAGAATTATGTAGGGCTGGATAGAAGGACCACTCTTAGGGCAGAAGCAGCACCTGATTAGAACTGTGAAGAGTATATAAAATGTCAACAGAGTGCTAGGTGAGAGTGGACAGGCCAGAAAAGGAGCAGAGAGCATCTCCTCTGGAATGTTTTCCCACAACCTAACAACTCCTAAGTTCCTTGACTGTGACAGATACATATTCTTTTTAGGAGGATTTCTGAGTCTGATTCCTTGAAGGCAGGGCTATCCAGAAACAAATCCCCGGTGCTTAATACAGCATCTGGCAGGACATGCGTTCATGCTGGCTGGAACAATGCTTAGAAATACCACATTAGGTTCATACATTGTTTTCACATGCTTGAAATTTTCAGGGAAAAGACTGGCTGAAATTTGATGAACACTGTTAATTAAGCCTCTCATTTGGCCCAATTTAAAATAAAAGCAAATGTTCTTTTAATTTTTTATTTTAGAACCAGTTGTGCTATTGCATGGGTATGCCTCAAGTTCTAAAATTTGGGGCTGACAATACATGGTGTTGTAAACTACAGCAAATGAAAGGAAAAGAAAGCCAACAGCATCATAAAGTGCCCACTAATCAATTTTTGTTAGGAAGAATATCCTACTCAGCAGTGGGATAATGCAATACTTGTCAGATGAACAACCCAGAAGAAAAAATATGGATAGTCAGGGAAAGTTTCTTTAGAGGGAAACAAAA
The DNA here is from genome assembly GCF_033115175.1 of Lepus europaeus. Taxonomy (NCBI): domain Eukaryota; kingdom Metazoa; phylum Chordata; class Mammalia; order Lagomorpha; family Leporidae; genus Lepus; species Lepus europaeus. Next base: position 21,570,464 of record NC_084844.1, read on the forward strand.
ATCCAATATTCAAGGCTAGATTTTGCAATAACTACATGTTGCAATAAAGAAATGAGATTTTAATTGAAAGGGGAGGATAATTACAGCTTAGGAGCCAACTAGTTGATCAATGCCACAATCAGAAATGCCTCAGTGACAAGCCTTGTCTCCACACCCAAGAGGATGAACCCCAAGAGTGAGAAGAACAGTTTCCATTACAAATGTGTTCAAGACTCTGGAGCCACCCTGAAACTGGTGATTGGGGGGGGGGGGGGCTGATGTTATTAATATTAACTATTAAATTTAAATAATTCCCACAACTTTAGTTAAGAAAACAAGAAATTCTGTGTTAAATATTTAACTTTGGAAGTAGTAGTACCCTAGAGATTGATGCAATGGGATAAAACAGCATGCATTTCTAATAAAATACTCCTAGAGCTAATGCTAGAAACAAATAAAAGAGATCAGATTAATACAACAGATGTAGAAGTGATCCAAGTAAAAGCCCATCACATGATAATGGAAGTGAAAACCAGGCTATATATGGAAAAGTTGAATGGACTGTAATCCTTTAACTTGGATCCAATCTAGGAAACTAGGTGTAAATCCCTGGATTAACGTTATAAAGAATAATGTGCCTGTCAGTCTAGGTTCAACAGGAGTGCATCATTATCAATTAGTAATGTCTGCCATGTGTATAGAACAAGAGAGTGGCAGCAAGAACACCTTATGTTAGTTTTCTCTACACATGCCCTAAAACTATTCTTTATCATCAGATCCTGAGCGGGAACAGTGAGTAAATCAATTTACAACTAACTTTTGGAGGTCATGCTTATGATACTATTCTTAAAAGCTGTAACAGACAGTATAGGAATACATTATGAAGCAACCAAAAGGCAAGACGATGGCCAATTATCAAGAGGGATTTTTATAATACAGAGGACAGACTAGGATGTCGTGGTTAAGACACCACTTAGGTTGCCTACATTCCTTATCAGAGTGAGTGGATTTGAGTTCCTACTCTGTTTCTGATTCCACTTTCCTTCTAGTGTGCACTTTGGGAGGCCGCAGGTGATGGCTCAAGTAGTTCCATCCCCATTACCCTTGTGGGAAACCAAGATTAAGTTCCTACTTCCTGACTTTGGCCTGGCCCAGTCCTTGCGGTTGCAGGCATTGGGGAATGAACCAGCAGCACAGGATATATTTCTCACTCTGCCTCACTCTCTCCCCTCAACCTTTCTCTGATGCTCTACCTTTCAAATAAATAAATATTTAAAATTTAAGCAAAAATTACTTCAGAAAACTCAGCATGATCTAGACTGTTCCTCTCAGCCCTGCAAGCCCAGGAACTGGACTCTATTACACCCAGAGGTAACTCAACACCTGATGACAGATTTAAAATTATTGTATTCACACAATAATGATGGATAAATCAGAACGCCAGCTAACAGTGAGGAACAGATCTTTTCACACATTCAAGGTTACTTTCCTTTTTTAAAAGATTTATTTATTTATTTGAAAGTCAGAATTACACAGAGAGAGGAGAGGCAGAGAGAAGAGAGAGGTCTTCCATCCGATGGTTTACTCCCCAGATGGCTGCAGCTGCCGGATCTGCGCCGATCTGAAGCCAGGAGCCAGGAGCTTCTTCCTGGTCTCCCATGCAGGTATAGGGGCCCAAGGCCTTGGGCCATCTTCTACTGCTTTCCCAGGACATAGCAGAGAGCTGGATTGGAAGTAGAGCAGCCAGGACTAGAACCGGCGCCCATATGGGATGCTGGCACTCCAGGACAAGCCATTAACTCGCTGTGCCACAGCGCTGGCCCCAAGGTTACTTTCCTTTAAAAAAAAAATTACTTTATTTATTTGAGAGAGAGAGAGAAAGAGTCTTCCATCCACGGGTTCACTCCCCAAATGGCCACAATGACCAGAGCTGGGCCAAGCTGCAGCCAGGAGCCAGGAGCTTCTTCCAGTTCTCCCATGTCGGTGGAGGGACACAAGCACTTGGGCCATCCTCTGCTGTTACCCCAGGATCATTAGCAGAGAGAAGGATCAAAAGTGTAGAGCCAAGACTTGAACCACCGCCCATATGGGATGGTTCATCATAGGCGAGGGCTTTACCTGCTACGCCACAGTGCCAGTCCAAGGTTACTTTCCTTAGCACACACTTCCCTAAACATCTGCTACAGTGACTTAAAAATGTGAAGTTCCTTTCATTTTTTAAAAAGATATCATGTGGGGCCAGTGCTGTGGTATAGCAGGTAAAGCCGCCACCTACAGTTTGAGTCCCGACTACTCCACTAGCTCCTAGCTTCTAGCTTCAGATCAACCCAGCTCCTACCATTGCAGCCATTTAGGGAGTGAACCAGCAGATGGAAGATTTTCTCTCTCTCTCTCTCTCTCTCTCTCTCTCTCTGGGTCTGCCTCTCTATAACTCTGCCTTTCAAATAAATATATCTTTTTTTTAAAAAAAGATACATGTATCTATCTGTTCTATATAAATTCCCTGTGATGATTTTTTTTTTTAAGATTTATTTATTTGAAAGAGTTACAGAGAGAGAGAGAGAGAGGTCTTCCATCCGCTGGTTCACTTCCCAACTGGCTGCAATGACTGGAGCTGCGCCAATCTGAAGCCGGGAGCCAGGAGCTTCTTCAAGGTCTCCCATATGGGTGCAGGGGCCCAAGGCCTTGGGCCATCCTCCACTGTTTTCCCAGGCCATAAGAGAGAGCTGGATTGGAAGTGGAGCAGCCAGGACTCAAACTGGTGTCCATATGGGCCCACATGTAGGCGGCGGCTTTACAGGCTATACCACAGCGCCAGCCCAAAATTTAAATTGTTCATCAAACAAGTGGTTTCCAACATCACTTGACTGAGGGTTCACTGTTTCTTAGGTCACAATTACTTCTGATTTCTCTCTCCTTCCAGGTCCTATGTCACTTCTTGGCTCCTTACATGTTCTTTTCTTTGTTTCCCAGAGAACACACTTCCTAAACATCTCTAAAGAGCTCCAAGATTCAACTTGCTTCTCTTTTTGAGTGTTTTCTACACTCACATTTCGTTCTCCCTTTGTCTCCCTCTCCTCATCACTCATTTGTCTTTTATGTCCACTTAGGCCTGCTATAGCAACGCAAGACACAGAAGACTTCATTCTGTCTCCACTCGTTCCTTCTCCTGTGACAGATGGCCTGGCTTCTGTGCACCAAATTGTCCAGAAAATTCTTGCTCCCAGATCTGGTGGCAGTATCATGGGCATATTGCTTCCAGCCCGCATTTTCCATGGTCTCCCTACAGAATTTGAAACGTAAAGGAGTAACAAGTGCTGGGGTTCTACAGCACAGTAGGGTGCCCATAGATAATGTTGCTTTTCTGTATATCTCTTCACTAAATTAGGAGATGGCATTTTGGATACGTTTGCTACAAAGAACTGTTAAGTGCTTGAAAGGATAAATACATTTTCTCTGGTTGGACATGATACAATGTATATTTGTAATGAAATATCAGAATACTGCATAAAATATGTACAATTTTTATATGTGTGTTAAATTTTTAATTAAAAATTCAAGACCTGGAAGAATCTCCTTCTGGAAACCCTACGAGGATAATAAATCCAGGCCGTGATTTCCTGAGTTTTCCCCAAACCTCTGTTTCACTGTTTATTCACTCTTTATGTCTGTCTCCTGGTTCTTTCTTTGAGTGTTACCTCTCAAGCTCTTCTGCTTCTCCTCCAATGATGCAGTTCCTCATGGCTTTATCCTTGGTCATACTTGCTACCCATTTGGGCAAAATCTCATGGCTTCTCTTTGCCAGTAACTTTCAAAACTAGTCACAATCTCTCTCTCTCTCTCTCTCTCTCTCTCTCTCTCTCTCTCTCTCTCTCATCCTAAACCCACACTGCAGTTGCCTATAATATATCTATACCTGCACACTGACAGGTGCCTCAACTCCAATCTTCCCTACCCTGAATGTATTATCTTTCCTTCAAAACCTGCTCTCTGCATCCACCTATCAGTTAATGGCATTCACCAAAGTCCAAGTCTAGAAACCTCCCTCCTTAGTCTCCCCCCTCCCAATCAACCTGCAACCAGCCAATAGTCAAATGCCACCAATTCTATCTTCCATCTTCCCCATCTGACCACTCTACTGCTATTTTCTTGCGGTTCTCATTGTTCGTCCTCTCCCTCACACTCTTACAAGTCCTCCTATTGCATCTCCCAGCCTCCAATTTCCCTCCAGTCCACCTAGTTTACTATCAAAGGTTCCTCTTTCTAAGATGAGAACCCACCTTTGTCAGTAAGTCACCCTTTGGGCTGAATTAGACCAACCAGATAGTCAGCCTCCTAATACCTGTTCCCACAACAGGCAGCCAGGTTTCAGTAGGGAAGGAGGAGAAAATGGGGAACTGTAGCCTGTCAAGGGAGGACAGACGCAACAGGGATGTGGCTTTGGGGTACCAGGGGGCAAACTCAGAGCACAGGACAGCTCGGGGTGTGGAGCAGGGCAGTAGAAAGAGAGCAGAACAAAGCTACAAGCTCAATGATGGAAATGCTGGTAGGTTCTGGTTCCTTGATTCCTCTCCAAAGATGAGGGAAACACCCTCAACTCACACTAAGCAAGGGCAGCCCCACCTCTGCACATGGGAGTGGCTCTTTAGGGGAAGAATCTATTATCCACTGTTACTTAACTCCTGTTACCTCTTATAACCTAATGATTGTTTCCACCTACTTCCCCATTATCGTTCCTTTCATCAGCTGAGGGGGTGAGAAGGAAAGGGGTGAGCTGGTTTCTGCAGTCTCAAGACATAAGTCTGCCAAAGAGGATTAGATCTCATTGTATTCAATTACCTGATCCCCTCTGAGCTGTTCCCTTTCCTCCTACCATAACTGCAGTGGTGAGCAGTCCTCTTGAGGGGACTGAAAGAAGTTTAGGAAGTTCCCACACAGCAAACATAACATGCACCCAGGAGCATTTTCCTCCTGTGAAACTCACACCATTAGACTCAAAAAGAACTGAAGCAAAGGGCTGTCCATGGGGATACATCACCATCATTTCTGAGAAATAATTTAGAGCTTCATTTTAAGACCATTCTTTCTCCTTTCTATTTTGCCAGTAGGCCACCACTCTCTTGGTCTTGTGCACTTCAACCAATAATCATGTGATAATTACCATTCTTCCAATAGGTATTTTTGTATGTCCATAATAGCATACCTAGAAACTAAGCATTGACCTAGCTCCCAGTCTCTCCCAAACCAATGAGAACACTTACATCATGTTAATCTTCCGAGAGCAGTACTTCTCTCAAAGGCAATCGGCAGCTCCATATTGCCTATTAATGGTGCTCAATATAATTTTTCTTCCCAAAGCAGCTAAAGGACACAAAGTATTCTCAATAGCAATAATTTACTTGCTGTGGTGCTTCACAGTGAAAGGGGACAAGTTCGGAATCTCAGGGAGGGGTGTTATCTGTGTGTAATTTGAAAATTTTCCCCAGGTAAATAAAAGTGATATAAAAATGCAGTCAGTAGACTAACAGAGGCAGATGCAGAAGATGAAGGGCACAGAGGAAAGTGACATCCTTTCCCATCCACTTTTGTAGAAGTCTCGTGTCCTCTGCTGGGAGGGATCAGTCTCTTCTGAGAACATTGTTTCTGGCCTCAATTACGCTGAAAGGCACTGACTCAACGACCCGCTTACCCTATTGGCCCGCGTCTATCTCTGAAAAGATCTCAAACACCAACACAGCCACAAGCACTACATCAATGTCTCAACTTGGTTAGGAGTGGACTTGGGAAATTCACATCCACCTCTTGTGACCTTCACTTACTCCTGTTTATGACAAGGTAACTGGAGAAAACTATCTCCTCCCTTCCAGCTCTAAGACGTGAAAGTTCTACATATCAACAATTTAAACCACTAGAGTGCTGTATCAGAAGCAGCAGCAATTAACAGAGCATAAAATGAACATAATGATTGTTTCACCTGATCATGAGAGGGAACTGAGAGAAGAATGAGAAGGGAGTTCAGATTATTAAGATCTATTCCTTTGCCTAAATTATTAAAATACACCTACACCTATGTTACAGTGTTTGCACAAGGTGATGAAGGTGTTACCATCTCAACTATCCAGAGAAGAGCATATGAAGCAGAATGTACCTGCACTCCCTTTCAGGAGAGTCTTCATTGCCTACAGTACTGATGAGAGACAGTAGCCCCTCCCACCACTTAGACTCAGCCAATCGGGACACTGGTACTTGAAAAAAGAGACCAAGAGGGTGGAACATGCAGTGGAGGTCATATTGAATGTGGGGCTTTTGTTGTGATTTCTGCCAACAAGCCCTCCAGAGCACCCCTGCTCCAGCACATCTCCTAACCCTTACCTTCCTTCTAGAAGCCACTAAGATCCTTCCAGTAAATTCCCTTCTTTAATGCAACCGGAGTCTGTCTCTGACTATCGTAACTAGCTAAACCATGAAGCCCACCTGACTCCTCCTGGAACAGTCACTTAACTGCATCTTCCATTTTTTTCTACCCTTTATACATACCCTGCCTTTCCACATTGGCTATCAGCAACTACACTGTTAGAAAAGAAACAAGAACAAGCTGTTGTCTCTACCTGGACATTACACTTTGATAAACATTTATTTAACTTTATTTCATGGTGGTACAATTATTCATTGTCCTATTAACCTCTGTGGAGTCCAAGCAGAAAACAACTGGCATACTCAAATTAGGACAAGGAGAGTTTAATAAAGGATTATTTACAAAAATGTGGGTATGGTGTAGAGAAACCACCATGGAGGGGGAGGCTGGGTGGCATAGCATGTGGCAGTGGCTAAGACACTACCTGGGACACCTGCATCCCATCTCACAGTGCTTGGGTTCAAGTCCTGGCTCCACATCTGATTGCAGCTTTCTGTTAATGCACACCCTGGAAAGCAGCTGTGACAGATCAAGTACCTGTGTCTCTGCTGCCCATATAGGGGAATAGATTGAGTTCCTGGCTTCTGGCTTTGGCCTAGAACAGCTCCCAACTATTGCAGGCATTTGGAGAGTAAACCAGCAAATGGACTAGATTCTCTCTCTCTCTCTATCTCTCCCCCCACCATTTCAAATAAAAATACATTTAAACTTTTTTGTAAAGAATGAAAACACCAGAACATGTAGATACTATCACCCATCCACCCACACCCCACAACCCACCCCACCCCACTCCCGTGCCCTTTGTTTCAAGAGACAAAGGAAAGTAACTCAGGGAAAATCAGGAGAAGGGCCACTCTGAGAGCAACTGTGGCTTTCAATGAAAGGACATGGCCAAGCTATAGAGGGAGTCAGGGGAATAAATACCCCAAATACCTCTCCTCCCTCTCCCGTTTCTTGATGGGGTCTCCACTGGAAAAATATAATGAAAGCCAGAGCTTTCACTGGAAGGCACTTTGGATGCTTAGGATAGACTGGGAGATAAAAGATGAAGAAATGGCAGAGAGAAGACTGAAGAAGAGGCAACTTCCTGAAATTCATGGCTGACTCTAAGAACAAAACCCCAAGAACTGGGGACAGGAGCTGCAAAACATCTGTTTTTTTAAAGTACAGAGGGGAGGGCCGGCACGGTGGCGCACTAGGTTAATCCTCCACCTGTGGTGCTGGAATCCCATATGGGCGCCTGGTTCTAGTCCCGGTTGTTCCTCTTCCAGTCCAGATCTCTGCTGTGGTCTGGGAGGGCAGTGGAGGATGGCCCAAGTGCTTGGGCCCCTGCACCTGCATGGGAGACCAGGAAGAAGCACCTGGCTCCTGGCTTCAGATCAGCACAGCTCCGGCCATTGCAGCCATTTGGGGAGTGAATCAATGGAAGGAAGACCTTTCTCTTTGTCTCTCTCTCTCTCTCACTGTCTGTAACTCTACCTGTCAAATAAATAAATAAATAAATAATCTTTAAAAAAATAAAATAAAGTACAGAGGGGATAAAAGTAAGAAAATCCAAGCCTTCTCTTCAGTCTTCTCTTCCATGTGAATTTCTTTTTTTTTTTTTTTTTAAGATTTATTTATTTGAAAGTCAGAGTTACACAGAGAGAGAATAGGCAGAGAGAGATCAAGTCTTCCATCTGCTGGCTCACTCCCCAAATTGTCTGCAACGGCCGGAGCTGCGCCAATCTGAACCCAGGAGCCAGGAACCTCCTCCAGGTCTCCCACACGGGTGCAGGGGCACAAGGACTTGGGCCATCTTCCACTGCCTTCCCAGGCCACAGCAGAGAGCTGGATCAGAACTGGAGCAGCCAGGTCTCGAACCGACGCCCATATGGGATGCCGGTGCCTCAGGCTCCCAAATGTATTTCTAACAAGACTAAATGACATTTGTGTTGAAGGCAGGCTGACCTTGTAAGCAGGCAAAACATGATTTTAGCAGACTTCTGCCCCAACTACTTTCTCTCCTCTTTCTTATCAAGAACTGAAATTCCTATCACAGGTAACAATCTCTCATGTCACAATTAAAGAAAAAGTTCAAAATACAAATGCCTAAGTTCCTAAAATGACATACATGGAATAAGACTATCTTTCTACTACTCCAAATGAACAACATTGTATCTTTTCCTTAGACATAAGAAAGGAGTTGAAACAAAGGAAAGTCCATGGCTTCAGAAGTAGAGAGAAATTTCAACATAAAACAACAAACGGGAGAGAACATAGAGGTTGAGATACCAATGACAAACTGTAAGAACATCCCAACTTTGTCCTAACATGCCCTGTCCAGTTCCAGCAGTGCCCAGATATCCAGAATCAACCCCTACTCAGATACTGAGCTTAGGAGGAATTTGGATCAAGAAGCACACGTGACCGTTGTCTAAAACCAGGGCCCATAATGGTCCCATAGGACTGCCTGGCACCGACTAAGCACTCAAGAAGTGTTTCTTGAATGAGTGTGTGACGTAATTAAAGTTCTGAGTTTCAGACACCACTGTGGGCTAGAGTGGGGAAGGAGGCAGAGGAGAGGGAAAAGGAGAGAACAAGCACTTGGTGCCTACTATGTGCAGGGAACTAGTACTTATTTCTCACTGGTACTCCAAACATCTTTTGGAATGAGGAAACTGAGAAGATAAGTCATTCTATCCGGACTGGCCAGGACTTACACAACAGTAAGACCAGGACTCAATCAAAGTTTGGTTAAACTCTACAGTGTATGCCTTACTCCACACAGACTCCTTGGAACAGGGCTAGGAGCTGGTTCAGAAAATTTCATGGAAGGAAAGGGAGACCTAAACTGGCTCATGAAGACGACATACCACAGGATCAGATAGAAACAAAGACCTCTGTTAGAGGAACGCCTGCAGTCTACAACCACACATGCTCATTCATCATGGCTCAAAAGACAGCCAAGAAATGACGGCCTTCTCTGTTTTTCCTTCATATACCTGGCTTCTGTCACATGTACTCAACACTCTGATGCAGCAACACCTGAGCACATGCGGCTCATCAATCACTCAAATAAGGGACAAAGAGATTAAGTTAAAAAAAAAAAAAAACCCACACTTTAAAAACAGCTCATTAAAGATGATGTAACTTCACACAGACACAGATACAAAAGTTCTTCAATGGCCTCTCCTGTATCAGCTCTGGGGCTATACTTTGACTTTAGATCCCTGCTCCACTTCCATGCCACAGCTTGCTCCTCTGGGTTTGGATAGCGCAGCCTGCAGGAAGTGGCTGTGGGTCTGCTGTGGCCTTAGAGGGAAGCTATGTCCTGGTGGGGGCTCAGCGAGAATGCAGGAGATTGGTGCGAAGCCCCCTGGTGGAGTCGGTGGTGCTGAGGGCAGACCCACCAATGACAGGGGATGCAGTAGCATGAGGGCCAGACCAAATGAGACCCTTGGAAATTCTGGTACTTCTGATGATTGTGGCCCTCTTTCAAGTAATAACAAGGAAGCTATGCAGAATTGAAACCGCCACAGGCGGAGGATTAGCCTAGTGAGCCGCAGTGCCAGCCTCACTTGATCTTCACAGTACACCCACCCTAAAGAAGAGCAAACTTAGGTTCGTAGGTCATTCGCTCCAGGTGGTGCCAGAGGTACAATTTTAACTCAGGTCTTGACATGTTCCTCTGATGGCGCTTTGTTCAGCTACCACGGGGAAGCTGCCCTGGAGGCCGACAGCAAGGGGCTCCCCAGTGTCTTGGGTGAACCGCCGCTGAACAAAACCGATGAGCGTTCCGGGAGGAAAGCCAGCCGGAGGAGCTGATCTACCTCAGAGAGAACCGTAAGGGGCAAGAATGCACGAGGTGAGCCAGAAGTTTCAGGATGTCAGTACTGGTGAAGAGAACGGCAGTGGTGGGTGTCACTAGAGGACACTCTTTTCTAAAACACAGGTAAAGTTAACAGACTGGAAAACAAAATTGCCCTCTCCCAGTGATAGTAAAGAGCAAATAAATCACGGATAGGAAAACATTTGACAAAATGTGCAGGACTCTTATATTGGTCCGTAATTTTTTTAAAAGATTTATTTATTTATTTGAAAGAGTTACACAGAGAGAGAAGGAGAAGCAGAGAGGGAGAGAGACAGATCTTCCACCTGCTGGTTCACTCCCCTCTTGGCGCAATGGCCGGAGCTGTGCCAAGCCGAAGCCAGGAGCCAGGAGCTTCTTCCAGGTCTCCCACATGGGTAAAGGGGCCCAAGGACTTGGGCCATCAACTTGTGTACAATACGTAACCACTCTAAGCTTCCAGTTATTTCTCGTACACAGGGGCTGAGAACAGGGTTGTTCAGTGGGTTGCCTGAGAAAACAAACATAAAGGCCTTAACACAGTGTCTGACCCAGATAAATGCTGAATCAATGTTAGTATGAAAGGCAGTGAGAGCTCCTATTGTCCCTGCTGTTCTTAAGAGCACCTTGATGGCTATCAGCGTGATGGGTACAGCAATACAATTAACCCCAATTTTGGCAGTGGAGGGTCTTCATCCTGGGATATTTTATTTAAAAAATAAATAATATTTAATATCTTACAGCTCTATTAATCTATTAATTCATCTTATCTTTAAGATTCAAAATTTTGGGGCCGGCACTGTGGTATAGAAGGTTAAGCCTCCACCTTGAATGCCAGCATCCCATACAGGTGCTAGTTCAAGGCCCAGTTGCCCCACTTCCAATCCAGCTCTCTGCTTATGGCGTGGTAAAGCAGCAAAAGACGGCCCAAGTGCTTGGGCCTCTGCACCCATGTGGGAGACCAGGAAGAGGCTCCAGGCTCTGGCTTTGACCTAGCCCAGCTCCGGCCATGGCAGCTGTTTGGGGAGTAAACCAGTGGATGGAAAATCTCTCTGTGTCTCTCTCTGTCTCTCTCTCTGTCTCTCTATCGCTGCCTTTCAAATAAATAAATAAATATTAAAAAAAAAGATTCAAAATTTCCACCTAGCTCCACACATTTTAGCCAAAATGACCAATAGGGGAAATGTTTGTGACTGACATCAAAAAACTTTAATAGCTTTTGAACTTATGGAAGTTGGAAAATAATTCCAAAGCAACAGAGCCCCTCCATGACGTAGCTGACTACGGAACTAAGACACACACCAAGTGTTCCCCAGAGCCTACAGCAAGAACCTAAAGAAAAGGAATTAATCTCCATAATGTATGTTAGCTCCAGCAGGAACAGCTAGCATTATAAAAGCAGTAATTACGCTTGGCAGCTAATGACTGTGATTTGTTACTTCAATGACTGGTCTGAGCCCAGGACAGAGGCAGGAACCTCCAGAAACCAGGCAGGAAAGCCCTCAGAAAGTCAAGGTGAAGTCTAGACAGGGGACAGACAGGACCTACAAGTCTGACCTCCGCAGAAGCACGACATCTTATCCCACTGCTTCTCCTTCTTTTCAGATTAGTGTACGTATTCATCACAAACGCAATAGCAATAAGGAAGACTTGTCCAGAGTGACAAGGAAATAAAATCTCTTATGTACTTGCTGACTTTCTAAGTCATGACCCTGGAAAACACAATTTTAGGGCACTTCAAGAATTTTAAGACTGCCTCATCATGGTAAAGCAAAACCTCTGAAAACAGATCTGTGTTCAAATCCCAGCAGAGTCTCTTTATTGAATAATTTAGGGCCAGTTACTTAACCTTTTAGTTAGAATTAAATCTACCTCATAAAGTTGCTGTCAGGATGACACAAAAATGCAGGTAAAGTGCTTAGCACAGGGCCTACAAGACAGAAATCTCACCAAGCTCTATAAAATCTAGTCATCCTAGGACTGACTTTGCAAATATTATCTGAACATCTGCTTAACAGGTTTAATCCAAGAAACAAAATGTTCTTTGGGTGTCATCAATCTTCAGCCTTGAAGAGGGAGGCCACAGACGGAATATAGTAAATTGTCTCTGTTGCTATTGTGTGTTACATCTAAGTTATTATTTAAATTTATTCCTATGTCATTCCTTCTTTTTTAAAGACTTTTTATTTATTTGAAAGAAAGAGTTACAGAGAGAGAGAGAGAGAGAGAGAGAGAGAGAGAGAGAGATCTTCCACCCACTGGTTCATTCCCCAAATAATTACAATAGCCAGGGCTGGGCCAGCTCAAAGCCAGGAACCAGGAGCTTCATTCAGGTCTCCCATGTACATGCACTGGCCCAAGCACTAGAGCCATCTTCCACTGCTTTTCCAGACCATTAGCAGGGAGCTAGATTGAAGTGGTGCAGTTGAGACTGGAACCATTGCCTTTATGGGATGCTGGCACTGCAGATGGCAGCTTAACCTGCTGAGCCACATCGCTGGCCCCTCCTCTGCATTCTTACCAATTCCCCCAGAAAAATGATCGACAGAAGAGTTCTATTTATTATGAAACAGACTAGTTGTTTGATTTCTTTAAGTCAAATATTTTGTAAATCTCTAAACAATAAAATTAAGAGAGAAATGTAACTTCTCATACCTTTTCTTTTCTTTCTTTTTTTTTTTTTTTTTGGACAGGCAGAGTGGACAGTGAGAGAGAGAGACAGAGAGAAAGGTCTTCCTTTGCCGTTGGTTCACCCTCCAATGGCTGCCGTGGCCAGCGCGCTGCGGCTGGTGCACCGTGCTGATCCAAAGGCAGGAGCTAGGTGCTTCTCCTGGTCTCCCATGGGGTGCAGGGCCCAAGCACTTGGGCCATCCTCCACTGCACTCCCAGGCCACAGCAGAGAGCTGGCCTGGAAGAGGAGCAACCGGGACAGAATTCAGCACTCCAACTGGGACTAGAACCCGGTGCCCATATGGGATGCTGGTGCCGCAGGCGGAGGATTAGCCAAGTGAGCCACGGCGCTGGCCCAGGGTTCACTTTCAATATTTTAGGATTGGGATGTATGGAGGTTGGCTCATGTATTTTATACTTTCTGCTTCACTATCTTTCAAGAAGACTAAAAGGGATATTAAGTGTCTCTATTCTGTCCTGTGTCAACAGACATTTGTGCTAACACAGTAAACTCATACTGAGCAACTGTCTTTCACAGAATGATGTGAACTTGGCCGGCGCCGTGGCTCACTAGGCTAATCCTCCACCTGCAGCGCTGACACCCCAGGTTCCAGTCCCAGTAGGGGCGCTGGATTCTGTCCCGGCTGCTCCTCTTCAAGTCCAGCTCTCTGCTGTGGCCCGGGAGTGCAGTGGAGGATAGCCCAGGTCCTTGGGCCCTGCACCCACATGGGAGACCAGGAGGAAGCACCTGGCTCCTAGCTTCAGATCAGCACAGCGCGCCGGCCACAATGCGCCAGCCATAGCGGCCACTTGGGGGGTGAACCAACAGAAAAAGGAAGACCTTTCTCTATGTCTCTCTCTCTCTCACTAACTCTGCCTGTCAAAAAAAAAGAGAATGATGTGAACTTGATCAAAAAGAAGAAATCCATGATACACTAAAGAAATGTAAAGGCTAAATCAAATAACTTATAACCTTAAATTATACTGTGCTCAGTGGCTAGATACCAGAAAAACAACTAGAATTGTCAATCTTTTAACACAAAAAAAATGTCAGCTTTCAGAATAGAACTACAGATACATTTCAGGAATTTATCAAGATCATCTCAGCAGATCCGTGCCAAAAAAAGTCAGTGAAGAATAAAATGTGACAGTTTGAATGTTTTCTTAATATATGTAAAGGATACCTATTGTAAGGTATATATTTTTATATACTTAAAGCCCCTCGGGTTTCTTATCTTTCTTATCTTTCTTACAAAATATTCTCAAATCTAAAGAGGTAGAATTCCCTTTAAAGCAAAATTAAATTAGTTGTCTTCAACAAGCACTTATTTGAATTTTTAATACGTACTATTATCAAAACATATGATGTCAGAGTTAGAAAACAAAATACAGGCAAAGAAAGGAATGTGGGAATAGTAAAACATTTTGAGAACAAAAATCTATTAGGTTCAGCAAAAGTATCGGGCACCTCTTTATATGACTTAAATAACTTATCTCATTGGGAGCAACAATGTGGAAGCCGGTATATGTTAATATAAAATACCTGATGTACAACTTGGGAATGGGGACAAAGAGATGGCCATGAACTAGATGAATAGCCTCATGAAGGAGACGGCATTTAAGCCTACAGTTTGGAGCGCGGTAGAATGATCTGAATGAGCACCTAAGTGCAAGAAAGCCATTCCAAGCCAAGAACAACAGAGGCCTCAAATATGGAGCAAAGCACAGTGCCTCAGTCAAGAGTACAAAGAAAGGCCTGCTTGTAATTAAGAACCTTTCAAGAAAATGCTAACACATTGTTTTCTATCAGATCATATGCTATTATTATTCTTAAATGTGTTTTAATATTCAATATTACTATTATGCATATATTATAGGGCATTAAACTAAGACCCAGAAGGTCTGGGTGCACTGCCCATGGCCATGTACTCTGTGAGGAAAATGCAGCCCTCCTCCCACCCCACCACCCTTACTGCCCTCAAGGAGCGTGAGGCTGGGCAGGCAGAGTAGGGAGAGATTATGGAAAAGACTTAATCCAGCCAGAAGGGACTTGAGAGTGCGGATGAAGTGATGACAATCCCACTTCAGGAACATTAGTCACACCACAGTGAAGAGCGCCAATCTGACCGGGCGGAGTGATGAGCCAGGAAAACCCCCTCAGAAACGAGTGAAGTAATCCCTGAGAGAAGTGGTGAAAGCCGGACCAGGGTGTTTGCAGTGAGGTTAGACAGAAACAGATACATCAGATAGGACCAAGAAAAAGTGGCCACACTGGTGACTGGGTGGGCGTAGGCAGTAAGGAAAAGAATGAAGTTAAAAGCGAAAGCATCTGTCAAGCAGAGAAAAGTGAACAGCGTGATCTACCACACGGCTGTCAGGCTGAATGCCTTCTCCTCGCTGGTCGTGTTCCAGCTTCTCACCCTGGCCTCTCCACCATTCACACTGTGCAGGCCTATGGTGGACTGAACAGTGGGTCAGGCTCTGAACAGAAATGTTTACTAAATGCTCATTCTACCTCTGCAAGCCACTGTTCTAAATGCCTATATTTATTAACTCTGGCTGCCATCACAAATTAGCATTCCTACTTTACAAAGGAGGAAACAAACAAATCCACTCAGCTTAGAAGTGGTGGGACCTGCATTATACCCCACGCAGTCTGACGCCAGAACCCCCTTACTTCATCACTCTGCTATCCTACATTCAAAACCATTCAGCACTTTGCATACCACAGTATAGTCCCAGAAAATCTGTACAACATGTGAGTGTCTACAGACCTCAGATCCCTGAATTCTCAAGTTCACCAATGAGAAGACATGGGCCATACCAATGTCTGGGAAAAGGGCACCAAGCCCATTAAACAACTGTACATGCTTCCACCTTGTTTTGGCTCTGTGGTTCAGAATCATAGAGGCACATTATACAGTTTGCACAAAGTCACAGCACATTCAAAAGGAAATACATAATAGCAAATTCTAAACATCTAATTCATTGACTTTGCCATCTTGAGACATCAGGTTTCATCCTCTACAAACAGAATGTTTTATTAGAGGGGCTGCCATTGTGGTATAGCAGGTAAATCTGGCTCTCTGCGTGTCAGCATCCCATATGAGCACCAGTTCATGACCAGTTGCTCCACTTCTGATCCAGCTGCCTGCTAATGCACCTGGGAAAGCAGCGAAGGATGGCCCAAATACTCGGACCCCTGCCATAGACATAGGAAACCCAAATGGAGTTCCAGGCTCCTGGTTTCAACCTAGCTCCGCCCTGGTCATTGTGGCCATCTGCAAGTGAACCAGTATATGGAAGATATTCTCTCTCTCTCTCTCTCTCTTTCTCTCTCTATCTTTCCTTCCCTCCTTCCCTTTCTCCCTCCCTCCCTCCCTCCAAGTAACTCTGCCTTTCAAATACAGATAAATAAATCTTTTAAAAAACAAGACTTTTCATCCAGAAACTCCCAGATGAGAGTTTCATTAGAAGCAAAATATGGGAGAAACGGGAGAGATCTTAACCCAACAGGGAGACAGGTCAAGCTGATAACAAAGCTCAATCGACAGGGCCGGCACTGTGGCGTAGCAGTTAAAGCCACCGCCTGTAGTGCCAGCATCCCATATGGGTGCTGGTTTGAGACCCAGATGTTCCACTTCCGATCCAGCTCTCTGCTATGGCCTGGGAAAGCAGTGGAAGATGGCCCAAGTCCTTGGGCCCCTGCACTCATGTGGGAGACCCAGAAGAAGCTCCTGGCTCCTGGTTTCGGATCGGCACAGCTCTAGCCATTGTGGTCAACTGGAGAGTCAATCAGTGAATGGAAGACCTCTCTCTCTCTCTCTCTCTCTCTCTCTCTCTCTCTGCCTCTCTGCCTCTCTATGACTTTCAAATAAATAAATAAATCTTTTTAAAAATAAATAAATAAATAAGCTCATTCGACATGCTTACTGAGCACCAACAAAATTAATCCCTTGACAACAGCACCTGTACCTGTCCTACCTGTAAGTCAAAATCCAGAAGCAATTAGAGAAGAAACTGACAAACGGGACTACAGGGAAAGAAAAGACCATGGGTGCAGCACCTGTTCCAGGACTGGGTCTGTACGCGCACTGCGCCACCACTGCTCTCTCACACCTGCCCCTGGAAGGAAGTCAGTGCTTCCAACCTTCCCCGGGTTTCCCCACCCTGGTCCTAGGTGTTCTCCTTCTCAGTATTAGTCTCTACCTCTACTTCTTCTCCCAGACCTAACGTGGCTGCTCCCACAAGTTCAGGCTTAGGACTTCTCATTTCTCCCTAAATTCCTTCCCTTAAGGATGCTAATCACCCCAAGTCTGCTGTTCAGACCCCTCTCCTTGACTGCAGTCCTATGACTAACTACTCAAAGATATTTTTACATGAATGCGTTGGAGTCACCTGAAATTCACACATCTTACATCAGACTCACCTTTTTTTTAAAGATTTACTTTATTATTTATTTTGAAAGACAGAGTTACAGAGAGGCAGAGACAGAGACAGAGGTCTTCCACCCGCTGGTTCACTCCCCAGATGGCCGCAACGGCCAGAGCTGCGCCAATCCGAAGCCAGGAGCCAGGAGCTTCTTCTGGGTCTCCCACACAGGTGCAGGGGCCCAAGTTCTTGGGCCCTCTTCTACTACTATCCCAAGCCAGAGCAGAGAGCTGGATCAGAAGAGGAGCAACCGGGACTAGAACTGGCACCCATATGGGATGCCGGTGTTTCAGGCCAGGGCTTTAACCCACTGTGCCACAGCACTGGCCCCCAGACTCGCCTTCTACTCAAAACTTGACCTCACTACTCCTTCCCTTTGCTCTCACACCCCATGCACACTCTCTCACTGGAAGGCTAAACCCCTCACTCCCGCAGCAGCACATTCATGCCTCGAATGTGGCCTAGAGCTCCCTGCATTATAATCCCTCTTCCAAATGGGCTGTAAACTCCTTGAGGAGCAGGAATTATCTGTTAGTCAGCTATGCAAATCCAGGTCACAAATGCCTGCTGGAGCAGTGAACAGATTAGCACACACGGACGATCTGTTCCAGCCAAACTGCTCCATTTAGAGTCTCCACCTTCTTGGCATTTTCACAGTCCTCTCTTCCCAAAGGGTTTTCTCTCCCTCTGCTATTGCACACACGGGAAAACCCTATCCACCCTTCACAAGAATCAGCTTTAATTCCACCTGTACCATGAAGTTCTGGCAGGTGGCCCCATGCTAACGTGACCCCATGCCCATTAGCCTTGCAGTGCCAGTTCAGTGTCACAAAAACCATCATCTTCATACATCACTTGACTCAAAACCAGGCTCTAGCCCAAACTTGTTATGCTTCTCTGGGCAAATTCCCAAAGCTACTTAAGGCTTAGTTTTTTCTGATATGAAATGAGGTAAATAATACCTAGAATCTGGGGGAGGATTGGAGGGAAGTGAGCCATCTATAACACAGCAGATACCCAGGAGACGCTGACTCCCTCTCCCCACGCCCCACTCCCACCATGCTCTCCCATTCACAGCTGTCTCCTCGGATTTTAGTAACTGATAAGATCCTTAAGGAGAGGAACCGAATTGCAATCATTTTTCTACCTTTTAAGCATCTGCCAATGTACTTTAGAGACTAAGTGACAACTGAGCACAATGAAGGAATAGCTATGGTAGATTATGGCAAACAAGTGCAAATGGTGCCAAGACTACAGTTTTCAGACAATGTAGCTGTTAGAGCTATCACACGGCACTTCTGGAATTTCACTCATGCCAAAGACTGATTTCAACAAATGATAGTATGAATAAAGGCAAATCCATTTCTAACGTACACAGTTAACAGCAATGTTTGGTACACTGAAAGTAGCTTCAGTTAAATGTCACAGCATTAGAATGCCCTCCGCACCTCATTTGTTCCCCTATATTCTTACCCAAAGTTTTCCTTTCACACGTTCCTTGACTTCATATGACAACAGACATCTTGTTATACCACTTGTTAGCTAACTGAAACTAGATTGCAATTTTCATATTTTACGCTGGAAAAAAGTTAAAGGCTAATACTAAGGAAAAACTAACCAGCTCAGATCTAAAATTTGTGATGATGACACATAAAATTGATCAAAATCCCTAATTAAAATTTTTTTTCTGAGGAACTTTCATTAACAATCAAGACTTCAACATCCTCTCTAAACTTTACTGGACTCTCTTTTTTAACATCTTGATTTATCGTAGCTTTCCTGCTCTGTGTGTTATCTTCATCAAGGATCAGTTCCCATGGCTGAGCTTCCTTTTTTCCTTTCAGCTGCTGCCCCACTTGCATGCGCTAACAGGTCAGAGGAGCTGCAGTGTGCTGGATGGGAACCTCCACTTCCCAACCCACCCATCCTCACTGCTCTCCGTCACATTCCTTCTCCCTGCAGACGCTACTTCAATCATTATCAAACTGGGTGTGCAGCTATGAACTTAATTTGAAAAAGCAATTACTAATGAAGAATGGGTGTCAAAGCCTTACCTTTTCAGTAGTTTCATTCTTTCAAATTATTTTTCCCTCATAAGGAGAAGTTCATGGTAGGAATTACAGGTATTCAGTTCTACAAGACAAAATCCACCACAGCAGAGAATATAAACATATACATTGGTATGCAGGAGAAAGCCAAATGCCAGAAATTAAGTTCCAATGTTATAATCATAATTCAACCACCTATAGAAACAACCTTAGAAAAAATCACAACCTCTTTCAGTTTCAGCCTTCTGTCCTGAAAATTACAGATAATATCCACCATCTCTACCTCAGAAACCTCTTCCAGAGATTTTAAAGTCACAGTATCACAAAAAGCATAATTGTAAACTATGTGGGAATATACATATGCAAATATACCCATATACATACATATAAAAACAATAGCAATGCATAGCCTATGGGTGGTTATAAAACAGTTTTATATCATGTATTAAATACTTCGCTAGACACACTGCACAGTATATCCAAGGAAACTTGTTTTTAAATTGAAAAGCAGAATCTAGTTTTGTAACATATGTGCACAGGCTAGATCACACATTTGAAGCAGGTATCATTCCTCATCTGGATTTATATTTCTGCAGTTAAATTTTTATTTGTAATCATAGTATAGATTCTCCCTTTGTAGTCAGTCAGAACTCAGTGTAAAGTGCTACAGGTTTTTTTCTGCGTATCTCATGCGAACCATTTCTACATTGCAGTTTACACATAAACCCTAACTATGAAGACTCTTAAAGTAAAAACAACCCAGGATAACTTCATGACTTCAGATTTTTTTTTATGTTAAAAATACTGCATCCCTAAATCAGAAGATTCATCAATTACTACTCACTTCCAATTTCCTAGACCAAATGTCATCATTTTCTCATTCTCCCAATTAGTTAAAATATTAACAACATGTCTCAACACATATATTCACACACAATTTTCTGAACTGTGTTTTTCAGACTTTTCAAATGTGGCAAGTTTTGATCATTAATGAAACTGCTTAGCATGCTTGTTCTTTTCTTTTTGGCTGCTTATGGCTTTCTATAAGATACCTATTATAGTGTGTTTCTGGTAGGTTTTATGCTATTTGTTGTCTGGATAAATTCAAACTGTTTAAACATGCATTTAAAAAATCTTATTTTAACCACAATTTTTAGCTAATTTTTTGTTCTAAACTTCTTACTCTGTGCAACCTGAATTAGTGCTGAAAAAAATTGGATTTAAACAATTGCTCATATTCTCCATAAGGTGGACAGCATAAGGAAATACATGCTCACCTGAACTCCACCCATTTTCAATTTCAACACAGCAAATCTGCTGTTTGTTTCTAGGGCAAATTCAAAAGCATACATATTGGTATTGGTTGTTACTGGAGATAATTTATGCAATCATAAGCCAAAGATGCTAAGTTGACAAAACGAAAACCATCCAAGTAAGCAAACCCGAACACTCGTGGGACACGCCCTCTCAGTATATAAAGGCTTGTCACTGTCCTTGGTGGCAGGCGCTCCCTGAGCTAGCAGCATCACCATGTCTGTCCGATACAGCTCACACAAGCAGTACTCCTCCTCCCGCAGCGGAGGCGGCGGAGGGGGATCATCCCTCAGGATTTCAAGCAGCAAAGGCTCCCTTGGTGGAGGATTTGGCTCAGGGGGGTTCAGTGGGGGCTCTTTCAGCCGTGGGAGCTCTAGCGGTGGTTGCTTTGGAGGCTCATCTGGTGGCTATGGAGGAGGTTTTGGTGGAAGTAGCTTTGGTGGAGGCTATGGAAGCAGCAGCTTTGGTGGGGGCTATGGCGGAAGCAGCTTCGGAGGCGGCAGCTTCGGAGGCGGCAGCTATGGTGGGGGCGGCTTTGGTGGAGGTGGCTTTGGAGGTGGCTTTGGTGGTGGCTTTGGAGGAGATGGTGGCCTTCTCTCCGGAAATGAGAAAGTGACCATGCAAAATCTGAATGACCGCCTGGCTTCCTACTTGGACAAGGTTCGGGCTCTGGAAGAATCAAATTATGAGCTGGAGGGTAAAATCAAGGAGTGGTATGAAAAGCATGGCAACTCAAGCCAGCGAGAGCCCCGTGACTACAGCAAGTACTACCAAACCATTGAAGAACTGAAAAATCAGGTAAGGGCATTTTTAAACCCAACTTTAAATCTATTCACAGCTGTGTGGAGGGATGTTCACTGTGCTTGCCTATGTTACTTTTTTGCTTCCAAAAACTAACCCAGT
Organism: Lepus europaeus; assembly: GCF_033115175.1. Taxonomy (NCBI): domain Eukaryota; kingdom Metazoa; phylum Chordata; class Mammalia; order Lagomorpha; family Leporidae; genus Lepus; species Lepus europaeus. The sequence continues at coordinate 21,592,053 of NC_084844.1, forward strand.
CTCATAAAAGGTAAGCGTTTATGAAGCTGTGGTCATAGCAATCTTCCTCCAACACATGTGTTGTTTATCTTATAGGATGCAGGTTACTGAGAAATGTTTGGGTTTTAATGAGCATAGAGTAAGTTTATAAAGTATGCTAGATCATTTAGAACTGCATGAACTGAAGGAATTACTAGAGGAATCAAAAGAACCTATTATTCAGATGGATAACAAACAAGCCATACTCAGCACTACCACAGCAAGAAACATGAATGCTCCAGTATGGGAATGGGATATTGTTTGCCCACAGGGATTGTGGGTACCAGTTCAGAGTATAGTTACTTACAACTATTTACAAGTTAAACAAGCATGCGTGTGAGTCAATCAAAGCTTAGCTGAAATACACAGAACTCTCAGTATAAAGAGGAGGGCACACACATGTAGGAATACATGTATATCATTCCACTTAGCCTTCAGAAAGGAATGACACAGAAATAGAAGAGTATAGAAACGTCAAGAGAACAAATTATTAAAATTTCAGCATGTGGGTAAAGTCTGCACTATTTCATGTTTAAAATTGAAAATTCCCCCCAAGATTTTGCAAGAGAACATAAAAATGCAGTTCATCTATGCCACCGTCTGCACTGGTCTCTGTGCCTCTCCTTCCAGATCCTCACCCTGACAACTGACAACGCCAATGTCCTGCTTCAGATTGATAACGCCAGGCTGGCCGCTGATGACTTCAGGATGAAGTAAGCTCCATGAATGGGCTACAATATCTTCACAATGGAGGCATCCATTGTTAACAATGACTTGGGATGCTCATAGTTACTAGCCTTTGCCTCTTTTTGAATTCAAAGTAAAATAGCACTGGAGTTTTCTGAGGAATTTTCAGTTTCAATAATAATCTTTTGGCAACTTTAAAAGAAAGAAACAGTCTTGAACTAACTGCTAGGCTTTCTTGCATTAAGTCACTCATATTCCCACATGAATCAGTAGATGATGAATGTTCCCATGACATGAACTCAATTCTCTACTTGCTTTTCAAACAGCCTCTGCCCAGGTACACCTCCCTTATATCCAGTGCTCGTACAATGCTTGTTTCAGGTATGAGAACGAGGTTGCCCTGCGCCAGAGCGTGGAGGCCGACATCAACGGGCTGCGCAGGGTGCTGGACGAGCTGACCCTGACCAAGGCCGACCTGGAGATGCAGATCGAGAGCCTGACTGAAGAGCTGGCCTACCTGAAGAAGAACCACGAGGAGGTGACGCAAAAGTTACACTTCCCCCCATCAATGACAGGCTTCGTTGTGGTCATGGTGCAGTCATTAAATCTTTTTGCTCCTCAACTAGGAAATGAAAGACCTTCAGAATGTGTCCACTGGTGATGTAAATGTGGAAATGAATGCTGCCCCAGGTGTGGATCTGACCGAACTTCTGAATAACATGCGAAGCCAATACGAACAACTTGCTGAACAGAACCGCAAAGACGCAGAAGCCTGGTTCAACGAGAAGGTAAGCTAAGACATCACTCACGGTGAAGCTCACTCTGGGGGGGCTTTTGCCATCTCCGAATTTTCTGATCTCTTCCCCCATTTTTCATTCTTTAGAGCAAGGAACTGACCACAGAAATTGATAACAACATCGAACAAATGTCCAGCCACAAATCTGAAATTACTGAATTGAGACGCACTGTCCAAGGTCTGGAAATCGAACTACAGTCCCAACTGGCCCTGGTAGGTTACCTCTCTTGGAATGGCTTTAACCTTATCAAAGTTTCCTACTCAGGCAGGGTCGGGGGTAAGAGAGCAGAAATAAAACCCAACCGTGTTAGCGGAGGCAAAGTCCTGTTCTCCTGAAAGTCGCAACGCTGTCATAAAACGCAAACTCTGCTCACTCTCTCCTCCTAGATGAAGTCTTACCAAACGACTGCTAGGCCGCTAACCCGCACCAAATGTCCCTTTTCAGAAACAGTCGCTGGAAGCCTCCCTGGCAGAAACAGAAGGGCGCTACTGCGTGCAGCTCTCACAGATCCAGGGCCAGATCTCCTCTCTGGAGGAACAGCTGCAGCAGATCCGGGCCGAAACCGAGTGCCAGAACGCCGAGTACCAGCAACTCCTCGACATTAAGATCCGACTGGAGAATGAAATCCAGACCTACCGCAGCCTGCTAGAGGGAGAGGGAAGGTACGCCGGAGCGTGCCCCCAGCCGCCTGCACCCAGTATTCCGGAGAGCAAGGCTTCTGAGGCAACCCCGGGGCGGGGTCGGAAGATGAGAGCAAGGGGAGCGGAGGAAGGGGACAGAGGCCAGAAAGGGGCATGGACCGCCAATCTCATTTTCTCATTATTGTGGCCCCAGGGTGACAGGGTTGTGTGCACAAGAGGTGGACTTTAAAATACATACTTGGCAGGGCTGGATTTTCTCAAAACGTGTTCTGCTTACTTCCTAAAACAACAATAACGCTGCCCACCGTGGCTCTACGGGAGAGGTAACTCTGCCCTTCTGCCCGTCTAGCTCCGGAGGCGGATCCTACGGCGGCGGGCGCGGCGGCGGAAGTTCCGGCGGCGGCTACGGCGGAAGTTCCGGCGGCGGCCACGGCGGCAGCTACGGCGGCGGAAGTTCCGGCGGCGGCCACGGCGGCAGCTACGGCGGCGGAAGTTCCGGAGGCGGCGGCTACGGCGGCGGAAGTTCCAGCGGCGGCGGCTACGGCGGCGGAAGTTCCAGCGGCGGTGGCCACGGCGGAAGTTCCGGCGGCGGCGGCTACGGAGGCGGCAGCTCCGGCGGAGGCCAGAGCGGAGGTGGAGGCTTCAAGTCCTCTTCCGGGTCCGCTGGAGAGTCCTCGTCTAAGGGACCAAGGTCAGCAGAAACTAGCTGGGGTAATCAGAATAAGTTTTGACTTTCTGCGACGGTTTTGTTGCGTTTAAAGTTCTAGAACTGTTTAGGAAATGAAAATTTTAGACAGGCTTTCATTTACTTTTTTTTTTTTTTTTTACTATTTTTGACGCTAGCCTTAAAGGAAAAGGGGCTTGGGTCTAAATGCCATAGCTGAAACGTTGGATTTTTTTTTTTTAACGACGTGGAAAAGTTGGATTTTCTTCCCTTTAAAAAGATTTGTCTGTTAAGGAGCCCAGAAATTGCTTCTTTTAAATGTTAACTTTTCATCATTCACAGATACTAGCAAAACCAGAGTAATCAAGACAATTATTGAAGAAGTGACACCTGATGGGAGAGTCCTTTCATCCATGGTTGAATCAGAAACCAAGAAACACTACTACTAAGCTGCATGGAGATGAAGGAGTCTCCCTGCGCACAGGCCGTTATATGTGGGTGCATGGGAACCAGAGGCTCCGAGCCCGCGCTGCAGTCCTAACGGCCTGTGGAAGCAGGTTCACTCCTGGAAAATAAGATGTCTGCGAGGTGTTTTGTGATTTCTGTATTTCTTCTTTTCCCTTTACCAGAAAGTATTCTTTAATGGAAAAAAGAAAAGCTTTCTGTTCTCATTGACTAATGAATTTCAATAAACTTTCTTACTGATGCAAACTATCCAAACTTGTCAGAATTCATGTTTACTGAATCCTGTGGGTTTGTTCAGGCCAGTGCCATCCATCTCACTGAGTAGAAAAAGTCCATGAGTCCCTGGATCCTACACTTGCTTAAAGATACACAATATGTAGAATGTTTTGGGCTCTCTGGATTTAAATTATTTCTATCCTGGAAGTTTTGAAATAATTCAAAAAAGTTTCCCCAAATTAATTGGAAGTTTCAACACCTACCGACCAATGGAAATCATATCACCCCCAACAACATTACTTGATTTCAATCAGATCATTGGTAAGATGAGCAAAGGGGACCCTGTAGGTCTCTCTTCACCAGCCCTGCCCAGCGACTAGTGCTGAAACCAAGTACTTTAGGGTCAACCCAGTTATACCCTTGGCCAGTAAGAACCCATCACTTAGAACCCTGCTAGAAGGTAATAGGCGAGGGAAGGCTGTGCCTGTCAGACTACCTTGTATTGCCTAGTGGATTCCTGGATTACCCGTGTCCACCAAGTTGCAGCCTTCCTCAGTGTCCTTGATTTGGATTCCAATTTTGCCCAGGTCCTGAACTCTGATCCTGATTTCTGCTTTGGGCTCCCTCTGCTGGGTGGACCCTACCCTGTTTACCCCAAAATGATGATTTGAGTCCTATTGCAAAGGGGATGGACTTCTCCATAGCCAAGGCTCCATAGCCTACTTGTACAAAAGATTGCCACTGTCTGGAGGCTCTCCACTTTTGTTAATGCTTCTTCTGTGAGTACTCGTGTTCACCACCCTTTTTGGAGGCTTGTCTTCTGAGATCCACCGTTGGAGTCCCAGCATGCCATGCTGTTAAGTCCTAAAACAGGTGTTGCTGGGTAAGGACTCTGAGCTCCTACTGTGTATACAGTACTGTACTGGCCGCTATTCAGAAATGTTATTTTAAAGTATTTATTATAAAATATTCAAGTCCCTCGGAACTGTTGTATTGCTTATAAGCTGAGATGGCCACTCTAGTCTGAAGAAGTATATGTTTTTGTATTCAGTATCATTGGTTAAGACGCTACAAATGTCATTGTGAAATAATTTTATGTTCAGTTAAGCTTCTATGCATTCTTGGATCTTGGCTGATCAAAATTGTCTGGTTGAGTGGTGACCAAACCATCATTCCTGAAAACTCAGAATATTTAGTGGTCCTGTCTTTCTTACTTATTGTTCCAATACCTCCTTAAACAATTAAGTATATTAAATTCTCTCTGATGAAATAACTGCTCTATCCTTGACAGACAACTGCTTTCTTGGCTAGACTTGATACCTATAGTAATAAAGACAATCTGTCTAAAAGGATTTTTTTTGTTTTAACAAGGACATTGGTATTTATAAGAAATCATAAAATTATTTTAAAAATAATACAGGTCACTGTTTTTACTGCATAGTGTTGTAGCTATTAATAAAAGTTCTTATACAATTTTATACATTCTAAGATTGAAATGGAATCCTACAGCTTAGCAGGACAGTGCCCAATGAGACTGGCAAAATGCATCAGGCACCCTTGTGGAATTATATGATACAGCAAATACCTATTTCTCAAAAATGTTCTCTCGTGCTGCTACAGGCCTTAAACCATTGTATACTGACTTTGGTGTCCATGGTGGGTTGACATTTTTGCTTTGGAGCAGAGAAATAGCTTGATTTGGGCACCTTTATCAGGCAAGTAACTGGGTTAAGGTTACGTCGAGTACATCCAATGTTTCCCATCTAGATTGCCTCCTGAGAGTAGGAATTAAAGAAAAAGCTTACAATTTTAATAAGCATTTACTTCAAAATCAACGATTCCTGAACTAAGGATCCTGACATACTTAAAAATTATATAACTTTCAAACCAACTACTTCAACTCTTCAGAGTTTCACTTTATTGTCTATATAGTAAGAAAAATGACCACAGTATTCCCCCTTATCTGCAGGGGATACAGTCCAAGACCCCCACTGAATGCCTGAACCCAAGGATAGATCCAAACCCTGTATATACAATGTTTCTTTCCCATAATGCATATTTAGGATAAACTTTCATTTTTTAACTTAAAGGGAGAATTTTATAGCTTCTGTATGCTATATCCACTCTTGCAATTGGGGTCATTACTAAGTAAAACAACACAAGCACTGTGATGGCACAGTAGTTGATCTCATCATTGAGTCAGCTACTAACTAACAGGTAGGTGGTATACAAGCATGAATATGCTGGACAAAGGGATGACCCCATCACACTAAACAGTGCACAGTTTAAAACTCATGAATTCTTTATTTCTGGAATTTTCCACTTAATTTTGGAACTCAGTCAACTGGAGGTAGCTGAAACTACAGAGCAAAGAAGTGCGGAGAGGGGTCACTACTGCACACCCCATGGTAAATCCAAAAGCATTCTGCTAAGGAAAAGCCACACTCAAAGACTGCATTCTGTGTCTCATCTATAGGGCATTCTAGGAAAAGTCAAAGTCAAGGGCTAGAAAATAGATCAGAGGTTGTCAGAAGGTGAAGGGAGGGTATTTACCATAAAAGAACTTTGTGGAATGATGAAAATAGCTCCATCTTGGTTCCCAACAACTAAATTTGTTTGGTGAAGTGAAGTAATAGAACTGTACACCAAGAAGAGGTAAATTTTACTTTGTGTACATTTAATGTCAATAAATCTGACTTTTTAAAAAATTTTAATAAACAGTGAATATTTAGGGTTTATTTTCTAGTATGTTAAATATGGTCAACTTCTCATACTTTGAAATTTTTTTAACAATGCTACATGTTCATGGGCTACAATGTGATAGTTCAATACATATATATAATATGTACTGATCAAAACAGGAAATCAACATTTCCCCTTCTTCGTAATTACTTTATGACTGGGAGCTTGGAGATGCTTTCTTCTATTTGTTCATACAACACATACTAGGTTATTGTGATCTATAGTCTCTCTTCTATGCTGGATAACACCAGGAACTTACTCCTTCCACCTTTGACTTAAAAAAAAAAAAAAAAAACCTTGCACTCGGAGGACTGTAGAGCATGAAATTTTCTTTATAGTAAGGAACATTACAGACAACTAACTTCCTTATCGTAGGCTGTTGTAATGAACCTATCTCATGAGTCACACGCTGCAGAACCTGAGCCTGTCTGATCACACCAGTTCTTGTGTAACTTGTCATTAGAAAGAAAAGATAGAAGTGTGTAGCACAGAGCCTTTACTCCTCCTGGGTCTCTGGAATTTTGTTTTCGTTTGTGAACGTGGATGAGTAATGTTTGGACAACTGGGTGGCTGGTGGGGGCAAGAGATAAGGGAGCCGGTAGACGACTGCTACTGATGACTGCTGCTTGATGGCGAGCCAAACGAAACAGACAGACTCTCGATCGAGTCTCTTCTCTCTCAGCTCTGTCATCCTTCCACGCTCCCTGGGGACCTCTCTGCTAAGGTCTTTCTCTAATCAGAAGTCCATCTTCCTGCTGGGCTCTTTGGGAAAAGGAATGAGAATGCTGTTCTCACTATACACATCACCCATTCCCATCACCTACTTTCCCAAAAACCTATCCATTGCTTTTTGCCTGGCTTCATAACTGGAATTATATAAGTCAACCCATGGCCAGTCACAAACCTTGGTCCACAGTATGTATTAAAATATTTATTGGGGAGGCCGGTGCTGTGGCATAGCAGGTTGTGTCCCATATGGGTGCCAGTTTGTGTCCCAGTTGCTCCTCTTCTGATCCAGCTCTCTGCTTATGGCCTGGGAAAGCAGCGGAAGATGGTCCAAGTGCTTGGGACTCTGCAACTGCATGGAGACCCGGAAGAAGCTCCTGGCTCCTGGCTTCAGATCAGCTCAGCTCCAGCTGTTGCAGTCATTTGGGGAGTGAACCAACTGATAGAAGACCTTCCTCTCTGTCTCTCCCTGTCTGTCTGTAACTCCATCTCTTAAAAAAAAATAAATCTTAAAAAAAAAAATTTTATTGGTCATTCAATTGTGTCAGTTCCTGTGCCAGGCAGTGGGGATAAAATAATGAATGAAACACAATGCTTGCCTTTGAAGAGCCCTTAAATATTGAAAATTTTGAAAACAACTACTCAGACAACAGAGAAGAAAGCACTACACAGCAGTGAGCCTGGGTTGCTATGGGAGTTTATAAATGCAACAGTTCTCCCTACATAACTGGAATTATTCCTAGCAACCTGTACCTTCTGGAATGCCTATAGGGCATCTACACATGCTCAGATTAAACTTCCATCATCTCACTATTTCTTAAATGTAACCTGTCAGTGGAATTGATTATCTTCTCCAAAAGCAGGATAAAGGCCAAGATGTCCCATCTGGGCAGGGTCACTGTGCTTTCCAGCATTTATTTCTGTCAGCTATGTTAAGAGAGAAATGAAACAATCAAAGTGGAATTTCTACTCTGTTCTAATTGTAGTAAAGCCATTTAGGCAATTATTAGATTCTAATGTTCACAAATACTGCCTAGAATTATATACATATTATATATAAATATATAACACTATATATTCACATATATAGTGACTATATATTCATATATAGTGTTATATATTCATATATAGTGTTATATATTTATATATATATAATATTATATATTTATATATTCGATTATGTATGTAATAAAAATAGATATAAATTCTTAACTCTATGTGCAGGATACTGTGTTGTGTGATAAGAATCTTCCAAATAAATCTTCACTTCCATTGTTAAGAAGAACGACAGCACCTTGTGTGCACAGAGATCTTTACAGTTCTTAGACCTCAGTGGAAATTGTCTTCAGAACAACCTAGGATGTTTGCAGGGCTCAGAAATATTTAATGATTTGCCCAGAGCTTCGTAAATAGCAGCTGATAGAGCTGGGTCTGGACACTCGTGCTAGGAGTGTTCAAAAAGTTCATGGAAGGGACAAGCATTTGGCCTAGTGATTGAGACGCCGGTCAGGACACCTGCGTCCAGCAACTGGGCTCAGCTCCTGGCTCCAGCCCCTGAGTCCAGCTTCCACCAAGGCAGACCCCGGGAGACAGCAGATGGTGGCTCAAGTAGTTGGGCACCGTTCACCTGTATGGGAGACCTGGATTAAGTTCCTGGCTCCTGACTTCAGCCTGATCCAGATCTGGCTGTTGTTGGCATCTGGGGCATGAACCAGTGAGTGGAATCTCTCGGCCGGCACCGCGGCTCACTTGGCTAATCCTCCGCCTGCAGCGGTGGCACACTGGGTTCTAGTCCCAGTTGGGGCGCCAGATTCTGTCCCAGTTGCTCCTCTTCCAGGCCAGCTCTCTGCTGTGGCCCGGGAGATCAGTGGAGGACGGCCCAGGTCCTTGGGCCCTGCACCCACATGGGAGACCAGAAGTGCCTGGCTTCTGGCTTCAGATCGGCACAGCGTGCCAGCCGTAGTGGCCTTTTGGGGGGTGAACCAAAGGAAAAGAAAGACCCTTCTCTCTCTCTCTCTCTCTCTCTCTCACTAACTCTGCCTGTCAAAAAAAAAAATGGAATCTCTCGCTCTCACTCTCAAATACATATTTGTAATGTCGTAGAAAGTTAATATTATGAAAAAATTATGCATAGACTTTAAAAATTTTTTTGCACCAGAATAAACTTACCTTTTAATTGCCATTTTCCAAAAACTTTTGAAGTCTCCTTGTGGATCCTGAAAGGACCATCATCCTGGGTCACAAGGGCCATTCTGGGCTTTCTTCTCCCAGTTTCACACTGTATGTCCTTAAACATCCTTTTCCTCAGTCTCCTCATTTTTAAATGGGAAAAGGAAACCGCTGTCTCCCTAATTCCCAGCTTCATTGCAGGGTTCAAATGAGATCAGATACAAGAAATGTCTGAAATCTGTGAAGCACTCCATCGTGGTAAGGCACTCTTTCTACTCAACATGCTCTTGAACTTGAAAAAGATGACTATTGCCTGAGCTTCTCACCAGGAGTTTAACCATTTCCAGCTGTGGACCTCAGAACTGGAGTTGAGGAGGTTCCACCCCCAGCGCCAGAGCCGCAACATCGATTTGAAGACGAGCTCTGCCCCCTGGTGGACATAGAAAGGCGGGGACTAGCATGGTCTGCACCCAGCGACCGTCAGGAGTCCCTAGAATAGATTTGGTTTTTGTTGCTATCTTTTAATCGACAAAATAGCATGCATTTAGGATATACAATACCCTTTGAAATATATATATATATATATATATATATATATATATATATATATAGTAAAACACCAAAAGAAAACTAATCAACATGTGCACTCCCTCACATACTCAATTTATGAGTGTAGTGAGAATATTTAAAAATGTGCTCTCCTGGACCCAGCACTGTGGCGCAGCAGGTTAAGCCTCCACCTGCAATGCTGGGAAATACCCGGATTCTCCCTAACAGTTCTCCTCGTCACGGTTAGCCGAGTGTGCCCCAGTTGGTTGTGTCTGTTCTGGACATCCACACTTCCTGTCAGTCATCTTCAGTCGCAACATTCCACCAGCTCCTCCATCCAATCGGTCCAAAACTAAACTCAGTCTCTTCCACCTCCTGCTTAGCTGCTCCTATGAAGTCCAGGCATCGGCAGTCAAGTATCTAAGAGCCTGCCCATCTCCTTTCTTCTCTGCTAGGCAGTCAGTTCCAAACCCTCTCAGCTCCATCCACCCCCCTTCCCGCTGCCCGATCCTCCTCCCCCCAGGCCGCGGCTCTAACCTTGTCTTCAGTCTCCTCCACCCGACACTGCTGCCCTCGGGTTTTTACTTAGAACCCGTTCCAGACTCTTTAGATGAACACAGAAGGCTAAACGCGATCTAGCATCTGTCTGGGCCAGACAAATGATATCTTAAATACTGTAATCCAATTTTTTATTTATATAATAGCAGCATGTCCATTTCTGCATTTAGCATAGAAACCAGCCACAGTAGCCACACCTTTTAAATAAAGAAAAAAGTCAATATTTGTGTCATTAGCCAAGATAATAAATATATGTTGTAGCCATGGTAAGAACAAAGAGGTTACCAGGAGCATATATTTTAAGTAACACATTTTTTTGTTACAAAACGTCTATTTCTGCAGTTAATAGTACTTTGTATTCCTTAGTGGTAATTGAGGCCCTGCTCTAGCTGATGATACCGTATCCCAATGTTACTTAACTTTTAAAACGTGATAATATCCCGCACCACATAATGATGGTATATTCCTAGGGTCTAGATGAAAGTAAAGGATTACTCACTCAAAATTAGAAGTTAAAATAATGAACTTAAAACACATTATATTCAAGATAACAAATGTCCCACAGGGATGTCAGACATTAATTATTTTTTTAAATCACTCAATTATACATAATCTCATGCTAATTTAAGTGGTGCCATTTTTCTTTTGGCACACATAACTCATGTAGAAACACCCCGATAATTGCGTATAAAAGCCCAAAGAAACCACCAGCCCAGGATCCAGCGTTCTTCCCTTTTGATGCTACAGCTACCCACAGGCAGGGTGAACATTTTGCACAGCACCATGTCTCTCCGATTTTCTGGTGGATCCCGGCACACATGCCTGAGGCCGGGCACTGGATCTGTCAGATCACCCAGCGGAGGAGCTGGCTTTGCAGGCAGCAATGCAGGCGGTGGCTCTGCAGCTGGAAGTGGATTTCTGTCTGCCTTGGGAGGGGGCCTGGGCAGCACTCCGGGTGGTGCCATCGGAAACACTGTTTTTGCTGGCTTTGCTGGAAACGATGGAGGGCTCCTCTCCGGGAACGAGAAGGTGACCATGCAGAACCTCAACGACCGCCTGGCCTCCTACCTGGACAACGTGCGCGCCCTGGAGGAGGCCAACGCCGAATTAGAGAGGAAAATCAAGGGCTGGTATGAAAAATATGGCCCTGGATCTTGCCGTGGACTTGATCATGACTACAGTCGATATCATCTAACAATCGAGGATCTGAAGAGCAAGGTAAGAAGTCACAAATTGGAAACCATTCCGATATTATAAAACTGAGAAGTATCTCAAGAAGACAGAACTGTAACAGAAAATACTTTACGACAGTTACATGCAACTTGTCAAGAATACATTCAAATGTATTCTTTATTCCCATAAATAATTCTGCTATTAAAACAAAAGCACATTGTTTCAAGAAATTCAATGTAGTTAAAAGGTTATTGGCTTCATTGTTGATTTGGGGGATGTATACATAGATAAGAAAATACTATATTCTGAATACTATATGATATATGAGAATAAATAAAACCCATATGTCTAATTTTTTAAATGAAGCCTTTAACATTTTAAGGGTTACATAATGAAGTAAGAGTTTATGTAAAAGCTTCATTGTAGGACACTTTCTAATTTCCTGAAATACTGAGAGTATTTAATTTCCTGAGATCCCGAGTTCTGAGAGTGAACTTCCTCGTGGTGACCTCTCTGCTGATTCATCCTAGGTTATCTCTTCCACTGCTGCAAACGCTAACATCATTCTGCAGATCGATAACGCGAGACTGGCCGCCGACGATTTCCGGCTAAAGTAAGTGACAGCATTTCCTTCTGCTCTAGAAAATGTTCCCTGCCTCTCAACAATTCATCAGATAAAGTGTCCAAGCCGAATAAACTATGACCTAGAAGATAGAGGGGAGCAAGGGATCTGTTATATTACTACACTCACCATTTATATGTATTGATTGCATTCTTAAGGGAAATATCTATGCCTACCTAGAATACTGCCAAGCACAAAATAAATGTTCAATCAACATTTATCAGCTAAGTAAAAGAAATAACTAAAAAGGGCAAATTCAAAAATGGGATCTGTGTATTTCAATGATATGCTATTGGAATCTGTGTCATTAAATAAGTGCTGATTATCCTGCATAGAACTGAGTGGGGGTGATAGGGAGGGCTTCCTTTGCGCACATTTAGAATTTTTTAGAGTCCTAATTCAATGTCTGATTTTCAGCGTGGCAATGGAGGTTTGCGTTTTCTGGAATTTCAATGCCCCTCCCCCCAGGTATGAGAACGAGCTGGCCCTGCACCAGAACGTGGAGGCCGACATCAACGGGCTGCGGCGGGTGCTGGACGAGCTGACGCTCTGCAGGACTGACCAGGAGCTGCAGTTTGAGTCCCTGAGCGAGGAGATGACCTATCTCAAGAAGAACCACGAAGAGGTAGGAGAAGCTGCACTTGCAGTAAAAGCACAATCCTGCACGTCTTACATACTTGGGTGGGGGAGCACTTTTACAGTAGTAACGCATGCTCACTGAATCATCCGCTCACGCCAGGCACCACTCGCCCTCATAATCCCATCCCCTGAGGTCACAGACGGTCAGCATTTGATCTGAACTTCCTGTTCGTAAGTTGTTGCGATATGCTGTGCACTGGGGAAGCAATGCATCGCCTTCGCATCAACACAACCGTCCTCTGTCCATGAGATTATTTCTTGCATTCCTACAGGCCTCTTGAGGTCAGTCTTCACACAAAAGACCTCTCTGATGTCAGTGTTTTTCTCTATTTATCAAGCCTGGATTTACTTTAATCCTGAACCCTGCATGATAAGAAACCCATTATTTGACACATCGTGCCAAGTAGCTTCACTCCCTTCCAAAAAAAGTTCCTCCAAAAATGAACTAACTGCAAATGTCGCCAAAACAATGGGTGATGTATCTTTAGAAAACACCTAAGACAGAAAATGCCCCATTATTGGTTTAAAATGGCTCAAATGCCACACATGAGAGCAGAGAAATGAGGAAGTAAAAATTAAGATTAAAAAAAAGAAGCAAGAGAAGGGAAGAGTCGAGAGCAGTGGGAGAGCCAGGTCGCCCAGAGAAACCTCCAGAGAAGAGAGGGCAGCCCAGCTGGCAGCATCCGGCCAAGGGGAAGGATCGGGCAGAACTCACAGCCTCCTGAGAGAGGCACCATGGAAGGAGGGTCCCTTTGATAGCACTGAGGGTAGGGACAAAAAGCCACTCGCACCTCAACACTCCCTGAGGACAGCACACTTACCACGCTCCCTGGGGCCCATTCCCCGGGCACCTTCAAGCAACTTAGCTTTCAAACCTCTATAGCCACAAGACTCCGTTCGCACACGGCATCTTACACAAAACCCCCACGTAGGGGAGGAAACATCTGGTGGTCTCCTTGGGTTCTGGACATCTTTTGCTCCCGGTAGACCCTGGACAGTCACAGGTGTGGGGTCATGAAAAGAAAGCACACTTACAACTCCTTTCAACGTCGTAGCAATGAAACGGGACTGCGTTCAAGCCGTTGACATGCCTGGTCTCTCCAGAAATCCATTCTCTGGGTCAGACAGGCTAATGATTCCTGCTGGGACCTACCCTAGGCAGACAGGCTGTCCCGTACAGCTTCGGAGAGCAGACGCTCGGGTGCCAGAGCACCAAGTTCCCATTCCAAAGCGTTCTGGTCCCAGCCCTTTGGAGGACTGAGCTGTGTTACTTTGCGAATCAAATAGGTGATGGATGTGGCTCGGGATTGACCGCGCCAGTTAAAAAGATGGTGCGGTCCATCGCAGGCTTGAAGCCGGAGTCACACCCCTGCAAACCCTCCTGAGACCGCATGCGAGCCTCCAGGGCCACAGAAGTCACGCGCGCTTGTCCCACCCGCAGGAGATGAAGGCGCTGCAGTGCGCAGCCGGCGGCAACGTGGACGTGCAGATGAACGCGGCGCCGGGCGTGGACCTCACGCTGATGCTGAACAACATGCGCGCCGAGTACGAAGCCTTGGCCGAGCACAACCGCAGGGACGCTGAGGCCTGGTTCAACGAGAAGGTGAGGTCAGCCCCCCGGGCCCCGTCACACCCGCCGGCAGGTGCGGCCGCCGCCTGACCTTTGCCTGGGCCTTGCAGAGTGCCACCCTGCAGCAGCAGATCTCGGACGACGCAGGCGCGGCCACCTCGGCCCGGAGCGAGCTGACCGAGATGAAGCGCACCCTGCAGACGCTGGAGATCGAGCTGCAGTCCCTCCTGGCCACGGTAGGTGCGAGCCAGGCCGGCCTGGACTCTGTGGTACATAAGAGGCCACGGGACACCTTCCCTTTCACAGCTTTACCGGCAGGTGGTTAGCCGAGAGCAGAGGAGCGCACACCACAGCCCCAGAGACCCAGAGGGCCAGGCAGAGCCAGCTCTGTCTTCCTCCCCGGTGTCACCGAGGAGTCCCTTACTGGCAGGTGCCCTGGGCCCACTTTATAAAAATAACCAGCATTTCACATCGTTCCTTCCATATGGTGGCTCACCTAGAGCCAGGAGCAGCATCCCGGCTCCACCTGAAAACTCAGTGACAGGCTGAGGGCAGAGCTAGTGTCACACCAGCATCTCCAGATATTGATGGAGACACTCTCGAAAGCGGTAGTGTGCTTGTCACCGGGCAGAGGACAGGAGGGTGCACACCTGAGCCTGACATGGGCTCATGTCCCATCCCACAGGAGGCACCCCTTAGGAGAGCCTGGAATTCAGTGTCTTGAGGATCCTGGGTTGTTTCAAAGGTTGCCATGGAGACAACCTTTCCACCCACCCCACCCTCCCAGTAGAACCAGCTTCCCTTTTAGGGTATGAGCCAGAAGCACCAAAAAAGCTTGATTCTGACTTACGGTCCCCAGGAGATGCAGGGTTCTCTGTCCTCACAAGAGCTTCTGTGCTGTCTCAGGACACCGGGTTGTAACACAGAGAGCGGCCATCACACAAATGAATGCAGTGTAGCACAGAGGAAAGATGATTCAAGACAATAGGAAAGCTCTCTTGATTTAGCTGCACAAGGAATGTGCAGGTCGTTCTTACTGTCCAGCATTTAGACGGGAGAGTGGGTTGTCAGCCCTGGCTGACTCCCAGCTTAACCAGCACCTGCTGCTAGCTGGTACCCAGGACCCTCCCTGCCCCTCTGGGCTCCTGGAGCCCCGCTCTCTTCCCCCTGTCCCTTCTTTGTAAAGCCGGAGCCCAGTCGAAGCTGCCCAGGCTGCTGCAGCCCTCTAGAAAGATCCCTCTGTATTGCCGAGCCTTGTGGGAGGAAACGCTGTTCTGAGCTCCCAGATCAGAATCTAAAGCATTTTCACGTAGAAGCAATGATGTTATGGGTAGGTTCTGTGCAGCCCGTGGAACTGTAGTTTGGGGTCGTGAGATGAACCACCCCTAAATCAGCCCGTTTTGCTCACCACGTAGCTGAATTATATACAGAATAATGGTGGCATAGAACTTTCAAGTCTGAGAGCCTCTTAAGACAAACACTAAGCTCAATTCCTCATCATTAGACCAAGTCATGTGTAAACTGGGAGTTGTTTCTGTAGGTAACTGTCCACATTTGCTCCCTGTAGTATGCAAACTTCCAAGATCGCCCTGTCCGCCTTCCTCTTTGGTAAGACACCAAAGTTCTGAACCACTGCACACACACCTCCCTGCAGTCTTTCTGCCCGATGGCCTCAACTTCCCCACCACCGTCTAGATCACCTGCCACTAGATGCTTCTAGAAAGTCTGCATTACCCACACGAGGCACCTGGCAGCCTACTCGTCTAAGTTGGTGGTTCTCAGCCCCGTGACACCCAACATCTGCCTATTAGGCTGAATATTTTGTACGTCCCTCTTTGCAACCCTGGAATGAGCCAATAGATAGCACATGTAGCAGTCAACAATTTTAAAGCATAGTGCAATACCACAGGAAAAGGAGAATGTTTCAAAATGCAGTGGATTGGCTCTGTAAATGTGGGCCCGGTGACTCCAGAGCATGTAATGAAAGAGACAGGTGCTCGCATCTTGTTTTAATAAATGTGTTGTGTCCCACACTGGAAGATCGAGTCACTCAACACAAGAAAAGGAAAATGAAAGAGTGGAAATGCGGATGGACACTCAGATAAGAACTGATATCAGAAGTAATAACTGCCCAGACATATTTTTCTGTGATAAGGGAGAGAGGAAAATTACCTTAATTGAAGCAGAGACCACATGCCAAGACAAATTACAGACTAGGAGCATAGAAGAAAGGAAGTATAAGAGTCATAAGAGTCGTGTCAGAATAATGACCTGTCCCCTCTGATGACTGTCTCGCATCTTGAAATCCCACCCCACGTCAAGACATTCATTCCGTCAGAGCACCTTCATAAAAGGCCTTGGTGAAGGACAGAAAATCAAGAATGCATTAGAAAAAGAAACAGTAATATGAAAAGCCTTGGAATGGTGACAGTGTAGATCCATGGCAGAGGAACATTATAGAACAATAGGCTATCCCAACACAAATAGGCAAGGTCGAAGGATGGATTTTCTCATATTGATTTCTTTTTACCACCCTAGATACATAGATTGGTCATAATTGGAAATCTTACTTAAATGTTGTGAATGTCCAGTGTAACAGTCAGAAATCTTGTGGGAAGGGGGCATCTGTCCCGTGTCAGGTCGTCCAGCCTGTTTGGGCCCCACCCAACCTCTGGCCCTTCTCCTCCACCTCCGGTTTTCTCGTGGCAAGCCCCCACAGGTCTCCAAAACTTGGCTAGGCGGCAAGCCTCCTGGCTGCTGAGGAATCCTGGCCTGCCTAGCCCGCCGCAGGGTCTCACGGATGTTTGATGTCCCCAGAAACACTCCCTGGAGTGCTCCCTGACGGAGACCGAGGGCAACTACTGCACACAGCTTGCGCACATCCAGGCCCAGATCGGGGCCCTGGAGGAGCAGCTGCACCAGGTCAGAACCGAGACCGAGGGCCAGAAACTTGAGTACGAGCAGCTGCTGGACGTGAAGGTCCACCTGGAGAAGGAGATCGAGACCTACTGCCGCCTGATCGATGGCGATGGAGAGTGAGTAAACTGCGGGACATCTCATCTCTACCTCTCTGAAACCATGGCCAGTTAAGAAGCCTATGTGCCACGTCGGAGTAGCTGGGTTCAGTCCCCAGCTCCAGCCCCTGATCCAGCATCCTGCTACTGCAGAACCTGGGAGGCAGTGGCTACAGCTCAGGTGGTCTGGTCTCTTGCAACCCATGTTAGGAAATCTGGATTGAATCCTGGCTTCTGGTTCCAACTCAGCCCAGCTTCAGCCATCGCAGGCATTTAGAGAGTAAACCAGTGAGTGGGAATGCTCATTCTCTCTCTCTCTTTCTCTCTCCTTCTTACATAAAAATTTTTTAAACTCTAACTGTGCACTGCCCATTAGCCTTCCAGACTTCCAAGCCATTCCTTTTTCATTCCCATTCCAGAAAATTCCAACCATCTCTTGCCTCTGGGGTATCACTGCCTCATTCTGCACCTCACAGCACGCTCCTCGCCTGCTCTGGAAGACTGTAGTTCCCCCTGCACAAGCTCCTATTTCTTGTCCTTGTTAACCACTGGGGGGTCTCAGGATTCTCTCCCCCACACCCCAGACCTCACCCTGTTCTCAGTTCATTCCTGACATCGCTGCTGCCCAAATCAATGTGCTGTGTACAAAGCTCCAGGATCCAGAAATATGTAAGACCCTGGACATTTCTGTGTACATTGTCCTTACATTTTAAATTCTGTGATTTAAAAACAGATCATGGGCCGGCGCCATGGCTCACTTGGTTAATCCTCCACCTGTGGCACCGGCATCCCACATGGGCGCTGGGTTCTAGTCCCGGTTGCTCCTCTTCCAGTCCAGCTCTCTGCTGTGGCCCGGGAGGGCAGTGGAGGATGGTCCAAGTGCTTGGGCCCCTGCACCCACATGGGAGACCAGGAGAAGCACCTGGCTCCTGGCTTCAGATCGGTGCAGCACCGGCCATAGTGGCCATTTGGGGAGTGAAGCAATGGAAGGAAGACCTTTCTCTCTGTCTCTCTCTGTCTCTCTCTCTCTCTCTCACTGTCTATAACTCTACCTGTCAAATAAATTAACAAAAAAAAAAACACCTGGAAGCAAGGTTTTTTATGTCCTGTTTCTAGACTACACGTGATTACTTTCGTCTTCTTCACACACAAGCTTGAATGGTTTCCCTCACAGAGAACTGAGATTTGGTTTTGGCATGCAGAGTTCACTGGAGTTCATCAACTCAATGACTATTTCTTCTGCAAGAGTCACCAGAAATGTAAAAGAATAAACTGCATTTATTTGTTTATTACAGTTCATGCTCCATATCGAAGGGCTTTGGATTAGGAGGCTCAGGGAATTCAACTAAAGGTAATAAGGTCTAAATCTATTTCTATCACAACAAATATTTTTTCATGAATGCCACTCATACACTATGGTGTATCTATATTTACATGGTTTTAACTAAAGGGATCTGGCTTGAAAAGTATTATTGTGAGTAGATAAAACTACCCCCTAAACTATTATTATACATCTATACTTATTCCTTCACCAAAAATGTGCATAATATATTCTGTTACATCCAGGAATGGAATTAATTGCCATGTAATTTCTCAGGTTGAAAATATTTGTTCATATGTGTTTTATTTCTAGATGTATCTAAAACCACACTGGTCAAGACTGTGGTTGAAGAGATAGATCAGCGGGGCAAAGTTCTTTCTTCACGGATTCACGCCATTGAAGAAAAGACATCTAAAATAGCCAATGGCAAGGCAGAACAGAGGGTTCCTTTTTAGCTGTCATTTTAGAGAAAAGGATAATTTGGGAAAGAAGATTGAACGACTGCCTTGTTCTAGATATCAGGGAGACTTAACATACTTTCTACTCTCAAGAGAAGTTACTTGACAATGATACCTGGTTTCTTAATTTTCACAGGATGTTGGGTGTTTCATTTCAAATAAACAAAAAGAATGGATTGCCTTCCTTTCTGTTCACTGATGACTAATCATTATTTGTGATTTACTTTTTGTCCAACTTATAGAGAAACAGTTGCCTTGCAGTTTGGTTTTAAGTAGTAGTCAATACCACCACATCACATTTATTTATCTTTTTTTTTGACAGGCAGAGTGGACAGTAGAGGGAGACAGAGAGAAAGGTCTTCCTTTTGCCGTTGGTTCACCCTCCAATGGCCGCCGCGGTAGGCGCGCTGAGGCCGGCGCACCGCGCTGTTCTGAAGCCAGGAGCCAGGTGCTTCTCCTGGTCTCCCATGGGGTGCAGGGCCCGAGCACTTGGGCCATCCTCCACTGCACTCCCTGGCCACAGCAGAGAGCTGGCCTGGAAGAGGGGCAACCGGGACAGGATCGGTGCCCCGACCGGGACTAGAACCCGGTGTGCCAGCGCCGCAAGGCGCAGGATTAGCCTGTTAAGCCACGGCGCCGGCCTCACCACATCACATTTAAATGTAAATCCCACCATGTCTGCCTGGGCAGGTTCAGAAATTCTGTGACTGAAAATTCCCACCAGTAGAGGGCGCCCTTCTGGCATTTTCCCGAGGGCTTATGGCAAACTCTTCCAGATGTCTGGGTACTTCCCATGACACATGCCATTCTTCGTCTAAACAGCATAGGCTCCAGGAAGACTCACAGCCATGAGCCTCGTGTTAAGCTCTTTTTCTATAGGACAAAGATCCAACTTTCTTCTGTGAAGGCCCAGATAGTAAATATTTCAGACTTTGCCAGCCACAGGGTCTCTATTTCAAGAATTCAATACAGCCTTTGAAGCAGGAAGCAGCTATGGAAATGAGCATGAGTGGGTTCCAATAAAACTTTATTATTCATCAAAAATGTGAATTTCAAGTAACTTCCTGTGTCAAGAAATACTGTTCTTCTTTTTATCTTTTTTCAACAATTTAAAAGTGTGGCAGTGAGCATTTGGCTCAGTGATTAAGACACTGCTTTGGGACACCCACATCCCACATTGGAGTGGCTGATTGAGTCCCAGCTCCACTTCCCATTCAGTTCCCTGCTAATGTGCAGCAGGTGACGGCTCAAGTACTTAGGCCCCTGCCACCCACATGGGAGAGCCGGATTGAGTTCTGGGCTTCTGGCATTTGGACATTTGAGGATTGAACCAAGAGGTGGAAGATCTCTCTCCAGACCAGATGAGACAGATAGAGAAAGAGAGGAGAGAGAGAGAGAGAGAGAGAGAGAGAGAGAGAGAGAGAGAATGTATGTCTGCTTTTCAAGTAACGTGAAAAATTGTTTTTTAAAAAGAATAAAAACTATTCTTGGCTCACGGGCCATAAGAAATACATGGCAGGCCGATGTAACTCACCAACACAAGTTCTAAAAGTTGAAAACTCATGAGGTTGAGGAACATTATGGTTATTGTGTCCCTCTACCTTTCTCGTTCAAAATATATTGATGTGAAGACTAAATATTGATTAGTTATTAATGTAATTAATGCAGAAGTATCCAATAGCCTGAAAGGAAAGCAGCTCTCGTGTTTCCCCAGCAAATGGCATGATTCCCACGAGTTCTACCCAACAACCCAGCAGCCACATGGGAGCTCAAACAAGTGGTGAGGAACGGAATATTGACAAAATCTTCAAAAGCCATCAAATAAAGTGAGCACTGGAAATTCATGGGGAAATAACTGCCCAGATGTGCTTTGTATGCAGCCAGCTACAAGAATTTACAGGACTCAGATCAAAATAAAAATGCAGGGTCCCTTGTCCTCATATCAGGAAAAATGTGTCATTAAGGGCACTAGAATGTGACACTTTCTTTCTCCTCCTATTGCATTGCCCACTTGTCCCGGTTTCTTGTTTTGTCCTGGGCATTTGTATGTTTGGTAATTCATGTAGTTCTTTTTTTTTTAAAGATTTATTTTTTTTTATTTGAAAGTCAGAATTACACACAGAGAGAGGAGAGGCAGAGAGAGAAGTCTTCTATTCAATGGTTCACTCTCCAATTGGCCACAACGGCCAGAGCTGCACTGATCCGAAGCCAGGAGCCAGGAGCTTCTTCCGGGTCTCCCACGCGGGTGCAGGGGCCCAAAGACTTGGGCCATCTTCTACTGCTATCCCAGGCCACAGCAGAGAGCTGGATCGGAAGAGGAGCAGCCGGGACTAGAACCGGCGCCCATTTGGGATGCCAGCACTTCAGACCAGGGCATTAACCCGCTGTGCCACAGCGCCGGCCCTATCATGTAGTTCTAAGTAAAGTTATTGCACACATTATTATAATTTGCAATGCCAGTTTCAAGTGCAAATATAAGAAGAAGTAACATATAGGATTTACCCAATTCATGCTTTGTAGTTCATAGGTATGTGTATATTTTGTTCTTATCAAAACAGTGGAAACACCACACACAACAAACCTTTTTAATTGCACTGTCTTCTGTGCATACATTCTGCCAGCCCTCTCTGTCTTTACTTCACTGATGAATAAGAAGAAAAATGAAAAGAAAGGGATTACAGTTGCCTCATCTTTCCATGCCATGATTTTCAGCATGGAGCTTGGCTAACAGAGGAAAGAAGTACGCGGAGGTACCCGAGAGGGTTCCTTGCTCGGTCACGTTTCTTTGAACATCAGTGCCACGTGCCTGCATTCAAAGCAAGCTCTGGTTTGAATGGGCATCCTAGCTTGTTGGGGCTTTCGGAGACTCAGCCTGCTCACTCCTAGACTGACTGCCTTTGTATTGCTTGGGTCTCGCTGGACACCTGTCATCCTGGGCCTATCAAGTCATCTGCCACAGAGGCCGTTAGGAGCAAGTGCAGACCAACACATCTCGCGTACTCCTCACTCTCATGCCCCAGGGTCCCACTGGAATTCACTTCCAAGATGCAAGTTCAAAGATAAAAATCAGTTCGAATTGCAAGATGGTAACAGAAACCAATAAAACAGTCTGGGGCCGTTCTGCACAAGACACCTGTGCCTTTGCCAGAGACTGTGAGCAGTGTTGACTCTTAGTTATATGTGTGGGACTGCTTCCTGTGTTCCTTTGTTACCAGTCTGCACTTGGTTGGGATTGCAGTTGGGGAGTCTGCAGGGCCAGGACTGGAGGATTTCTCCTGGGCACCGTGGGCAACACCAACCTGAAAATATTAGAATTTATTGGACTGAGTTTCCCAGATTGGGAGCAGGTGTGTAAATTCCAATGATAAAGCAAAGCCACGACTATACGCAATTATCAGACAGCAACAGCAGTAGCAGCACTGCACTCTAACTCAGATCCAGCAACAGAAGGCCCGAGAGCAGACCCGTGCCCTTATCACGGGAGGAGGTTAGCACGGAGACCATGTTCCCTAAAATCCGTGTGTTGTGAGCATTGCTGCCGAGCAGGGCTGGCTTCCGGGGAGGAGCTTGTACAGCCACACGCAGTCTCTTGCGCAGACCGCCCTGAACACTGATTGAACTAAATATAGCGGCATGGCTATGTTAGGAAGAAAGGGGAAAGTGGTAAAAGCCACAATCTCAACTTCCTTTTAAGAGGACAACATACATGTCTAAAGCTCATAAGTCAAAGAAGTGTTTAGTAAAGCCCGAAGTTTGAAAATCGGAAGACACAGATGAAACCAACAGCTGAAAGTTTTAAGTGGTCGTGCATGGAAAGCAACACTTGGTGTGGGAGTAGACAGGGAACAAGAACTTGCTGGCTGTTAAAGCAAATTCATTATGCTGAGAAAATGTAAAACTGCATTTTGAAATAACCGAGAAAATGTATCAGGGCTTTCACTGTAAAATGTACACATGAAGCTGATACAAAATTCGATTTTAAAAAGGCACTCTGGGGGCCAGCATTGTATCGTAGCGGGTAAAGCTGCCGCCTGTAGTGCCAGCATCCCATATGGGCACCGGTTTGAGTCCCGGCTGCTGCTCTTCTGATCCAGCTCTCTGCTCTGGCCTGGAAAAGCAGTAGAAGATGGGCCAAGTCCGTAGGCCCCTGCACCCATGTGGGAGACCCAGAAGAAGGTCCTGACTCCTGGCTTCAGATCAGAGCAGCTCTGGCCATTTTGGCCAACTGGGGAGTGAACTAGCGGATGGAAGACTTTCTGTCTCTCTCTCTCTCTTTCTCTCAGAGAGATTTGTTTATTTATTTGAAAGTCAGAGTTACACAGAAGAGAAGAAGAGGCAGAGAGAGAGATCTTCCATTTGCTGATTCACTCCCTAATTGACCGCAACAGCCAGAGCTGCGCCGATCTGAAGCCAGGAGCCAGGAGCTTCTTCCAGGTCTTCCATGCGGGTGCAGGGGCCCAAGGACTTGGGCCATCTTCCACTGCTTTCCCAGGCCATAGCAGAGAGCCGGATTGGAAGTGGAGCAGCTGGGACTCGAACTGGCGCCCATATGGGATCCCAGCACTGCAGGTGGCGGCTTTACCCGCTACGCCACAGCGTCAGCCCCAAATAAATAAATCTTAAAAAAAAAAATTAAAAATAAAAAGGCACTCTGATACCTCCATATCCAGAAGGTAAACAAGACCGGACACTTTAAAATGTGCTTCTGCTACAAAATATCCTAACGTATGGGGAAGAGATGTAGTGCATCAGGTTAGGCCTCTGCTGGCATCTTATACCGGAGCACTGATTTCAACACCAGCAGCTCCACTTCCGATCCAGCTCTGTTAATACACCTGGGAGAGCAGCAGAAGACGGCCCAAGTGCTTGGGCCTCTGCTACCCAAGTGGGTGACCTGGATAGACTTCCAGGCTCCTGGCCCAGCCCTGGCTGCCGAGGTCATTTGGGAAATGAGTCAGCAGATGAAAGAATGCTCGCTCACTCTCCCTCTCTCTCTCTCTCTCCCTCTCTCTGTGCCTTTCTGTCTTTTAAATATAGAAGTAAATCTTTAAACAGAAATAACTAAATATCCTAATGCTGGGCAAATCACGTGTCCTCTTAATTACATTGCTAAGCCTAAAGAAAATAAAGGAAGTCATAAGAAAAAGAAATTTCAAAACACAGACACACACACACACACACACACACACTGCACTGCGAGTGGTGGGCAAGCCCAGGCGCTGGAGCAGTCCCGCAAACACGCTCAAGTCAGAGAGAGTTTCTGGCTGAGGGCCACCCTCAGGAGTAGGACGCAGAGCTGACCGAGTGTCGAAGCTGGACTTGAGAGCCTCCCTAAAGGGACGCACTCTCAGAGCCTGTCCCCTCCGGAGGGGAGTCTGCTGCTGGTGAGGTGGAAAAGTCGGAATCGGTGTTCAGGACATTCACCACAAGAACCAAGTGTGTGTGCAAGCAATATTTTTCTAGTTTTTTGTGAGCCTGGTTTCCGTGTATCAGTCTCTCGTGCCTCTTTCTTACACAGTTAAGCCATCCAGTCTCCCATCAATCTGGGCTACACGCCTGCCCCCCGGGACGGGCACCTCGTGTGCCTTCTTGGTGTTTGTTTTTCCTGTTCGTGGCTTCCTGACAACGTGTACAAGGGAATTAAATTGCCAAGGACCTTTCCTGTCCAGAAACTTCCACCCCACCCTCAAAGCACAGAACTGCAGATGGGACCTCATTTGTGGTCTGAATGTTGGGGGCCTCCTTCCCAGACCTGGTGGACCCCCCGCACTGCGTAGCTATTTCTTATTGTCTCCATGAGCCTCTGAAATAGCCTTGGACATGACTCACTGTGGTTCAACGCCATGCATTTTGCCTAGTTCTTGGTGGTGTCTTGGAATTTAGCAGCCTGGTCCTTTAGTTTCAAGTGATATTTTATAAAACAAAATAATTTCCTCATCATACTGTTGTTCTTGAATCAAACCTCTAAGTTTCCAAAATTTTCTTTTTATCTCTCTTTGTTAAGTTTGTTCTACTTTGGAAGAGATTTTTAAAAATTTATCTTCCAAATCTTCTGCTGAATTTTCTTTTAGAAGATAATTTTTAATTCCAAGAGCTCTCTCTTGTATTTGCTGTTCAATCTTAATAATATTCTAACCACATTTCAAACATGTAGTACTTTGATTCCTTCTAAGGGTAATAGTTACAGATAGTTTATTTAGGCTGTGGCACAGTAGGCTAAGCCTCTGCCTGCAGAGCCAGCATCCCATATGGGTGCTGACTTGTGTTCTGGCTACTCCTCTTCTGATCCAGCTCTCTGCTATGACCTGGGAAAGCAGTAGAAGACGGCCCAAGTGCTTGGGCCCCTGCACCCATGTGGAGAGACCCGGAAGAAGCTCCTGGCTCCTGGCTTCAGATTGGCCCACCCCTGGCTGTTGCTGCCATGTGGGGAGTGAACCAGCAAATGGAAGACCTCTCTCTGTCTCTTCCTCTCTGTCTGTAATGCTACCTCTCAAATAAATAAATAAAATCTTTTTTTAAAAGATTTATGTGTGTATGTATGTATTTGAAAAGCAGCGTTAGAGAGAGAGTCCCACCACTGGTTCACTCCCCAAATGGTTGCAGCAGCAAGAGCTGGGCCAGACTGCTTCCTCTGGGTCTCCTACGTGGGTATCAAGGGTTCAAGTACTTTGGCCATCTTCTGCTGCTTTCCCAAGAGCATTAGCAAGGAGCCGGATCAGAAGTAGAGTAGCTGGGACTTGAACAAAAATTCAGATGGGATGCTACTGTCACAGGTGAGGCTTAACCCCTTGTGCCACAATGCCAGCCCCAGGTAGGTTTTTTTTTTTTTTAACTTTTCTTCAACTTCCCTTGCTGTTTCTATTTCCCTGGGTGCTATTTGTTGCTTGTTTCATTGAGTCTCTGTCTTTCCTATTGCAGACATTTTCAGTGTATGATGATCTTTGAAATATGTTCAAGAGCAAAGCTAAATATATATATATATTATTTATAAATATATATTTATATATATAGAGAGACTGTCTGGTTGTCTGCATTTCACTCTGGGTGATTACTTCTGAGGAATGCTCAAATGTATGTATCCAGAGGTCTTATCTCTAGGATTCTTCAGTGTCCCCAGGGAAGGACCCAACCTGCAAGGCTGGTTACATAATTTTTGGTCTCCAGTGCAAAAGGAAAATGTGGGGTCCCTTTCCAACAGTCAGGAAAGAATACAGATAGAAAAAGATAACTTTCGGCCGGCGCCGTGGCTTAACAGGCTAATCCTCCACCTTGCGGCGCCGGCACACCAGGTTCTAGTCCTGGTTGGGGCGCCAGATTCTATCCCGGTTGCCCCTCTTCCAGTCCAGCTCTCTGCTGTGGCCCGGAAGTGCAGTGGAGGATGGCCCAAGTGCTTGGGCCCTGCACCCGCATGGGAGACCAGGAGAAGCACTTGGCTCCTGGCTTTGGATCAGTGCGATGCGCCAGCCGCAGCGGCCATTGTAGGGTGAACCAACGGCAAAAAGGAAGACCTTTCTCTCTGTCTCTCTCTCTCACTATCCACTCTGCCTGTCAAAAAAAAAGATAACTTTCAAATTTCATATTATTTATATCATGTAATCGAAATAATCATGAGGCTGGTATCATGGCATAGTGGGCAAAGCCATACCTGCACTGCCTGCATCCCATATGGGCACTGGTTTGAGTACCGGCTGCTCCACTTCCAATCCAACTCTCTGGTATTGCCTGGGAAAGCAGTAGAAGATGGCCCAAGTCCTTGGGCTCCTGAACCCATATAGGAGACCCTGAAGAAGCTTCAGGCTCCTGGCTTTGAATCGGCCCAACTCTGGCTGTTGCGGCCATTTGGGGATTGAACCATCGATGTAAGACCTCTCTCTCTCTCTCTCTCTCTCTCTGCCTCTGTAACTCTGCCTTTCAAATAAATAAATAAATCTTTTTTTTAAAGAAAAAGAAGTAATTATGATATACATATCTTTAGAACTACAAAAAATGATTTTAGTGTCATAATTTTAAGTTATACAATAAATCGTAATACTTTAGTAATGTCATTTCTTAATTGACAGCTTTTTCAGGCTTTCTTTTCCTGAAAATTCACAACAATTTATATTCTTGGCAACTTCAATTTGAACCTATTCAATTGAGTGTGAGGCCCATCATTCTCAGCAAACTCAAGATCTCAAATGATTTCTTATAATTTTAAATTTTAAGGAGAAAACAAGCCAGGCCGAAAGAACATAAACAATGACAGAGATGCGAGAACAGGGAGGAAGGGGACAGAAGAATGCAGCTCAGCCAGGTAAGACCCACGGCAGGAAGAATGTCAAGGCCAGGCACAATAAACAAAGACCAAAGGCAGGGAGCAGAAGCTACGGCTGGATAAAAAGGGGCAGCCACCAGCGACCCAGAATTCTCAGACAGCCGTTGTCTGAGACCCAGACTCAGGTGGTCAGAGCCACACCTAACGAAGAAGGTACAGAGAACAGATACAAGAGACAGTGCCTGGCTGGGAGCTGCAGGCTGAGCAGAGACCTGAACTCCAGGAACGTGCTGGGCCCCCCCCTTCCCGAATGACTAGGAGATGAAGAGTGCAGGAAGTGAATGCTGAGAAGATTCTAGAAGCTGACTGTGAGAGGCAGAAACGCGGTGATGTGGGGAACCTAGACACAGGCAGGGGCGGGGGGGGGGGGGGGGGCTCGTCAAGTCCCTCCTCTTTACCGATGAGGAAGTCGAGCCCCAGGGAGCTTAACAGACCCCCTCACTGCACGTGGTGGGCGAGGGAAACCAGTCAGCGTGAAGCGGTTGTCTTCACGGACAAGGATCAGAGGAGCCTCCCTGTCGCCAGAGAAGATTCCACGCAACGCTTCTGCTCTCACTTAGGACCTGGCCTCCTTCCACGGGTACCGGGCACCCTGGGCCCATGGCCTTGAACTTATTTTCAATGGGTCTTATAGATGGTGAAGACTAGGATTTAGGTCCACTGGCTGCAGAACACACGCGATGGTTGGTTGGGGCAAGGGAAAGAGAGATTGGTCTAGTACACCTTTTTATCCCTACAGGAATTGTATACTCCTGAAAGCTGGAAGACAGGAAGGGTTACTCCTACTACGTGAGAAATGCATCCCTATAATAATCTTGATACTGCCCCACCTGTCCCGTTCCACAGATAACAAATAACCCCAAGGTAACTACCTACAAAAATGGACCCAGTAAGTTGAAGACGTTCATTAAAACTAAAATCATCCAATTATGGCTAATTCGGAATGAGCTGGCAAACATCATTTTGCTATGAGTAGCCAAGTTCACGGAGGAACACCCTCACGCTGTGTATATAAGGGCGAGCGGTGCCGGCCAGTGCATGCGCCACGCACCTGCTCCCCAGTCTGCACGCCATGTCCCTGCGCTTCTCTGCAGCATCCAGACGCCTCGGCTCCTGCGGGGCCGCCGGCTCAGCGAGGCTGACCGGCGCGGGAACTGCGTGCGGTGTGCCCGGCATTGGAAGCGGCTTCTCCGCGGGAGGCTATGGCGGAGGACTGGGTGGGGGAAGCGCTTCTTGCGTGGCTTACATGGGCAGTGAAAACGGCCTCCTCTCGGGCAACGGGAAGGTGACCATGCAGAACCTCAACGACCGCCTGGCCTCCTACCTGGACAACGTGCGCGCCCTGGAGGAGGCCAACGCCGAGCTGGAGCAGAAGATCAAGGCCTGGTATGAGCAGTACGGGCCTGGCTCGTGCCGTGGCCTGGATCACGACTACAGCAGGTACTTCTCAATCATCGAGGACCTCGGGAACCAGGTGAGAAGCGCGATGCTCTGAGTGTGGGCGCCATGAGTGCGGGGATGTAGCCACAGGCATGCACAGGAACATGGGAGGGTCTCCCCAAAGTTCCTGGAAACTATGTCATATGGAAATGGATTTCAGAAATGGGGGATATCCGAAACAAAAAATCTTTGCTCCCAAGTCAGCATATCTTCGAATTCCTTTATGAAATCTCCTCGGAAAAGCTATCACAAACTACAGGGCCTGGCTCTCAGCTTCTAAATTTCAGTAGTTCATTTTTGAAAGTAAAAAGAATGTCTATTAAAATGTTCATCTTTGGCTATGGACCACCCCATCATGTGGTGTTAGGGCGCATATATGCTTTTACTAATATGAAAATATCCAAACCCATCCATGTGCCCAACTATGTATTTATAAGTTTTCCCATAGAAAGAGTTTTTACGACTGGGGTGGGGATTAGAAGAGGCCTTGACACTTGCTATTTTTCAAAGAAGTCGTCTTGTCACTAGAGACAAATGCTGGGAGTATTACCGTCATTTGCTGGGTATCTTTAGTTCAAGGAAATAAACGTTTCCTCGCTCTTGCCTAACTCTCCACTTACCAGATCATTTCTGCCACTGCGAGCAACGCCAGTGTGATCCTCCAAAACGACAACGCGAGACTCACTGCCGACGACTTCCGGCTGAAGTGAGTGGACCGGGCGCAGACAAAGCTGTCGACGCAGTGCCCTCTTCTCTTTTTTATTTTTTCAAAGATCTGTTTGTTTCTTTGAAAGGCAGGGTGAGAGAGAGAGAGAGAGAGAGAGAGAGAGAGAGAGAGCCATCTTCCGTCCACTGGTTTGTCATTCCAAATGCCCACAGCAGCCAGGCTGGCCCAGGCCAAAGCCAGATGCCATTAACTCACCTGCATCTCCTTCATGAGTGGCAAGTACTTGGGTTCAAATACTCAAGCCGTCTTCTGCTGCCTCCCAGGATGCACTACAGGAAGCTGGATCAGAAGCAGAGTAGCTGGGACTCGAACCAGGCCAGCCAATATGGGAGGCAGGCATCTCAAGGGGCGGCTTGCCCATCGGTGCCTCAGCCACCAACCCCTCTTTTATCTTCCATCCTCTGCTTGAGGTGGGCTCCATTCTTTGCATTTGTTTATTCATTAATTGTTCTAAACCACTTGAATATTTAGAATAATACATATTTTGCTTGGGAAATTTGAGGGCTAACACAAGTGAATGTTGAACTTGTATGAAAGAGCATTTTCAGTGTTTCCATTCTCTTGCTTCAAAGAAGTGCGCTTATTGCATTCTGTGGGTGATGGAGCTGAGGTCTGAACAGTTTTATCTCAGAGCTTAGTTTGCAGGGTGGATGGTGCTTGGTTGTTGACACACTGCCTGGGATGCCTGCATCTCATTAGAGTGCCAGGGTTTGAGATCGGCTCTGCTCCCAATTCCAGCTTCCTGCTAATGAGCACCCTGGGAGGCAGCAGGCAATGACTCAAGTAGTTGGGTCCCTCCACCCATACGGGAAACTGAGATAGAGTTCCCAGCTCCTGGCATTGGCCTGGTCTAACCCTGACTGCTGCAGGCATTGTGGGATTGAAGCCACGAGTGGAAGATTTCCCCTACACCTCCCCTTCAAAGAAATAAATAATTATTTTTTTCTTTTTACATAAAGCCTAGTTTGAGTTTCATGATCTCAAAGGGATGTGACATGAGATCAAATGACAGGGAATTTTCAAATACTTTCCGAAGGTATGAGAACGAGCTGGCCCTGCACCAGAGCGTGGAGGCCGACATCAACGGGCTGCGCAGGGTGCTGGACGAGCTGACCCTGTGCCGGACAGACCTGGAGATTCAGCTGGAAACCCTGAGCGAGGAGCTGGCCTACCTGAAGAAGAACCACGAGGAGGTAGGTGTGCTGCCTCCCGGGCGTCCGCCATCCGCCTCTGCCCAAGCTTCACCGTGAAGGTCAATATTGAGTTAACGTGCTAGGAGGGGCTTGTCCACTTCTCCATGGGGCTTGCCTCTCTGCAAAGAGACAGATTCCACGGCCGGCTGCTATGAGTTTCTAATCCTAGGTATCCTGTCCAGCTGGCTCCTCTAAAAATATTCATATCCTAATAGCAATGTTTTGTTCGTCATTTGGCTGCTGGTTATGCGTGCGATCAGAGGACAAAAATACTCATGTCTCTGTGCACTTATGTGCCTTTCCTGGCATGTATACTGTATTCCAATTCAACGTTTAAAATATATGTGTGCATCTACATATTGAGCCCGCATTCGGAGCCTCGCTCTGTTAAACACATCCCCGCAGGAGATGAAGGCGCTGCAGTGCGCCGCCGGCGGCAACGTGAACGTGGAGATGAACGCGGCGCCCGGCGTGGACCTCACGCTGATGCTGAACAACATGCGCGCCGAGTACGAAGCCCTGGCCGAGCACAACCGCAGGGACGCCGAGGCCTGGTTCAATGAGAAGGTGTGTGGCTCCCGCGGGGTGCGCGAACCCGGAGAAGGCGCGGGCGCGGGCGCAAGCCGCGCGCTCACGGGCTCCCCCCTTGCAGAGCGCGTCCCTGCAGCAGCAGATCTCGGAGGACGTGGGCGCCACCACCTCTGCCCGCAACGAGCTGACCGAGATGAAGCGCACCCTGCAGACGTTGGAGATCGAGCTGCAGTCCCTCCTGGCCACGGTGAGCAGGAAGCACCACACAGATTTTCAGAAACTGAGGGAGGGGGGAATAAAGATTTTGTTTCCCAAAAATATTACTTAGTTTAGGTTTTGTCCATGCATCACTGTATCGACAGAAGACACTAAGAATCCTCTTTGCCAGAAAGTTATACTACATGTTCATAATTATGTATTACAAATTAGCAAACACGACTATGTTGAGGTATTTGCGAAAGAAAATAGTTTTTACCCCGCATCTTCTCTCCCTTGCCAAAAGATCCAAAATCACTGCCAATGGAGAACAAAAACTCCTTCCGGCCCCTCACGGCTTCTTCCAGCATTCCTTTTGGCTGCTGAATTAAGAGCACTTAGCCAGTGTCTACCTGGTATAAACAAGAAGCAGAGGTGTGAAGCTAAGTGTGTCTAATGATAATAACCTTCTTCATGAAGGGTTTGCCCCGTACTTTCACCCACGTGCTCATTCACGGTCATCCTGGGGCATGGGCGGGGCAGACTTTAAAACCCATGTCATTATTTCCAAAAGAATCCGAGATTCAAAGAAGGCTCAAAGCAGTTCCCACAGTCCCACAGTTGCATACCAAGGAACCAGGATTTCTCTCCCAGTTTTCCAACTCCCACATCTTAATCTTTCCGGCAATGGCTGGAAAACATCCAGAGTTGATGCACAGAAGAGGCTGTGAGCATATCTAAAATCAGGACTTGCAGAAAAACCCTGGAAGGTGAAGGGTAAGAGACTCTCACCTCCATCCGTGTAAAGTTTCAGCACACGTTCTCTCTGGGGGTCTGTATCACAAGCGAGGGCATCCAACTAAAGCCTACAAAGGCCTTTATTTTGCTTGGCTCATCCTACTTCTGCAAAGTTTATACAGTTGGCTGTTGGATTGTTTTTTCGTGGAAGAGCGAGAATGTGCATGAGAGAAGGTTGCACCTGACTAGAAATGAGGTGGCAGAGAGCACGGGAAGGGGTTATTCCTAGGGAGAATGGCCAATTGTGTCAGACTGTACACGCACGGGCTGCTTTGGTGCAGGGAGCAGGATCTGTAGACTGTGCCCTGGGAAGTGACAAGTTCATCTTTCTAACACAACTGGGCATGTGGGTAACATTCGTCACCAACACAAGTAGAAAAATGATGTGACATCTAACAAAGGCAGTAATAGACAATGACCGAAGGGACTCTGTGGGGCAAATGTGATGATTTACATTATGTAAGGATGACACTCATTTATCTCTTGAGTGCGTGGGCTTATTCTGCCTCAATGCTGTGACATTTTCTAACAAACGATGTCTTTACCAAACCACAGAAACACTCCCTGGAGTGCTCCCTGACGGAGACCGAGGGCAACTACTGCACACAGCTCGCGCACATCCAGGCCCAGATCGGGGCCCTGGAGGAGCAGCTGCACCAGGTCAGAACCGAGACCGAGGGCCAGAAACTCGAGTACGAGCAGCTGCTGGACATCAAGGTCCACCTGGAGAAGGAGATCGAGACCTACTGCCGCCTGATCGATGGCGAGGAGGGGTAAGCACTGCTTCTACCGAGAAAACAACCGGCTGTAAGGTTATAGAAATCAAGTCTAAGTTCAGTTGCTTAATGGGTTCTGTTGTATAAAATGTAGCTTTTCCATTTCCTCAACAATACAAATGGAAATAATTCATGCATGCTGTCTGTATTTTCACAGTTCTTGTTCTAAAACAAAAGGTTACAGAGAACCAGGAACTCAGATAAAAGGTGAGCAAAAGCAGTGGGAAGCACTAAGGGGTTATTTGTATGCGTGTCACATGATGGATTCTTTCTCATTTATGAATCTGAGAAATTCTAACGGTGCGTGTGTGTCGTTGTAGACTCGCTTATAAGCAGCATTGTTAAGACCGTTGTGGAAGAAATAGATCCTCGTGGCAAAGTTCTCTCATCCAGAGTCCACACCGTGGAAGAGAAGTCCGCCAAAGCCAGCACCAAGAGCGAACAGCGGGTGCCTTCCTGAACGGCAGCTCTCGGAAAGGATTGGCCCCTGACGTAGAACACCAAAGGGAAACGAGACTCCTAATAAGGGTCCTTTTATTTTTCTGCTCTTCTGCCAATGAATTGAGACAAGCTGTTTTAGACTAGTGATGCTTCTTTGACTTTCTCTCTGCTGGTATTTCAATAAAACTTCTCCTGTTGCAAGTCAACCTCCCTGGTTCTGATCCATCTTTGCATTGAGAGGTATTCAAATTCGTATTTATTCAAGAAGCAGAGAGCCAAAGACGGAGACAGATAAACAGAGAGGGCGCTCATCCACTGGTTCACTCCCAAAATGCCTGCAATGGTTAGCGCGGAACTGGCCAAAGCTCAGAGCTGGGAACTCAGTCTGGGTCTCTCATGCAGGTGGCAGGAGCCCAACTACTTGAGCCACCACTGCCACCCCCTTAGGTGCACATTAGCAGGAAATTGGAGTTGACAGTCAGAGCCGGGCATCAAACCTCGTCAGTGTGACATAGGGTGCAGACACCTTCACCAGTGTCTTAACCTCAAGCCTAAATGCCTGCTCCCTCTTTGCACTTTAAATATACCCTCCAATGTCCTTAATGTCTCCCATTGAATTCAGTGGTCTTCACCAGTGGGGAGTAAGTTCAGCATGGAAATTAATTGGAGTCTTTTTCACATCTCTGTAAAATTTTATCTCCCTTCCATCCTTCAGTAAATGTTTATTGACCACACATTAAATGCTAGATAATGAAAACAGAAAGAGTTAATAAAATCAACCCCCAAGTTCAACATGCTCATAGGAATAGGAATGGGGAATTGAAGAGCCAGCGACATCCTGAAGTTCAAGGAGAGGCTATTAATGGTGAGAGCGTGGGGACCAGGGCGAGAGAATTCCCAAGGTGTCTGACGCATCATTTCGCCGCGAAGGCGGGGATTCACAAGCACCCTCCTGGAGGTTTGCCATCCAAGAAGGCAGAGCAAGGTGTCCCTCAAGTCCAGCATGACTTTCAGTGAGCTGATATTTCTCTAAACCTTGGCTCAAGGCTTCAGGGGGGTATAAACTCAGCAGAAAACCCTCCAGAGGCTTAGTTGAAGATGACACCGATTTGGCTCCCGCACACCAACCCCACGCAACAGACACAGCCCGCTTTTCTCTGATCCAGTACCGTGTTCCTGCACTTTGTGGGGCTGGCTCATGAGGGCTAAATCACAGCCACCTTTAAGCTGTCTTCCTCTTGTCCTTCTCATGTGCGTGAACCTATGGCAAATGCTTAACTTTCTAATTACGTGGCCCTCTCAACCTATCCCCCGATATCAAAATCCAGAGGAGAAAACATCCTCCCATGCGGTTCCTTAATCAAAAGCACTTAACGTCTTTGGAAGACAATCGAGCAGTTTCTTCCAGAGCTAAACATTCTCTTCCCAGATGAGAACTTCACCCAGAGGTGTTAAAAGTGTATTTTGGGCCGGCGCCACGGCTCACTAGGCTAATCCTCCGCCTTGTGGCGCCGGCACACAGGGTTCAAGTCCCGGTTGGGGCACCGATCCTGTCCTGATTGCCCCTCTTCCAGGCCAGCTCTCTGCTGTGGCCAGGGAGTGCAGTGGAGAATGGCCCAAGTGCTTGGGCCGTGCACCCCATGGGAGACCAGGAGAAGCACCTGGCTCCTGCCATCGGATCAGCGCGGTGCGCCGGCCGCAGCGCGCTACTGCGGCGGCCATTGGAGGGTGAACCAACAGCAAAAGGAAGACCTTTCTCTCTGTCTCTCTCTCACTGTCCACTCTGCCTGTCAAAAATAAAAATAAAAATGGAAATTTATATTCATTAAATAAAAGTTTAATAAAATAATAAAATTTAAAAAATAAGAAAAAAAAGTGTATTTTGGGTTCAGTTTTATGTCCATGCAAAAATTTGCTTAGAGGGGCCGGCGCTGTGGCATAGAGGGCATTGCCACCACCTGCAGTGCCAGCATTCCATATGAGTGCCAGTTTGAATCCCAGTTGCTCCACTTCTGATCCAGCTCTCTGCTATGGCCTGGGAAGGCAGTGGAAGATGGCCCAAGTCCTTGGCCCCTGCACCCACGTGGGGGACCTGGAAGAAGCTCCTAGCTCCTGGCTTCAGATTAGTCTAGCTCCAGGCATTGTGGCCATTTGAGGAGTGAACCAGCGAATGAAAGATTCTCTCTCTCTCTCTCTCTCTCTCTCTCTCTTTCTCTCCTTCTGCCTCTCTTTAATGCTGCCTTTCAAATAAATAATAAATTTTTAAAAAACTTGCACAGAAATACGTACAGCAGCTTTCTTCCTAAGTGCCCACATTTGAAAGCCCCCAAGATGTCCTTGAGTAGGTGAATGGGCAAACAGACTGCAGTAAGCTGGAGGGTGGAAATTAGCTATCAAGCCATGAAAAGCCTCATGTAAGGAAACTTAGATGTGTATCACTGAGAGAAAGAAGCCCATCTGAGTAGGCTTTATCCTCTACGACTCCACCTGCAAGGTGTTCCAGAAAGGGGAGACCGCGGAGACGTCACGAGATCCGTGCTCACCATTGGGGGCGGGGATGAGTTAGATGGAGCCCTGAGGATTTTCAGAGCAGTGAATGACACCATGAGGGTAGGTGCCCGGCATTGCGCACCTGTCTGTTCACAGAATGTACAACACCGAGACGCAGTTCTTACATAAGTCATGGACTTCGGGTGAAAATGATGTGCCAGGGGAGACTCATCCATCTGAACAAGCGCACGGCTCTGATGAGAGAGGCAGACAGCGCGGCAGGCTGTGCAGATGGCAAGTGGGCAGATGTAGATGGGAAATCTCTGCTTGTCTCTCAGTGTTGCTGTGAACCTAACACTGCTCTAAACAATTAAATCTACAACTTTTCAAAAATTGTTAAATAGCTCCAATTTATCAGTACTTGAGATGCCCAACACCAAGGCATCACAACTTCCAGGAAAGAATCTGTAACATTTGACAATCCGCACCTGCTGTGTGCCAGACCTTTTGTGAGCAGCATTTAACTCCTGCAACAACCCCATGGGGTAGGGACTACCATCATTATTTCTGAGACAGAGAACAGGTGAACACTTTGTCCAAGGTCACATGGCCCGTGACTGGAGGGGCTGGAATGTCAGCCCAGGCAGCCCGGCTCAGAGTCTGTGTGCTTAACCACGGCAAACCCATGCTGGTGAGAACCCTGTACCATC
Organism: Lepus europaeus; assembly: GCF_033115175.1. Lineage (NCBI taxonomy): Eukaryota > Metazoa > Chordata > Mammalia > Lagomorpha > Leporidae > Lepus > Lepus europaeus. Next base: position 21,628,697 of record NC_084844.1, read on the forward strand.
ACCTTCTGGCAAGAGAAGGGTTAAATAGACCATGTGCGTGCTAACTCCAGTCACTCTGGGATACACAGAGCCCTTAGAATGTCACAAACACAGAGAGGAATTACCTGGGACAAGGAAAGAGTGCAACCGGAATCAGTTCCCAGATACACTAGAAGCCCAGAGGCAACATAAACCTCGTTTATGTTCAGGAAAAACCTTCTGTGCTCCGCTAAAAGAAATGTAGAATGTGAATTTTAAACAAGGGCATATTTGCAACTAAACAAAAAATTGGGGGAGGGGGAATTAGCATATGAGTATTAGAATTAAATCTTGTGATTCAAAAACATCGCAAAATAAGGAGACATCAACACTGCACAGCATGAGTTCAATTCAATTTTTTATTTTTATCTTTAAAGATTATTTATTTTAAAGTCAGAGTTAGAGAGAGAGGAGAGTTAGAGAGAGATCTTCCAACTGCCAATTTACTGCCCAGATGGCCACAATGGCTGGGGCTGGGCCAGGTGGAAGCCAGGAGCTTCTTCTGGGTCTCCCAAGTGGGTTCAGGGGCTCAAGGACTTGAACCACCCTCCACTGCTTTCCCAGATGCATTAGCAGGGAACCGGATTGAAAGTGGAGCAGCCAGGACTTGAACCAGTGCCCATATGGGATGCCAGCATTGCAGATGGCAGCTTAACCCACGGCACCACAGTGCCCGCCCCAATTCAGTTGTTTTAAATACCCTTGATGTGCATATTATACAACATGCTAATACCTCAAAGATCCTAAAAAAAATGGAAAAAAAATGGTATATTATTGAATGCCAATTTATACCATGACTAAAATGATCAGTCTTGGGGAAGACATACATAGATAGAAGCAGTAAGAGTTTGTTGGGGCCAGCTTTGTGGTCTAGTGAGTTAAGCAGCCACCTGCAACACCAGCATCCCATACAGGCGCCAGTTTGTGTCTTGACCACTCCTCTTAAGATCCAGCTCTCTGCTGTGGCCTGGGAAAGCAATGGAAAATGGCCCAAGTACTTGGGCTCCTGTACCCACAAGGGAGACCTGGAAGAAGCTCCTGGCTCCTGGCTTCAGCCTGGCCCAGGCCTGGCGTTGCGGCCATTTGGGGGAATGGACCAGTAGATGGAAGTTCTTTCTCTCTCTCTCTCTCAATCTGTGTGTGTGTGTGTGTGTGTCTTCCTCTCTCTCTAACTCAGTCCTTCTAATAAATAAATAAATAACTCTTTAAAAAAGAGAGTTTGTTAAGTATAGGCCCCACTTCCAAAAAGGACCAAAGCATATCTGAACGTTTATACTAAATATTAGGCTAGGAGAAATCTGTGATTAAAAGAATCTGATAGATCTGTAAGTAGGTGGCGGCATTTCATGGAGACACGCATCATACCTTCCAGTCTCCCTCTGCTGAAGAAATGCTCTATGATCTGCCCTGTTACTTAGCTTCAGAGCCAACTCACGTCTGAAATATTATATGCTTTACTTATTTCACACAAGATTATGAGTTAATTACTATTTATAAGCTATCTAGAGATAAACAGATTAGGTTAATAACACTTTGCAGCTTCATAAAATCTTGTCTCTGAGAAGCTCAAGGCTTGTTGCCTGTTGCACTGGCAGTGTGCTCTGTCTGCTGTGTTCTGTTCGTGGGAACTGTGGACAAAAGAGTAAAACTTGGATCAGGGTCACAGCAACACCAGTATGAAGTTTCTGCCTCTTAACTTACCATGCACTGTTCTAAACAGGAGCTGATGGTCCAACTTACACTTTTGTATTTATTATTTCTAAGCAGTTTTGGTCAAAACGATTCATGCATTCCAACCATCAAATATTCCATAGCTTTTCATGACAATAATATTGGGTGTTTCCCAAAGTATTTGATATCCACAGCATTGAAAAATCTCGTGGAGATACATTTGCCTCAGTGGTGAAGCCACTGTGAGGATACCACATCACTCATTGGAGTGTGGTCCTCAGCTCTAGCTTCCGACTCCAGCTTCCTGTCGGTGCAGACCCTGGGCAGTGGCAGTGATGGCTCAAGCAGCTGGACTTGTGCTGCCCATGTGCAAGACTGGGATTGCTTTGTTGGCCCCAGCTTCAACGTGGGGCCATTGCAAGCATTCAGAGAGTGAACTAATGAAAGGAGTGCTCTCTCTCTCTCTCTCTCTCTCTCTGCCTCTTGAATAAATAAATTAAAAAAAAAAATGAAATCTCATTCAGAAAAGTAGGCACTGTTTCAAAACCAACCAGAAATCAGTTAACCAATCAATTTGTTCCATTTTAAGTGATAAAGACTTGACCCTATCTAACATGGCCACGTTATTATAATAATTCAAATAATTGATACTTACAAAATGTTTGTGCCGTTCAGACCATCTTTCATTATAGGTGCTGCTCAACATTCATTTGCCACTACTTGATGTTATTATTTTCATTTGCCCAGTAGGGAAATGAAGCACAAGACAAGACAATTTCCCTAGAGCATCAGGGCACGGGGATGGAGTCGTCCATCTTGTCTACCATAACGCTGTTTTTTCTAGGCACGATGAAGCAGCCTTCTCCTTCATATATTTTACTCCCCAGGGATGGGTATGAGGCTCACTTCTCAAAACAATGCCTTAGGGTGGGAGGGAGGGTAGGATGAGAAGAATCTCTATGTTCCTAAATTTGTAAATGTGAAATGCGTGAAGTCTGTATACCTTAAATAAAAGGCTTCCAGGTTTTAAAAACTGCCTTAAATATATCATTTTAAGCTAAAAGGCAGTAAATAATACCTTTGAGGTAAGAAAGTGAATAGTTTGAAGACTCACTTACACGAACTGCTGTTTTGCTCTTAGACCAAACCCAGACATCTCAGACAAATAACTCTCCATCAAGACCAGATATCCATGGATTTTAGTGAGGTTGATAAAGTCTTCTATGACTTCAGTTTTCAATTTAAAAAAAATCAGTTTAAAAACCCCCACTACCACAAGATGAGTAGACAACGAGTCTCTCTGGAAAACAGTTGTGCTGCCAGGGAAGGCAGGGGCACCAGTGTCATGGCACAGGGGGTTAACCACTGCCTACAACGCCAGCATCCCATACGGGTACCAGCTTGAGTCCTAGCTGCCCATTTCTGAGCCAGTTCCCTGCGAATGCACCTGGAAAGTCAGTGGAGGACGGGTTGAGTGCTTGGGCCCACACCATTCACAGGGGAGACCCACAGATGGAGTTCTGGGCTCCTAGCTCTGGTCTGGCTCAGCCATAGCTATTACAGAGATTTGGACCAATGGATGGAAGTTTTTTTTTTTTTTTTTTTTGACAGATAGAGTTAGAGAGTGAGAGAGAGAGACAGAGAGAAAAGTCTTCCTTCCATTGCTTCACACACACACACCCACTAAATGTCCACTACAGCCAGAGCTATGCCAATCCAAAGCCAGGAGCCAGGTGCTTCTCCCCAGTCTCCCATGCGGGTACAGGGGCCCAAGCACTTGGGCCATCCTCCACTGCCCTCCCAGGCCACAGCAGAGAGCTGGACTGGAAGAGGGGCAACCGGGACTAGAACCCGGCACCCATATGGGATGCTGGCACTGCAGGTGGAGGATTAACCTAGTGAGCCACAGCACCAGCCCCTGGATGGATTATTTCTCTCTCTCCCTCTCTCTCTCTAACTCTGCCTTTCAAATAAATAAATATTTTTAAAAAGGAAGAGCACATTCAAAGTAAGAATAATAGAAACATTCTATGAGTATTTGCAGGACAAAAGCCGAAGGCATTTCTCATTTGAATTATCAATTCTTGGTATATGAAAGGAAAACCTTGACTTCATTCCAGAGGTCAGAAAGGTGCACTGTACATTTAGTCACATGTAATTTTGACCTTCGAAGCTATGATTTCATATTACTCCACCCGGCACCTTTTTATATATAAAAAATATCCTTGAAGGCACCCTGCCGCCTACAAACTGGACACTATTAAAAATCACCCAATTATGGAAAACAGCAATTAGGGTGCAAGAACTATTTCATTATAGATTGATATAGGTACATCTGAAATGACTCCTGAATCCTATAAAAGGCCAGTGGCGCTAACCTCTGGAAAAGGCTCTCTTTGGCTTTGCTTCTGTCTGGGAGGAGGTCGCTCGGCTGCGCTGTCGCCATGTCTTTCCGGCTTCCTAGTGGATCGAGGCGGATCTGCTCGCGAGCTGGGTCTGTCAGGCTGTCTGGTGGAGGAACCAGCTTTGCAGCTGGGAATGTGTGGGGCGGGTCAGGGGCGGACAGCAGCTTTCCTTCCACTGTCGGGTGCATTTCTGCTGGGGGTGGCGGGTCCAGAAGCGCCATCTCTGCTGGCTTTCTTGCAAATGACTACGGCCTCCTCTCCGGCAACGAGAAGGTCACTATGCAGAACCTCAACGACCGCTTGGCATCCTACCTAGACCATGTGCGAGCCCTGGAGGAGGAAAACGCCTATCTAGAGCAGAAGATCAACAGCTGGTGCGAGAAATACGGGCCTGGCTGTTCCCGCGGGCTTGACCATGACTATAGCAGATACTTCCCAGTCATTGAAGATCTGAAAAGCCAGGTAGGAAACACAGCTCTGCATACTCTTACTGCAGATTTGGGGTATACACACACAAAAAAAAGAAAAGAAAATATTAAGTGTAGTCAGAAAATGTGTGTGATACAGAATTTGTTGCCTGTCTATTCCCAGTACTAAGGGCAGTGCCTGGCAATTGAAATCTGTGGAAGTAAGTAATGAAAGAGAAAGTTTCCAAATAGATGCCATTGCCTCTCAGATGTCCACAGGGGATGGGTTCCAGGAACTTCCTGCAAACACCAGGATCTGTGGATGCTCCAGTCCCTTATATGAAATGGCATGGCAGTTGCATAGACGCTACACACATCTCCTGTATACTTTGCATCACCCCCAGAGTGCTTCCAGCACCTAGTGCAATGTAAAAGCTACCTACAGAGCTGTTACGTTGCATTGCTTACAGAATAGGGACAGGAAAAGTCTGCCAATGTTCAGTATAACCACAATTTTTACAAAACATTTTCCATCCATGGTTGGTTGAACTTGTGGATGGGGAACCCATGAGTGCAGAGGACTGATTGTGTCGTCATTTTGTTGTTCTTATATTGAACTCATGCCTTTTGATCAAGAGTAATAAAAGTATCCTCGTGACTCTTAAGATGGGACATGTATTATTAAGTGAAGAAAACCCAGATTCTTCCAATATAGAAAAAAAGTGATGCTGAAAGAGATCTGATGGGTTAAGAACATATAGATCACACTGAAGTCTACGGGTGCCTGGGCCTTTTGGTACTTCATTTTGCACACTCTATCCTATTTAGATCATTTCTGCAACCACCAACAATGCCAGCATTGTTCTACAAAATGACAATGCCAGACTGACAGCCGACGACTTCAGGCTGAAGTAGGTGAAAATTCTTCAATGATTATACTAATAAAAGTAAAACTGCCAGAGCTGGATTAAAGAATAGATATTTTGCTTTTAAACCAAAAATAATTGTATAGGGTTATTCTAAATCAATGAAGAAATTGCATTAAGATGTCCTTATAAAAATGGCTAGCTATGTGTAGAAGTTGTAAAACGTTGACTTGAATGGAGATGAGTAATTACTAGAGACTGGGAGGGGTGGGAGGGGCCATAGAGGGAGGCTGGACAAAGGGAATGGAAGTGTTGTTAGAGAGAAGTAACAGGCTCGGGTGCTCCAGAGCACAGAGGGGTATCACCCAGAAGCAATGTATGACAGACATAGCATGTATGTGGATGTAGAAAGGGAGAGAGGAAGGGACGAGAGGCGCTGGAGGACTCGGAACATGGAGGAAAGGTGGGGAGGTGGGGATGCTGACTTCTTGATTCGATCAGCTGACACTGTGTGCCTGGGCTGAAATACTGCACTTTGCCCATGCAAGTGTGTACATTCGACATCAATCAAAAATTCTAAAACTCAAGAAATTTCCAAACAGGGGCAATCACAAATGTTTAAAAGCTGACAGCATTGTAATTTCACCGTTCAGCACATTGGCTGACAAAAACCAGCTCTGAAGACAAAGACACCTCTCAAATAATCTTTGTAAACCAGCAGGTGTCTCCACCTGTTCTAGCACGTCCCAGCTGCGGGAAGCTTCCGAAATGTGTCCAGGACACGAAACGCCTGGCTCCCGCCCAGACAGGTCTCAAGCAGCTCAATGACTTTCAGGTACGAGAACGAGCTGGCTCTGCACCAGAGCGTGGAGGCCGACACCAACGGCCTCCGCAGGGTGCTGGACGAGCTGACCCTCAGCGCCGCGGACCTGGAGACCCAGTGCGAGACCCTCGGCGAGGAGCTGGCGTATCTCAAAGCAAACCACCAGGAGGTAAGGAGCCTGCGGGCTGCTTCGATCGCCGCTCTCTCCCGCTTCAAGCCCGCTGCTCCTTCCACAGCAGCCCGCGACCGTCCGCCAGGGTCCCCGGCTGTGGGTAGGCACACGGGCCCCTCTTCCAGGAAATGCGAGTCCTGCAAAGTGCCTCAGGGGGGACCGTGAGCGTGGAGATGGCCGCAGCCCCGGGCGTGGACCTGACCCTCCTGCTGAACAACATGAGGGCTGAGTACGAGCACCTGGCCGAGGAGAACCGCAGAGACGCCGAGGCCAGGTTCAACGAGAAGGTACTTCCGCCGCGGCGGCACGCACCGCGTGTCCAGCGCACGGTCCCGCGGGCCACTAACGCCTCTGACAATCGCTCTCCAGAGTGCGCTGCTGCAGCAACAGATTTCCGATGATGTGGGGGCAGCCGCCGCGGCCAGAAGTGAGCTGACGGAGCTGAAGCGCAGCCTGCAAACCCTGGAGATAGAACTGCAGTCCCTCCTGGCTGTGGTACGTCGCAACCGCCATTGAATCGGGGTGTGGGTGAGTGTGAGTGTGAATGTGTGTGAGTGTGTGTGTATGAGTGTATGTGTGTTATGTGTGTATATGTGTCAGTATGTGTGTGAGCGTGCATGTGTGTATGTGTGTATGTACACATGAGTGTATGTGTATATGTATGAGTGTATGCATGTGTGTATGTGTGTATATGTATCTGTATGTGTGAGCGTGCATGTGTGTATGTACATGAGTGTATATGTGTGTATATGTATGTGTGAGTGTATGCATGTGTGTTATGTGTGTATATGTGTCAGTATGTGTGTGAGCGTGCATGTGTGTATGTGTGTATGTACACATGAGTGTATGTGTGTATATGTGTGTGAGTGTATGTATGTGTGTATGTGTGTTATGTGTGTATATGTGTCAGTATGTGTGTGAGCGTGCATTTGTGTATGTGTGTATGTACACACGAGTGTATGTGTGTATATGTATGTGTGAGTGTATGCATGTGTGTATGTGTGTTATGTGTGTATATGTGTCAGTATGTGTGTGAGCGTGCATGTGTGTATGTGTGTATGTACACATGAGTGTATGTGTGTATATGTATGTGTGAGTGTGTGTATGTGTGTATGTGTGTTATGTGTGTATATGTGTCAGTATGTGTGTGAGCGTGCATGTGTGTATGTGTGTATGTACACATGAGTGTATGTATGTATATGTATGTGTGAGTGTGTGTATGTGTGTATGTGTGTTATGTGTGTATATGTGTCAGTATGTGTGTGAGCGTGCATGTGTGTATGTGTGTATGTACACATGAGTGTATGTGTGTATATGTATGTGTGAGTGTGTGTATGTGTGTATGTGTGTTATGTGTGTATATGTATCAGTATATTGTGTGAGTGTACATGTGTGTATGTGTGTATGTACACATGAGTGTATGTGTGTATATGTATGTGTGAGTGTGTGTATGTATGTATGTGTGTTATGTGTGTATATGTGTTAGTATGTGTGTGAGCGTGCATGTGTGTATGTGTGTATGTACACATGAGTGTATGTGTGTATATGTGTGTGTGAGTGTATGCATGTGTGTATGTGTGTTATGTGTGTATATGTATCAGTATATGTGTGTGAGTGTACATGTGTGTATGTGTGTATGTACACATGAGTGTATGTGTGTGTATGTATGTGTGAGTGTATGCATGTGTGTATGTGTGTTATGTGTGTATATGTATCAGTATATGTGCATCACTGTGCATGTGTGTATGTGTGTATGTACACATGAGTGTATGTGTGTATATGTGTGTGTGAGTGTATGCATGTGTGTATGTGTGTTATGTGTGTATATGTATCAGTATATGTGCATCACTGTGCATGTGTGTATGTGTGTATGTACATGTGTATGTGTGTGACTGTGCCAATGTGTGTATATGTGTGTGTACATATGAGTGTATATACTTACGTGTGTGTACATGTGTGTGTATGTCTATGTGTGTACATGTTTATATGTGTATATATATGTGTAAGTCTGCATGTTTATATGTGTGTGTCTATGTATATGCATAAGTGTGTGTGTGGCTGTGCCAGTGTGTGTGTATGTGTGTATGCACATATGAGTGTATGTGCATATACATATGTGTGAGTGCATGCCTGTGTATGTGTGTATGTGTGTGAGTGTGCATGTATATGTGATTGTGTGTGTGAGTGTATATGTGTGTGAGTATATGCATGTGAGTGTGCATGTGTATATGTGTGTATATATAAGAGTGTGTGTGTATATGTATGTGTCTGTGAGTGTGTATATGCCTGTGTGTCTGTTTTCTGTTACGGTAATGAAATGCCCAAGACTGGATGCTTACAAAGAGAAGAGGTTTATTTAGCTCACAGTTTCGGAGGCTGAAAGTCCAAACAGCATGGCAGCAGCTCTGGCGAGGGCCCCACTGGCTGCTTCATGACACAGGAGGTGACAACATGGCAGGAGTGCATTCCGGGGGAGAGACCTCAGGGCCAGACAGGAAGCCAAAGAGCAGGGCTGGGGGTGTGGGGAGGTGAGAGGCTCCCTACTGTATCCTGAGACAGCACCATCCGTGACCCACGAGCTGCTCCCCAGGCCTCCTCTCAACACGGCCACACCAAGGACCTAACTTCCAACACACGCACCTTTGCAGGACACATGCAAGCCACATCCAAACTGAAGCAGTGTGTGTGTGCTCACAGTCAATCCACAGGTATATAATAGATGCAGGTGTCTAAGGAAACAATGTGTAATGGAAAACACCAAGTACACTTGTGCAACTACTCACATACACCTTACAAAAGAAAGTATATTCACTATTACAAATCTCTCCATAAACATTACTTCTGATTCACCAATCCCAAATCTGGGAAAATGACTTTTTTCAGTGGAGAGTCATTTTTATTAATCTTGCAAAAGTTAATTTTTGATGGAAAACATTTAGACCTTGGACAAATGTTTCTTTTTCACCTTGAAGCTGCTTGATTTTTTTTTTCTTAAAGGTTATTTATTTATTTATTTGAAAGGAAGAACTTCAGAGTGAGAGGGAGAGGCTGAGAGACAGAGAGATCTTCTATCCGCTGATTCACTCCCCAGATGGCCACAATGGTGTAGCCTGGGCCAGGCTGAAGCCAGGAGCCAGCACTCCATCTGTATCTCCCACATGGGTAGCAGGGGCCCATGAACTTGGGCCATCGTGTGCTTCCTTCCCAGCCCATGAGTAGGACACTGGATGGGAAGAGGAGCAGCCAGGACTTGAACCGCAACTTGGACATGGGGCTTGGGAGAAGCAAACCGCAGCTTAACTCCCTGGGACGGGTGAAAGCATACACCACCATTGCACTTTGCATAGTCACAGCCTTCCTTGGTTCCTCTCGCAGAAAGAGTCCTACGAGAGCTCCTTGGCGGAGATGGAAGGAAATTACTGCCTCCAGCTCCAGCAAATCCAGGATCAGATCCGGGCCATGGAGGAGCAGCTGCAGCAGATCCGGACGGAAACCGCCGGCCAGAAGCTGGCGCACGAGCAGCTGCTCGACATCAAAGTCTTCTTAGAGAAGGAGATCGAGACGTACTGCACCTTACTTGACGGCCAAGACAGGTGAGCCACCCGCCCTCACGTCAGCCAGGCTTTCTCCGCGTGTTTCCCGAGAACGCGTCCTAGAATTTCCTGCTAGAAGGATCACGTCCCAGAGGTCCTCACTCACGTACTGTGACATGTCGCAGTCAAAGCAGAGCACAGACAGTCTAGAAAGTACCTGTATGCATCCTAATATAGAGGACGCTTGTTTAGATCCAGGATGTCTGCCGGTTCAGGTGCTCCGCAGGAAACACGGCTCTCTACAGCTTAGCGTGGAAGCCGCTTGCTTTCTTACCCTAAGTCACCCTGTGTTGCTCCTACCGCACTCGTCACCCCCACTTGCATGCCGCGTTAGAGATGAGGAATGAAGATGAGGACGAGCTCACTGGGGCGGCGCCACGGTTCCGCAGCCAAGAGCAACAGCCCCAGAGTTGCAGCCCCGGTGTGAGTCACAGGCTGCGGGAACCGGAGCCCATCGCTTAGCCTCCTGCACCCGGTGCCCTCCCTGGTAAAACTGGGATAACACCGAAACCAGCCTGGCAAGCCCTCGTGGCCAGGGCCGGAGGCGCTTGGTCATCACCGGCTATTACTGAGTGTTTACCCGCGGTCGCACCAGGACTGGGTCACATCTTGGGCATCCTCCAAGCCCAGGGGCAGCCCCTTCCGGGACTACTCCCTCCTCAGAGCACATCGCTGCTTTACCGCTGGGTTTCACCTCTCTTAGGCACAATTCTCGGCGTGGCAGAGCTCACTTTGTGAGTAAATATTTTTTCTTTTCAAAATCGTAAATTGCTTATTTCTTGGCCCTATATATTTCTTTCTTCCTTCCTTCCTTCCTTCCTTTCTTTCTTCCTTCCTTCCTTTCTTTCTTTCTTCCTTTCTTTCTCTCTCTCTCTCTCTCTCTCTCTCTCTCTCTCTCTCTTTCTTTCAATTATTTACAAGGCAGAGAGATAGGGTGCCATCTGTGGGTTTATCCCCCCAAATGCCCACAACACCTGAGCTGGGCCAAGCAGAACCCAGGAACCTGGAAGTCCATCTGGGTCTCGCACATGAGCGGTGGAGACCCAGGCACTTGAGTGACCATCTGCTGCCTCTCGGGATGTGCATTAGCAGGAAGCTGAGTCAGAAGCAGAGCCAGGACTCCAACCCAAGGAAGAGCCGGGACTCCCACATGGGATGCAGGCATCCCCGGAACCACCGAGCCCAATGCCCAGCCCCCAGCTCTGTGTTTTCTGTTGCACCCAGCCCAGTGTTCCTACTGAGTAGGCACACCACACGCAGGCATTAGCCAACTGATGGAAAAGTTCAAATGAGAACTTGGGGTTACCTACATGGCTAGATCAAAGAAGTGATAGCTCTGTCTTGCCATGTGGCCATTTCTGGTCCCAAAAATCCACATAAGATTTTTCTCTCACCAAGCTGAAGTCACGAGACGCTCACTCATGTCCCTAAACGCCCAAGGAAGTTGAATCTTACCGAAGTTAGAACGCCAGACCTCTTATTCCCAACTTGTCATTATTTATTCTATTTTTTTAAAAAAAAAAGATTTATTTTTATTAATTTGAAAGAGTTAAAGAGAGAGGTAGAGACAGAGAGAGAAAGGTCTTCCATCCGCTGGTTCACTCCCTAAATGGCTGCAATGTCCGGAGCTGAGCGATCCAAAGCCAGAAGCCAGGAACCAGAAGCTTCTTCTGGGTCTCCCACCTGGGTGCAGGGGCCCAAGGACTTGAGCCATCCTCTGCTGCCCTCTCAGGAGCATGAGCAGGGAGCTGGATTGGAAGTGAAGCAACCAGGAGTGGAACTGGCACCCATATGGGATGCCGGTGCTGCACGCTGGGGCTTTAACCTGCTGCACCACAGCGCCAGCCCCCATTATTTATGAGCTCCCAGTTGAAAGAAAAAATGCAAGAATCTACTCTTTTCTTCACAGAAGAGGCCTTTCCACATGTCCCAGATCAAAAGGCTGCAGGGTGGTGAAGTCTGGAAACGCAGTGAAAGGTATCGAAGGTTTTCTACATGACGTAACTCTTCCAGTCGTCCTCAGTTTTATTAAATAAGTCACTTATTTTTAAATTACATAGAATCTGTTTCTCAGTTTAGTTCTAGTGACTAAATGAGAGTTCTCCACGTGGGCATCTTGTATTTCTGTAAAGCAGACATCAAATGACAAAACAACTGAAATGCAGGATGTATCCCCCAACATCTTTCTGTCCTGAAACATGCCATTTTTCACAGTTTCAATGCCTTGGCAAAAGAGCTACTTTATTTTAAAGCATAAAAATAGGGCCAGCCTTGATATTTAAGAAAAGACAAAATTCCTTGCTCTACGCCCATACATGCCCAATACTTAAGTTGTTTTAATTCATGTTTCATTCACGCTTTCAAACACCCATTTCTCTAAAAACAGCTAAATACAAGAGTTCTTCAAAGGTTTGTTGGAAAATGGAATTTAAAAATAAGGTCGGTTTCGGATCAAAAATATTTTGAAACCCATGCATAGTTTTTTCATAATATACATTTTCCATAAGCTTCTGAAAATCCCCTTATCTGTATGGATTTCAAAAAATTTTGCACCAAAATAAACTTATCTTTTAACTCCGTCTCCATGGATATTTTTGAAATACCTGCTCATAAGATAGTTCAGACTCTTGCTATGCATTGATTTTTTTTTTTTTTAAGATTTTATTTATTTATTTGAGAGGTAGAGTTACTGAGAGACAGAGAGAAAGGTCTTCCTTCCGTTGGTTCACTCCCCAAATGGCCGCAACAGCCGAAGCTATGCTGATCCGAAGCCAGAAGCCAGGAGCTTCTTCCCGGTCTCCCATGCGGGTGCAGGGGCCCAAGGACTTGGGCCATCCTCCACTGCTTTCCCGGGGCCACAGCACAGAGCTGGATGGGAAGAGGAGCGGCCGGGACTAGAACCGGTGCCCATATGGGATGCTGGCACTGCAGGTGGAGGCTTAACCTTCTATGCCCCAGCGCATAAAAACACATGTAGCATAACTAGATGCCTTTTAACCTGCTAAGGGTGAGCACTAAACTCTCATTTATTTTCTTTTAGACTCCACGGAAGAAACTGTTGTGAAAACTGTGGTTGAGGAACTGGATCAGCTTGGCAATGTCCTTTCACTGATCATACACTCAGTGGAAGAGAAATCCTCTAAAGTCAGCAACATCACAGTGGAGCAACGAGTACCTTCGAAAACTGCATAGTGAAGAACGGGTCATGAATGGCAACGAAAAGAAAGCCTGCCTTCCCAAAATCCCACTCATCCAGCCACCTAAGGGGGGGGGGGGGTTCATTTCTGCCCATATTCTTTGCATAGAATCCGTTTCAGGGGAAGAAACTAGCTTGCTCTGTCCCTAGTTCCTACTTTCATTTCGGGGGCCTTGTTTGTCATTTCATTAACATTCTTCTGTTTCAAGCTATTTGTTATCAGCCTGGTTCTTCCTTCCTTTCCACAGCTGATGCCACAGTGACAATACTGAGGACGTGCTAATAAACTACTATGCTCCGCTTCGCAGTTACCTTGATCTCAGTTGACAACAAGTAAGCTGGAAAGGGCACTAGCACCCATCGCTGGTCCCAAATCTGTACCGCAATGGCTCTGTGGCTTAAGCCCTTGCGTTTGGACTGGTGTGGCTGTGAAAGAAAGAGACTACAGCTGTGTTCACCCTCACTAAGCTTAGCCCGCGTAGATGAGCAGCAAATCTACTTTACCAAATCTGAATCTGGGTAGCTGCTTTCTGATGGTACAGCACGTGTGTCTCCCTGTCTCCACCGTGGTGACGACCAAGCAAATGTGGACCTGCACTACTCCAGCCTTGGCGGGGCGGGGGTGGGGGGGGTCTCAATCTTGCTCATATTCTGCACACAGATGCTGCTTACCATCCTTGCCAAATTATCTGGGAAAGCAAGTTCTAGGCTAAAGAAAGCTTTTCATTTGGGGTGGAATGAGGCTGTGAGCTCTGCCATCCCCTGGGTGTCCAGCTTGCACAGCAAGGCATCCCTAAAGGGTCATAGCTAGCCGGGACATAGACAATGTGGGGTTCCCGACGGCCCCTACACACAGAGCTGCCACCTGAATGTACTGGTCCCCCTCTGCTTGCGTCTCCAAGTCTCGAGGTAGCCCTGATGGCCATCATTTGCTGCTCGCAGGTGAGGTGGTCGATCTCAGCGTGGAGACGATTTCCCAAGACGCAGACCAGCTGAAAGCCCCCTTGGCCAGGGTCCTCCTGTGTGGACGCTCTGATCACGATGGCGAGGCCATAGTCCCATGGTGTGGAGCTGCTAAGCCAGCTCAGCAGTGAATCCGATTCCTGGTTACCGCGCGTCTTCCTCTTTTAGGCGACCGCTTCCCTCGCTGGGCTCCCTGGCTCTCTGCTGTGGCCAGGGAGTGCAGTGGAGGATGGCCCAGGTGCTTGGGCCCTGCACCCCATGGGAGACCAGGAGAAGCACCTGGCTCCTGCCATCGGATCAGCGCGGTGCGCCGGCCGCAGTGCGCCTACCGCGGCGGCCATTGGAGGGTGAACCAACGGCAAAAAGGAAGACCTTTCTCTCTGTCTCTCTCTCTGCTGTCCACTCTGCCTGTCAAAAATAAAAAAATAAAAATTAAAAAAAAATTAACTGTATGAGAAAAATTACATTACCTTCAAAGGAGTGAGAGTGTGATTCACACTGACCTCTCCACAGGGGCAACGGAGGCAAGGAGACAGCAGAAGGATGTCTCCCATGTACTCGGAGGATTCCAAATTGTCAAGATTTATAGAAAGTGATCAACCCCACTAATAACCAGAAAAATACAAATTAAAACACACGAGACGCCATCACACACCCACATGGTTGGCAACACCTTTAAACTATTTGCGCAGTTACGCGTTCTACTGTGGAACAATTTTCATATGTAGAACTATTACAAACAACACTACCATAGTCATTGTTACCTAGTACATGTGCATGTTAATTTCTCTAGGATACAACCCAATTGCTATGGTTTAGGTATGGTTTGTCCCCTCCAAAACTCATGTTAAAAGTTGGTCCTCAGCCAGCGCTGTGGCTCACTAGGCTAATCCTCCGCCTGCAGCGCTGGCACCCCAGGTTCTAGTCCTGGTTGGGGTGCCAGATTCTATCCTGGTTGCTCCTCTTCCAGTCCAGCTCTCTGCTGTGGCCCGGGAGGGCAGTGGAGGATGACCCAAGTGCTTGGGCCCTGCACCCGCATGGGAGACCAGGAGGAAGCACCTGGCTCCTGGCTTTGGATCGGCACAGCGCGCCGGCCGTAGCAGCCATTTGGGGGGTGAATCCATTGAAAGGAAGACCTTTCTTTCTGTCTCTCTCTCTCTAACTCTGCCTGTCCAAAAAAAAAAAAAAAGGTTGGTCCTCAACGAAACAATGGCACTGAGAGGTGCTGGGCCCTTTCAGAGGCTCTGTCTCAGAAGGGACAGGTGCCGTCCTCACAGGACTAGGTTACTCTTGCAGGAGTGAGTTCTCACTCTCGTAGGACTGGATTCAGTACCAGCGATGCCGCTTGTTAGAAAGTGAGGCTGCCTCTCGTGCGGTGTCTCTTTGACACACACTCACTTGCCCGTCCACTTTCTGGCATGCTGTGAACGCAACAAGAGGCCCTCACCAGAAGCCGAGCAGATGCCAGTTCCATGCCTCCAGAACTATGATCCACAAAACACTTCTTTGCTTTATAAATGATCCAATCTGGGGAATTTGTTATGCAACAGAAAATGGACTGAGACACCAAAACCGCATGCTGTCTACAAGAGATCCACTTGACAACGACATGGCTAGAGGCCAGCATCGTGGCACAGAAGGTTAAGCCGCCACCTGCAACACCAGCATGCCATGTGGCACTGCTTCAAGTCCTGGCTGCTCCACTTCCTATGCAACTCCCTGCTAATGCACCTGGGAAAGCAGCAGAAGATGACCCAAGTCCTTGGGCCCCTGAACCCACGTGGGAGACCTGGAACAAGCTCCTGGCTCCTGGCTTCAGCCTGACCCAGCCGAGGCCATTGCAGCCATTTGGGGAATGAACCAGGATATGGAGGATTCTCTCTCTCTCTCTCTCTCTCTCTCTCTCTCTCTCTCTCTCCCTCTCTCTCTCTCTCTCTCTCTCTCTCTTTATCCTCCTCTGTAACTCTGTTTTTCAAATAAATAAATAAGTCTTTCCTAAAAAAACATAATGACATGGATAGGTTGGAAGTAAAAAGATTAAAAATATATATACTATGCAAACAATCAAAATCATCAGCGCTAAAGTAATATGAAATAAAGTAGACTTTGAAGAAAATTACTAAGGACAAAGAGGAATATATGTTACATAATAATGAAAGAATTAACCCTTTAGGAATATTCAGCAATTCTAAATACATCAAACAAGAAAACTTCAAAACACTTGATGAAAAAACTGAGAGTAGAAGGACAAATAGACAAATCCAAAATTATAGCTGGGGACTTCAATATCCCACTTTATTAGTCTCTTTCATCTCTATGACATTCGGGGGGCAGGCCAACTTTATGAAGAGAAGAGGTCAATTTAGCTTCCAGTGTGGGAGCTTCAAGGGCATGGTGCTGGCACCGGCTCAGCTCTGCCGAGGGCACTCCTGGCAATGTCACATCAAGGCGAGTGGCAGTGGCAGGAGCAAGTGCTAGAGTGAGAGATCACACCTCAAAACAGGAAGCCAGAGAGGGGCTGGGGTCCCACGGCTCCTTCCAAGGACATGTTCTCCCTGGACCTGAGGACTTACCAGTAGGCCCCACCCCTCGGAATCCCATCTCACGGAGGACCGAGCCTCCAACACGTGGAATACGGTGGGCAAACTACACCTGCACTGTGGCACTCACTCTCAGAAACTGATAGAACACAGAAAGCCGGGAAGGGTGTAGAAAAACTGAACAGGAAAGCCGAACAACAGACTCCAGCCCACAGTCAGAGAGCTCTCCACTGAACCACAACAGAAAACACATTCTTCTCATGCATGGACGGTACACAGACCATTGGGTCATATAATAAGCCTTAAAATTCAGATTATACTGAATATGTCCTCTGATCATAATGGAATCAACCAAAAATCAATATAGAAAGTCAAAAGAAAAACCTCCAAATACTTCAGAATTAAATGACACACTGCCAAGTAATCCGTGGGTTTATGCATTTTTTAAAATTATAAAGGGTGGGGCCAGCACTGTGGCACAGAGGGTTAAAGCCCAAGCCTGCAGTGCCGGCATTACATATGGGCGCCGGTTTCATATGAGTCCCGGCTGCTTCTCTTCCAATCTAGCTCTCTGCTATGGCCTGGGAAAGCAGTGGAAGATGGTCCAACTCTTTGGGACCCTCACCCACATGGAAACCCAGAGAAAGCTCCTGGGTTCTGGCTTCAGATCAGCTCAGTTCTGGTCACTGAGGTCATTTGGGGAGTGAACCAGCGGAATGGAAGACCTCTCTCTCTCTCTGGCTCTACCTCTTTCTGTAACTCTGTCTTTCAAATTTCAATTTTTTTGAAAGCTTCCAATCATGAATACCATGATCTTTCTCTCTGTCTCTCTCTCACTGTCTACAACTCTACCTGTCAAATAAAAAAAAAAAAAAGAACAATGAACTGAGTACCCAAAAATGGCTAAAAGATTAGATTTTAAGTATACTCACTATAAAAAATAAGCAGTAAGTAATAGATATGTTAATTTTCTTGATCTAATTATTACACAATAGACACATGTATCAAAGCAGCATCTTCTACACCATAAATATATATATAATTTTTATGTCAATTTTAGAAAGTTCCATAATACTTAGAGTTTGCAGTAAATAAATGTGAACTGACAACTTTCACCTGAACTAAACCACATGAAGCAAAGACGGATGGAATAGTTCCTTCCAGATTTTCTTCAAATTTTGCAGAGTCAGGAAATCCAGAAGTGAAGTTCCTTCCAAGCTCCCAGAAAACATAACAGCAATTAGGGGTGTGTTCTTAATTACCACGGCGGATAAGGGAAGACAGCCATGCCAGTCACAAGTGTCAACAACGCTTGACGCACCTGGCACCCAACGTGGATGCTAACTTCCCCCTGGAAGCCACGGCAAGAGGGAGTTAAAAAACAACAGCAGCAACGCCAACAACTAGCGATTCGAGGACTACATTGGGAAAATAAGGATCGTGGTTCTACACGGAAAATGTGAGAATACAAGCAGAGAGTCGCAGAATCATCCCACCCTGTCTTGGAATCACAGCCCAAAACTATGATGCTAAATTTTTGTTCTGTTAATGGACTGATGAGCTTTATCTTCCAAGCATGGAAGTGATGAATGAGTCACCTGCAATTTAAAAATGTAATAATGAACTTGACGTTGCTCCACCCAGACCCATTTCTCAGATAACCACCAACCTGGGGGCAACTACCCTCCTACAGCAATGAGCCCAGCAAAGTTAGTTACTAATTAGGAAAAAATCATCCAATTATGCCAACCTGCTGAGGCTGGCAAGCATATTTACTCCATGTAGGCAGAATTTCATGCAGAACACCCCTGGGAATTGTCTATAAAAAGGCTAACAAAACGGTTGATATGAGAAGGCGCTCCATCTGGCTCTCCCGACCACAGTTCTGTGACCCGCCTGCCCTGACACCATGTCTCTTCGGCTTTCCAGCGGATCCCGGAGGTCCGGTACCCGCCCCAGCACAGGCTCGCTCAGGCTGTCCAGCGCGGCAGGCAGCTTTGGGGCTGGAAATGCTTGCGGCGTCCCTGGAATCGGAAGTGGCTTCTCCTGTGCCTTCGGTGGCAGCTCCCTGGCGGGGAGTGCAGGGGGAAGCAGCTCCTGTGCCGGCTTCACCGTGAACGAGGGCGGCCTCCTCTCGGGCAATGAGAAGGTGACCATGCAGAACCTCAACGACCGGCTGGCCTCCTACCTGGACAACGTGCGCGCCCTGGAGGAGGCCAACGCCGAGCTGGAGCAGAAGATCAAGGCCTGGTATGAGCAGTACGGGCCTGGCTCGTGCCGTGGCCTGGATCACGACTACAGCAGGTACCTCCCAATCATCGAGGACCTGAAAACCCAGGTAAGAAACTGCACTTTGCAATCTTTTTACGGATTTTCATTTCTTTTAATGGAATTCCGAACACGTGTATCATTGCTACCTGTAATTTCTTAAAGGCACTTGCAATTTAACTTGGGAAATCATCATTGACTAGAGTCTGTTGAAAACTCCATGGTACAAATGTCATTGACTATGTAGTAATTAAACTGATTATGATTCTTTCCAATTCCTAATCTATTAAAAAAAAGTGCTTCTTGAGTTTTCCTTACCATGATGAGGCCTTTAAAGTGTCACACCCCCCGTTTCTAGATCATCGCTGCCACCACTAGCAACGCCAACACCGTGCTGCAGATCGACAACGCCAGGCTGACGGCCGACGACTTCAGACTCAAGTAAGTGGAGGCACAGGGCGAGGCGAATGGATCGCAAATAAGATAAAGCAGTCAAATAAAAGCAATGCCGAGCAAACCCCACTTATTTTTCATCCCTCCATTAACTATTCCCATTCTGAAACTGCAAAACACAGATTTAGAATAAGCAGAGTGTTATCACTTTTTTTATACTGTGGTTATGAAATAAAAAGTGTCAACCGCTATAAACCTGGTACCCAATAACCTCGTTCTCCTTCTGTCAAATAATTCGAAATCGGCAGTAATTATTACCATGCAAGAAACTTTGAAACTGCCCTGTGGCCAGAGCCGCCACTTCAGAGCTGCAGAATTTTAGCACTTGTCACTGCCCAGTGGTTACATCCCTGATGGTGATGCACCGTCCGGTTGCCGGCCCCCCTGCAGGTATGAAAACGAGCTGGCTCTCCACCAGAGCGTGGAGGCCGACGTGAACGGGCTGCGCCGAGTGCTGGATGAGATCACTCTGTGCAGAACCGACCTGGAGATTCAGTACGAAACCCTCAGCGAGGAAATGACCTACCTCAAGAAGAACCACAAGGAGGTGAGAGCAGCTCGTCTCCTCCTGCTGTCCCCCGGGCGGGAGAGGATGCACTTCACCTCTGAGGGAAGGGGTCCGTGCCACGTTTGTCTGCACAGACATCAGATTATCCGTACAGATTCACACTTGCTCTCTCTCAGCAGGTTTCCCATGGGAACAAAAGGAATCAGGTTTTCCAGACCAGTGAGGATTATAAGAGCAGTGTCTGGCTCCGTCATTATAGCTCAGATAAGGAGATCCACTTAGGAGATTACACCTAATTAGACACAGCAAATATCCTTTCAGGACATCCCAAGAAAGCTAGATCGAAATTTCTGTGGACTTAAAACCCGAAACTATTGACTTCACACGCACATTAAGTGCACAGATTTAACATGAATGTATATTCTTAGCCAGTGTGGCTATAACAATGATGAGATGGAACTGTTGGACCAGAATTTAGACACCCAAGTAGACGGTGTGCTTCCAGAGTGGCCACTGTGGGGAGCCACCTTGAAGTCTGGGTGTGTGGCTATTGCATCTTTGGGATGGCTTTCAGAGCCACCATCTTCTCACAACAGATCAAACTAAATAGCTTGGACCGTTGAAAATGATATTTTTTAAAGATGATTTGTTTACTTGAAAGGCAAAGTGACAGAGAGAGAGAGAGAGAGAGAGAGAGATCTTCCACTGGTTTGCTCCCTAAATGGCCACAACAGCCAGGTGTGGGCCAGGCTGAAGCCAGCAGCCAGAAACTTCCTCCTGGTCCCCCATCTGGTGGCAGGGTCCAAGCACCTGGGCCATCCTCTGCTGCTTTCCCAGGCGCATGAGCAGGAACTGGATTGGAAGTGAAGTGGTAGGGACTCAACCCAGTGCTCTGATACGAGGTGTTACAGAGGCAGCTTAACCCGCTGCACCACAACGCAGGCCCCTGAATTGGATAAACAGCCAAAAGACTGCCACAGTCAAGGCAAATGCACAATGCCTTAAGAATCAAGCTAAGAATTCTGCGTTATTAGCTATGAGGTTGTCTTGCAAACACCATCAATCGAATAACAACATTTATTTGGCTGTCTGGGCTCAAGTGTGGTTATAGCCCAAGGCAGTCAAGGTTTTGATAAAACTGAAAGCATTTGATGGTTTTAATGCCTCATAGGCAGACCCACATACATCTTTTCCCCCTTTTTTTTCTGCTTGAATTGGGGGAGTTTGCAGTAAAGCCTCAGAAGTAAAGAGCACATCTGGAGATAGAGAGGGTAGAGGACCCATTGAAGAAGCAGCCCTGGCCCCGGGGATTTGCCGCAGGTGGCCCAGGAGGCCTCTCAGCACCACTGCGACCGCTCGGAGGGTGGGGAGAGGCAGAAACGCGGGCTGACTGGGACATTGCCGTTCCCACGGTCTTAGCAGAGCCGCGTGCCACACACTCACACACACATGCACACGCACGCATGTGTGCACTAGTTTATTTACAAATTTTTCAATGGTTCAGAATTATTGAAACCCAGTCCTTGCACCAGGCTTGTGCTGTCTGGGTCAGAACGTGGCTGAGTTAAGCACACTTCAGGGCTGGCTCCACAAAGGGGAAGACATTTGTACTACAAACAAACAGAATCAGAGACCGGAGACAACGCATGTGCAATGTTTTAAGGACTTCCGTTTGGACAAGGCATTAAGGCTGGTTCTGGTTTTAGAAACAGAAATCAAAATAGGGAGTGAGCTCACCATCTTAGAGAGTGAAGTCAGCGGGACAGGCGATGTAAAATGTGGGCGGTGGATGGAGGTCGTGCACAGCCCGGAGAGGGAAGCTGGGAGCCTTGAACCCTGCCATAGCCAGGCGCCCAGACTTTCCGGAGATGCCCGCATCGCTGAGCTGAGCGCTTTCTGCCCCCAGGAGATGCAGGTCCTGCAGTGCGCAGCCGGCGGCAACGTGAACGTGGAGATGAACGCGGCGCCCGGCGTGGACCTCACGCTGATGCTGAACAACATGCGCGCCGAGTACGAAGCCCTGGCCGAGCACAACCGCAGGGACGCCGAGGCCTGGTTCAACGAGAAGGTGAGTCTGGTGCGGAGCGCGCCCCTCCTGCGCGGCGGTGTCGCGTCCCCGTCCCTAAGACGGCGCCCCTGCTTCCGTGTTGCAGAGCGCGTCCCTGCAGCAGCAGATCTCGGAGGACGTGGGCGCCACCACTTCTGCCCGCAACGAGCTGACGGAGATGAAGCGCACCCTGCAGACGTTGGAGATCGAGCTGCAGTCCCTCCTGGCCACGGTAGGGGGAGGACAGGGTCTTGCCGCCCCCTGGGTCACCGCTTCAGAGAGGGGCCAGCTGGCGCTAAGGCCCTCTGCACTGTTGTAAACACCTGTCTTTGCTTTGTGGTCTCGGTCAAGGAAGCAACTTTGTTTTTTAAAGATTTATTTATCTGTTTGAAACTCAGAGTTACAAAGCGAGACAAGGGACAGCGATAGAGATCTTCCATCTGCTGCTGGTTTACTCCCCAAAATGCCACAATGGCTGGGGCCGGGCCAGGCAGAAGCCAGGAGCCAGGAGCTTCTTCCAGGTCTCCCACGTGGGTGGCAGGGGCCCACGCACTTGAGCTTTCTGCTGCTCCCCCAGGCGCATTAGCAGGGGGAGCTGGATCGGAAGTGGAGCAGCCAGGACTGGAAGCAGCGCCCACTTGGGATACCAGGGTTGCGGGTGGTGCTTTACCTGTGACCCCACAGCACCAGCCCCAATCTGCTATATTTTCATATTTATCTTAAAACATGAGAATAGGATTGTAGGCACAGGTCTCTGGCTGACTTGTCAAGATGCCTGTGTCACATCTTAGAGTACCTGGGGACAAATCGCAGCTCCAGCTTTGACTCCAGCTGCCTCCCATGCGGGAGTCCTGGATTGAGTTCCTAGCTTCTAGCTTTAGACCCAGCATTTGGGGAGTGAACCAGTAGATGAGATTGCTCTCGCTCTCGCTCTCACTCTCGCTCACTCACTCTTTATCTCTTTCTCTCTCTCACTCGCTCATGAAGTTTTTAAAAAATGTTTAAATGATAGAATTGTGTACTTAGCAGCTAAAGCAACAATGCCAATGTCTTTGTTCTACTAGAAAGCAAGTTTTGCTCTCTTTTAAGCAGTACCAGTCATCTTAATTATGTGCTGATGTGAAATCTAAAACAATTATAGGTAGAGAAGAGAAAAATCAAGTCTCCAAGAGACCCCCGCGTAGCTGTGTATCCGTCTCAGTCTCTCTGTTTCGTCCCCTGACAGAAACACTCCCTGGAGTGCTCCCTGACGGAGACCGAGGGCAACTACTGCACACAGCTCGCGCACATCCAGGCCCAGATCGGGGCCCTGGAGGAGCAGCTGCACCAGGTCAGAACCGAGACCGAGGGCCAGAAACTTGAGTACGAGCAGCTGCTGGACATCAAGGTCCACCTGGAGAAGGAGATCGAGACCTACTGCCTCCTCATAGGAGGAGATGAAGGGTAGGTGACGGGCTGGGCCGGAAGAGGCCATCTCCACAAGGTTCTCTGTACCTGCAGACTCCGCAAGCTCAGGTCAAGGACATGGGGTGGGGGTGGGGGGAGCGCATCTTCACTGAGCAGGCCTAGATGGTGTTCTTGTCATTACCCCCTATTTGCATAGAATTTACGTTGTATTAGATGTTGTGAGTAGGTCTTAAAGTATACGGAAGGATACACATACCTTATATGCAAAGACTATGCCCTTTTGTATAAAGGACTTGAGCATCTGCAGATTTGGGTACCCCCGGGGGGTCCTGGAGCCAATCTCCCACGGATACGGAGAGAGAACTGTCTTGGAATCCATTTGAAACTTCACTCTTGACAGTGAACTTGAACATATGTGGCTGCATTTGTTGTCGTGAATGCAAAAGTCGAACATAATATTCTCTGGCCAAGATGCAAATTAGCAACATCTTACAAAACCAAAATACAACAAGCCCTGGGTTTAAGGCATGGAGAGGAAAAAATGTCACTTCTTTAGGTCAGAAGCAGAGTAGGCTCAACTCTGGAACCCCTTCAATAGTTCCCACCAAAAAGCTAGAGAGAAAAGCTTCCGGGTGCAGCTGGAACACAAGGCGTTCTCTCTAAATTGCCGTCTCTCGGGGATGTTTCCACAGGGCTTGCAAAACTAGCAGTTACAAGTCTAAAGATTACGGCTCCGGAAGTGTGGGCAATCAAGTCAAAGGTAATGTGAATGGCATTGGGTTGCTGGGCTCACGTCCTCATTTTCTATGCACAGGTTGCTTCTCTATCACCGTGGCTTGGTGAGAATCCATGTAACACAGAGACTGTAGTAGGGACCGTGTGCTGGGTGTCTGACTTAGTCAGCGGTGTGCGCTCATTTCAAACAAAGCAGCCTGTCACCAAGATTTTGCTTGTTAAAATGGCAAATTTTTTGTTTATTAACACATAACACCTGTACATTTGTATGGGGCCTAATGCCACATTTAGACATTTGTGTACAGCATCAACTGAGTAAAGGAGTCAAAATCCACCAGCATCAGTCTAAATATTTGTACTTAAAGCATAGTCTATCATACATAGAAATCATATTTCTCTAATATGATTGCTGAGTCATCTCTTCTCAACGCTCTATAAATCTCCTCTGAAATTCCAATTTTCAGATTCGACAAAAGCCATCGTGGTGAAGAAAGTTCTTGAAGAGGTAGACCAACGTAGCAAAATTCTGACCACCAGGCTCCACTCCCTGGAAGAGAAATCTCAAAGCAATTAACCTAAGACACGACAGAGACCATGTGCCAAATATCCACAGAGAAAATGTAGCTTTCTGGAAAAATGAGCAACTCAAGAAAAACGTCCGTCTTACTGTCTTTCTGTTCCTTTCTCTTTCTGGCAATCAATCGCAGATCTCCCCGTTCATGTGGAATAATGTCACATACAATTATTGTGATTCACACCGGATTGCCCTACCAAAATCTGTCGTCCGTTCTTTATATTCAATAAAGCCTCTTCCTTCAGCAAGCTATCTCGCGTGGTGTTGCCTCTCTAAAACGTTCACATCCGGGATACAGATATATGAACAACTACCAATTTTTTTATTTATGTGAAATCTTTAAAAATAATTAGCAGGGGCCGGCACCGCGGCTCACTAGGCTAATCCTCCGCCTTGCGGCGCCGGCACACCAGGTTCTAGTCCCAGTCGGGGCGCCAGATTCTGTCCCAGTTGCCCCTCTTCCAGGCCAGCTCTCTGCTGTGGCAAGGGAGTGCAGTGGAGGATGGCCCAAGTCCTTGGGCCCTGCACCCCATGGGAGACCAGGAGAGGCACCTGGCCAGCCGCGGCAGCCATTGGAGGGTGAACCAACGGCAAAGGAAGACCTTTCTCTCTGTCTCTCTCTCTCACTGTCCACTCTGCCTGTCAAAATAATAAAAATAAATAAAAATAATTAGCAGGACTGTTGAAAGTTTTACTTAGTATATACTAAGTTGATCTTCTGTATATAAAGATAATAACAAAAATGAATCTTAATGAAGAATGGGATGAGAGAGGGAGTAGGAGATGGGATGGTTGCGGGTGGGAGGGAGGTTATGGGGGCGGGGGGGACCTGCTATAATCCAAAAGTTGTTCTTTCAAAATTTATATTTACTAAATAAAAGTTTTTTAAAAAATAAAATAAAAATAATTAGCAGGTTTCCTCCTAAATTTTCATGAGGTTTTCCCAATAATTCAAAATGAGACAAATTCAGAAGGAATAAAAGCACTTTCACTTGAAGCCCCAACCTGCCACACTTTGACAGAGTAAGTTTATTCCCTTTGATAATAGCTAAAACATATACATCTCAGGTTCTTCATCTGTAAATGGGAATAATAACAGTACTTCTTTTAAATGCTTATTATAAATATGAACAAATCTGCTGCAGGTTAAGCCAACGCTTGGAACATCCGCAGCCCACACTGGAGTGCCTGTTTGGGTCCCGGCACCTCTGCTTCCAATCCAGCTTTCTGCAATGCATCCTGGGAGGCAGCAGGTGAGGGCTCAGGTGCTTCATCCCTACCACCCGTGTTGGGAACCCAGATGGGGTCTGAACTCCTGATTTCGGTTTGGCCCAGCCCTGGCTATTGCAGGCATTTGGGGAGTGACCCAGTAGGTAAAATCAATCTCTCTCAATCTCTCTCTCTCTCTCTCTCTCTTTTTCCTCCCTTGTCTTTCAAGTATATGAAAAAAAGCCATTAAAGTGATAATAAGAAAAAAATTATTCAAAATTACATTTATGGGATAAGCACTCAATAAATATTCATTCGTTTTCATTTTTTAAATTTATTTTTATTTCACTTGAAAGTCCAAGAGAGATTCCATCTGTTGAATCACTCTCCTAGCACCTGCAACAGCCAAAGCTAGACCAGGCCCAAGCCAGTTGCCCAGAATCCAATCCAGGTCTCGCACATGGCTGGCAAGGATCCCAGTTCGTGAGCCATCACCTCCCAGGGAGCTGGAATTGGAAGCAAAGCCAGGGCTCCGACTCAGGCACTTCCATGTGGGAGGTGTGTGTGTCCCAAGCAGCATCGTAACCACTGCGCAAATTCCCGTCCCCACGAACTCCCTTCATGAGACCCAGTATTCACAGTGGTTAACTTTCATATCTCATTCCCTCCCGGATCCATATTCAAGTAATATTCCAAAGAAAAGAGAGGTTATAGCAAAAGTTTTAGAATTAAATGATGCTAATGAAGTCATTAACATAATTGCATTACAAACATACACTATACACACATAACCAATAATAACTTGTATGACACAGTTTTAGCTGACATTTATAACTCTCTTGACCAATGGATTAATTTCTAATAAAGGGAAATAAATTAAATGAACTGAGAATTCCCTCAGATCAAATTACCCCAAAATAATAAAGCTGACCGTCAGTTCTCTAGGGATGAATGATCCATTCACGGAATTTGATTTCGTGTTCCATGTGAAAATATTAAGCAGAAAAGATGACAGAGTCCCTTAAAGCACCATAATTATTCCTCAATGACTTTTTTTGTCTTCTGTTGATACGATCTTAGCCAAAGGCAACTAGAACCAAAATGGCTAATTATGTCCCCCATCAGGTGATTTTTAAAAATGCAATCTCAGAGAAAATTCCACTTAGAAAAAAAAAAAATCTTATACTTGTCCAGATGCCACAGCACTCAATTCTCACCTTCACCGAAACCTCCCTTAGGGGCCGGGCATCTGGCAGAGTGGCTAAGTGGCCCCTTGGCTCACTCACAGCCTTAGGAAAAAGAAAGACTTACCAGCACATCACTGACTGTTCCTCAATAAAAATGCATGCACGCTGGCTGATTTCCTTGTTTTTAAGATTTATTTATTTTTCTTTGAAAGACAGAATTACAGAGAGGGAGAAGCAGAGAGAGAAAAAGAGAGAGAGAATTGATCTTCCATTTGTTGATTCACTCCCCCCAGATGACTGCAACAGCCAAGGCTGGGCCAGGCTGAAGCCAGGCGCCAGGAGCTTCATCTGGGTCTCCCACGTCGGTACAGGGGCCCAAGCGCTTGAGCCATCTTCTACTGCTTTCCCAGGTGTGTTAGCAGGGAGCTGGATCGGAAGTGGAGCAGCCGGGACATGAACGGGCACCTAGATGGGATGATGGGGCTACAGGCAGCAGCTGAACCCGCGGCACCACAGAGTTGGTCCCAGTGGTTGATTCCTTCAAAAATGTGAGTAAATATCTCTTTATATATCAACAGACAGGTAGATAGAGATTGATGGTCAACAGTAGATAGATAGATAGATAGATAGACAGACAGACAGATGGTAGCTTTGATTGGGATGCGGTTTGTTCCCCATGGGTCCATGGGTGGAAGCTTGGTGCCCTGTGTGATGCTCTGGGAGCTGATGGAACCTTTAGGAGGTGGGGCCAGTGGCAGATCTTTAGGTCGCTGGAGGCCCTGGCCCTGGGAGGGGCTAGGGTAGTTCTCCCAGGGGGAGCCTTGGCCACAGCTCACCCTCCCAGCTTCCTACCTCGCTGTGGGATCTCCTTGCACAGGCACGCCTGCCACTCTGATCAACCTAAGGTCCTCACCAGAGGCCAGAGAGAAGGGGCCACGCGATCTTGAACTTTCAGGCTCCAAAACTGTTAGCTAAGCAAACCTCTTTCCTTGGAGAGTCAGCTTGTACTGGGTATTACAGCACCGACAAATTGGCTGATTTGCTTACACACACGTGAACGTGTCACTACCCTTCTGAAAATGCTCCCGAGGGCTCCTGCTGCACCGACAATGAGACGCAGACGGCTTCCGAGGGCCCCAGGGCCCTATCTCCTCCCACAGCTCACACCATCCCCTCCCTCGCTCTAACTGTGTTTCCCCTCATTCACGTCCTGGAATACAAGCTCACTTCTGCCTCAGAGCCTTTGCACCAGCTGTCCCCACTGCCTCAAATGCCCTTTTCCCAGATCTTCCTGTGGCTACTTCCTCCTGACTGTTCCCATCAGAAGAGCTGTCACTGACCACTCTGAGAGCTCTGGAGGTCAAAGGTTATTTCTACCTTCTCCGAACCCTCAGCACCCAGCCCAGCTCCAGGCTCAGGGCTGAATCAAAAATAAATGATGTGACTCAGCTTTGCACCGAAAACAATTCAAAGCTGCACCTCAGGCCCAAAAGGAATTTAAATAATGAGTCATTGCAACTTTAAACTCAGATCGCTCCACCCTGTACCATGATTCACATAATGAATATCAAAAAGGCATCTGTGAAATGTAGTGGGTGCAAAAGAACCAGAGAATCAACTGGGGCTGGGGAGATTCCATGCCAGTGATGTAGCCGAAGCTCTGGGCCACAGTGTGTAGGGTAACAAGAAGCCGTTCTGTAGTAAATGGCCCAGCTGCACACAACGACGAATGTCCTGGGAATATTGGAAAGCAGTGATCTTCTGGCCCAAGTCCTTGGACCCTGCACCCTCGTGAAAGACCCGGATGAAGCTCCTGACCCCCAGCTTCAGCCTGGCCCAGCCCCAGCCATTGCGGCCATTTGGGGAATAAACCAGCAGATGGAAGATTCTCTCTCTTTGTCTCTTCTCTCTCTCTCTCTCTCTCTCTCTCTCTCCCTCCCTCTCTCTCCCTCTCTCTCCCCCACCTTCCAAATAAATAATTTTTTTAACAAAAATACTTTCTCAGCCACAGTCCACAAACATGACCCTAAGCCTTGCCCATGACCCCTGCCCACCACCCAGTAACAACCCATGACAGGCACAGCAGGGGTCTCCAGGATCCCAGCTGCTGGCGTTCACCCCAACCCAAAGGTGCCCATGAATCCAATCATTAGACTCAATATCACAGGTGGCTTTTCCCTTTGCCTTGTTTTTCCCTCTTCCACATCTTCTGCTGCTTTCCCAAGTCATTAGCAGGGAGCTGGATCGGAAGTGGAATAGCCAGGACTCAAACCCGCACCTATATAAGATGCTGGCCCGGCAGGTGGAGGCTCAACCTACTATGCCGCAGTGCCAGCCTCAGGATAGCAGTCTTGAGAGCAGTTAAGGGAGAGGTCTTGAACTGTCTGGATTCCAAACAATTTCCATCCCTTAGCACATGTGTTTCCTTGAGAAAGTTATCTACCTGCTCTGTCCCTCAATTTCCTTGCCTGTAAAATGGGGGTAAAAGTGAAAACACCTACTTCAGAAAACCGTCATGATGATAAAATGCCCAGTCTATGCACTTTGGAGAGTGATGCTTTGTATGAAGCCTCTAGTAAGCATAGCTAGCATGATGATGAAGAAATAAAGATTTAAAAATAAATTCTGTGGGACTAGTGCCGAAGGGTAGTACATTAAGCCTACCCCTGAAGTGCTAGCATTCCATATGGGCACTGGTTCAAGTCCCAGCTGCTCTACTTCTGATCCAGCTCCCTGCTGATAGCCTGGAAAAGCAGCAGAAGATGGCCTTTGTACTTTGGCCCCTGCACCCATGCAGGAGACCCAAAAGAAGCTCCAGGCTCCTGGCTCCTGGCTTGGGATTGGCCCCACCCCAGCTGTTGCTGCCACTTGGGGAGTGAACCAGCAGATGAAAGACCCTTCTCTCTCTCTCTCCCTCTCTCTCTCTCTCTCCCTCTCTCTCTCTCTCTCTCCCCCTGTAACTCTGCTTCTCGTGTAAATAAATAAAATCTTTAAAAAAAAGAATTCTGTGTGATCAGAAAACTTGGGAGATACGGAGGGCTCGGAGCCAGCCTAGTATGTGCCAAGATTCCCCACGAGTGGACTGAGGGCCCAGGAGACAAATGACTGGCTCCGAGTCATGGCTGGGAGTCAGGAGAGACAGCACCCTATCAGCCCTCTCAGGAGTGAACAATGGTCCTCCCTCGTGCACCCCCAGGCTCAGGCAATGCATCAAAGAAATCAACAAGCTGAAAAGAAGTTACAGGAAGTGACCTAAATCTGTTGAGTGTGTGGCCAAAATGGCAAGTGTACAAAGCAAGCAGAGCGCGGGCAGCTCCTAATCCCAGCGACACACAGGGATGCAGCAGCCAAGACGCTCCTGCTGGGGGGGGGGGGGGGGGGGTGGCGGGGGGGGTGGGCAGGCACAACTCTGCCAGGCAGGGAACTTGCTGGGACTGGTCGCGACGCCAGGAAGCGGCTTTCAAACAGCGAAGAGGTTCTGGGTGGCCATACCTGGGACAGCTCGGCTGCAACGCCTGCTTCTCTAGAGGAGCGAGGCTCCTCCGCCCCCATCATCAGCTCACAGGCCTCAGCGAGGCCTCCTCAGCCTTTACACACTGACTTAAGTGCTTCCTCACACATACAGCTACGTACAGCAAGCACCTCCAGCCGCCAGCTTGGACCACCATGATTTTTTAATGCGTATTCATTTATTTTCATCTACTTGAAAGGCAGAGAGAGCTCGAGAGCAAGAGATCTTCCATCTTGCTGGTTCATTTCCCAAATGCCTGCAACGGCTGGGCTTAGGTCAGGCCAAAGCCAGGAGCCAGGAACTCCATCAGGTCTCCCAGTGGGAGGCAGGGGTCCAAGCACTTGGCCGGTCATCCGCTGCCTTCCCAGGATGCACTAGCAGCGAGCTGGGTGAGAAGCCGAGCAGCGAGGCCTCCAAGAAGGTCCTGATGCAGCCGCTGAACCGGCTGCACGCAAGTCCCGCCCTGGCGCGAGCCAAGTTCATTGCTAGGGAAGGGACATGGGCGCTCTCATCTGCAGCTTCTCCCACGACGGCCCCAACCCCGCGGTCATGGAAAGGAGCTCGGGCGACTGGGCCTCACGGAGGTGGCAGATGGGAGATGAGGTCTTGGTGTTAGCAGAAACACAAAAGCAGGGCGAGAACGTAGCTGCTGTGGCTGGGTAGCAGGGTGTGGCTGCGACAGAGGCAGCAGGACCCGGAGGGAGCTTCTGGGGCCGAGCTAAGGGGAAAGTGGAGCTGTAACCAGGCCGCAGTGGGCAGCCTGGGAAGACAAGCGGCCATCTGCAGGCAGAGTCTGCATCTAGGTCAACAGCCGGGCAGCAGGTAGTCTCTCCCTGTTACTCAGCAGAGAAAAAAAAAAAAAAAGTGAATTGTTATTCTGACATTTCTCAACATTGTGAAAAATGCAAGAGAAGATGTGCCATAATTTACATAAAATACAACAAAAATCGCACCCAAGTTCTTCAAAGCAGGCACTGCGACTTGTGAATTTTATTCCCAAGATCCAGCACAGTGCTTTTTAGAAAAGCTCAATTAATGATGGAAAAAAATTGACTTATTACTGGCATGCAAAATATAAACTAAATAGCCAAAAAGTAAACGAACTAAGAGAATGATAAATTACAGAAAATAAATCATAAAATATCCCATCAGTGAACTGAATGGTAAGTGAGAATAGGGCAAGCGTTTAGCCTAGCGGTGAGGGCGCCTGCAGCCCACACCAGGGGTCATGGGTTCACTTCCCAGCTCTGGCTCCCGACCGCAGCTTCCTCTAATGCAGAGCCTGAGAGGCCGCAGGAAGCTCGAGTCACCCAGCTCTTCCCGGCCCTCTGGGAGACCTGGGTCAAGTTCGCGTGTCCCGGCTTTGGCTCTGGCCCCCAGCTCCAGCTGTTAGAGCCATTGTAGGCATCCTGCACCCTCTTTGATCTCGCCTCCCCTAAGCTTAACTTTTAAAAATTAAAAGAAAACTGACTGTAAATCAAACTTCCCATTTCCAGCTCTAAAATCCTTCCGGTTTCATTTTTAGATTCAAGTAAAAGCCAAGAAACCAGGACGGCGACCGATAATGGCCAGATGATTTGGCCTCCCGTCAGCAGTGCTTCCGGTGAAAAGCCAAGGGTGAATTAGGAGCAGGCACCTGTGCTCCAGCCCACCAGGTGTGCAGAGGGACCCAGGAAGCCTGGGGAGACAGGGCTTCAGCTACTCCTCTGCCTGTTTGTGGCAGTCTCTCGTCTTCGCTGGTGTGGTTCTGATTCTAAAATGCGACCTGTGCTTTCCTTCTCAGTCATTCCATGCCAATCAACTTCCTGCCTGTTACAAATCAGCTAAATTCGTCTTGGTTGTTTTGCTCTACACTGACTTTTTTTTTTTCAGTTTTGTTGAGATACAACTCACATTCTATTCAAGTCATCCATTTAACATGCACACTTCAATGGTTTCCAGAATATTCACCAAGTTGTGCAGCTACCCATTAGCATGGCCAACCTCAAATGGAGACCCCCTGTCCATTAGCAGTCATTCCCTGGTCCCCACCACCACCCTGGGCAACCAATAAGCTGTCAGTAATCCCCTGTGCTGTGGCCGGGATCAGCACTCCACGCCCTGTTCTGCTGAATAACATTCTATCGGATAGATAGACCACGCGTTATCCGTTCATCGGATGATGAGCAGTTGGGTTATTTGACACTTCCTGCTCTTAGGAATAATGCTACTATAAACATCCATGTGCAAGCCTTTGTGTAGACATAGGTTTCCACTTCTCTGGGGTATGTCCCTAGGAGTAGAGTTTTGGGGTCCCGTGTTGACTGTAGGTTTAGCCTTTCGAGGAGACACGAGACTGCTTTGCATGGTGCCCACACCACCACCGACCAGCAGCGCTCCTCTGGCTTCAGACCCTCACCAATGCTTTCACCTGATTGTTTACCATAACAATTCTACCGAATATTCATCAGTATCTCATAGTTCCATACAGCCTTTTGAGATCTGTTTTTTTAAGATTTATTTATTTGAAAGTTATAAAGAGAGAAGAGACAGAGAGAGGTCTTCCATCCACTAGTTCACTCCCAGATGGCCGCAATGGCCAGGGTAGGTCAGGCCAAAGTCAGGAGCCAGGAGCTTCTTCAGGGTCTCCCACATACGGGTGGCAGGAGCTGAAGCCCTTGAGCCATCTTCCACTGCTTCCCCAGGTGTATTAGCTGGGAGCTGGATTGGAAGTGGAGCAGCCAGGACTGGAACCTGCACCCCTATAGGATGCGAGTACTGCAGGCCATGTTTTAAGCCACTGGGCTACAATGCCAGCCCTGAGATCTAATATTTTATATAGATTTATGGCACAGCAGGTTAAGCCACAGCTGAGGACCCCACATTCCATATTGGAAAGTTGTCTTGTGTTCCAGCTACTCCACATCCAATCCAGCTCCCTGCTAGTGCGCCTGGGAGACAGCAGAGGGTGCCCCAAGCACTTGACTCCCTGCAGCCCACGTGGGAGACCTGGATGGAGTCCCTGTTTCCTGACTTCGGTCTGGCCCTGCCCTAGTTGCTGCGGGAGTTTGGGGAAACAACCAGCAGACAAAAGATCTCTCTGCTCTCACTCTCTCTCCCCTCTCTGCCTCTCCTCCCTCTGTCACTCTGCCTTTCAAATAAAACTTAAAAATAAACGAAACAATTCCACAAAAATACAGCCAATAGAACTGCAGTTTTCCTGCTTTCTCATAGTGTCAAAAATACAGGCAAGTTAGTGAAGACGGCGCCGTCCTGCAGAGCCCTACTCAGTGCCTGTGAAGATAACACTAGCACAGATGAAAATAAGGGTGCCACGTGATTTTAAAAAGAGGGATTATGCTTCCCAACACCAGCACATCTATGTAGCGTCTGCTCCCCAGGGCTGATGAGGCTCCCAGCCCCGCCATGGACGGCTCTGAGCTGTGCCCTCCGTAGGAGGCGGAGGCTGCCTTCCCTGAGATCATGCCCCTCCTAGGAGAATGCCAAGGGCCGGTAACTGGCTGGTGGGGGGACACAAAGGCCCAACCATCGTGCCTCAACCTGGAACAACTCTGAAAGATGACACAGAGCTGCCCAAAGGATCAGCTGAAGCCTCCATTAAAATAGCATTGTGGTTGGCCTCTCCCGAACCCCAGTCTGCTGCCTCCTCTGTCTTGTGGGTCCCTCTCCCAGGAGAACTCCCTGATAAACCTCTGCACCCACCTCCCCATCTCAGAGTCTCAATCCAAGGAGCAAGAGGTAAGAAAATGGTATAAAGTTACAACAATTAGAACAAGGTGCCCTGGACACAGGAATCCATGCCCCAGAAAAAGACCCTGCTCTCTGTAACCGTAGCATTTTACAATCAGTTGTGGGAAAATAGATTATTCAATAGAGGTCACTGAATAATGAGTTACCCCATGGCCAGGGGCTGGGGTGAGGGCAGTGTTAAACCGTTACCTCGTATCACACACAAAATAAATTCCACAGAGATCACAGAAACAAAAGAAAACTTTTGAAGACTTCAAAAGAATTTTCAAGAGTATTTATGTATCTGGTGAGTGGTAAAAATTTTTTTCTTTTTTGGTCAAAAAAGCAAAGTAAGCATAAGGGAAGATTTGTATCAAGAAAATATTGGGGGCTGGCACCTGCAGTGCCAGCCTCCCATATGGGCGCTGGTTTGCGTCATGGCTGCTCCACTTCTTGTCCAGCTCTCTGCTATGGCCTGGGAAAGCAGTAGAAGATGGCCCAAGTCCTTGGGCCCCTGCACCTGTATGGGAGACCCAGAGGAAGCTCCTGACTCTCGACTTCAGATCAGCGCAGCTCCTGCAATTGCAGCCAATTGGGGAGTGAACCAGCGGATGGAAGACATCTCTCTCTTTCTCTCTCTCTCTGCCTCTCCTTCTCTCAGTGAGTAACTCTGACTTTCAAATAAATAAATAAATAAATCTTTTTTAAAAAATATTGTACAACATGAAGCAAAAACAAAATTCAGAGAAAAAAATGCAAACTTTAGTGAGTATGTTGACAACCGTCCCACCACGCTGGGCACATAGGCAGCTTGGCCAGCCAGCTGTCAGTGCAATTTATCTTGTCTGAGCTGCATCTGGCGCCACCTGCTGTCAGCTGTCTCATCTGTCTAATGTGGAGAGAGGATCCTGCGGCTGCAGCGCCAGAATTGGCAGCCTGACCCATCTCATTCTTCCATCCCCATCCTCTCCCACCCTAACCACTCCCACCTGCCACCTGCCATAGCCCATCTCAGCAGATAAGGACCTTAACCCACGCTCTTTTTGCCGGAAGCAGAGCGGAAGCCAACAGCCCGTTGCTTTATGACTAGACTGTCAGCAATGCTACATGAGCGACTCCAGGGGTTTTCACTACACTTGGCTAGTGTCGCCCATATGTAAACCCATGGACAGTTCTAAAAGCAAGAGATCAGTGATGAATGGGTACGTGGTATCATGAGTAATTCATATAATTCAGTTAGGTACCCACATTAGCATGGCAGCAAGTTTGTAAGCAAAAGGCACTAATGCCTTGGTGAATGGCGCATACATTGGTAAGACATCCAGGGAAAAATTCAGCAGCAGATTTCACAGGCCTTCAAGGAAAGAGCACATCCTGGGAGCCAGCAGTTCCATTTCTAGGAATTTGTCCTTACACAGTCCAACAAATAGATACCTATTTTCCTTGGCCGTGATTAGCATCCTGAAACATTAGCCACGATACAAGTGCAACTATGAAGAATCAGTAGCTGAGTTAAGAAACACCCATTGAAGTCCATCCACGGACAATCACGCGGCCGTGATTGTCCAAGTTCATGCATTGACTGGAAAGATGTCAATCCATCTACTGAGGGAAGGAGAGCAGCGTTCCCAAGACAGTGCCTACAGGACGAGCTACTCTTGCAAACAAGATGATGGTGCACGGATCCCACGCGTGCTCATGGAAAATCCACGATGATTCACATCAAACTGTTAACACTGGCTATTTCAGAAGTAGTGAAAATATGGATGATCTTTATTTAGCACTGCCTGTTTACATTCATTGGTAATTTTTCTAAAGTAAACATGTGCTGTTTGTAAAATGTAAAAATATTTAAAGAAAATCCTTCTGTATATTTAAATGTTTTTATAATGAAAAATCTCTTTAAAAAATAAGCAAGTAATTAGTGGTGCAAACCACTAGAACTATAAGGAAACAAAGTTGTGTGGAGAAGAGGAGACAATAATAGATTTAGGATTGTTGTGAGGGCAGTAAAATTGTTGCAGAAGAAGCCCTGGAAAGGTGATAAAATCCGCATGCGTGGAAAGAACAGACTAGAACGTGATTTTAGGCCTTGCTCCAGGACCAATCACATCAAAAGTACGTCTGGAGACACCCAGACACCTGTCAGGAGTGGATCAGAGCTGGCACATCAACATCCTCTCCTAGCCCTTTTAATGAAATACTTATGCCCATTTACACCCAAAAGGACAGTGGTCGGTCCTGGAATTGCTGGGGACGGCCCTGTGGGGAACGCTCGAGGCTTGCCTGGCACGTGGCTTCTGTCTGCCCCCAGGGACAAGCATCAAAGAAGAGCGATTGCTTGCTGGGATCTGCTCCTCACTCGGTGGTCTCAGCCTCACCACCACCACCGCCGCCGCCGGAGCTGAGTCCTTCTGTTTCTCGCTTCCTGGAAGGACCTGGCTGCCTTCCCGCTTGTTCCCTCCATGTTCTGGTCATCCTGTTAGTTGTCCTCCTGCATCCTAAGCCCGGAGCCCATCCTCCAAACCTGCCCCAAATCTGTGTCATCTCTGCTCAGACTCCTCTTGTTCTATCGGCCTTTCCCATCCAAGGCCACAACCCCTCCATGGTTTCTCAAGAGCCCTGTCCCTACAGGGTAAGCTCTGCGGCCCCTTCTCTCCCAGCATGCCCCAGGGTCTGGGCACCTGAGCCTTCCCGGTCCTTGCTGATGGAGAAGAAGCATTCAAACACATTTGGTTAACTGAAGCTAGCAAGAGAGAGAATGGAGGGCAGTGCAAGATGGTGGAACAGGAGCCCCCCACCCATGACCAATCATCCCCCTACAGAGCCATCATTGTGAACAATTATTCACACATGAAAATACCTCCTTAGGTGCTAAGGAAATCAGGTGACAATCACAATACCTGGCTATAGCATAATAAAAAGGAAATACATTGAATTGGGTGAAAGGCCAGTTTTGCACCATGTGCCTCACTCTTCTGCCTGCTCCAGGCACCATCACACAGAGAAAGAAGCCAATCATGTTGGGGAAAGGGAGAAGTAAATGTAGGACTTTACCTTGGACACTAACACTGCCATAAACACAGCATCTAGCAGATTCCCATGGCCTTAACATGGGCCTGGGTCCTGCAGACATAGCCTCCAGACCTGCCCCAACACCAGACAGGAAGTCATATCCACTGCAGGACACACAGGGTCTGCAGTCCACATCACTACCAGCCAAACTCAGAGGCCTTGGGTCTCAGATCTCAGTGCTAGGTGGGCCTCAGTAACCATGGGACTTCAGACACGCACCAGCATTCTGCCTGCCTCAGAGGCCATGGGTTCCAGCCCAGCACCATACTGAGCACAGTGGTTCTGGACCCCCTAGCACTGCAACAGACACAGGAGTCCCAAGAGTAGGGACCAAGCCAAACACTCTGCCCAGAATCTCTGGACAGGCTGACTTGTCCTAGTTAGAAATTTCAAGCAGAAATTCCAGAGCTGAAAAATCCAGTGAATGAAATGAAAAATGCAATAAAGTGTATCAAAAGCAGAACTGATTAAGCAGAAAAAGAATCTGAACTCAAAAGCAACTTATTCGAAAATATACAGTCAGAGGAAGAAAAAAGAATGAAAAGGAATGAAGAGGCCTATAGCATTTATGCGACCCCATAAAAAGTACTTAAGTTTGAGTCATCGAGGTTCAGGAGGGAGAAAAGAAAGACAAAGGAGCCGGCGCCGTGGCTCACTAGGCTAATCCTCCGCCTTGCGGCTCCCGCACACCGGGTTCTAGTCCCGGTCGGGGCACCGGATTCTGTCCCGGTCGCCCCTCTTCCTGGCCAGCTCTCTGCTGTGGCCAGGGAGTGCAGTGGAGGATGGCCCAGGTGCTTGGGCCCTGCACCCCATGGGAGACCAGGAGAAGCCCCTGGCTCCTGCCATCGGATCAGCGCGGTGCGCCGGCCACGGCGGCCATTGGAGGGTGAACCAACGGCAAAGGAAGACCTTTCTCTCTGTCTCTCTCACTATCCACTCTGCCTGTCAAAAAATAAAAAATAAATAAATAAATAAAAGAAAGACAAAGGAGTAGAAAGCTTAAAAAAATAAAAAGCAGAAAACTTTCCAAATCTGGAGAAAGATTAAATATCCAGGTACGGGAATACCAAAGATCTTCAGATTCAGTCCAAATAAGATTATCTCCAAGACACTATAATCAAATGGACAAAAATCATGGACAGGGCAGGCATCGTAGCATAGTGCATTAAGCCACTGCCTGCAAAGCTGGCATCCCAAATAAGTGCCGATTCAAGTCCTGGCTGCTCCACTTCTGATCCAGCTTCC
The DNA here is from genome assembly GCF_033115175.1 of Lepus europaeus. Lineage (NCBI taxonomy): Eukaryota > Metazoa > Chordata > Mammalia > Lagomorpha > Leporidae > Lepus > Lepus europaeus. The sequence continues at coordinate 21,667,299 of NC_084844.1, forward strand.
TGCTAATGTGTCTGGGAAAGCAGCAGAAAATGTCCCAAGTACTTGGGCCCCTGCCACCCACATGGGAGACCTGGATGGAGTTTCTGGCTCCTGGTTTCAACCTGGCCCAGCCCTGGCCATTGCAGCCATCTGAGGAGTGAACCAATAGACAGAAAAATCTCTGTCTCTCCTCATTCTCATTCTCTCTCTCTCTCTCTCTCTCCCTCTCTCTCCCTTTCCAATCAATGAATAAATCTTTTAAAGCATCACAAGGAGAGGATACTGAAAGCAGCAAGAGATACCAACAATACATCAGGGAATCACAAAATGCCTACAACAGACTTCCCAGCAGAAACTTTACAGGCCAAGAGAGAACAGGATGTTATATTCTAAGTGCTGGCCCGGCGACATGGCTCACTTGGTTAATCCTCTGCCTGCAGCGCCGGCATCCCATATGGGTGCCAGGTCCTAGTCCCGGTTGCTCCTCTTCCAGTTCAGCTCTCTGCTGTGGCCCAGGAGGGCAGTGGAGGATGGCCCATGTGCTTGGGCCCATGCACCCGCATGGGAGACCAGAAAGAAGCACCTGGCTCCTGGCTTCAGATCGGCACAGTGCCAGCCATAGCAGCCATTTGGGGAGCGAGCCAACGGAAGGAAGGCCTTTCTCTCTGTCTCTCTCACTGTCTATAACTCTACCTGTCAAATAAAAAATAAATAAATAAAAGATATATTCTAAGTGCTAAAGGGGGAAAAAACTGCCAACCAAGGATTTGGTACCCAGCAAAGTTGTCCTTCAAGGTGGAAGGAGAGATAAAGGCTTTGCTAGACCAGCAAAAGCTGAATTAGTTCAGCACCACCAGACCTGCTTACAAGAAATGCCAAAGGGAGTTCTTCACAATGAAAGAACAGAACACAAATGAGTAACACTAAAATATCTGAATATATAAAACTCACTGGCAAAGGGACATTCACAGTCAAATTCAGAATACTCTACTACCGAAAGAGAGTATGTAAATCACATATGTCCTCAGTGTGGAGTTTAAAAAACAAACTATTAAAAACAATAAACACAGTGATGAACATTCGGTGTGGTGGTTGAGCTACTGCCTGGGACACGTGCATTTCATGTCGGAGTGCCTGTGTCTGAGTTTTGCCTCCACTTAGGATGCAGCTTCATGCCACTGAGCCTGGGAGGCAGCAGATGATGACGGCTCAAGTACTTGAGTCCCTGACACCCATGGGGGAGGAGACGCATATGGAGTTCTGGCTCCAGGGTTCAGTCTGGCCCAGTCCCAGCATACTGGGTGAGGCCAGTAGATGAAAGATTTATCTCTTTCTCTCTCTCTCTCTCTCTCTCTCTCTCTCTCTCTCTCTCTCTCTCTCCCCCTTTCAAATAAAAAGAAAATAAATAAATAACATTTTAAAAAAGAAGTAGAGACCATAAATCAATAGATAAGATCAATGAAACCAAGAAGTGTTTTTTTGTTTTGTTTTGTTTTGTTTTGTTTTCAAAAGAAAGCATTGACAGACCACTAACTAGACTAAGTAAAGAAGAGAAGAACTAAACAAAAAGAAAGAATGGGCAGGGGTGATGGGGAAAGAAGACGGCAAAGGAGAGGAAAGAGTGCAGAAGAGAAGCAGTCACAGAATCGTGGGTTTCGTCTGCATTTTTACAGGTCGTTTGTGACATCTCTGGGTCTGACATTTGCTTGGGACTGAAATCCATTGACTGATGGTGTCAGGTCCGACGGACATTGTTGCAAAACCTTTTTTTTCTTTCTGGTAGCTGTGCCTGGAGGCCACCACCAGAAAGCCTACCTCGATATCAATTGTCTAAGGGGACCGTCCCCAGGTGGCACTTGCACGACCCTCCCCGCCCCACCACCACACCCAGGCCCACACTGAGAAGCCTAAACCCAGAAGCTGCAGAAGAAAGATTTGGAAAGCAGAACACACAGTAAAGGACGGAAGCAGCCAAGGACTCACGCTGTGCCGGAAGCGAGCCAAGCCGCGCTGCCGTCCGTCCGTCATTCCAGGGCCGCGTCTATCTGCCTGTCTGAGCCAAGCTTGCAGACACTGCTGGCGCCTCGGGTCTGCACCTCCGTTTTCTCTACCATCCATCACAAACACCTACTGCCCTTACCTATGCTGCTCCCATGCTGTATTTGAAAAACACATAACAGAATATTCCCTGGGTTGAATGGGAGACAGAAGCTCTGACTTTTATCTCTGAAAAGATTTCCTGGTGGCCATAGGCCATACTTTTCAGTATTTGATGTTCCTGCTAATATAAAAACAAATAACATATTAACCTGAAACTTTCAAAATAGATATAGCCTGTCTCCCAGGAAAAAGTGATGGTAACTCTTTGCAAATCATTCTGCACTTATTACAAAAAGCTTATTCTGCAATGAAGAATAGTTTTTGTGATCCTCTAAAGGTGTAAATACCTGCTAATCACAAACTATTCAAACTAGCACAAAACTAAGGAGGGAAGATTGACCCAAAAGGCAGCTGGGGTTCCGTACGTTTCCTTTAAACCATCTGCTGTCAAACAACTCCTGGGTGGCAGGCAGCGAAGCCGACCCCTCTGAACAGCCCATCTCATGGATGCCTCCCCAAACTCTAGAAGCTTTTCATTTTACAGATGAAAGAAATGCCAAAAACTGCTCTGCTGTCTTTGGCAAGCCATTATGTTAGATATGGAGAGTGAGTACTCATCACCTCCAAACAAAGGGACTAAGGTTTGCTAAGGAATTTTAACATTTCAGGCAAGAACAGAATTATATTTAAATGTGTAATTAAAATGCCTTAATCCACTGCACACCAACGTTTGCAAATCCTGGAGCCAAGATTATGCTGATAGCTCTCTGCTATGGCCTGGGAAAGCAGTAGAAGATGACCCAAGTCCTTGGCCCCTGCACCCGCGTGGGAGACCCGGAAGAAGCTCCTGGCTCCTGGCTCCTGGCTCCAGATCAGCGCAGCTCCAGCCGTTGCGGCCAATTGGAGAGTGAACCAGTGGATGGAAGACTCCTCCCCCCTTCTCTTTCTGCCTCTCCTCTCTCTGTGTAACTCTGACTTTCAAATAAATAAATAAATCTTTTTTTAAAAAAAAAAAAGATTATGCTGATAGTCACCATTTAAAAGCAAAGCCACAAAGGCACAAGAGAAAGCAAGTATGAAAATGCATCTGAGACAATGTTAACAAGGGGAAGTCAATCCTGTGGTTTATCTATGTATTTACACAAAGAATCTGAGGCAGTCACCACTGTTTCATTCATAAAATGCCCTTCTCATCTGTAGAGTGTCAGAGAAGCATGTCATAAGAATTTTAGTTTGTTTGCTTTTATATTTATGTATTTGAAAGGCAGAAAGAGATCTTCCATTCATTGGTTCACTCTCCAAATGTCCACAACAGCTGGGCAGGGCTGGGCAAGATGGAAACCAGGAACCTGGAACTTAATCCAGGTCTCCCACAAAGGTGGCAGGGACCCAACTTCTTGAGATATCTCCTGTTGTCTCTCAGGGTGTGTGTTAGTAGGAAGCTAAAACCTGGTGTGTTGGGGCCGGCACTGTGGCACAGTGGGTTAAAGCCCTGGCCTGAAGCACTGGTTCGAGTCCCGGATGCTCCTCTTCCGATCCAACACTCTGCTATGGACTGGGAAAGCAGTAGAAGATGGCCCAAGTGCTTGGGCCCCTGCACCCATGTGGGAGACCCGGAAGAAGCTCCTGGCTCCTGGCTCCAGATCAGCACAGCTCCAGCTGCTGCAGTTATCTGGGGAGTGAACCAGTGGATGGAAGACCTCTCTCTCTCTCTCTCTGTCTCTGTCTCTGTCTCTGTCTCTCTCTCTCTCTCTATGTAACTCTTTCAAATAAATAAATAAATCTTTTAAAAATAAATAAATAAATAAATAAAATCCGGAGTGGAGCTGGACCTCAAACCCTGGCATCTGACATAAGATGCAGGCACCTCAAGCAATATCTCAACCACTGTGCCCAACACCCACCCCAAGAACTTTATTTTGAAGCCAAATTTAAAAAGCAAAGAGACAGCTACCAGCCCTGTAAATGATATCAAGACCGTGACACGACAGGAAAGAAGATAGATCACCTGAGGTCATCACAAACTTCCTCAGCTGGGACCCACACGGTCAGCAATCCCAAAGCACAGGCGAGCAAGGCTGCCGCCATGGACACCGCTGCAGCTCCGAAGACAACCACAGAAGAATTCCACAGGGCCAAGTTCAGAGGCAAACGGCGCTGGCAGGTCTGGTCTCACCTCCTCCTTGCCCCACAAAGCCCTTTCCACCTACGCTCCAGGATTTCTAAGTCTCAGCAGATTTCTTTTCACTTAGCTTCTTTGTGCCCAGTACCAGCCTTTAGGGAAGTAAAAAGCTACATTTCGGCCGGCACCACGGCTCACTAGGCTAATCCTCCGCCTGCGGCGCCGGCACACCAGGTTCTAGTCCCAGTCACGGCGCCGGATTCTGTCCCAGTTGCCCCTCTTCCAGTCCAGCTCTCTGCTATGGCCCCGGAAGGCAGTGGAGGATGGCCCAGGTGCTTGGGCCCTGCACCCACATGGGAGACCAGGAGGAAGCACCTGGCTCCTGGCTTCAGATCAGCACGGTGCACCAGCCGCAGCAGCCATTGGGGGGTGAACCAGTGGTAAAGGAAGACCTTTCTATCTGTCTCTCTCTCTCATTGTCCACTCTGCCTGTCAAAAAAAAAAAAAAGTTACATTTCAAAGGGAAGAAACCCTGATGGTTGTTCCTCCTGTCTCCCTCATTTGCATGCCCTTTAGTCATTAGCATTGGGGCTGCTTGGGTTTCATAGCTTTGGGCAGAAGGGAGGCAAGATGACCAACACATTATATTTGGTGCATTTTTTTAAACCTACCTTAGAAGGGGACAATACGAATAACTCCCAACTCAACAATTTAAACATTTTTTAAACATCTGGTGCCCTTTGGAAGTTGTCACTCTAAATATGAAGAATAGGAACAAGGCATCACTGTGAAATTACACAGGCAGAGGGGCCGGCGCTGTGGCGCAGCAGGTTAAAGCCCCGGCCTTTAGCACCAGCATCCCATATGGGCATTGGTTTGAGTCCTGGCTGCTTCACTTCTGATCCAGCTCTCTGCTATGGCCTGGGAAAGCAGTAGAAGATGGCCCAAGTGCTTGGGCCCCTGCACCCAGGTGGGAGACCCAGAAGAAGCTCTTGGCTTCAGACTGACAATCAAAGGCGGTTTAGGAAGCTAAGGCCGACATTGGACAAGGCAGGCTTGAATGTGAAGATCAAAGCCTGGCACACAGTACAGCAGAGCCTGCCAAGAAGAGGAAGAAAGTCCTAAATAAACAAAAGTCAACATAAAGCTGAGACCGAGAAATATGTTGGGAAGTAGCTATGCTTTTTTTAAAGGCACCTTTTTAAAAATTGTCGTAAAATACACACAACACAGAATGTATCATCTTAATGTTCTACATGTATGGTTTGGTAGTGTTAAGTACACTCACATTGTTGTGCACCCAAGCGCCAAAACGCTTTTCATCTTGCAAAACTGAAACTGCACCCATTAAACAGCTCCGTGCCCCCTGCCCAGCCCTGCAGCCCCAGTAACCACCACCCCACCCTGTCTCCTCGCATTCAGCTCCTCCACATAGCTCAGGTAAGTGGAATCATATGGTATTTGTCTTACAATGAAACTACTAGCGGAGATGAATGGGAACAATCCATAGCACAAAGAGAAAAACGCAAAGCCGAGAGTGAACCGGGGCGTGTTCCAGAATTCAGAATCTACAAATGACTCCAATCTCAACATGAGTTATCAGAAGTAGGCACAGGTCATCTCTTCTAAACACCAGTTAAACCAAAACAGAACAAAGACTAGACCAGGGCAAACTTCAGATTTCAACATCTGTAAAATGACTCCAGGGACAGCATACCCGGTCAGAAGTGTGTCCCAATCCTGTTTTTCAGAGAGAGCTGTAACACAAAGACCAGGGGCAGTGTTGTGGCACCAGCATCCCAGATCAGAGTGCCTGGATTCGAGTCCTACCTCCACTTGCAATCCAGCTGCCTGCTAACGTGTATCCAGGAAGGCAACAAGTGATAGCTCATGTACTTGGGTCTCTACCACCCAAACAGGAGACCCAAATTGGGTTCTGGGTGTTCAGGGTCCTTAGTTCAGGCATTTGGGGACTGAATCAGCAAATGAAGATTGCCTCTCTCTCTCTCTCTCTCTCTCTCTCTTCCAATAAAAAAATTAATCTAAAACAAAAGCAGAAGAAAACAACACAATGTCTTCCTTTCTTGAGCTTTGATTCTAAAGAAGGCTGTCTCCATTTTATATCAGAGAACAATTCTAAAAGAAAGAGAACAGATTCGAGATCACACTGCAGTTACACCTGAACTCCGATCTGTCAGAAGCCATCTCCAGTCTTTCTCGGACACAATTGGCTTGAATAAACGTGTTACTGAGATCGAACAGTATTCACACACAAGACGAGGGAGTCTTTGCCTGGGTCTTAACAGGGAAAACCTGTCATCCGATCATCTCAAAATACAAGGAAAGCAATGACCTGACACAACAAATCAGAGAAATATGCTGATGGAGGCCATCGAAGAAATGGCCATTGTCTTAAATCTGAAATCAATGCTGAGGTGAAGCTAATTCCAACTTCCCCACACAAACAAAAAGTGCCATGTTGGACGGGAAATTTTCGTCAGCATCGCCCTAAGCATTTTAATTACAGTTGATAATCTGAGGCTGTTCCCAGCAGTAGGGAACTCATGGAGCAAATTTAACAGAAGCATTCTTTCAGGAAACAATTGCCAGCCGACAAAACCCCTGGAAGATTAAAACCGGAATTCTGAATATTTTTTTCCCACTGCTCCGCCTTATTTTTTTCCCCCTGATACAGTGAATGCCCCAGGGCTCGCCCTGACCCAGCTTCAGAAGAGGAGTGTGAATCCACGGGAAAGAAATTATCCAATTACGGATTTGCAAAACTGTGACCGGGATTAAGAGGCGATGGAGAAGAGGAACACCCTAAAACTGTGTATATAAGGGTCCAACGGCAGCCTCGGATAGACTCTGCACCGTCACCCCTCACTGTCCCTCCTACAAGCTCAGCACCGGCCAGAGCCCCATGTCTCTCTCATCTCGAGTCTCTTCCTCCAGGGCTGGGGGCAGCAGGGCGGCTGCAGGCGGAAGCAGAAGCGATCTGGGGACCCACGGGGGTGCCGGCGGCTGTGGCCTGAGCCGGGGGTTTAGAGTCGGCTTTGGAGGGGGCATTGGAGGGGGCGGTTTGGGAGGAGTCGCCGGCTGCGGAGCTGGCTGTGGTGGGGGCTCTGGATTCGGCAGCGGTGCTGGCGGGAGCTTCTGCGGCTATGGTGCTGGCGTGGGAGGTGGTGTTAGCCACGGGGGGCTTCTCTCTGGAGGTGAAAAGCAAACCATGCAGAATCTCAACGACCGCCTCGCCAGTTACCTGGGCAAGGTCAGAGCCCTGGAGCAGGCCAACGCTGACCTGGAGAACAGGATCCAGCAGTGGTATGTCAGACTCGGGCCAGGGTCTAGAGACGGCGGATCTGGACGGGACTACAGCAAATACTACTCAATGATTGAGGATCTCAGGAACCAGGTGAGTCTCCAGCCATGGCTGCATTTCTAGCGAGGACTTTTCATTTTTATTCGGATCATCTACTGTAATGGACATGTGAGTGGAGGAATTGAAGAAATCCTTGTTTGTTGTGATGGCAAAATGAGACCTGGAACATCTTAACTATGACATGTCTGTGTGGTGGCCAGCTGTATGAATTTTCTGTTTTCATCTCAGATTTGAATATTCCTACAAAGAGGGCAAAATTTCCACAAGGTATGGCAGCTAAATAATAAATACATATGAGAATGAGGGCAATGAATCAGCCTTAGTTAAATCGAATTATCCCATGACTAAAATAGTCAGCCACTGTTGTAGAGGAAATATATTTTAAAGATTTTTCTGGAAAGGAAGTTGAATCTTTGTACTATTTTCTGAAAGCACTCCAGGAATAACTGAACAGAAACCCATAGAGGGCTGTGTTCTGTAACACATGTGAAACTGTTACCTTTTTGCAGGAAGATGTAATCCTAGGTATACAAATGGCATCGCTGGGAACGTTTGCAAAGCAATTCGCCTTTAAGAGCTATGCACAGGGGACCTATACCCTGAGAAGCAGGCAAAAATCATCCCTCAGTTAGTCACGGCCCCATCTTTTCCAGATCGTCAATGCCACTGCTGACAATGCGGGGCTTATTCTGCGAACTGACAACGCCAGACTGGCGGCCAATGACTTCAGGCTGAAGTAAGTAACATGAAGGCCTGGAAACAAGTGTTACCGAAAAATTAAATTAACTGTTTGTTTTAATATGGGGGGGGGGGGAGGGCTGGCGCTGTGGCACAGCAGATTAAAGCCCCAGCCTGCTGCACCAGCATCCCATATGTGTGCCGGTTTGAGTCCTGGCTGCTCCACTTCCAATCCAGCTCTCTGCTATGGCCTGGAAAAACAGTAGAAGATGGCCCACATCCTTGGGCCCCTGCACCCGCATGGGAGATCCGGAGGAAGCTCCTGGCTCCCGGCTTCGGATCAGTGCAGCTCTGGCCATTGCAGTTATCTGGGGAGTGGGCTAGTGGATGGAAGACCTCTCTCTCTCTCTCCCTGGCTCTACCTCTCCCTGTAACTCTGTATTTCAAATAAATAAAATGAATCTTAAAAAAAGATTTCTTAGGAAATAATGATCTAAATTCTCATATAGCCCAAGGGTAAATTTTAGAAACCATCATTCCACCAGAAAAGGAGGGGGAAGAGAGAGAGAAAGGGAGGAGGAGGGAAGGGAAGAAAAGAAGCAAGAGAAGGATGAGAATTTCGTTCTGACAATCGTTAGACTTTGGGCAGGAATTTGGCCCAGCTGGGAAGACACTCATGCCTCACAGCAGAGGACACGGGTTCAAGTCCTGGCTCCACTCCTGATTCCAGCTTCCTGCTATTGCAGACCCTGGGTGGCAGCCGTGATGGCTCAGGTAGTTGGGTTCCTGCCGCTCACATGAGAGACCTGGATGGAGTTCCTGGCTCCCAGCTTCAGCCCCTGACCTTTGCTCCCACCTTCTAACTGCTGTGGGCATTGGGAGAGTGAAGCACAGACTGAGAGCTCGCTCTCTCTCTCTCTCTCAAAAGCAATTTTTAATGTTGTCTTTAAACAATTATTAGACATCATTAAAATTAACATTAGACTCACATTTTTCTCCAAGGGGGGGAAAACCGTAAGAGAAAACTTAGCAGCTTTCATCTATAAAAATACTCAGAGGTGGAAATGTGTCCAATACGGGACGATGGCAGGCGGCCAGGCCAGCTCGTCATACTTCCTCGCTGCCACCCCCTCCAGGCACGAGAAAGAGCTGTCTCTCCGGCGGAGCGTGGAGGCCGACATCAGTGGCCTCCGCCAAGTCCTGGATGAGCTGACCCCGACGTGCTCCGACCTGGAGATGCAGGTGCAGACTCTCACAGAGGAGCTGGCTTTGCTGAAGACAAGCCACGAGGAGGTGGGAGCGCGCTTCACCTAAGGGAACAGCCCGGCTTGCTTCTCCCCTCCCCGCCCCCACAACCAGTCCACAGGAACCAAATAAACCTGACTTTACCTAAATACATTCTCCACATCCTGTGACCAGCACAAAAGCCCAGCCAGCACATCGTATCTGCTGTTCTAGAAGCAAATTGATGTTGGCTGTGCACCTTTCAAGAAGTCGTTGCTCTTCCAAGCTCATCACCGCGGCGTTCTTTCCTTTGTGCTAGGAAATGAAGAGTATCCAAGGGCGCTCTGGAGGAGACGTGACCGTAGAAATAAAGGCCGCCCCGGGAACCGACCTGACTACGCTGCTGAATGACATGCGGGCACAGTACGAGGCGCTGGCCGAGCAGAACCGGCGGGAAGCGGAGGAGCAGTTCAACAAGCAGGTAGCCCACTGCGCGGAGCCCTGAGCCCGCAGCCATACACAAGCCGCTTCTGCTCCTCGCTCTAGACTCCAACAGCTGCGGTTTCTCTTTATTTAGAGCGCATCGCTACAAGCACAGATTTCTACGGATGCTGGGGCAGCCAGTTGGGCCAAGAACGAGATAACCGAGCTGAAACGCACTCTCCAAGCCCTGGACATTGAGCTTCAGTCCCAGCTGGCCATGGTATGTGCTGCAAAGAACTTTGCAAGATCTCCCACAGGAACTCAAGCCAAAGCAGCTTTCTCCCTTGGCCAGGAGGTTCACCAGCTATACGATAAAAGCAGTGTTCGGAGCACTACATTGTGGTTCTAGAAAGCACAAGACAGTTAAAGACACAGCACTCTATTTCCGTAAGAGACCTAGTATAGAAAGTAACAGCAATAGAACTTGACAATATAGGTTGTAATTTTGCAAAGGTGTACTCTCAGTACCTATTATATTTTTAAAAATCATTCAGGGACTTATTTTTATCCTGAATTTGTGTGTGTGTGTGTGTGTGCTTTTCCCCTTAGAAAAGCTCCCTGGAAGGGACGCTGGCTGAAACGGAAGCTGGTTATGTGGCTCAGCTGTCAGAAACTCAAAGGCAGATCGGCAGCCTGGAGGAGCAGCTCCGGCAGATCCGAGGCGAGACCCAGTGCCAGCGTGCGGAATACGAGTGCCTGCTGGACACCAAGACACGCCTGGAGATGGAGATCGAGACCTACCGCCGTCTGCTCGATGGAGAGGGAGGGTAACTGCAAGCCGCGAGCCTCCACAAATTTATCCTGTGAATCCCAGCAGGCCCTGGGGGCAGGGGGGCGGGTGTCGAACTTGACAGAGTGCTTACTAACTCATAAAGTAACAGACACGAGGAATTACAGCGACATGGTGCCAAATCCCCGGGGTCCGTGGTTTCCACCTCCTTCGCAAAAGGCAAAGGAAAGCACTTTTTTTTTTTTTCCTCTGGCAGCTCTGGTTCTGGAAGATCGGACTTTAGAGACCTAGGATCCAGGGACTCGAGATCTGAAAGCCACTCTGGCCAACAGAGAGGTAGATTTTTCTTTTAATGTTGATGATGATTTCTTATTTAAAAATAAAAGCATGCTTGGCTGGGCAGATGAAAAGTGTACACTGCGGCTTACCCTCTCTTGCTTAGAGAGGGCGGTTGAATTCCTCTTGCTCTGGGTCTCTGTGATAGCCTTCCTTGACATTGTGATCCCACGGTTTCTAGATCCCAACAAGATGAGAGTGACCAAGACCATCATAGAGGAGGTGGTGGACGGCAGAGTCGTCTCGTCTCAAGTGAGCAACATTTCCGAGGTGAAAATCAAATAAACCACGTCCAGATCAACGAAAGTGTCTTTCAAAGAAAAAACTCGAGGACGCGAGTGAAGACATCACCCCCATCTACGAACCTTTCTGATTAACCTCAGGGCAAAGTTCCAGTCCAAAAACAGATGGCTAGGACTTGTTCTGTATCCTCTTGTTTTCCTATTAGAATGCTCTTGAAAAAGTCCCAATGACAACTTTGCTCTAATTCTTAACTCTGCTTCAATAAACTCACACTTGCAAGTTACCAAAATCATTCCGGAAGTTGTTAAGAAAGCCAGTGAATGAAGCTATGAGTTATAATCTAGCTGCATTTTGTATGTGGACATTTTCAGCCACATCACCCAGGAACTGGGTGACACCCTACCTGATAGGACAGCTCAGTGCTGCTCATACTGTAGCCAGCATCTTAGCCCACAGGGAAGAATGAAATTGTTTGGATAATTGGGGCATAATTAACTAAAGCTTCATGTCCATCACTAAACTCGGTCAGCAGATGAAAAAGAAGCACAAGGTAAGCCCCTTACCTCAAGAAACGTACATTGTAGGTGGAGGGGTTAAAAAGCTAAAACACAAAGATAGCAAGTGAGAATAAGAGTAACGATTGGAGGCCAGCACTGTGGTGCAGCAAGTTAAAGCCCCAGCCTGAAGCACTGGATTCCCGTATGGGCGCCGGTTCAAATCCCGACTGCTCCACTTCTGATCCAGCTCTCTGCTGTGGCCTGGGAAAGCAGTAGAGGATGGTTGTAGTGCTTGGGACCCCGAACCCACATGGGAGACCCGGGAGAGGCTCCTGGCTCTTAGCTTCAGAGCAGCTCAGCTCTGGCCGTTGCGGCCATCTGGAGAGTGAACCAGCAGATGGAAGACACCTCTCTCTCTCTCTCTAGCTCTACCTCTATCTGTAACTCTGTCATTCAAATAAATAAAATAAATCTTAAAAAAAAAAAGAGTAATGATTTATTTCTCAACAGTCACCAGAGTGCCATAGGCTCAGCCATTTAAGAGGTCAAATAATCTTAGGAAATAAGAATGTTTAAGTGATATGGCGCCAGATTTCTTAAAACCTTGAAAGCCCCAAAGTGAAGAGAGGCTCGGATATTTGGACTTTGTCACATCCCACCCCTCGTCCAGCCAAACGCTGGACCAAGCAGGTGCCTTTTTTTGCCACCTTCCATGGCTTCGCTCTCTCACCCATGGGGGTCACCTCTGTCACATCTGCTCTACCCCTGCAGCCGGGTGGCTCTGGCTTATCCCGCTTGGGACAGTGAGGCTTAGCCACACACTCTACGATGAGGTAGGAGGCACAGGTCTTAGAAAGAACCCGATATAGACCCACACCAAGCTGGGGAAGGACTTTCTCAGTCAAGGAATTTAGTATGACCAGATCACAAATGAGACAATCAGCTCCCCACAAGCCAGTCCTCAAGGAAACTGCACAGACATGATGTAAAAAGCCACTTTTGCAGTTATCAACATATAAACCTGAGCACAATTCCTGTAAATTGTACCTTCAAGATAAAGCCAACAAGAGCAGTGCGAGAATATGAAACCTTCATCATCAAAACAACAAATATTGCTTGTCTGCCAGGCACATTGCACAGAGCATAAAAGGGGCCCCCCAGGCCCGCTGCAGATTCTGCTGAAATAGCAAACCACAGAGTGAGGTGAACCACTGAGCATGAGACCGCTGGAAAACGCACAGCGTGTCTGAGGTCGACAGTGTCTCCCACCAAGCCAAACAGCAAATAAATCCCAGAATGCTTCTCTTCCACCGAAAAACTGGAAAACATCAACAGCTCATCCCGTCTGGATTAACAGAAAAAGCCTCTCGGGCTCAGTCCCCAGTCCCCAGGGCCACCACGGCCACAGCAGGGAAGCCTCTCCCCTGGAGGTGGACACCCTGCCTCTGTTTCCTTTGCATGTGCTCGGGCCCTGCGGTGAGACTGAAACACTGCAGGTGGAGATGGGTGAGGCCTGCCATGGGGTACCAAGATATGAGACGCAGTACAGTGTGTGGCTAGGAGCACACTCAATCTTTTAATACTGAAACTCTCCAACCATTTCTGATCATGAAACCCTCAGAGCACGGAATGAAATGCTAAGGACAACGTAGCCAGATATTATCACCTGCTCCAAAATTATTTTACAACTGCACCTTGGGAACAAGTTCCCTTTGGAGCTGTGAAGCTCAGGTGCCTGGTACGTCCTGCAGGCAGAAGAACACATTTCTGTCTTCTGCGTTGTGAACTTACCCATCAGAAGGAAGAGCCGCCACCCACGTGTATACGGATTTTCAGCCCCGTTGAGCTCTGACCCAGAGATGTGTAGGGTTGTTCCTGTCTTTCTGATGTCAAGGCCAAGGAACAAGACTGGGAGAATGCTGGAATTGGCATCTGTCCTCCCGGAGATGCGAGACAAGAAACAAGATTTATAGCAGACAACACGGAGGAAACAGGGAAAGAATTCAAGATTCTTAGGAAAGCAGCCTAAACTTGCCTGATGACTTCACGGCATTCAACAGTGCTCAAACAAGAGGAGACAAAGGGATGAATACAACTATTACCCAGACAACCTCCCCCAAGAACGAAAAGCTGCGAGGACTCAATCGCTTTTTAAAATGATCAGTGGTTCAAACAGAGGCTTCGATAACAGAAAATACTGATCAAACTCTTTTAAGAATAATTTAGGTTTTTGTAACATCCAAGCCAACACGAAATGAGAAGCTGGAAAGAAGGAAATATTGAGGTTGAACCTTCACTGCTTGTTAAAACTCTTAAACGGCATACAGTGGACAAACCCAGAGGGCCCCGCAGGTGTATAAAGCTTGGGCTCCCGAGAGAGGAGGTGAGGCAGTGTTGATTTTGTTGACCAAACCACAGGGCACACAAAAGCACGGGGTGGGAGGGGGCGGCTCACAACACCACGACAGAATGCACTTGGCATGGCCCAAGCTTGCTTAATGACACAATAGGGTCCCAAAGATCTACAGAGCAGGGGCTGGCGCTGTGGCATAGCAGGTAAAGCCCCAGCCTGCAGTGTCGGCATCCCATATGGACGCTGGTTCGAGTCCCAGCTGCTCCACTTCCAATTCTGCTCCCTGCTAATGTACCTGGGAAAGCAGCAGAATACAGTTCAAGTCCTTGGACCCCTGCACCCACTTGGGAGACCCAGAAGAACATCCTGGCTCTTGGCTTCAGGCTGGATCAGCCCTGGCCAGAGCAGCCATTTGGAGAGTGAACCAATGGATGGAAGATCTCTCTCTCTGTCTCTCTGCCCTTGTTTCTCCCTCTCTGAACCTCTGCCTTTCAAATAAATAAATAAATCTTTTTTAAAAATTAAAAAATAAAAATAGAAAAGATCTATAGAGCTGTAAAGAAACCAAAATACCAAGTGTAAAAGTCATATTGCCATATAGCTACTTTTACAAGGAAAAAGATTATAAAAAAAGCATTGGTAAGCCTACAAATGGACATCCATAAAATACAGTGGAGAAAAATTACATTGAGTTTCTAATATACCAGTCTAGAAGTCACACAGAACTTTTGGGAGAATTTTATTATCCCTCTCAGGACAAATGCAGGAACCACCCAGAAGTTGCAACACAGGGAAGACCTGAAGATCAGCCTAGAAACATGGGCTTGCTGGCAGCAGACGGAGCCACCCAGCATTTCCAAGACGATACTGTCTCCCAACCTACCCCCCAACACACATACACACAGCACAGGAGCGAGGTTCTGGCCATTGATGTTAAGAAACCACAACCATCAAAGATGATAAGCGAAAACATGCAGTTATGATGTAGAGCATTCCAAGAAGTTAGGGAGAGCAAGGCCCCTGCGTCTGCAAAGCTAATCATTACGACTGCAGAGAGGGGAATTATCTCAGTGACTATGTCTCCTAAGCTGACAATATCTAAGACCTGTCAGATTTCTTAACACCTTTAGACCTGCGCGTCTGCTACGTGTGCCAGAGTGTTTGTGGTGGTGTTTTCTTTTGTTGTTCTTAAGATTTATTTATTTGTATGTTTGAAAGGTAGGGTGACAGGAAGGGAGGGTGAGAACCTCCCATCGCTGGTACATACCCCAAATGCCCACAACAGGCAGGATTGGGCCAGGTGGCAGTCAGGAGGTGGGAGCTCCATCCACGTCTCCTACCCTGTACGTGGCAGGAGCCCAAGCACTTGGGTCATCCTCTGCTGCCTGCCAGGAAACTTAGCAGGAAGCTGGATTGGAAGAGGAGGCAGGACTCCATCCCAGGCACCCCGTTATGGGATGGAGGCACCTCCAGTAGTGGCTTCACCCACTGCAACACAATGCCCACTCCTGTAGTACTTTCTAGAACCAAAACACAAGAACAGCCCAAATGTTCATCAAGCATGAAATGATTGAATAAGCTACATGCATCCATGTAGAGACGAGATATCATGTAGACATAAAAAAAGATACATTAAATTTTGTGCATCCATCTGTGCCATTTTGCTCAGTAAAAACAGCAAAATGCAGTCAGTACATCTACGAAGCTTGTATAAACAAAAATAACAGAAGGAGTGAGGAGAAGCTACGTGTTTGTACACCTTCAAATGAGCATAGAAAAATGTACCCTGGCTGGCAGTGACTGCCTGGCAGGCAAAGCAAGGAACAGGTGAGCAAGGGAGGAAGGCATTCATTTTTTCTTAATACATCTGCAGTGAGTTGGCCTGGTCTAGGGAGTGGGCATTGCCTTTGTATTTAAAAACTAATGAGAGAAAAAAATGTGTAGCTGTGCATGGTTGCACTTGTAATGAAATATGCTACAATAAATCAATGTCCATAATTAGTAGACATTTATATAAGAAGTAACGTCAAGTGCAATAATTTTTTGAGCAAACTAAAGGAGGAAGAGGGTGGGGCAGGGGCTGTCAACAGGCAGAGACAGCTCCCTGCCAATGGCCTGCCAAAGCAGAAGATGGCCCACGTCCTTGGGCTCCTGCACCCATGTGAGAGACCTGGATGAAGTTCCTGCCTCCTGGCTTCAGCCCAGCCCAGACCTGGCTGTTGTGGATATTTGGGGAGTGATCCAGTGGATGGAAGAACTTTCTCTCTCTCTCTCTCTCTCTCTCTCTCTCTCTCTCTCTCTCTCTCTCTCTCTCTCTCTTCTCTCCCTCTCTTTCTGTAACTCTGCCTTTCAAATAAAATAAACAAACCTTGGGGGGAAAAAAAAGAGGAGGAGAAAAGGAACTTACTTGTCATAATCATTTATCATGTATCTAAACACTTTGCTTTCTTTCATTTCATCCAAAAAAATAGTCCTAAGAATTACTGTTCCTAGTTTACAGACGAAGAAAATGAAGCATGGAGAATTCAAAGTGACACAGCAAACAAGGGCAAGAACTAGAAGTTCAAGTCCAGTCTTCCCAACTCCATACCCGTGTCCTTTCCACTCTGCCAACAGCTCCATGGCCTTGCCCTGCCAGTTCCTGGAAGCGTTTTCTGTCTGTGAGGAGGGGAGAGGGCTACTGAAGTCAGGGGCCAGGAGAGCTGACAAAGATGCCCCTCAGGGCTGGCGCCATGGCGCACTGGGTTGATCCCCCGCCTGCGGTGCCAGCATCCCATATGGGTGCTGATTCTAGTCCTGGTTGCTCCTCTTCCAGTCCAGCTCTCTGCTGTGGCCCGGGAGTGCAGTGGAGGATGGCTCAAGTGCTTGGGCCCTGCACCCGCATGGGAGACCAGGAGGAAGCACCTGGCTCCTGGCTTCGGATTGGCTCAGCTCCGTCCGTTGCAGCCATTTGGGGAGTGAACCAATGGAGGGAGGACCTTTCTCTCTGTCTCTCTCTCTCTCTCTCTCTCTGTAATTCTTCCTGTTAAATAAATAAAAAATATTAAAAAAAAAATTAAAGACGCCCCTCAGCCTGAGCTCAGATTGGAAAGCAGGACAGCAATGTCCCTTGGGCCCTGAAAAATAAAGCCAGATTCTGAGCCAAGGGCAAAACCAGGGGCGACAGCCAGCGTTGTCGGCGGGAGAGGAGCTGGGTCCCAGAGAAGTGGAGCAGATGCAGTGAGCTCCGTGGCCCAGCAAGGCGGCCACTGAGGCACTAAGGGAGGTAAATAGTTCCTTGAAAACGGAATGTTGTATGTGCAAGAAGTACCTTCGCCATGCAATCTAAGCAAGAGCTGTTCCAAGATTTTATCGCAATAAGGTGGTGAGGGGTCTTCTGCAAAGGCTACTGTGGAAAACCATTTACCTGTATTGCAGAAGCGTCATCAGAGCTCCCAGGCACCCTGTCTCACCCTGGACAAGCCTCTGTGTCCTGAGATGATGGATGCCCAGGATTTGCTGAGCTTGTGGAAGGAGCTTTTTCTTGACTGTTAGAGCTGCTGTCGATAAATGCCAACACCTTTGTCTTTAAAAACACACGACGTGGGGCTCTCTCCACTCCTTGCAGCTCTCTGTGAATAAATCACTCCACATGCATTTTTTTAATTAGTTTGCCTACAACCAAGAAGCCAGATTTTTCAATCTCCGTGACGGCTTTTATGTAAATGAGGGCTTTGTTGCACCTTTCTTAGGTGAGGTCATCTTGCTTCCTCCATCCGGCGCGACACACCCAAAAGATTCCCTGTAGATCCAGTATCAGTGCTTACAGCTTTGTCCACAATCCTGGCAACACAACAGATGGCCAGGAGCGGGTGGTGGGTTTTCCTCCAAGCTCCCCGCCCCCGCAGAGGAATTCTGTCTGAAAGATTGTTCTGGGCCACCTGATGGTGGCGCAAAGTCTGGAAGGCTCAGGATTTGGCAAGGCCGCCCATTCAACACGGGAGCAGGTGTCACGTTAGCAATGTTTTTTTATGCATGGAGCCAACTCCATCTCCCTGTGCAACTCCCAGCTCTTTGATCTCGGTTCAGGCCTTTGGAGCTACTTCAAAGAGCTTTGTGTCTTCTCTACAAAGACTTTAGCCAGGCCTCATCTGACAATTTCCACATTCTTCATTATCTGGGCGCCATGTCTGGGTGTGTGAGTATCTGCAATTAAACCTTCCCCCAACACACAGCACCTAGAATGAGACCCCAGCCCAGACAGCAGTGGTTGGATGGCCCCGGGGCTTTGCAGACCTTTGAATAGAGTCGAGTCACGTCCACCACTCTGTTGAGCAGAAAGCTGTATCCTTCCTTTGGTGTTTGGTTTTGCTTGTGAACTTACAGAACTTCATTTTTTTTTTTTAATTCTACTTGTTTTACAGACTGTACCTTATTGTGGCTCATCATTTCAGTCTGAAATATCCTCTTATGTATCTTGAATTCTCTCAGTGCATTAAATCTATTTTGTGCCACTAAAAAAGGAAGGCACAATAACAAAAACGGAAATGCATGTAGCATCACACCAACGGCCGCACCCCTGCAGAGAAGAGCCAACAGTGGCTTGGCATTGTCTCCTAAGTGTCATTTGCATATTTATTCCAAGAACAAGTGTCCACTTGTTTCATTTTTAGCAGAAGTTTTAAGAAATGTTTATTTACTGTGAAACATGCTTGAAAACACAGAAGCAAACTTGATCACCCCTTAAAATAAAATGAAGCAAAGGCCACACAGAGAGGGGACATGAGCTGAAATCCAGTTTAGTTACCAAAAACCCTTGCCCTCCTGCGCGCGACAGCTTCTGTTAAAGAGAGGTACAGAGAGAGAGAGGGAGAGAGAGGGAGAGGGAGAGAGAGGGAAGGATGAAGATGATGACGATGACAACGACAATGAGGGTGATGCAGCCAACTCTGCCAAGACTGAGATGAACAAGTTGAGGCGGACTTTCAGGGCCTGGAGACAGAGTTACAGCCTGCAGGAGCCCTGGTATGCAAAAATCTCCAGGTGAATACATCATCAACCCATGGTCCACATGGACAAGTTCCTGGTCTCCCAGGAATTCTCAGCAACATAGCTCCAAAGCACTTTCTTTCCTAATACAGCTTATTTTTCAAGGCTCTTATGAAAAGTCCACATCTTAGGCTTCTTCAATTAGTCAGCAGGACAGGAAATAAATTAAGTGCGTGAAAAGCATCTGAAACCAAAATTATTAACTGCACATATCAGGCCCTATTTTGCAAATACTGCAGCCACGGAATTAACCAAGATGTGGCAAATGTCAGCATGAGGTTGCTGTAAGGGAAACGCTGGCTCGAATTCAGGATGAGATCACTGTTTCTCTCTCTAGGCAGTTGGTAAGGCAGGGCCCCTGTAAGAGAGCTTAAGAGAATTAATCTAGATAAAATGCCTGCATGTAGGTCAGCTAGAATTCCATTAAATATTTTGGTGCATATATACTCCTTAATTTTATTTGCTGGAGAGACAGAGAGAGCTGCCATCTGCTGACTTGCTCCCCAAACATCCCCAGTGGTGGCCAGACCAAAGCCAGGAGCCAGGAACCCAATCTGGGTCTCCCCATGTGGGTGGCAGGGACTCCAGTATTTGCACCATCACTGCCTCCTCCCAGGCTCAGCATGTATAGGCTGTACACAAGCATGCCTCTTTAATTGAGATTTGCTACACTTAAATTTGAATAGCAATGTTTCACTGTTAAAATCAATAATTCACTTATGTTCTCATAAAAGTAAGGTTGTTCATGATAAGCACGATTAAGTGCTCTATGTTTCTAGAGCAGTGAGATGAGGACCAAGAGAGTGGCAGCACCTTTGTCTTCTGGGAGGTACACTTTCACCTTGAGAAACTTTCAGGACACTAATGCTGCTTTAGCAGACTTGTTGTTCTGCGTTGACCTGGTAGACTTGAGCCTTGGTCCTAGGCTGTCTTTAAATTCATTCTGCAACCTTAGATAAGTCCTGCTTCTGAAAGTATGCATCTTTAGGCCCCATATTTTCCTTATCTATAAAACAAGGGAGTTGGTGATTCCTAAGGTACCTTGTAGCTCTAGAATCTATGACTATGGTGTAAGAAAATGTCTGGTGGGGGCCGGCACTGTGGCTCATTTGGTTAATCCTCCGCCTGCGGCGCCAGCATCCCTTATGGGGGCAAGGTTCTAGTCCTGGTTGCTCCTCTTCCAGTCCAGCTCTCTGCTGTGGCCCGGGAAGGCAGTGGAGGATGGCCCAAGTGCCTGGGCCCTGCACCCACATGGGAGACCAGGAAGAAGCACCTGGCTCCTGGCTTCGGATCAGCGCAGCTCCGGCCATTGCAGCCATTTGGGGAGTGAACCAACGGAAGGAAGACCTTTCTCTCTGTCTCTCTCTCTCTCACTGTCTGTAATTCTACCTGTCAAATAAATAAATAAATAATCTTTTAAAAAAAGAAAAAGAAAATGTCTGGTGGCCCACCTTCAACACAGAAGGGAAAGATAGTGTTAGCTCAGTTACAGAATAGGAAAATTCACCAGGCAAACAGGATGCTGTGGAATAGCCAACTGCCAAAAGGAAATTAAAGACAGAGAAGGAAGGAGGAAGGTAACTTTGTAACCCAGGCGACCTCTGGGAAGATTGCAGAAAAACATCAAGGTGGCAGAACTAATGTTACAAGAAATTAAAATGAGATTGATTAGGATTGAGAATGAGGATTAAAATGATTAGGATTAAATTAAAATGATTAGGATTAAAATGAGAATGATTAGGATTCACCCTAATTCAAACACTTGCCTAAAATTTTTTTTTACCTTTTTATTTATTTATTTAAAAGGCACAGAGACAGAGATCTTCCATCAATTGGTTCGTTCCCCAAATGCTCACTAGTCAGACCTGAACCAGGCCAAAGCCAGGAGTCAGGAATGCAGCCCTGAGACTTGAATCCAGGCACTCCAGTATGGGGTGTGAGCATCCCAAGGGGTGTCTTAACCACAACACCCCCTCAAGTTTCCTGAAACTTTCTGATAGCAGCAGCCAATGGCCAGGTTTTAAGGAAGAACATCTTCCACCTGGCACTAAAGACATCTGGGGGCGGATAACTCGGGATGGGGGAGTGGCTGTCCAGTGGGGAGGGGTAAGTTCAGCAGCATTTCCTTCCATTATTGCGACATTCAGAAATGTCTCCAAATCTTGCCATGTGGGGGTGAAGGGCAGGCAAAAGTTATGCATCGAGAGTCACCGCTCTACCTTAAGAAAGCAAGATTTCCTACTCTGTGGAAGCAAATGAGGGGCCAGTGCTTAGACACAGCGAGTTAAAGCCCTGGGCTGCAGGGCTGGCATCCCATATGGGCACCAGTTCTAGTCCCAGCTGCTCCACTTCCGATCCAGCTCTCTGCTATGGCCTGGGAAAGCAGTGGAAGATGGCCAAGTCCCTGGGCCCCTGCACCCACGTGGGAGACCTGGAAGAAACTCCTGCTCCTGGCTTCAGATCGGTGCAGCTCTGGCCACTGTGGCCAGTTGAGGAGTGAACCAGGAGATGGAAGACCTCGCTCTCTCTGCCTCTGCCTCTCTGTAACTCAGACTTTCAAATACATAAATAAATCTTTTTTTAAAAATCCATGTTGTTTATTTGCTTGTATAAAAAAGTTAATAATGACCCAGTGAGAAAGCCATCTTAATTTTGACTAATGGGATTGCTTTATCAATTTACTTCATGTCCATCTGTTGGACCTCTCAGTTGCAGAGATGCCCACTTGCTCGGGAGGACGCCCAAAGATTCAGACTCCAGACGAGTTGATGCAAAAAGCACGAGATTTTTATTGAACATTTGCACAAACGGGCCCCCACCTCAGGCGGTGAGGAGCCCTGAGCGGCAGTTTCACACTGGTTATATAGGCAACGAATTAGCATATTCCTAATGCGCATGCGTAAAATGTGGGCGGAGAATGCTGGCGGAGAATGCAGAGGTGTTACAGGATTGGTCAGTTCAGAGGGACCATTAGCATATGGGAGAACACTGGCGAAGAATGCTGGTGGAGAGTGCTGGTGGAGAATGCAGAGGTGGCACGGGATTGGCTGGTTCGGAGGGACAATTAGCATACCGGAGAATGCTGAGGGAGAGTGCTGAGGGAGAGTGCTGAGGTGTTACAGGATTGGCCGGTCGCAGTGACATCATAAGTGCACGCCTAGAGACTCTCTGAAGGGGAGGGGCAGCTCTGCTCTGGGCGTGCCTAGGGATTCTCTGAAGGGGATTGACTTTTCCTTCCCAGAGAACGTCCTGCCCGCTAGACTCTGGGGAACATCTAACCTCTTAAGAAGCCCCTGATATTGGCCCAGGCCTAATTTCTTGTCCCTTCCCCCCATAAGGGTCCTTCACATCAACATATAATTGACACAGTATCTCCTTTTCATAGAGCCAACATACAACTGTTGAAGAACTGGCTGATGGCACTTTTGTCACCCACAAATGAAAGATGTTGGGGTGGGCATTCAGCCTATGTCCCACATCGGAGTGCCTGCCTTCAATACCTGTTCTGTCTCTGGGTTCAGCTCCTTGCTAGTGCAAACACTGGGAAGCAGACATGAAAGATCAAGAAACCTGGAGAGCACGCAGGAGACCTGGATTGAGTTCCTAACATCTGGCTTTGCCCAGACCCATCTCCAGCTGTTGGGGATATGTGGGGATGGGATCTCTCTCTCTCTCCCTCTCTCTCTCTCTCATCCTCCTAAATAATTTTTAAAAATAAAAAATATTCACCAAAGACCAGCTCAAGGAACATCACACAAATCATTAAAAAAATTAAAACGAATAGAACATTAAGGGCCAAAAGCAATTTAATATCTGTCATGTGTATGGGGTAACTCATGCAATGCACAGGGAGTCGAACTTTTAAAAAGTAGTGAAGGGGCTGGTGTTGCAGATCAGTGGGTTGAGCTAGGGTACGAACCCCAGCTGCTTCACTTCCGATTCAGCTAACGTGCCTGGGAGGGCAATGGAGGATGCTCCAAATGCTAGGGCACCTGTACCCGCGTGGGAGACCTGGATAGAGCTCCTGGCTCTTGGCTTTGGTCTGGCCTAGCCCTGGCCATTGCAGCCATTTAGGGAGTGGGCCAGTGGATAGAAGATTTCTCTCTCTCTTCCTCTCTCTCTCTCTCTCTCGCTCTCCACCCCCTTTCTGTCACTGCCTTTCAAATACAATAATAAATAAATATTGGAAAAAAAAAGACATGAAGGTAAAGGGACGTACCTCCGCAGTGCTGATCTTTTAACAATGGGGAGAACAAAAGCCAGCAGGACGTCTAGGGAGTGTGTTTGCTCATGCATGCAGTAAACTCATAACACACCCATCTGTGTTTGGGGGCTTTTTAATTTTTGTAAATTTTTCTAAATTTATTTCTGATTCAAGAGGTCTCACCTTGAAGTTTTCAGTACAGGGTGAAGCACGCCAGGCAGTCAACAGTAAGAGAAAAGCAGGCCCTTCTGGAACTCACAGCCTTGCTGGAGACTCACGGAACTCTTCAGTGCCACAGGGCACCAAAGTTAGCAGCACCGCTAAGTGCTCTGGGAATTCACAGGTGAGTCAGAGAGGTCCACGGAAAACTCAAGAATCTATCCCTTAAAGCTGTAATTCCACAGCATTTCACACTCATCGGCAAAAAGTGAGAAGACAAGACGCAGTGTGAATGCGGGCGTGAACACTGGCGCTCACACCTGCAACGGGCGGCAGTGCAGATGCGTGCAGCCACTTGGGCACTGACTCCTACAGCAGACGGGAAACCCTGTGACCCAGCAATGCCTCCAAGAAATTCATTCACTCCACACGTCTCCGGTGAGCGCATATTACACGCTCTGTACTACTCTAAGCACAAGGTTCCAATCCTAGTCCTCCAGGCTCCATCCCCTAGCAACATGTGTGCTCATGTGCACCAGAAAACATGTTTAAAATGTTCACAGAGGCCGGCACCGCGGCTCACTGGGCTAATCCTCCACCTGCAGCACCGGCACCCCGGGTTCTAGTCCCGGTTGGGGCGCTGATTCTGTCCCAGTGCTCCTCTTCCAGTCCAGCTCTCTGCTGTGGCCCGGGAGTGCAGTGGAGGATGGCCCAAGTGCTTGGGCCCTGCACCCCATGGGAGACCAAGATAAGCACCTGGCTCCTGGCTTCAGATTGGCGCAGCTCTGGCCATAGCAGCCATTTGGGGGATGAACCAACGGAAGGAAGACCTTTCTCTCTGTCTCTCTCTCTGTCTCTCTGTCTCTCTCTCTCTCTCTCTCTCATTGTCTAACTCTGCCTGTCAAAAAAATAAAATAAAATGTTCACAGAAGCACTGATTCTAATGACAAAAGAATTTTTTTTTATTTATTTGACAGATAGAGTTAGACAGTTAGGGAGAGAGACAGAGAGAAAGGTCTTCCTTCTGTTGGTTCACCCCCCATATGACCACCACAGCCAATCCAAAGCCAGGAGCCAGGTGCTTCCTCCTGGTTTCCCATGTGGGTGCAGGAGCCCAAGCACTTGGGCCATCTTCCACTGCCTTCCCGGGCCACAGTAGAGAGCTAGACTGGAAGAGGAGCAACCAGGACTAGAACCCGGCAACCATATGGGATGCTGGCACTGCAGGCGGAGGATTAACCAAGTGAGCCACGGCACCGGCCCCGACAAAAGAATTTTTGAAAACAATAGAAAAATTGTGAATTCCTATACAAGAATAGAATCCGATACACCAGATGAAAGGCACACAACAGGCATCAGTGCCAACGAAGACCCGCAACATTACTCCTCTATGTAAAGCCCCCAACATCTACCGCTACAAAACGATGTATATGAGGTAAAACTAAAAAGCAAACAAGTGAACTAGACATACAAAACTCAGAGGACAGAAGCAGGAAGGATTTGGGATGGGGCACACAGACAATTCAGTAACAACAACATTTGACTTCCAAACTGGAAACACTTGTTGTATTGTGTTCCTTAATACCTTATACCTATTTTATAAATATTCTTTTACGTCTACTCAGCAATGCTTTTAAAATCACTAAAGTGACAAAGCTTGCATTTTGAAGGAAGGGTTTGAATCAGCAGAAAAAGCAGCTGATGTGAATGAAAGAAACATGAGAGAATTGTGCGTAATAAACACGGAAACATCGAGCCAGATCTGGCAGAGAAGGAATTCGCCTTGGAGAGTGACAAGCACGTGACCAGGTACAAAACACACAATCAGATCTTGGAGAGCTTTTCTGCGAGTTTGGGCAGCTCTAAGGACCACAGGAGACTCTTGACAACTTAGGCTGTGGTGTAACCCAGCCAGGGCCGCACAAGGAAACCCATACACACGTATAGGCAGGCGGATTGGCGTTCTGGGGATGGAGACTACAAAGGACGTTAGTAAGTTACTGCAGAAATTTAAGGATAAATTGAAATTTTTCTGGACTGAGATAAGCCCAGGAAAAGTGAACACTCTGAGAGGCAGGAACAAGGCACCTGGTATAGCAGGTCAGACACAACTATGACACCCACAAGTTCAAGTCCCAACTCCACTGCCAATTCATTTCTTGCTGATGTGCGCCCTAAGGAGTCAGTGAGTGACAGCTAAAGTGCTTGGGCCCCTGACACTCACATGGGAGACCCAAACTGAGTTTCCAATTCCTGGCTTCAACCTGACCCAGCCCTGCTACTGGGGAGTGAACTCGTGGATGCTTGATCTCTATCCGTCTCTATCTCCCTGCCTCTCAAATAAATAAAAACATAAACATAAACATAAAAGAATCCTAGAGGCAAGATTTGCTTAACTACTAGACTTTAAAAGAGCTAAAAGGGTTAAAAAATGCTAAAAAGACAAAGCAGGATAAAAATTGAAAAATTGGCAGAGCAAGAAAAATTAGAAGGAGGGGCTGGTGCTGTGGCGTAGCGGGTAAAGCCGCCACCTGCAGTGCCGGCATCCCATGTGGGCGCTGATTTGTGTCCCTGCTGCTCCACTTCTGATCCGGCTCTCTGCTATGGCCTGGGAAAGCAGTAGAATTGGGCCCTTGCACCTGTGTGGGAGACCCAGAAGAAGCTCCTGGCTCCTGGCTTCCAATTGGCACAACTGCAGCCATTGTGACCATCTAGAGAGTAAAACAACACATGGAAGACCTCTCTCTCTCCCACTCTCTCTCTCTCTTTCCCTTTGCCTCTGCCTCTCTGTAACTGCCTTTCAAATAAATAAATACATCCTCAAAAAAAAAGAAAGAAAAATTAGAAGGAAAGATGATATAGTGAGTTGTAAACATGTTGAGTTTGATGTAGCAAAGCAACACCCAACTGGGAACATCTGAAAAACCCGAGGGACCCTTACTCCGGTGTTTGGTGTGCATTGTGACAAGTGTGGCTAAGAGCTAACTGCAGATCTTTTGCTTCTGTACACATTAGCTTTGCTTGCTAACGCCTAAGGATAAATCTTGTAACATTTTAGAAACTGGGGTTTGAAAAGCCTGCGCCTGGGAACAAGCGCCAGATGTCCCTTCCCCCAAGATTAGCTAACACACTCTAAGTTTCGAGTTCCCGAGAGTTTTGGTTCTCCGAATGTTTTGGTTTCCCCCAGAAAAGAAACTAATTGTAACTCCCGCCCTGGGCAGCCTCTCCCCATCTAAAGGACCCAATGAGTACTCATGGCAACCTTTAAACTAGCCAGTCAAGCCGAAGCCCACGAAATATGTTAATCTTGTGGTTTTTGCCTTTAAAAGCTGCTTGTAACTGCAGCTCAGGGCTTCTCTTCGCCTCAAGTGACAGGGAGCCCGTTTATGCAAATGCCTAATAAAAATCCTCTTGCTTTTGCATCTACCGGTCTGGAGTTTGGGTCTTTGGGCAACCACCCAAGCAAATTGGATTCCCAAACTTGGGGTCCTTCACATCCAGCCGAAAACTAGAGACACTAATGGACAACTACGTACAAATTACACTAAGATATATGTGTACAGTATGAAAAAGATAGCCACATTTATTTCTTTAAAAATGGACTGTACAAGGCCGGCGCTGTGGCTCACTAGGCTAATCCTCCGCCTTGCGGCGCCGGCACACCGGGTTCTAGTCCCGGTCGGGGCACCGATCCTGTCCCGGTTGCCCCTCTTCCAGGCCAGCTCTCTGCTGTGGCCAGGGAGTGCAGTGGAGGACGGCCCAAGTGCTTGGGCCCTGCACCCCATGGGAGACCAGGAGAAGCACCTGGCTCCTGCCATCGGATCAGCGCGGTGTGCCGGCCACAGCTCGCCAACTGCGGCAGCCATTGGAGGGTGAACCAATGGCAAAAGGAAGACCTTTCTCTCTGTCTCTCTCTCTGTCCACTCTGCCTGTCAAAAAATAAAAAAATAAAAATTAAAAAAATGGACTGTACATAGCAAAAGTCGAAACTGATAAAAATTCAAAATAATAAACCCCAGAAATTCAGAATTAAGTATGGTGTGTTTAGATCTGAATTATCTTAATCCAAGAACCACAACACAGGGGCCTTTTCTGGAAGTGAATCACATACACACACCAGAAAATCCACATGCCACATTCAGAAAGGGATTTGCACACACAGGGCTGTCTTTTTTTTTTTTTTTTTTTTTTTGGACAGGCAGAGTGGATAGTGAGAGAGAGAGACAGAGAGAAAGGTCTTCCTTTTTGCCGTTGGTTCACCCGCCAATGGCCGCTGCAGCCGGCGCATCGTGCTGATCCGAAGCCAGGAGCCAGGTGCTTCTCCTGGTCTCCCATGCGGGTGCAGGGCCCAAGCACTTGGGCCATCCTCCACTGCACTGCCAGGCCATAGCAGAGAGCTGGCCTGGAAGAGGGGCAACCGGGACAGGATCGGTGCCCCGTCCGGGACTAGAACCCCGTGTGCCAGCGCCACAAGGCAGAGGATTAGCCTGTTAAACCACGGCGCCGGCCAGGGCTGTCTGGAAATACCCGCTTAATTCAACACGCATGCCTTGATTACTTACAGTAGATGAGCAAGGCAGACATGCTATGAGGCGGTAAGGTGGGGCTGTCAGAGGTCTCACAGGGCCACGCAAAGTTGGAAAGGGCTGGGTTCTGCTTTGCTTGATCTCTAAAATCAACACCGAGGATCTCTCGAGGAGAACGGAGACTGTTTCCCTACTTCTGAAACAGTGCTGACTTCGATGACTGTATCTTTCAAGGTATGAATCACTAGCTTTGTGGTCACTTGTAGAAGTTTCCAGAATGATTTTTGAGGGTAACCAAGCTCGTGGTACCTGTTTGTCAACATATCCTCGAATTTCATTTGTGGAGTCAGCAGTGATGGATGGCACGGAGCCGCCAGTGAGTCAAGACATTTGCAAAAACAATTAGGAAGGAGCTGAAGCCTGATGGATTAGTGTAATGAGTTTTTCTGAAGGCAACAGTGTGACAAATATTTGTACAAGGTGAGGCGGAATGTGGAATCATTAATCAACTCTTTTTGACCTGCCGAGAGTTTTGTTTTTTTATCTAGGCTGGACTAAATTTCAGAAAGCTCATTAATTTTCAAACATAATTGGTTGCATTTTAAGCCAAAAGACACCTTAAAATCTACTAATTTTTTAAAAATTTAATGGGCTGATGGCAAAAGAAGCCAAAAAAGAGGGGAAAAAAAGTCAAGTCGAAAGGGCCCACAACATTACAAGAAAACTTAAATATTTTAAATTCCAAATTTCAGAACAAATCTCAGAACACTCTGTACCACCACAGAGCACAGTATTTCCGTGTGCAAAAAATCAGGAACTCGGTGAGGCTCTGGACCAGAAAATGACTTATGCACACTTTTGTTTTACTACCAGATTGCTTTCAATAGAGAGCTCAAAACTGATTCATTGTTGACTACCCCAAAGTACCATCGAAAGGTAATGTGGCTCACCCAGCAAAGATGTCATACGGAATCGTGCAACGTAGAAACGGCCAGGTTCAGTTTTACTCAACCTTTCAGACCACGTCAGAGGATTTATCGGAGAACTGAAGTCGTTTCCCTGATTTTCAAACAGTACCAGTGACCGACCATCTTTCTAAGGCGTCGCTCTCTAGTTTTGTGACTGCTTACGAGGCTTTCAAAGATAATGGTTTTTGAGAATAAAAACTATAGACCCCAGTGTTTTTTTCTAAGTACTCAAAACCACTTATTAGACATAAAAGGATGGCATCCATGCAAAATGATATAATGTATAGTTGTAATGAAGTTGCCTTAAACCAAATAATTGCTGGTATACTGGATTAGTGTCTTCAAGCTAAATACAGCCCCACACCCAAGAGGACAAGGTGATCAGCCCACCCAGCCTGCACAACACTCATCCCTATGAGAGCAACTCCTCTCCTGATCATGCCATTAAAAGGCCGAAGCACACTTGAACCCTGCAATAAATGTGTCCAGAACTTCAACATATCTTAAAGAGACATTTAACCATAATCAATTCCACTTCCAGACAGATACAAACTGAATCAAAGATTGTCTACTCCGATATTCATTGGTGTGTTCAAAAGTCCTAATCAAGTGCTAAGTGTAAGGAGTTGGTGGGAAGATGACGTTGAAGCAGTTTCTAAAGAAATGCATTCTTTGGGACCAGCGCTGTGGTGTAGCAAGTAAAGCCGCCGCCTAGAGTGCCAGCATCCCATATGGGTACTGGCTTGAGTCCTGGCTACTCCTCTTCCAATCCAGCTCTCTGCTATGGCCTGGGAAGCAGTAGAAGATGGCCCAAGCCCTTGGGCCCCTGCACCCATGTGGGAGATCTGGAAGAAGCTCCTGGCTCCTGGCTTTGGATCGGTGCAGCTCCGGCCGTTATAGCCAATTGGGGAGTGAACCAGCAGATGGAAGACCTCTCTCTCTCTCTCTCTCTCTCTCTGCCTCTCCCCTCTCTGTGTAACTCTGACTTTCAAATAAATAAATAAATCTTTAAAAAAAAATAGAGGACAACAGGGCCAGTGTCATTAGTGAGACACAGCAGGTTTCAAAAAGAAAAAACAGCAAACAAACAGTCTGTCAAAGACAGGAAGTGCTAATGGGGCACCTGCCAAATTAGGGATGGCAAGGTTCTTAGGACCCAGCAAAGAACTCTCCTCCACAGATCAGAAAAGATGGATAAATACTGCAGCTCAAGTGCACTGGTAGACAGGTGCACAGTCTCCATGTAGGAACTACAACCTCAAGGGCAGAGGCTTCATTAACATACCTCCAGATGAACAGGGGATGGAGACAAGGAAACCGAATTCTGAGCAGTTTTGTCCGGTGATTATAGTTTGCAAAGCTAACGAGATGACACGAGCTGTCTCTACGGTGAGACATCGAGAGCTATCTCTGTAACACAGAAGCCACATACAATTGCTGTTCTAGAGTGGCTTCATCCTCCAGGAAACTCACTTTTGAACCCGAAGCATCTGTGTCCGTTGCACTGCAGGAATCCAGGTAGGAAGCGGCAGCACCATGGAAGATGCCAGAGGAAAACAGAACTCAAAGGCGAAGTCCTTGATTTTATCCTTGAGTTACAGCAAAGAATGAATTCTGTACCTGCCATGCCCAAGACTGCACGCCTGGGCTGGCACTGTGGCACAGCAGGTTAAGCCACCATCTGCGAGGCTGGCATCCCTTATGGGTGCCAGTTTGAGTGCCAGCTGCTGCACTTCTGATCCAGCTCCCTGCTAATGTGCCTGGGAAAGCAACAGAAGATGGCCCAAGTCCCTGGGTCCCTACACGCACATGGGAGACCCGGAGGAAGCTCCTGGCTCCTGGCTCCTGGCTCCTGGCTTCAGCTTGTACCAGCCCTGGCTGTTGCGGCCATTTGGGAGCTGAACCAGAGCATGAAGATCCCTCTGTCTCTCCCTCTCTCTGAAATGCTGCCTTTCTAATAAAATAAATAAATCTTAAAAAAAAAAAGGGGGGACTGCATGCATAACGTGCCCTGCTTACTCACGCCATACGACAGGCACGGGAGGCACATATGGAGACGCATGTAAGCCTTTCTCATACACACCAAGCACACACCAAAAACCCCTGACAAACACGTCCCGACAAAAACTCACTGTCTGATACCTAAACTACAAGATTAAACGGCTCATGCTGAGATGTGCTCCCATAAAGAGAAAATTCAACAATATAACGAAAAGGGGACAAACTCATAAAGGCCTGTCATGTATATCAATTTTTTAAATTAAAAAGATCCTTTATGTGCCAACTAAGTATGCTTCCATTATCCTATTAAAGTGAGTGCTGATTAAAAAGACGATGCCCAGTATCCTAAGCTGCTACAGAAATTGCACTTCATAAATTAAGCAACACCCAAGATCTATGAGATGGTTGCCTAAAATTAGAAGATCAATTGGATGGATTTTTTCTATCGAAAGAAAAGATTCGTGTCCACCACTTCCCAGAGACAAAAGCTACTTAAATATAAATTTGTGTTGCCATCAATGCAGTGGTGCTTTTTGGAACAAAAACCGGCCACCACATTGATGTGTAGATCCATGGATTAAGATTTGTTACAGCAAGATCAGGTACCTTAAAGGGTGAAATGCCCAAATTTTTATGGCATAAAAATTAATCTATTATTTTCCTTTCAATATTTCTCTTCAATTACTTTTTAAATTTTTCTTTATTTTTATTTTCATTTTATTTGAATGGCAAAAAGACAGAGAGAGAGAGAGAGAAATCTTCCATCCATTGGGTCATTCCCCAGATGGTCACAACTGCTGGGGCTGGGCCAGGCTGAAGCCAGGAGCCAGGATTTTAACCAGGTCTCCCTTGCTGGTGACAGGAACCCAAGTACTTGAGCCATCACTTGCCACCTCCCAGGGTGTGCATTGGTAGGAAGCTGGATTGGAAGCCAGGGAGCCAGGACTAGAACCAGGCACTCTGATATGGGATGCAGGTTCCCAAGCAGAAACTTTAACAGTGGCACTAAACTCTGCCCCCAAAATTCCAGTTCTTGAGTTTGCTATATCAAAATGGAAATGAGTTACAAAAGATGTTATTTTTCCCAAAAAAAAAGATTAAAGCCAAACTCCTAGCATGTCGTTTAGTAAAAACTCAACCAATTTTTCATCAAGCACTCACTTTAACAGGATTATAGAAGCACACTTACTCGGCAAATGAAGGAGAATGGGTGTCTGTCTGATTTGCTTGGGTTTATAAACACTAACACTTGGTGGGGAGGGGGCCGCTCCCGGTCTGCCCCTGCTAATGCACTTTCCTTCCTTCGAGCAAACCGGAAGTGCAGAGCCTACAAACTCAGGGTAAAGATCAAATCACGGGGCAGGCTTTGTGCTGCAGTGAATTCAGCCACCACTTGGGACACCACATCCCGGATCAGATGCCTGGGTTCAATGTCAACCTGCACTGCCAATCCGGCTTGCTGCTAGTGAGCACTCCGGGAGGCAACATAATGGCTTACGCACTTGGGCCCCTGCCACCCACAGGGGAAACCAAGATGGAGCTGCTGGCTCCACCCTGCCACCCACCTGGGAAACCAAGATGGAGTTGCTGGCTCCACCCTGCCACCCACAGGGGAAACCAAGATGGAGCTGCTGGCTCCTGGCTGGGACCTGGCCAGCCCCTGCTGTTGCAGCCATTTGGAGAAGAAACCGGCCAGTGGAAGACATCTCCCTCCCTCTCTCCTCCAACCCCTTTTCAAATGAACAGACATTTGGAAAACAATAACCAATTTCTGAACGAGACCTTATTGTGTAAGAAGGTGGCTTCTGTTCAGCTGAGAAAGAGATGTGAGAGGGAGGAAACAAAAAATTAACTTGGAAGTGAAAAAATTTTAGCAAATCAAGTATTTGTCATCAATAAACCAAATCATGAAACTAAATAGTGTTTGACACAATCATAACTATGGGTGAGATGCTCATCATTTCATCACATTTACAAGCTTAATATCACATTTTTTAAGGATTTATTTATCTATTTGTAAGGCAGAGTTATGAGAGAGGAGAAACACAAAGAAAGAAAGAGAGAGAGGTCTTCCATCTGCTGGTTCACTCCCCAAATGGCCACAATGGCCAGAGGTATGCCAATCCAAAGCCAGGAGCCAGGAGCTTCTTCCAGGTCTCCCATGCATGTGCAGGGGCCCAAACCCTTGGGCCATCTTCCACTGCTTTCCTAGACCATAAGCAGAGAGCTGGAGCAGAAGTGGAGTAGCCGGGACTCAAACCCAACTCAGACCAGCACTCATATGGGATGCTGGCATCACAGGCAGGGACTTAACCCACTGCACACAGCACCAGCCTCCAGTATCGCTTTTTAAAACATCTGTTTTCAGACAGACTGAAGTGATGTCTGGGTAAATTTGTCTTTCTCTGTACATTGTTCTTCTGTACTCATTGACTCGGGGGAGAGTAAGGCAGAAAGAAAGCTGCCCCGGCCCACGGGGTAATCAACTAGGACATGAAGAGGGCAGACCTGAATGGAGAGACAAACCAGACACGAGAAGGGAGACCAAGACAGTATTCTGATCAAGGTCTCACTTTATTGGAGAAGGAAGCAGCTTATATAATACAAGGCAAGGATTGTAACAGTCGAGGGCAAGCAGGTGTCATCTCACAACATAGTTCAAAGGAATAATTTCACAGGAATCAGTATCAATTTGAGAAAGGGAGTTACAGCGAGGTGTCACAGCTAGCAGACATGCTTATCAAGGTACAAGAAAGAGAGCACTGAAACCAGATAGCCAGGCGCTAACCATATCAGTGAGCTGTACAAATGGACTTTTCTAGTGACTCCTCCTTACAGGAACACAGTTGAAGGTTAGTCTAAACAAAGGCCTACACAGGGAACCCAGCACAGTGGCTCCCAGCAAAAGCAATACACAAACACACACACACACACACACACAACAGTCCTTGCCCTTAGAATACAGAGGACTGAGGCCGGCGCTGTGGCTCACTAGGCTAATCCTCCGCCTTGCGGCACCAGCACACCGGGTTCTAGTCCCGGTCGCTGGCTCCTGCCATCGGATCAGCGCGGTGCGCCAACCGCGGCGGCCATTGGAGGGTGAACCAACGGCAAAAGGAAGACCTTTCTCTCTCTCTCTCTCTCTCTCTCTCTCACTGTCCACTCTCTGTCAAAAAAAAAAAAAAAAAGAATACAGAGGACTGAGAGACCAAATATTCAGAAGCAGCACAACCCCTTCTACACGCACTGATGGCCCACTTTCTCCGCACCAGGCACAGAACCAGAAGCAGCCCTGCAGCGTCAGCTGTGGAGCTGGGGATCTGGCCGTAAGGGCAGAGTTTTCCACCGCACTCTCAAGGAGGGATTCCTCCTGGGCTGATGGGAGAGGGGAGAGAGGAAAACTGCAGTTCTAGGGGCAGGGGAGGGCTCTGGGAAGGGGAATCCCAGGCCCACCCTGCCTGAGTCAGAGCCCCTGCCACGCAGCAGAACTGGACGTGGAGACTGGGGAGCTGGTGTTCAGGAGGAGGGCGCCCTGCTTCCTGGATGGCAACCCCAGGAAAGAGACGAGAGCGATGTATGTTCTGGCTGCACAGGGTGTCTGGGCAGACGGGGCCCAGAGCGATCTGCATGATATTCTCACAGCACGGGGGCTCCGGAGCCTGTCAGAACCCTCGAACCATGAAGCACGGGAGGAGCAGCCAGATGCCGTGGGCCCTAAAACAACCACAGGAGAGGCTTAACTCTCCCTGTTGAAAGTAAAGGAAGAAATTCTCCTTTTGCCCTTCCATTTTCTTTGAGCATTGTTTATTTAAAAAAAAATTTTTTCATTATGTGTATCTGAGGTTTACAATATGAGGTTATAAAATACATACAGATAGCAAGTGGCTGCTGTGGGAAAGCAATTTAACATCTCTATCATCTCACATGGTTACAGTTTTTTGTAGTAAGAGTAGCCAAAATCTGCTTACTTGACAAACCTTCCAAATAGCCACACAATGTGATGGCCGAGGGTCCTCAGACTGTGCGTTGACTTGTGCAGCCTGCGCACCTGCTAATCTGTATCCTTTGCCCTCCAGGTCTCACTTCCTGCTCACCATCGCCCCCTGGTGACCATTTTTAATTCTCTCTCCCCATATATTGGCGTTTGACCTTTTCTTTCAGATTGTTTCCATACTTGGCTGTTGTGCATCAGTTCTACCGTGAACACGGGTGTGCAAACATCTTTGCAAGATGCTGAGTTCATCTGCTTTGGGTATATACACAGAGGAAGGATTGCTGAGTCATGGGGTAATTCTTTCCATCTATTTATTTATTTTGAGGGTTCACTCCCTGCAAAGGTCCTCAATAGCTGGCACCAAAGCCAGGAGCCAGGAACACAATCCAGGTCTCCCAAGTGGTTGGCAGGAAACCCAACTATCTGAGGCACCACCGCTGCCTCCAAGGGTGTACATTCGCAGGAAACTGGAAATGGAGCCAAGAGCTCTGGTAAGGGATGCAGGCACCTTAGCCACTAGGGTAGTTCTATTTTTAATCTCTTTAGGGACTTCCGCACAGTTTTCCCTAATGGCTGCCTCAGGGTACATTCCCGCCCATGGTGTACCAGTGTCTCCAACTTCCCCACATCCTCATTGTCAGCACGTGCTGTCTCGTACTGCTTTGACAACAGCCATCCTAAAAGGTGTGACATCTCACCGTGGTTACATCGCGTTTCTGTGATGACACTGAGTGGTGGGGAGCACTTTTCCAAACACATGTTGGGTTTTTTTTTACGTCTTTGGAGAAATGTCTGTTTGGATCCTTTGTCCACTTCTTAATTCTGGGCTGGGTGTGGGGGGTTGGGGTGCTATTTGGTTTTCTGCTACTGAGTGGTTTTTGGATATTAGTCCCTTATCCCATACATGCATTGCAACTATTTCTTTCCAGACTGTAGGTTGTCTTTTCACTTTGTTGGATCTCCTTGCTATGCAGAAGCTTTTTAGCTTGATGTAGTCTCACTCATTTATTTTTGCTTTTGTAGCCTGGGCTTTTGGCAATGATGTCCAAAACAATCGTTGCCAAGGCAAATGTCCAGGAGCCCTCCCCCACGATCTCTTCTGGAAGTACTGTGGTTTCAGGCCTAACATGTAGGTCCTTAACCCATTCTGAATTGATTTTTGTTCATGGTGTAGAACTAGGGTCTAATTTCATTCTCTTCCATGGAAGAATCCAGCTTTCCCAGTACTGTTTATTAGAGCGATTTCTTTTTTTTTTTTTTAATTTTTTTTTTTGACAGGCAGAGTGGACAGTGAGAGAGAGAGACAGAGAGAAAGGTCTTCCTTTTGCCGTTGGTTCACCCTCCAATGGCCGTCGCGGTAGCGCGCTGCGGCCGGCGCACCGCGCTGTTCCGATGGCAGGAGCCAGGTGCTTCTCCTGGTCTCCCATGGGGTGCAGAGCCCAAGCACTTGGGCCATCCTCCACTGCACTCCTGGGCCACAGCAGAGAGCTGGCCTGGAAGAGGGGCAACCGGGACAGGATCGGTGCCCCGACCAGGACTAGAACCTGGTGTGCCGGCGCCGCAAGGCGGAGGATTAGCCTGTTGAGCCACGGCGCCGGCCAATTAGAGCGATTTCTGACAACAAACTGCCCCACAAAGGCTGCGGAGCTTTTGAGAAGAGTAGCTACTGAGACACGCCTGGGGTATCCAGAGAAAGCTATTAATCCTATTTACCAGGTTAATTTTTTTTTTTTTTTTGCCATTTGTATTTTTCTTTCGAGAAATATCTATTCAGATCCTTTTGCCCAGGTCTTTTTTTTTCTTTTTAAGATTTATTTATTTGAAAGGCAGAGTTACAGAGAAGCAAAGACAGAGAGGGAGAGAATGAGAGAGAGAGAGAGAGAGAGGTCTTCCATCTGCTGGTTCACTACCCATGTGGCTGCAACAGCCGAAGCTGGGCTGTTCTGAAGCCAGGAGCCAGGAGCTTTTTCAGGGTCTCCTACGTGGGTGCAGGGGCCCAAGCACTTGAGCCATCTTCAGCTGCTTTCCCGGGTGGAGTAGCAGGGAGCTAGATCAGAAGCGGAGCAGCTGGGACTCAAGCCGGCACCCATATACTGCAGGTGGTGGCTTTACCCGTCGTTATGTCACAGTGCTGGCTCCACCAGGACAGTTTGACTTGGGCAATGGGTACAGGGGCTCTTTTCTTTTGAGTTTGTTTGTTTCTTTGTTTATGTATCTACACCTTCCTGATCTAGCCTCAGAAATGTTAAAATTAGTCAGTAGCTTTCTTTCCCATAGCCTCTTTCCAGATACAGTGTCCTCCCCCCTCTAAAGATGTTCATTGAGCCAAGCAAAATTCCAGTCCCCACGATGCCAGATCTCTCTGCATCACTGTGGGCAGGACACCTGAACCCCTCTGGCCTCTGTCTTCCACTCCTTACAGGTTGCAGAATGTCAGGGATTGCGAAGGTCGGGTAGGATGATGGGGCAAAGGTGCCTTTTCTTAAGTTAGTGAGCTGCACAGGTGTGTTCCCGGCTCCAAGTCACCACTGACTGCATGCTTACTGAAGGAGCAACCCACGAGGAGTGGACCCCTCCCCAGCAGGGACCGCATGCTTCCAGTTCTTCAACCTCTTTCAGACACTGGAAATGTGATCTGGCTGCACTTGGACTCCGTTTTCACCTCCTCCAGCAGTAGCCTCCTCTGTGATGAGCCTTCAGGAATTCACCTCAATGCATCAGACTCTGCTATCAGTCTAGCAGCCGGCCAGGAGCTTGGAGAGAAATCCAGGAACTCCTGCGGTTAATGATAATGGCCCACTTAATCTGCTGAGCGCTTTTTCCAATAACTGTCAGATAGTATAGTCAAGATTTACAACATATTCTAATGACCTGCCATAGTCTTCCTTTTTAAAGAATCCAAGTGATGAGAAAAACAGTGAAAGAAGTGTTTAAATCTCATGCTTTGGGTCCAGATTAACTTTCATATGGTACCTTGGGGAACAACGAAATATAATTTTCTTTATGTTATGCCCCATTTTCTTTTTACAAAATAAATTCACCCCCACCCAAAAGTGCTCCATTTTACAGGAAACCAATGCTGGATGTCTTTTTTTTTTTTTTCTTTTTCTTCACAGAGCATCTGACATTTCTACTTACATCAATGACAGTGGGAGCAAAGAGTTTAGCATCCGTTTGAAGAATTGATTCAAAGCACAGTTCCCGCGGCCTCTGCAAAAAGAGCGCTGTGTCTTTAAGGCTGCACGGGGCTCTCTGCTCTCCTGACGACGCAGGCAGGGCAGGCTCTGCCGCAGCGACTCATCCCTTCCATAAGGTTCAGTTAGCCCAGGTGGAGGATGGGAAAAGAATGGAACTGTCCCAGCTCCTCAATGAGATCAGGGCAAACTATGAAAAGCTCCTCACCAGCAATCAGATAGAGAACGTGCTCTCAACAAGGATCCAGGTAATGATCTCATCCAGACAGGCGCCTTCCAGCCCCTGGAGACAATCAGTGTCTGCCCCATCCCTGCCCCGGCCTCTTGGAGGTACTGTATTTCCTTTTCAGTGCAGCATCTCCTGGGGAAGGGACTCAGGCTTCGTGGCAGGGTGACTGGGGCTGTGGGGGAGCACCATGGCGGTTCTGTTCGATTGCCCTGAAATAAATATTGATTGGTTCATTTGATCTGTATATAGACAGTGAGATGGTTATCGTTCATAAAACATGGGGTCAGCAGACAGCAAGATGGGGCACATGCTAACCTCTCGGAGCTGTCCTCCAGGAAGGCAGCATCTCAGACACCCTCCAGCGATATTATGGAGTTATTTATAGGGACGATTTCAGTGACATCTTTCAGATGACAAGCAACACGGTGAGAGTGATTAGCACGCACATCTTCCTGGAGATAAAACTAAGAATGTCTCTAAGATTGTTATCTTTCTAAAGAGTTCTGCTTTTTCTCCTAATTGTTTTAAATAGAGGCAAACTATGTGTGTGAACGTGACATTCAGAAGCAATGACAGAAATTGGTAATGACTTCACTTAGCTTGTAGATTTTTACTTTTATATTATAAGAAATATTTTTCCTAATGAAAAATTTGCAATATTTAAGTATTTTAAAAGCAAAAAAAAGCCAATTTACATAAGAGCTAAATCTTAATATCAGACTTTGCTTTACAGTGGCAATCATCACTTTTAGCAATTAATTATGATCTCAAGCCTTTAAATAAATTCACAAATATTTTAGAAACAGAGATTCTGAAAATTAAGGGTTTGTAATTAGTTTACCAATCACAACTGAGTTGAATTCTATTTCAATCAGCCAAATTCAGCAAAAAAGTTTACTTAAGAACATTGCCAGAAGAAAAAAATAACTATTTATATAAAAATATATATGTTGCTAGGAGATCACAGACCTTCACTCCATTAGCAACTCACTTTTAGTAATACTGTAAGTGTTAACTCTGGGTAATATTTTCAGTCTTCATGAGGAATTATAGATGAAGTAAAGTCACTGGGATATTTAATCCAGGTGTTAAAATAGTTGACTCATCTTTTACAAAGAAAAGGAAAAAATAATGACAACTTCTGAAAATTATAAACCAAATAAGCACCTCATTTTGCAATAGAAGAGATACAAGTCTAGTGTATAAGTCACAGTGCTGACATAATACATTCAAGTAAAAAAGTAAGG
Source organism: Lepus europaeus (assembly GCF_033115175.1). Taxonomy (NCBI): domain Eukaryota; kingdom Metazoa; phylum Chordata; class Mammalia; order Lagomorpha; family Leporidae; genus Lepus; species Lepus europaeus. Next base: position 21,706,976 of record NC_084844.1, read on the forward strand.
CTACAGTAAATGTTGTTTAGAGTGTTTTGTAACAAAAGACTACTTCAGAGACATTTTTCCCAAAATAATTCGGAATGTCAGTTGGAATGGATTCACGAAAGCCTGATTATTGGATTATGACAAAGTGAAGACAAGTTGCTTCAGTTACAGATTGTTCTACAGCAAACTACCCCAACTGTGGGCTAAAATAACCTCGTATTCTCTCCCGTGACTCGGTGGGCTGACCAAGCTCTTCCTCCGCACGTGATGTTGGCTGGGACCAGTCTCGCCGAAACAGCCAAGGGGGCTCAGCCGTGTTTGGCCTCTTGGTAGGGGACTGTGGGAAGGCTGGCCCAGCTGGGATAACTAGGCCTGTTTCCCTCTCACTCCGTGTAGCTCAGGGACTGTCTCCATCCAGCCTGCCTACATGGTCTCCCCAGCAAGGTCTCCAAACTTCATACGTGTTGGCCCAGTGCCCACAAAAGCGTAGAAGAGGAAATTGTCAGGGCTGCTTAAGACATGGCACTGCATCTCTTCTGCCACCTGTTCCCCAGCCCCAGCAAACACAGGTGAGCCCAGGTTCAACTCGGAAAGGGAACACACAAGGACACGCATTTTGGGAGCTCTGATCTATTGGGGGCCATCTTGGGAATCTTAACGTAGAGATCAGCCCTTTTACAGTCCCAGCTTTTCAAAATTGCCTGCATTCTCTTTTGTAAATGCCCTGGTACGCATTGCTTTGCTGCACGACTTTGCCAAGTTAACACTAAGAACAAGTGATCAACAAACCAAAAGCGATGTATGACTTTTCTTCTCTAATATCTTGTCCTTAATTTTACTTTTTTAAAGATTTATTTATTTATTTGAAAGGCAGAGTTACAGAGAGGGAGAGTCAGAGAGAAAGAGAGAGAGAGAGGTTTTCCATCTGCTGGTTCACTCCCCAGGTGGTTGCAAGGTCAGAGCTGCGCCAATCCAAAGCCAGGAGCTAGGAGCTTCTCCCACATGGGTCCAGGGGCCCAAGGACTTGGGCCATCTTCTACTGCTTTCCCAGGCCATAACAGAGAGCTGGATCGGAAGTGGAGCAGCTGGGACTTGAACTGGCGCCCATATGGGATGCCAGCACTGCAGGCAGCGACTTTACCTGCTACACCATAGCACCAGCCCCTCCTCAATTTTATTCATAAGTTTCACTAATTCAAGCTTCCTTTTTTTAAAAAACAATATTGTATGATCAATGTAACTTTTTATTTCAAAACTAAATTGAAACATTTTATATTTCAAAACTAAATTGAAAGTTCTATTTTTTGCTTCAAAATACAGTGACCAACTGTATACATTGCTCCAGCTGTTCTTGGGGTCAAAGGTCAAGACTTCTGTCACCAGATACATTCTTTTAATTTCGCCATCAGCGTAAAAATATTCCATGGTGAATATAAAATATTCCACTTGTTTTTTAAGGTTAGACCATTTCAGAAACAGTCCTTAACGATGTCATTTTTTTTTACCACCCCAAATATGCAAAAGTAACGTGCTCATCAGTGGATTTCTTACTACAGAACTTGAATGCCTATGATCACTTAATTTGCTAATTTACCACAGGCAAACCATGTGGCACAGAGTTGAAGCCATCACTTGGGAGGCCCACATCCCATGTCCAAGTGCCTGGGATTGAGTCCTGTCTCCACTTCGGATGCAGCTTCCTGCTAATGCACACCTTGGAACGCAGCAGGCTTTGGATCAGTGCCACCTACGGGAGAGACCTGGCTCCCAGCTTTGGCCTGGTCCAGGCCCGGATGTTGCAGGCATTCGGGTAGTGAACCAGCAGATGGAAGATCGATTCTCTATCTATCTATCTCTCTATCTCTCTATCTCTCCCTGTCTCTGACATCTACCTTTAAATAAATTTTAAAAATACATATATTTTTAAAAGAGCCCTTTAAAAAAGAAATAAAATAAGGGGGCAAACAGTAACTAACATCCACTCTTTCCTCCTTACTGATCCATAAATAATGGAAAGCTAAGAATCAGAGGACACAAGTTTAGTTCCTGCAAACTGTTTCTCTTCATTAAAATAGAGGTATTTTTCCATCATTCACAGGTTATCTTGGCTGGAAAGGACTTTTGAACTGAGTTTGCATGGGGGAAGCTTGAGAACCCAGCTGATTCCCCCTTACACTGAATTATCAGTGACCAAGCATGAGGACACTTGTTTGTCACCTAATGATCTAAAGAAAAAGTCACTCATCCCTGTACGCTCTGTAACTGCTCTGAAACCCCGCGTCTCCAGAGTGCTCTCACTCCTGCTTGTTATTGCTGTTGTCTCTCTTATAGCTGGAAGAAGACATAAACCAAAAGATGGACAAAGACGAAGAGGCTCTGAGGGCGGCTCGAGCAGAACTCAAGGAAGCCCGACGCCAGTGGCACCACCTGCAGGTGGAGATCGAGTCTCTCCACGCCGTGGTGAGCACCAGCGCAGAGCGGCTGCAGCTGCCCATGCACTCCCCAGACGTGATCTCACCCCAGGAAAGGGATGGTGTTCTGCACGTCACAGTGAGCGAATGAGAATCCTGTCCCTGGTTCCTATTCAGTGGCCTACCCTCACCTCCCTCCATTATGGCCATGCCTGATACCAACCCACTCCAAAGCTTGGCCACACCTGAAAAATGAAGTAGCCCTGGCTGGCCCCCCACCCCCCGCCCCCAGCCTTCCCTAACTGTCAGAAGTGAAGAAAGAAAGTTTGCTAATGAACCCAAATCTTAGCAGAGGGAGGGGTTCTTTTATCCATGCCATTGAGACTTCTCGCAGAGAAATATGTAAGGGCTTTTCTAAAATGCCTCTTAGAAGCAGCCTTCTCTGGCTTTGATATTCAATATACTATGAAAAAACAAATCAGAGTGATAGTAAGCTAATCACACTACAGAGGAATTATCATAGGATTCTTTAAGACATAACAAGCTTTCTAGTTAAGCATATACAGACTTTTTTTTTTTCAATTTGGGTCACAGAAAAAAAAAAAAAAAGCTACCCAGAAATACCTCTTGCATAAATGAGATCCAATTATTGCAATTTTTCTAATAAAATATTTATTTGAGAGGCAGAGAAACCGACAGACAGAGAAATATGGTGGACAGAGAGTGCTCCCATTGCTGGTCCACTCCCCAAATGCCCACAATAGCTGAGGCAGGGTTGGGCCAGGCCAAAGCTCGGGCTAGGAACTCAATCCAGGTCTTACACAGGGTGGCGGGAACTCATTTGAGCCATCCCTGCTGCCTCCCAAGAACTGCTTCCACCAGGAAACCGGAGCTGGGAACTGAACCCAGGCGCTCAGGTGTGGCACGAGCATCTTAACCAGTGTCCTCACTGCTGAGCGAAATGCCTACCGCATTGCACGGCTTTTTAAGCAAGGCTAGCACCCAGTAGAATGGAGATACTGCAAATCAGATTTCAGAAACACGGTTCACTGGTGGGGCTCTGTGTGCCACAGGAAAGGGGCCTGGAGGACTCCCTGCACGCCAGCGAGCGGCATTACCAGATGCAGCTGCAAGACCTGGAGGCTGTGGTTGAGGGGCTGGAGAAGGAGCTTCAGGAGGTCAGGCGGGGCATCGAGAGGCAGCTGCAGGAGCACGAGACGCTGCTCAACACCAAGATGAGGCTGGAACAAGAGATCGCCACTTACCGCCGCCTCCTCGAAAGGGAAGAAATCAGGTACCTAATTCCACGTAGGTATTGACAAGGGGTGAGGAATACAGAGCCGCTGGCATCACTGGGGAGATGACCACGCCACCGAGCCCCAGCAATCAAGTAGGATGTGAGAGCACAGGCAAGCCCCATTTCTGCCCTAGAATTAGGACCCGAGCAGCCCAGATCAGCCAGAACAAAACGCAAACAGGGCTGGATCACTAACAATGGACCATTCTCAACGTTCTCATTTGCCTTAAGGATTACTCTATGCATTCTATGGACCACCTACAAATAAAGTGTGGAAAATTCACACATGATCACCACTATCTCCACCCCACCCTCCACCAAGGGCCCCCCAACTACATGGCAAATACCAAAATTATGATTGTTATTATTAATTATTATTGGGATGTGATTATCACACTGGAAAGCAATAGTGTTCTGACTCACAGTTTAATAGACTTTGTGTTCTGATGCACACAGAAATCTGTATTTGTTCACGCAATATCATAATCTGTAATCTCATAAGATCCTGTGACTCGAGCAGGGCACAACTTGTAATTCTCCATGTTTCCATAAAAAGAAACCTTTGCTCGTGCTTATTCCAGAATTCTGAATCCATTTCAAAACTAAATGAAACAGTATATACCCGCAATACAGCTTCACATATACTAAGTCCTCAAAAACATAGAGTTTAAAATATACTACTAGGGGCTGGCGCCGTGGCTCACTTAGTTAATCCTCCGCCTGCTGTGCTGGCATCCCCTATGGGCGCCGGGTTCTAGTCCCGGCTGCTCCTCTTCCAGTCCTGCTCTCTGCTGTGGCCCGGGAGGGCAGTGGAGGATGGTCCAAGTGCTTGGGCCCTGCACCCGCATGGGGGACCAGGAAGAAGCACCTGGCTCCTGGCTTCAGATCGGCGGAGCGCCGGCCATAGCGGCCATTTGGGGGTGAACCAATGGAAGGAAGACCTTTCTCTCTGTCTCTCCCTCTCACTGTCTAACTCTGCCTGTCCAAAAAAAAAATATATATATATATATATATACACACACACACACACTACCAAAACAAATAAAAAGATAAAATATCCTACTTACTAGCTGAGTGACCTGGGGCAACTTGTTTTACCTTCTTGTACCTTGTTTTTCTAATCTGTAAAAAGGGAATGATTTCACCTATTTCAGAGGATTGCTGTGAGGATGCAGTGAGTCACATCTATAAAGCACTTAAAATAACATCTGGCATATTATCCGAGGGCACTTCATAAAATATGGAAAGTTAAATCAAAAGATCAGTTTATTTTGGCACAAAAATTGTGAAATCTGTGCACACTCATAATATATATATATATAATGAGTATATATATATTATGTAAATATATATAAATAAAATATATGGTTGTGAATTTCGTTGGATTCATAAGCACTCATGATGCTATATATATGTATGTATTTGTGTATAAATTTAAACCAATTAGTTGTGAATTTTACTTAACTTCTAACTAAGCAAGATATTGGTAAGTTGGTCTTTACTATGAATAGAATTTTAAATGCTTTATTATGCTCTATTTAAGATATACAAAAAAGTCAAGAAAAATCTAATGAATACTGGGGTATCCACTACCCAGATTGAGAAGTAAAATGTTTCCAATGCCACTGAAGCTCCCCAAACACTCAGAGCACATCCAGCACCTTGTCCAGCCTCTAGCAACGCGGCTCCTGAATCTGCTGCTCGTTGCTGTGGTACATCCTTTACAGGAATAAGCATGAGAAGAAAGGAGGAAATCGTCTAATGCATCACCTTAACCTCTGGAAAATTGCCTGCCACTTACCTGCTTTTTTTTGTTAAATTTTTTCTTTTCCCTTTTTTTTTTTTTTTTTTTTATTTGACAGAGTTAGACAGTGAGAGAGAGAGAGAGAGAGAGAAAGGTCTTCCTTCCATTGGTTCATCCCCCAAAATGGCCACCACGGCCAGCGCATTGTGCAGATCCGAAGCCAGGAGCCAGGTGCTTCCTCCTGGTCTCCCATGCGGGTGCGGGGTCCAAGCACTTGGGCCATCCTCCTCTGCACTCCCGGGCCACAGCAGAGAGCTGGACAGGAAGAGGAGCGACCAGGACTAGAACTCAGCGCCCATATGGGATGCCGGATGCCGTATGCTGGCGCCACAGGTAGAGGATTAGCCAAGTGAGCCACAGCGCCGGCCCCACTTACCCTCTTTTTTCACTCAACTTTCTACCTGGACAGTTCACCCATAAAGATACAGTGTTGCCTCAATTCATTTATGTCCACTGATAAAATATTTCCAATGTCTGAATATACAATCTATCCATTCTTCTGTTTGTTTCAATTATTTGCTGACACAATGTTGCTCTTATAACAATCTTTCAAATTTCAGATATTATGGTTGTATCCAAGGTGAGAAAAAAGAGCAAAAGTCTGGCACAAGTCGAGTCGGGTTTGTTTTACCGTCAGGTGAGTTACCGCCATAAAAACAAAGAAAAAACTTACTTGAAAAATTAAGTGCTGTTTTCCAGGGTTATAAGCAAATTAAATGCTTTAAAGTAGAAAACACCTAGCAATATTTGAATAAAAGTTTGACATGTAATTTGATCACGAAAAGCATTTCAATAATTTAACATATTATAATTAACGTTTCACAGCCATTATAAATGAAATCTCTTTCTCAACAAAACTCCCACAAAAGTTTGAGGATGAAAAAGTGGAAACTGTGACCAAACAGGCGATATTTGATGGAAGCCCCGGGAAGCAGAGCGCAGAAGCTCACGGCACTATTCAGTGAGTGAAACACTTTGGACTCAGAAATAAATAAACCCACACACTGAAACGATCCTTAATCCCATATTCCCAGCACTTACTCTTCTTTGTTCCAATGTTTCCAAATTTTGCTGTTCAGGTATTGAGTTTTACTCTGATGCGAATATCAACACATATAGACAAAAACCCACATGAAAGAGTAAGCAAAATTCACTGTTTTCCCTAAAAATGCAACCAAAACATGAGACTCGCATTGAAATTGTAGACTTCCTTAGAAAATATTCAGATGATTTCTAAAGTATCTAAATTATAAATTATGCAAACGTTGTGATTTTTTCATACATTTGGAGTGCATCCTGCCTATTTTTTATTTATTTTTTTTCCCAAAGTAACCTTTTATTTAATGAGTACAGATTTCATGAGTACAACTTTAGGAATATAGTGATTTTTTCCACCATACCCACCCCCCCCTCACCCCTACTCCCTCACCAATCCCTTCTGCCTCTCCCATTCCCAACCCCTTTCTCCATTAAGGTTCATTTTCAATTAATTTTATACACTAAATACGCTCTTCATACTGAAAGATCTGCTTTGTCATTTCAGGACAGAGAAGGTGGATGAAGTTATCAAAGAATGGGAAGGTTCCTTCTTTAAAGATAATCCTCGATTAAGGAAAAAATCCGTTTCCCTGCGATTCGATCTTCACTTGGCAGCCACCGATGAGGGGTGCTTACAGACTAGGCAGGACAGCCTGCCGGATGTAGAGGTCAGGCTCATCATGAGACGGTCCTGCAGCATCCCCTCCATCAAGCCTCCGCCTGCAACCAATTAGCCCGGAGAATCTGGCTCGATTTGAATGCGACAGTGGGATGTACCGGGGGGCCATGCTGACCCCCTTCCGTCCCAAAATGTAAGTCATTAAGCACATGTGATAGTGTTACGATCCATGTGTGGGCTTTCTCAGACGAAAACAAAAAACACAGAAAGGGACAAAGTTTCTCTGAATCTCATTTATGGATTTTTTTTTTTTTTTTGAGATGATGGGAAGCTTAAAAATAAAACCAGGCATCAGTACAGTTTCTATTTTCATTTATTCTCCAAAAAGTCTTTTTTTCCTTGAAATTTTATTAGACAATAAGTATGAAGCTGGCTTGATTAACTTGTTGGACCTTCACTCAGTGTTTGGATACCCTGAGGAAAAAAGAATAGTTTGGATATGGTTATAATATAGTAACAGTCACGTTGTGTTATCATTATCCATGACTGGAGAAAGTTAAAAAAAAAAAAATTGCCCTACTTAAAAAAGAAAGCAATTGGCCAGTGCTGCAGCTCACTAGGCTAATCCTCCACCTGCAGCACCAGCGCTCCGGGTTCTAGTCCCGGTTGGGGTGCCGGATTCTGTCCTGGTTGCTCCTCTTCCAATCCAGCTCTCTGCTGTGGCCCGGGAGTGCAGTGGAGGATGGCCCAAGTGCTTGGGCCCTGCACCTGCATGGGAGACCAGGAGGAAGCACCTGGCTCCTGGCTTTGGATTAGCACATCGCACCGGCGTTAGTGGCCATTTGGCGGGTGAACCAATGGAAGGAAGACCTTTCTCTCTGTCTCTCTCTCTCGCTGTCTAACTCTGCCTGTCAAAAAAAAAAAAAAAAAAAGAAAAGAAAAAAAGAAAAGGAAGCAATTATAAACAAGAAAGACAGACTCACTATTTGCCCATCAGGCTTCTTCCTCGTGAAACGATCATTTATTTGCACACATAGAAAGAGGAAGAGTTCTTCTCCATGAACAATGCGGAGCACACCATAGAACACATGCCAACACTAATTTGATGAAAAAATAAAATAAATTCCATCGCATCTGAAAGGCTTTCGTAATCAGTATTTGATTTCCAGAATGACTGCTTTATTCGGAGACCTTTAAAGGTTTGCTTCCCTCCACCAAAAAGAGGAAGGAAGGAAGGAGTGAAGGAAGAAGGACATCAGAGGCCAGTGGGGTGTGCTTGCGTGTACACACACACAATAAATAAATAAACCCAAACGTGACAATGACATTGAATCAGTGGCTACGACAGTCACTAGGGCAGGATTACCTGACCTCCTACCACCTGCTTTTCCATTTGTAAAGTGACATGTGACTAGGGTGTTCACTAAAGCTTCACTTAAGATACTACATGAAGTATTGTATATTTCTTACACTCATTGGTGTGATTAAGAACAGCACTGTTATCTAAGCTAAGGGATTTGCAGGAGCTGTTTTTCAATTGTTCAAACTGTAATAAATATGTATAGAAAATATATTTGTGAACAAGTGGAGTATTGTTGCAGTTTTTAAAACAACCTAATTTATTTTAAGACCTTTAATGATGAATACCTGTTTTAAAACATTAGATATTTATAGGCTACTGATTTTTTTCTAAGCAGAAAAAAAAATGGTTGAGAACAACTCACCAAACTTTTTTCCAGCTGAAGTATCATCTAAGGGCTACTGCTATGCTAGCATTTTAGTACAGCCTTTAAAATCTCTCTCTCTCTCTCTCTCTCTCTCTCTCTCTCTCTTTCTCTCTTTCTTTCCCACCCCCACTCCCTTCCTCCTTTTCTTCATCCTCCCTTCTCCCCTCCCCCTCTGTGTGTGTGTGTGATATCAGGAAAAACATGTATGTCTTAACCAGAGGAAAATTACATCCAATGATGCTGAACATAATACAGGGATACAAACTTTCACATTTTCTTTCAATTACTTCAGACTCCTTTGGACTTGGCTTATTCTGTTTTGTGAAAAGGGATGATCTTGTTTTGTCAAGGATACCACAGCATGTTAAGTGCTTATTCTTGCAGAAGCATCTAACCTAAAATACACCCTATACATGTTTTATTCAATATCAATTAGATGCTACTGACTTTACTAAAGCATTAAAAATGCAACCGTATTGCTTTTGTACTAAAGTTACTGTATTTATCAGTGGCGATCATAACAAAGCAATGTATCTAGTGTAATCTATGCAGTGTTAAACACTTAGTACTAGGCATCATGACTGTATCTGCTTGTTGTAGTAATTCTACTAGCAGCTGTTGTGTATAACATGTACATTTTAAAATACAGTACCTGAATTTATAACAAAGTTTTATTTGCCTTGGGACATTTTAAATTGGGGTATGGATTAACCAAAGTAAATGATACTACTACAATAAAAAAAAAAAATTGAAACGCAAACCCTAAAGCTACATTGTATTTGACTTTGATACACAGATCTTTTAGTTCAGAGATATCTTTGTATGGTTAAGCAAACCAAAGAATTAATTGTTCCAACACAGTTAGCTCACTTGGGGAATAAAAGAAAACTGTGGTAACAGTAGATAAAGGTTTTTAACTTGTTTTACAAAAGAAAAATTAAGACTGTTATATCGGTATTTTAATAAAAAAAATCAAAATAGTCACATAATCTCATAATTCCAGGAAAAGTGGAAACCACCATTTTTTTAAAGATTTATTTATTTGTTTGAGATGTAGAGTTACAGACAAAGAGAGGGAGAGACAGAGAAGTCTTCCATCTGCTGGTTCACTTCTCAAAAGGCCGCAAAGGCCAGAGTGAACCAATCTGAAGCCAGGATCCAGGAAGGAAGGCACCATTTCAAAATGTCGCTTTGGCTTCAGCCTCTGGGCTCAGCAAAGTCACACATAATCCCAAATCCTACAACAACCCAACAAAATGAACAGTACTATCTTTGTTGTCTACCTGAATAGAAATCAATCCTTCTTCCATCTATCTGAACTATTTACAAGGCATGCATCCCATGACAAAACACAAAAATAGAAAGTAATTTCAATTATTAGTAACTGGATCATAGCCAGGATCACTTATTAACCATGTCACCAGGAGGAACCATTTTATGCCTGGTCTCAGTTTTCACACTTGAAATAGAAAGTGATATTTGCTAATGATTCCTACTCTGCCTATCTAATATACATACACTCGAATACATGGTACTATTTGAATGAAAATTGTCTCTGAGAGTGAAGAATTTGCAAGGAGAATTATAGCTGACACGGATTGACAGTTCTAAACACAAGGTGATAAAATTTTTAATTTTTCAATTGTTGTCCCCCCAAAATTATTCTCAGTAAATTACCAACTTGACCTGTTCTACTATGGTAGTTATTAAAGTACAAAAATGTTCTCTTGAGCTAACAAATGATTATTATTCAAGCCACTACATTTGGGATAATTCATTTTGTAGTATACACAGCTAATACTGCATGTAAACATTTTTAATTGACTTGCTACATATCTTTACAGTTTATCCTTTTGTTTATTAACACAGGCTATTTAAAAATTTTTAAAATATCTTAAGTCAAAAAATGTTTAAATTACTTTTAAAATTTCAAATGGAAACTTAGAAATCAAAGGAAAAACTATTCACAGAGCAGAAAACAAATTAGGGCCAGCAGAAAACAAATTACACAGAGATTGCCAATATTCATGGACATTGCTACAAGTAAAAGTACTGAAATAACTACCAGGCTTTCCAAGTTACCCTCACACACTTAGGCCCTAGACCACCATTGGCAAGCTTTGTCTGTAGAAGTTCAGATGGCAAGTATTTTGGGTTTTTCAGAGCATCTCTGCCCTTGTAGCTGCAAGCAACCACAAGTGATATGTAAATGAGTGGGTGTGGCTATATCCAAATAGAACCTTGTTTACAAAAACAGGAGGCAGTCCCGGTTTAGACAGGCTGGCCTCGCCCTGTGATACCATCCACGGGTAACAGACCCATAATTGGTATTCCCCCACAGCACTCTGTGTTCAGCACATTCCCTCTCCCCATACCATGGATCAGAACTCATATCTCAAAATCTCAAGCTTATTTTGAGGGCAACCCAGAGGGTTGTAAAAGCAAGCCACATTCCATTCTATAAAACCAAATCCTACAGGATTTGTCAGATTTGTTTTTTAAAGATTTATTTGAATGGCAAAAATCCAGAGAGAGAAAGAGAGAGGTCTTCCATCTGCTGGTTCACTCCCCAAATGGCCGCAACAGCCAGAGCTGGGCGAATCTGAAGCCAGGAGTCAGGAGCTTCCTCTAGGTCTGCAGGGCCCCAATTACTTGGGCCATCTTCTACTGCTTTCCAGGGACATTAACAGGGAGCTGGATCGGAAGTGGAGCAGCCAGGACTCAAAGTGGTGCCCATATGGGATGCTGACACTGCAGACAGAGGCTTATTAACCTTCTATACCAGCCAGCCCTAGAATTTGTCAGATTCTATGGAACACTGAATCACTGTGTCCTGGATAGCTACAGTATTTCACAACTATTTCCATCAACAGACACTGAATACCTACAGCTCTTCCCACTTTCACAAAAGCAGTAAGAAAATTTGCCTGATTTCAAAATGCAAAATTTCCCCATTTCACCTATAACCAAACTTTGGCAGACTGTTTTGCTTAGGGAGAGCTCCATCTCCCTTTCCCTGTTTTAAGGGAGAAAAATCCATTTAAAGATCTTCATCGGCGGACGCATTGTGGTGCAGTGGGGTAAGCCAACACGCCGATGTCAGCATCCTGGGCAGCAGCAGGTACTTGAGTCCCTGCCACCCACCTGGGGGATCAAGATGGAGCTCCTGGCTCCTGGCTTCAGCCTGGCCCAGACGTGGCTGTTGCAGTCACTGAGGAGGGAACCAGCAAATGGAAGTGCTCTTTCTCTCTCTCTTTCAAAAAAATAAACTTTTTTTTTTTTTGACAGGCAGAATGGACAGTGAGAGAGAGAGACAGAGAGAAAGGTCTTCCTTTTCCATTGGTTCACCCCCCCCCCCAATGGCCGCTGCAGCCGGCGCACCATGCTAATCCGAAGCCAGGAGCCAGGTGCTTCTCCCATGTGGGTGCAGGGTCCCAGCACTTGGGCCATCCTCCACTGCCTTCCCAGGCCACAGCAGAGAGCTGGACAGGAAGAGGAGCAACTGGGACAGAATCTGGTGCCCCAACTGGGACTAGAACCCAGTGTGCTGGCGCCGCAGGCAGAGGATTAGCCTACTGAGCCTCAGCGCCAGTCATAAATAAACCTTTTCTTTTTTTTTTTTTTTTTTAGACAGGATTGGGGTCAGTCAGCAAGAGCAGGTGTCATTCTTTTTTTTTTTTTTTTTTTTTTTTTTGACAGGCAGAGTGGAGAGTGAAAGAGAGAGACAGAAAGGTCTTCCTTTTTTCGTTGGTTCACCCTCCAATGGCCGCTGCAGCCGGCGCATCGCGCTGATCCAAAGCCAGGAGCCAGGTGCTTCTCCTGGTCTCCCATGAGGGTGCAGGGCCCAAGCACTTGGGCCAGCCTCCACTGCCTTCCCGGACCATAGCAGAGAGCTGCCCTGGAAGATGGGCAACCGGGATAGAATCCGGTGCCCCAACCGGGACTAGAACCCGGTGTGCCGGCGCCGCAAGGCGGAGGATTAGCCTGTTAAGCCACAGCGCTGGCCAATAAATAAACCTTTTCAAAAAGCTTCATCAGAACATACTTCAACACACTCCATAACTCAGTGATTGGTTCAAAATATTTTTTGAGTCACAGAACTGAATCTAATGATGCTACCAAGTCACCACCTGGAAAAAGCACATAAAGATTTTGTTATCTTAAAAGGGTTATAGGCCTCCTTTACAGCCAACCCCTGGAGGCTAGGTGGCCCAGGACTACAGATTTTTCTTTTCCTCTCCTATTTTCTCCACTTCCCTTCTTCACAGCCACAGTTCTTTCTGCCTCTAATTCTGTCTCCCTCACCAGCTTCTTCCCACGGTACTAAGGAAACAACTCAGAGACCTGGGCTTGAAACCTAGCTTAATCTCTTACTACCTTTGGCTTCCCTTCGTGATTGTTTGCTTTGAGATCTATTTGAAAGGCACAGTCACGAGAGAGAGTGGGGACAGAGATATCTTCCAGCCACCAGTTCACTCCCCAAATGGCCACAACGGCTGGGGCTGAGCCAGGCCGAAACTCCATCCGGGTCTCCCACGTGGATGTCACACAGAGGCCCAAGCACTTGGTTCTTCTTCCACGGCCCTCTGGCATCCTGGCAAGGAGCTGGATCAGAAGTGGAGCAGCCGGGACCTGCACCAGCGCTCACACAGGACGGCAACCCCGCAGATGCAGCTTAGCTGGCTGTGTCACTACGCTGGCCCCTGGCTTCCTTGTGCTGGGGGAAGGGCAGCTCCGAGCACCTGTAAGTAGCATTAAGGATGGAAGCAGGCTAGTTCCTGATTCTCACTGCCAGACAGAAAAGTAAGCTACCGGAGCCCAAGACTCTCTGGGGTCTACAACCAGGTCCAAATAAAAGGGTCCCGATCACCACTAGAATTAACCTTCCTTTAAACAGTCACACAAACATTGCAGCCTACGCCGTGTAGAAGAATCACCATTCCAAAACTCTGTGCCGTGGGCTGCACAAACACCCTTGGACCTGCACGATCACAGGTTCTGGTGTTTGAGGAGAAAAATCCCAGGGTAAGTGGAGTTTCATGTGCTGGGCATTCCCCTCTGCAGTTTTAAAATCTTCAGGACTAGGGAAGAAGAGATTTTTTTATTATTATTATCTTTTGCCTACGTTATCCGTTTCCTACTTGCTCAACAATTTTAGGAAGAGAGAAGAACCAAGGTAGCAAAATGAGTCATTCGCTTATTTATTCCATAAATATTAGCGCCCAAATGTACCACGCACTGCCGCAGATGTCAGAAGTCCCCACACTGAAGAAGCATTCACGCTGTGGGAAGAAAAAGACAGCAAACAAAACAAATACCGAAAATGAACGGTATGTTAGGGGGTGCCAGGTGCTACTGAGACTAAAAGGCATAGAGTGGGGGCAGAGGAGGGGTCGGAACTTCAAGTGGGTCAGAGAGACCTAGGGAGGTGACCGTTGAGTAACACCCAGGTGAGAAAGCATACCAGCGTCTGCTCCACTCAGAGCCCCTCCATCCCCCACCCCCACCCCTTGGCAGGGTGCATGGTCCCTGGCTCCCCGGCGGCCAGCACTGCAGCTTTAATTCAGAGGCCCCGCCCAGAACCCCAAAGGCAGAGGTAAAACCAGAACAGGTCCTGGGACCCCCGCCCAGGCCGTCCCCTGGGTCTTCCTCCCATCCTTTAACGCTTTCGTATTAGAAAAGCAATTGCACAGCCCACACCGCAAGCCCCTCTCCCTTTAGGCGCTCCCCCATTAAGGTTCCTGAATTGCACTCGCCCCGGTATCAGCTGTCCCCGGCTCTGCAGGGACGCCCCCATAGGCCCCTGTTCCTGCTGGCTCGCCCCAGAGGGGCGCTTAGGGCGGCTAAGAATAAGGCCCACCCCGTGCCCAAGTGAGTACCATTCGGGGGGTGCCCAATTCATTCTCCCACCAGGGGCCCAAGACAGCACCCAAGGGTGTCCACAGCCCAGGAAGGGGCCACTCACTCCAGACGGTGAGCAAAGAGCCCCAATGACTTGGGGGGTAAGGGCCCTGGCTGGAGCAGGCCAGAGGGCTGCCGCGGTGCCCACGGCACGGGCATCGAGCCAGGGCTCCAGACCCTTAGCGGTGGCCGGCACTGCAAAGCTGACACCTTCCTACGGGCCAGACGGAAAGGCTTGGGGGTGCAAGGGACGGATTGTTGGGGGGGGGACACACTGCACGAGGGCCTCCCGAGGGCACGGCTGAGCTGCATCCCAACCGGCACAGGAGTCTACGCAGCCGGCGAAGGCGGATCTGGGGCAGAGCCCGGCAGCAGCACACGAGGGCCGTCGCTCGGAAACCTGTGGCCGCGGCGCCGAGCCGAAGCCCGTGCAGCCGCCCGCCAGGCCGAGTCCCCCCGCGCCCGCGTCGTCCGCTCTGAGGAGCACGGGGGACACTCGTCCTGCCGCCCGGCGACGCCCGGGGAAGCGGAAGACCCGGCGCGGGGGGTCCCGCGGGGGCGGCCGCGGCCGGAGCCCGAGGCGCGCGCGGCCTCCCCCTGGAGCGGCTCCTGCGTCTGCCGGCCCCACGCGCGGAAGCCGAGGCCGCGGCCTTCGCCACCAGGGCTCGGCACCTCCCGCCGCCGCCGCCGCCGCCGCCGCCCGGACCCCTCGCCGCCGCGGGAACCGGGCCTATCGCGATCGGGCCACCTCCGCCTTCCTCGCCGTGACGAATCGGCGCCCGACTGAGAAAGTATCCGAATCCAAGGAGCTTTGTGGAACGTACGGGGTCTGAAAAAAAAATCCTTGGCCGTACTAGGCGTCGCCGCGTCCTCGGGAGCGGCTTTAGTTTTTTTCCGAAGACGGTCGGTGGGGCCTGAGAAGAAATTGAGGAAAAGTGTGGAAAGTGCGAGCGCGGAAGCTCCGGACGCGAGGGGCGGGGCGTGCGCGGGACAAAGGGAAGCGAAGCCGGAGCTGCGGGCGCTTTTTCTGCCCGCGGGTGAGTGTTTCCTAGTGGGTCCGACCTGGTCGGGAGGGTGGCAGGTCGCGGTGCCTCCGTTCGGCGGGACCCCGGGTCCCCGCGGGCTGCTGGGGGTCAGGCTTGGCTGCGGGGCCCGGAGCCGGGAGCCGGCGAGGCCTCCTTGAGGCCTAGCGGAGCGCGCGTGGGGAGGGAGTCCTCGCGGGGGGCCCTCCTCGGGGGCGGGATGGCCCCTTCCGGCCACCCCGAAACCGGTCAGGGCGCCCACGCATACCCCGCGTTGGGGGAGTGGCTGGTAAAGTGCATCCCCCGCGACAGGCGTGGAGGAGGCGACCTCCGAGGCAGCCCCGAGGGGCGAGGCGAGCCCAGGGCCCTCACCCCCGGAAGGGACCCCCGGCTCGGGACCCTGGCCCCGAGGACCCGCGGTGCCGGCTTGGCGTGAGCAGGTGGCCTGGGTGCGGACCCCAGCTCCTGCCGCTTCCTAGCGGCGTGGGTTCGAAGAGTTACTTTGAAGTCTGCAAGACTCCCCTTTCCGATCTGTAAAATGGGAGAGCAGGGTTGCTCTCCTAAGCCTGTCCAGCTTCATTCCCCAAATGCTTGCCGAGTGTCTGTGTTGGGCCAGGCCGCGGGGAGGGAGGGCGTCAGGGGGTGCACAGGGGCCCTGGCCCGCTCTGAGAGCCTGCGCTCCAGCGAGGGCGAGCAGTGCCTGTGAATGTATCTTAGCGTGAAGCGCCCCGTGCAGGGAGCTGCTGGCTGTCCCGTCAGGGCTCCTCACCGCAAGGCCTCCTGGATGCTGACAGCTCGCCGGCTGAGCTGCAAGGAAATTTGCAACAAAGTCAGAGGTTCCCGCCGGGGCTTTAAATAAGGAAGAGGGGGAAAGCACTTTGCACCCTGGGCTCCGACCTGCTGATGCTGCAGGGAGTTCCTGCTGGTCTCCCGTGATGCTGGATGAAGGCGCCCCAGGAGGGGAGTTTGTCTTCTTTCCAAAGCACGGATTTTTTTTTTTTTTTAACCCCCTCGGGACTGTTGATGTGAAGAACAAGCTCACGTTGAGCAGGGAACCCTAGGACCACGTCTATCAGGAATTGCACTGGAGACTGGGGTACGGTGACGAGAGCAGCACCCAGTCCAGCCATATTGGCAGATGTTTTGAAAAGCTACCGTAAACAGTATCCTAGCTCTGCATGGGAGTGCAGGTGAGGGAGCAGTGAATTCAATGTATTTCCAGCGAGTACGAAGCTCTCTGCCGCTTTTAAAAGAATGTGAAACGCATTTAGTTTACCCATTCCCTTTTCCGCTGCCTTCAGGAATACAGAGCTGTCCTATTGGAACAGAGGTTGCTAGACCAGAAGCCAGGTGGAACTGACCAGGCGCTGGCAGCATCCAGCAGGCCTTGTTGGTGTGGACAGGTGGCACAGCATAGTGTGTGACCAGTGCCTTCTCAGTTACCAAGTGTTCACCCTGTGAGAGGTGGGGTAGCTTAGGACAAAACCTGAGACTGTATTTCTGATACTTAAATACCCCAGGAACTTACTCGAGTCATTTAATTCTGATGACCCAGATGACCTACAAGGACTAGTAAAATACGCACAAGGCTTGAGTACTAAGAGATAATGTAATTTTACTCAAAAGTACCAATCAAACTACCCTCTTTAGGGAAACATTCTCATGCTTGCTGAGTTTTGATTCTCTTTTTTTTTTTTCCTTTTTTTCCTTTTTTTTATTTTAGTGTCTCAGATTCATTCTTAAGGAACTGAGAACTTAATCTTCCAAAATGTCAAGTAAGTTTCAATTTTTATATTTATCAATCTATGTTAATAAGAGACTAATGCCCTAGCAAGTGGGAATTCCAAAATACTCTCATTTTTTTCTTCAAAACAGGACCATTGGTAGTTTTGTTGCATAGTATTATATCTCAGTTGTTTACAAGAAGTTATTTATTTTCTTTCAAACAGAAAGACCATCTTATGCCCCACCTCCCACCCCAGCTCCTGCAACAGTAAGTTTTAATTTTCTTGTTAATGTAATAGCCAAGTCTGGCCTTGATACAAAAACCCAGATGTCTTCCAGTGACAGGCACTCAGTCATCACAGTAACAGGATGAAAATTCAGCTAAAAAAACAGACTTCCTTCTAAATAAAATAACTCTGCCTCTGATCTTGAACCAGCCCCAACATTTAAAGAAACATACTATGAAATTCCTACCTCCTATGCTGAATTTACTTGTTTTATTTTATTTTTTTTTCTTAATGGGAAATAGGTGACAAGTTTAACACTTCTTTCTCCGAGTCTTTAAGTTGATATTGAGTGAGTGCTCATTCTGGCTTTTTTTTTTTAAACCTAACCTTCAGCTGGTTACATTTTTCTCTCCTTTCTTGTCTCTATATATAAAATTTCCATATTAAATCAAACAAAGCTCCTAGTTCTATAACTACACTCATTGTAAATCTTTATTTTCAAGCTGTTCAAGTGAGGATTTCATTATCTGTGGGTCAGATTTTGCTATGGAATTTGACTCCACGCCGTAATTAGATTTGATTGGCTTGGGAATTGAGAATGTTTCAAAGTATCTGCGTGATAGCGGTGAACCAGCTTCTTCACCCAGCAAGCTCTGACCCAGCTTGGTCAGCATGTAAAATAGTTGCCCAACCCATGAAACAGATTCCACAGCAACTGTAGGCCTCCCTGAAATGGCTTCCTTGTGGAGTTTTTTAGAGGGGAGGGGGTTGTTTGTGTTTTAAAAAACACAGTTAACATGACCATATTCTGCAGAAGCGCTTCTGTAACAGCTGGTAGCCCTTCCTTCACACCCCTACTACCTAAATTTCAGGCCAGACTACTTGTCACTGCTAATTAGGTTCTTAGGTGATTTTGTTTTCTCCACTGGATTTTTTTTAACCCTCAGATGTGTGTTTTAGTTACATTTATCAACAGATTGTTTTTCCTTAGTGAGATGCTTTTAAAAGGAGATACTGTTTGATATCCTCTCAGTTCCACGTTTACACTATACAGTCTCCAGCGGGAACTCCAGCAGATGAGAAAGCCCTGTGCTTGGTTTGTTTCCTTCCCTAAACCCAAGACCACTCTGATAACCATCTCCATGGCACTTCGCTAGTGGCTGTACAGGTGGAAGTGAACTGTGGAGATTCTGACCTCAGAGAGCTACTCTTGTACTTCAGCTTTGGAAATGGTATAATTATGTGCTTTAGTTTCAATTTTTTTAATTCCCTTATTTTTCTTAACTTTGTTGCCTCATAATGTTGAACAGTGATCCTCATTGTTTGTGCAGCCTTTGAAGGTGTCATTTTGACACCAATACTGCTTCTAGCAGTGTGTAATATCTTGAGGACAAACTTGATTTTTTGAGATTAAAATATTTCAAAAGCCAAGTGTCTCCTTAAGACTTCTCACATGTAGAAAGGGATTTTTTGTTAACCTTTCTCTAGTCATATTCTGTACCATTATAATTTCACATTGACACACAACATATAGAAGACTAGGAATAAGAACAGCCTAAAAGAATGGATGCTAAATGAATTACTCTCCTTCCTTCCCCCCATTACTGCTGTCACCACCCTCACCACCACCCCTGCCATCACCCAGTTATACCACTCCGAGGAAGACACCTCTCTGTGCCTCTTATACTTCATCTGTGTTTTGCCTGCTTAAATATGCTTAATTTGCGTCTTCTCTAACTATGTAGACTAGAAATTGCTCAGTTGTATCAAATGTAATAATTGAGTGTCTGGGACACTAAGGATATGTTCAGCCGCATGCTTTAGGGAATCGTGTTCATGTCGTGATAGCTGTAGCTTAGTTGGGCTGCGTTGTGTATTTTACGTTATACAATCAGGACTGACATTGCTAATTGCCTATAAAAATGAAATTACTGTCACTTGTTTTTAACTGAGTTTCATTAGGTAAAATACTTTGAGTCTCTACTTGCTACGTTATTTTTATGCATTATGCCTTGATTTTCATGAACGTTGAATGTCATTGTGTTAACCACGCGGCCTCTGCTATGCCAGAGCCCGTTTGTAATTACATCAGCATATAATTCACAAAACAAGAACTCTGTTGCTGCAGTGCGCACTTGTGTTTTTAAAAAGGGCAAGAGCTATCAGGAAACTAGATGAAAAAGAAAGTTCAAGTCAACTAAAAAAGTAGTTCACATTAAGGCCAAATGCAGAAATTATTCATGATTGATTTATGGACGATGGATCAAAGAAGAGGTGGAAGAGAAGCTCACGAAAGAATGACTGGGTTCAAGAGATGAGCTAGTGCCCCCAGAACGAGATCCATGCATTTCTTACCAGTCTTTGTTTGAAATCATGTATGTGGCATCCGTGGAATCCAACATGTTTTTTTTTTCTATTGACAACTCCTGGCTTCCTGATTTGAGTCTCTTCTCATTTCACACATTATATAAAATGACTTAAAATTGTCCAAAAGCAGATCCATTTCTTGTTTTTACTTGTTTTGGTAGATGAATACATTGGTGGCATCCACATAGCTGTCGAGTAAATTGTGTTTTGTTTTGCATGTAGTGTTATCACACTTCAGGCCTTCCTCTCTCAGGCATCATATATGTCACTGGGTGGTTACATCACACTGTGGAACACAAGTTTGAAACACTGAAGTCTGTTGCTTGTCTCAAAATACAAGCTGCATGGGTTTACACTCAGACATCCCAAGCCCCCGCAGAAAAGGACAAAACAAACACTGGCAGGCTGGTTTCCCAATGAAAGAAAGATTTAATCTCCTCAGTGTAAGAGAAAAACAGTTACAACACATCATTGCTTGTTTAAATTCAGGTTGCTTTTGCATGCCATAAGCAGATCATTTTTCATTTCTGTGTTTTCCTCGTTTGAGCTCATTTCTCATTCGTGTTTTTGTCTCATTTGTTTCCATCAGCAAATGCCCAGCACACCAGGGTTTGTGGGATACAATCCATACAGTCATCTCGCCTACAACAACTACAGGCTGGGAGGGAACCCGGGCACCAACAGCCGGGTCACGGTAGGAGAATCAACTATTACAGCATCCGGCAAACAACTGGAGTTGACCAGAAATGCCTTCAGTTAGGTCCTTTTGAATCAAAAGCACAGCCATTAAAAAAATTTTTTAACCTGGCTTTTCAGCTATTTTCAACATTCATGGTACAGCCTTACACTGAAAAAGTAGATCTGGATATGTATATGGAAGAAGAAAAAACTCCATTCTCTTTGGTGGTCGGTAGGGTTATGCCTGGGGCACTTACTGCTTATGCTGTATGTAGACAAACTGGGAGTTTCTTATGGTTAAAATAGGCTTTCTGAAATGAAGCATGTCTGTTTTTCTAAGGTAACGAGCGACTCTCAGGAACTCAGTGTCTTAGTATGAGCCAAGCTTTCAGACCTGGCCTTCAGGACTAGAAAGCTCTTGGCTGGCCTAGCAGTTTGAATTGCTGCACATAATGATTTGTCTTTTGGATTTAGAATAGTTGACTGTCTAACAGCCTTATTTCTGCAATTCAGAAGAGAAAAAGACTTTATGTCACCTCAAAGAATGGCAGAATGAACGTTGAAAGAATTGATCTGAATTATCAGGCCACACATGTACACCCAGAAGTGCATTTCTAACTCGTAGTATGAGGAGTGTGGTTTCATTTAAGTAATCAACTTAAAATATCAAAATTGAATGATAGGCTTTAGGTTTTATGTTAGAATTATTTTAAACTCCATTCAAGGACATTTAATACCAAAGACCAAATAACTGTAAAAATGACTTGTTGAAAATAAATGAATAAAAATAAATCCAAAAGTCAAATACCTGTGTACACCTGAATGTGACGTTCATAAGAATTTGTACAACTCAGAATGGCTGCCAACTGTGGATACCTAGTTTCCAATTTCTGTGTTCACAAGTAATAGTAAGTGCCTTCAGTAATGTCACTTCAAAAAGCCCTCTCACCCTGTAGTCAGTCAAGCTATAGCCAAAAGCTGTAACTGTCAAATTTGGTGTCAGTTTTGGTAAACATATTGCTTAGCTTGATAGGTTTTGTTTGTCTAAAGTTTTCATTGTTTCTGCATAACTGTACTTCATAAGCATATCAAGTATGTTATGTACCATGCATATTTCACGGTATCAAAAGAATTCTGACTGTGTATGTATGCATTTCACAATGTGTATCAGTATGTGTTTTTCCTTGACCTAAATGTGTTGTTCCACAAGGTATACAGGAGGCAAGGTTTTCAAATGATAAAGAACATTTTACTTTGAACAACAAGCAGAATCTGTTTTGGATCATCCATGTTAATGCAGAAATTTATTCATGGGCAATAAACCAGAGAATGATTAAATTCTATACAGTCAGCTCTTGATTATCTACATTAATAGAATAGAACTGCTCACTATAATATGAGGAAATTTACTTTTTGGTCTGTGTCAGCATTTTCTCTTTGACTTGGATGCAGCTGTGGGGGCTGTCCATGAGTAGAGTGAGATCATGTGATGCGGGCACTTGGGAAAGAGTGGGCGCCGTCTCTGGGCCTGGATCCATCATCTCTTCTCCTGTTCCTTCTGGGGAGTGGAAGAGCCCAGCGTGTGGAGTGGGCACCAGCTTCGGAGTAGATGAGCATAGGACGGTTGCTGGGGGGTGTGTGTGTAATCGTCTTCTTAGCACTGAGTGCATTGTAACCAAAGGGCCTGGAAAAGTGTGGACGTTCTACACTACTCAGTTATGTTAGGACTCAGTAGCTGCGATTTTGACATTAGACAAGCGTTTTTAAGATGGCGGCAGTTATATTTTACTCTGGGTGGGGGCTTGTGTTTGCATTAGCTGTGACTTGAAGGAGTGGCGGTGAAGCCCTGGGAGGGAGCTCCTGTAAGCCGTGCAGGCCAGGTTTCCCTCAAGACTGCAATGCAGGAGACAGGAGCTTTCTGTAGCAGGGGACACCTTTCCGAGGGCTTACTGAGGAATCCACGTTCTAGTCAGTTCTTCATTCAGATAACGGTTAGTGTTCTCTTCAAAAACAGGTGTCAAAACAGATCGAGACAAAGCATTATAAACAGCGGACTTCTGTGCTTTCATGGAATTTCTATCCCAGGAGGGAACCCTTCAATAAAACCTTACCAGAGAAACAACTGAGAATTGGGAAAGAAACAGTAACAAAACCCAAGTAAAGTAGCCAAGATAAATTTCACAAAATTGTAGACTTTATTTGAAGGAGATATCCTAAGACCTTATTCTTAGGAAAGCACTGTTTTAACACACTGAATTATTTGTTTTCCCCCTTATCTGAATTGGAAGCAGAAGATTTTTTTTAGAGAGCTGCTGCTAGAGGTAGGTTTCTTGATGGCAACCGAGAAAGAGATTTAAAAAGCAAACCCACATTTCAAAGCACAAGCCCCCAGCCGTTTAGTAAAAACCAACAGCAGCTTTCACGCCTGGAACAGAGGGTACGGCACAGCTGTGGTCATTTCTAGTTGGCTGTTTGCAAGAAAAGGTTAAAGTGTGTTCAGAGCAAACTGGTTTCTTAAGATATTGTAGAAAGATGTCTGGGGTGTTAAATACACTGGAGGTGTTCAGGGAGGTAAGTTTTTAGTGGGAGGTTTTGGGGTGAGGTGGTTTTTGTGTTTGCAAGCAGACAGTGTAATGAAAACGTGGTCTCAGTGTGTAGATGATACATGTACCTTTCTTTGGAACAGGTGGATGGGGAGATACAACCAAACCCATTAATGCTATAAAATGTAATTGCTTGGAAAATATCAACAAATGTTACTATATCAAGTTTTTGAGCTGTTTTAATTCATCCTCAAACTTAAAAGCATAGGCATTTCAGAGTTCTTTACCTCTTCAGCATATTAAACCAGCGTTAGGAATAGTCTGCCACCCTTGACCATGGCACGGTTCTGACTTGACTGGAACCACTGCACGGTCTGCTCAGTCTGTGTGGCAAGGAATTGGCAATGCTCTCTGCGGAAGCACACGCGTGTCTTCCTCTGCATCTGACTGAGGCTTACCTTGAGAGGACGAACTCCTCCTCCTCCTGAGAGAACCACAGCCCTGAGCAGATCTCACCTTCTGGGTGGGCGCTGAGGTGACCGAGGTGAACAGTTGCCGACCCCCGTGCCTCACCTCCCTCCATGCATGAGGTGTGGTAATGCACAGGAAGAGAGAACACCGCTCCACGTGAGCACGAATTCACGTTATTGGGGAGCATCAAAGGCAGGGGGGACCGTGGTAGGAGAGGAAGCAGTTCTTGATGGCAGTGAGAAGTGTGGTTCTGATGGGGTCCCAGCTCGGGTAGGGGGCGGCCTCGGGGCTTGATCACAGCAGCTGCGGAGGCAGGAGGGAGAACACAAGTCACTGTGGTTTTCTTGCCAGGACCCATCCCCGTCTTTTGGTAATTAGGGTAAAGGCTGTACTTCTTCCCCCCAGCCTGGCAGGTAGGGTCAGTATCTGGGTCTCCCCCGAATTTAGATGTTAAACATCACTCAGCACAGTTTTTCTTATTCTGGGTCCTTACTCCAGTGTGATCATGTGTGTTGAGACTTAGACGTTCATAATGGGCACCCTTGAGAAGCAGTATCTGGGCACCCAGCAGAGGCCTAGCCCACAGGCCGTACGTAAAACCCACACTTGTCTCTCTGTCCCCTTCCTTTTTAAATTTTTTTTCCTCTTTCACTGTTTTCCTTAACTTTGTAGAAAATATCTTTTGTCTCCCCTCCCTCTCCTTTTCTTCTCTCCTTTTTCCTCCTGCACATCTTGTCTTCCCTTTTCTTCTTCTATCTCTTCCCACAAAACCAAAATCTGTTCAGTGGAATGGAGTTTCTTGACACAGTGATGCAAAAATTGCATCATCTGGCCCATGCCTGCAGTCCTGCCTTCCTTGCTCTGGACAAAGAAAGGGGCGATTCCGGTTCCTACTTCTTTACCTCCTTCATAAGAAAACTACTGGGTAACAGGCCCTGAACCTTAACACACACACACACATACATTCTCTCCCTCTCTCTCTCTCTCTCTCTTTTCCTTCCTCCCTCCCTCCCTCTCTCCCTCCCCTGGTCTTGGAGCTAGGAAAGTAGATTTTGTTGTTGCTGTGGGTGTGCTCCCCTGAGGTAGTGCCTGCAGGTGCAGGGTGCCCTCCACAGTGTGCATGGTAAGTGCTGAGGGTTCGGATTCTGCTGCAGATAATCAAGTGTTGACTGTATGTATTATGGGAATTGAACAAAATAAAAGGGAGCCAGGTAATGTCCTGAATGTGAGGTGCTTGATATATAACCATGTATTTTCTATGTATGGATTATTACGTAATATGTTGTTTGTTCTTACAGCAGGTTGTCAAAACAGTGGCACTCAATTGCTAAGTAAAGCCTTAAGAATTATGTGCTTAAAGTCATTTTCCTTTGATGTGAACATTTCTGAATTTGCAGTGATAGCTATTTTCAGTGGAGAAAATATAAGAATCTTGTGTCGGTGGACGAGTAGAAGAAAGACGCATTAGAATTTTTTAAGGGACTCTTTTCAGTTTGCCGGTGAACTCCTTGCAGCTGAATAATGAATGCATTTTAACTCTTTTGTAGGCATCCTCTGGCATTACGATTCCAAAGCCCCCAAAGCCACCAGATAAGCCGCTGATGCCCTACATGAGGTACAGCCGAAAGGTAGGCACCCGGCCCTGGGCGGGGTTAGGACTGCCACTGCTGCTCCCTTGTCTCCCATCCAGCGTCAGATTGACGAAGCCCCCGCGGGTGTGCACAGTCAGAGGGCAGGATGAAAGCCGGTAGCTGTTAACAAGACTCATCGTGATTTTGGAATTCCAGATCAAAACCCTAGAGGAGCATGATTTAGTCAGCTTTTAAGATCCTTAGGATAGAGTGTTCTACAGATGCAAAAATAATGTCTTTCGAGAATATTATTTAATGGCGTGAGAAAAATGTTCAACGAAAAAAGGAATATAAGATTACATGTATTAATATCTTATTTCTATGAAAATAGTAGCAACCACTTCTTATTTTGAAGGGGAAAAAGCCTGGAGGACAGTGGTTATCTCTAGGCAATAAGCTTATGATCGCTTCTGTTTTCTTTATATTTCTTCGAGTTTTTTAATGTTTTGCTGAACCTACATTACTCTCAAATAAAAAAATAGAGCTAGTCTCTTTATTAAAGAGAAGAGTATTTTAGCCACTATTTAAAAGTTTTAAAATTTCGGATCATAATTACAGTTTCTTAATAATATATATTCTACAAAATAACCAGTTCCCTTATTTTTTTTTTAAGATTTTATTTATTTGTTTGAGAGGTAGAGTTAGAGTGATAAAGGTCGTCATCTGCTGGCACACTCCCCAAATGGCCGCAACAGCCAGAGCTGGGACGATCTGAAGCCAGGAGCCTCCTTCGGCTCTCCCACATGGGTGCAGGGGCCCAAGGACTTGGGCCATCTTCCACCGCTTTCCCAGGCCATGGTAGAGAGCTGGATTGGAAGAGGAGCAGCCGGGGCTCAAACCAGCGCCCATATGGGATGCCGGCACAGCGCCAGCCCCACCAGTTCCCTTCTAAACACACTTAGAGACATCAGCTATGTTGCTGAGCTAATTCATCTTAAGTGTCTGCAGTGATTGGAGATACTCTTGGCCTGTCAAATGAAGAATGCATTAGTAGTGAAGTTGAGAAGAAATCCATCAAGGGGTGGGCATTTGGCCTGGCAGATACCATATTGCTTGGAGTGGAGTGCTCACACCCATTTTGGGGTTCCTGGGCTCCTGATTCCAGTTTCCTACAGTTGCTTGCCCTGGGAGGCAGCTCGAGTAGTTGGGTCCCTGCCGCCTGTGGGTGCCTTGGCTGGAGTTCCTGGCTCCCAGCAGCAGAACCAGCCTCAGCATTGCAGGCATTTGGGAAGGAAGCCAGCAGATGGAAGCTCCGGCTCTGCTTCTCTGCCTCTCAAATAAATACAGGCAGCTAACTCATTGTTAAGACACGTAGCGAGGTAGCGATGACACAAGCTCGGCCAGCTGCTGATAATTGTTGAAGCAGGCTGATGAGTCATAAGAATTTGATACCTTCCTCTCTGCTTTTGTTTATGTTTGAAAGTTTACACATTTAAAAATATTATTAAGAGATCTATGTATTTAGGTATCAATATTGAAATGTTTATGTTTTACTTTTTAAGGTCTGGGACCAAGTAAAGGCTTCCAACCCTGACCTGAAGTTGTGGGAGATTGGAAAGATTATTGGTGGCATGTGGCGAGATCTCACTGATGAAGAGAAACAAGAATATTTAAACGAATACGAGGCAGAAAAGGTAAGGTGGGGATGTCATGTATGAATGTTGGCTTATTTACAAAAGAAACCTAAGATCTGATGAGAAACTGAGACTTCCGGAGCTTCTGTATGCCTGCGTGAAGTCACCCAATTGTCCTAGACCTCATACCCTTTGTAGAAAGGAGACGATATCCCAGCCCCCTGCTCACGTCAGATCTTTGATATTCAGATGAGGTGACACAGGTGTACAGTGCAACCTGCAGAATGCTGGTGACAAATCTGGGGAACGTTTGCATTTCAGATAGAGTACAATGAATCCATGAAGGCCTATCACAACTCCCCCGCGTACCTGGCTTACATCAATGCGAAGAGCCGTGCAGAAGCTGCCTTAGAAGAGGAGAGTCGGCAGAGACAGTCGCGCATGGAGAAGGGGGAGCCTTACATGAGCATCCAGCCTGCGGAAGACCCAGACGGTAAAGAGGCTGCGCTTCTCTGAGCGTTAAAACGGGAGAAGTCTCTTAAATAGAAGTTTGTATTTCTTGCCTTAAACAGAAAACAAAGCATAGTTTAAGTACCATTCCAATATCCTGGTTATTTTGAGTAAGGCTTGTATATGAATCTCCCACAAGAAAAGCAAATAGCCGTTCCACTGCAGAAAATAGCAAAACCTATTTACTGTGGAGAAGATGTTTTCCTCAGAACGCATGGGAGGTTTGAGCTGCAATCAGGATTGTGCCTCGACTGCCTTTAAAAACTAAGTGTCTGGCCAGCGCCGCGGCTCACTAGGCTAATCCTCCACCTAGCGGCGCCGGCACACCGGGTTCTAGTCCTGGTCGGGGCGCCGGATTCTGTCCCGGTTGCCTCTCTTCCAGGCCAGCTCTCTGCTATGGCCTGGGAGTGCAGTGGCCCTGCACCTGCATGGGAGACCGGGAGAAGCACCTAGCTCCTGGCTTCAGATCAGCGCGGTGCACTGGCCGCAGTGCGCCCAGCTGCAGCGGCCATTGGAGGATGAACCAACGGCAAAGGAAGACCTCTCTCTCTGTCTCTCTCTCACTGTCCACTCTGCCTGTAAAAAAAAAAAAAAGAAAGAAAGAAAAACGAAGTGTCTTTTAGTTGCATCCTGTGTTCTCATTGGTTCCCTACATTTGCTAAATTAAAGCCTCCTAGGGGAGAAAGTGAGTGAGTGGGCAGCAGCATAGAATTCCCTTTCCAGTGATCCAGAAGCCCAGCAAGAGTTTGTACGCACGGCTGCATCACGAGCAGCGCCCAAGGGCGCCCCTGGGCAGACTGTGTGCCCCGACATAGAGCAGAGCTGGGCGCTGGGACTCCAGGCAGAGCCCCCGAGACAGCCGCCTCGCTGAGCATGCTCGTCCACACACCCCGTGTGCTGTGGGAACACCAGTGTTTTCTCTGCGAGCTGCTGTGGTATGGAAAGGGTTGGAGGCATCAGCTGCAAGCAACCAAAACATCAAGAAAATAATTTGGTAAGGTAGCAGTAACAAAGAGGAAGCTTGTAACAACTTTAAAGAAGATACCCCTGAAGGAAGAAGCAACAATACCACCTAAAGACGTGAATAAATTGATACACTGAAAAGAAGGGAGAAAAAATGTTTTAAAAGAATGGGGGGGGGGGGCAGTGCAGTGGTATAGCGAGGAAAGCTGCCACCTGTAGTGCCGGCATCCCACATGGGCACCAGTTTGAGACCCGGCTGCTCCTCTTCCAATCGAGCTCTCTGCTATGGCCTGGGAAAACAGTAGAAGATGGCCCAAGTGCTTGGGCCCCTGCACCCACATGGGAGACCCAGAAGAAGCTCCTGGCTCCTGGCTCCTGGCTCTGGATTGGTGCAGCTCCAGCCGTTGCAGCCAAGTGGGGAGTGAACCAGCAGATGGGAGACCTCTCTCTCTCTGCCTCTCCTCTCTCTGTGTAACTCTGAACTGGTGAGGGGAGAGAGGGGGCTGGAGTTTGCTATGGCGCAGACGGGTTAAAGCCCTGGCCTGCAGCACCGGCATCCCATATGGGCCCCAGTTGGAGTCCTGGCTGCTCCACTTCCAGTCCAACTTTCTACTGATACGTCTGGGAAAGCAGTGGAGGATGGCCCAATTGCTTGGGCTCCTGCACCCACGTGGGAGACCCAGATGGAGTTCTTGGCTCCTGGCTTTTGGCTTTGCCTGGCGCACCTCTGGCCGCTGTGGCCATCTGGGGAGTAAACCAACAGATGGAAGACCTCTCTCTCTGTGTCTCTACTTCTCTCTGAGTGGTAAGCAAAATCATCAGTGCTAAAGACACAGTGGCATAGCCAGACCTTGGTCACTCCAGTGGGATGATAACTGCAAGAGAAGCATACAGCTCTGAGAGCCAGAAGATGACATCATGAGGACGGAGGCACAAGGAATCAAAGGCAGAAGAGGAAAACCATTCTGTGGAATGAGAGGTGGCAGCGTGAACGCGAAGACTGCAGGGAGCCGCTCAGGAGCAGCCTCAAGCCCTCCATGTTTGCGTGTAGGACAAGAACTGGAGGCTCTTAGGAAGGCGGCACGGGTGGTGGTAAGATCTCTGTGGAAGAGTGACTTTGGGCATTGGGCCGAAGGTGAGTGGAAAGAGGAGGCCTTGGAAGGCAGAAATGGACTTGACAATGAGAAAGGTGGCGCCCGCCCAAGCGCGACAGCTGCTGCCATCCGTCATCTCTAGGACACGGGGCAGCCGGGGCTTCCTGAGAGGAACGGCTGCTGGGTGAGGTGGCGCCTGCAGAGGACGAGCAGACGCTGAGGTACAGGAGAGACAGGTCCGGACGCAGCCTCCCTTCCCCTCCCCGTCCAGCGCTGTGGCCCTGCAAATACCAACAAGAAGATCAGTTAGATGGAGGCAGCACCCTTGCACCTGGAAGGGTTCTTTATGTAAAGAAGAGTTGTTTTAAAGCTGCGTCTGTTAGCCTAGCAGTTTGATTTTAGAAGTACACGTTCCTTTTTTTTTTTTTTTTTTTTTTCAGAGAGACAGAGAAAGAGTTATAGACAGTGAGAGAGGAGACAGGTCTTCCTTCCATTGGTTTAACCTCCAAATGGCTGCTATGGCCAGCGCGCTGCGCCGTTCTGAAGCCAGGAGCCAGGTGCTTCTCCTGGTCTCCCATGCGGGTGCAGGGCCCAAGCACTTGGGCCATCCTCCACTGCACTCCCAGGCCACAGCAGAGAGCTGGACAGGAAGAGGGGCAACCGGGACAGGATCCGGCGCCCCAACCGGGCCTAGAACCCAGGGTGCCGGCACCGCAGGCGGAGGATTAGCCTATTGAGCTGCAGCGCTGGCCTAGAAGTGCATATTCTAAAGAAATTACTCAAAGGAAACAGAGAGGATTTTCTGCATGTTTTAGTTTTGTTTTACTTTTTACAACCATGATTTTTAGCTGTGAAGTTTATGATAAAGAGGGTTTTGGCGACAGACACCAAGGGACAGGGTTGTTGAACTAGGACACGGCAGCCCTGCAGGCCGTTCAGCGGGGCTTCCTGGCATGGGAGGCAGGTAGTTGATGAGCAGGTAGTTTTAATGTGTGGCATTTAACAGTAAGCTCTACTTGATTTAAGTGAGCAAATAACGTAAAAAAAAGAAGATGATCAAGCAAAGGCTGAAATTAAGGAAACAGTGTTGAATAGCATTAAAAATCCTAGAAAAGGCATAGAAACCAGACCCGTACTCTGTATACAAACCTGGGTGATGCTGTTACACCCCAACAACTGTCTTGAGTTGTGTGAATAGACAAACATTCTTTTTCTAAAATTATGTCAGGGCCTTAATTGTTTTGTGATAAAATGTAAATGCTGTCTGGGAAACTGCTTATTGTTAGAGATAGTGTTTTCTCAATAGGGATGAGTTAACTCTAGGCCAAGTTACTTCTGCAGCTGGGTATTTTCATTACTTTAATATTATAGTGCTACAGGGACAAAGACAGCGCCCAGTTCGTACGTTGGCCATCAGCTGTGAATGAGGCAGGTAGCAGTTTCCGTTACTGCCGCCACCACGGCCTTCGCCTTGACGCCGGGGCCTGGGGAGGAAAGGTCAGAGCTCGCTGTGCTCCAGGCAGATCCTTCTCTGACACGGCATCGCTCGGTGACCTTGTGAGAAAAGCCAGTGCCATGGCCAAGGAGCACGTTACGTCCTATGTGGATTTTTTTATCCAGTGAGTGCTCCAGTGCTCCCATGATGCTTGTCAGGCCAGTGAGGGCCAGGCCTCCTTAGTAAGTAAGTGCTAACGTTGTTACACTCTCCTGATTCCCAGAATGTCTCGTTCCTTCCAGATTATGATGATGGCTTTTCAATGAAGCACACAGCCACCGCCCGGTTCCAGAGAAACCACCGCCTCATCAGTGAGATCCTTAGTGAGAGTGTGGTGCCCGACGTCCGGTCAGTGGTCACGACAGCTAGGATGCAGGTCCTTAAACGACAGGTCCAGTCCTTAATGGTCCATCAGGTAAAGTCATAAAGTCACAAGCACTCATTGTGATGAAGTGGGCCTGTGCCACCTGTCCCAGGAGGCGTGATTCTTACACCATGCGTGAATGTGCCTGGAGAACACCAGGCTAAGCTGTTCTGATTTAAGAAAGGGGTTAAGGGGCAGTGGGCCTTGCTCCGAGGTTGGATGTTTGTTTTTAAATGGTAACACAGAGCCTTGGAAAGTACATCTACTAATACGTGAGAACTCGCAGACTTTGAGATTCACTTTGCTGCCTGGTGTTGTTTCTCCGAAGAAATTGCCCAGGCTTGGAACAGTATTCTTTGACATGGACTCATTAATCATAGTCCTTTCTTTGGTGCTGCATCTTAGTCTTTAAAATCTTTGCTAGAGTTGTGTAATAGATGCTTTAAGATAAAAATGCAAAACATTCTTTGTCACACTGTTTGAAAGTGTGAACCATTAGAGAGGGAGATGTATTATCTGTCTGACCTCTGCGTTCGAGGAAATAGCCAAGTAGTGACAAGCCTGCTCCATGTCTTCCAGCGAAAACTAGAAGCTGAGCTTCTTCAAATAGAGGAGCGACACCAGGAAAAGAAGAGGAAGTTCCTGGAGAGCACAGATTCTTTCAACAACGAACTGAAAAGGGTATGCATTCCGTGTGTTCTCAACAGGCTTGTCGCTGAGTTTGTTAGTTTTTGCTCCTCCTACTTTTTCTAAAATAGTGTTTTTATTGAATGTTCTTCACTCTGAAAGAGATAATTTTGATATAGAGTCTTAAGACCCTTGCTTTATGAAAATTAATTCCATGTTCTGGCAAAACTGCAGTGCCACGTAACATAGTTCACATATTTTTACTAGACTTGTGGGTGCTGGAGCACTCTTAGGTTTTAACATCTAGACAGTCATGAATTATTTTCATTTGATTGAAATTTATTCATTAAAGGCCTTCATTAGTTAGAATTTGCAGTTTGCACTTTGACTTGTAGTCAGTAAATGCAGTGTTTGATAACCCGAACTAGAAACTGCAGGCCTGCTGGGTAATCCAGCACTTAGGGCATTGCCTCCGCACACATTCTGTGTGTGCTGTCCCAGCTGCTGGAGCAACTTCCCTTGCCTGTGCACATAAGAATTTTAGAGAGCACCTAGAACCACATTTTTTCCATGTCCATACCTACATCTATCTATACGTATGTGTGTGAGGGTATTTCAGAAAGTACATGGAAAGGCTGGGTGTCGTGGCACAGCAGGTGACGTCCCACATCAGAGCGCCAGTTCCAGTCCCAGCTGCTCCACTTCCAATCCAGCCAATCCTGTTAATGCGCCTGGAGAAGCAACGGATATTGGCCTGGCCCGGCCTGGCCCTGGCTATTGCGGCCATTCAGAGAGTGAACCAACAATTGGAAGATCTCTATCTCTCCCTCTGCCTCTCCTCCTCTCCTTCTAACACATGCCTTTCAT
Source organism: Lepus europaeus (assembly GCF_033115175.1). NCBI lineage: Eukaryota > Metazoa > Chordata > Mammalia > Lagomorpha > Leporidae > Lepus > Lepus europaeus. The sequence continues at coordinate 21,739,910 of NC_084844.1, forward strand.
ATAAATAAATAAAATTCTTAAAGTACATCAAAAATTTATTTTTTAATTCCATGTTTCTGAACTTTTTGAAATACCCGCGTGTGATTTTGTAGGCAAGGAACACCCACTTTGAAATGATGTCTCTGGCTCAGAAATGGTAAGGAGAGGGCGTTACTGAAGTTCTCTCTTCTCTGACTGCTAGTTGTGCGGTTTGAAGGTGGAAGTGGATATGGAGAAGATCGCAGCTGAAATCGCGCAGGCGGAGGAGCAGGCCCGCAAAAGGCAGGAGGAGAGGGAGAAGGAGGCAGCGGAGCAAGCAGAGCGCGCCCAGGGCAGCGGCATTCCTGAGGAGGAGCACGCGGCCAGCAAAGCCGAGGACAAGAAGGACGACGAGAGCATTCCGATGGAGACGGGTACGCTGCCAGCCACGAGGTGCGACCCTCGCACCACGAGGGTCGGGCCGCGGCCGGTCTTTCCTTCCAAATACCCCCCAAGGTCATGCGGTTCGTCCCACGTTCTTGGTCTCTGGTGGATGCACTTGGAAGGTTGGGGTCACTGAAGAACAGCGATGGAGGGTTGTCTGCTGTGTGGGATCGGAGGCCTTGGGGGTCCCCAGTCTGGCTTGAGAATACAAAGTGGAATGGGAGAGCAGTTGAGGGCACCGGCTCTGGAATGAGATCGGGTCTGGGACTGTGTCCCTGCCTGCCAGCCCTGCGGCTTGGGTGAGTTATTCCACTGCGGCTTCCTTGCTCGAAGCATCCTAGCAGCCGCCTCCAGATCTGCTCCTGGATCTGGTATGGAGCTAATGTGCAGTATTTTGACCCTTAGTGCTAATACTGTTTAAGCAGTAGGTTTTTTTTGAAAGGCAGAGTTACAGAGAGGCAGAAACAGAGAGAGAGGGGTCTTCCATCTGCTGGTTCACCTCCCAGATGGCCTCAGCGGCCGGAGCTGGGCCGATCAGGAGCCAGGAGCTTCTTCCGGGTCTCCCATGTGGGTGCAGGGGCCCAAGGACTTGGGCCATCTTTTGCTGCTTTCCCAGCCATAGCAGAGAGCTGGATCGGAAGTAAAGCAGCCGGCTGGGGCCAGCGCTGTGGTGTAGAAGGTAAAGCCATTACCTGCAGTGCCGGCATCCTGGTTGGAAGAAGCTCCTGGCTTCTGATTGACGCAGCTCTGGCCATTTGTGGCCAACTGGGGAGTGAATCAGCGGATGGAAGACCTCTCTCTCTCTCTCTCTCTCTCTCTCTCTCTCTGCCTCTCCTCTGTGTAACTCTGACTTTCAAATAAATAAATAAATCTTAAAAAAAAAAAAGCAGAGCAGCCAGGACTCAAACCGGCACCCATATGGATGCCAGCACTGTAGGTAACAGATTTACCAGCTACACCACAGTGCTGGCCTCCACAGTTATCACTCTTAAGATTGCCTTTGCTGTGTAGGACCACCTTCAGCAGAGTAAACCCTGCAGGCCACATCCTGCCTGCCCCCTGGTTTTCACCAATGGTCCTTTACTGGGCACAGCCGCCCCATTGTCCCCATGTTGTCTGCGTCTGTGTGGCGGCGGCGGCAGTGCACTGGAGTTAGTTGCAGCAGAGCCTCCCTGGGGCACAAAGCTGGACACAGCCACCAGGTAGCCATTGCTGGAAGGTGACAGGCCCCAGCCTAGAAAAGTTTACTTCAAGGGCACTGGTTGTCCTGGTAACAAATCTCTGGGGGTAACAAATAACATGGCAAACTTTGGTAAATTAGTCCGGCTTACATGGATTATTACTTGTAGTGTTGCGATTACCTCCCCTGTTGGCACTGCTTTGACCCTGCCTAGTGCCCCCTGTACACAGGCCTGAGCGGAAGGAAGGCGTGGGAAACAGCCAGAAGCTCACTGCACGGTCTTGGCAGGCGGAGGCTCGGCAGCCGTACTTTGCATTAAGCTGACAGACGCCTGGGAAACACTTAATGGAACGTAGATTTTTTTGAAAAAAGATTTATTTATTTGAAAGGCAGAAATACAGAGAGAGAAGGAGAGATCTTCATCTGCTGGTTCACTCCCTAAATGTCCAGGACTATGCCAGGCTCAAACCAGGAACCAGGAGCTTCCTCCAGGTCGCCCACGTGGGTGCAGGGGCCCAGGTGCACTAGCATGGGAGCCGCATCAGAAGTGGAGCAGCCGGGACTTGAACCTGGGCCACATTGCAGGCTTAGGCTTACCTGCCTTCTGCACCACGGCACCAGCCCAGAATGTGGATCTCTAGGGGATGTTTCTGAAAAGCTTGATTCACCAGATTAACGCTTGGGAGGGTTTTTTTATTTAGTTATATTTCTATAAATATATATATTATAATATGTAGTATTTATATATTAGTTATATTTTTATATATTATATAATATATATTGACATATATAATATAAATTATTTATTTTTATTTATTTGAAGGCCAGAGAGAGATTTCATCCTTTGATTTACTCCCCAAATGCCCACAACAGCCAGGTCTGGGCCAGACCGAAGCCGGGGGCCAGGGTTCTGTCTGCATTTTCCGCACTAGGGCAGGGGCCCAGGTGCTCTTCAGGAGCCCAGTCTGCTGCCCGCAGGTTGCGCATTAGCAGGAGGCGGGAAGGGAAGTAGCGGCAGGACTTGGTCCCGGCCCAGCTCCTGCCCAGTCGGGCCGTCCAAGCAGGCAGCTCCTGTTTGCCCTCCTTTCTGTTCCGTGCGAGCACCTTCAACTTGGCAAATCGGGAGCATGAGCATTTTGTTGTGGTTAACGCGAGAGTTTGAGGGTTAGGGTAAGGTTCTCTGCTCATTTTCCAGCTAGATAGGACGCCCGGCCCCTGCCTGTTTGGTCCTCTGTCAGTGAGCCACGTCAAAACACCTAGGGCTTTACTCGGGTTCTGGCTGTCTAGCTTCAAAGGAAAACAGGACAATTATCGGGGTCCGTTAGAGCAGAAGCCTCGTGCTGTGAAACGTCTTGCAGAAGACAGCCCCGCACGACCTCTGTCCGAGATTGCAGCCTCATCCTTCCCACGTCGGCTTGCTCCGCGTGTGATCCAAAGCCCTGCGGAACAGCCCTGTCCAGCGGCGGTACAATGGGAGTGACACACGTACTTGAAGTGTTCTGCTAGTGACGTTTTTGAAAGTCAAGGCAGATGAGAGTATCTTTAATAGATAATTATATATGTGTATATTCTAAGTAATACCATTTCAATATGTAATCAACATTTTAAACAATATTAACCTTTTTTACTTTTTTTGTATTCTAAGTCTTTGAAATCCTGTGTATATTTTACACTTAGAGCACATCTCAGTTCAGCAGCTTAATTTTCGTCAGAAGTATGTTAATCTGTATTCACGTGGCATGCATTTCTGGTTAGAGAGTGGCTTTCCACGCCCAGGATCATTCTGCACATGCTAGAAATTCCTCCGTCGTGCTGGCTCATCTCAGGTGCCTGGAAGCGGCGCGCGGCTGTTACCTCCCTCCTGGGCAGCACAGCCGCGTGCTGTCTGTGTGGTCAGGGCCCATGTGTGTCTGGAACTGACGGTGACACGTGTGTGATTACAGAGGAGACGCACCTGGAAGAAACGACAGAGAGCCAGCAGAATGGCGAAGAAGGCACGTCCACTCCCGAGGACAAGGAGAGTGGGCAGGAGGGGGTCGACAGTCTGGCCGAGGAAGGAACCAGTGACAGTAACACCGGCTCGGAGAGCAACAGTGCCACGGTGGAGGAGCCGCCAACAGATCCCATACCGGAAGATGAGAAAAAAGAATAGATGTTGCCTTGTTTTATGTGTTCTAAATACTTTTTTAAATGAAAAAAAAAATGTTTTTTGGTTTTAATGGTGTTATGTGGTTTGTGTATTTTTTTTCCGTGTCCATATCACAGCACCAAAGGCTTTTTGGACCATTTAGCATCACGAGCCTAACGGCAGTCACCTTTCCTAGACGTGAACATGGCTCTTTTCTTTGGATCTTGTTTCTAGCCCTCAACTACGGAAAGCCTCAGAATTTAGATTAACTGAGAAAGCTTTCACCTCCTTTAGAAAATCATCCTTTGATGCTGCAGAATCTACTCTACAAATGCCTTCCTACAGTCACTTGGGTGCTTCCCTAAGCCATAGCTTTAACCCTCTCGGTCCTGGCAGCAGCCGCCAGAAAGCCCCGTCGCTCGTGTACTTGTGCAGAGAGTAGCTTCTCGATGCGATCATGGGTCAGTGTGTATTTGTTCTCACCCTTTTTCTATTTAATCAACGTCCGATTCCAGGTGTGTGTGAAGGAGTGGCGTGTAGCCTGCAGCTGACTACATGTGGATCGTGTTGATCCCGGGAAGCTCCCAGGGTTAGAGTAGCTCCCAGCTCCTGAAAAAGTTGTCGCAGTGGACACAGCACACACGCTATCTCTACTACTTTTTTTATATAATTGATATTGGGTATGTTCTGGTAAATTTATCCTTATTGTATAGGGGGAAAATTACCTTTTTTTTTTTTTTTTTTTTTTTTTTACCAGGTTTTCCAAAGACACAGTAGATCACAGAGCTTAATGGGTTGAGTGTACTCTTGTCGTGGACTAAATAACTTTATACTGATGAGCCCATTCCAGAGGAAAAACAGCTCAGAATTAAGTTTATCCGCTTGAAACTGTCTTAACAATAATCAAAACATTCAGAACCTCAAGGCTCGGGATCCCGTAGATTAGAGCCTGCCTTTTTGATAAACTTCGTAAAGTCTTGGAGACTAGAAGCAAGATAGTTTGTGACGCATATACTTCCCAAAAACTAGAATAGATTTTTACTGAATAGCAGTATATCTGATGCTATATGTTTCTTAAAAGTCCAAATGTAATAAAAATATGAAAAAAAGGTCTCAAGTGTGTTTAATGCACTAAATGTTCGTATGCCAGTCTAGCACACGGTTTGGCTTCTGTAAGATCGTGGCAGCATGAGTGGCCGCTCACAGCATACCGGGGCCCTGGTCCCACCCAAGAGTGTCTGTAAATGCCTGTGACGATAAGTTCCTTCCTACCAGACACTCAGGAAAACCAGTTTCCTTCCATTACAGTCATGTCACATAGGGAGGTCTAACCCCAAAAGGGATAGTTTCCACATTAATATTTGAGGAATATGAAAGATCAATCCACTGCTTCACTCCCCAAGTTCCTGACACAGCTAAGGCTGGGCCAGGTCAAAGCCAGGAGCCCAGAACTCCCACGTGGGTGGCAGGGACCCAAGTACGTGAGCCACCATCTGCTGCCTCCCAGGGTGTGCATTAGCAGGAAGCTGGAACCAGAAGCAGAGCTGGGACTTGAACCCGGGCACCTGAATGTGGGATGCCGGTGTCCCAAGTGGCCTCAACCACTGTGCCAAACACCTGCCCCCGAATGTATAAACTGTAAGGGCTTAAGTTGTATTAATTTCTTTTTTTATTTATTTGAAAGACCATTATAGAGAGAGGTAGAGATGGAGATCTTCCATCCGCTGGTTCACTCCCCAGGTGGCTGCAATGGCCAGAGCTACAGTAATCCAAAGCCAGGAGCCAGGAGCTGCTTCTGGGTCTCCCATGTGGGTACAGGGGCTGAAGCACTTGGGCCATCTTCTACTGCTTTCCCAGGCCATAGCAGAGAGCTGGATTGGAAGAGGAGCAGCTAGGACTAGAACTGGCACCATATGGGATGCCAGTGCTTCAGGCCAGGGCTTTAACCTGCTGTGCCACAGTGCCGGCCCCCCAAGTTGTATTAATTTCTTTTTTTTTTTTTTTCTTTTTTTTGACAGGCAGAGTGGACAGTGAGAGAGAGAGAGACAGAGAGAAAGGTCTTCCTTTTGCCGTTGGTTCACCCTCCAATGGCCGCCGCGGTAGGCACACTGTGGCCGGCGCACCGCGCTGATCCGATGGCAGGAGCCAGGTGCTTCTCCTGGTCTCCCATGGGGTGCAGGGCCCAAGCACTTGGGCCATCCTCCACTGCACTCCCTGGCCACAGCAGAGAGCTGGCCTGGAAGAGGGGCAACCGGGACAGGATCGGTGCCCCTACCGGGACTAGAACCCAGTGTGCCGGCGCCGCAAGGCAGAGGATTAGCCTAGTGAGCCGCGGCGCTGGCCCCAAGTTGTATTAATTTCTAACAACAAATGGGAGAGGAATGCTCCATAGTCCTCCAGTTTTCTTGCAGGAATTTCAGATTCGGTAACCCCTATCAGCTAACATGCTTTTCCAAATGGCTTGTCCTATAATTCATGATAATGACCTACAAACATGGGCCATGTGACACTTCAGTCAATGACATCACAAAGATGGGGGTGGTCCTGGAGGATTATGGAGCTGGGAATTCCTATTGCCTGCTGTGTTTACCTTTTCTGTCCAGAGACAGGAATATCGCCCACACTTGTCAAGCCCAGTAATAGGCCATGCGGGCTTGAGGGCTGGGGGCAATAGGCTGTGCACCACATGGCCTGGGTGTGGGGCAGGCTGTGCCATCCTGGGCATTCACATGGCAACAAAGTCACCCAAAGACACTTTTCTCAGAAGGTACCCGTGCAACCCCTCCGAAGGCAACCTGTGAGTGTGTAGATTGCGGGAGGGTCCCAGGCGCTGTGCTATCTCATTTCAGCCGGTCACATGGATGCCCAAGGGGAAAGACACAGTATTTGCCTACTCATCCTCAGAAGGGCATCGGGTCACCCTGCATCGCCACCGAAGTTTAGCTAGATCCCTTCGAACGTTTTCTTCTGAACCTGCACGCTCAGACCCCGGTGTGGGGTTTCAGCCTGTTAGTGCTGACGCTGTGCAACTCCTGTTGCCTGCAGTTAAAAGGAGGCATCAGCTTCTCGTGTGAACCTGCGATGAAGCTGGGATTATGCTCTGTTAAATCCCCACTTCAGAACCTCCAGCCATCCACCCGCAAGCGCTGCCACACACAGTGTCCGCACCTGGCCTCAGCCGGTGCAGGAATGGCACCTTGTCGCTGCTCGCTGAGGGGCACACCTGGCTGAAGAACAATTGCCGTCTTAATGATGGGTGCATCGAAGCTTAGCACCTGCAAATGAAAGATCCCCCAGCAGCGACAGGCCAGAGGGCGCGTGGAGCCTGTTCAGCAGGGATCATGCTAAATTACAGTCTGACTCATGTGACAATGTTTCTTTGATCAGTGTGGTAGGGAAAACACTGACCTTAGTGGAAAAGGATGTCTAAACGTATTCATAATTAGAAGATTGCTTGTAAATTCTGAAATTGCCAAGGCAGGTTTTTATCTACAGAATGACAGTTTCACCTGGCTGCACCGAATCATGCTTACCCTCGAAGAATAAGCGCTTAGTGGTGGCTTTCCAAGTGGAAATGATGGAATTTTCCATCTACTGAACTGGTTTATACTTCTCCAATAATTTCTTTTTGGCCCAAGTGCTTAGGCCTCTGCACCTGCATGGGAGACCCGGAAGAAGCTCCTGGCTCCTGGCTTCGGATCGGCACAGCTGCAGCCATTGCTGCCATCTGGGGAGTGAACCAGTGGGTGGAAGCCTCTCTCTCTCTCTCTCTGTCTTTCTCTCTCTCTCTCTCTCTTTCTCTCTCTCCCCTCTGTAACTCTTTCAAATCAATAAATCTTTAATAATTTCTTTCATTTTATTGATATGAAAGAGTTACAGAGAGAGAGAGAGAGAGATCTTCCATCTGCTGGTTCATTCCCCAAATGACTGCAATAGCCAGAGCCAGGCTGATCCAAACCCAGGAGCCAGGAGCTTCTCCAGGGTCTCCCACATGGGTGCACAGTTCCAAGGACTTGGCCCATCTTCCACTGCTTTCCCAGGCACATTAGCAGAGAGCTGGATGGGAAGTGGAGCAGCCAGGACTGGAATCAGTGCCCATATGGGATGCCAGCATTGAAGGCAGCAGCTTCACCCATTATGCCATGACACCAACCTCTTCTGTAATAATTTTACTACATATGGTTAAACAAACTCCTGCTTAAAATGCCAATGCCAGGCCGGCGTCGTGGCTCAATAGGCTAATCCTCCGCCTGCAACGCCAGCACACCAGGTTCTAGTCCCAGGCAGGGCATCAGATTCTGTCCCGGTTGCCCCTCTTCCAGGCCAGCTCTCTGCTATTGCCAGGGAGTGCAGTGGAGGATGGCCCAAGTGCTTGGACCCTGCTCCCGCATGGGAGACCAGGAGAAGCACCTGGCTCCTGGCTTCAGATCAGCGCTGTGCGCAGGCTGCGGCGGCCATTGGAGGGTGAACCAACGGCAAAGGAAGACCTTTCTCTCTGTCTCTCTCTCTCACTGTCCACTCTGCCTGTAAAAAAAAAAAAAAAAATGCCAGTGCCAAACAGTCAACTATTTAACAGGTTGATCTTTAAGCTACGTTATGGTAAACATAGAGTTAAACTAGCTGACTTATGCTCATGTATTCTCATTTAGCACAGAAAGGTTTTTCATGTGTATTCAGGAGTAAAAATTGCTGTCGTAGGGAGGGGAAATTCCTGAATGATAAACTGCTTTCTCCCTAACAGTAACTGCAGATAATGCTCCCTGCAAAAACCATTGGAAAGGCCACCTTGGGACCAGCACTGTGGCATAGCGGGTAAAGCCACTGCCTGCAGTGCCAGCATCCCATATGGGTGCTGGTTAGAGTCCCAGCTGTTCCACTTCCAATCCAGCTCCCTGCTATGTCCTGGGAAAGCAGTGAAATATGGCCCAAGTCTTTGGACACTTGCACCCCTGTGGCCTTGTGGGTGTACTTCCCTTCATCTGGGAAGTGAAGCAGCAGATGGAAGACCTCTCTCTCTGTGTTTGTAACTCAGCAGAAAGAAAGAGAGAGAGAGAGAGAGAGAGAGAGAAGAAAGAAAGAAGAGAGAAAGAGAAAGAAAAAGAAAAAAAGAAAGAAAAAGAGAGAAAGGAAGGAGAGAAGAGAGAAGAGAGGAGGAGAGGAGAGGAGAGGAGAGGAGAGGAGAGGAGAGGAGAGGAGAGGAGAGGAGAGGAGAGGAGAGGAGAGGAGAGGAGAGGAGAGAAGCCAGCTTGCACTCCCGGACATTCAGGGGAAGTGAGATCTTAGGTCAGCCACCCCCGGCAGGCACGCAGCGCTGGCTGGGCGGCAGTTTCTAAGACAGCTCATTCCTTCCACAGTCAACTCAAAGTGTTTCCTCTCTCTGAGCAACACGCGCCTCCCTAAAATTTCAGTCCCCTGTTTGTCACCTCGAAATCAAGTAGGTGAAATGTCAGCCTCTTCCAAGAAAAGATCTTCACGTGTTTCCAGACACGTGCCCTTGCCACCTGCCGTGCGACAGTTTCCATCCCCATCTTCCTGTTGTGTCTTCTTGGCGAGCTCGGGGTTAAAGGCACTGCTTTCTCTCCGTGGGTAAAACCCGAGTTCCTCCCGGTGCGCGTCCATCAGGGAACAGAATCTGTGCCGCTCAGAACCAACTGCCGGAAACAAAGGGGTCATTCTCAAGGTCCCGGGCGGCGAGAACGTGTGTCACCGAGTTCCAGAAACCGAGTGTGGAGGAGCATCTTCATATGCAGCCAAACGGGGAGCAAGCAAGTTGGCTTCACTTCCGAAAGCTCTGTCGCGTGCACGCCCTGGCACAACCCTCGCCAATGCTGGGCCCCGCCTGTACTGCTATTCCTTAACGGCTTCCTTTGAATCAACTTCTTCCACTTGAATAATCCGTGTGCCGAGGAGACCGCATCAGTGCAGATGTAGAGCCGTTTGCTTTGTCACGGAAGTGGTCTCCTGCGCCTGGGCTGGCAGAGGTGTCTCGGCTGCGGTAATGCACCCTGGTTTTAAGAAAACACCTGAGAACATCCCGAGGATCCTACGGGCCACTCTGGATAGTGATTTTTGGACAAGACTGCACGGACGATAGCATTCCTGCGACCTGGGGATGCAAGAACCTCGTTCTTAGAAACTATCCCTGGGTTGGCCGCTAGTCCCAGTGGGGAGACCGGTTCTGTCCCGGCTGCTCCTCTTCCAGTCCAGCTCTCTGCTGTGGCCCGGGAGTGCAGTGGAGGATGGCCCAAGTGCTTGGGCCCTGCACCAGCACCGGAGACCAGGAGGAAGCACCTGGCTCCTAGCTTCAGATAGGCGCAGCGCACCGGCTGTAGCGGCCATTTGGGGGGTGAACCAACGGAAGGAAGACCTTTCTCTCTGTCTCTCTCTCTTTATAACTCTACCTGTCAAATAAAACAATCCCCCCTATTTCAGTCTCAGTTGTTATCCAGAGCCACTGAGCTTTCCCGGCCTCTCCTATGTGTGCTCCAGTAGTTCCTCCTCCTCGTCCCCCTCCTCCTCCTCCTCCCCCCTCCTCCTCCTCCTCCTCCTCCCAGGGGCCCTGACTTTAAAACACCTCCGTGAAGCAGTCACATGTTAGGCTGGTCCAGGTGGGTGGCTCCCCAGTCGGGCATGAGAATTTCTCCTGGGAGGTGGCCTGGACCCCAGCCAAGCAGAATCAGAGGCTACCAAGGGAGCACCTAGGAACTGAGCACCCCACAGTGTGACAGCCAGCCCCTGGATTCGATGCCTTCATTCTGCAAAGGGGGAGACTGAGGCCCCAAGAAGAGAAGCGAGAGGCTCCCCTGGGACCGAGCAGTCTCGCAGCCAGGACTGGCATTGCTCTTCACTGGCCCTCCTAGGGAGAGCAGAGCCTCTGGATTAATATTAAGAATGTGTGTTCAAGCCTGGCCAGACTGGAATTTGTCAAGAATTCAACATCCTTCGCCACATGCTGCTGCTCAGTTTCCCATCATGCCAGTTTCCCAGACAGGGACTGTTGGCTTACGGCAGAATCCCTCTGCTCTCATCCCAAATTGCAGGCAACAGCACCGTTAGCTGTCTGACCATTGCCAGTGGCACCAGACGTCCAAAACCAGTTCCTCGGGGCCCTAGAGTTTGATATGCTCCCCAAAAGCAAAACTAGTACAACCCAGCACCTGAGGGATGAAATGAGCCACGCGAGGGAGGGGAGGCAGCAGTGAGCAGTGGTTTAGACCAAAGGCTCGTAGCACAGTTCCGGGGCTGAGTCTGCTTTTGTCACTTGAGCTTTCTCATCTGCACAGTAGGGGGGGGGATAGTATCAGTGTCCCAGGCTGATTGAGAAAGAAAATGAGGTTGTGTGAAAAGGTCCCTGCCCGTTGCCTGCTACACACAAACACTCAGCGACTCGTAGCTGGAACTGCCGTTGGAGCTGCTGTTGATGATGAAAGTGATGAGCACAATTCGAGAGCCAGAACCCGCCCAGACGCTTAAAACATCCCTGCCCGCTCATTGGTTGCGTTCAAATTTAGCCAGCAAAGACGTAACTTAATCAGCTGCCGTATAATACCAGCTGAAGCCGTACTGGGCTAATAGGACAGACAGGCAGCTTGGAGTTAAGAGAAAGGAAGCTACTCGACCCTTTAACAAATCGTTGTTGAATTCCTACGAGGTGCCAGGCTCTGGGTAAACTGCTTTGCCCACATTATCTCACTTAACTCTACCCACAACCTCCCGGGAGCTATAGTTAGGAATAGCTCGGGGGCCGGTGCTGTGGCGCAGTGGGTTAATGACCTGGCCTGAAGGGCCCACATCCCATGTGGGTGCCAGTTTGAGACCCAGCTACTCCACTTCCGATCCAGCTGTGGCTGGATCTCTGCTGTGGCCTGGGAAAGCAGGAGAAGATGGCCCAAGTCCTTGGGCCCCTGCACCCACATGGGAGACCTGGAAGAAGTTCCTGGTTCCTGGCTTCAGATCAGAGTAGCTCCAGCCGTTGTGGCCAACTGGAGAGTGAACCAGCAGATGGAAGACCTCTCTCTCTCTCTCTCTCTCTTTCTCTGCATAACTCTGACTTGCAAATAAATAAATAAATCTTTAAAAAAAAAAAAAAAAAGGAATAGGCCAGCACCGCGGCTCAGTAGGCTAATCCTCTGCCTGCGGTGCCGGCACACCGGGTTCTAGTCCCGGTCGGGGCGCCGGATTCTGTCCCAGTTGCCCCTCTTCCAGGCCAGCTCTCTGCTGTGGCCTGGCAGGGCAGTGGAGGATGGCCCAAGTGCTTGGGCCCTGCACCCACATGGGAGACCAGGAGAAGCACCTGGCTCCTGGCTTCAGATCAGCGCGGTGCACCGGCCGCGGCGGCCATTGGAGGGTGAACCAACGGCAAAAGGAAGACCTTTCTCTCTGTCTCTCTCTCTCACTGTCCACTCTGCCTGTCCAAAAAAAAAAAAAAAAAAAAAAGGAATAGCTCATCTCCATTTTACAAATGGGGAAACCGAGGTGGAGGTGAGATAACTTGCCCGGGTTATTCATTTGCAGTGGACTGGGGCTCTGGGGGCCAGATCCTCCCACCTGTGAGATGCAAACTCAAGCTGCCAGCCAAGGGCCCATCTCTTTGGCAAATCCTGGGGTGCACAGACACTCTTCCCATAACCTCTCCAGATCGCCCAGTGATTTCTCTCAGAGGCTGAAGCACTTAGAAGCAAATGCCTTCTCTTCACAGAGCAGTGATAAAGGCCAACGTGGTCATGGTCCCGGTGCGGCCGTTTGTCCGGATGGAAACACCCCACGTTGTAACAGCAGCGCTGAGTTCTCACGTAGCCCTCCGCACAACGCAGCTCTCACAGGTCCTGCCCCCAGGATGGGGCGGGCAAGTGGAAGAGCAGGTGGAGGACCCAGCGGTGCTCCTGTCTGTCCTGACGCCTCGGCAGCAGCACCCACCTGTGAACCAAAGTCGGGGCGAGGGCATGGGAGGCTCCTGGTGAGCACAAGCTGATTCGCTGTTGGCTTCAGCCAGGCCAAGGTCCAGCGTGGGATCTGCGTGGCTCTTCTCGAAGACTAGACTCATACAACATTTTTCTCATTCCCATCACGTCTTCGAATGGAAGTTTTCTGGCCCACGTTGTGGTGCTGTGAGCTAAGCCGCTGTCTACAGCACCGGTACCCCATACAGCTACTAGTTCAAGTCCTGGCTGCTCCACTTCTGATCCTGCTCCCTGCTAACAGCCTGGGAAGGCAGTGGAGGATGGCCCGAGTGCTTGGGTCCCTGCCACCCATGTGGGAGACCCAGATGAAGTTCCTGGCTCCTGGCTTTAGCCTGGCCTGGTGCTGGCTATTGTGACCATCTGGGGAGTGAACCAGCAGATGGAATCTCTCTCTCTTTCTCTCTGTAACTCTTTCAAAATAAATAAATCTTTTTAAAAAAAAATCTAGGAGATCAGTTTGGGGCAGGTATTTAGTCTTGTGGCTATGACGCTGACTGGGACGTCCACTTCCCATATCGGAATGCCTGGCTTCTTACGTTACGGCTTCCTGCTAGCCTGCAATCTGGGAGGCAGAAGGGATGACCACGTAGCTGGGTCTCTGCATCCACAGGGGAGACCTGGATGGAGTTTCCAGCCTGACAGAACCCTGGCCACTGCGGGCACTTGGGGAGTGAACCAGCAGATGGGCGCTCTCTCTGTCTCTCTACCTCTCAGATAAATAAAGATTTTTCAAAGATAAGCTTATTTTGATACAAAAAAAATTGTATCAGGAGCTCTTCAACAAATTCATGGGAAACGCAGATTATGGGGTTAAAAAAAACTTGCATGGGTTTGAAAATTTTCTGCACTAAAATGAGCTTATCTGTTAATTCCATTTTCCAGACTTTTGGAAGTACAAGATCCGGTGTGCCGTGGCGCCTGTCTGGTAGAGCGAATGTCACTCAAAAGGACCACCGTCCAGCGTTTGCTAAGTGCCCCAGGAATGAAAACCTTTGCACCAATGCGCCCTAGAAACACTGAAAGGCAGGGAGCTCCTCATGGACTCCTGGGGACAGCAGGAACCATTTGGCAGGTCCAGGCCCAGGCCAGGGCGAGGGGTAAGGGCCCACAGGCCAGCTGGAGGGAGTTGTTTTAGCTCCGATCTGAAGCCAGCCCACCTCCTCTGAGGGCCCCCGGGGGCGGACAGAGCCCAGATAAGATGGGTGAACCCCTTGGCTTGATGTGTGAAAGGAGCAGACCAAAGTTCTAGCCACAGGAAGTTGGTTAAGTAGATGACGATACTGAAGGTATTTTGTGCATTAATGATAGGAAGACTGTGTGGCAACACGGGGCGGTGAGAGGGTCACCAGGTGAGGTTGCTTCAAAAAGTATTTGTGGCCAGCGCCGCGGCTTACTAGGCTAATCCTCCACCTGTGGCGCCAGCACACAGGGTTCTAGTCCCAGTCAGGGCACTGGATTCTGTCCCGGTTGCCCCTCTTCCAGGCCAGCTCTCTGCTATGGCCCGGAAGTGCAGTGGAGGATGGCCCAGGTGCTTGGGCCCTGCACCCGCATGGGAGACCAGGAGGAAGCGCCTGGCTCCTGGCTTTGGATCAGCGTGGTGCGCTGGCCACGGCACGCTGGCCTCAGCGGCCATTTGAGGGTGAACCAAAGGTAAAGACCTTTCTCTCTGTCTCTCTCTCTCTCTCTCACTGTCCACTCTGCCTGTCAAAAAAAAAAAAAAGTATTTGTGTACCGGGATCATTGCCCGTAGGCGATAAAATATGCATCAGACGAGGAGAGAAGGCGGAAACCAGGCCGGGCTGTTCAGTGGCGAGAGTTTGGGTAACTTTCCTTCTTTCTTTATGCTTTTTTCTAAATTGGGCTTAATTCAACAAGCCGTTTTATAATAAATAAGGGTACACATCTTCAGTGTTGTCAAATTCATGTTATCAAGTTCATATGAAATGCTACTGAAAAATACAGTGTAAAAAAAAAAATAAGCAAACACTGCCATAAATTAGACCTGTGACAAAGACAGCAGTCCTGAGATCACCCAGCACGAGAAGGAAAGAAACTTTGCACGGGGGAATTAGTTCTCCATCCAGCCATGAGCTTTCGTGGTTCTGCCTCCTCCCACCCTGCCGTGGGCAGGTGGTGGTACAACAGTGATGGAGCAGCCTGGCCCGAGGTGACTCCGCCACCTGAGCAACGCCAGGCGAGCTGTCGCCTGCGGCGGCTGTGTCCCCACCACAGCTGATCTTCGCAGACAGAGAGCCAGGCTGCTCTCAGAGTCAGCAGCCCGGCAGGCCCAGCGGCAGCTTCCCACAGCCCACACCTGGGCACCGGCGCCCCTGCCCGGTGACCCGGGGTGGAAGTCTGGCTACCGAGGGCCCAGCTCCCCAGGATCAGGGGCGACCCGGAGCCCAGCCCGCGCCCCCTCGTGGTTCTTTAGCAAAAGTTTGAGGTTGTGTATGTTCCAAGTTCGTCCAGTTTCGAAACTCTAGGGCTGCCAGTGAAATCACAACACGTGAAGTTTCCCTCCCAGGGCCTGTCCGGGTGCTCAAGGTCCCTGCTGGGAAAGGCCAGCCTTGGTGGAGGAGAAGGAAGTGGCCTTGAACTTGGAGGAAGTTTGCAAGGTTGCTGTGTCCACTCTGTGGCAAGCTTCGTCCATGTGGAAACACATCTGGGGTCACATCTGCCCCACCCCTTCGCCCCTTGGCCTTCGGCCCTGGCCATACCCCAGCAACACAGAAGGAGCCAGAATAGCCTTGGGCTGAACCCTCTGGCCTCACCCTGAAACCTGACCCAGGGAGAGGGGACCCTGCCTCCAGGAACCAGGCTGCTGGAGACCGAAGAAAGAGGCACACTCAAAGCCTTGGGCAGGTGTCCTGGGCGTGGCCCCGTAGGGCAAGAACCCTCGGAGGAGGGAAGATGAGCCCCAGGAAGCCAGGCCGGGAAGGGCTCTGAGCAAGTGTGGGTCAGCTTGAGGGCAGGGCTGATGGAGGGCAGGGAGCTGTGGGCGGAGTCACAGAGGCTGGGCCGGGGGAGTACACAGTCAAGATGGGAAGCTTGGCACCCCGGTTCTGGTTCCCAGCCAAGAGTGCACCTCAGGTTCAGCTGGGACGTTCTGAGAGGCCAAGGCAGAGCCCTGCGTACCTGGGCCCCGTTAGCAGTTCCTTTCCAGCTGTGCTGAGTGCCCATGGCCCCAAACTTGATCTCTGTCCAACAAAGTGAGGAACACCCCTTCCCTCTTACCAATCCCGAAGCCCAGCTTCTCCAGCCTCAGGTTCCCAACCCCTAACCAGGCCCAAACCCACAGGTGGCGGCAGGAGAGGGCCACCATGATGTCCCCTCCCCAGCCAGCTCCCTGGTCCTCAGTCCAGCCAAGCCACACGGCAGTCTTTCCCAAAGGGCAACGAGAAGAATGACTTGAATTCCTGGGACCATCCCAATTCCAAACACACGGGGGCCCCGAGCCCTTGGACCCTCTCATTTGCCCCAGCATGAGTTGCCGATTTCCACGGCACAGTGGGCAGCGGTCAGCGTGGGGAGCTTGCCTTGAGCTGGAGGAGCCTGCCCGGGGGCTTGGCCTGGGAGCTCTCGCGGGCGGCTGCGGGGTCCAAGCCCTCGGCCCCCGCCCCTTCGCCCTTCCGTTGGGCCCTTGCGCTGCATTTGGTCTGCACCCAAAGTCTGCAATCTCTGTGAGCACAGGAGCTCCAGCCCATTCGGCCCCTCCTCCTGGCCCAGTGCGTGTACATCGAGGTTGGAGACACGCCTCCCGGGCTCAGGGACCACGTGCGTGTCCTGGCAACAGACACGGCCATCAAAGTCCTCAAAGGCCTCCAGTGTTAGGGGTGGGGAATCCCCAGCAGCCAGGAGGGTCCCACGGGTGGGCGACATCAGCAGACAGTGACTCGCATCTGGGCAGTCCGGCTCCTCCGCCTTCCACGGCCGAAGGGCTCCAGCCAGAGGAGAGCCGGCCTGGTCCCTGCCACACAGACCTGTCTTTGCCCGGTCCAGGTCAGCCCCAGCCAGCTGTCCCGAAGACACTCAGCGCTGCTCCGGGATGATTCTCCTAGAGATTCACTCCCTTCTCCCGGGCGGCGGTCCCCAGCCCTTGCGTCAGCCCCAGGGACGCCCCCTCTGCACAGAAGGGTGGCACTGGGGCAGCTCAGAGTTCTGCCTCCCACCTGGGGCAGCTCTGAGAACCAAAAGAGGCCACGCAGGGATGGGAACCAGCTGCCAAAAGTCCGCCCTGCCCTTCTACCCAAGGGGCTTTTTGAATGTTGCTACAGGGCCAGAGGTGCTGTAAGAAAAGTCTCCCCTCCTGTTTTCACTTCCTCTCCTCTCTCTCTCAACCCCGGGAAGGGGAAAATCCTAACCAAGATTAGATGACGTGTGAAAGGGACTAACAACATCTCCTGGCTGCAATTGAACAGCCTCTCTCGCAGCCGCCACGCAACCGGGTTCTGATGGCCCCAACCGCAGGCCAGGACGTATCACTGGGTCAGAACAAACTGTGGGTGGAAGAGACCTTGCCAGCCCTCTGGTCCAAGGTGCCACCACCGTGTCACCCTGTCAAAGGACCTCCAGCCGGGACAGGTGAGCAGTAAGCACCACCACCACAAGGCAGCCCTGCTGGGACACTGACTCAGGGTCATGCCCCATCCCGCTGGGCCTCACTGGGGGCAGTGGTGATATTTCAAGGCACACAGAACCCAGGGAGGCTCCAATCCTGCCCAGCCCACTCCGTTTCCCATAACAACTCCCAGGGGAGCCAGACCAAGGAACGGATGGAGGCAGGTGGGCACCAACGCAGCCATGTGAGACTCCAGGTGCCACCGTGGTTCCAGCTGTACCAGCCCCAGGGAGGCTGCTGAGCCCTGGGAAGTTCCCATCTGGGCTGTTCATTCACTACAGGGCCTTTTCTGGGGTGAGAGAGGGGCAGGCGCAGAGCATGAGTGGAGGGCTAGCAGGCCCCAACACCCAGTCCCACACTGGCTGCTCACGCTACCCTGGCCCACCACAATGAATACCGACCCTGACATCCAAAGATGCCACCCAAGCAGGCCCCCCTGGGCGGTGACCCCTTCACCAACTTCTCCACCTCCCGTCTTCTCCCTGAGGGTGTGGTCCCAACCTGAGTCCCTGTGGGCTCCCCAGAGCATGGTTCACAGTGGGAGTTGAGTAAATCCTGACGTTTATCTTTGCATCCCCAGGGCTGATACACACAGCTTATTACAGACTAGGGGCTGGGCCAGTACTCCTTGAATGGGAGGGTGGACGGATGCCAGGGCGATCACAGGGCCAGCATAGGCCGGACATGAAGATGGGTGCCCTATCTGACATCACTCATGCTGTCCCCAGGGCCTCCTGGCCACACAGCCATTGCCCCCTGAGGACCAGCTCCACCCAACATTCAGCAGACACTTCCTGGTGCTGGGGACACATCAGGGCACAGGACACAAAGGCCCCTGCCCCAGGCACTTTACCTCCGGGGGAGAAGGAGGCACTTGTATCTTTGATGTGGGAAAAGGACATTCCTTCATTCCTTTCCTTCACACCGCCTCCTTGCCCGCCCCAGGCCCCTGGCTCCAGCACCTCAGGGTGCTAGGACATCCCACTCCCTCCCAAGAGAAGCTGGTTCCCCAGGAAGGACTGGAGACCAGGCCGCCAGGTCACCTGTCCGTCACCAGGGACAGCTTGAGGGGCGGGGTCCTTTTGCTCCTTCGTCCTCAGACCTCACCCTGCCCTGGACCTTCCATCTTCATTAAAGTGACTTCAGTGGAGCCGCCCTTCCCGACTGGGTGACATGGAAGTGTCGTCATAGTCACCCTCGCCCTGGGCACCCAACGCTGTGTCTCAGGTGGCGTTGTCACCCATCTCCCCCTCAGGTGCGTGGCTTGCTTCTCTGGCTACCTGGTTTCCTGGCCAGGAGCCTGCTGGCCCTCCCACCAGTTTTGCCCAAGCATCGGAGCAGGCGCTGCTGACCTCCAGGACAGCTGCCTACTGGGAGGTGGGTGCTGCTCTCAGCAGTGCTGGGTGACGTGACTGTCTCACTCAGGCCTGGGGGCGGACGGGCACCCACAGGCTGGGAAAACCTCGCTCGTGCACGATGAGACCTGGCCAAAGCGGTTTCCTACAGAGCCAGGGACACATCACAGTCTCAATGAGGACTCATTAATTTGAAGAAAAAAAAATACATATATATACATATATATATGTATATATATATATATAAAATGCACCAGAGAACTCCATATATTTAAAGTAATCGTATGGTGGATTATTGCAAAGTGAAAAATCCTTTTTGCTTTTTTTCACAGCAGGTGACTGATCTGGGATGAAGTGAGTTGCCTCCCGTCTGGGTTAATGTTCCCTGCCTCCTCGCTCAAGCTGAGAAGCTGACGGCTCCATCACCCTATTTATTTTTTTAAGTTTTTATTTAATGAGTGCATTTTTTCATAGATGCAACTTTAGGAATACAGCGATTCTTTCCCTCATACCCCCCCCCAACTCCCCTCCCATCTCCTTCTTCATTGTGGTTCATTTTTAGTTTGACTTTATATACAGAGGACCAACTCCATGCTAAGCATAGGCTTCAACAGTTGGCACCCACGCACACACACAACATATAGAGTACAGTTTGGAAACAAAATTTGCAGTCAGTTCTCATAGTACAACTCGTTAGGGACGGAGGTCCTACATGGGGAGTAAGTGCACAGTGATTTCGGTTGTTCCTTTAACAACTAACACTCATGACGTCAGTGATCACCCGAGGCTCTTGCCATGGGCTGCCAAGGCTATGGACGCCTTCTGTGACCATAGACTCCATCGGTATTTGGACACGGCCATAAGTAAACTGGATGCTCTCTCCTCCCTTCAGAGAAGAGTACATCCTTCTTTGATGACCCTCTTTCCACTGAGGTCTCACAGAGATCCTCGGACCATCATCCTTTGCGTCAGCACAGCAGGAGGGAGCGCAGTCCACTGGACAGGCTGACAATTCTGCATTCCCTGGGGACTTTAAGGGACAGTGTTGGCAAGCAAAGCTACTGTACCGCCTGCGTTTCACAGTCACTAAGTTGTCTTCATTCTTTCGTGGCTTCTGCCAGTACCTTGTACTCAGCAGGCCCACCCTTTTCCTTATTATAATGCCCACTGATGAAGTCGTTGCCCGAAGCCAGCCATCATCACAAACACGAGTGTCCCAAGAGGAGCTGCAGAAGGTGGCCTCTCTCCTTGTGCGGCTGGGGGTGGAGCCGAGCCACTCTGCCTTAGAAAATAACAGTTCTGGGGCTGGTGCTGCGGTGTAGTGATAAAGCCGCAGCCTGCAGTGCTGGCATCCCATATGGGCGCCGGTTTGAGTCCCGGCTGCTCCACTTCCAAACCAGCTCCCTGATGATGGCCTGGGAAAGCAGTGGAGGATGGCCCAAGTCCTTGGGCCCCTGCACCTGCATGGGAGACCCTGGTTCCTGGCTTCAGATCAGCCCAGCTCTGGCTGTTGCAGCCATCTGGGGAATGAACCAGTGGATGGAAGACCTCTCTCTCTCTCTCTCTCTCTCTGCCTCTACTGGTCTGTTACTCTGCCTTTAAATAAATAAATAAATCTTTTAAAAAAAATAACAGTTCACAGAATCAGACTGTGTCCAGCTGAACACCTTTGTGAGAACACACCCCTTGCTCTTCTGGGCAAGAACATTCAGTTCTATTCCCATCTGGTCTTTCTTTTTCTTTCTTTTTTTGAAAATTTCATTTATTTCTTTATTTAGTTGAAAGACAGAGTTACAGAAAGAAAGGGAGAGACAGAGAGTGCTCTTTCATCTGCTGATTCACTCCCCAAATGGCTGCAATTATCAGGGCTGGGCTAGGCTGAAGCCAGGAGCCTAGAACTCCACCCAGGTCTCGCACTCAGGTGGCTGGGGTGCAAGCACTCAGGCCACCCTCTGCTGCTTTCCCAGGCGCATTAGCAGGACGCTGGATCCGAAGTGGAGCAGCCAGGACTCGAACAGGTGTTCATATGGGAGGTGGCTTACCCGATACTTGAATAAACCCGCCCCTGCGTGCACTCATTCAACAAAAGACGCTGATGAGACTCAAGACTTTAAAAAATGGTTGCCTAGGACAGGAACCCCCAACGAGACCCTCGTCTGCCCAGGTTTTCTCCTTCGAGCAGGGGCGGTCTTGGACACGGCGCTGTCACCCGCAGGTCTGCATTCCTAGGCTATCTCGTGAGATGCTTCTGTGAGGTCACAAGCACCTTGGGCATCGTTCTCTTCTTCCACTCACACAGCTCGGCACACGCCCTCAGACTCCGCGGCTCTCTAAACACAATGTGACAGGCTCAGTGAGCAGAGGCAAGCCGCTCTCTCCCAGGGACCAGGCTTGCTGTGCCTGTCTGCTCCCTCCCTGCTCTCTGGGCTGTCCGGGGTGATCAATCACTCAAAGTCACTGATCACTGAACATCAGCATCTCAATCAAAACCGAGAGGCGTTCGCCAAGCTCAACCTCCGCCTGTGGAACCGCAGCTGTCCTGGAGATCCGAGTTGGTCCAACGTGCATTGCACAGCTGGCTCGTGCTTGGGACCCTTCAAGACTTAGAAGCAACAGCCCAGTGTCCACCATCCCTGTCGCTGAACAAACGTAAAAAGAGAACATCCGCCCTCTCACACCCCCGGCCTCCCTCCTCCATGCCAGGACCTCCATTGCTCCCAGCACCGCACCCTGCGAAGGCATTTGGAAATGGGGTCTTTAAGTGGGGCATGAAGGTCAAAGAAGCTCATCTGGATGGGCCCCAGCCCACGTGACTGGCGTTCTTCTAAGAGGAGGTGATTGGGAGCCAGACCACATGGACCAGGCGAGGACCCAGCGGGAAGGTGGCTGTCTGCAAGCCCAGGAGGGAACCCTCCGGAGAAACCACGGCAGCCAGCGCCTCGAGCCTGGACTTCCAGCCTCCAGGCCTCCGAGGAAGTGAGCTTCTGACTTTGAAAGTCTGGGGGATACGGCAGCCCAGGCAAACAGAGATACCACCCCTACAGCCTCCCAGAGCCCAGCCAAGCCCACCGGGAAACCGGCCCCCACTCCAAGCCAGCCCTCCTCGCAGCTGCCCGGGCCTTCCTGTCGGGAGTGACTCCCCACCTTTCTCCCCTGCTGAGCATCTCAAAGACCAGATCCTGTCTCACTCCAGCCTGAAACCCCAAGAGCTACTTCCTGAAGAAGCCAGTAGGGGTCAGACCAGCTAGAGTTTGACAGCCTGCGCTGGTGCTGGGGGGAGGGGGAATGCGTGCAGGTTTGAGCACGTGTGTGCATAAGAGGTGTTGTGTACTGTATGTGTGCAGACGCATCTGTGTGTGTGTGTGTGTGTGTGTCCCAGGACAGCACCACCTCTTACCAGCTGTGACTGTGGGGACACTCACACCTCACACCTCACACCCAAGCCTTAAAAGTCTACCAGCATTCTTGTATGTGGTTGCCATAACAACCCAGCACCAAGGCTACATATTATTTCCTCCAGTTCTCAGGTGAGCTAGCCATCCCCCGAGAGGGTGGAGAACAAAACATCTGGTAACCACAGCAGCCAGAGATAGTGTGTGCCTGGCACCACACTAAACACTGCGTGCCTGTCCCCATTAATCCTCAAGAGGAGCCCATGGTTGGGGGAATCATTACTAGACCCATTTTACAGATGAGGAAATGGAGGTTCAGAGGGGTTGCCTGAGATCATGCAGCTGGAAAAGCATGAAACCCAAGCTTGTGCATCCACACGCTGCGAACCCGTGTGCCATGCTGCCCCTCCCCCACCCCCCAGGGCGAGATGGCGACAGAGGCTGCGTGGGTCTGCAAGGGCTTCTTGCATCGGGGGAGATGTGAGCCATGCCACTCAGTCGCAGCGGAGGGGAAGGGATGGCGTGAAGCCAGCCTTGCGCCATGCTGTCGCCACAGTGTCACCAGTCCGATGTAACTGCCCCATTCCACTGCCCACGCCCCTCGGGCCACAGCCTAGGCAAGTCGCTGGGCCAGAGGTGCAGGGGACAGAGGGGATGAGGGAGAGGTCCCTCTCCATCGGGAGCTGGCCCCCAGGGAAGGCAGACTGCTGATAACAAGGTGACCCAAGAAGATATGGATCAATTACATTGCCATTGATGCCTGGTCCTCCCGCAGGCTCAGGTGGGAGAGCCCCAGTCCCAATTCGGCCCCTAATTTCCTGAGATTTTAGGTCACTTCCAACGCATCCTGCGGCCTCAGCTTCCACACCTGGAAAGGGAGTCACCGAATCCGCACTGGAGAGTCTCCCACGGCCACGTCCAAGGACTCACACCCAACTGCCACTCTTGCAGGCCCACCCAGCGGTTCCGTGCCCTCGGGATCTCTACCCCTGCCACCTGAAATGAAGAAATGGCACGGACACGGCACCGATCCCATGGGTCACAGCCTCCCCGCTGGGAGGCTCACCAGGGTGGGGTTTACAGCGAGAGTACAGGATGGGGGCCGGCGGCAGCCCCCTCTGAATCCAGAGCTGGAGCCGCGTGGATCTCTGCTGACCGCTGTACCTCTTCCAGGTCAGCCTCCCCCTGCAACAGGCCCCTCCCTATGGGGCGCTCCGCTTGCTTCCTGGAGGACTCCAGAGGCCCGAGGCTGTCTTACGGGCCTGGCTCAGAGTCTCGGCCTGAAGGGCTCATGGGGAATGAGTGAGGACACTTCCCTGGCTGTGTCCAGCTGACCCACGCGAAGCCGCCTTGGGGTCTTGAGCTGAATCCGTACCTGGTCTCTTGTCTTTGTGTGACTCTTTAAAGATTCGCTTATTTACTTATTTGAAAGGCAGAGTGACAGACAGCAAGGGAGAGAAATCTTCCATCTGCTGGTTCACTCCCCAAACGGCCACAATAGCCAGGGCTGGGCCAGGCTGAAGCCAGGAGCCAGGAGCTCCATCCAGGTCTCCCACGTGGGTGCAGGGGCCCGGGCACCTGGGCCGTCCTCTGCTGCTTTCCCGGGTGCAGTCGCAGGGAGCTGCAGTAGAGGCAGAGTAGCCAGCCGTGCAGGCAGCAGCTTATCCGGCTGCACCACAACACCGTCCCCTGTATATGGTTTCTAAGTAATGGGAGAAAAATTCTATCTGCAGAGGAAAATCGTCCTTGTGGATTGAACCCTTCACCTTTCTCACTCCAGCCTCCAGGATTAGACATCCAAACACATCTTAGAAACGTCCTCTACAGGGCTGCCATCGGGGTGCAGGTTAACTGCTGCCTGTGGCCGACTCCTGCATTTCATGCGAGCGCTGGTTCGAGTCCCAGCTGCTCCACTTCCCAACCAGCTCCCTGCTAATGCTTCTGGGAAAGCAGCAGAGGATGGCCCACGTGCTTGGGCCCCTGCACCCATATGGGAGACCTGGATAGAGCTCCTGGCCTTGGTCTGGCCCAGCTGTGGCCATTGTGACCACTTGGGAAGTGAATCAGCAGATGGAAGATTCTCTCTCCCTCTCTCTCTCTCTCGCTCTCTCCCTCTGAAATTCTGCCTTTCAACTAAACAAAATAAATCTTAGGAAAAAAAAGTCCTCTACAATATGATCAATACAATCCCTTCTCAGGAAAGCAAGGGAGGAAGGGGGCTCCCCCTCCTAAAGTCTCCCCCACAGGCTGCCCAAGCACACCAGCCCACCCCCCCCCCCCCGCCACTCTCCACATCCGCTCACACAGCACATCAAAGGGCTGGGGTTCTGGAAGAGAACTTTACCTTCCTGCCTGCTGCAGAACCCAAGAAGACGCAATGAGAGAGAAAGGTTTCCCACACACCAGAGCCTGTGCCAGGCGAGCCTCCTCCCTGGGGCTGAGCAGGAAAACCCAGTCGGGCTGCCCTTCATTCAATGCCACAAGAAAAAGCACCCAAGGGGCCCGTGCTGTGGAGCAGTGGGTTAACGCCCTGGCCTGAAGCACTGGCATCCCATATGGGCGCCAGTTCAAGACCCAGCTGCACCTCCCATCCAGCTCTCTGGTATGGCCTGGGAAAGCACTCATGTGGGAGACCTGGAGGGTGCTCCTGGCTCCTAGTCGGCGCAGCTCTTGCCATTGCGGCCAATTAGGTAGTGAACCATCAGATGGAAGACCTCTCTCTCTGTCTGCCTCTCCTCTCTCTGTGTAACTCTTTCAAATAAATCTTTAAAAAAAAAAAAGTTCATAGGAAATAGCAAATGTTTATGTGGCAGATCCTGTTAGCTTCCTACTAAACAGCCGTATCTCCTTTAAAAAAGAGAGGGAGAGAAGAAAAAAAAAGAAAAGGAAAAAGCACCCAGGCCACTGTCACTCACACCCGTGATACACATCGTGGCACCTGCTCAGCATGGCCTTGTGCTCTGGGATTCAAAGATGAACCCAGGTCCTAGAGGGGGAAGGAAGACGTCTTCTTAGCTCTCTTCTTTCTCACCCCCCCACTTCCGGCTCCACCACGTCACCCTGGGATCAGGAAGGGGGACAAGCTGTTGTTGAGCCAGCTTGGAAGAACCACTGGGTTGGGTGGCTGGCTGCCCTATCAGCTAAGATCCCGGTGGAATCAGAGAAGTTTGGAGTCCGCAGCGATCTTCCGGCAGCACTGTTTAGGATCGGGCTCCGAGGAAGGGACAAGCCAGACAAAACCAGACACAACACCGGCTCCGCTGGAGAAAAGGAAGTGATGGGAGCACAGAAAAGATGCAGGCAGCAGGGTGATGCTGAGACAGACAAGCAAGTGGGGGAGAAGGGCAACCTCAGGCCCCAGGCTCCGTGCAAGGGCCCTGGGGCCGGGTTGGGGGCTGGGAGTGGAAAGCAGCTGTCCTCTGCGGATGGGGCTGTGCAGGGGGCAGGTGGAAGGGTTGATTAAGTCTGTTAAACTCATGCAAAGCCCACCCCACCCCCAACAACAATGTGGTCACTCAAGTGCCGCCCAGGCCCTCTGTGGATTAGGAGCCAACACGGAGCCCCCGGTTCCAGTCCCGGCACCGCGCCTTGCCCGCTCTGATTCACTTTCTGCTTCCTCACGTGGGAACCGAGGGACTCTGGCAGCCCTTTGCTGCGAGGATAAAACAGACAAGCGTTGTGAGGCCCTTGATCCGCGCTTCTTAACCGCCACCAGCGGCGCGGGGTCCTGCCGATCCACCGCGCAGTACAAACGGCCCCCGCCCCACCTTAACCTCAGCCACAGCTCCATCCTCCGGAGAAGGGAAGACGCCTGATAGACTCAGATCTGCAGCATCGGGGCAGACTTCAAAGGACCAGGGAGAAGTCGAGTCTGTGAGAGAGGAAAGAAGAAGAAAGGACTTGGAAAGGATGCCACCCCCGGACAGGAACAGGCAGGGACTACCGGCTGCCAACGCGGGGCCAAGAGGGTCCCAGAGGACGGAGCTCGCCAGCTGCAGTGCAGGGAGCCCCCGGAGGCACAGGCTTCAAGCGCGTGCTTGTGAGAAATACAGAGCTGCAGACCCGCCCCTCCCTGAATTGGAACTTGGATGTTTTCTTTTCTTTCTTTTGGACAGGCAGAGTGGACAGTGAGAGAGAGAGTCAGAGAGAAAAGTCTTCCTTTTTGCTGTTGGTTCACCCTCCAATGGCCGCTACGGCCGGCACACCGCGCTGATCTGAAGCCAGGAGCCAGGTGCTTCTCCTGGTCTCCCATGGGGTGCAGGGCCCAAGCACTTGGGCCATCCTCCACTGTACTCCCTGGCCACAGCAGAGAGCTGGCCTGGAAGAGGGGCAACCTGGACGGAATCTGGCGCCCCGACCAGGACTAGAACTTGGGGTGCCGGCACCACAGGTGGAGGATTAGCCTAGTGAGGCGCAGCGCCGGCCTGAACTTGGATGTTCACAAGACCCTAGGTGCCCCCTGTGCTCCCCAGACTCTGAGCCACGTGCACTCAGCCCCAGGCTTCTCCATCCTGGCTGCACACGGGAATCCCAGTGCCGCGACCGTGTCCCAGAACAGCCCAAGTCATGGTCAGGTTTACGGCTCACCAGGCACTTCCAATGTGGGGCGGGAGCTCCAGGTCAGGAAACTAAGGCCCAGAGGAGTCAACAGGCCTCACATGGCAAGTGGCGGTGCGTGGGGGCGAGCCCAGGCCCTCCACTCCAGGGCTGTCTCCGCGGCACTTGCCTGTCCCACAGCAGAGGAAGGGGAATGGCAGGTCGGGGCAGGGGGGGGCAGTAGCACACCTCCCTTTAGGGCTTGGCTTCCTGGGGATGTGCGGGACCTGACGCCTTTGGATGGCCTGATGGATGGCCATGGGGACCGGCCTCTCCTGGTGGCAGGTGACTGGAGCAGCCCCCACCCCCACCCCATCATCCAGCCAGCCCAGCCCCACCATCCCCACAGCCCCCGTGTCTTCCCAGAGCAGCCCGGGACTGTCCCCTCACCCAGGCCCCACAATTCTCAGAACTCAGGTGAAGTTTCTGAGCCCCACCACCTGAGCTCCCGGCTCCTCTCAGAACCGCCGGGACGGGCCCGCTCGCAAGTCAGCAACCGCGACAGTCTCGAAACCATTGGGGCTAGAAGCTTCCTCGTGACTTGTTTTTGCTCTCTTGTCAGGGTTTTGGGTGTGTGTGTGTGTGTGTGTCTTTCAAACCTTTGATTGTCTCCACGTTGTGACTTTTTCAGGGGTGTTTTTGAAGTGGCTTTTTGTTATTCTGCCTCCACTCGCTCATCTTTCTCAGCAACCGTGGAAAACACACGACCCATTCTGTTCTCCAATGAGCACTTGGAATCCGTGTCAACAGCTCCCCTGCTGCCTGACCAGGCTGACCAGGTGGGAGGGACCTGGGCCTGCAGAGCCCTTGAAAACACACACACACACAGCCCATAGCTGCCCCGGGCTCCAAGAGCAGGGGGCAGACACAGGAGAGCAGTAAGAACTTTCTAGGCACACGTTCGTGCTCTACAAGGGGTCTTCCGAATGTTCATAGAAAACGAGTATCATGAAAAAAAAATATGAATGATTTCAAAAAAACTTACACCAAAATACACGTGCTTCTTATTGGGAGAGATCGCACTCACATTTGCTGGTTCGCAACAGCCAGGCCTGGACAAAGCCAAAGCTGAGCACCAAGAACTCCATCCTGGCTCCTACGTGGGTGCGGGGCCCAGTTATTCACCCTGCCTGCAAAGGTCTGTATTAGCAGGAAACCAGCGTCCGGAGCCCGAGCTGGAACACGGGCATCTGAACCACCAAGCTAGCCTCCCACCCCTAAGCTTGTCTTTGAAATCCACGGTTTCACCAGCTTTTTGAAGTGCCTGCATTTGACAGCCCCAGCGGGTCTGTTCCGCAGCCCTGGCTCGGGGAGGAATAGGGGCCTTTTCCTTCCACGCGCCCTGGGCCTCCTAGAAGGAGCACTGCAGCTGGCCGGCGCCGCGGCTCACTAGGCTAATCCTCCGCCTTGCGGTGCCGGCACACCTGGTTCTAGTCCCGGTCGAGGCACTGGATCCTGTCCCGGTTGCCCCTCTTCCAGGCCAGCTCTCTGCTGTGGCCAGGGAGTGCAGTGGAGGATGGCCCAAGTGCTTGGGCTGTGCACCCCATGGGAGACCAGGAGAAGCACCTGGCTCCTGGCTTCGGATCAGCACCGGCCGCGGTGGCCATTGGAGGGTGAACCAACGGCAAAGGAAGACCTTTCTCTCTGTCTCTCTCTCTCACTCTCCACTCTGCCTGTCAAAAAGAAAAAAAAAAAAAAAAAGAAGGAGCACAGCAGCCTTTCTGGTCTCCTTTCCCAAGAACTGCTGGGTAGAGCTTGACCTGCACTGGCCAGCGTGGTGGCCGCGTTTAACCTCAGGAGACTCACGAGCACCCAAGATGTGGCTATTGCACCAGAAACTCAATGTTTCATTCTACTGAGTTTCACTTAATTGAAATGACCACCAATGGCCAGGGCCACTGGCCATTGCACTGGACAGTGTGATTGGGGTTCTCAGATGTGGCTGCATGTGCAAACCGCTCAGGGAGCTTCAAGACACAGACCAGGGGCTGCCCCTGGCCATGCTCACTCCCTGCCTCGCAGGCCGAGCCGCCCAGGGATCCAGTGTCAGCCGGCCCAAGAACGTGAGCCCCGGAGGACTCCCCACGGCCCCCGCTGCTCTTGGTTTGGACTCCATCCTACACACTGGTTTGGTCTCCACTTGGAATTTAAAGACCAAAGAGTTTGCTTAGAAAATCAACTCCAGGCACTTTATTAATTTTTTTTTATTTGACAGGTAGAGTTATATAGAGAGAGACAGAGAGACAGAGAGAAAGGTCTTCCTTCCTTTGGTTCACTCCCCAAATGGTTGTTACGGCCGGCGCACTGCACCAATCCGAAGCCAGGAGCCAGGTGCTTCCTCCTGGTCTCCCATGCGGGTGCAGGGGTCCAAGCATCTGGGCCATCCTCCACTGCACTCCTGGGCCACAGCAGAGAGCTGGACTGGAATAGGAGCAGCTGGGACTAGAACCCGGCGCCCATATGGGATGCCAGCACCTCAGGTGGAGGATTAACCAAGTGAGCCACGGCGCTGGCCCCCAACTCCAGGGGGTTTCTCCATGTTCTCCATGTTCATTATAGCAACTTGAGAAAAATTCAGAGAAGCACAAAGAAGAAAGTGAAAGTCCCCTGAAATCCCACCACCAGGGGGTAGAGGGTTAAAGCTTTCGGTGCATGTCTTCCCAGACATTTTCTCATGGATAAATTCTTCTTTTCTAAAAATTAATTTATTTATTTGAAAGGCAGAGCAATGGGGTGGGAGGGGAATCTTCCACCTACTGGTTCACTTTCCAGAAGGCCACAATAGCCAAGGCTGGGCCGGGGGAAGCCAGGAGTCTGGTATTCCATTTGGGTGGCAGGGGCACAAGCACTTGGGCTGTCTTCTACTGCTTTCCCAGGTGCATTAGCAGGAAGCTGGATGGAAAGTGGAGCAGCCAGGACCCGAACAAGCTTTTTTTTTTTTTTTTTTTTTTTTTGACAGGCAGAGTGGATAGTGAGAGAGAGAGAGACAGAGAGAAAGGTCTTCCTTTTGCCGTTGGTTCACCCTCCAATGGCCGCTGCGGCCGGCGCATCGTGCTGATCCAAAGCCAGGAGCCAGGTGCTTCTCCTGGTCTCCCATGCGGGTGCAGGGCCCAAGGACTTGGGCCATCCTCCACTGCCTTCCCGGGCCATAGCAGAGAGCTGGCCTGGAAGAGGGGCAACCGGGATAGAATCTGGCGCCCCAACCAGGACTAGAACCCGGTGTGCCGGCGCCGCAAGGCGGAGGACTAGCCTGTTGAGCCATGGCGCCGGGCCCCGAACAAGCATTCTAATATGGGATGCCGGCATCGCAGGCTGTGGCTTAGCTGACTGGGCCATAATGCCAGCCCCGGACAAATATTCTTACATCATCAATTGTAATGGCTATATGCTATTCCATCATACATACAAGCCACACAACTTATTTATCCCTATCATTATTACTACTCTCTCCGTTTAGCCATCAATTTTAAAAACGTTGATCTGAATATAATAATAGTTATATATTTATTTTGAAAAACATTCAGTAAGGTCTTGGGAGAGAAGAGAAATCAGATCAAATGGCACGCAAAGTTCTAAGATTTCTCTTCAATAGTAGCCAAATTTGTCTCCTGAAGAGTTGGCCCATTTCGGTTCCTACCAACACAGCACATTTATGCCGGCATGAGGGATGGAACTTTTCAAATTATACAAAGTTTGAGAAAAAAAAATCTTAAATCACCAATACACAAGTCTTTGGTCCCAAGTCCAACACACGTTTAATGCGCACTGACCGTCCAAGCGCTGCCCCAGGTGCTGGCAACAAAGAATGGAGTGGAAGGGGCGAGGGAGGGCTCGGTTTAAGTCAGAAGAATACAGCAGTGCTGGGAAGGTAAGAGGCTGGTTCTGGTGCCGCCAAGCAGGAAGAGCAAGTGGCGTTCGGCAAAGGCCCGGAAGCATGGAGGCGCGGGGATGGGAAGGGGAGCCGTCTGCCTCCCGCGGCCCCTGCGTCTCTCAGCCCCTCCAGCTGGGGAGCCCCAGATCTGTTCAGGGGCTCTTACTACAGCTGCAACCCCTCCCCCTGCTTACTTGTCGTTGGCTGGGAGGCACACATTCGCCTTCAGAGCCTGCGGGTTCCAGGCAGAGGCAAGCCTGGTGAGCTGAGCCCCTTTGGTAGTACTCACTCCTTTTTTAAAAGCAACATTTCAGGCCAGCGCTGCGGTGTAGTGGGTAAAGCCACCGCCTACAGTGCTGGCATCCCATATGGGTGCCGGCTCGAGTCCCAGCTGGCTCCACTTTCAATCCATCTCCCTGCTATGGCCTGAGAAAGTAGTAGAAGATGGCCCAAGTGCTTGGGCCCCTGCACTCAAGTGGGAGACCCAGAAGAGGCTCCTGGGTCCTGGCTTCGGATTGGCCCAACTCCGGCTGTTGCAGCCATCTGGGGAGTGAACCAGAGGATGGAAGATCTCTCTGTCTCTATCTCTCTCTGCCTCTGCCTCTCTGTAACGCTGCCTTCCAAAGAAACAAATATATATATATATATATATATTTTTTTTTTGAAGAGCAACATCGACTTGTCATATTCTGTCCATTTTATACAAAGAAGAGCTAGAGAAACCAAGTTCCAGGGGCAAAGCTCAAGGCAGGCTGGATTCCCCAGGCCTCTGCTCTGCTGATATTGGGAGGACCAGGCCAGCCCTTTATAAAGGAGGAAGCAGGTTCGAGTCCCGGCTGTCCTACTTAGGCCCTGGGCTGGGTCACTTCTCACTGTGCTATAAATCAGTGGGTTGTAAAAAGGGTGAAAAATTCCGTGTGGGGGAAGAGGGGAAGGCATTTGGTTAAATAGTAATAATAGTAACAGTAGCCTGTGAGTCCCATCGGTGTGGGTCCTGACCCCTCCCCACCTTCTCTCTTTTCCAGGGTCACTGTGACCCACAAACCGAGCCTCCCGGGGCCAGCACTTCAGGAATAACACCCGTCTCAAGACGCCCTCCCGGGGGCCACTCCCTGTAACATGGGTTAAGGAACTTGCCCAGCGCACTGCTGGAGGCATGACAGCCACGGGACCTCTGGAACCCACTGCCCTCCCGCCCATTCCCCAGGCCTGCGCCGTAACGTCACGGCCGGATGGAATCCCCCTCCCAGCCCTTGCGTCCCCCTGCCCCCTGCTCGCTGACGCATGCTGTCCCTGGAGAGTCCCCCACATCATCTGTCTGCTGAATGAAAACAAAAACAACACAGAAAAAAATACCCAACCTTCCCCCTCACCACCCCCGCCCCCTCAACCGAGGGACGCCCACGGCTCCGGCTTCTTCGTTTCAGATACTAGAAATGAAATGGCCTTTCTTTTTTTATTTATTTATTTTTTTTAAATCTTCTCACTTCTGCTATTCGCCCAGAACTGCCTGCCGGGGACCTCAGCACTGAAGCCATCATGATTCAAGTTTATTTTTGGATTTCTCAGCTGTGGCGCTCTACTCTACCCGGTGCCAGTAGGGACCGGGCTGATTCAGTCAACAAGAGGAGGGAGGAGGAGGAGGAGCAGGAGGAGGAGGGGAGGAAGGCGGCCTGCCCGGGCCAGGAGGCTCGCCTAGGTGACTTCATGCCATCCTCACGGCGGCTCTTAGGGATGACAGCCAGGGGTGACATTTTCCCGGAGCCCGAAACCGAGGGTCTACGTAATGAAACAACTTGGTCAAAGCCAAACCAGAACTCAGAAGCCAGCGTTCTCTGGGCTCGTTTCTCCTCCCCCGCGTCCTCTCCCTCTCTCTCTCTCTCTCAATCTCTCTCGCTTCTCTCTTCCCCACAGCAAAGCCACACCGCACTCTCTCTGCCCCAGCCACCTCCTGTACTTTGCCCTTTGCTGCTTTGCAACAAGAACAGTGCCAACCAAAGAAGGTTCTGGAAAAAGTAAGTTTTGGTTTGGTTTGGCTCTCCCCCTCCCCCTCCATGGAGTAGCATGTGCTTCTTTCCGACCCATTTAAGTGACAGAGCCCTGGCCTCCTGGCATCCTGCAGGGGAGGGGAGCGAGCACGGGGCCCCACTTTCCAACGGCAGTGACTTGGAGCCGCACATGTCGGGATCTGAATCCCAGCCTGGACACTGAAGGCCCTCACGCATCCCCAAGTCACAGCCCCCTTGTCAATCCACTGCCAGTGATTCACACCCCGCCACGGGGTGGCTGAGAGACCCCGGATGACATCAGGTGAGGGAGGGGCCACGATGCTAGCACAGGGTGGCATCCGATAAACGGTTCCTTCCTCTGCCCCCTGCTCGGGAACGGGGTACAGCCAGGCCGCTGGCCCGCCAAGAGCTTGGGTCACTGTCCCTGAAGAGGCTGCTCCCCCTCCTGTAGGGCTGCCTGCGGCAGTGTCACAGGATCCCGCCTTCCACGTAGACTGTCACAGAAAACAGGTCCCCTTCCGTTTCAGAACAGGACACTAACATAACAAATGCCTGTTTTCATAATACCTCAGAGGTCACGCTCAGATTTGCAGTCCCCTTTCCCTGTTCCCCAGCCTGCACCCCTGCGCTCCATCCACAGCCCCCAGAGACAGCAGCCCTGGGCCACCGCCAGGGGTGCACACAGCAGCCGCGCAGTCGGCCCCAGGGGAGGATTTTCCCAAGGAAGGGACCCAGGTGGGTATGAAAGTGGCTCAGGGCTCTCAGGACAGGGGCACTCAAGAGAGAGGGACATGGGCCTGCCGTGGCCCATCTGTGACCTGACGAAAGGAGGGGCAGGCAGCACAGCCACGGACAGGCCTGGGAGGCGTGGGCCTCCTCCACCTGCACCTGGCCAAGGGGCTGTCCACCTGCCACTCTAGAAGGGAACGCAGGCCGCGAGCTGAACCCACGAGACTCGCCCCGTTCTCCCTCCGGAGCGAGGCCCTAAAGCTGACATTTTCAGGAAACCCTAGTTCTGACCACTTCCAGCCTTTTGCGCTGATCTGTGTTTTTCTCCACGCCAGGACAGGGCCCAGGAGGCCGGAGTCCAAGGTGCATGCCTGGGCATTTTCACAGTTGTGAGGGGCGGGGAGAGGGCTTGACTACAAAGGGGCCTGCGGGAATTTGGGGAGGGGAGTGTCGCATCCTGCCTGAGGTAGTGGCGACACGACTGTAAGCACTTGTCTTTAAAAACCTAGAACGTATGCCAGAATGGCTGAACCTCACTGCATGTACATTATATCTCCAAAAATGACTGAATAAAAACGCTTTGCTCCAAACAACATTTTAAGAAAGGACCAGGATCTTAAAGGGGCAGATGCTCAGGCGTCTAGTTACCTTGCTTCGGAAGCACCCTCAGGGCGAGCCAAGGCCTGGGCCTCTGCCACACCCATGGCCCCCCAGCCATTCTTCAGAGGATGTTCCCTGGTTATTGTCCTGCCTCCCCAGGCCAAAGTCAAGAACTCAAACTCCCAGACACCCCCGCGGCTAGGCCCCGGGCATGTGACCCGCTCTCCACCAACCATCAGAAGCACTGGTGTAGACGGCAGTGGGAGCGGCTGCTGTGTGGACAGCAGGGCTCCAGGGCTTCTCTTTTTGCTGGTGTGAAGGGGGCAGAGGCATGGGCCCCCGGGACTTTCAGGGTTTGTGAAATTGAGTTCCTGGTTAGTGGCGAGTGCGGCGGTCCCGGGGAAAGAGGGTGGAGGAGGGGAGTTCCACTCCTGCCTGCTGCCGCTCACTGTGAAGTGCCCTCGGGAAACTCCTTGACTTCTCTGGGTCCCTGTTTGTCCTCTGCAGGGAGGACCCCAGGCGCTTACCTCACATGGTGGCTAGAGGCTCAGCGAGGTGACGCAAGGTCTGGCATACAGAAAGTGCAGCGTGAGGACCGAGTCCTGTTTGTCCTCAAACAACCCGTGAGGCTCTCGACGTCCGTATGCATGTAGGCTGGGCTGTGGCTTCTCATCCAGCCTGGGAGCTTGCCCAGAACAGGGACTCCCTGAGCTGCGCTCAGAAGCCAAGGCTGACCCTGGAGACATGCCCTACTAAGTGTCCCTCCCGGCCATATGATGGAGTGGCCATCACGGGGGCTTTTCAAAGGGGTCATGGAGCATGTACCCTATTATTCTGTTTTTTGTTCTAGGATCCCTCACATTTCAAGAGTCCTAGGGAGGGCCTATTTGGGGTCAAATCGACCAAGCTAAGCTTCACACACTTTGGTTGAGCACCAAGAATATGCCAGTTTCTGAATTGACGATCTAATGATGCCACTCGCTTGTAACCTTGAACTGGAGAATGACCCGTGCACAGGCAGGATGCAGCTACGGGGGCAGGATTTGGAAGGCTGAGTTGAAACTTTGATGGAGGAAGAAGGTGCCAGAGGCACCTTGGCCTGAGAGAAGGACACACAGAGCATCTCGGACGAATGACAGTCACACAGCGCTTTGGGGATCCCCAGGTTGGCCCAGCACGGTTGCAGCACAAAGTGGGTGCAGGCAGAAGTGAGGCGCTAGAGGCCAGAGATCAGATGGGCTGGGTGAGAAGGGCTTTGAATGCCATGGAAGGCGGCCTGGGAGGCGGTGCTGCGGACACCGTCTCCTTGACAACCACCTGGGAAGCCACAGGTGGTCTCAGGCCTCTCCTTTTTTGACGGATGCGCTACTAGGATTTCCCAGCTGTGTGCCACCTGTGCTTCCCTGAGCCCAGGCCCCTCCAGGGGGTGATCCGTGCAGTCTCCAGAGGTGAGGCCAGGGAGGACAGCCCAGGGCATTGGGCTCGATCCCCAGGTGTGGGAGCGAGAGGAAAGGGCCGCATGGAATACGGTGGCCAAACCGAGTCGTGAACCCCACGGTTCGTTCCCCTGTAGCAGACGGCCTCAGGCCACACAGCTGGCTTTCTCCTTCAGGTGTGGGAGGCCCAGCGCTGATTCAGTGGTGGGCGGTGGGCATTCTGCTTGGAGGCCAATCTCACCCTTTCCGCACCTGCTCTCACCACGGAGGTTATTTCAGGCCAAACTTCCGCCTAGATGAACAGTCACCAGAGAGTTCAACCTCAGGTGTCACTGGGGGCCAGAGAAGCTGGAGTGATGGTGGGGGCTGTAGCCCTCCATAGCCTAGGGCTCTGGCCCAGAGCTGCTGGGGACGGTACGCGGTGTGGCCAGCCCCACCCTCTCCAGCTGGCCGGGACCTGAGCTGCAGCTAGCTGAGCCACCGGGAAGCGTGGACGGCTCGCCTGTGCTTTCCCTTTCAGGCTCTCTCAGACCACGCTCACCTGCCCGCACCCTTCGCTCAGGGAGCTTGGCCACACGAAAAACACAGCCACACAAACCCCTCCCTCTCGGTGCCCGACAATGAACCCACGCAGCAAAACAGGAAGCATCTTCCTGTCAGGCCAAACCCACTGTGCTCTCTGCCTGCACGTGTCCTGACGAGTGCAGGAAACCGCCACCCGGCCATGGCAGCAGGTGTCAGGGTGACCAAGGCGGCCCACCTGCCCGGACCCAGCCCACCCCCCTCCTCCCTCAACCTGGCCACGCCCTCACCTCACACCTGGTGGTCCTCTCCCTCCCTGATGAAGACCACAAAAGGACCCGAGTCTTTAAGAGATTGTAGTCTCGGGGCCCAGCGCTGTGGCATAGTGGGTGAAGACGCTGCCTGCAGTGCCGGCATCCCATGTGGGCACTGGTTCAAGACCTGGCTGCTCCACTACCGATCCAGCTCTCTCCTATGGCCTGGGAAAGCAGTGGAAGATGGACCAAGTGCTTGGGCCCCTGTATCTGTGTGGGAGATAGCTGGAAGAAGCTCCTGGCTCCTGGTTTTGGATTGGCCCAGCTCCAGCCATTTTGGTCATTTGGGAAGTAAACCAGCAGGTGGAAGACTTCTCTCTCTGCTTCTGCCTCTCTGTAACTCTGCCTTTTGAATAAATAAATAATTTTTTTAAAAAAAAGAGAGACTGGCCAGCGCCGCGGCTCAATAGGCTAATCCTCCGCCTGTGGCGCCGGCACCCTGTGTTCTAGTCCCGGTCGGGGCGCCAGATTCTGTCCCGGTTGCCCCTCTTCCAGGCCAGCTCTCTGCTGTGGCCCGGGAAGGCAGTGGAGGATGGCCCAAGTGCTTGGGCCCTGCACCCGCAAGGGAGACCAGGAGAAACTGGCTACGGATCAGCGTGGTGCGCCGGCCGCAGCACGCCAGCCACAGTGGCCATTGTGGGGTGAACCAATGGAAAAAGGAAGACCTTTCTCTCTGTCTCTCTCTCACTGTCTACTCTGCCTGTCAAAAAATAAAAAAAATTTTAAAAAGAGAGATTATAGTCTCCCTCCAAATATAATTCCTACTACTGACCAGGAGACACAAAATGTACATGCACGCTGAAATGTAAAAAGTCTGAAGCCGCCTCACCAGTATTGGGCATCGCCAGCTGGCTGGGGCCCTCAATCCGTGGCAGACCTGCCTGTGGGGTTACCCAGCACTGGTGGAGGCTCACGGTCTCTGGTTTCACATGGGGACAGATCGCTCCCAAGTGACGTGAAACAGGGCTTGGCGGTGGGGCCACAGATGAGAGGTGTGATCTTGGACTTTGCCTGCTGAATTGCAAGCCCAGAGGGTGGAAGCCGCTGGTCACTCTGGGTGGATGGAGCCCAGGGTTTCCCACGCAAGAGACCCAGGGCTGGGTTTCTGCATGACTGGCTCCAGACACCTCGGGGGCTGGCTGCTCTGCTGGGTCTCTCCGGGTCAGAGACTTCTCTAGGGGTCTCAAGACTCGCCTGGTTCTTTGGAATGGTAACGGGGGCTGAGTTCACAGTGCTCAGAGAGGCAGGTGGGCTGCCTGCTGCAAAGCTGATTCAGGTCCTCTCATTCTCAGAAATTTTGTTCATGGCTGGGGGGGACTCCCCCAAAGGACAGCGGTGCTTCTCCCAGAGAACAGGGTGGAGGGGCCGTGAGCCTTGGCTGGAGGCTTTTTTCCATGGCCTGAGCCCTTGGGTCCATGCCCAGCGTCAGCAGACAGTACAGAAAAACCCCTTAGCTTGGGTCCAAAGGTCAGGTCACTTCTTGTCTCTCAGGTCTCAGTTTCCAGACACAGAATGGGAACCTACCAGTCAGGGCAGGACCCTGAAGGTTAAGTGAGACATGAGATTGTGCTTGGAACTACGGAAGCCCCACCCAACCTGCAGACATATGCCCCGTGGATTGGGAAGCTCCAGCCCAAGTACAGGTACAAGTGCTTGGTGAGTGTGCACTGGCTGAGTGGATGGACAGAGTGCCTCAGCAGACGGCCAGCCCCGGGGACCCCTTCTCTGTGCACCATCTATTTCACACATCAGAGCAGAGGAGAGAGAATGACTTCAAAGATGTGGAGATGGCCAACGATAGCTCATGTGCCAAACACAGCCAAACCACTGAGCGGGGAGCAGAGGCCGTGTCAACCCCTGAGAGTCGGCCGGGTTAAAGAGTGCGGCCCTCCCTGTCTCCTCAGTGTGGCCCCCAGACAGCGAGCAACCAGTTTGAGGTCAGCTGAACCGGACTTCAGGCCTTGGCAGCCCAGCCAACCATTGGCCAGCACCTCCTTTCCACACCTGAGTCTCTCCCACCCCCTCGACTGTCACTTCGCAGCCTGGTCGCTGCCTTTGTGCTCCTGTGTCCTGTAGCTCCTGCTTCATTGTGCCATAATTTTTTTAAGGATTTATTTATTTATTTGAAAGGCAAAGCTGCAGAGAGAGGAGGGGAGAGAAAGATCTTCCATCCGCTGGTTCACTCTCCAAATGGCCACGACGGCCGGAGCTGAGTCGATCTGAAGCCAGGAGCCAGAAGCTTCTTCTGTGTCTCCCACAGTGGGTGCAGGGGCCCAAGGTTCTTGGGCCATCTTCTACTGCTTTCCCAGGCCACAGCAGAGAGCTGTGTCAGAAGTGGAGCAGCTGGGACACCAACCGGCGCCCAAATTGGATGCCAGCACTGCAGGCGGAAGCTTAGCCTGCTACAATGCCACAGTGCCAGCCCAGGCTCTTTGTTCATCTCCAGCACTGCTATGGACGGAATGAGCTCTCTCCCCAGATTCCTATGTCAGCGCGCTGACCCCGCCCCACCCCACCCCCATGACCACATGTGGAGATGGGTTTAAGGCTAAACAAAGAGGTCATCAGAGTGAGCTCCTGCTCAGACAATATCCAAGTGCCTATTAGAAAAAATTCCAGGGTCCAGCACTGTGGCATAGTGGGTCAAGCCTCTGTCTGCAGCGCTGGCATCCCATAGGGGCACCGTTTATATCTCGGCTGCTCCTCTTCCGATCTAACTCCCCGCTATGGGCTGGGAAAGCAGAAGATGGCCCAAGTCCTTGGACCCCTGCATCTGTGTGGGAGACCCAAAAGAAGCTCCTGGCTCCTGGCTTTGGATCTGCACAGCTCCAGCCATTTCAGCCATTTGGGGAGTGAACCAGCAGATGGAAGACCTCTCTCTGTCTCTCCCTCTCTCTGTCTGTAACTCTGCCTCTCAAATAAATAAATAAATCTTAAAAGAAGAAGGCGGAAGAGAAGGAAATATTCCAGAGAGCGCGCTCACTCTCCTCACACACACCTAGGAAATGTGGAAAGGCCGTGGGAGGAGCCAGCGAGAAGGCATCTCCTGCAAGCCAGGATCAGAGCCCTCACCAGAGCCTGACCCTGCAGGTCTGACCTGGGCTCTCCGCCTCCAGAACTGTGAAGAAGTAAGTTCTATTGCTCAGATCACCAACCTGGGATATTGTGTGCCGGCAGCCATGCAGGCTAAGACACCTGCAACTCTCCACGTAAGCCAGACGAGAGCAAGCCCAGCACAGCCGTGTTCACCACATAGTTGGTGAATGGACACCTGAGTCACTCCAAAAGCAAAGCGAGTGTTAATCCGCTCCAGGCCCTGGGCAGAAGGGTGCTTTTTTCCCGGCCGGGACACAAGTCTCCAGCTGCTGAGAGCAGAATCTAGAGTAGGTTCCCAGCAAAGCAAACGCAAAAGACAAGGGAGAAAGGCAATCCCTGGGCAGGGGCGGAGGGGACAGCCACCTCCTAGGAGGAGGTTGAACTCAGTCAATCACCTTGCTATGCACCTGCTTCCCAGGTGGTCATTAGGGAGCAGCCTCCACTTCCATGAGACAACCAGTCTCGGGGAGAACGAAAAGTGAGTGGTCCACGGCTGCCGCAGGTGCGGGCAAGCTCCACGCTTCTGGGCCCCGCTCGTGGACGTGTCCTCTGCGCACACACCGTGGAGTGTCCGTGGCACCCCCTTGGAGGGACCCAAGCTCACCTTCGCTTGTAACACAAATGGTCACCTCCTCACGACTTGGACCCAGTGACAGTTTGGTCTCATGACACCCTGCGTCTCCATAAGGGGCTTCATTTTGTTCCTGCTTTGACCTTCAGTGTTCTTCCGGGTCAAAGAGGCAGCAGTCTCAGGCTCTCAAGTGTCTTGCTAGACACGCAACACACGTCTGAGTGCCTGGATCCAAGCCCGACTCTGCTTCCAGTTCCAGCTTCTTGCTGATGATCACCCAGGAGGCGCAGGTGATGGCCCCCAGGAGTCGGCTTCCTGTCACCCACATGGGATTCCTGCATTGATTCCTGGCTTCCGGCTTTGTCTTGGCCCGCCCTGGCTGTTCGTTCCGCTTCCTCTTTGGAGAATGAAGCAGCAGATGGATGGTTCTCTCTCTCTCTCTCTCTCTCTCTCTCTCTCTCTCTCTCTTTCAAATAAGCAAAAATAAATAATACAAAATACAATGTTTCTCATCTAAAAAAATATTATGGCGGTCACTGTCCACATATCCTGGCTGTGGATGCTAATTCGGGTATCCCTGAAGCTGGGGGCTCTGAGCGCTCAGGGAAGCCGGGACCCACCTGGGCCTGGACAGGCAGGTAGGACCTGGAAAGAGACGCTGGGCTCCCTCTCTGCTGTGTCTCCCATAGAAAGCAGGCACCCAGGGAGCAGTCGCTGAGTGCCCGCAGAGGGGAAGTGCAGCAGCAGGGCTCAGCACTGTGCGGGAATCCCCACTGCTCCACACAGGGCACAGAAACTGAAACCGAGTCTCCGCAGACAAAGTGCAGCCCGGGCTGGAGGAGCTGGAAAGGTCACCGGGAGGCAGATCGGTGCCTGGGCTGGGCCACACCGCATAGCCCCGGGCAGGGGCCACTGGGGAAGGTAGAACCTCATCCCTGACATGGGAGAGCGTGTCCCACCCAGGGCTCCTGGCCTGGCCTGGGTTCTTAATCTGAGGCCTTCTCTGGGGGCCCATGTTAGCTGGAGAGCCAAGAAAAATCTTATGGATCACAAGGGTTCTCCTGAGTAGCAGAGCCTGGAGTTTAAGGGCTCCAGGAGGAAGCCTCTGGATCATTCCAGACTGACGCTGCCCTGACCAGTGTGCAACCTGTTAGAGTCCCTTCCCCCTAGCTCAGGAACGGCTGATATTTCTAAAATGAGTTTGCTCCAAATGCCAGCGAGAAGAGCAGTCAAAACGGGAGGCGAAAGGGCAGGTTCAGCGAGGGCTTCTCGTGCCTCCGTCTGGGGGATTTGGGGCAATGGCTAAGAACGGACAGGTGCCAGGGGTAAGGCCCGGACTACAGACTCTCACCTGGGGGCCAGCGTTGTGGTGCAGCAGGGGAGGACACTGCCTGCGACGTAAGCATCCATACTGGAGCAATAGTTCGAGTCTGGCTGCTCCATTTTCGACCCATCTCCCTGCTAATGCACCTGGGAAAGCAACAGAAGACGGCCCAAGGGCTTGGGCCCCTGCACCCACATGGGAGACCCAGATGGAGTTCCTGGCTCCTGGCTTCGACCTGGCCCAGCCCCAGCTGTTGTGACAACTTGGGGAATGCTGCAGCACATGGAAGAGTCTCTCTCTCTCTCTCTCTCTCTCTCTCTCTCTCTCTCTTCTCCCCTCCCCCACCCCCTCCATCTCAGTTGCCAAAGCTTAGGTGCCTTCATGCAATCTAATCATCTGACTTCAGCTAAGAAAAACGAGCCCAGAGAGGAAAGGACTCTCTCTGAGATCACACAGAGAGCTGCTGAAGCGAGACGCTTAGTGCGCTGTCACACCCACACACCCTGCCAAGAGTGCTCTCCCTGGACGTGGGGAAAGGCGAGCTGCCTGCCTTCGCGTCTCTGTCTCTTCCAGCCCCGTGCAATCCCGGGCTTCCTTCCTACAAGGTCACGGCACGGTTACCCTCGGTAACCAGACAGCAGGAATGCAGCCTTCCCTTCACTTCTTCTGCACCTGAAGCTCCTTAGAGACCGGAATCCCCTCGTGCAAGTTAGGGCCAAAGCAAAGCAGAGTCGCTCCAGCTGTCCAAACAGAAGGAACGTGATGTAGGGGACCAGTTACCGCCATGAGGAGACAGCTGAGGCAGGCGAGGGGCAGCAAAGCCACCCAGAGATCACGACCTCAGAAGGCTGCCACCATCCCTGGAGCTTGAAGGACACTGGGAGCAGGGGATATTGCCACGGCCCAGGGTGGACGCTGGAACCACGGAGAAGGTTGCTCATCCATGCAGGCACCACAGAGCTAAGCCTGGCTGATGGATTCTGGGACCAAAGGTGTGTAGGCACTGCTGGGATGCCACAGAGGCAAAGAGAGGGAAGAAACAGGCTCACAAGGGAAAGAGATCCACATTGCAAGAGACACCCGAAGGAACTGGAAGGGCCATGCTAACAAGCAAAATAGACTCTAAGGCAAAAATTGCCTACAGAGAAAAGAACATTTTGTGATCACAAGCAGGTCAATTCATCGGGAAGACATACAGCTATAAACATATATGCGCCTATACAACACGGGCCACAACATTGTCAGGACTGAAGGGAGCACGTGGAATAAATACACAGTTCAGTGTTGGGAGTCAGAGACCCCAGGACCATCCTTTCACTCGCAGACACAACCATGAGGCAGCAGATGGGCAAGGGAGTGGAAGACTTGTATTAGCCATGCTGAACACACGTGTCTACACATGTTTGCTATGTACCGTCATGCTCCACCCAGCAGTGAGAGTGTGCGTTCTTCTGAGGTTCACACACAATAATCTCCAGGAGAGCTCATATTTTAAGGCAAAAAATGGATGTTAATAAAGTTTTAAAAACTGAGGTCAGATAAGGTATTTTCTCTGACCACAATCAATGACAGAAGGAAAATTTGAGGAATCCACAAATACATGGAAATTGACCAATATGTTCCCAAATAATCAATGGTCAAAGAAGAACTCATAAGAGGAATTAGAAAACACTTCGCGATGAATGAAAATGAAAACACAACATGCCGAAACTCATGGGATGCAGCCAACATGCTTATAGAGGGGTTAGTGGCTGTATTTTCAAAAAGAAAAAAAGATATAAAATAAAGAACCTATCAACGTAAGAAAAAGAAGCACACACCAGGCGCAAATCAAGCAGAAAGAGGACTAGAATGTAAATAAACAAATACAGAATTACAAGATATACGTAAATTATAAAACCAAAAGTTGACTTGCCAAAAAGATCAATAAAACTAACAAATATTCAACTAGACTTACCCTGACACCAAAAACACACAGACATCATAAGGAAAGAAAAAAACAACTATC
This sequence comes from Lepus europaeus, assembly GCF_033115175.1. Classification (NCBI taxonomy): domain Eukaryota; kingdom Metazoa; phylum Chordata; class Mammalia; order Lagomorpha; family Leporidae; genus Lepus; species Lepus europaeus. The sequence continues at coordinate 21,783,021 of NC_084844.1, forward strand.
AACCAATATCCCTAAATATAGGTACGAAGTCTTCAACATAATATTAACAACTGAATCCAGCAACATACCATGACCAAGCGATCTATCACAGGAGTTCCTTCTTTCTTTTTTTTTTTTACAGATTTATTTATTTACTTAAAAGTCAGAGTTACACACAGAGAGGAGAGGCAGAGAGAGAGAGAGAGAGAGAGAGAGAAAGGCAGGCCATCTTCTACTGCTTTCCCAGGCCAAAACAGAGAGCTGGATCGGAAGTGGAGCAGCTGGGACTCGAACCAGCATCCATATGGGATGCTGGCACTGCAGGTGGCAGCTTTACCCACTATGTCACAGCACCAGCCCCCTATCATAGGATTTCAAGGTTGGTTCAACACACAAAAATCAATCCATGGGATACCATACTTAATGGCATAAAGAATGAGAAACATTCTATCATCTCAATGGACAAAGGAAAAAGCATTTGACAAAATTCAACAAACAATAGCTAGAGGGAAACATGCGAACGTCCATCTGTGTTAAATCCACAGTTAACAAGTGACTCCTGCCACTTCTACTTAAGACCGGACTGGATTTCCCAGAGCAATCAGGCAGGAAAAGGAAACAAAAGATATCCAGGCTGAAAAGGAAAAAATAAAACTATCTCTACTCCCCAGATGACATGATCTTATACTTAGAAAATCCTAAGGATTATACATGCACACACTCATATACATCATTACCCAATAAATGAGTTCAGCTAGGTCACAAGCACAAAAATCAATTTTATTCCTATACACCAGCAATGAGCACCTGAAAATCAACGTAAGAAAACACTTCCACTTACAATACCATAAAAAAGAATAAAATACATAGCAATAAATTTGACCGAAGAAGTAAAATCGTTGCATGCTGAAAATCACAGAACACTGAAGAAAACCTAAGCAGACAAAAATGCAATCTGTGTTCGTGGACCGGAAGACTTCCCAGAGGCGGGGCTGCGAGACTGCTTAAATCAGTCTGCAGATTCGACACAAACCCCAGCAGAATCCCAGCTGGCTTCATCACAGAAATTGACAAACTGGCCCCAAAATTCATATGCAAAGGAAAGAGACTCAGATTAGCCAAAACAATCCTAAAAGAGAACAACAGAGGCGGAGCAGACACATGTTCCACTTTCAAATTTTACTCCTGAGACCGGTGAGACTGGCATAGGACAGATGTATAGTCTGACGGGGCAGAACTGAGTCTAGAAATGAACCATTACATGTGGGATCAGTTAATTTCTGACAAGGACGTCAAGCCAGTTCAATGGGGGAAACAATAGTCTTTTCCACAAATGCTGGAAAAATTAGATATTTGCACCCAAAAAATGAAATTGGAGCCCTGCCTCACACCATATACAAAAATTAGCAAAGAAAGAATTAGAATTAAATGTCAGAGCTAAAACTATAAAAGTCTTAGAAGAAAACATAGGTATAAATCTTCATAAACTTGGTGCTGACATTGTGGCATAGTGAGTAGAGCCACAGCCTGCAACACTGGCATCCCATACAGGCACAAGTTCAAGTCCCAGCTGCTCCACTTCCTATCCAGATCCCTGCTAATGCGACTGGGAAAGCAACAGAAGATGGCCCAAGTGCTTGGGTTCCTGCACCCACATAGGAGACCCAGAAGAAGCTCTTGGCTCCTGGCTTCCATCTGGTCCAACCCTGGCTGTTGCAGCCATTTGGGGAATGAACCAGCTGATGGTAGACGACTCCTCCTCCTCCTCCTCCTCCTTCTCCACCTCTTCCTCCTCTTCTTCTTCTCCTCCTCTGTGGGGAATCCCACAGGAATCTCAAAAACAGTCACGGATCACTGCTTACCTGGAAAGGAGATGAACTGTGCAAACACAGTAAAACATTGAGTGAAGAAGTTACCACTAGCCACAAAATAAAAGTAAAGTGGAGTTATAAGTCTGGAGCTGAGGCAATGCCTAACGGCTATTAGGAAGACGCTCCTAATCACACCAAGCAGACGTCTCTGGTCAGTCCGATAACGGTGCACTACGGGCAATACCCTCCTACCCGCGCTGACTGGACCATTCAAGCATAAACAAAGAGGAACCAGCATTGATTGGACAAGTTGGAGGATGGCAAGCTGGAGAACTGCCGAAAATGAGGATAAAAAGGGAGCCCGTGCACCACTCTCCATCCTCTCGGGGATCATGGCCCAGTGTGTGTGAACCTCTGGATCTCCACACATCCGGAGCTGAAGAGGCAGCCCGCTACTCTGCACGGAGCAGGTAGCGGCCCAAGCCGACCTGCAGAGCTGTCCCTGAGCTGTAACCCCACTGTCTGTGTGAGTGTGTGTGTGTGTGTGCGTGGCCTAGTGTGAGCGAACCTCTGGATCTCCTCACATTTGGAGTCGAAGAGCCAGCCTGCTGGCTTTTGCTACGCGACACAAGGCGACGACGGGATCAAGAGGCCAGTGGAGCTACTGTGTTGCTGTCCTGCCGCCGTGTCTGACCGGCCAAGATGCCGCCTCACCGCCTGGCCTGGAGTCCTTATCAGCCTGCTGCCAGACCTGACCCTGAAGCCGGACCAGGCCTCTCAGCAGGGGACCTCTCCAACTTCTCGCCTGGCTGTCCACCTGGGAACTTTGAGCCTACTGCCCAGAGTGACAGCCTTCCCACGACTCCCTGCCTGTAAGTGACTGATCCGAGATCCGTCTCTGCTGAGACATGGAGCTCTGGACCCTGAACACTGACACTCTTTTTCGTGTCCGTGATACGAGCCTTGAAAATGCAGCTTTTACAAATAGTGTTAGTCATGTGTAATATCATATAACTATGCTTTGACCCTATGCAAGGTATCTGTAAATAATGCTGGAGACCTTGATATACATATACTATTATAATTAGATAGCCCTTAAAATTACTTTAACACTGTATACTGTGATCTATGGATTAATGAATAAGTTCAAGTAGTATTATCGATATTGAGTCCTCTAGTCATTAAGGAAATAGTGTTACTCTGATAGTTAAGTATTATAGTAAGTAAGTTAAGTAGATGATAAGTAGTTATGTTAAGCTAAGTGATTCAGTAAGTGTGTTAAGTTAGCTATAAGTTATGATAAGTGATATGATTGACATTATTGATAGTGATATTAATGATATTGATAAGTGTGTTAAGTAATTATGTTAAGTTAGGTGATTAAGCTAAGTAGTTAAGCTAAGTAGTTACATTAAGCTAAGTAGTTAAGTCATGATTAAGTCATGATGTTAAGTTTATTAAGTGGATTAAATAGTATAGATTGATAAGTATATTGGTACTGATAAGTGTATTGACCTCAATGAGCGTGCTGATGAGTAGTATGATAAAAAAAAAAAAAAAACCCTGGTGTGTAAGCAATAAAATCTCTCATTGGAAAGACAGCCTTGTGTCCTGGTGTTCCTTTCTTCCCCGTGACTGACAAGTCATACGTCGCACTTGCTACTGTCGAGCTGCGTGACAGCAGGCGCTCGCGACATCCTCCTCCTCTCTGTAACTCTGCCTTTCAAATGAATAAAATGAATCTTTAAAATAATCTTCATGAATTTGAATTCAGTGATGATTTCAACATGACACTAAGAACGTAAGAGACAAAAGGAAAATAATTGGACTTCAACATATAAAATGTGCTTCAAAGGCCATCATCAAGAAAGCAAAAAGACAACCCAGAGGATGGGAGAAACTATTTATAAATATGTATAGGATAAAGGACTTGTATGCAGGATACATAAAGAACTCTTAAACAATGAAATACAATTTTTTTAATGGGAAAAGAATTCAAATAGACACTTCTCCAAACAAAATATTCAAATGATCACCAGTAGCACTAGAAAAATGCAAATGAGAACCCCTTGAGTTAACTTCACACCCACTGGCATGGCCAGAATCTAAAAGACGCACAATAACAAGCTTTTTGAGGATGTGGAACTCTTATATGAGCACACAGTGATGCAAGCGTAAATGGTGCAGCCACTTTGGGAAACAGGGTGACAATTCCTCAAAATGTCAAGCCTGTAGTTACCATCTGACCCAACAGTTCCACTTCTAGGCATATACCCAAGAGAGAAAAAAAAAGCATTAGTTAACACAAAAACTTGCAAACAAATATTCATAGCGGTATTACTCATAAGAGATAAAAAGTGAAAACAGCTCAAATGTCCAACTGATGATGGAAAACAGAACGGGGCACATCCACACGTCAGGACGTTATTTGGCCATGAGGAATGAAAGCCTGATACACACGACAACGTGGATGAACTTTGAAAACACACGAGTGAAAGAAGCCAGACCCAAAAGCCACATGTTGTGTCGTTCTATTTATGGGAAATGTCCAGAACAGGAAAGACAGTAGATCGGTGGTTTTCAGAGGTTGGAGTGGAAGAGAGATGGTTGGGGGTTGTTGGGAGAAGGGAAAAGACAAATGTCCTAGCACTGATGATGGTGAGAATACACAGAAACCATTGAAATGTACGCTTTCAAAGGTGAACTTTATGGTATGCAAATTATATCTCAACAAAGCTGCCATTTAAAAGAAGAAGAAAAGAAAGAGAAAGAAAAGCCGTACATCTTGGCTTAACCCTGCCCTTCCACTTTCCATCAGCCATCAGGGCACCCCACTGGTCAAACCTGCCCAGAAACCAGGAGGAACACAGTTTGGAAAAGATACACCCTGTGACCTCCAGAGAACACGGCGAGTGATCGCAATTTCATGGTGCCTTGGCATCCACTTTAAATGGTTTTAGTTATTTGCTTTTATCTGTTTGGAAGGCAAAGAGGTAGAGACAGAGAGGGAGAGCTCTTCCATTCACTGGTTCACTCCCCAGGTGCCTGCAACGGATGCGGCTGGGCCGGGCTGAAGCCAGGAGCGTGGAATTCAGTCCAGGGCTCCCACATGAGAGGCAGAGACCCAAGCGCTTGAGTCATCACTTGCTGCCACCAGGGTGCGTGTTAGTAGGAAGCCAGAATGGGAAGCAGAGGCAGGACTCAAACCCGGAGACTCCAGGATAGATTGCAGGCGGCCCCAGCAGCCCCTGAACGTCCACCCCTGGCATCTACTTCACAATGTGTCTGACGCTCTGCCCCCTCTACACAGTTTGCCACAGGCATGGTTCTGGCTGGTGGCCACAGATGGAAACCTGGAAGCCTCACTCCTGCCTGGCGGGCAGCTCCCTACTGCCCAGCTTGGTTGAAAGAGACCGTTCAGACATTTACCCTTAAAGAGACCACTTCCCAGTCACAGCCTGGCCTCTGGGAACTAGCGCCTGCTTGCTTTAAACCCCACGAATCCTGAGCTCTCTGGACTCCATGCACACGTCTGTATGTGTGTGTGTATGCGTGCGTGTGCACCTGAGCTGTGAAACCCACCCAGGAGCTAAAAATACCCTACTCTTAAACGTTGACATCGCAGTTGTCTTGTTGAAGCCTCGCCTGCCACAGGTGACGGGGAGGCTGCGGAGGGGTCTCAGGGAGGTGACACAGGGGGACCCTCTCCCCTACCCAGTGGGGTCTGGGCCCCTGGTGACTCCCAGTGATCAGCTGAGCTGCTAATGCAATGAAAGGGTTCCACTGCAAACAGAGGGAAGGATGGGGCCACATCTCTCGGACTCCCCAGCACAACCCTGGGCCCTGGCATGTGACATCCATGCTAGGATCAAAAATTAGCCCCTCCTCCAGGCCATGCGCACGGGGTGGGGGGGCTCCCTGAATGTAAATGACCTCCTGATTCAGGGTCCTGTGACCCTGGGTGGTGCTGTCACTCACTCACCTTGGGTCCCAGGAGGCCCCAGGGCCCTGAGTGACAGCCGGAGGCTGGAAGGGAGGGGCGGGTGGGAGGGGCAGAGAAGAGGGTGGCTCCTCTCACAACTTAAAAGGGGCTCCTACCACTTCCTCTGCAGACAGGGCTGGCGGGAGGCCCCGGGCACAGCCTTCCTGTGTGGTTTCAGCTGTCCAGAGAGTGTCATGGACCTGGGTGAGTGAGTTTCCTGGGTGAGAGGGAGCAGCACCCGGGTCTGGGTGCCAGACTGACCCCGAGGGGTTTGGGGTGGGGGGTGACGGCATGGGGGAGCCCCCCACCCCCACCAGAGAACTGCGTTTGGTGGGAATGGAGAATGCCACCCTGCTGTCCCGGGGAGGGGAGCGCGCACCTACCCTTGGTGGCCTTGGGGAGGGGGCACCGCTGGTGGCAGGAGGTTCAGGGGGAGGGGCAGCTTTCTGAGGCGGTCTGAGCAGGTCTGGGCTGTGCGTTTGGCACAGGGCTGTTCTGGCTGGGGTGAGGCGTGAGGCCCTCTGGGACCTGTGGGGACAGCTGTCATCAGGGAAATCCTCCGCGGAGTCCCACCTTTTTCCCTGCTCACCGCCGGTTACAGACCCTGTCCCCTTGGGGTTCCAAGGCACAGAGAATGGTCGTGTGAACGCCAGGCCTGTGGCACGCAGAGGACCCCTCTGTATCCCATCTCAACGAGGACGGCAGGGGTCCCTGGGGAGCACGGAGGGGCGCCTGGGTGGTTCCCCCAGCTCCACACACCCCCCCACCCCGTCTTTGTAAATCTCGGCGGCAGAGTCGGCGCCAGAGCCCAAGGTCGAGTTCTTAGACGGCTCCCCTCGCAAGGCAGCGAAGCCCGCAGCGGCCTCAAAGCCGCAGGGGTTGGCTTTAAAAAGTGAAGGTTCACTGGGGCTGTCCTCACACCCCTCCCTGCCACACCACAGCCTCCTCACCTGGCTCTGCCCTGTTCAGCCACCCTGAGCCGGGGTCAGAACCCCGCAGGCGGCTGTGAGAGGTGAGGGTGGCCGCTCCGCCCAGCCAATTCCTGGAAGACAAGGGCTGATTTTTTTTTTTTTTTTTTGAAAGGCAGAGAGAGAGAGAGAGAGAGAGAGAGAGAGAGAGCTCCCATCCCCTGGTTCATTCCCTGCTAAGGCGAACCAAAGCCAGGAGCCAGGAACCCCATCCAGCTCTCCCACGTGGGTGGCAGGGGCCCAAGCACTGGAGCCCTCACCTGCTGCCTGCCAGGGTGCGCAGTAGCTGGAATCCGAGGGTAGCTGGGACTCCGATATTGGATGCAGGCATCCCAGGCTAAGAGCTGAACCTGTGTACCTTAACGGCCGCCCGCAGTCTGGCCCTCGCACCTCTGCATTCCCCAGTGCTGCGGCGATTGGAGCGGGAAGTGCGTGTGGATGAATGAGTGAACGGATGAATGAATGGTGTACAGGACTCCATGTCGATTCTGGTTGTTGAAAAGTCTTCCAGTGCTTGCGGCCAGCCTGCCAGGTCTCCAGCCCCCTTCCCAGACCTCTGTCCCCACTGACCGCAATCTAGGGGTGCAGCCGGCCCTCCCTGGAAACCCCATCCCCTGGCAGCTTTGCCCACCCAAGCCCATGCCCAGCAAGCCATGTGACCTAGCACGGCTCAAGGAAAGCCAGAGCCGAGGGTGTCCCTAGACCCTGGCTTGGGGTACCAGGCTTGGGCTCTCCTGCGGGCCCAGAGGGAGATGGGGGGCAGATCTCGCGTCTTCATCAACTTGAGAGAGAGCTCCAACGGCCAAACCCAAAAACCCGGTCGAGGGGAAGCCGTTTTGCTCAAAACGGGCCCCGGGGCCGTTGGGAGGGCGGGCAGGCGGGCGAGCGCGCCGCACAGGACCTGCCCAGCAGCAGCGAGACGGGGGTGAGAAGGCACAGTTTCTGTGACACAAATTGAAAACTCCCGCACCGGGGCTGAGCTGGCCTCTTTCACGATCTGAATGAGCAGCCCGGGGTGCCCTACCCACCTTCAAGAAATGGGGCCCAGGGTCTCAGAATGCCCCACAGCAGAGCCCAGCAAACGGACCCGCATCTCCCAGCCCAGCCACAAGCACGGCCCGGGGACACGCTGAAGGCTCTCCAGGCCTGAGGACAGCTGTGCGCGCCTCTCTCCCCTGCAGTCAACTAACCCTGATCAAGGAATTCCAGGTTGACCTGGAGGGAAGAGGAACGCGTTTGTCACCAAGCTGCTGCGGCAGAGTGAGAGACACAGCACCAGCAAGGGTTAGGGCACAGCAAGAAGGGAGCAGTGAGCGTAGGCCAGAGGAGCATTGGAGTTGGGCTTTGTAGGGTGTGTAGGAGCTGTCCACTAGACAAGGAGGTGCAAGAGGCCCAGGACAGACATAGCAGAGATGGCCAAGTGTGTCGCTCAGCAGATGTGTGGCCCCAGGCAAGCAGCTCAGCCTCCCTGGACGGCTGTTTTCTGGAATCCAAAATGAAGACCACCAGGGTAGCTTGCAAGAGGCTCCGAGGGAATGAAACCTAAAGACTAACGGCAGCACAGAAGCGGGGTTCGGAGCACAGCGCCCGGCCGCTGCAGCCGACGCGGAGACCACGGCTCTTGCTATGTCTTGGTTTCTTCACGGAGCTCCGTGAGGCTGAGATTACATCATCCACGTGGACACTGGCGCCCAGGGAAAGCTAATGACCAGGAGCTGGGACTCCGAGATTCAACCAGGCCCCACCCAGCCCCACTTGGCCTCTCACACGCCCTCACGGTCCTCGACCCCTTCCCTGCCTCTGCCCTCTTCCCCCCTCCCCTGCACAAAAGAGAGCCACGCTGTGTTGGCAGGTGAGGACCAAAGGCTTGGGGTGGCTCTTGGGGGCCTGCCGATGGGCAGCCATGTCTTCCTGGGCACAGGAACCCGGGGCTGGGGAGAAGCTCCTTCCAAACCAAAGCTGCTCAGCTTGGAGTCCCTGGGAATTTTTTCTTCGTGACGATCCTTCCCAGAAACGCGTGATCTCAAAAGCACCCAGCACCCAGGTCAGCCACTCTTTAACCCCACCCCTACCCTGAAATTCCCGACCTCACTGGTCCACACCCAAGCTGCTGCCCAAGACGGGTTACCTTATGACTTTGTAACAGACAGGAGTGATCTGACTCGCGGCCACTGACCCGGTCCCCTCGGCCACACACCAGAATTTCCCCAAGTTCCCATTACGTGTCTTGAAAATGACCCATTCTGGACCTGCCAGCACTCGCACAGCCAGCATCTCAGCACACCTGGACAGAGAAACCACCCAGCAGCCCCCGCGGTGGTGGCCCAGGGCCCGGGCCGGGGCCCTGGAGGGAGACCGGCTGCACAGGGTAGCACAGGAGCAGCTCCTGGCCTTTCACCGGGACTGCGCCCCGTGCTGAGGTCTCTGCTCCCCACCGACAGTCAAAGTGGCCTTTCTCCAGGGCAACTGAAAAGACTGTTCCGTGCTTCAAGAAACCTCAAGCCCTCAACGTCAAGATGAGTCAGAGGAGGGAGAGGCAGAGCACTGGACCCTGAAGAGAGTATGGGGAAGCGCTGATCCGTGGACTCCACGTGGGGGCTAACGGAGAGGCGCAAGCCGTGAGGCTGCACAGGGCCAGCCCCACCAGCACCACAAAAGCCCAGGCACGAGCTGAGCCGGGGCGGGGGGAACAGCGGTAGGGCCGCGCCCAGAAACAGAAGTGCAGCCGGGAAGGCAGGCTGGCTTGCAGGGACCCTGGAGGGTCTGACGGCCCGCTATGCCTTACACTCCACGTGCTTGGGGCCAGGAAGGCTTTGCGGGATTGGGGAGAAAGACACGGTGGGGGTTGGCATCCAAGCTATGCATATTTTTTTTTTTAGATTTATTTATTTATTTATTTGAAAGGCAGAGTTACAGAGGCAGAGGCAGAGCGAGAATGAGAGACAGAGAGAGAAAAGTTTTCTATCCTCTGGTTCATTCCCCAAATGGCCGCAACGGCCAGAGCTGCGCTGATCCAAACCCAGGAGCCAGGAGCTTCTTCCAGGTCTCCCACATAGGTGTGGGGGCCCAAGGATTTGGGTCATCTTCCACTGTTTTCCCAGGCCATAGTAGAGAGCTGGATCGGAAGTGGAGCAGCCAGGACTTGAACCGGCGCCCATATGGGTTGCCGACGCTGCAGGCAGTGGCTTTACCCACTACGCCACAACGCCGGCCCCCCAGCTATGCTTTAGAAACTCATGTCCAGTAGCAGTGTGCAGGACAATCTGCTCGAGGTGGCCTGATGTCATTGTCTGCTTCCTTCCCCCTTAGAAACTCCCCAGTCCAGAATCTCCCAGCTCCAGCACTCACTCCACCAGAGCGCACTGCAACCTGGGTGTCATGCAGCTAATCTTCCAGCAGGTGGTGCTGTGGCCAAGGACACCGACGCACCAGGCACATGCAGCTTCCCCAGCCTCTAGAAGATGCCCCAAACAGGGTCCCACGCATTTCCCACCCTTACCTAACTGGAGATGCAGGGGGAGGACCTGCAAGTCTTGCCTCGGCGTTCACGTGTGGCTTCACAATGACTTCACAGTGACCCTCTGTGGGCCAGGCTCTGGTTAGGAACTGAAGGTCCAGGCAGGGGAGGGACCCTGTGGTGCTCCCAGATGGCGGGTGAGCTGCGGCTTCCACAGCAGGCCCTCTGCCAAGTATTCTCTCCGCTCAGCCTCGGGAGGAGATGGGTTGCAGGTCGGCCCAAGGCTCAACCACAAAGCAGAACTGAGCAGCTGTCTAGGCCTTGTGCTACCCTGGGGTCTCCACCTGGACCCCACGAGAGCCCCTGACTTCCAGCACATGTCCTTTCCCAATGCTGTCTCTGCTCCCCCTCCCACCCACCCTCAAAGGCCTTGGGCCAAGGAGAGAAAATATATACGCGCACTTCAGTTCTGCACAGGAGAGCAAAGCCGTTGCGTCGGGGAATAATGTCTGCTCCACACCTGCCACAGGGCAGCTCCCTCAGGGTCCTCTCGGGCCACCTCCACTCATCAGCGCACACCTCCTGGGTGCCTGCTCCATCCTGGGCTTGCAGGAGATGAAGAGGAAGAGGTCGCTGCCCCCCACAGGCAGGCTAAGGGGTGACCGGGGAGCCAACAGTCAGCTGCAGGAGGGTGCTGGGCCCTGTGGGTCCTGGAGCACTCGTCTGTTCAGTGCTCCACGGAGATTCCACTCTCAGTCTGCCCCCGCGGGAGACCTCAGCTCCGTCCTCAGCTGGGTGTTGGAGGAGAGCTGCCCCGCACACACAGCCCCCGAAGCAGTGCAGGGCCCCCCCCCCCCCACTCCCTGGGGCCTCGCCTCCTCTTCCTGCAGCACATGGAGTGGGGGCTGGGGGGCGCTCGACCCACAGGTCAGGGTCTCCAGGGGTGCTCAGGGCCAGAGTGGACTTCCCAGCTTCACAGGAAGCCCGGATGGACCACGATGGGCGTGAGGAGGCCCGGGATGGAAGCCGGGCAGCGGGCCAGGTGTTCAAAGGCGCAATCTGGTTCTGATGTTCTCTCTGGGCCAACGCGGGGGCCTGGAGTGGGGGCAAAGGCTCCCGGCAGCACCGCGCCCACCCCTCCCGCCTCTCCCCTTAACAACAAAGACTTGCAGCTGCCAAGCCCTGACTTCTGCTCGCCTTGTCTCCCACAGGGAAGCCAATGAAAAGCCTGCTGGTCGTGGCACTCCTCGTGGTTTTCCAGGTGAGGATTCCCGCCTGGGGAGCTCTCTGCCTCCCCCAAACCACACTCCACCAAGCCAGAGGGTCTGTTGCAGGAGCCGGGAGAAAGAGGCCCAGACGCCCACCCACCTGCTGCCTGTGCCACCCTCCGGCTGGGCAGTGGCCCTGGAGAGGCACAGATGCTTCCTGGATGTCCGTGACTCCATCAAATTAAAACCTGGGGCGGGGGAGACAGCTGTTCTCCACCCTCCCCTCTCCATTGCCAAACACCCCAGAAGTCAGCAACGTGGAGTCCGCCTGAGTTCCCAGGGAACTTGAGAAAGCGAAGGCTGGGCGGGGACCAGGTTTTGCGCACAAGTGCACATATGCACACGTGTGCAGTTCCACACGTGAGGTGAACACAGATGACCTGGTTCCCATGCTATCACCCCAAGAAGTCCCCCTCGCAAACTTCTACCACAGGCTCCCCTGGCAGGCTTTGTGAATCAGAGCCCCCCATCCGGCCTCCCTGTGGGATGAGGACAGGCTGGGGCCAGGGGGTGCAGGGTTGGGGTTGGAGCAGGCAGGCGTTTTTGGAGGCGTGCATGCTGCAGGAGCAAAGACCTCCAGCGTTCCAGGTTCAGGTTTTAGTCCCAGAAGTGGGGACGAGGAGGTGCGCCCCGGCCAGGGCTCTGATTAGGAGGAGCTGCACGGTTCCCTGTGTGGCCAGGATGGGATGCGGGCGGCCAGGCCGGAGTCACAGGGGTGCGCTTCAGAATCTGGCTCGTGCCCAGGTCCGGAGGCCAGGGGGCCAGCTCTCCAGGGGCTCAAGCCAGAGGCAGGCCCCATGCCGGGCACTGTTCCCAAAACCCCATCCCAGAGGCCCCCCACAGCTTGGGCTGCAGCCCACAGCCTGGCCCCTCCCTTCTACCTCCCACCCCCACCCCTGTCTCCAGTTCTCCAAGGGGCTGGGGTTGTGCGCTGGCGTGGAGACTGGAAAGTCAGGGCGGGGAGGGGGCCAGCTGTGGCTCATTCTCCTCTTTCACTTGGGGGGGGGGGGCGGCGGGCAGGATGTGGTGGGGCTGTGGGCTGCAGAAGCTTCAAGGCAGGAGGGGGTGGAGCAGGAGCAAGATGGGAGGAGGAGGCCAGAGCCGGCCCTGGGGGCCCAGAGGCCCTCTGTCCAGCACCCCCAGGCTGAGGTGCCCAGCCTCCGCCAGCAGCTCCCAGGCCTGATGAGGGAAAAGGGGAGTGGACATCACTTCTCAGGGCTGCTGAGAGTCCAGTTCCCCCGGAGCTTCTCAAGGGGTCTTCCTGCCCCACACACAAGCAGGGGCCCCAGTGGGCGGCCGAGGGCCTCCTCTTTCATTGACAGAAATCGCAGCAGGCTGCTGAACCCCGCCCCCGCAGACAGGCTAAAAACAGCTCCGGCAGCTGAGCCCCTGATTGGGATCTGCCGGAAGAGACCGGAAGAGACGTGAGGCAGACAGGCCCAGGGGGCGGGAGCGCAGAGGGAGAGTGGGCGAAGGCGGCCCACTTCCTCCCCGGGGCCACAGCTGCGAGGAGCGGCCGGCGCCCCACACCCCGGCATCGCGAGCCTCAAGTCGCTTGCCACCCGTGATCACAGCGCTCTGGCCCACGCCAGGGATGGCACTGCTTTGGCATCCTCCAGGGGATCCCCGCCCCCCACAAGATGCTCCAAGCAGAGTCCCACGTGTTTCCTTCCCTACTCAGGCCAGAGCGGTGACGGGCAGCACGAGTGCTTGTATGTCCGGCCTTGGTGTTGGTGACTGATCCCCCGTGGGCCAGGCTGTGGCTGGGAACTGGGGGGGGGGGGGGGGGGGGGGGCCTCTCTTCTCCTTCCGCCTTGTTCCCATGGTGGATTTTCCCTCAAAAGCTAAGGTACTTTTAGACCCGCTGGGAGGCTCTGCCAGGTTGTAAGGGAGAAAGACACAACTTCCTACTCTCATGGGGTTTCCAGAGGGCAGCGTCAAACCCCCAGAGAGCCGGCACAGGGCCAGCACCCGGGCTGGGCACCTCACACCAGCCCCCAGAAGGAGCTCGGACTCTGAGAACACGGAGGCTCAAAGGAAGTCAGGGCGCTTCACCAGCCACAGGCTCGGCCACCGAGTCCCTCGGCCCCTTGCCACTGATGGGTGGAATCCCACGATGTACCCTGTCACAAGAGGTAAGCCCAAGGCATGCTGGGACTGGAGAAGCAGTGATTTCAAACCAAAGAACCACCTGGAAAGTTCAGGAAAGTTCGGATCCCTGGGCCCAGCCCTTGAGGCTCTGGCTGAGCAGGTGTCCGGCTCAGGGGGCCGTGTGGCTCCCAGGTGAGGCTGATGTGGTTGGCGGCGGGGACGTCGCTCTTGGCCAGACTCGGCCCCGCCCAGCAGCTTGTCTCCCCCTCCCCCTCAGGTGTGCCTGTGCCAGGACGAGGTGACAGATGACTACATCGGGGACAACACCACGGTGGACTACTCGCTCTTCGAGTACGTGTGCTTCAAGAAGGATGTGCGGAACTTTAAGGCCTGGTTCCTCCCCGTCATGTACTCGGCCATCTGCTTCGTGGGGCTGCTGGGCAACGGGCTGGTGGTGTTGACTTACATCTACTTCAAGAGGCTCAAGACCATGACCGACACCTACCTGCTTAACTTGGCCGTGGCCGACATCCTCTTCCTCCTGACGCTTCCCTTCTGGGCCTACAGCGCGGCCAAGTCCTGGATCTTCGGCGTCCACTTTTGCAAGCTCCTCTTCGGGATCTACAAGGTCAGCTTCTTCAGCGGCATGCTCCTGCTTCTGTGTATCAGCATCGACCGCTACGTGGCCATCGTGCAGGCCGTCTCGGCCCACCGCCACCGGGCCCGCGTGCTGCTCATCAGCAAGCTATCCTGCGTGGCCATCTGGCTGCTGGCCGTGCTGCTGTCCACCCCGGAGCTGCTCTACAGTGGCCTCCAGAAGAGCAGCAGCGAGCAGGCCTTGCGGTGCTCTCTCATCACCCAGAACGTGGAGGCCTTGATCATCATCCAGGTGGCCCAGATGGTGATCGGCTTCCTGGTGCCACTGCTGGTCATGAGCTCCTGCTACCTTGTCATCATCCACACCCTGCTCCAGGCACGCAACTTCGAGCGCAACAAGGCCATCAAGGTGATCATCGCCGTGGTGGTGGTCTTCACGGTCTTCCAGCTGCCCTACAACGGGGTGGTCCTGGCCCAGACGGTGGCCAATTTCAACACCACCAGCAGCAACTGTGAGCTAAGCAAGCAGCTCAACATCGCCTACGATGTCACCTACAGCCTGGCCTGCTTCCGCTGCTGTATCAACCCTTTCCTGTACGCCTTCATCGGCGTCAAGTTCCGCAACGACCTCTTCAAGCTCTTCAAGGAACTGGGCTGTCTCAGCCAGGAGCGGCTCCGGCAGTGGTCTTCCTGCCGGCACACCCGGCGGGCCTCCATGAGCGTGGAGGCTGAGACCACCACCACCTTCTCCCCGTAGGCGGCTCCTCTGCCTGGACCAGAGACACTCCCCCTCCCCTGGGACCCCCTGCGGCGGGGACCAGGAACAGACGCAAGGACCCACCTGGAAGCTGCTGAGGGCAAAGCAGTTCTGGCCATGACCCCAGAGCAGAAACCTGTGCCCCCAGGAAGACGGCTGACTCCCAACCCTAGCTACCTCGAACCAAGGCTGCGAAGAGAAGTGGCTGATGGACCTACACTGGAACCAGCGAGGCTGACCAGCGAGGCTGTTGTGCCCTAAACAGAAGGCAGGAGCAAATGTCACGCAGCTACACACAACCTGCTGGCGTGCAGGGGACGGGACTGGCGCGTGCCGCGGCAGTGGACCTGGGCCCGTGAGTCCTCCGAATGACTTGGAAAGAGGCTGCCCCAGACATTCCAGGGCCAAGGCCAGGTCTTCCAGAAAACCAGGCCTTGTCTCCGAGACCACGATGGTGGTGGGGAGACCTCCTGGCCTGGGGCGGGAAGTAGGGTGTGAGCCGGTGAGATGAGCTCTCTCTGAATCCCTCCCTCCATCTCTCTTGCCCCACTGTTGTCTACGCCAGCCGGACCAGCAGCCCCCAGGCTTCCCAGGAGCACACCCTGCCTCCCCGGGCCACCTGCCAGGGAGGGGAGGGGTCTCCTGGGGGCCCGACCTCGATCCTACCCAGGGCTCTGGAGGCAGGTCCTGGCCATGCAGGCACCGGGGAGGCGAGGGCAGGGAGAAAGCTCGGGGACAGCGGAGGGTGACTGCCGGCCGCCAGGGGCCAGCGAGCGTCCTGTTTGTTGTCACAGAAACAGAGAATCTCTCACCTCTGTTCTTTCAGCTCATGAAGAGAGCACGTTTTCCTCACCCACAAATAAAAGTTTTCCCTTTTCCTTTAAAAGAAAAGGGGCGCAAACCGTCTGGGGTGAATGGCAAATAAGTGCGGTCTTGCTTGGCGATCGCCACGCCCTGCCTGACCTCAAGGACCCTGCTCTCCTCCCTCTCCGGTCTCCGCCTCTCAGAGATGCACGGAGCACAGGTCACTGAGCCACCGGCAGCCTGTCCAATGACACAGACCCAAGAGGAGGAGAGAAGGAGGGAGGGCGAGGTCAGGGCATCGGGCTTGCGAAGGCCCTTCCAGGGCACACGCTGTGTGGGCAGCAGCAAACCAGAGACCCCCCTCTGAGCAGGGCTGCGGGCAGCCCAGTCCCCTCCGCGGCCAGAAGCGCTGTCGGCTCTTGGGAGGGTCAGCACGCTGCTCTGGCTTGGTCTGTGGCCATCCCTGCAGACCTCCCCAGGGGCCCAGAGACCACGGCGCATGCTGGGCGAAAAAGGGTGGAGGCCTTGGCTGGATGCTCGAGAGCCCTCCGAGGTGTGTGTCCTGGTCCGTTCCTGCCACTGTCACACAAGATCACAGACTGGACCATTCGCAAACAAGAGAAACTTCTCTCACGGTTGTGGGTGCCAGGAAGTATCAGATCAGGGCATCTGCCACTGCCGGGCCCGGGGAGAGGCTGCTGGCCGTTGGCTTCCAAGACTGCACTTTCTTCCTCTGGAGGGGACCAAGGCTAAGGCCAAGTCCTCACAGGCTGGGAGGGCTTAGCTCATTGCTGCCAGCCCTTCCATTAAGGGCATTCATCCCATTCACAAAGACAGAGGCTCCATTTCTATTTCTTTTCTTTCTTTCTTTCTTTTTTTTTTTTTTTAAGATTTATATATTTATTTATGTGAAAGAGTTACAGGGGGAGATGGAAGGACAATGAGAGAAAGAGGTCTTCTATCCACTGGTTCACTCCCCAAACAGCCGCAACTGAGCCAGGCCAAAGCCAGGAGCCTGGAGCTTCATCCGGGTCTCCCTTGTGGTTGGCAGGGGCCCAAGCACTCAGGACATCTTCCGCTGCTTTTCGCAGGCCATTAGCAGGCAGCTGGATCAGAAGTGCAGCAGCAGGGAAACAAACCGGTGCCCACAGGGTCACCAGCATTGCAGGAGGTGGCTTTCCCGGCTGTGCCACGACGCAGGCCCCCCAGGCTCCACTTCTACTACTGTCGCCTCGGGGTTTAAGTACCGACATGTGACGTCTGGGAGGACACATACTCTCACACCACAGCAGTGTGGCTGCCCACTGTGGAGGGACCGGCAGAGAGGAGCAGACTCTGGGGGGGGGGGGGGGGGTCTGTGTTGCTGGTGCCCACCCACAGGTCCCCTGACTTCTCCCAGTCGGGGAGGTTGGTCCAACCCGTGACGCATGGGAGCTGCCAGATGGGGGCCCAGCGCGCCAGCAGCTCAGACCCCCGGGGAGGGGCGAGCGGTGATTCCATCCATTTTCCCAAGCGCCAGGAGCCTCGTGGAAAATGGAGCCTGCCTGGTAATGACGCTCTTTCTCTCATCTGGCAACCACACGCTCCGCGGGGCGCAGTGGGCCGGAAGGGCTTTAACGCGATTTGTCAGCTGGCCTCCGAGCTGAGAGGACTGAGCCTGGCCCGGGTGTGCCGTCGGTGTGGAGCGGCGTGCACAGCAAGGGCATTAAATATGGAGAGGTGCAGCTGCAGCCTTGTGCGGGCGACCCCGGGGGGGGGGGGGGGGGAGCCTGCCCCAGGCCCGCGTGGGCGGGTGCGTCCTACGCAGCCTACAACGGGAAGACAGCCCTGGCTCTCTGAAGGCAAGGAATGCAACAGAGCCGTCAAGGGAAGGAAGCCAGGCCAACCGTGCAAACACCCCCCCCCCCCCCGCTGCGGATACATTTTTCTAGAATAACTAGACGTCGCCAAATATTTACAGAGGGAACAAAAGCCCCAACGAGGTTAATTCTCCAAACTGCTATGTCTCAAAGGTTCTGATCACAGCTTGCTGCTGGCCCACTCCCTGCACCTTGCCCAAGGCGGCTGTTACCTAAGCAATCTCTCCCTCTCTCTCTCTCTCTCTTGCTTTCTCGTCCACTTCATACAACTGCCCCCTCTCCCCAGGTCTCCAGCCCCCACAGCCTTTCCATTGCCTCCCACACCTTCTCCTTCTCAGCCAGCCCCTCGCTGCAGCCCCGAGTCCAGCCCAAGGCGTCGCCCGGCCAGGGATCTGGGGGCACCACAGGCTCTCAGAGCCCGCAGGGACCTCACGGAGCCCTGGGCCAAGCTCCAAGCCTCACTAGATGGAGGAACAACAGCCTTGCCCGCCCAGAGACACCGCAGAGTGGGCAGATCGGATAAACTCGCTCTGGGAGACGGAGGGTCTGGCAGCGCTGTGGGAGGCGGGGCAGCCCTGGAGCTCTGGCACTGTGGGTCCGTCTCTACCGCTCCCAGCTGTGTGACCTTCAGCAGTTGCTCAATTGCTCTGAATCTCAGATTTCTCAGCTACAGACTGGAGAGGGTTTGGGGTAAACACTTAGCTCAGTGCCCGGAAGGTTGAATGTGGCGGTGAGGAGCGTGAACTCTGCAGCCAGACTGCTGGTTTGAACCCCACCTCCAGCCCAGGTGGGCTGGGAACTGGGGTTCTCTGTGCCTCAGTTTCCCAATCTATGCAATGGGAATATGGATAGTATTCTCCTAGGGCTGTCGTGAGGAGGAAGTGAGTCCAGACAGTGCTGCGGGCCCTGTCATCATCCCAGAGATGCCTAAGAAGTGATAGAGGCAAGAGCCGCTCACCGCACAGAAATCAAATTCAACTCCTTAGCCCCTTCTCCATACCCACAATTTCTGAATCAAGCTGGAGAGCGGCTGTGCGATGAGGTGGTCTGGTCCCCCAGTCGAGAGGCTTGGAACAAGAAAGAACTCGCCTCCCAGGAGCCCTTGGCAATGCCAGAGCCCCATTTCCCGGGTTCCCACCCCCGACCTGCCCCAGCCCCTGGGACGCCCCTCGCGCACCCCGCATCCCTGCCTGGCTCACCTCCAGTAGGCAGCGTCCATCTTGTCCTACAGCCGGGTTCTTTTTTTTTTTTTTTGACAGGCAGAGTGGATAGTGAGAGAGAGAGACAGAGAGAAAGGTCTTCCTTTTTGCCATTGGTTCACCCTCCAATGGCCACTGTGGCCAGTGCTTCTCGCTGATCCGAAGCCAGGAGCCAGGTGCTTCTCCTGGTCTCCCATGGGGTACAGGGCCCAAGCACTTGGGCCATCCTCCACTGCCTTCCCGGACCATAGCAGAGAGCTGGCCTGGAAGAGGGGCAACCGGGATAGAGTCCGGTGCCCCAACCGGGACTAGAACCCGGTGTGCCAGCACCTCAAGGCGGAGGATTAACCTGTTAAGCCAAGGCGCCGGCCCATACAGCGTGTTCTTAAGGAGGATCTCCCCTCTCCCCTTACAACAGCTCCTGCCCTGGCCATTGCGTCTGGGAGAACGAATGAGACACAAAAGAAATATGGCTGCGGGTGCAAAGAACTCAGGCGACTGATCTTGGTCAGAAAGGAAGACAGGTGCCTTCTCTGGAAGCCGGGTCTTGACTGCACTTCTAGGTGAAGAGTGAACAGTTAGAGACAAAGCAACGGGCGGGGGGAGGGGGGGGTGGATGGAAGGTCAAGGTTAAGGCAAAGGAGAAGGGGGGAGGGGAGCAATTCAGAGTGGGGATGAGGTGACGACGAAGGGGCAGAGTAGGTCTAGGGAATCACACTGGGGAGGCACTTAGGGCATCTTCAGCAGGTAGATAGACACTCCCACGTATGCGCGTTCACACACACACACACGCGCGCGCGCACACAGCTTCCCCACACCTCCCAGGCTCAGGTGACCAGAGAAGGGGGCTATCCTAGAACACTTCAAAAAGTTCATTAAAAAAGTGGAATGAAAATACAGGTGGAAGCCGCTGCACCCACAGTGGCTGCAGCGCCCCCAGTGGCCAGTCCCACAGCCACCCCCTCCCCAGCACCGTCTTGTGGGGGCCCAGAGACACAGACTCTGTACCTGGCCAGAGCTGCCCCAGACTGATGAAGCCCAGCTGAGCCGGCTCCAGATCAGACATGAGAGGGTGTGAACGCCCTAGGGCCTCCTCTCTCTGCTGTGCCTGACTAGCTCCAACTTCTCTTCCCTCCCAATTACACACCTAGAACGACCTCGCGTGTGCACGGTGCACTAACCCCAGGGGACTCACTGGCTGGCGATTCCATGCGTTGCAGTAACCACTGCCCACCCAGCTTGGCCACCAGGTTCTCTTTTTGGAGTGGAAAAGCATCTCCCTGCACAAGCCGGCCTGGGCTCTGTCCTGCGTCAGCCGCCCAGCTGCCCCGCCATGCCCTCGAGCTCCCGCCCTGAGGTCCTCTCCCATCTGACGTGGTCAAGTTCAACAGATGCTGCCCAGGCTTTAACACGGTGCCTGCAGATGCCATGTTTCTGGTTCACGGAAATGCACTCCAATGGTGGGATGGCGGCCATGACCGCACGCCAACACCGGTGACGCATCCTTCTGTGGCCTGGCCTGCGGGGCCAGCTCTGCCTCCTGCCTGGGAGCGGGCCCTTCTCCCAGTGCTGGCTCTCCTGCTTCCCAGCCTTCTCTGCACGCCCCCGGGGTCACCAGGCTGCCACCTGGCAGTGTGGGAGGAGAGGGAAGAACAACAGGAACCTGTGCATGGCCCGCTCAGGGTGACACAGACCGAGACCCCCACTAGAGCCCTTAAATCCCTTGTGCAAAGCAGATTTCGGGTATTTGTGCGAGGACATAGTTGCTCAGCCCCCAGACTCCTTCTCAGCCACCCCACCCTCACCACACCCCTCAAGTGCCCCGAGCAGAGCTGGGAGCGTCGGGCAGAGGCCGGCTCAGGATCCAGGTGTGTCCTGCAGGGGACCAGGGCAAGACCTGGAGGAAATGGAAGAGGGGAGAGGGGCTAACAAGTCCTGGGTACCTGTCGTGTGCCAAGGACAGGGCTGGACGACCCCTCCCCACCACTGCATTCTTCTGACAGCAGGCAAGAAAGCAGGTACGGAGGGTTCGTGGAAACCGCCCACAGTAACACAGCCAGAGCCACGCACCGTACAAAGCAGCGCTCTGACCGCAGTCAATCCTCACTACCACCCTCGCAGAGTCCCATTGTATAGATGAGAAAACTGAGCCTCTGAGAGGTTAAGTACCTTTGCCAAAGAGGCATGGCTACCAAGTGATTCCAGTCCCTTCCAGCTGGCCTCAAGATTCCCCGGGGCTGCCAACCACACAGCTGTGTATCCCTCGGCAAATACTTGTGGGGCCTCCACTCGGCGCCAGGCACTGGGCATCTCTCAAACCCTGCTGGGTGCAGGCCTCTGACCTGGGAGGAAGAAGAGACAAAGACATAACCCCCATGTGTGGGGGTGCGTGTGACTCCCACAGCCGGGCACCGACCAGGTCCTGGCTGGGCCCCAGGGCTTGCTCTCCCAGTCTCCCCATTGACCCCTGCTTCTCCCACAGGCTTCCTCCACAGGGAGGCAGGCACCCTGGCTCTGCCACAGAGCCCCTGGGGTTGCTGGACCAAAGGTTTCCTGCCACTGGCTCCAGCTCTGCTGTGCCCCCGGGGCCCCGTCTGGGTGGGGTCTGAGAGCCCACGCCCAGCTGGGCAGGGCCCTGGGCACGTTGATGCCTGGAAGGGGTGCAGGGTGTGTGGGTGAGGGGCTGAGGAAGCCACGCCACCCCTAGCTGTGGTTTCTGGCGGGGCCATCGTGGCAGCAGGTGGAGGGAAGTGTTTGTCACCCTTCCAACAAAGGCAGTCAAACAAAAGCCTCCCAGGGCATGCTGGGAACAGTCAAAAGGCGCCAAAAATAAAACACACCTTTCCTTTGATAGGCGGCTGGGCCCCACTGCCTGCTGAGGGGTTCAGAGCAAAGGGTTCCTAGTACAAGCCCAAGCTTGTTCACTGACTCGCTTGCTCTCTCTCGCTCTCTCTCTCTCTCTCTCTTACACACACACACACACACACACGTACCAGAGCAGCCCAGCCTCATCAACAGGCCACACAGTAGATGCACTGCACTCACACAAGGGGCACCGTTGCAAGGTCGCACATGCACGCACACGTGCACACACACACAAGCATGGCCTGCTCCCACGGCCAGCTTTCTTCGCCTCGGCTTCCTCCCCTGTGCAATGGGACAAGAAAGTCCAGGTTGCAGGGCTACAGCAAGCTGAGGGGTGCTGCATTCTCCCAGTCCCCGACAGCTTGTCTCCTCGCCCCTTGCTGTATGGCTTGTCTCTCCAGCTGGGTCCTCGCGTCTGACTCTGGCTTCAGAAACTCCAGAGTCCCTCGTTAATGGCAGACCCTGCGCACGTGTTTCCGTCTTGTCCCCTCCTCCCCCGCCTGCCAGGGGGTGACTGTGGTTCATGGCCACGATCCACCATCCCCCTTGCCCTGCTGCCCCACCAGGCAGGACCTCAGGCTCGAATGATCTCCCCACCAGGCAGGACCTCAGGCTCGAATGATCTCCCACCAGCCCCGACCCTCCCTACATGAAACTGTTGACGGCTCTGTCCCTTGCCTGAGGACTCAACACTGTGCTCGGTGGTACCCCCACGCCCGCCGTGGGTTTACAGAGAGGGAAGTAAGGTGGGCGAGCAGCAGAGCTGGGGCTGTGGGCTTTCTTACGCACAGCCCCTCTGAGACCAGACACGGAACAGCACCCACCCATCAGCACCTGCCCATCACAGCCCGCGGCTGCTGGGGTGGGAGGCAGCAGGCTGCTGGGAGGTTGGCCCTGGGCAGGAGAGGGCAGGGCAGGGGGTCTGGCGCCCCAAGTGTCACACTAGTTTCAATCCTTGCCATCCATGTGACCTTGGCAGGTGGCTTTTCTTCCCCAGGAGGGACATAGTTCCAAGTCCCGCGAGAATGACTTTGAACAGGCAGAGCTCTCGGTAGCACAGAACAATGGCGCCCTCCATAACACCGCCTTACCTGATGGCTTAGGGGCCGCCTTTCCCAAGCGGCGGAGGAATTCACCCCCCATGACACATGAGGACAGAGGCACTCGATTGGTCACAGAGCAAAGAGCGTGGCTTTGCTGGGCCTGTGGGCAGGCTGATGCAGGCCCCCACGGCACCCTCGTCTGACCCCAGGTCAACTTCATCCTGACTCGTGATTGGCCAGCCCAGCCCAGCACCTGGTGCATCACAGCTCAACAGATGACTGTGGGATAAATGTGCGAATGAATCTAGGGTCTGCCCACACCTTGACTCATAAGTTTCAAATCCACCCAAAATCCCCTTCGGGGAGAGCTATCTGTCAGGCCAAGGGCAAAGGGGCCTTTTGAGACTCCGGCCTGGAAAAGCCCCAGACCCTGGGCAGACCACCCTGGGTTGCAGTGACCATCCCACCCCGCCCCCAAGCGCAGGGTCGCAGACTCTGACGCAGGCGCCGCTGCAAATAGATGGCGTTTCCATGGGAACTGAAACCCCAGTTTGTTTTTCCCTCCGAGGCGCTCTGTAATTTCCAGCACAGTCTGCGCAATGTCAGCCCCGGAGCCTCCTGGCGGGCCGGCGGGCGGGCGGCGGCCCCCAGGATGTGACCTCTTGCCAAGGCTGCTCTTCCCCCGCCCCCCCCCCCTCACCCAGCAACGAGGGGCCTCTAGTGATCCTGGACCTCAGCCCTGGCTGCCCCTCCAAAGAGGGGGCCCAGGAGGGGGTGCAGAGCCAGAGCCAGAGCCCTTGAACCTCCCTGAGGGAGGAGGCCCGGGGGTGGGAGGCGGGGCCTGGGGGGCTGAGGGGCTCACTTCCAGGAAGAAGTAGGAGGGAAGGGACAGGTCTGCGTCTGGCGGGCTGGCGGCGGGAGGGCGCCAGCGAGCCCAGGCTGCGCTCTCAGCACTTGGATCGGCAGCCTCTATTGTGTGTGCGCGGAGACAAAAACCAAGCTGGGAGATGGGGGGCCGGGGGGAAGGGGAGATGGGTGGACGAGGTCCGTGTATGGTTAGGGCAAGATGAGAGGGGGAGGGGGCCTCCCTGCTCCAGTCCCCAGCACCGTTCAGACTGGGGGAGGCAGTTGAGCCCTGAGTGACCAAGGTCAAGGCCAAGACCCTGACTGCTGCCTGAGGCCAGGTCCCAGCCAGTCCCTGTGGCTGCTGCTACCGCCTGCCCCAGCCCCCAGTCACCAACAGGCAACAGCAAAGTTTTCAGCCCTGCGGTGCTGTGGCCTTTGAACTAAACTGCTTGACCTCGCTCCCCGCCTCCCTCTGTGCAACACGGACAGTGACAGGAACACCCACTCGCGCCTTCTCCAGGCGCTGTGGGCGAGGTGAGGATACGGGTGTGAAAGTGCTCACCCGCGGAGGCCGTGTTGTTGTTGTTATTATTCCCTGTGGGGACGGTCCCAGCCCTGTGTCACCCCACAGGTCTCCAGGCTTCCACCCCTCGCACACACACGCGGAGCCACTACCGGGCTCCGGCCAGCGTCCCCAGGACTCAGTGGCGCCCCCCAGAGGAAGCTTTGCATCCGGGCAGGCAACGAAGCCCTGCTGGAAGGGAACCCAAGGCTGCCAGCCGCAGTCCCCAGACCTCAGCCCTCCCACTCCAGCCCAGTGTTTGTTCAACGCCGTGGCAGCTTGGCCACCTCCCCGCTGCACCTTGCGGTTAACGACAGCAGCCAAACCACTGACCTGATTTTCTGCAGAGAGAAAAGATAATAGGGCACCTCCACACGCGCGTCCCCACACCCAGCGGAAACTTTCTCTGTCTCCTTGACAGGAACCCAGCCCTGCAGGGAGCTTCCTCGGCTGCGAAGCTCAGTGTTTACATGTGGTTGGCGCGAGGCCTGGGTTCCCAGAGCCCTGGCTGCGTGGGCAGCGCCAGGGGACAGCGCCGGCAGCCTGTCTGAGTCTCTGACGGATGCCCACTTTCCCACCAGGCCCTGGTACCTGCTGGGCTCGCAGGAAAGGATTAGCCAGCACTTCAACCCCGAAAGGGCTGCGAGGTCCTGGCCGTGCATGTTTTTCAAATAAACCAGCGTTTCGGCCTTGCACCTTCTCCAAATCCAGGGTCCCATGGGCCTCAAAAATGTCCTAGGAGCCCCAGATTCTGCTGCTCACAAGTGAGGAGGGACCCCTACCAAAGTTCCTAATTGCTGGAGCTGCCTTTTTTAAAAATTTGATTATTTGAAAGGCAGAGTAGAGAGAGGTGAAGAGAGAGAGGGAGAGAGGGAGAGAGAGAGAGAGATCTTCCACCTGCTGGTTCATTCCCCAAATGCCCACAACAGGCAGGGCTGGGCCAGGCTGAAGCCAGGAGTCTAGAATTCCATCCAGCTCTCCCACGTGGGGCCCAAGCACTTAGGCCATCATTCTCTGCCTTCTCGGGTGCATTAGCAGGGAGCTGGCTGGGAGGAACTCATATGGTACCCAGGACTCAAACCGGGGCTCCAGTATGGGGTGCTGACAGTGGTTCAACCTGCTGCACCACACGCTGGCCTCTGCTCTCCGTGAGCCTGAGAGACAACCCCACGTGGAGCAGCTGCGTGGATGATCTCTGTCCCCTGCTCCCCAACCCAGCATGTGGTCAGAGATGCAGAGGCAGAGGCAGAAGGGACCCTCAAAGTCACAGTGCGGAAGGTGGCCCTGGCTTCCCACCCCCAGGTCTCCACCCGTGACAGTGAACCAGCAGCCTTGGCACCCCCTGGCAGCCAGCAGAAAACCCAGATCCTCGGTCCCCGTACAGAATCAGAAACTGCATTCCAAGCAGGTCCCAGGTGATTCTCTGCCCAATGAGGGTTGAGCTTCGCTATACCCACCACCGCCCCATGCAAGCCCCCCCCACACACACACACACCAGGCTCTGCCCAGGCCCAAACCTCCGAAGAGCTCCATGCTGCTAGGGGACGGTCAGCTTTGCCCCAGCACACCGACTGCCAGCCTCCACCGCCACTGCTGTCTTCTTCCTCCAGCCGAAAGAGCCAAGAGTCGATGCGGTTGTTGTGGTCGCTACCTCAGTCCCCAGTGCCCTACCTCACCCTGCCATGGAGAGACCCTGTGCTCTCCCCTGCCCCTCACAGCTCTTCCTCTCCACCTTCCGGATTGTACCTTCCTCTGAGGTCTCATCTCATCTGACCTAAATTTTTTTTAAAAAAGATTTATTTTATTTATTTGAAAGGCATAGTTACAGAGAGATCTTCCATCTGCTGGTTCACTCCCCAAACGGCTACTATGGCCAGGGCTAGGCAAAGGCCAAAGCCAGGTACCCGGAACACCATCTGGGTCTCCCACATGGGTGTAGGGGCCCAAGCACTTGAGCCGTCCTCTGCTGCCTTCCCAGGCCATAGCAGAGAGCTGGATGGGAAGTGGAGCAGCTGGGACTCGAACCAGCACTCACATGGGATGCCAGCATCGCAGGCAGCAGTTTAACACACTGAGCCACAACACGGACCCCTCACAGGAGCACCAAAGCTCATCAGGCTCACGCCACTCTTCAGGAATAAATGGTGGTGACCATACACCCTGGTCTTACCCGCCCTTGCCCCTGGACTGTGTCCCCCGGTTAGCCTTATCCCACACCCCTCCATCAGCTCCCGGCTCCCCAGCTTCCGGGGCTCAGATTAGAGCCGGACCGTGGGGCCCCTCCCTGCAGGCAGTCAGCACTCCAGAAGAGGCTGGCAAGCAGGCAGGCCCCGGGAGAAGGCAGCTTGGCAGAGCCTGAAAGACATTAACAGCTATCAACACCCCTGGGTGTGAATATCATTGAATTTATTTATTTGTTTATTACTATTAACATCTCAGTGTGTATTAGCTACTGGCTCTTCCTCACTCGCTGGGCCATCAGGATGGCTCAGTTCTGACAGACGGCGTCTCCAGCCCTCCCGCTGGCCTGCAAGGGGAAAGGAGAAGGCAAATCAACCCTGGGAGCACCTGCTGGGGACGGGCACCAGCTGTGCCAGCCCGGGCTTGGGGCCTGACACCCCAATCCTGCCAGTCCCGTCACCCTGGGAGCCTATAGCACTGCACAGCTCTTGCCGGCTCCATGGGCTGGCCCATCACGTGACAGTGACCAGCATGGCACAGACCTGGGGGGGGCAGGTGAAGGAAGAGCTAGCCAGGCCTCAGGCAGGGCGGGGCTTCCCCAGTCATTTCAGAAGAAAATGAATGGGACCGGCCCCAGCAGGACTGGACTTCCCACACCCTCTCCCTCCCCTGCCTATGCCAACTTGGCGAGGGGCGGGGGGGACTCATATTTGTTGAGCACTGCTGTGGGAGTAGCCAGGGTAGGGATCTCATTCCCCACGAGTGGCTGGCGCTGGTAGCCCTCGTCATACTGACCCCTGGGAGGCAGAGGGGTCTGCTCTGGGTCCCCAGGGAGTCTCCCATGGCGCCCACCCAACAGGCCTGTGTGGCACTGCCCCACGTCAAACCAAGGCTCTGGCTTCCTGGGGTGCAGGGGTCCTCCGGCAAGGCTCTGCCACTCTGCACGGCTGGCGAGAGATGCCAGCTCTGTCACCTGGGAGCAGGAGGAATCTGGGAACAGTGACTGGAGCCAAGGAATGTCCCACCCACGGCCTCTGCAGCCACTGCCTTCCTGGAAGAAGAAAGCAGGAAGGCAGATAAGGAGGCTGCCTGGAGGGCTGGGCTCCAGCAGGGCAGGCCTCCAGGAGGGCGGGAGCCCCTTGCTTCCCCCCCGCCCCCGGCCCTCCTCCGGGCACCCCAGACTCCCTTCCCGCTGCCTGGCTTGCTTCCTTACCCCTTAGCCACCCTCTCCCATACATGACTCTGAACTCCCAGCCCTTATCTCGACATTCCAGGCTTTCCTGGTGGGCCACCAAGGCCCCTCTCCACCCCTTCCCGCCTCGGGCTCCCTGGGCTCCCGCGCCTGGCTTTCCTGCCTCTTAGCCCTGCTCTGGTGAGTGCTCTGCCGGCCCGGCCTCGCCTCCCTGCCCGTGGGAATCCTGCCTGGGCGCCCCCACCCCCAGAGCCCACCTTGCTCGAGCAGCACCACCTGACCCTCCCCAGTCAGAACACGTTACCCCCCCTCCTAGGCACCCCTAACAGAGGGAGGCTGCGGGTGGGATTGTATGTGCCACTCCCAGAGGGTGGCACCAGGGGAGCTCCCTAGAGGCCAGGCGAGGAGGGTTACAGAAGTTACTCTGCAACAATAATCCTTGGCCACAAGGATCAACAGCAAGGGTGGCATCAGTGCCAGGCTGGCAGAAGTCCTTGCACAAGTGGGCCCTGTGCAAGGCTGCAATGGCCTTTGGGCAAGGCCGATGTTCTGGCAGAGTCGTCAGGGAGGTTCCAGTTCTGTCGCATGTGCGTGCGTCTGATGTGTGGATGTGTGTGCATACGTGTGGGTATGTGGGAGTGTGTGCATGGTGTGTATATGTGTGTATGTATATGATGTGTGTGTGTGTGTCTGATGTGTATATATGGGTGTGTGTTCAGCGAGACACAACGACCTGCTTTGATTCCAACAGCTTTCATGACCTGTTCAGCTCCACATGTGGGGAGCAATTTCCAGTCCCCACGATATTAAGATGGGGCATGTGACCAGCTCGCACTAAGGTGTGTGTGCAGAAGTGCACCTCCAGGCCGACAGCAGTTTAAAAAGCTGAGGTGCCAGGGTTGGCATTTGGCACAGCAGCCAAGATGCCACTTGGGATGCCTGCACCCCCTATCAGAGGGCTTGGGTTCCAGTCCTGGCTCTGTTTCTGGTTCCAGCTTCCTGCTAATGAACACCCTGGGAGGCAGCAGGTGATGGCTCAGGTACCAGAGTCCCTGCCTCCATGTGGGAGACCTGCGTTGGGTTCCTGGCCTGGCCCAGCTCTGGCTGTTGCAGGAATATGAGAAGCAAAACAACAAATGGAAAAGATCTCTCTCTTCTCTCTGCCGTTCAAATAAATAATTAATCAATAAAAGTCGATTTGCTTCCCCCACTCTTTCTTCCCATCCACCGGCTGCATGCTGATGGCCAAATTGATGTCAGAAGCCACACACCGGCCTAACTCTGTGGCGTAGCAGGTAAAGCCACTGCCTGCAGTGCCAGTATCCTATGTGGGCGCCGGTTCAATTCCCTGCTGCTCCACTTCCGAACCAGCTCTCTGCTATGGTCTGGGAAAGCAGTATAAGATGGCCAAAGTCCTTGGGCCCCTGTACCCACATGGGAGACCCAGAAGAAGCTCCTGGCTCCTGGCTTTGGATCGGCACAGCTCCAGCCATTGCAGCCATCTGGGGAGTAAACCAGTGGGTGGAAGACCTCTCTCTCTCTCTCTCTCTCTCTCTCTCTCTCTCTCTCTGCCTCTCCTTCTCTTTCTGTGTAACTCTGACTTTCAAATAAATAAATATTTAATTAAAAAAAGAGAAGCCACAGGCTGCAGGCAGCAGAGCTGTCAGCCACCCGCTCTCCAAGGACGCCCCAGCGCCAGCCCTCAGACCGTCCCAGGGCCCAGGATCATCGCGCGCCGGCTCCAAGCCCCTGTGCGTTCCGGGGGCCTGCTCCTTCCGCCCGTCAGCCGCGCTGAGCTTCGTCGCCGCTGCCTCAGGTCACAGCGTTTCCTCTGTGCCAGGAGCTGCCCTGGGCGCACGGGCATTCCCTCTCTCCGTTCATTCTCACAGCACTGCCGGAAGGGAGCTACTAAGTCCCCATCTTCCAGATGAGAAAACTGAGACTTGGAGATGCGAAGTCACCGAAGTCGTCCAGCTCATGCGCTCCCTCTGACCAACACCAGAGGGCACGGCCTCCTGCAGCGAGTTTGGCACAAGTCTGATGTCCTCCCTGGGCCCCGGGGTGTCTTTTCACCCCTCCCTCTTGCAGGGTAGGGACCCCCCCACTAAGTTTGGGGAAGCACCATTGCCTTCCGGCCCCCTTTTCTGACAGCCTGCCAGGTCCCACACAGCAGGGGGGCCTTCGTGTGTCACCAGAGCCGAGCCAGGTGGGTCTGCGTTGTGCGGGACAGGAAGCAGCCCCGGGGGAAGCTCCGTGGTGCCCTCCACGGGACCTGCCCACGTGGCCACCCACAAAAGGACCTGGGTTTTCAGCACCCCCAGGGCCGCTCTGCCCCCATGCTGCCCCTCCCTTGTCGGCTCCCTTCTGACCTGGGGGGGCAGCAGGGGGCTTCACAGGGCCAGGGCAGAGGGGAGCTAGAGGCACACATGCGTGTGTGTGTGTGTATCACATGCGTGTGCTCATGTGCATGGCCAGCAAACACACCAGTGTTTTACTGCTTTCCCCCCTCAATCTGGTTTCTACTTCTTCAGGGAAGGGGGTGGAGCATGACCGAAAACTGGAAGACGACCGAACTCCTCAGAATAACGGAATGCAAATCAAAAACTAGTAACTGTGGCTGTCACCGCCAAACTCCCCGGCTTGAGCCTGGAAGACGCTCAAGTGCACAGGAAGGGATTTGCTTTGTGAGTTGGGGTTGGGATCTGTGCTTCGAACCCTGCCCTGCCATGTCTCGCCCACAGCCCTGTCCCGAGGATGGGGACAGGACAGTGCACCTCAGGGTTGCCTCCTCCAGGCAGCCTCCGTTCCCTCCCCCACAGCCTCTCCACCATTCCCCTGTGCTGCAGTAGTTTTCGTCTTTTTTGTTAAGATTTATTTTTATTTTTATTTATTTGAGAGGTTGAGTTACAAAGAGAGACAGAGACAGAGAGAGAGGTCTTCCATCTGCAGGTTCACTCTCCAAATGGCCACCACAATGGCTGGAGCTGGGCCGATCTGAAGCCAGGAGCCAGGAGCTGCTTCCGGGTCTCCCACATAGGTGCAGGGGCCAAGCACTTGGGCCATCTTCTACTGCTTTCCCAGGCCAGAGCAGAGAGCTGGATCGGAAATGGAGCAGCCAGGACTAGAACCGGTGCCCATATGGGATGCCGGCGCCACAAGCTGTGACTTAGCCCACAGCTCTGGCCCCTGCAGTGGCTTCTCATCTGTCCATCTCACCCACTAGACAAGAGAGCTTCCATCTTGGTCACTGTTGCCTCCCCAGGCCTCAGGGGCCTGGCACACTGCAGGCACCCAATAACTACCTAGAGAACGGGATGTTCAGACGCGGGGTGGGCAAAGGGAGTGGCACATACGCTTCTGGGTAACACGGCCTCCTGGCCCCACACTTTCACTTCCCAAGTCACTTTGCCTCAGTGGGACCCCATGAGACCCCTGTGACAGAGTGGCCTCAAGTGCAGTGGCATGCATGCACACACACACACACACACATGAAGCAGCACATGCCGCTCCCTGGCACATGCGTGTGAGTGCCTAGAGCTCTGCAGGCCCATGCTCCCCAGCCCGAAGGGAAGATGCCCTGATGTGTTGCTTCCTGCTGTGTCTGCAAGAAACAGAGCCCTCCTCCACATCTTCCCACCCTGACACCTCTCTCTGTCTCTCTCTGTCTCTCTCTCTCTCTCTCACACACACACACACACACACACACACACGCATGGTCAGGGCTGGTTCTCCCCTTTAGCGGAAAGCCAGCAAAATTGAGCCAGCTGCCCACAAGGGGGCATCCAAAGACCATGGACTCCAGGTGTGGACGCCAACGTGACTACTCGGGCCTCAGAGACAGAGAGAGACAGGGAGATCTGCAGGGGACACTGCAGCCCCTCCCACCCCCCCAGGTGGGGTCTGGAGCAGAAATCCGAAGGAGCGCGTGGTCAGCAGGTGACTGGGACCCAGGCTCAGTCAATACATAACAGAAATGGTTATACTCATCTCTGTCCGTGCTTACTGAATGTTTACCACACGTAATAACACTCAGCCCTCTCTCTTCTGTGGGGATCAGCTCCTGCTTTAAAAGTGAATGTCTCAGAAAGACCCGTTGACCTGCCCGGGGTCACCCCGTGGCAAGGTGCGAATCTGACCCAGGATCTGTGTCGGCCCTCCGTGCTGGGCACTGCTCCCTCCATTCCCGGGGGCGCGCCTTCTTCCCACACTGGAGTCTCTGTCCCGGCCTCCGGTTCCCTCCCCTCCAGCCCCTTTGGGGGCAGTTTTTGCAGGACTGGAAGCTGATTTCCTAAGAGGGAGCTGGCTCGTTGCCCTGAGACTGACCCCTCACACTTTAGGCGTTGTTGATGTTGAGCTGGTTTCCTGCCCTTGGGAAGCAATAAAACAATTCCCAGCAAAGGGAAAAGGCTGCCCCCCCCCCTTCTCAGCCCTGGGAATTTATTCCCAGGAAGTCATCTACATGGAAGCCAAGTGTTATCTGCAGATGCATGCATTGAAGTCTTGCTTTAAAGGTGAAAAAGCTGGGAGGGAGACAAACCAGGGAAGCAGTTTCCCAACCTGGGACATCAGCACTGTGGGCGATCGGACTGCGACAGACGCATGGGACGGATTCTGCCACACAGCCCATCACCCCCGCACCCACCCAACCGGCTAAGCCAACTAGCCATGCTTAGCCAGGACACAGAGAGAAAGCCTCTCTTCAAAATACTCTCCAGGGGCTGGCACTGTGGCTCCGTGGGCTAAAGCCCCAGCCTGCAGTGCCAGCATCCCATATGGGTGCCGGTTTGAGTCCCAGCTGTTCCTCTTTTGGGCCCCTGCACCACGTGGGAGACCTGGAGGAAGCTCCTGGCTCCTGGCTTTGGATTGTCCCAGCTCTGACCGTTGTGGCCAATTAGGGAGTGAACCAGCAGATGGAAGACCTCTCTCTCTCTCTCTCTCTCTCTCTGTTTCTCCCTCTCTCTATAACTCTGTCTTTCAAATAAATAAAATATATCTTATTTTTTAAAAAAAGTGGATACCTTAAAAAAAAAAATAGACTCCAGGCCTCCAGCACCCCCAGGAGAGTGGTAGAAGAGCCGGATGGCAGGCGCAGCAGCCAACACGATCCTTGGCTTTTGTCTTCCAAGGCCCCAGAGCCTGATGAGGGACAGGATCTTCTGAGCGCTATTCCGATTAGTGGTTAGGACGCCTTTGAGCTTTCACGCTGTGCTGGCTAGAAGGCAACAGAACTCTGCACACCGTACTCTGCTAAGGCAGTGGATTGGTTCCTGGTTGCTGACTCGACCCTGAGACTCACACAGAGACTGTAGACCCTGATACATGACACCTCCTCCACCAGGAAAACGATTTTAAAGTCTTCAGGGATGAGGCTGGCACTGTGGCACAGTGGGTTAAAGCCCCAGCCTGCAGTGCCAGCATCCCACCGGTTCAAATCCCAGCTGCTCCACTTCCAATCCAGCTCTCTGTTAGGGTCTGCAAAAACAGTAGAAGATGGCCCAAGTGCTTGGGCCCCTGCATCCACGTGGGACAACCGGGAGGAAGCTCCTGGCTCCCGGCTTCAGACTGACTCAGTTCAGATCCTTGTGGCCAGTTTGGAAGTGAACCAGCAGATGGAAGATCTCTCTCTCTCTTCTCTTCTCCATCTTTCTCTCTCTCTCTCTCTCTCCCTCTCCCTCCTCTCTGTCTCTATCTCTCTCTCTCTCCGTCTCTACCTCTCTCCAACTCTAACTCTTCAGCAGCCACTTGGGATGCCCATATCCCATATCAGAGTGCCTGGAGGCAAGTTCCACTTTCGCTTCCGATCTAACTTCCTGCCAATGTGCCTGAGGGGCAGCAGGTGATGGCCCAAGTGCTTGAGTTTTAGCCACCTGCATGGAAGACCCAAATGGAGTTCCTGGCTCCTGGCTCCTGGCTTCAGCCTGGCCAGCCCCAGCTGTTGTGGACATTTGGGGAGTGAGCCAGTGCATGGAAAATCTCTCCCTCTCCTTCTTTTCCCTCTCCCTCTCCCTCTGCCTTTCAAATAAATAAAAACAAATAATAAACACTTAAAAACTTAAACCAATTAGGGTGAATATCATGGTCCCGGACGTCAGGCCACCACTTGGGGTACTCGTAGCCCATATCAGAGTGCTGGCTTCAGTCCTGGCTACTCCTGAGTCAGCTCCCTGCGGACGCACCTAGGAAGGCAGCAAATGATGGCTCACGTGCTCGGGTCCCTGCCACCCACGTGGGAGACCCAGCTGGAGTTCTGGGTTCCTGGCTTTGCCCTGGCCCAGCCCTAGCTGTTGTGTGCATTTGGGGAGTGAACAGCAGGTGGAAGACCTCTCTGTACATCTGTCAAATAAATAAGCCAGCGCTGTGACACAGCAGGTTGAGGTCCTGGCCTGCTGTGCCAGCATCCCATAAGGGCTCCAGTTCGAGTCCCAGCTGCTCCACTTCTGATCCAGCTCCCTGCTGGTGCATCTGGGGAGACAGTGGAGGATGCCCCAAGTCCTTGAGCCCCTGCACCCACATGGGAGACCTGGAAGAAGGTCCTGGCTCCTAGCTTTAGATTGGCCCAGCTCCGGCCATTGCAGGCATTTAGGGAGTGAACCAGCAGATAAAAGACTTCTCTCTCACTCTGCCTCTGCCTCTCTGTAACTCTGCCTTTCAAATAAATAAATATTTTTTTAAAAAAATTAAAATTAAAAAGATTGGAGCCAGTGCTGTGGTGCAGTGGGTTAAAGCCCTGGCCTGAAGCGCCGGCATCCCATATGGGCACTGTTTCTAATCCCAGCTGCTCCTCTTCCAATCCAGCTCTCTGCTGTGGCCTGGGAAAGCAGTAGAAGATGGCCCACGTCCTTGGGCCCTTGCACCCATGTGGGAGACCCAGAAGAAGCTCCTGGCTCCTGGGTTCGGATCAGCGCAGCTCCGGCCGTGGTGGCCACCTGGGGAATGAACCAGAGGATAGAAGACCGACCTCTCTGTCTCTACCACTCGCTGTAATTCTGTATTTCAAATAAATAAAATTAAAAATTAAAAAGACTTCCACATGAGTGCCTCTGCCATGGTGTCAGCTCCCGTAAAGTATGGAAGTTAGGAAGGATGCAGGGACGACAGGCCTTTCCCAAACCGCGCTCTGCGTCTGTGACCCAAGCTGTGTACGCAAGCATCCTAGAGCTCCGCGTCCCAAGACAGAGCTGCTGCCATCTCACGGCTTCTGCACGCCACGGAGCCAGAGCAGCTCAGCAGGGTCTCCCGCTGCACATCCTGCCCACGGGAACCAAGGGGTCAGCAGCACGGTGCTCAGCCCAGGGCTCAACTACAGTAAGATCCACTTCCCGGCCCTCTCCTGTGGCTGTTGGGGTCTCAGTTTCCCCCTTACCCGTGCCCTCGGGTCCTTGCCACGTTGGCCGGTCCGTGGGGCACCCCCGGCACGGCAGCTGACCCCATCAGGGCAAGCACAGCAGTAAAGACACGACGAATGAGCAGCTAATCTCCCCCGAACGCAGGCCGCTTCTTCCTGCCCTGCCCGGCCGCCCTCAACGCCTCCGCTGACTCCTACTGGACCCTCAGCCCACCCTCAGACCCCCGCCCCCCCACCCTCACTTGGTTGCATCTGCAAAGACCCTACTCCCACAGAAGGGCACACCGGCAGACACCAGGGGTTAGGACTCCACCTCATCGTCACAGGGGACACAATTCAACCGATAGCAAGGGCAATGGAGAAACTGGGATGCACACCCCGCGCACCTCTATGTGTGATTATCACTTATTCATGAACTGGGCCCCCGCCAGGAGGGATGGTGCCCTGTGATCGTGCCCTGTGATTCCTGCAGCTCTGTTGCCCCACAGGACCTGGGTTCAGGCTCCCTGGTGATCTGGGCTCGGCAGGAATTCCTTCCTACACAAAAGTGCTCCAAGGAACGGGGCGGGGGTGGAACCTCTTATTGCTATTTCCAAGTGTATTGCTGAAATACAAAAATTGTTATCAATTTAGAACTATTTGTGGGGATTGGCATTGTGGCACAGTGGGTAAAGCCACACTTGTGACACTGGCATCCCATATCTGAGTGCTGGCTTGAGTCCTGGCAACTCCATTCCCATCTAGCTCCTTGCTAATGTATAATCATTTATTTATTTAAAACACAGAGAGACAGAGAGAACGCCCACCTGCTGGTTCCCTCCCCCAAATGGCCCCCAAGCGGCTGGGCCACGCATCTGGAGCTCAGTCTGGGTCTCCCACATGGGTGGCAGGGACCCGGCTGCTGGAGCCCTCACCTGCTGCCTCTCAGGGTGCGCGTGAGCAGGGAGCTGGAATCGAGAACAAAGCCAGAACGTGAACCCAGGCCCTCTTGATGGGAGATGCAGCCTTCCCAAGTGGCACCTTAACTGCTACACCAAACACCTGCCCCTAATTTATACATTTTTTAAACATACTTAACATTTCTTTTTCACCTAGCAGGCCAGTGCTTTGGAAGCATCTCTATTCTGTCTTCCAGAGCACAGCAGGCGGGGCCCAGCTGAGTGGGTGGTGATGCCGCCTCGTGGTGGCTGTCGGACCGACCAGTGAGGCTTCCCCCAAGTGTGGGTGAGTGGCGACTAAAATGCTGTCAATTAAAAGGCCAAAACACTTGAAATTATTCATATATTCATGCATGCATGCGTGTGTGTCTCCTACCAGACTCTAAATCCAATATGGCAGGTGTGCCTCCAGCACAGAGTTTGACACATAGAGGTGTTCAGTGAAAGAGTGTTGAACAAAAGGATAGCAAAGTTAGAGATGGGCCCTATTGATCAGCACGTCTAAGCCGCTCATTACATAACTGGTAGAATTGAGGCGAGAGGGCCTGGGGTGATGCAGGGGGTTGAGCCACCGCCTATGACACCAACACTCCATATGAGCACAGGTTCAAGTCCAAGTTGCTCTGCTTCTGATCCAGCTCCCTGCTAGTGCACCTGGGAAAACAGCGGAAGATGACCGAAGTTCTGGGGACCTTGCACCCATGAAGGAGACCTAGATGGAGTTCCAGGCTCCTGGCTTTGGCCTGGACTGGACAGACCATTGTGGCCATTTGGGGAGTAAACCAGCAGATAAAAGATCACTCTGGGCCGGCGCCGTGGCTTCACAGGCTAATCCTCCGCCTTGTGGAGCCGGCACACTGGGTTCTAGTCCCGGTCAGGGCACCGGATTCTATGCCGGTTGCCCCTCTTCCAGGCCAGCTCTCTGCTATGGCCCGGGAAGGCAGTGGAGGATGGCCCAAGTCCTTGGGCCCTGTGCCCGCATGGGAGACCAGGAGAAGCGCCTGGCTCCTGGCTTCGGATCAGCACGATGCGCCGGCCGCAAAGGCCACTGGAGGGTGAACCAACGGCAAAAAGGAAGACCTTTTTCTCTGTCTCTCTCTCACTATCCACTCTGCCTGTAAAAAAAAAAAAAAAAAAAAAAAAAAACTCACTCTGTCTCTCTGTGTCTGCCAACTTGTCCCCACTCTCTGCAACTCTGCCCTTCAGACAAACTAAATAATCTTTTTTAAAAAAATTGAAGCTAGAGGGGCCAGCTCTGTGGCACAGTGGGTTAAAGCCCCTGCCTGCAGAGCCAGCATCTCATGTAGGCACCAGTTCGTGTCCCAGTTGCTCCACTTCTGATCCAGCTCTCTGCTATGGCCTGGGAAAGCAGTAGAAGATGGCCCAAGTGCTTGGGTCCCTGACCCACGTGGGAGACCTGATAGAAGCTCCTGGCTCCTGGCTCCTGGCTTCAGATCAGCTCAGCTCTGGCCATTGCAGCCACTTGGGGAGTAAACTGGCAGATGGAAGAACCCGTTCTCTGTCTCTACCTCTCTTGTAATTCTTTCAAAATAAATTAATTAAGTTTAAAAAAAAAAAAAAGTTGAAGCTAGAAAAAATTCATGCCACCAAGCAAGTTAGTGCAGCCAGGACTAGAAGAGACTTGTCTTTCTCGGTCCAGGCCCTTACCTTGAAAAATAATAACATGATATACATTTTAAAGTAAGATCAAAAGACATATAAACAGCTAAGTAGAGAGAAAGGTTGTCTAATAATTACCAAAAGTTGTAAACTAGTGTTTTCATCTAACTTTGCCTTTCCTCTCTGGGCATGCGTTCAGCAGATGTTGGGGGCCGTGGGTGGGGGTTCATCTCACCCTCGCCTCTCTGAGCTCTGATCCAGCTGAGGAGTGGTCACCAGAGACGAGGGGAGATTAAAATGTCAGCTCATTGCTGCTCCAGATGGACCCGGGGAAGTGGTTGAGGCCCAAAGCCCACATGGCCTTCCCGGTCCCTCCCCACAGCCCCCAACTTGAACTTCCCCTCCCACTCACGGCAGAGCAGCCGTACCACTGAAGCCCTGTAAGCAGAGGCTGGGCCCGGCCGGCTTGGGATGGAACACGCTGCTGGGAGTGAAGTCGGGTCCAGACAGCATCAGGAGCAGGCCACGCCCACCCCGACCCAGGCCACGCCCACCCAGGAGTGACCACCTCCTCTCAGTGAGAAACCCAAGAAGGGGTTACCAAGAAAGTTGAAAGATTTCTGCCCGAGAGGCTGTCAGTTTCTGGTTTGGGGGCTCATAACAGAAGGGAGAAAGTTGCCCCCCCTTAACGACGGCCTTTGACTCACCCAATACTTTTTCATAAAATTGAAAAACTTTTCTGCAGCTCTGATGGTGAGTTTACTGCAAGTAACAGAAAATTGAACAAGTCAGTCATGGAAGCTTCAGGGATACATTTTTCGTGTGTAACAGGAAATCCAGGCAGACCTGGGTTAGTGAGAAGTTCCGTGACGCCGCCAGGGACCAGGACTCCTGTCCTTCTGTCCCGGAATCCTTAGCAAACACCTTTTGTCTGGATGCTCACGGGATCCCACCTGCACTTCCAGGTGTCTCTACGTTCCTGGCAGGGGCACGGAAGACAAAAGGTAGGGCTAAGCCCATCCCTTTTATCAGGAAAACAATGGCCTTTCCCAAACTCCCACTCAGTAAGTCTGTGCTTTCCTCTCATTGGTCAACATTGTGTCATCTGTCCCACCCCTCTGGAAGGCAGCCAATGATGTTTATTTTTTAACTTGGCAAACGTGGATTCTTCCACGTGAAGGAAGGAGGAGGATGGATACTGGCTGGCCGCAGGACCTGCCACAAAGCACAAACTTCACAAAACAACGATGAAAGAAAACCCAGAAAATATCGTCAAAGAATTGCTCTTAAAGCAAGGCTTGGGACTTTGTTTGTTTGGGAAAACACTCAAGAAAGAGATAATTCCCTGTGCACTTTTGGAACATAAAAAGATTGAAAGCTTAGTTCAGTTTACAGAAAGGCATAACCCTGCTTCCTAAACCTAACAGAAAACACACCCTCAACAAGCTTGCTGATGTATTAACAGCCTACTAAGCTAATTCTCTCTCCCTTTGTTCTGTTACAGCACTTGCCCAAATAAGTTCCAAAGAAGGAGTCTGTCGGAAGTACACTTTCTTAGGCCTTATGTATCTTTTGTTTTTAAGATTATATTTATTTATTTAAGAAGCACAGTTACAGAAAAAGGAGGAGAGACAGAGAGAGAGAGAGAGATCTTCCATCTGCTGGTTCACTCCCCAAATGGCCACAGCAGCCAGAGCTGGGCCAATCCGAAACCAGGAGCCGGGAGCTTCTTCCAGGTCTCCCATGCGGGTGTAGGGGCTCAAGGATTTGGGCCATCTTCTACTGCCTTCCCAGGCCATAGCAGAGAGCTGGGTTGGAAGATGAGCAGCCAGGACTAGAACCGATGCCCATATGGGAAACCGGCACTGCAGGTGGAGGCTTAGCCCACTATGCCACAGTGCTGGCCCTGTCCCTAAGTATCCTAAGACATCTTTGACTTGCAGTCATCCTCAGTGGACAGTTTAGCTGAGTACTGAATTTTTCCTTGGAAGTGACTGTGCCACAGAAACTTACAGTCTTTGCTGCATTGTGCTAGTGGGAAACACGATGAATTTCTGATTTTTTTTTTCTTTGTAGGTGACTGTTTTCTCTCTCTGGAGATTTTAGAGTCTTCTTATATTTCCAGGGTATTCTGGAATCTCAAAATCATGTAGGTTCTTTTAAAAAAAAAAAAAGATTTTGTTTATTTACTTATTTGAAAGAGTTGTGGCAGGGGGAGGGGGTTCCCTCCATCTGTTGGTTCACTCCCCAAATGGCCGCAACAGCCAAGGGTGAGC
Organism: Lepus europaeus; assembly: GCF_033115175.1. NCBI lineage: Eukaryota > Metazoa > Chordata > Mammalia > Lagomorpha > Leporidae > Lepus > Lepus europaeus. Next base: position 21,822,661 of record NC_084844.1, read on the forward strand.
CAGACCAAAGCCGGAAGCCTGGAGCTTCATCCAGGTCTCCCATGTGGGTGCAGGGGCCCAAGCACTTGTGCCTTCCTCCACTGCTTTCCCAGATGCATTAGCAGGGAGCTGGATTGGAAGTGGAGCAGCTGGGACTCCAACTGATACTCATATGGGACGCCAGCTGAACCTACTGCGCCGTGACACCAGACCCCACGTTGGTTCTTTGTGCTGGGGTTTGATGAGCCCTGTGTGTCAGAGGGCTTGAGTGTTTTTGGTCTGGGAAATTCGGTTCAATTATTTATTTGAAAATTCCCTTCCCCAGCTTTCTCTCCCAGAAATACTTTTTAATTAATCATGGACCTCTTGTGTTGACTTTTTTCCATCTCTTATCTTTTCTCTAATAAAATTGCTTCTTACCCCGATTGCCTCATTTTCTTGAGAGATTGCCTTGACCTTAACTTTCCACTTTTGCACTGAATTTTAATGACGTTGTTATGTCCAAGGGCTTTTTTTGTTTTCTAACCGGTCTTTTTTCATAGCATGTTTTATAGATCCAGTGCCTTCTTGAATGCTTTATGGTCTCTTCTACCTACGATCTGTGTGTTTCCTCAAAGGTCTTATTTTCAGTTTATGTAGCTTCGTCTTTCTAAGTCATATTTCAGCCTTCCTCTAATAGCTTCTGGCTTTTGGTTGTCCGCTGGTAACTAAGACAGGAAAGTTTCCTGGCAGCTCTGTAACGTGCACAGGAGGACAGCCTGTTTCAGAGCGAGCTGGTCTCTGGGTCTCAGGACGCCTAAATGTCAGCCTACAACAGGCTTCGCTCTAAACAGCACCTCGGAACCCCGCTGCCCTGGTCTCTCTCAGACACTTTAACTCCTTTAAAGACCCTCCATCTGGGAGGAAGGGGCCAGAGCGGGGGAGGGGCAGAGCAAACACTGGCTGAGCCGTGCACAAACACGACTCAGGAAGTTCCTGGTTCCTCACAGCCGAGCAGTGCGCCCCCACCCCCCTTCTAAGCCGCACAGCCCCTCCGCGCTCTACTCCGCAGTGTGCACGGCCGGATCCTAGGCTTCTCCAGGCCTCCTGGGGGCGGGGGCAGGGGAGGAACAGGGTCAGCCCCCACCCCGCCGTGTGCATTCCAGACCGCAGCCTCTTCTGCCCCGCTCCCTCCCCCACGTCAGCGTCCTCAAGCCACTCCTCCAGGAATTTTGAGATTTCTTTTGACCACAGGGGGCCCGTGTCTCTAAGGATTCCTGCCTTCACTGTTTATTACTAAGCCTCGGTAGGAAGAAGAGGGAATAAGCCCAAGTGCCTTGATTCAGGCCCCTGGGATTCCGAATCCCACCTGCTTGGTAGCCCCACAGCTGCACACGGACAGAAACCCCCACGCACACCATGCCTCTCGCTAATCAATGATGCACTTACAAGAAACCCAAGAATATGCAGAGATGGGTGGAAGCTTTTTCTGTTACATAACACATTCCAGTGTGTGTTGATTGTATTTTAAATATGAGATTAAAATCAGACATGTCCTTAAAGCACTCCAGGAACCCTGAAAGTTTTATAGAATACACTCAGGAAACCACTGGCACGGGGGAGGGGGGAGTATGGAATTTGGACTCAAACAAACCTGATGCAAATGCAAATTCGACCATCTGTTCTCTCCAAACCTTGGGTCCCTCCTCAGTACCGGTACCTACCTCGTTAGAACGCTACAGGGGTTAAATGAGATGATACATGCACAAAGCACCTAGCACAGAGCTTGGTAGTTAATAGGTGCGCAGTGAGTGCTGATTGCTGCCCCGCCCCTCAGGAATATTGGACCATGTCCCACTGTGTTCACGGTGGGTCGCCCCCACCCCCTCCCAGCTGTGGGAGTTCTACTCATTCTTCAAGGCACAGAGGAGGCATTCCTGTGGGTACAAAGTCTTTGACATTGCAGAAGATGACCTGCTCCGTCCTCGGTAAACCCCAGCCCCCATTCACACCTCTGTCTTGGCTCCAGTCTGCAACAGAGGGAGCTGTGCACCTGCCGCTGGCCCCTGGCAGAGAAGAGCTCCTTCGAGGCAGAGTCTGGCTCTTGTCCCCGTGTTCCCCCTGGCACCCGGTACTGTGGCTGGCACAGAGTGGGCTCTCAGTCGGTACGGGAATCCAAGTGGATTATGGGGAACCCTAAGCCACTGCCAGGCTGAGATACGCAAACCAAACCACGACCAAAGCGAGTCTAATGGGCCCACAAGCTGAGTGCTTTGTTCCTTTCTTGTAGGAGCTTCCCGGCTATTGTCACAATGACCTCTCCCTCCCCCTCTTCCACCTCCCCAAACACAGGGAAACATAGTGGACTGCAGGAGCCAGAACTCTGGTTGGCCTTGGCCTTGCCCTCCCCATGAGACAGAGCAGGGAAGGAGGTGGCAGCAGGCAGAGCCACCTGGAGCTCTGAGAACCCGCTGGGTGGGGATGACCTGTTAGGTCTGGGGCTGGGCAGGAGCGAAATGCTTTCTCTGCTGGGCCACGGAACGTGTCAGAAGAAACACCTTGTGCCCGCACCTCTCTCCTCCTGCTCCCTCTCCCTCCACCTCCCACCCCTGCAGAGCCAGGCCAGAGGTCAGGCAAATGTAAAACAGGAGGCCCTGGGGAGCAGGAGCCTGTTCTGGGGCCTCCATCCGGGCTCAGGGTGGAAGAACCCAGCCCGCGCCGGGAGCCACTGGCCTCCTGAAGAGCAAGGTCCCGGTCCTCAGGGACCCCCACTCTCATGGTGGGGGGGCAGGGGAATGGAGTCCAGACCCAGCCCCCAAGCAGCTCCCAGGAGCCCGCTGCTTCGAGGAACAAGGGAAGTGAAAACAAACCACGGGAGCCAAGCACTGAGCCGGCAGAAGAGGACGGGGCGGGGGGCGGGGGGCGCTCCTCTCACACAAGGCCTCTGGACAGCCTCACCACCACCTGGTGAGCGGGACGCCATTGTCCCCAGTCCAGAGGTGACCAGACCTGAGCTTAGCCAGCAGCACTTGCTCAGGAGCACAAGGTGCCATTAGGCAGTGCAGGGACAGGGACAGCGGGGTGGGGTGGGGGGTCATTAGGCAGTGGGGGATTGGCGGGGCGGGATGGGGATCGGGACCGGACCTGCTGAGCCTGGGCAGGGGGACCTCCCTGACTGTCCCGCGGGCAGCCTCTGCAGTGAGGGATGGGTGACTCAGGACTTGACGCAAAATCTCCAGGGTGTGGCGAATTCCTCTTCAACACCTCAGGACATGCATGTGTTTATGTCTGTCTGTCTATCTGTCTCCAGCGGGAGGACAGGTGCCCACAGGGAGTGTCCCACAGCTCACAGTGTGGGAGGACATTCCACGTGGAGCCACTCAGCCCGAGGACTGCGGGGCAGCAGGGAGGACGATGCCGCAGGGCTCTTGCCAGGGTCAGAGTGGATAATTCCTTCCCGAGCATCTGCGTACCCAACACGAAGGCTCTGCCTCCTGTGAGGCTGGTAGGGCGGAGCGTGTGGCCCCATTCTTCAAGTGGGAAACTGAGGCCCCCAAAAAGTTTCACTGTCTTTGAGGAGCCAAGGCCAGCTGTAAAACCAGCTTTCTGGGGCCAGCCATGTGACACAGGCTATCAAGCCGCCGCCTGCAATGCTGGCGACCCATATCCGATTGCAAGTTCAAGTCCCCTTTGCTCCACTTCTAACCCAGCTCCCTACTAACGCACCTGGGGAGATGGCGGATGATGGTTCAAGTACCTGGGCCCCTGCCACCCATGTGGGAGAGCAGGATGAGTTCCAGGCTCCTGGCTTAGCCCCGGCCATTGCAAGCATTTGGGGAGTGAACCAGCAGATAGAAGATCTCTCTTGGGGCCGGCGCCATGGCTCACTTGGTTAATCCTTCACCTGCAGTGCTGGCATCCCATATGGGTGCCGGGTTCTAGTTCCGGTTGATCCTCTTCCAGTCCAGCTCTGCTGTAGCCTGGGAAGGCAGTGGAGGATGGCCCAAGTGCTTGGGCCCCTGCACCCGAATGGGAGACCAGGAGGAAGCACCTGGCTCCTGGCTTCAGATCTGTGCAGCGCCAGCCATAGCGGCCATTTGGGGGGGTGAACCAACAGAAGGAAGACCTTTCTCTCTGTCTCTCCCTCGCTAACTACCTGTCAAATTAAAAAAAAACAAACAAACAAAAAACTCTCTCCCTCTGTGTGTGTGTGTCCCTAAGATTTATTTATTTATTATTATTTATTATGTTTGTTATTATTTATTATATTTACTATTATATTTATTTATTTATTTATTAGAAAGGCAGAGTGACAGAGAAAAGGAGAGAGACAGAGAAAGAGAGAGAGAGATCTTCCATCCACCGGTCCATTCGCCAAATGGCCACAACAGCCAGGACTCGGCCAGGAGTCAGGAACTCTGAGTCTCCCTGTGGGAGCAGGGGCCCAAGCACTCGGGCCGTCCTCCTCTGCTTTCCCAGGTGCGTTAGCAGGGAGCTGGATTGGAAGTGGAGCAGCCGGGACTGGGCAGCTTAACCTGCTGCGCCACAATGCCAGCCCCCAAAGAAATCCTTTTTAAAAAATGCAGCTTCCCTTTGAGGCCCCTTCCTGGGACACCTCCCATGCCCCAACTTCTGAACCTTCTGATCTTGCTGTCTCCCCCCCCCCCCCCCCCCGCAGGGATTCTGTTCTGCCCTGTTTGGAAGCCGCTCCAAGAGCTTTGCCCTCGGCCCCCTCTGGAAGGGAACCAGTGGGTGATTTCAGAAGTCCTCACAGCCATGGGCTCTTTGGTACCTTCTGATCTTCCTTCCAGCCCATGCACCGCTGTGCGCCCAGGGGTCTTTTTTCTGTGGAGCTGGCTCCCGGTTCTAACACAGCTCCAGGATTCTGCTTAAAATGTTTGTTGAGGGGGCCTGCGTTGTGGCGTAGTGGGTTAAGCCGTGGTCTGCCGCGCCGGCATCCCATATAGGCGCCACTTCAAATGCTGACTGCTCCACTTCCTGTCCAGCTCCCTGCTAATGCACCTGGGAAAGCAGTGGAGGACACGTGTAGGAGACCCAGAAGAGAATCCTGGCTCCTGGCTTCGGCCTATCCCCGTCTGGGGAGTGAACCAGTGGGTGAAAGATGTCTCTCCCTCTCTCTCTCTCTCTCTCTCTCTCTCTCTCTCTCTAACTAACTCTTTCAAATAAAATAGAAATAAATCTTCAGGCCAGCGCCGTGGCTCAACAGGCTAATCCTCCACCTTGCGGCGCCGGCACACCAGGTTCTAGTCCTGGTTGGGGCGCCAGATTCTGTCCCGGTTGCCCCTCTTCCAGACCAGCTCTCTGCTGTGGCCAGGGAGTGCAGTGGAGGATGACCCAAGTGCTTGGGCCCTGCACCCGCATGGGAGACCAGGAGAAGCACCTGGCTCCTGCCTTCGGATCAGTGCGGTGCACCAGCCACAGCGGCCATTGGAGGGTGAACCAACGGCAAAGGAAGACCTTTCTCTCTGTCTCTCTCTCTCTCACTATCCACTCTGCCTGTCAAAAAAAAAAAAAAAAAAGAAAAAGAAAAGAAAAAGAAAAAAGAAATAAATCTTCAAAAAAATTTAAAATGCGTGTTGGCTGTGAACTGCCTTTTTTCTTCCCTTGGCTATCTCTGCACTGCCTTTAAGACCCGAAGGACACCAGGACGCAACATCCCAAACCTGAGATGAGGGTGAGACCACGGTGAGGGCCGTGGGGGAAGCAGGTGTCCTGACCTCCCGGGGATCGAGTGCATACCAGCATATACCAGGGCCAGAGCAAAGACCGGCATCTGCTGCAGCCCAGGGCGTTGGGGTCCTCCCCTCCACGGGAAGGCAGGGGCTGGACAGGATGGCCTTGAACTCCCAGCCCCTGGAGCTGGTCGGTGCAACCCCCTCCCCTCTGACCTCCTGCTGACCAGAGGGCAGCGCTTGCCCTCCCTGCGCTGGTCTGCGGTCTACAAAGCACAAATGTGAAGCTTTGTGAGGCCTGGCGAGGACGGGGCCAGGTGCCAGCAGGTACCCCAGGCAGAGAGGAAAGACAGCCCAGAGCCCAGAACTCCGCAGGGCCCCAGCAGCTCCATAAGCCCTGGCCCCATCCCCCACCACGGGGGGAGGGCCCTGGGGCTTTGTGGGTGCAGTGGGCAGGGTGGGCTCTGATGGGGACACAGCCTCAGGGGCTGCGTGTGCTCCCCCTGGCCAGGGCACACAGTCCCCTGGAGCCACGGGCCGTGCTTCACATCAGGAAGACACTGGGGAGCAGAGGCTGGAGCCCCACACACCCACCACCACCCAACACCACTCCCTGGCCACCAGGGGGCTCCCTCAGAACCTTGGGGAGGTTGCGAGGGGGTAGGAGGGCTGCTGGTGGCAAGGCTAGTGGCAGCGAAACAGTGCTCAGGTGGGAGCCCTGGTCCCCAAGCAAAGACAGCCCTGTGCTCAGGGAGCTCCCTGTGGGTGGCAGAGGGGGGGCTTCTGCACAACTCCCTCCCCCACTCCCGGGAAGGGCGAGGCAGGCATGAGTCAGCGGCTTACAGAGAAACACACTTCCAATAAAGGTGACTCACAGGTAGGAGGAGAGCAAGGGTCTAGGGGGCTCTGCCGCCCCAGGCACTAAAGGAACCCCTCGCCCGCCCCCACCCTCAGCCCCACTACTTCAGGAAGCAGGGCCTTTGCCAGGGACACAGGCCCCCTGTGGGGTGCCAAGGAAACCCTTGGAGCCAAGAGGCCATGAAGTACTCAGGAGGGGACCTTAATGAACTCTCCCAGGGCACCCCCTGCTCGTCTGCCTGGAGTGCCCCCCACCCCGTGGCAGGGGCTTCACCCCCAAAGGCAGATGTTGTGGGACCTGAGCCCCCTGAACCTCCTAGAGGGCAATGCACCCATCTGCCTCCAGATCGACTTCCCAGGGAGACTGACAAAACAGATTTGTGACAAGTGTTTAAAAGTGTTGATGAGGGGGCCAGCGCTGTAGAGCAGCAGGTAAAGCCGCCGCCTGCAGTGCCCGCATTCCATATGGGCACCAGTTCAAGTTCCGGCTGCTCCACTACTGATCCAGCTCTCTGCAATGGCCTGGGAAGGCAGTAGAAGATGGCCCAAGTCCTTGGGCCCCTGCACCCGCATGGGAGACCCAGAAGAAACTCCTGGCTCCTGGCTTCAGATCGGCCCAGCTCCAGCCATTGCGGCCATTTGGGGAGTGAACCAGCAGATGGAAGACCTCTCTCTCTCTCTCTCTCTCTCTCTCTCTCTCTCTGTTTGCCTCTACCTCTGCTCTGTGACTCTGCCTTTCAAGTAAATAAATAAATTTTCATTTAAAAAAAAAAGTATTGATGGGGCAGGCATTGGGTACCGATAGCTAAGATGCCGCTCGGGACCACCGCAGTGTGTACCGGAGAGCCTGGGTTCAAGCCCCAGCTGCCTTTGCAGTTCCAGCTTCCTACGCATGCACACTCTGGGAGGCAGCAGGTGATGGCTCAAGTAGTTGGATCTCTGTTACTCCCGCGGGAAAACTGGATTGAGTTCTGGGCTCCTGGCTTCATCCTGGCCAAGGCCCAGCTGTTGCGTGCATTTAGGGAGTGAACCAGTGGATAAGATCTCTGTCTGTCTCTGTCTCTGCCTTGCTCTGTGTCTCTGCCATTCAAATAAAAATAATACTATTAGAAATAATTTTGAAAATATTTTAGTTCAAAAATAAAAGTGTTGAAGGAACAAATCGCCCAAGTCCAGTGCGTGCCTGCATCTCCACTGCCGCCACCCCAGAGCTGCCCCCTCCCAGGGGCCACAGGACCTTTCAAAACACAATGCCATGGCCTTTCTCCAAATGCCCTGTTGCTGCCCACTGCTCTTGGCATAAATCTCCAACCTGGTACACAAACGCCGGCCCCTATACGCTACCCACCAGCTGCACTGAGTTCCTTCAGCTCCTGAAGTGGACCCCCGCTGGTCCTACCTCAGGACCTTTGCACCTGCTTTTTCTTCCACCTGCAAGGTCTTTCTCCTGCTCCCTTTCTGCCTGGGCAGCTCCGTGGGCCTCCGGTGTCGGGTTTGTTGGGCAGCCCTCGCTGATCCAGCAGAGGCTGGTTCCCCGTTACACATTCTCAAGGCAACCTCGGTTTTCTCTTCATAGCAACAGCACCCCTCACAGCCTGGATTAGCCCTTTGCATGGTTCTGTCTCCAGTGTGTGCCCTCCAGCCCCATCCTCCCTGCCACCCCAAAGACCACCAGCAGGACGTGGACACCGGCAGCCCCAGGGCCAGCCCATCCCCTCCAGGAGGCTGGATTCCAATCTGGAAAAACCCTGCTCCCCCACCCAGGTCTGGGGAGTACTTGACCCAGGAGATCAGCCCCAGTCTTCCCCAAAGATGTGAGAGGAGGCGGTGGGGCCAGAGTCCCCTGGAAAGAGAAAGGTGAGGAATGTTTGGACAGAGAGCGATAAGAGGCCGGGGCAGGAAATGGCTCTGGCGGAGGCAAGGCAGTTTCACATTAAGGCAGCACATCAAAGCCACAGGAAGTGGGCTGGTTTTTCTCAGTAACGGAAGAATCTGATCAAAGCCACACTTTCCTGTCTGGGTGGGGCAGACCATTCATTCACGTATTTATCCTTGTTTGTAGGCAACATTCAGTCATTCAACAAATATGGACTGTGCCAAGCCCCATGCTGTGCCCTGAGGACAGGGCAGGCAACAAAGGGCTCCTCACCAGCGGCCAGGGCCAGGGAGTCACAGGCAGAAACACAGAATAGAACGGAACAGCACCGGTGCATCCTGTAGGGATGAGCGTTTGGGGACCTGGGCCCCTCAGACAAAGTCTTGTCTTGCTACGGGTCACTGCCAAAAATGTGTGAAAAACACCAGTCCCGGTATTATTTAAGTAATCCCGTAAGCCTAGAACTGAAGTCTCGCTAGGAGGCCTGAAGGGGGACCCAGAGTGCAATGGGAGGAGGGAGCAGCAGGACCCCGTCTGGGCTGGCCGGAGAGGGAGGCCAGGGCCATCGTTCCTGGGGAGGGGACGCTTGAGCAAAGAACGGGAGGGTGAGGTGGGGTTCACCGGGCCATCGGCCATCGAGGGAGCAACCCCACCCCCACCCCGTGCCATCAGAAAGGAAGCAGCCCTGGGTGTGGGTCAGGAGGAGAGGGAGAGGCTGGATCTGCAGCTGGAGAGGGAGGGGGAGCTCGCGGGGCTTGTTGGAGAACTCGGTCTTGATCCTGTTTTATTTTTTAATTTATTTGAAAGAGAGAGACGGGAGATTTTTCATCCCCTGATTCACTCCCCAACTGCCCCCAACAACTAAGCCTAGGTCCAGTCAAAGCCAGAAGCCCCAAATTCAATGCAGGTCTCCCACGTGGGTGGCAGGGAGCCAAGGACTTGAGCCTCCCAGGGTGTGCATTAACAGGAAGCTGGAGCCAGGAGCCAAATCAGGACGTGAACCCAGGCACTCCAATTCGGGATACGGGCGTCCCAGACATTGTGCTAACGCCCGCACCAAATGCCCACCAGGTCTTGATGTTAAATGCAATGAGCAACTGTGGACAGTTTCACTCATTCCCACGTCCAGCAACAGTCTGCCGAGCGACCCTCCCCCACCCGGCATCCTGGTGCTGCGGACACTGCTGCCTGCAGGCAGCTGGGAGCAACCAAGAGCCCTGTGCAAGGTGGAGGAGCAGTCAAGACAGGAAGCGGCAGGTGCAGACCCCCAGCCCACGGAGCCAGCCAGCGTCGTCGCCTGCAGTTCCCTTAGACCAGGACGAGTCACTGACTTGGGAGAGGGTCCCGGGAAGCACTGGGAAGACGGAAAAGGGACATGGAGCAGGGAGGAAGCCAAGGGAGGCACTGCTGGGCAAGAGCGCACCTTCCGGGGGAGGAGGGAGGCATGCTTTTTGTCCACGGGTTCTCATCCGTCCCCGACTGGAGGCTGCTTAAGGGGAGGTCACGTGTGCAGCCCTCCTGACCTGACCTGGGCCCTGGCTCCTGCGGCAGAGAATGACCCCCACCAGAGTGGAGGGGATGGGGAACGCCAAGAGGGTACGCACAGGGCAGAGCTGCCCAGAGCACCCTGTAGCCCCTTAACGCGCCCACGTCTCATTTAAAGCAGTGGCTCTCAGAGCTCGAAATCCAGCCTCCAGTCTCCCTTGGTCTCCACGTCATGTCAGTGTCACCCAGACCTCTCCCTCTGGGTGTCCCCTGAGCACCTCGAATCCTCAAGTCCCCAGACTAAGTGCACAGGAGTCCACTTCACGCCGCTGGGCAAATGGCACCCCAGTTACCCAGCCCCCCAAGTCTGAAGTCGACTTCCTCCCCTCACTGTACCCTCCACACCAGCTCATCACAGCCCCTCAATGTGCCACTTCCCTGACCTCTCTGTCACTGTCCAGCAGAGGGGTGCCTCCCACATCACTCAATCACTCCATCAGCTCCCTGGCCAGGCTCCCCACCCCCACCCCCAACCCCGTCAGGCTGTCCCACCTGCAGCCCAGGAACCCTCCCAGAGCACGGATGGGTTCTGTGGTTCCCTGGCTGAAGGCCCCGCTTCTGGGCATGCAGTCCGAACACCTGTGCGTGATATAGAGACTTTCACATCTGACGTCACCCTAAGCCACCCCAAACTCCCTGCCACTTGCTAAAGCTGCTTTCCAAACTCAATGACCTCTGCTTTTTTCATTTTTGGTTTAAGATTTATTTGTTATTGAAAGGCAGAGTGACAGAAAAAGAGGGGGAGGAAGAGACAGAGGTCTTCCATCCGCTGGTCCACTCCCCAGATGGCCATGGTGGCCAGGGCTGGGCCAGGCCAGAGTCGGGAGCTGGGTCTCCCACAAGGGTGGCAGGGCCCAAGCCATCTTCTGCTGCCTTCTCAGGTGTGTTACGTAGGCGGAGCAGCCAGGACTCAAATCAGTTGCATTCTGGTACCAGCATACCATTCCCAGATGCCAGCATCGTAAGTAGTGGCTTAACCCATTGCACCACAACACCAGCCCCTCAATGAGTTCCGCTTTTGTGCCTCCTCTGGAAAGCCCTCCCTGATTGCCCCATGCTCTCATGGACTGCCCTTCCCTCCTGTAGAGCAAGGATGTCATCGAGTGGTTGTTGTGTCCCTGCAGACCTGCCTCCCTCACCAAGGCACGAGCTCCGTCAGGACAGCGACATTTTCCCGTCTTGGTTTTCCCAGCACCTAAGCACATAGGCTGCTCCCAGGAAACCTTCCTCTGTGAAGCGACCAGGCTAAGGAGACAAGGCCCAGCGGCTGAGCCAAGATGGGGCTCTTTCCCGCCCTCTCTCCCTCTGCTGAATGGAGATGCCCAAGACACATGGCTGTTCAGACGGGAGCCAGAACACAGCACCCCATCACCCACCAGCGTGGTGCCCCTGAGCCCTGCCGAAGGACCTGGTGGTGGGACCCAGCCCGCCACGGAGCCCCAGGAGCAGACCCAGGGACAGGCTCTGAACCCAGGCACAGTGAGGAGATCCCGTCCCCGTGGGCACTGTTAAAACAGCTGTGACTTCAGGACCCCTGGGCTCTGCCCATGTGGGCTGCTGGCCAGGTGGCCCCAGGGGGCAGATTGCCGTCTGCCAGGGTGACTCAGGATGAGCTGCCCCTCTCCGAGACTCAGTTTCTCCAGGCATGAAGTGACAACTTGCATCAAGTCCATCCCAGCTCAAAAAACGAGCGTGGTTGCAACTATAAACCCGCCAAGAAGCTAGTCTGCGGGATGCGGAGGCCCAGGTAGAAAGCACCCAGTGAGAGGGCCGGTGCCCCCTGCCCAGCCTCTGCCCGCAAACCCTGTTACTCCACGTGAGTCCCACCACCTCCCTCGGTCCCCCACCATGGCCCGCTCCCCTCCTCCCTTCCCCTCCTCCCCGCCATCCCATCTGCTGCGCCCTTCCCTGCCCAGCTCAGCTCCTGGCCTGAATCTGGCCCAGAACCCAAGTGGCCAGGTGAGCGTGGTTAGCCACAGATGTGGCACCCAAGATCCCGCAACCAGCGCGGCGGAGCCAGGGTCCACGCCAGGCCTCGGGGCTCTGAGTCCAGCACTCTTAGGACAACACAGCCCCCTCCTCGGGCCCCCAGCCCACTCCCCCGGCCCCAGGTGGCCCCCTTGCATTCCTGTGGTGGCAGTGACTGAAGGCTTGGCACCGTCCCAGCAGCCAGAGGGGAGGGGGCTCCAGGCTCCAAATTCCTCTTCGGAGGAGGTGACCGAGGCTGGCTCCGCTCCGGCGTCTGCGGAGCGCAGAACAAACACGGCGGGACCATGTCTCTCTGGGAAACGGCTCTGGAGGCTGAGATCCAAACATCTCTCTGGGTGGGGAGCCCACTGTCCCCCACCCTCCCCCACGGCCTCCCAGTGCCTTCGAGGCTCAGCGGCGGAGCAATCTCAGCTTCCAAGGCCATGGCTTCCTTCTCCCCCACGCGAGCCTCCGCACCCTGTGTGGCCTCAGTCCCACCCCCAGAGAAGGGCTCAGGCTTTCCCTGAACTCGGCTGGGGCACCCTGACCAGAGACAGCTGGAGACCACCAAGGCAGGAGCACCCTCACGGGCAGGTCCATGCCAGCCAGCCAATGTCTGATGTTGCCACCACTGCTGGCTGGGCTTCAGGATCAGGTTGCAAAGACTGGAGGACGTGGTGAGACTGGCTGTCGCCCCGAGTCCCAAGCAGCAGGCTGTTGAGTGACAAACCTCCAGAGGCACAGAGGAGAAAAGGAAAAAGAAACAGAGCCCCACCCAAGCCCATGTCAGGTCCTGGGGGGAACGGAGTTACTGAGCCGTAACAAGGAAGGGAACACGGATCCATCCCACGACATGGGGAACCGAGAATCAGAAAGCCAGACACGAAAGACCACAAACGGTAGGATTCCATTTCTGTGAAATAGCCAGAATAGGGCAGGCTGTGAAAACACAACACAGAGCAGCTGGCGCTGTGGTGTAGTGGGCAAAACCGCCACCTGCGGCGCTGGCCTCCCGTATGGGCGCCGGTTCACGGCTGCTCCACTTCCGATCCAGCTCTCTGCTATGGCCTGGGAAAGCAGTGGAGGATGGCCCAAGTCCTTGGGCCCCTGTACCCTGCTCCTAGCTTCTTGCTTCAGATTGGCTCAGCTCTGGCCGTTGAAGCCATATGGGGAGTAAACTAGTGGACAGAAGACTTTCTCTCCACCCCCCCTCTAACTCTGCCTTTCAAATAAATAAATAAATCTTAAAAAAAAAAAAAAAACACGAAAGAAAACACAACACAGATCCCTAGATGTGAGGGGCCTGGGGCCAGGGCCAGGGAGAGGTGGACAGGGAGTGACGGCCTAGGTGGTACAGTTTCTTTCTTTTTTTAAAACTTTTTTTAAAAACTTTTATTTAATGAATATAAATTTCCAAAGTACAGTTTATGGATTACAATGGCTTCCCCCACCCCCCATAACTTCCCTCCCACCCGAGGTGGTACAGTTTCCTTTCCAGGTGGTAAAAACATCAGTGTATGAAACCCACTAAACGTCACTAATAGTAAGTGTTATGACATATGGATTTTTTTAAAGATTCATTTATTTATTTGAAAGTCAGAGTTACACAGAGAGAAGAGGAGAGGCAGAGAGAGAGGTCTTCCATCTGCTGGTTCACTCCCCAATTGGCTGCAATGGCCAGAGCTGCGCAAAATCCAAAGCCAGGAGCCAGGAGCTTCTTCTGGGTCTCCCACACAGATGCAGGGGTCCAAGAACTTGGGCCATCTTCCACTGCTTTCCCAAGCCACAGCAGAGAGCTGGATTGGAAGAAGAGCAGCCGGGACGCGAACCAGCGTCCATATGGGATGCCGGTGCCGCAGGTGGAGGATTAACCTACTGCGCCACAGCGCTGGCCCCGGGCAGGGGGTAGTCTAAAATCCTACCTCCTTCTGGAGGTTTTCTCCAGATCTTGGAAATCTCGGGGACACCTGCTCCAGGCAGCACAGCTGGCTCCCTCTACCGTCCCAGGACTTTACCTGACCCAGAGCAACCATCGCCTCCTCTACGGTCCCAATGCTACCCTTTCTCCTTCCAGCTTCTCTGGAATGCCACCTCCTCCAGGAAGCCTTCTGTCTGAGTCCCAGTCAGCATTCATCTCCCCCGGACAGTTCTTCACTGACCCCTCCTCACGCCCCAGCTTGCTGGGAGTCCTGTGTCTCTCCCTAGGATGGGCCAGGAGCAGCCTGGGGCAGGAGCCCCCCGGGATTCTGAGAGACAAGCCCAATGTGGTCCCAGCCTTCCCCTGCTCAGTCCAGCAGGAGCAGTGAGTCCAATAGGCAGGACCGTTTATTGACTGCTCAGCGTGTGTCAATCATCCCTCTTGGCTTCCAAACACCCGAGATGCACACACACACACCCAGGTGAGGGGACTGAGGCTCGGAGACACCAGTAGGCGGTCTTGGAGTCACGCCCTCAGCTCTGCGGGAAACTGGGAGTCCACACCCCGGGCTCGATGCTGTGTTAGCCAGGCCGTCATCGCTGCACCCGCTCCGACGACTCCACGGCTTCACGTAGAGATGTGGACTCCGCATCTCGCAGCCCTGCAGGGACCCCGGCCCCTCTCTCCCCAGCACAACACAAGCCTTGACAGCCTCTTCCAGGCCCTGCACACCCAGTCCTGGGACAAGAAAGTCAGCCAAGAACCAGACCAAGCGCCATGGCATCCCTTTGGCCACATCCCACGAGCACAAGGCACGACTCCATCTAACTGCAGAGGAGGCTGGGAAACGTCATCTCACCACGCAGTCGGCAGGAAAAGGAATGTTCCTTTTGATGGCGGCTCTGGGACCACGCCTTTTGGCCACAAGTGGCTCTGGGGACGCTCTGTGCAAAGCACTGCCGGGTGCGCTCGGCAGCAGGGCTGAAGGGAAGAGAAGATCACATCTTACTCCCCACCAGCGGGGGCCTTGCTCATCCGATGAGCTCACCAGGAGCCCAGGGCTATGCAGGATGGCACACGCGCTGGCCAGGGACTCTCTCCTCCTGGCAGCCCTGGGGCAGACAGGCCAGCAGCTTGGGTCACTGCCGATTCCGGTCAGGGGTAGGGCACAGACATCATGAGTGTCCCTACACCCCGCCCCGGCTTCCCCAGGGAGGGAGAGAGGTGCTAGCAGGGCCGGCCCCAGGGTGGCAGTGTCAAGCCCCCCGCTGGTCTGACTGTAGACACAAGTGGCTGATTTTCTGTGCAGTTCAGATGCTGTGGTGTAAGAATCAGCAGCGCAGGGCCCAAAGCCAAGCACAGATTCTTTGGACTAGAGAGGGTGGTGGTGATCTGGACCCGGACGCCTGACTGTGTCTGTAGAGAGCGGGCAGGGAGGGACATGGGCTTTGGGGTCCATCCCTGCTGCCCCCCGGGGAGCACAGAGCAGAGATAAGCAGAACACAGGTATTCCTGGGACCACGGGACCCTGCACAGCACGGATGGGTGAGGGGCACAAAGGGAACCCCCGCTCTGACCCCCCTGCACCACCTCCACACCCACCCCTGGAGGGCAAGGACTTCCTGCTGACCCTGTCACAGGCTGGCAATGGGTCCTTAAGCAGCTCCTGCCCTAAGCTTAGCTGACCCAGGAGTCGATTCAGCCGCCAAGTGAGGTCACACAGAACTTAGGAAGAAAATGTTAGAATTTAATACACACGTATTCTATCTGGAAGTAAGAAGGAGTGGCGGCTGCTTGGTCTAGCGATTAAGACGTGGTTTGAGACGCGTGCGTCCGGTACCAGAGTGTCTGGGTTCGAGTCTCAGCTCTGCCCCTGATTCCTGCTATGCACAGCCGGGGGCAGGGGGCAGCAGGTATAGTTGGGTCCCTCCCCATCATGTGGGAGACCTGGATTGAGCTCCCAGCTCTCAACAGCTTCAGGTATTTGGAAAGTGAATCGGTGGATAGGAGCACTCATTTTCTCTCTCTCTCTCTCTCTCTCTCTCTCTCTCTCTCACCTTCCTCCCCAAATAAATACAATAAATGGGTGATAATAATTCTTTTTTTTTTTTTGACAGGCAGAGTGGGCAGTGAGAGAGAGAGAGACAGAGAGAAAGGTCTTCCTTTTGCCGTTGGTTCACCCTCCATTGGCCGCTGTGGCCGGCGCATCATGCTGATCCGAAGCCAGGAGCCAGGTGCTTCTCCTGGTCTCCCATGCGGGTGCAGGGCCCAAGGACTTGGGCCATCCTCCACTGCCTTCCCGGGCCATAGCAGAGAGCTGGCCTGGAAGAGGGGCAACCGGGACAGAATCCGGCGCCCCAACCAGGACTAGAACCTGGTGTGCCAGCGCCGTAAGGTGGAGGATTAGCCTGTTAAGCCACGGCGCCGGCCGATAATAATTCTTTAAAAAAATTAAAGGGACCAGTGTTGTGTCGTAGCAGGTAAAGGTGCCACCTATAGTGCTGGTTTATGTCCCAGCTGCCCCACTTCCAATTCAGCTCCCTGCTAAAAGCCTGGGAAAATCAGCAGAAGATGGCCCAAGTCCTTGGGCCCCTGCCTCCCACATGGGAGACCCAGATGAAGCTCCTGGCTCCTGGCTTCTTCCTGGCCCTGTCCTGACCATTTCAGCCATCTGGGCAATGAACCAGTGGATGGAAGATCGATCTCTCTCTCTCTCTCTCTCTCTTTCTCTCTTCCCCTTTTCTCTCTGTAACTCTGACTTTCAAAATAAATAAAATTTTTAAAAGTCTACATTTAAAAAAATTAAAAATTCAATTACTAATTTTTAAAATTATTTATTTATTTGAAAGTCAGAGTTACACAGAGAGAGAAGAGGCAGAGAGAGCAAACGAAAGAGAGGTCTTCCATCTGCTGGTTCACTCTTCAACTGGCCCAACAGCCGGAGCTGAGCCGATCCGAAGCCAGGAGCCAGGAGCTTCCTCCGGGTCTCTCACACGGATGCAAGGGCCCAAGGACGTGGGCCATCTTCTACTGCCTTCCCAGGCCACAGCAAAGAGCTGGATCAGAAGTGGAGCAGCCAGGACTCGAACCAGCACCTATATGGGCACCCTCCCACAGTCCACCTGTTGGTGAATTGTGACCCTGGGGAGCAAGGGCCTGCAGGGGCAGGAGACTCCACCCAACAGAGAGCCTGAGGGTTGCTTCCTCACTCTGGGGCTCAACGTATGGTGACAGGTGGATGCCTACAGAGCCTCAGCTGTGTCAAACTTAGCGCTGATAATGTCGATTGGAGCTAAATGAACCCTCCTTGACAAAGAGGACGCGCAGCCTGAAAAACCCTACACAGAAACAAGACAATAGAGGTGCTCCTCCCGATGTGAAGACTGAGTTTCATCCACCATGGTGCAGAGGGAGAACGAGCGTCGCTGGTGGGCGCTGCTGCAGAGGTTGCCAAAAGTGAATCCTTGGGGCCGGCACTGTAGCATAGCTGGTAAAGCCACCAGCTGCAGTGCCAGCATCCCATATGGGCTCCGGTTCAAGTCCTGGCTGCTCCACTTCCAATCCAGCTCTCTGCTATGGCCTGGGAAAGCAGTGGAAGATGGCCCAAGTACTTGAGCCTCCACACCCACGTGGGAAACCTGGAAGAAGCTCCTAGCTCCTGGCTTCGGATTGGCTCAGCTCCGGCCATTTCGGCCATCTGGGGAGTGAATCAGCAGATGGAAGACCTCTCTCTCTCTCTCTCTCTCTCTCTGTGTGTGTGTGTGTGTGTGTAACTCTGACGTTCAAATCAATAAATAAATCTTTTTTTTTTTTAAATGAACTCTTTCTGCATTGGGGTCAAGGTGAAGTGTGGTCACCAGGGATGGAACTTTGGGGTGGGAACTTGATACCATAGAGCATTGGGAAACAGGTTCCATTGTCATACAAGTTCCTTGTTGGAAACCTCCGGTATTCCAGGATCTTTCAGAGCTACACTTCAGACAATGAACCAAAAAAGACCATTTTAACTTGTTTGAAAATCTCCTAAATGAAGAGTTTGAGTGGGTTTTAACTCCATTTGCTGAAAGTATTAAAATACAACATGTTCCAATTTCTCTGTAAGAACAGCTGATTGACATGAGAGAAGATGGAAATTCGCAAGCCAATTTTGAACAAACTCTTTGCATAATTGGTGGATGGAATTGAAAATTAATGTCACGATTTAACGAGCTGGGCCCACAATGCACCTCGGCCATTTGGATGTAGGTATCTTTGTGAATCTTTGTGAAGGCTCCTTCTTGGCTGTGACAGCCGTTCCAAATTGAAAATTGAAGTCAACCAGATTTAGCATAAGCCACTCAAATCTCTGTCCCACCAAGTGTTAAGACCAGGATTTTCAAAAATAAACAAGCATATTCAATCACATCGCTCTCACCGTGAGAGCAGAAAGGGGCTTTTATTAAATGAAATGCCACAAAAATTACGTCTGCATAGCATTCATTTTATACCTACTCTTTCGTTTCCATGGATGGTTTTATAATCCACATAATATATGGATTTATACATATAGGGATAAGGTGCATAGTCTGTTTCGTAATGAACATATATTTTTACATTGTAAGCACGAATGTATATTCACATATGTAGCTCCTGCGTGTAATTTATCTATGGAAGTGATTGATGGATAAACGGGCGTCAGGGTGCCCAGTCGATGTTTTCTGCCAATGATATGTGCGGACAACGAAGTCTGCGTCCGAGGCCGCGGTGGGGCGTGGTAGGCTCCCGGGGCCCCATCTCTGCTGGGTGTGGGCATTCATAGAAACACTACATTGGGCCTCACTGGCCCTGTGGGCGCAAGGGGTCAGCTAGCATTTTGGGCACGTGCATTTCATAGCTAGAGGGTCAGAAGTCAAAAGAAGGCGAACTAGGCCGGGAGAGCATTCCCATAATCTCGAGCCCTGGAATGATAAGGGGCCTCCTTCCGTGCCCCCTTGCTACTCCCTGCCAGCAGGAGCAAGCAGAGGGCTTCCCCTCGGCTCAGAGGGACCTCAGAGGGCGTCGGGAGGGTAGCTGTCTCCTGGCACGTACCTGCAGATGAGCAGGCGAGCTGGGAGTGTAAACTGGGACGTTCACAGCACCCACTCCGCCTTCCACCTGCTCTGCTCCCTCGACGCACAGCCTGGGTTTTGGTGACCAGAATTCCCTATTAGGAAGTCCTTCCTGCTATCCCCCACAGGTGTACATGCCGCAAATAAAGTCTAGAATGTTCCAGAAGCTGAACATCCAGCTCAGTGGCAAGAACGTCTCTCCCCAGAAGAGTCCCAGAGAGAGGTAGGGCTGCCCTCTGCTACCCTCTCAGGCACTGAGCATCCCTCCGATGTCACAGACGTGCTCTTGGCACTCCTTCCTACGGGCTTTCCCGTTATCTCCAGTGCCCAGGGCAGACACTCCAGGCTGCGTAGACCCAAACTCCATTTGGCCTTCGCCCAGCGGCCCAGCCCCTCCGCATCAGTCGCCTGTGGGCAGCTGAAGCTACTGGAGCAAACCTGGGCAGGAAGCAGTCTCACGCGGTGATTCCTCAGAAGGGCTCGAGAAGCCAGCTGCCCTGCAGAAATGGCTTCCAGGAAAATCGAGGCTCAAATGACCCACCACGGGGGCCCTGCCCCAAAGAGCTGCTGCAGCGACTGCCTTCGCTGCCAGCCCCAGAGGAGGAGGCCAGGGCCACTGCCGGAGCTGCTACAAGCCTGGCTTGACCTCACCTCTCTATGACCTGCACCTTGCCCCCCCCCCCCCGAGAACCTCAGCAGCCACCCCCAGCACCCACCGCCAGTCTCAGCTGCAGCCTAGGAGGAAACCGCCAGGTGTAGCCCCGCCCAGCTGCCAGCAGCGTCCACCTCAAAGGGGAGAGTCCGTTCTCTCTAGCCATCTGGACCCCCAGAGACGCCTCTCAAGGCCACCAGCAAGAAGGGACACCTGGCAGAATTCTGCAGATTCTGCGCACCCTCCCGCACAGCACTGCTTCTCATTCCCCGGGAAACCACAAGGCATCAAAACCCGAAGTCCGGGGTGGGCTTTGGTGCAGCAGCGAAGATGCCACTTGAAACAGCCGCGTCCTGTATCACAGTGCCTGGGTTCCAGTCCCGGCTCCACTTTCTACTGACATGCATCCTGGGAGACAGCAGGTGATGGCCCAGGTACCTGCGTCCCGGCCCACCCCCATGGGACACTCAGATGGCACTCCGGGCTCCTGGCTTGCGCCTTGCCTGGCCCCAGCTATTGAGGGCATTTGGGGAGTGAACCAGCAAATAGAGATGTCCTCTCTCTCCTTTTCAAATAAATAAAAATAAACAAATAAATGAAGCCCTAAGGCAACCCCCCACTGAGATGCACCTGCTGGGACTGGAGACTGTCAGCTGCCTCACTTCAGAAGAAGCTGCCCCGATGGGGCCCTGCCTCTGGTGCCATCCCCCCGCCTGGTCGTGGCTGGACATCTGGAAGCCCTCGTTCAGAAGAGGGAGGGAGTTGGAGCCTCCCCTCTCACACACCCAGCCTCCACGCTGGGACATAGAGGGGTGGTGGAGAGGGGCAGCCAGTGAGGGATCGAGGGAGGGAGGCGGGGCTGCAGCCCCTTCTCGAAGTCTCCTCCCTCCCAGCCAGGTGCCAAGGTGGAGATGTTTCTATACAGGAAGAAAAAAGCCAGCCTGGCTTCCCAGGGGCCCTACCCGTGCCTGCACAGTGTGACCTGGTCCACACACACAGGAGGGGTGGCGGGAGGGTCTCCTGTCCACTGGCTGCCTGCTTTGCCAACGCCAAGGTCCTCCCCTCTGTGCCAGCCCTGCCAAACCACAGCGAGACGCAGGCCCGAAGCACACCTTGGTCCAGCAATGCCCTGTCCAAGCCAGGGCCCCTGACCACGGGGTGCACTGGGAAGACCCAGCAGGGAGCGTGGGAGCCCCTATCGCATATCCGGCCCCAGCACCACCCAAAGCTGTCCCTGCCAGCCCCACCTGAGCGAGCCTGCACACAGCAGGGGCGGGGCCAGCCGCTGTCAAGGCCACGTGTTGGCCCTGAGGGGCGGGGGAGGGCGGGCTGCTCTTAAGGCAGGTCCGGGAGGTGAGCAGGCGCCTCCCCTTGCTTCTCACCTGGATCCCAGGAGCTGCCGGCTCACCGACCCGAGCACAGCAGGTAGGTGACCTTGCTCTTGAAGGGGAGCCCCTTTGCAACCCTGACTCGTGTAGCCTTCAGCGTCTCCACCTCGCCTCCTGGCTCAGGGACAAGGCACGGAGAAGCAGGAGGAAGCTGTGGAGGGGACAGGGAGTGGCTCAGGGGACAGGGTCACGGACACCGGAGCTCAACACTTTCAGGGAGCTAAATCTGCATCCCACGGTGTAGAAATGAAAGAACTCAGATCCAGGCAGGGGAAGAAGCTCGGCCAAGGTCATATGGACCTGGGAAGGGGCTGGACACAGAACCCAGGTCTCCCGGCCCTGCAGGTCCTGCCTCCCTGGGCTCAGGGCCCATCGGGAGCCAGGTGCCGGAGGCCACAGCAGAGGAAGGATTGGGCTGCCCAGACAGAGCGCTGTGGGGGAGACAGGGGCTGCCCCCTCCCTCCACTGGCCTGGCTTACAGCAGGGTAAAGAGTGGTGGAGCAGAGAGGGGGATCTGCCCCCGGAGTCCTGGAGATCAAAGACACAAACCTGAGTCTGAATTTAAATGGGGATGGGTGGGAGGACTCACAGACAGGGCTGAGCTGGCTGGAGCCCTCCTGAGACCCTCTCCATGCCCAGGGCACACTCTGAGGGCCACCTGCCCTTTGCTCCACTCCGGGGCCTTAAATCTGCCACAAGGCAGGGTGAGGTTAAAGTGTGGGGCCATGAGACCAAGACCACAGGGCTCGAACCCCAGTCCAAACCCACTTGCCGATCCACGAGTGGCCTGGGACGAATCCCCAAACCACTCAGCCGCAAGGTAATAACACTTGTTAATAGTTCCCTGCCACAGAACTGTTGAGAAAATGAGTTCACTCTTAGGTGTCTGTTATTATCAGATGCCCATTACACAGATGGGACAATGGAGGCCTGCCTGGAGAGGAAAGGACACTTGCCCAGAGTGACACAGGAGTGGTATCCGAGTCAGTAACTGGGCGTACGGGGTCCTGGGATTGGGTGGGGGAGGGCTCTCTCCCCCAGGTGCACTCTGCAGAGTTAGTAACCCCACTAACTCCTCTGTGAGCCCAGCCAGGAAACCCTGCGGGGTGAGCCCCGATCCTGTCCCAACAAACCCAGGACACTTGGAGCCCCGTATGGAAAAAGCCACGGCCCCAGCTTGTGTCCTCGCCTGCCCCCAGGAAGGAGCTCAGAGGCCAGCTCCTTCCACTGCCATTTATAGACACGCGTGCTGAGCCCGGGATGCACCGCCCCCTCCAGGACCCGGCCAGGGAGCAGCCTGGCTGCCGGCCCTACGGGAGCCCAGGGAGGGAAAGCAGGAAAGAGAGAGGGGACCTGGGTTTTCTCATGAACAGACTCTGCCATCTTGGACAGTCAGAAGCCCTTGTAGCAACAGGAGTTAAGATGCCAGGGTCCCCGGGCCAGGGTTTGAACCCCAGCTCCACCACGTCTCTGGATGTGCAGCCTATGCAGGCTTCTCCACCTTTCTCAGCCTCAGTATCTCCCTCTGTAAAATGGACTGATCCCAGGTTTCCGAATGTAGCTCGGATATCCACAGAGCGGCTCAAGGCCTGGCTTGTGCTCCCGCAGCGTTCAGGATTGTCCGACTGCTTCCCCACGCGGCACCCCAGCGGATCCACACTGTCCAGGACGGGACAGGCCAGGGTCTTGCTGCTGTCTCACAGATGAAGAACACAAGGGTCAGGGTCACCCAGTAAGGAGCTGTTCCCGCTGAGATTCAAACCTGAATCTTGGGCTTGCAGAGGCCACTGTCACTCCTCACGCCCCAGGCTGGTGTCCTACCCTAGGGTCTGACCCTGAAGCAGGCTGCAGGAGGACAAGGCTTGGAAGCAGGCAGAAGCAGAGAGCGAGCGGGGGAGGGACTGGTGGGAGCAGGTGGGCAGCAAGGCTCCGGGCCATGGGGCGGGGCCACCGGCAGGACCCAGCCATCCCAGCCCCAGGCGGGATGGGTCCCACAACCTCTCACCTCCGATCCAGCCCCACGTGTAAGAAACGAGCTGGTGGCGGCGCTAAGGTTAGACAACAGGAGGAACTTTCCATACTGAGGGAGATGAGGAAGTTGGGACACTGATTCCTGTGTAAGCCTCCAGGGAGTGAATACCATGTGCTGATGTCACCAACACTAAACCTCTCTGTGGCTCCCCACTGCCCTCAGGGGTGAGTGGCTTTGTGGGGTCTGCCCTCCCCTGCACTCCCTCCATCTGCCCAGGCACTCTGATGCCTCCTCTCTCCTCCTAACGTCCCGTCAGCCAGGCCTTCCCTTGCACACACGTGCCTTCTGCTTTAAACATGACCCTGTCTCCTCACCTCTCCCTGCCTTGCCCAGCAGGCTCCCGTGTTACCTTCTTATCTCCGTCTGCCTGTCCCTTCCTCCAGGAAGTCCTCCCTGACCTCCTCACCGGTGCCTATAGAGTCCCCACTACTTCTCCTCCCTGGTGACCCTGTTTATAGTTGCTTATTTGTCTGCCTCTCTGTAACTGGCTCAGATCATCAGGCACCCCGGGGTCCACTCTGCTCTGACACTTGCTGGCACCACGCCCCCGGCAGGTTACTGCCTTCTCTGTGTCTCAGTTCTCTCACTGTAAAAGGGAATCCTCACACCTGCTCCAGGCAGCTGTTTAGAGGTTAAAACGCCTTGAAGATGCTCACCTCCCACATCAGAGTACCTGGGTTCATACTTAGCCCTCACTCCGCCTCCCTGCTGGTGCCCGAGGTAGCCTTGAGGGCTCAAGTCGTTGGGCTCCTGCCAGCCATGGGGAGACCTGGATTGAGTTCCTGGCCCCCAGTTTGGGCCCCAGACTTTATGGGGATTTGGGGAGTGAACTAATAGACGATGTCTGTCTCTGTCTCTCTCATTTTCTCTGTCTCCCAAATAAGTGATTCTTTTACGTCTGAGGTTCACTTTGAAAAAAACAAACAATTAGAGGCAGGCATTTGGCTTAGTGGTTAAGCTGCTTGGAACACCCTTATCCCATATCAGAGTGCCTGGGTTCAAGTCCCGGCTGCGCCCTCCGTTCCAGCTTCCTACTAACGAGCACTTTGGGAGGGAGAAGTTCCAGCAATTGGCTGGAATTGGAGCAATTGGCTCCAGCAATTGGATCCCTGCCGCTCCCATGGGAGACTCCGAATGAGTTCCCAGCTCAGCATGAGCCTGGTGCTGCCCTGGTTACTGCGATCGTTTAAGGAATGAGTCAGTGGGTGGGAGATCGCGTTCTGTCTCTCTCTATACCCATCTATTTGCCTTTCAGATAAATAACATAATACATTAAATTTTAAAATAATACCTACCTCCTAGGGCTGCTTTGAGGACTTAGAAGATTTTATGAGGGGGTAGGCTTTGTGGTGCATCCCTTGGGATGCCCGCCTCCCTTATCAGAGCACCAGTTTG
The DNA here is from genome assembly GCF_033115175.1 of Lepus europaeus. Taxonomy (NCBI): domain Eukaryota; kingdom Metazoa; phylum Chordata; class Mammalia; order Lagomorpha; family Leporidae; genus Lepus; species Lepus europaeus. The sequence goes on from NC_084844.1 coordinate 21,847,031, forward strand.
AATCCCAGCTGCTCTGCTTCTGATCCAGCTCCCTGCTAATGCGCCTGGGAGGGCCACAGAAGATGGCCCCAGTGCTTGGGCCCCTGCACCCGTGTGGGAGACACAGATGGAGTTCCAAGCTCTTGGTTTGGACCTGTCCCATCACCAGCTGTTGTGGGCATCTGGAGAGTGATCTAGGAGATGAAAGGTCTACCTCTCTTTGTCTTCCTCTTTCTCTCTCTCTCTGTCATTAAATAAATCAATCTTGTTTTAAAGCCTTTCTGTGTAAACCCCAGTGCCTATGTGCATAGTACTCACTCAATAAACATTCCCTAGTATTCATTTCATAAATACGGCTAGAACATAGCAGATTTCAATAAGTATCTATGGAAATTATGCAGTGCTTCTTAGGTACCCAGTACTGTGTATTATAAACATTAACTCATTTTATAGATCAGGAAACCGAAGCACAGAGAATTTAATTAACTTGCCCAAGGTTAAAGAGCTAGTAAGCGGTAGAGATGGGATGCAAACCCAGGCAGCCTGGTCCAGCAGCCACGCTTTTAAATGAATGGACAGAAGCGCCCATGTTTAGGGGGAGTGGGGTTTGGAACTTCATCTATGCCTCCCAGGTGGGTGTGGGAGCCCAAGTACTTGGGTCATCTTTGGCTGCCTTCCCAGGTGCATTAGCAGGGAGCTGGATCAGACTTTACCTACAGAAACCTCACGCCCCACTCCTGGCCTCTTTCAGGTCCTGGGGGCTGCTGGTGGCGCGTGACGACGACGCACCTAGGGATGTGAGCACGGTTCCTCGGAAACCAGAGCTGAACTTCGGGGATCCCGCCTGCACCATGTCCCAGATGCTGTCCAGCCCCCTGCTGGTGGGGGGCCGTGCAGTTGGCTTGGCCTCCTGTGAAGAACCCAGGAGGGCTGTAGCACCCAGCTCCAGCCTGCCACCCCAGTGTCCTTACTACACCACAGAAGGCTGGGGCGTCCCAGCCCTGATGGCCGCCAGGACAAGCAAGGGGGACTCCAGCAGGCTCCAGCAGACCCCGGAGGCTGAGGCCAACGCCCACTGCCGCCAGCAGTGCCCTGGCGAGCAGGCCTCCGAGCCTCCCGACGACCTTGACTCCTACATTGACTTCTCCCTGGAGAGCCTCAACCAGATGATCCTGGAACTGGACCCCAACTTCCAGCTGCTTCCCCCAGGACTTGGTGGCTCCCAGGCTGAGCCTGCACAGAACCCCGCCCCGAGGAGAAAGAAGGAGGAGCCTGAAGCCTTGGGTAAGGACTGGGGCCCGGTGCCAGGAGGGGGGCTTGGGACCAGTCTCATGAGAAACATGACTCCATTTCCGGTAGAACCAGAACTGTTTCCTGTCAGGAGGTGCTGCGCAGCCCTAGGGTGTATATAAGTTCCCCCTCATCATCCATTTCTATCTGGTTCCCGAGTTTGGAAAGTTTTACATGATTTTTTATGAGAATTTAAAAAAGCAAATAGGAGGTTGTTTCAAAAAGTTCATGGAAAATGGAAGTCAAAGTTAAGTTTATTTTGTTGCAAAAAAATCATTTGGAAACCTCATGTGCATTTCTTGGAAAATACACATTATCATAATGCAGATTTTGGTGCAAAAATGTTTTGAAATCCATGCATACTTTTTTGGAGTATCTATTTCCATAGCAGGCTTTTCCATGAACTTTCTGAAGACGTCCATGGAAGTTGTGTGTGCAGGACCACGGACACCAGTGAGAGTTCAGAACTGTGGCGTCTCCTCAGGCCCCATCCTGAGCCCCCACTGAGCTGGGTGTAGGATTGCCGCCTGGTGTCCCTGTGCCCCACGAAGGCAGGACCTCTCCTGGGAGGCCCCAGCTGGAACCGGTGGGGTTAACACACACAGGATTCAGTCCGTCTAGGGTGGGAGCCTGTTGTGTTCCCATATTGCTGTGTGGGTAAATATTTAACCACAGGCTCCCTTGCTGGAGGGAGGTGGGGACAGAGGGAACCCTGATTTGAAGCACCTGCCCGTTTCCATGACTTCTGCCACCCTGGCCGGTTTCCAGCCGCCCACGGGCTGTCACTGAGCACAGAGTCGGGAAGAGACGCACAGTGACAAGCTGTGGCCCGGTGCTCCCGCGACTGCAATAAAGACATGTAAAGCGCACGGATAGTAGAAAAACCGCTGGGAGGTGATGCCTTCGGAGTAGGCCTGGCCTTTGTTTTTAATCTAAGTTTCCTCACTCGAAGTTTATATGATGCAATTTTTAATAACAGCAGGGTTTAGCAACCCGCTGGATAAAATCCTAAACGCTGTGCAATCAGTTGCAGCCACCTCCAGTACAACACCACAGCCAAGGGAATATGTAAATCCCTCCACCCAGCCTCAGTTTCCTGAAGTACACTCTGGGGGAGACAAGCTAGGAGCAGCAGCCCCATTAGACAGGCAGCAAGACTGAGGCCTCCCGGGGTTTAAACAGCAGGGGGTGGAGGGGTGGTTAGGATTAGAGGTAGGACCCATGAGAATGGCACCCGCATGTTGAGCACTTAGCGTATACTAGGAACCTCCCACCCTCTCAGCCCACCCCCAAGAGGCGAGTATTTTGCCCTCTTTTACAGATGGAAACATGGAGGGGTTGAGTTGGGAGCCAGCCTGGAGTTGGGCCTTACACAAGCTGTTGACTTCACGTCTGCGTGTCTCAGGGCGCTTCCTCGCCTGTAAAACGCACACAGTCAGAGCCTTGCCTCCAAGGATGCTGGCACGCTCTAAGTCGTTCCGAACGGAGGCTGCTTTTATGGAGCGTTTGAGTTGCACGTAGGGCCAGCCCCAGGGTAGGTTTGGGCTCTGGGTGGAGGCCAGCTCAGTGCCCTGGGCTCCCGCTGTCCAACCGGCTCCCCTTCTGCCAGACCTGTTAGAGGTGCCGCCTGTGTCCTGTAGGAGCCTCCCTCCTCCTTCAAGCCGGTCAGGGGCGTGTCTCTGCACAGATGGCGGTGGGAGCCTAATTGTTGTTGGCAGGTGTGAGCCAGGGTTTTCCTGTCCGTGCCTCCAGGCACGGGCTCCACATGTTCAATGCCAGATGGGGCAGGAGCAGCCTCTGTGGAGCCTCCACATGGATAGGGCAGGGGGGTTGGTGCCCGCCAGGCCCTTGCTCCCAGGATGCCCTGCGCACAGCCTGCCACTGTGAGCAGTGCCCACCACGCTCTGGGAACAGGGAGCACCGCAGGAGCCAGTGGTGGCCAAGGGGTCCCAATGAAGCCAAGGGATGGCCAAGGGGTTCCAATGGAGACAAGAAGGTCCTCTACGCCATTCTTGGCCATGTCTCAGAGCCCACAGCCTCCCACGTCAGCCCTGCTGGAGCAGCTCCGCCTTGGGAGGGTCCCCCTGTCCTGTGGCTACTGGGAACGGGCCCTCAGGGGCCCCTGGCAATGTAAGAAGTTGCTGGCATGGCCATGAGCTCTCAGGGCTGGGTCTTCACCGCGGAGGACCACCACCCCACCCCGCCACCTTGCAGTCGACCCTCCCAGCTTGAGGGCGTTTGTCTCACCAGCTGCAGTGCCAGCAGGTGCTCACTGCTCCTCTGGTCCTAACTAGCCACACCTAGTGCAGGTCAGGCCTCCAACCCAGTGTTCTGGGCTCCCCAGTCCCGCGTCCTGCTCGCTGTCCCTGGGCCCCACCCCCTTCTCTATCCTCCCTTTGACCTCCACCCCACCTTGGAACAGGCGCCATTCCTGCCAGCCTAAGCTGTTTGCCAGTCCCCAGGGAAGGGGTTTAACACGGTCTCCGCCCCCCACCCACGCACCACTGTCCGCCCGCGTGGCCCGCTGCTGGCGCCAGCACCCAGCCCTGCTCTGACTTGCCCCACAGGCCTGCAAAAGGACTGCATCTGCCATGGGGCGGGGGCCGCCACCTCCCAGGGCCACATCCACCTCAGGACAGGGCCGGAGGTGACTCATATCATCTCCCCACACCTCCCCCACCCCCCAACACACACACCTCCTCCCTCCCTTCCTGCTGCTCCCTGAGCAAGATCTTTGGTGTGTGTTGGGATGACCCAGTGAGTAGGGAGCCCAGAGCTTGACTAGGCCAAGAGACCTTTCCCAAGGCAACCTGGCAGCTGCTCCCAGGGCCAGGCCTTGGAATGGGGTCCCAGGAAGCCCCTCCTCATCCTGGGAAAGGCCCCTAAAGAGAGTTCGGGAGGAGGAGTTGGGTTCCTCCACTCCCAGGCTGTGTGGCACTGGAGAATCCATCAGCCTCTCTGGGCCCGGGTTCCTCTTCTGTTGAATGGGAATTAGCAATGCTTCTTACTTGGTAGTGCTGCCAAATGAGCTGCTATGGTTAACATGGCTGGAGTGGAGCTGGTACAGGTACCCGGTAAATACCAGTCCTTTTTTTTTTTTTTTTTTTGTCTTCTTTTTAAGGTTGATTTATTTATTTTGAAAGTCAGAGTTACAGAGAGAGAGATCTTCCATCTGCTGGTTCACTCCCCAGATGGGCAACACTGGGCCAGGCAAAAACCGGGAGCCAGGAGCTTCATCTGGGTCTCCCACATAGGTGACAGGGACCCAGGCCATTAGCAGGGAGCTGGATAGGACGTAGAGTGTCCAAGACATGAAACAGCACCCCTACAGGATGCCAGCGTCACAGGTGGCGGCTTTACCCGCTATGCCACATCACCGGCCCCAGTACCAGTCTTTTCTTGAAGACTGGTGGGCAGTAAACGTTAGCTCCACCCCCACCCCCTTAGCCTCAGTCTCCTGTCTTGTAAAAACAATGCCTGCCCTGCCTCAGGGCTGTTACGAGGTTCAAAGGAGCGTCTGGGTGTGATGATGTCTATAAACTCTTACAAAAATAGAATTGTGCTCACCATCCTTCCAGAAGGATCCACCCCATTCCAAGACCTCTGCCGTCTCAGCCCTAAGTCCGTCTCCACTTGCCCACATCCTCCTGTCTAAGCAGGGGGACGCCCACCTTGGCTGGAGGGTGTGCACCGCGTGCCCAGTACCAGCCCCAGAAGCACGCGGGAAGGGAATGCTCTGTCTCGAGGCTCCCTGTGGGCCAGGCACCAGGCTCCAGGCTCCGTTCATCATGTGTTCCATCCTCGCCAAGACCTTGGGAGGTTGCGATTTGAGCCCCACTTCACAGTTAAGGGAACTGGGGCTCAGAGAGGTGTGCAAAGTCCCCCGGTACCCCTGGGCGAAGAGGGGCAAAGCCCAGCCTCGCACCCTGGTTTGTCCCACTGCAGACCCAGGCTGCTCCCCCATCCCCCAGGAGCTACGAACCTGGGTCAGCCCACCAGTCCTGCTCCTCTGACGTCATCCCCCAGCCTCAGCCCTGCCCGGGCAGGCTCAGACAGAAGCAGTAGCCACGAGCAAGACCAGAAGGTAGCCCTACCCAGGAGCAGGCCGGGGCAGGCTGGGGCTCCAAGTCAGGACAGAGATGGGGGTGCCTGTGCCAGAGCTCTCAGGGTGGGGGAAGCCATGGACAGGAGCTGAGGGTGCATGTTGTCACTGACGGCCCCAGCTTCTACCCTGGGAAGCCGGAAGCAGGACGCGCAGCCCCCATCTCCGCAGAGGGAGCCACCAGTTAGCACCCAGCTTCCCCCACCCAGGTGGAGAAGAGGCGTGTCCCTCCTCACCATGGGGAGGGTCACAGCACCCCCTCTCTCCAGGGAGGGTCTCAGGATTCCCTGGGGAATCCGGGAGCACTGGCTCGAATCGGCAGCCTGGGGCCGTCGGACACCCTGAGGGTGGCCCAGGCTGGCCCCGGCCTCGGGGAGCTCTCCCTCTAAAGCAGGTTGCTCAGCCTGCCCTGGGCTCCTGGATCCCTGCAGACTCAGATTCTGTAGGCCTGGGGCGGAACCTGAGAGTCACCAGCTCCCAGGTGACGTGGGCCGTAAATCATCCCGGTGAGGCTCGGCCCAACGTCAGATTCACCCAGGAAACCAAAAACATAAGCAGACAAACAGACCTGAGGCCTGGGGCCCCTCGGAGAGTCTGATTTAATTAGCATGGGTGCAGCCAGGCACTGGGACTGTTCAAAGCCCGGGGCTAGAGGTTTCCTGCCTTCATCATGTTACGCGTGGCTACTCACACACATCCTGAGTGACAGGCGTCCGTCACTGTGTGCCAGTTCGCCTCATCTCACCCTTACCATAGCACTGGTAGCTGGGAAGAGCTGCCCACTTCACAGACATGAAAACTCAAGCTGTGTGTGGGCAAGTCTGTTGGTTAAGCTCTCAGACAGAAACAGGTCTCAACCCCAAGTGTGTCTGATCCCCAGGACGCCACAGCCTCTCCCACCCGAGGGAAGACGTCACAGGCAGGGCGACTCTGGAACTGAGCCCTGAAGGTGGATTGGGTGCGAATCCTGACCACTAGGAGCTTCTCCTCTCCTGGCCTGTTTCCTCACCCGTGCAAAATAAAGAGGGGAGCAGGTGGTCCCCGAGGACCTGCACAGGTTCTGTCGTGGGAGTCCAGGCTCCTGGGTCTCACCAGCTCTCTGCCTCTCTCTCCAAAGATATAAAGTACATCGAGGTGACTTCCACCAGATCAAGGTGCCACAACGTTCCCCAGCGCTGCTCCAGCCCGTCCACCACCACGCCCTCTGGCTCCCCCCGCGCCGGCGGCCTCCTCCTCTCCAGAGAGCTCCCCCGGGAGACCCGCAGCAGCAGCGAGAGCCTCATCTTCTCTGGGAACCAGGGCAGGGGCCACACACACCCCCCTCCTCCCTCTGGGGGTCCCTCCGCTCATGTCCCAGCCTCCCCCAGCATCTCCATCCCTTGCACTGGGAGCAAGGCCTCAGGACCCCCTGGCTCTGGCTCCCCACTTACAGCTTCCCCAGGCCTGGAGAAGGGGCTGTGGGCCCCAGCCGTGCAGCGGGGCAGCAGGATCTCCGTGCTGTCGACCAGCCCAGCACCTGATGTCAGCTGTATATTTGGAAGGTAAGGTTCTAGAGCCTCCACCTGGCCTCCACACACACGCACACACACACATGCACACGCACACACACACGCATGCACACATCCTAAAACCAAAGAAGGGGGCCCTGGTGTGCCTGAGCAGAAGCTGGAAGCGCATCAGATAGAGAGGGAATGCCCTTTGACGCGGACACAGCCGTTGGCTCTCACGCTGTCCTCACGCATCTAGAGAACACTCCACACTCCCGGAGTCTCCACTGCACCTGCCTCTTGGAAGAGAGCCGCTGCCTCTGAGGCCGTCCTCCGTGCTCTCCAGCCCGGCCCGATCCCTCTCGTGGAAGGGTTTTCTGAAACCCAAAGCACAAGGATGCAGATAGAACAGGGTGGTGGGGGGGGGGGGGGTGTGCCCGAGACGAATCCTCTAGGAACGAAAAGCCTCCTTCCTCTTTGTCACTCGCAAAACCTAGCGGGAGGGAGGCCGGCCGGCCTGGGTGTTGTTCATGGCAACCCCAGCTCAGCGGGCGCAGGACTCTCCATGCTGCCCGGGAGGACCAAACCACCACTCCGACACCAAAGCCACGGGCCGAGGCAAGCCCTGGCACAGCTACCAAGGATTCCTCAGCCATGCCCACTGGCATGGGGCTCTGGGCTCGGGGGAAGGCTGGCTTGATGCAGAGCTGGCCGCCACCTCCTCCTCCAGCTGGGGGTTCCTGCAGCTTTAGCCGGGTCTTCAGGGCTCTTGGGGGTGATGGGCACTGGGGGTCCTGGTGGGACAGTCGTGTCAGCCCTGCCTGGCTGGAAAGGCAGAGGGAATTGGGCCAGGCCAAGCCCACGTGGCTGCAGGGGTCGGCCCATTGACTAGAGGCCCTGCAGTCCAGGGAGTCTGTCTCCCTCAGTAGCTCAGGGATCAAGTGAGCATGCCTGCCCTTTGTTCTGGCCTGGGACAGAGCTGATGCAGTGCTCCATTTGGCTAAAGCCATGGGCACCTAGGCCACTGTATTCCAGAACCTGACCCTGGCCCCTGCGTCTCCACCCCACTGCGCTAACACCCTGTCCGGGGCTCTCTTCCCCTGCAGCAGCCAGTCCCTCCTCCGCTCCAGCCTCTCCAGCCCTCAGTCACCCTCTAGATCTTGGGAGAGCCCAGCCAGCTCCTCCTCCAGCCTCCACAGCCTTGGCCCTGGGTCAAGTGACTCGCAGGGCACCGGCAACCCCTCCCTGAACATGGGCCAGCCCAGAGTAGCCCGCTCCCCACTTCTGGCCGAAGAGCACACCAGCAGCTGCCCCCCATCCACCACCAACTCCATGATGGACATACCCATCGTGCTCATCAACGGCTGCCCAGAACCAGGCTCTCCCCCACCTCAGCGGACACCAGGACACCAGCCCGGAGCTGCCCCTCCCAGCCACCCCTGCCAGGCCAGCAAGAGCCACAGCCAGACCCCGCCGGATGTCCCCGCCACCACGTCCCCAGAGGGTATGTTGTAGACCGATGCCTCCAGCTTTGCAAGGTTGGACCAGGGGGCAAATAGACAAAGCACCAGGCAGCACATGGACTGAGTCCCTGCAGTGGGCCTGGCCCAAGCCCTGTAGCAGACTGCATGGATACATCGATGGGTGTAGAAAGAGAGACAAAGCCAAGAATCCCACGGAGCAGGGAAGGACATGGGTCAAGCGGTGTCACAGGGCCACCGAGGAAGAGTGAGTCTTTGAGTCTGGAGAACAGAGGCAGTGACATTCAAGCTGGATCTGGAAAGCCGATGGGAAATGTGTGGGCAGAGAAGGGGAGCAAGGGCCTTGTCAGCAGAGGAGAGAGGGCGTTCCCAGGGGAAATGTGTGGAAGCCCATGGCACGCTTAGGAAAACCTGGGCTGCTGGGTGCAGGGTTGGGTCGCAGACCGTAATCAGGAGCCAGCCCGTGGAAGGCCTCGAATGCCGAGCTAAAAAGTGTTTGCCTTTTAGGCAACAGGGGCCATCGGTGAGTCTCAAACAGGGGCGAGGTGGGGTCAGAGGCGCTGCGGCAGATGGGTGTCAGGGGCATGCCCCAGGGCGCGGCAGTGGAGGTGGAGAGAGAGGACGGCACCAGGTGCCCCAGGGGTGTCAAAGCAGTGGGTCTCATGACTAACCCAAGCAGAGCCAGGGAGCGCGTCAGTCCTCACGCTGCCATCTGGGGCTGAGGAGAGCACAGAGGGGCAGACAGGGAAGAGAGACAATGCATTCCAACCCCCAGGGCTGAAAACCACAAAGCAGCCAACACCCTCCTCCCCAGCCTGTGACTACAGGCGTCCAGAAAGAACACCGTGCACCGGAACCACAGCAGTACACACTGGAGCCAAGCCTCCGCCCTCCCTGGGCGCACACCTCCCGGAGCGGAGCCCCACCCCCACCCCGGGATGTGGACCTGGCCCCTCGCTCTCTCGCTCTCTCGCTCTCTCAGCCTCTGTCTCATAACCAGGCTTTCCCAGGTGACTACTGGGATGTGGAATGCTCACTCTAGCCCATGCTCACCCCCACTCCCACATCAATGCAAGCGGAAGCATCTTTGAGCCTGCTCTGGTTGCCTTCCTAGGAGGACCAATCCTTGGCAGATTTCTTTTTTTTTTTTTTTTAAGATTTATTATTTATTTGAAAGGCAGAGGCAGAGAGAGAGAGAGAGAGAGAGAGAGTCTTCCATCTGCTGGTTCACTCCCCAAATGGTTGCAACAGCCTGAGCCCAGCTGATCCGAAGCTAGAAGCCAGGCGTTTCTTCCGGGTCTCCCAGTCGGGTGCAGGAGTCCAAGCATTTGGGCCATCTTTTACTACTTTCCCAGGCCATAAGCAGGGAGTCGGATTGGAAGTGGAGCAGCCGGGATATGAACCGGTGCCCATATAGGATGCTGGCGTTGCAGGCGCGGCTTAACCCAGAACGCCACAGTATTGGACCTCGCAGATAACAGTGCGATTCTTACAGTGAGTTACCCTGAACTGCTAAGATGCTGACACGAGGCCCGCCACACTTTATCCCAAGGACCCAGGAAAAGGAGCATTTTGTGGCAACATTCCCTTCGTGCTTTGGTGAGGCCCCAGTCGTCACTGTCATACCTGGCATCTTATCGTTCCTGCAGAGTATTTTCGAAGCAAGGTGTATTTTGATCTCATGGCCAGGCCACGGGGTCCCCTCAGGACTTCAGGAGCTAACACCTGTCCCAAAGTAGGTCCAGACCCTGAACAAGGCTTCCTTTCCTTCCCCTTTTCTTCTTTTCCCTTCCTTCCTTCCTTCCTTCCTTCTTTCCTTCCTTCCTCCCTTGCTCCCTTCCTTTCGTAGAGTTACAGACAGTGAGAGGGAGAGACAAATCTTCATCCGCTGGTTTACTCTCCAAGTAGCCACAACAGCTGGAGCTGCGTTGATCCGAAGCCAGAAGCCAGGAGCTTCTTCCTGGTCTCCCACGTGGGTGCAGGGGCCCAAGCACCTGGGCCATCTTCCACTGCTTTCCCAGGTCACAGCAGAGAGCTGGATGGGAAGAGGAGCAGCTGGGACTAGAACCGGCGCCCATAAAGGATGCCGGCACTGCAGACAGAGGATTAACCTCTTTTCCTTTTCTAAACCCAGTATGCCCCTGAGGGCCTCTCAGGATTCTGAAGGGGCAAGCAAATGTGAGGTCAAGCCCTGTGTCTGGAGAATCCCTTATTTATTCCTACTTCAGTCCCCACCGCTTCTCACTAAAAGGGGGTTTTATTTGTTTGCTTTTGGTTCATTTCTAAGGATACGAGGGGACTCCCAAGTCCCATATGCCCCAAGCCCTGGAATCCTTTTGTTTGGTTTTGCCTGTCTGCAGAGAGACGGGCTGGGGTGGGGAGGGCAGGTTGAATAGAACCTCAGGGCCGAGGAGCCGGAAGCCCTCTCTGATAGTCATCTCTGAGCAGCCCTGTCCGCCTCCAGGCCCCTCCAGGGACACACAGCCCACCATGAAATTCGTGATGGACACATCTAAATACTGGTTCAAGCCAAGCATCACCCGGGAGCAAGGTAAGGCCTGGGCTGTGCACTGTGCATCAGGCGGGCAGGGCCCTGGGTCACGAGAGAGGAGGCCCAGGAAGCGGGGTGTCCTGCTGACCTCATGGCACTTGAGACGGCAGGAACCATGGCAAGAACGGCGTGGCAGGGGTTAGGCCAAAGAAGGGACCTCCTGAGGGCAAAGGCTGACCTGAACACCTGCTCTCTGAAGACCCTGTGGGGCTGGGGACAGAGCGGTCCAGGTGGGCTGCACCTGCTTCTAACACCGGGTCTATTCCAGCCATCGAGCTGCTGAGGAGGGCGGAGCCAGGAGCTTTCGTCATAAGGGACAGCTCTTCATACCGCGGCTCCTTCGGCCTTGCCCTGAGGGTGCACGAGGTGCCCGCATCTGCCCAGAACCCATCAGGTACGCCGCCGGATCTGTGCTCAGCCTCAGATGGGGCGCCTTTGAGGCCTGGCTCTGATGCCATCTTTCAAGGTGACCTTGGACCAGCCCTGCTAAGACTTCTGGGAGGAGGGTCCACCTCCACGCTCTCCCAGCTGCCCTCCGGCACCAAGGCCACAGCAACCCTTAGCCACTGCTGCCTTCCAGGGTCCCCCAAACCCCTGCTCCACCCTCACGGTGGGAGGAGGAGGAGGATGGTCCCGGCCCCTCTCTGGGCTGCTCTCTCTGAGCACCCACTGCTGCCCAGACCAGATCTATCCCCAGGGATCTCAGTGTGGTAATAACTTATCAGCTGTGAGCAACAGCTTATCATATGTGTGATAGCGTGTCTGTGTGTGTGAGAGAGAGAGAGAAAGATCGAGAGAGTGTGATGGCTGATCACATGGTTTCCTGGGAGAGCACATGCTCATTCAGTAACTGCACGTGACTTGGGGCATCCCCGAGCACCTACCACACAGAGGAACCAGACACAGCTGCCCCTTGTCGGAGAGAGAGACAAAAACAGACAATTACAGTACAAGGTCCCTGGGTCCTGGCCCTGCACCTAAGCCCCAGGATTGCACCCTCACTGGGCAGAGCTGAGGCTCTGAGAGTTAATGATCCCAGAGCAATTAAGTGATAGAGCAAAGACAAGAAACCCCAAACTTGTGTCCTTTTAAAAAAAAAAAGTATTTGAAAGGCAGCAAGAGAGACAGAGCTTCCCTCCCCATAGGACTGCAACAGCTAGGGCTGGGCCAGGCCGGAGCCAGGAGCCAGGAGCTCTCTCCAGGTCCCCCATGGGATTGCTGGACTCAGAGCAGACGTGCTAGCCGCGTGTGTATGGGAGGCCTTGAAACAGGGGCCCGGCCTGAGGTTCCGCTCAGGGGTGGGGGAAGGGCAAGCTGACGCGTGGATGGCGCGTGCAGGGCAGTGGTCAGGGTCTGGAGCTCTCCTGCTGTGACCCTTCCTTCCTCTTCTGTCCAGGCGAGGACAGCAATGACCTTATCCGGCACTTCCTCATCGAGTCCTCCGCCAAAGGGGTGCATCTCAAAGGAGCGGACGAGGAGCCCTACTTCGGTGAGCCTCCCCAGGCCCCTGCCCAGGGGGGCCGAGGGCTGTGAGGCTGGGCCGGGGAGGCGGCACTCATACCGGGTTGCCCGTTCTCTGCAGGTAGCCTGTCGGCCTTCGTGTGCCAGCATTCCATCATGGCCCTGGCGCTGCCTTGCAGACTCGCCATCCCTCAGAAAGGTGGGCCTGGGCCCAGGGCGGCAACGCGGGGTTCTCACCAGGCAGTCTGCCCCTGGGTCACTTCTCCTTGCGTGCAGGTTGATTCAGGGTCAAGGTTAAAAGTGCCTCTCCACTTCCTTGCCGTGAGCATTTGAGAATGTTAAGCTTTCTGAGCCTCACTTTCCTCATCTGTGAAATGGGTGGGGTGCCGGTCACACCACCTTGGAGGATGAATGTGCAGATTAAGTGAGGCCTCTCAGGCCAGGCTCAGCCCAGTGCCTGGTGCAGAAGACATGTTTGGTAAACAGTAGCTTCCTTTTTTTTCTTTTTTGGATTTATTTACTTATTTGAAAGGTAGAGATACAGAGAAAATGAGAGAGAGATGGATCTTCCATCTGCTGGTTCACCCCCCAAATGGGCAAACCAGCTGAGGCTGGGCCAAGAGGAAGCCAGGAGCCTGGAGCCTCTTCTGGGTCTCCCACATGGGTGTTGGGGGTCCAAAGACTTGGGCCATTTTCCAGTGCTTTCCCAGGCACGTTAGCCAGGAGCTGGATTGGAAGTGGAGCAGCTGGGACTCGAACCCACGCCCACATGAAATGCTGGCACTGCAGGTGGCGGCTTAACCTACCACGCCACAGCACCGGCCCCAGCAGTAGCCTTGTTTGAGAGGACAAAAGAGCCCAAAGCACACAGCATGGAGAATGTCTCTCTCCGACATTCGTGGAGCACCCCCTCATTGTCCCCTCCCAGAGCTGGTGCCTGTGTGTTAAATAAGCTGCGCAGAAACCCGGGGCTCAGGCCTTGAACCCACAGCTAGGGGGGCCCATCCCAGCACTCAGCTGCCACACCCCAGATGGAGTCAGCCCAGGGGTGCACAGGAGAAGGGGCGTTTCCTGGGTAGCCATGGTGACAGCCTCCCCACCCTCTGTGAGGAAGAGGGGGTCAGGATGGGCTCCAAGAGAAGTAAGGAGCCTGTGAGGACAGGCCCTGGCAGCAGTGTGGGGCCGAGAGGTGCAGGGGGCACAGGCTTGCCAGAGGAGGTCCCCCTCCCCCACCTACTTCCGGCACTTCCCAGGGGAGGGGCTGGAGGTGGGAGTTGTTCAAAGGGATGTGTGAGGCCTGTTCCTCTGAGAAGGGGCCCTTCACTGAACCCCCTCCCCCTCGGGCATCTCTCTCTGCTTCTGCTCAGAGCTGGGAGGCACCGACGGGGGCTCGGACCCCTCCACGGACAGCCCGGCCTCCTGCCTGAAGAACTCTGCGGGTGAGTGGGACAGGGAAGGCGGGGGTGGGGGCTCGCCTGTGTCTGCCCCTCCCCCCAGGGCCTGCAGGTGACACTGGGGCCCCTCCCAGGCTGCCTTTCTGAGGCTTTAACAAGGCCCCTGCCCCCCTCGCAGCCTGGAGACCAGGAGATGAGAGGCTGCAGGCATGGGGCTAGCAGGGAAAGGGGGCAGAGGGGAGCAGGGGACGGCTGGTGGGGCTTGCACCCCATCCTGCACCTGCCTGGGCACACAGACACATGCTGGGGTCTCTCTGGGTCAGAGATGCTTGCCCTGGGGGAGGCCTCTGTGGGTGTTGGGTCTGAGTTGTAGATCTCAACAGAGAAAGGTCCCTCCCCTGCTTCCAGAGGGCGGGGGCAGATCAGCACTTGCCTAAGTGACAGTTCCCACTCCATGCCCCTGGGGACCCAGGCACCCCTCCCCCCTCTTCTCTTTCTGTCCGAAGCAAAGAACCAGGACCCATGGGAGGGGCTGTGGGGGAGGGGAAGGCAAAGGTCAGGACAGAAGACGGTTTCCTGGGTGCCCTTACACTCCGGATGGCACTCCCTCCCTACAACACCCTAGAAAACAAGGGACAACAGTCACTGCCCAAGTCCTGTGGGAGAGGCCGCAGACTGCGGTCACCTGTGTCCTTGCACCTGTCTGGTGGCTGGAAGAGGAGCCTGAGGAAGAGTCACCCATCCCCCCGGCTCTGGGCAGACCTGGGCCTGGGTGATCCCCAGGACCCTGGCAGCAGCCCAGCGCTATGTCTGTGCCCCACAGGCTGCCACGTCCTGTACCTGAGCTCAGTGAGCGTGGAGACCCTGAGCGGAGCCCTGGCCGTGCAGAAGGCCATCTCGACCACCTTGGAGAGGGACGTCCTGCCCACCCCCACTGTGGTCCACTTCAGAGTCACGGAACAGGGCATCACCCTGACGGACATCCAGAGGAAGTAAGGGCCTTCCCGTGCCCGGGGCTGGGGGCTGGGAGAGCAGGTCCGTGACGAAGGAGAGCGCCCAGCGCCCTGGACCTCAAGCCATGGCTCCAGCAAGGCCTCTGCCCTCTGGGGGCCTCACTCCAGTGACCCCCGGCCACAGCCGCCCTTCGTCACCACGGGTGAAGGTGGTCACTGGGGCCGCCCTAAGTCTGCAGTGTCCATGGGCGCTGGCTGGCCCCAGGACATGGAGTGGAAAGAGGCTGTTCCTTCCCCAGGCTCAGGGAGCCAGAGCCTGGGCAGGGCACTGCCTGGCCAAGATGGAGCTTCCATCCTCAGAATACACTCCAAGGGGAAATGGTGGGGATGCCCTCCCCGGGAGGAGTCAGGGGCCAGCCCTGGGGCCAGCGGGGGGAGAGGTCACCTGGAGACTCCCTGGGGACAGGGCATCTGGGCCACAGGGGGCCCGGAGATGCAGGAAGCAGGACAGGGCCCCGGCCCAGGCTCTCACCATCCTCCCCTGTCTGCCCGCCTCCCCCCAGGGTGTTTTTCCGACGCCACTACGCCCTCGGCACCCTCCGCTTCTGTGGCATGGACCCCGAGCAACGGAAGTAAGTTCAAGGCTGGGCCAGGGTAAGACGGCCACCCAGCTGCCCTGCCAACTCCTGGCCCGAGGTGGCAGGGACGGCCTGTGAACGGGCTCTGGGGTGGCTGAAGCAGGGTAGTGGGCCTGGCAGCAGTGGGGATGCCCATCCAGGGTCACGGGGATGGAGCAAAGCCCAGGACTCACACTGGCCCGTTCTGCCCGCACAGGTGGCAGAAGTACTGCAAGCCCTCCCGGTAAGGCTTCCCATCTGCTGAGGCCCACCGTAAGAGGGGTTCCTGGGGTGAGGCCCCAGCCCTCCCGAGCTCCCGGTCTGATGGGGGAGACCCTGCCCCTTCCCTCAGACAGCCTGCAGTCCCCAGTGTTCTGCAAGAGGCACAGGACGCCTGCCTCAGGTGGGGGTGACAACATCGTGCCCTCAGGGAGCCACCACCAGAAATGGAGCTTCGGGTCTCCCAGTCTGATGGGGGAGGCACCTCCTTCCCTAAGGGGAGCCCCCGAGACCCTGAGTCGGGGAGCCCGTTGGCTGCGGGAGACCAAGGAGGATTGTAGTGTGGGTTGCCCCGCCCCCACCTCATTACTGACACCTCCCAGGCTGCCCCCTCACGCAGACCACCCTCTGCCCCCAGGATGTTTGGATTTGTGGCCAAGAGCCAGACAGAGCTGCAGGAGAACGTGTGCCACCTCTTCGCGGAGTACGATGCGGCCCAGCCAGCCTCCCGGCTCATCAGCCTGGTGACTGATCTGCTGCAGGACACAGAACGGATGTAGGAGGCAGGGCTGCCTGTGCGCCTTCCCAGACATCCCAGCCCGTAGCCCGCCCCCACCCACACAGGGCCTTGTGGGCTCACAGGCAGGCCCAGCTTTTGGCTTCGGCTTTCGGCAGGGGGTTGAAAGCCTTGAACTTGCCACAGTCTTTCCCCAGATCCCTCCGGCCTTCAGTGTCCTCAACCACAAGAAGAGGCCAGTAGACAGCTGGGTTAGTGGTCTCCTCACCCCTCCAGGGTCCTGAAGCTCACACACAGCCGAGGACCTGCTGCTCCCTGCAGCCTGGGCACCAGTGACACAGCAGGCTGAGCTGGTTCCGTGACCCCCTGTGGCACCCAGCCGGAGCTGGCTCGGGACCCCGCAGGGAGGGTGGAGCACGGATTCTACTTCTCTCTGCAGCTCTTCCTCCCCCACTTGCCTGATGACTTGTTGAACCCACCTGCCCAGGATTCTGCAAGCCAGCATGGTCGCCCCATGGTCAGAGAAGATGCCACTATCCTCACATTCTTGGTGTCCAGTCCCGAGTCCCCTTGCAAATGAGTATCAGCCGTATCTTTTCTTTCACTTCTTCAGTAAACAGACATCCCATCGCTGGTGTCACAGCTGCCCAAGCGTGGCTTGGATAACTCTCATCTGAGGAATGAGGGCACAGAGGCCCCATCCCCTAAAGCAGATATAAGGTCCATCACTCTGTGGTTCTGCCTCAACCCCAGGCTTGCTGAGTCCCCAACCCCAAAACACAGAGAGAGAGAGAGAGAGAGAGAGAGAGAGTCCCCAACCCCAAAACACACACAGAGAGAGAGAGAGAGACCTTTTACAGCCATATGATGTCAGCTGTTCTCACAGCCACATGGGGGCAGCAGAGAGTCAAGAATACCAAAAGGCTTAGCGATTCTGGGCAGCGTTCCCTTCCCGCCTCCAGCCCAGCCCAGCCCCCAGAGGCTGGACTTTGTCTGGCAGGCCAGGGTCCCACGGAGGCCACGCCACGCTGGTGGATGGAGAGGCTAGGTGGAAAGACCCCTTAGCTGCTCTCTGAGGAGCGAGGGTCTGCCCAACCCAGCTGCCAGCCCTCAGAGCACCCAGGTCTTCAGCCAAGGCTGGGCCTGGCTGGTTATGATTTCAACCCAGGAAACCAAAGCCTACTGGAGCAGCCCTGGGCTGGCGGGAGGGACTCAAAGCAGCTGGCTCAGTCCTCCCCCAGAGGCCACAGAATGGCATGAGGTTCTCCAGGTCACGGTCACTGTCACAGCGTGCAGACCGCCGGGGTCGCCCACATAGTCCCGGGTGCCTGTGCCGCAGCCATCATGAAAAACAAAGTGTCTGGTTCCCAGGCTCTCGGAGCTGGCCCCTGGAATGGCTGCGTCTCAGAGAAAGGCCAGGGCGCCACCTTCCCTCCCACACCCTGGCCACCTCACAAGCCATCGCCACGCCCCTGTGTCCCCGCACACAGCCTGCACGCCCGTTTTCCTTTCTCTCACTATGCCAGAAAAACAGAAGGGTGGGGGTGTCCGTGTCCAGGCCTGGGGTGAGCATGCGTGGCACCCCCTGGTGGGTTCCAAGCTCTCGCCCAGCCTCGAACCCAGGGAAACATGAGCAGCCCAAGGAAGTCCTGCACCCAGGTGACCCCCGAGAGCCACCAGCTGCCACAATGGCCCCTTCATCCCAGCCTGGGCCTGGCAGGCTTCCTTGTCCCCTCTGGTCCCAGACTTGTCCCCACTGTCCCCTCCAGACAGCGCCCAGGGACGGCAGAGCCCCGAGGGCCTGTGAGGGCCCCTTCGAAGGCTCGACCCCCCGGGGGGCAGGCAGACCACGCGCTCAGGGTGATCATGTGGGCCGCCCTTGCCCCAGTTCCTCTCTCCCCTAGGAAGGTTGGCAGACTTGCCAGGCAGAGCCGAGCAGCCAGCCCAGCAGGGGACAGGAAGGAGGGCTGCAGGGCAGAGAGGGGGAGGGCACTACAGTCACCAGGCCAGGAACCAGGAAAAGGGAAAGGTCTTTGCACCCACACAGGGACACCCCAGATGTTTTCTCTCCAGAAGGTTCCAAGCCTTGATGCCCATGGTCCTTCCCACCCTCCCATTGCTGTCTTCCCCTTCACACAGGTGTACCACCCACCTGCCTGCCCCACTCCCCCCCACCCCCCCCCTCCCTCATTATCCTCTCCCCCCACCCCCCAAGCCCATCCTCTCCTCTTCACAGGAAAGCCTTCCCTTGCTCTTATTCCCTTTTAAAAAAAAAAAAAAGATTCATTTTATGTATTTGAAAGTCAGAGTTACACAGAGAGAGAAGAGGCAGAGAGAGAGAGAGGTCTTCCATCCGATGGTTCACTTCCCAGATGGCCGCAATGGCTGGAGCTGTGCCAATCCGAAGCCAGGAGCTTCTTCTGGGCCTCCCTCATGGGTGCAGGGGCCCAAGGACTTGGGCCATCTTCTACTGCTTTCCCAGGCCATAGTAGAGAGCTGGATCGGAAGTGGAGCAGCCGGGACTTGAACCGGCACCCATATGGGATGCTGGCGCTTCAGGCCAGGGCTTTACCCCACTTCGCCACAGCGCTGGCCCCTCTTATTCCCTTTCTAAAATTGTCTTGCATTGGATAAGTGGAGAGAGAGACAGCACTCGCATCTGCTGGTTCATTCCCCAAATGCCCCAGCTGGCCTGAACTGGGCTGAGACTGAAGCTGGGGACCAGGAACTCAATCCAGGTCTCCCACAGGGCTACTTGGGCCAGCCCCATCGCCTCCCAGAGGCCCATTGGCAGCACTCAGCAGCTGGGGGCGGTTACCCAGAGACCACAATAGGAGATGTGGGCATCTTGCCAGCTAGGCCCAACGCCCATCCACCGCTTGCTCTTTCCCCACTTAATCCCTTCACCTCTGTCCCTGGGGGCTGCATTCACAGCCATGTCCAGCAGTGGCCCCTGCACTGCCAGCCATTTTTCAAACCTGGGATTCCCACACCCCCTAAACCCCACCTCTCTCTGCTACAAAGCGACCTCCCTAGAAGCTGAAGCCTCCCAGTCCCCCCACCTGACCTGCCCCCCACACACACGTACACAGGGGCTCCGGGCCCCCCGGGGGCCAAGGCTGCTGACCTCTGCTGTTTCACCTTTGCCTCTGTGCCACGCAACAGCCAGGGCTGAGAACCCGGGCAGGGGTGAGGCTTCTGGCCCGGAGACTGACACCTGATTCACGCAACTCCTGTTTTCTGGCTGCGGGCTTTGCTCCTGGGAACAGGAAAACAGGTCGATCGGAGGGTTTGTAAGTGCCATGCAGGGCAGGGGGGAAGAGAAGACTGGGGAAGACAAACCTGACCCACGTGAAGGGGCGCGGGCGATGTGAGCCAGGCGTGGGCCTCAGTGTCAGCTCTTCCAGCATGAGGAGGAGCCCGGCAGGCAAGGGCGGGAGAAGCCGGCTTCCCTGGGGGAGGCACGTTAGCGCTTTGATGCCATTTGACAGTTTAGAAACGGAGGCTTGGGCCGGCGCCGCGGCTCACTAGGCTAATCCTCCGCCTTGCGGCGCCGGCACACCGGGTCCTAGTCCCGGTCGGGGCGCCGATCCTGTCCCGGTTGCCCCTCTTCCAGGCCAGCTCTCTGCTGTGGCCTGGGAGTGCAGTGGAGGATGGCCCAAGTGCTTGGGCCCTGCACCCGCATGGGAGACCAGGAGAAGCACCTGGCTCCTGCCATCGGATCAGCGTGGTGCGCCGGCCGCAGTGCACCAGCCACGGCGGCCATTGGAGGGTGAACCAACGGCAAAAGGAAGACCTTTCTCTCTGTCTCTCTCTCACTGTCCACTCTGCCTGTCAAAAATTAAAAAAAAAAAAAAAAAAAAAAAAAAAAACACGGAGGCTTGGAGGGCTGATTTGCCCACACGCACCACGCCAATAAGTGGCAGAGAAACAGGAATTCAAATCCATGCCCGCCCCCCTGTCCCAACTTTCCCAGACAAGCACACGGACATGACGAGGTGCAGCACGATCCGTGTGGCTAAAGTATAGGGCACCAGGGGAGCGGGTGAGGGAGGAGGCAGAGAGAGGTGAGGAGCCCCGAGGATCCTCTGGAGACTTGGGGTAGGAAGGGGAGTGGATTCAGCCTGGTGTTAAGACACTCCCATCCCACAGAGGTGAGTGCCTAGGTTCAGTACCTGGCTTTGGCTGACTCCAGCTTCCTGCTAATGTGGACCATGGGAGGCAGGGATGATGGCTCCAATAATAGGGCTCCTGCATCCCCCATGGGAGACCTGGGTTGATGCTCCCGGCTTCAACATCCCTGGTCATTGTGGGAATTTGCAGTGTGAACCAGCAGATGGAAGCACTCATGCTCGCTCGCTTTCTCTCATTCTGTCTCTCCCTCTCATAAATGAATTAATTAAAATGTTAAAAAAAATAATAAACAGAGTGTGAGGTGCCAAGCTGAGACCCTCTAGGGAGTAAATAATTGAATGATTCAGTGACCGAATGAAGGAGGTTGGACACAGGACCACTGTGTACAGTTGCGCAGGATGTGTGTTGCACAATTGTATATTGCACTCTGCTTTGGCTTCACCCCGTAAGTAGTGGGGCGACACAGGGGGTCTGAAGAGTACGTGGCCAGATCTGTGCTGTAGAAACCTGGCTGTGGGGGCAGGCAGGACGTGGGACGGGGGCCGGGGCTGGGGAGAGATGAGGAAGTGTGATGACTTGGGGTTCAGGTCAGTAAAGGGGTAAGAGCCTACGGAAAGGGGCTTGCACCCCAAGTCAGGCTGGGGCAGGGGCCTGGGGAGCTGGGCCTGGGCCCCTGGTCCTCCCTGACCTTTGTTGCCCCCGCCTTCTCAGCACCGTACAGCGGGCGGCTTAGACAGGCTCGTAGCTCTTAGCGGTCAGTTAGTTCTGCTGAGTTCTCTCTTTTGACACCAGCTTTAACTCTCTCCACAATGCTCTGCCTCACAGCAATCGGAGGGGGCGCTTCAGCCCACAGCCCCCTTCCCCACCCCACCCACAGCCAGGCTGGCGCCCCCAGCCCCCAGAAGAAACCCTCGCCCTGGACTCTGCCCTCCCAGAGACAGCTGGGGCTTGTTTTGTAACTCTCTTTCCTGGAAGGCACCTCAGCCGTTCACCTCCCCCCAGCCGGATCCAGCCAAGAGGGGTGAGTGGAGCTTGGCTTGGAGCAGCCCTGGGAGCAGGCAGACAAAGCAGCGGAGGGAGCCAGAGCGGAACGAGAGGTGGGAGGAGGGAGAACCACACGCACTTGCTGGTTCACGCAGTCAACAACTGTGTGCGAAGCTCTCCTGTGATCCGTGCAGAATTAGGCAGACAGGGGTTGGGGAGGAAGTGGGGGGGGGGGGGCGGGGTCCACATGTGCCCCCCGGGAAGGGATGTTGTCTCCTCCCCAGCATTCAGATTTGACACCCTGTGAACACGAAAATGGGCCACGTCCTTAGCTCACCCCACTGCCACCCACGCACGCGCACACACACGCACACACACACTTCCTTCTTCTGCCTCAGGAATCAGACGTCTGGGCAGTCAGGCAGATGTGGGGGCAGGGTCCCCTGCCACTGCCCGTGCCCGTGGTTTGGGGCATGTCGCCTCTGTGGGCATTGAGACACCGACCGCACAAAGCTGAGGCTGTGCAAAGCCCACAACGCGGACTAGACACGAGTGCCCTTCCTCGGCCACCCAGTGCCACGCACACGTTCCTTAGGAGAAG
The DNA here is from genome assembly GCF_033115175.1 of Lepus europaeus. Taxonomy (NCBI): domain Eukaryota; kingdom Metazoa; phylum Chordata; class Mammalia; order Lagomorpha; family Leporidae; genus Lepus; species Lepus europaeus. The sequence goes on from NC_084844.1 coordinate 21,868,801, forward strand.
GCCAGCGCTCCAGCCGCTGTGTCACTGAGCAATGAGCAGCTCCCTGAGCAAAGGGCTCGCCCAGCTGGAGGCGCAGCCTGCAGCCAGGAGCATGGCCGTGTGATCCCATCCAAGCTGGACAGCAGCTCTACCTAAGTACTATCATTCGTCTCATTGGACGGAGAGGGGACAGTGGATGAGAAGTAGGTAGAGCCGGTTAACCTGCCGCCTGCAACTCCAGCATCTCATATCAGAGCACCAGAGTAAGTCCAGGCAGCTCTGTTTCCAGTCCAGCTCCCTGCTGATGTACCTGGGAAAGCAGCAGAAGATGGCCCAAGTAGCTGGGCCCCTCCTACCCACATAGGAGACCTGGAAGGACTTCCTGGCTCCTGGAACCATCACCTGTTGCCTTTTAGGGTGCACATTAGCTGGAGCCAGAAGCAAAGTAGCCAGGAGCCAGGCACTCCCATATGGGATGCCAGCGTCCCAAGTGGCGGCTGAACTTGCTTCGCCACAGCGCCTGCCCCACCCCCATGTCTTTCTGCCAGGGGGCTGGCACCTCTCCCCTGTAAGCTCCCACTCAGAATCTTCCACCAGGGCTGAGAACCCAAAGCCAACTCTCTGAGCTAATCTCCCCTCTCCTGCAGTGCCCACGACCCCCCGGTGCCCGGGCGAGCCTCCTTCACAGAGGGCCAATACTGGACCCAGAAACCTTCTCGGGAAAGACAGGGACCCCAGGAACACTCCCCACCCCGGTGCTTGTGGGCAGATGAAATGGGGAGAAGGAAAGGCAGAGAAAGAGAGAAAGAGAGGAAGGAAGGAAGGAAGGAAGGAAGGAAGGAAGGAAGGAAGGAAGGAAGGAGAAGCAAGGGCCAAAGAAGAGGGGGCCCCAAGGACAGCACAGGGCTGGGGGTGGTGCCCAGGCTACAGAGCCCAGGAGGAGGCACCAGGGCGGGGGGGGCACAGGGGCAAGGGCAGAAAGTGTCTTTCTGTGTCTGCTCACTCAGTCGTTCCATGTCTGCGGGAGACCTGCTGTGGCTCTGCCACTGTGCTGGGCCTTGGAGGTCAGCTGGGGACTTGGGCTACAAAAGTGATTTGCTGTGTAGCTGAAGTTCATGTGTCACTGGATGGCTGTGTTTTCATTCACTGACTCTGGCAACCCTGCCTGGAGCTCTGGCAGAGCGTAAAACGTAAAACAGACATGGCTCCTGACCCTGAGGAGCTGATAGAAGTGAACAAAGATACAGAGTAACAAGCCTGGGAGGCCTCACTGAGCATGCTTAGGCTGGAAAATCCATAACGCGCTCTGATATGATTCCTAGCAAGAATGACCTAGGCGGGGAAATCAGGGAGGGCTTCTCCAAGGTGACTGCTGAGATGAGAACTGAAGGAGAATTAGTTGTCAGGGGCATGTGGGTGGAAGAGGGATGTTCATAGTACTGAAGGCAGAGGAAACAGCAGGTGCAAAGGCCCTGTGGTGGATGGGAGCACAGTGTACAGCCAGTGTGGCTAGCAGTCCCAGACAGCAAGGGGTTGTTAGGGGCAGGGAGGCTACTGGGGTTGGCTGGGGGTGGGCTGAGCAAGACCTTCAGCCCACATTGACGAATTTAGTCTTATCTCTCAGAACAGCTGGGAAGAGTTGCTGACAATGAAAATGCACAGGATTTGGAGGTGGAATGAGGCTAAGCAGTGGGGAAGAGGGGTGACCCAGAAGCTCCCAGCGCCTGCTGCAGGAATGATGGGAATGAGGGTGGAGCCCTTCCTGAAAGGGGACTGGCCAGGGGGCAGCACTGGAACACAGCAGGTGAAGCCACCACCTGTGACGCCAGCATCCCATATGGGCACCAGTTCAAGTCCCAGCTGCTGCGCTTCCAATCCAGCTCCCTGCTAATGGCTGGGAAAGCAGCAGAGGATGGCATAAGTCTCTGGGCTCTTCCACTCATGTGGGAGACCGGGAAGAAGCTCCTGGCTCCTGACTTCAACCTGGCCCAGCCCTAGCCATTGTGGCCATTTGGGGAGTAAACCAGAGAATGGAAGAGCTCTGCCTTTCAATGTAATTAATTAATTAATTAGTTTAAAATAACTAAGGGGGTGAGGACAACCACATGGTTCTGGGTCCAGCCCCTGCCTCCTTGTCCCTCCCAGCGTCACCCCTCCATCAACAAGGCAGGGCTCCCCAGGATACCCTTATAAGGACCACGGCACAGCAACCAAGTGCTCCCCCAGATTGCCAGGCTAGAAACCACCACAGTGGAAGAGAAAAGAAAACTAGGGGCCAGTGCTATGGCGCAGCAGCTTAAGGTCCCGGCCTGTAGCGCCAGCATCCCATATGGGCACCAGTTCAAGTCCCAGCTGCTGCGCTTCCAATCCAGCTTCCTGCTAATGTGCCTGGGAAAGCAGCAGAAAAGTACCCCAGTGCTTGGACCCCTGCCACCCACATGCGAACCCCTGGCTCCTGGCTTCAGATCGGCTCAGTTCTGGCTGTTGCAGCCGTCTGGGGAGTGAACCAGAGGATGGAAGACCTCTCTGTGTCTCTCCTTCTCTCTGTACAAATCAATAAAATAAATCTTTTAAAAAGAAGAAGAAGAAAAGAAAGCTGAACAGGAAGTCACGTGCCTCCGCGGTCCTTGGAGGGGAGACGGGGACCTGAACCCCTAGGGAATCTGCTTAGGAACACGGTGGGTGGTGAGATCCCTGGTGCTTCCATCCCCTGACTCCCAGAAGCTGGGAAGTCTTGGATTTAGGACAGAACCAGGCAGAGGATCAGGGGCTCTGAGCGGACGGTGCAGTGGTGTGGGGGAGGGGCATACAGGGAGCTGGGGTTGTGAGGTCAGTTTCAGAGGGGTAGGAGGCAAAGGTGATTCCAGCGGAGGAAGCAGAAAGTTCGAAGGCCCAGTGGCTGTCGGCTGTCCCGAGCCATAACAAAGGGGTTGGCACTGGGCATAGCAGGAAAGCCAGTGCTTACGGTGCATCCCTTATGGGTGCTGGTTCGAGTCTGGGCTGCTTTGCTTCGGGTCTAGCTCCCAGCTAATGCAACTGGGAAAGCAGCAGAGGATGGCCCAAGTCCTTGGGCCCCTGCACCCATGTGGGAGACCCAGAAGAAGCTCCGAGCTCCCAGCTTCAGCCCGGCACACCCGCAGCCATTGCAGTCATTTGGGGAGTGAACCAGCAGATGGAAGATCTCTCTCTCTCTCTCTCTCTCTCTTTCTCTCTGTAACTCTGCCTTTCAAATAAATAAAATAAATCTTAAAAAAAAATAAGATAAAATAAAGGGGCTGGAGAAGAGTAGTTAACTGAGAACCTGAAGGGCAAAGGTCAGGCAGTTGCCAGGAGGATGTTGGGCGGGGGTGTGGGGAAAGTCATGTCCTCTGAGGTTCACAGCCCCCTGGCTGCCTAGGCCCAGGGTCGTGGCCCCCAGCAGGCCCCTGGTGCTCACACACCCTCATTGCCCTCACGCAGGGTCCCAGCTCTTCAGGGCAGGCGTTCACCCCCCCTTCCTTCCTCCCAAGTGACAGCCCCCATCTGGGGCCTGAAGTGTTGGGGAACAGACACCTGTCCCGAGTTCTAAGGTACTCTTGCCGCCAACTCACTGATGCCTCAGACAAGCAAGGCACACGTCCACTTAGGCCTTGCTTTCCCGCTGTGAAACGGGTCTGCTGGACGAGAAGACCCTAGAGACTGCTTCCAGCTCTGTTCTCCGGAAACGACCCTTCTTGGCCCCCAGGCTGGGGTCATCTCCTCGTTCCCTGCCCCCTCCCCACGCATCCACCCCACACACACACACCCCCAGAGGTCTCGTCTGCAGCCCTCCCCCACTGCCTCCTCTCCCTTCTCCCTCCCACCCTGGCTCCTCCAGATCTGGCTCCCGGCAGCCTCTGCGCTTCCGCCCACCCTCTACCTAGGATGTGCCAAGTGTCCCTGCCTCTGCCTGTCGCCTGGAGTTTAGGAGACCCCGACCCTATTGTTGCCCGGTCTGTCGGAAGTGGGCTGCTTTGGCTTTGACCCACAGCCTCTCCCCTTGTTCTGCATGGAGGCTTGGGGCTGCCTCCAGAGAGCCCTGCAGGCCGCGCCTGCCTCCAGGACAGGCCCCAGGGGGCTTCGGGGAATGGGGGTGGTCAGTCTGCCCTGGCCCGGTCTGACCCCTTGCACGCCAGCAGAGCAGGCCAGGGTCACCGAGCAGTCACATGTCACTTTGAATAAGAAACCTTGAACTGCTGCTGAGACATGAAGTTGGGAAACAGCTCAGCCAAGGGCAATTGGACTTTTTTTTTCTTTTTTAATGTTGTTTTTTTGGGGGGAGGGGGGCTGGGGGGAGAGCTTTATTGTCCCACTAACCTTCCATGATGCTGGAAAATTGAATTTATCTTCTGAGCAGCCTGGTCTGATTTCCCCTGGGTCGGGACAGAGCTCTGCTCCCCTCCTGCTGCTGCTGCAACTTGGAAGCTTCTGGCTCTGCTGAGAGACCAGGAGCGAGGAGAGAGAGACCCAAGGCCTGGCTCTTGCCAGGCAGCACCCAGCCCCACTCCAGTCCCTGCAAGCTGGGGAAGCCTTTGCTGGCTTCCCAAGTTTTCTTGTCATCCTCCTTCTCTCAGCAGCTGTCCTGGGCTGTGCCCCACAGCCTCCACCCTGGCCCTCGGTGCGGGCCCCGCTGTGACTCCCGCCTCTGTCTCAAAGCTCCCGGGCAAGTTGTAGAGATACAGCTGGGAAGCGTTTGTGCTGGCCGCCAGGCTGGCGGGGGAGCCATCTGCAGCCGGATGCCTGCCAGGCCTGCAATGACAGGAAGCCTGGGCCCCAGCCCCCCCCCCCCCGCCCCCCCAGCGCCCAGTGCCGACAACCCTGCATCTGCCAAAGGTCCAGCAGGCCGGGATGAGGGCAATGACCTTGAGGCCACACTAGGAGACCAGGACACAGGTGTGCTCAGCCCCTGGTTGGCAACTTGCTGCTGAGATGGGGAACAGAATGGAGATGTGGGGGCGGGCGGTGGGTGGGTGCCCTAAGGCAGAAGACTGCCCACCCAAGCTGGGCGGGAACTTGTCCTCAGCTGGCTGCCTCCTGTGGCCACCCTCCGTGTGCTAGTGGATGGATTTCCAGGCCACAAGCCTGGGGAGTGGGGAGGAGAAGGGGAGGAGGGCTCTCCCTCCCAGCCCCCAGAAATAAGAGACCCCCCCCAGACCTCTCCATTCCCCCCAGCCCATCCCCCGCCCCTCCCGGAGGAGTACACGGAGTCAGTAGACTGCTCAGGCCTCTGGCCTCGGCACCCATCTGGTTCCAATCAGATAGCAGAGGATGTGTGGCAAGGGGGGCCACAGTGAGCCCCCTGACCTCACAGTCACCCTCCCCCCCAGGGCAGTCCCCTCCCACTTGCATCCTTTTACTCCCGGGCAGGCCGCACACAGAGCGACTGAAAGGTGGGGCGGTGGTCCAGGAGCAGGCAGCAGGGGGCGCGGGCCTCCCTTCCCCTCCCCAGTGGTCGGATCCCAGACCTGCAGACCACGGAGGAAAAAAGAAGGAAACTGATGAAAAGGACTGGAGGGAGGAAGAAGGGCTGCAAACAGAGAACCAGAAGGCTCTAGAAACCTTCAGATCTCAGCTGGGTCTGATCACAAACAGGGAAACTGAACCCAGGGAAGGGAATCCATTGGAGTTGGCAGAACTCTGCTGCAGCCCTGAGCCGCTGGTCTTCCCAAGAAAGCCCTAGATAGGAATCACGTCCCTGTCTGACGCGTGGGGAAGGTGAGGCCCTTGAAGAACTAGGTCTGTCTGATTCGAGTCTGGGCACCAGGGAAAAGCCAGGCCCCCTCTCGTCCCCGCTGTCTCCGGGGTTTCACTAGGTGGGGACCAAGTTCTGGAGAAGTTCTGGGTCGGCTCCGGTCCCCAGCCCTTCACCTGCCCAGCCCCAGCCCCTGTGTCCAGGCCCAGAGCCAAGGACACAGCCCGAATGACACAGCCTCTGGTCGCAGCTTGCTCTCTCTGGACGACCCCAGCAGCTGGGCCTCCACTTCCCCATCCATAAAGTGGGCTGGGTTGGCTAAAACCAGATGGGACAGTGATTCGGTGCTCCCCAACCCTTCATTCCATCCAAGCAAACCTAGACACTTCCCCCCGGCTTGGGGGGTCTTCAGGAAGACGGTTCTGACTCGGCTTTCAGAGTTTAGAGTGGCAAGGGGGCCAAGAGAAGGAGGGGACCCAGCCAGCCATGGAGGCCACCAAGCTCCATCTTTCCCCTGGGGACTGCCTGCCGCCTCCACTGAAAGCAATTTGTCATGCCCTGAATTGAGAGGTTCCAACAAGGGTTTAATTTCAGTTTAATGGCTCTGTTTTTATGTGTAATTAAATACCATCGCATGGTGAAAATATGTTGTTTGCACTTTAGAGTCCGTGTAAGGGCCTGGGAAGCTGATCCCCAGGAGTTTCTACTCCCAGGCTCTGCCAGCCCTTCTCTCAGCCGTGCTGGTGGGACTGGGCTCCAGGTGGAGGAGGAGGGTTTGGGAAGGGGAGGCCAGAGGAGGTCGCCTTGGCGCCTGCTCACACAGCACAGCATGTTTCTAATTAGCTAAGGCACGGGGCTCCCCACAGCTGCTCCCTGACCCCAGCCCTCCCCACCTTCCGGGGCCCCAGGGGGACAGGTCACTCTGACAGTGAGGCTCCCATTAGCCCCTTGATTGGCAGGAGCGTGCCTGTCCCAATAAGACCGAGCCCAGAGGCAGACTCCATTGTCCCGCCTCCACATAACCCCCTGCCCCCACTCTTGAATATGCTTAAATATGCTCTGCCTGGTCCCCACTCTCCTGGCTGACAAGCTGGCCCCCTTTCCTCCCTCTCCCCTCGACCACCCAGGGTGCCAGCAGCCAGCAGCCAGCCAGCCCCCCAGCTCTGTCCACCCCCAACGTCTTCACTTTCTCTAGGTCAGAGGTGACATTGCCTCGGAGCCTGGAATGCAGGGGGTCTCCTCTGGCTGGGAATGCTTTCAGGGTCAGTTGCCACACATCCCCCCAGGAGGGGACGCTGGGCAGGAGCCCTCCCGCAGCACCTTGCTGGCAGCCTGGCCCCAAGGAGCAGAGACAAGAGGAGCTGAAGGTATGGCAGTGACTGGAACCTCAGAGCCTGGACGGGGAGGGAAGGGGCCTCTGGCCATCTATCCAGAGATTACCCCCACCGGAATCCGTCGCAGGAGTCAGTCCAAGGCTCCACTTTCTTCTCCCTGCCCCCAGCCTGCCCTCTTGCCAGCGAAAAGCCCAGCCCCCAGCCCTCAGCCCCAGCAGCGCTGGATCTGCGCTGCGAAGCTGGAAACGGAAACCAAATGTTTGATGTAGCTCAGCTCCAGCGGGCGAGGGGATCCAGGCAGGGGCTGCGGAGGACCGTTGGGGTGGGGAGGCAGGGCAGAGCACGCAACAAAGGGATAAGCCCAAGTTCACACGGTGTGGGGGTCCCCGAGTTTGGGCCCTACCCGAGGGGCTGGTACCGTGTGTGGCAACCACAGGGACCACGTCATGGTATTTGGAGGCCAAGTGGGAAGGGGGGCCCAGGGCCAAACACAGAGCTGCTTCCATTTCCTTTCTGAAACGGAGGCCCTGGTTCCAGGGTCGTGGGGACACTGTTCTTGTGGAATTCTCCCAAATGCACGTTCCACGGCTCCCTGGGGCCACACAGTCCCCTGCAACGCCCCACAGGGGCCCCGCACTCAGAGCCCGCAGGGAAGTGTGCGCTCTGCGGATGTCATTCCCAGCTCAGAGACCCAGCACACAAGTGGCCGTCTCACAGAAGCACATCACGCGGGCACACACGCGTGTGTGGAAGGGCCCAGACGCTTGCTCCCGTGCCACCTTCACACGCACCCCCACAGCCACCTCCAAGCCGACTGCTTCCTCAGGAGACCTCCTACCACCGGCTGCCCAGGGTGCAGACCCCCAGCCTTGGGAAGGGGCTGGAAAGAGCTGCATTAGGGAGAGACTTCCCCTCAGACTGAATCTTCAGCCTGCATGCCCTCCCCCTCCAGCACGCCCTGGGCCGGCCCTGGAAGGAGTGGGCTCTAGGCAGGGAGGCAGGGAACTCAAGGTAGCTTTGTTGTTGGTCTCCTGCTGCTAGCCGCAGCATGGTACCTCGGTGAAGGTGAAACCAGATAGCTACAAGAGGCTGCGACTTCAGCCCCAGACCCAAGGTGCAGACAGCACAGGTGCCATCGAAGTAGGGGCCAGGGGAACCGGAACTCTGGGAGCACTTCTAGAACTGGGGAGGGGACAGAGCCAGGCTGGAGGGAATGTTCCAGAAGGCAGTGGCCTCCCTCACTGCCCTGGACTCTGAGGAGTCCACGTTCCTCTGCAGAAGACGCCCCCTGGGGCTGGCGCTGAACATCCACAGCAAAGTCAAAGCTGCCCCCACCCCGCTCCCAGCCCCTCAGAATCCCATCTCAGCACAGCCCCCAGGCAGGAATCTGGGCGGTCAGAGCTGTAGAGCGTGTGGCAGGCAGGACCCCCTAGTCCCTAGCTAAACTAAAAAACCCACATGCAAGCGCTGACCCAACAGGGCTATCCTTGGTCACTCCTTCCTCCAGAAGCCACTGCTGCACCCCAGGAGTCCAAGCCAGACAGCCCCTACTCCGTGGACAGGGGTACCCCCAGGAAGAGGCTTCAGGGAAGAGGTAGGTGGGCTGACTTCACCACATAGGCAAGTCTGGGCACCCACCTCCCAAAATCTGTCCCTTCACCAGCCCTGGGACCTCCCCAATTCCCAACAGTAAATCAAGCAACCACACACAATATTCTAGAGATTTTGTTTTGTTTTGTTTTGTTAAAAAAAAAAGAAGAAGAAAAAGAAGAAAAGACTTGATGGCCAACTGGAAGGTTCTTAAGTCTCCTTCCATTCAATCAAGCCAGAAAACGCCCAGGGGCCTCGGGAGGAGCAGGGGAGGAGGTGAAGGGGAAGGAGTAAAGGGGAGAGCCACAGTGGCGAGCCACCGGAAGCATGGGGTCAGGTCATCCCTTGACGGCCTGGCTGCAGGGAGCCGGACCCCAGCAGGCAGGTCCTCTTCGGCACGAGGCACATTCAGTCCAAGGTTGCACTCTTTCTTCCCACTCTGACCGCTCCAAGAGATGCCCCAAGCGCCCAACCCTCTGTTCAGCAGACTTTCTTCCAATCCCTCCTCTCCCATCTAGCAGGGACTTGGTTGCTAGGAAACCAAGCCAAAGGATACCTGGACCCCAAAGTGGGCTTGTCCCTGCAGGCCCCTGCCCCTGAGGGACCTGGGGAAGAGAGGAAGGGGAGCCTTGGGAGTGGGTCCAAGCCACACCATCATTGAGCCATCCACACCCCTCGCCTTCCCTGTGCTCTCCCCTCCCCCGCTACTGGGCGGTGGGCGGGACAACGGTCAAGGAACATATATCTCTCTTCTCCTCCGACTCTGGGAATGAGACTTCTCTTCTCTCACAGGCTTGTGCTCACCTGAAGGAGGGATCCCATATGCCCAAATCAGAAGAAGTCGGAATAAGAGCTGGAACATAGTATGTGGTCAATACATGTTTTCAGATGGGGTGGGTGGGTGGGTGGGTAGATAAAGGAATGAATTCAGAATCAAGTTGGAAACGCGCCAGGGCTCCCCATCACCACTCTGCGACCTCTTGGGCTCTCTAAGCCCAAAGAGGACACTCTAGGCTCTGGCTCACCCAACGGCACATCCATGCCCATCAAGACACACACATACACGCACACACCCCAAGGGAAATTTCTGGGCCACAGGCAGAGCCAGGACTCAGATCCAGACTCCACTCTGGGTCAGCTCTGCACTCTCAGAGCAGGGGGGAGCAGGGGGCAATGAGCCCCCTGCCAGAGGCAGGGCTCACTCTCGGAAGCTGTCGGCCAGTTGGTGGCAGTCCAGCTCCCCCTTGGGCTCCAGGCCGCCTGGAAGCTTCACCCCCGTCTTCCGGTCCACACACCAGCACTTGCCGCGCTGCCCATCCAGGGCTGGGTGACACTGCCAAGACAGGGGCATGAGGAGTCAGCTGGCAGACAGGGACAGAAAAGCCCCAGCGTCCCGTCTCAACCGTAGTTCAGCCCCCAAGTCAGACTGGGAGGATGCTCATCTCTGAGCGTGGGTCCCCTGAGCTCACTCCGGTAGGGAGCACTTGGCCAGGAAGGCGAGGTCCAGAGAGTCTGGGGAGCTAGGACCCTGCAAAGGCCTGGGTTGGAAAGGTTGGTTCAAGTTGGAGATGCTTCAGGGATGTGCTTGGTGGAGTCAATGGCAGGATCCAAATTGGGATTAAGGTAAGACCAGGATAAGGGCTGCAGTTGAATTAGGAATTATGAGTAAAACTTGAGTCTGGTAAGGGTTACAGCCCAGGTCAGAAACAGAACTGGGGGGCCCGCGCCGTGGCTCGCTTGGTTAATCCTCCGCCTGCGGAGCCGGCATCCCATATGGGTATCGGGCTCTAGTCCTGGTTGCTCCTCTTCCAGTCCAGCTCTCTGCTGTGGCCCAGGAATGCAGTGGAGAATGGCCCAAGTCCTTGGGCCCTGCACCCGCATGGGAGACCAGGAGAAGCACCTGGCTCCTGGCTTCAGGTTGGCGCAGCGCCGGCCGTGGTGGCCATCTGGGGAGTGAACCAACGGAAGGAAGACCTTTCTCTCTGTCTCTCTCTCATGGTCTATAACTCTACATGTCAAGTAAATAAAAAAAAAAAAAAAAAGAAAGAAAGAAAAGAAAAGAAATAGAACTGGGCTATGGGCAGAGGTCTAGGTCAGAGCACCTAAGGTCAGGCTGAAGTTTGGATTAGGATTAGACAGTAGAGGGCATGAGAGCAAGAGCATATTTCAGGGTAGAATTAGAGTTACAGTGAAGGTTAGTTCAAGGGCCAAGGGCCAGAATTTGTCTGGGGATAAAGAGTCAAGTGTCCCAGCTTTCACTGGGATAAAAACTGGAGGAAGAAAACATACATGGAATTAGGCAACACAAGAAGTGGAACCTAGTTATGGACCCTGTTAACAATCATATAGCAATGCTGGTCCATCAGCTGCAAGGAGTAAGCCACTCTAATGTAAGACATTAAACGCAAGGGAAACTGGCCAGGGGGAGAAAGGCAGTACAGGGGAGCTGTATACTTCCTGTCCAGTTTTTCTATAAACCTAGAACTGCCCTAATAAAATAACATCTATTAATTGTTTTAAAAATCAGAGGGGAAAAGTCTAGAGAATTGGGAACAGGATAAAATCGGTGTTGGGATAAAGGTTGGAGATAGGCGGGCACTGACTTCAGGGAACTCTCTCTGGGCCTTCCGGCATTACACAAGACCTCACACCCTCCTGAAGCCTCCTGGGGTGTCCAGAGCACGAGAACTTCTGTGCTCCCAGCCAGACCTCTGCTGGCTCGCTGGATGTGTCCACAGCCCAGAAAGCTGGAGCCGAGGACCCAGGCCAAGGCCCCCCAGGCTGTATCCAGCACAAGGCACCCTGGGACCCACCCTGATGGGCCAATCCCACCCAAACATCCCAGCCTCCTGCGAGACCGGAGGAGACCCCAAGTTCCAAGGGCAGGAAGGAATACGGAGGCGACCACCTCTATGTCTTCTCTCCTGCCCCCCTTCCTCTGCTTCCACACCAAATCCCATTCCTCAGGTGGTTCTGCTGCACAGGCTGGGGTAAGGGATGGGCTGAGCTTCCTCCCTGCCTCAGGCCCTTCCACTGCTCCTGGGAAGGAAGTGCCGCGAAGGGAGAGCTCTGGGAGCCCAAGGATGGTGGTGACTCCAGGGATGGGAGGCAGGGCCCCCCCACCCCCATCTCTCTCTCTCTGTGACTCTGGGCCAGCCTGGGCCCTGTTTACACCTCTCTGCACCTCAGACTCCTTATCTCCAAAATGAGGGAGGCACTGACACGGGGTGGGATTTGGGAAGGGCCCAAGGGGCCAGGTTGGAGAGATGCCCCTTCCATCCGCACCTGCTTGGGGTGGAAGTTGCCGTTGCGGTCGCAGTTGGGGATGGGGATGATGAAGAGGTCCTCGTGGGTGCGGCTCTGCGAGGCGGCCAGCCGCTCAAGGGCCCGGTGCAGCTCACTCTGGCAGGAACCCTGGGGCTGGAGGAGAGGAGGACGAAACCGCTCAGCAGAAGGGAGAGAGGTAGCAGGACCAGACAGGACTCAGCTCCCTGGGAGAGGCCAGGGAGGGAGCCACGAAGTCATGTCAGTGACAACTTGTAGGACCCAAGCACCCCTCAGAGCCGCCCATCAGAAAGCACAGGAGCCAGACCCTGAGCAGGGTGGCAAGGGTTACGGCAGTGACCAGCATGAACCCCCTTGTTACTGGGAAGGGCCAAGAAATACCCGGGGCAAGGGGGGAGGAAGGCTTGGGGTAGCTGCTTTTTTCCCAGCCAGTACAGAAGCAGTTCAGTATTGAACAATCGCTTCCACTGTACCGATGTATACAACTGATGAGCAGGAAAATCACTCCAAGGAAAGATGACACACACTAGGTGTATCTGGCACACAGTAGGTGCCCACAGATTGTCTGCCGAATGAACAGAGCCCAGACCGGGGTGGGGGGTGGGGGGTGGAGCATGTGTGCATATGTGTGCATGTGTGTGTGTCTAGGCACATGCACGTGTGTGAGTCAGAGCTCCTCACCACAGGCCGGACGTCTTCGCGGGGCGCCCCAATAATCTTCATCTTGCCCCCACTGGAGCTCCGGTCTCGCATCTTGGCGAAATGCTTCTGCAGGCACCTGCGGTCATGGGCGCTGCAGGGGCTGAAGCTGTTGTTGGGGTGATCACCCTCATCCTTGTCTGCAGTCCAGACAAGACGGGGAGAGTCAGCACCGGAAAAGGACATCACACCAGCCCCCTCCCCCGTTTTCTCCCCCTTGGAGACTCTCCAGCCTGGCAATGGAGCCTGGAGGACAGCAAGAAACCAAAGCAGCACCCCCATCTCCTCCCCGCTCCCCTGGATCTCCTAGAAGATCATTGCTCTTAAAGTCCTTGACTTGTCCCTCACCCCGCCCAGTCCAGCCCTCCAATGAGTCACCAGCTGCAGCTGCCCAGATGGCAGCAGAATCCCTTGGGCCCTGCAGGGAGGTCTGCAGCAGGCAGGGAGCCCCCTCCTCCCCACTACTGCCCCCCCCCCGTGCCATTCAGTTCCCCACCATCCCCCTCTCCGTCTGCTTTCTTCTTCTGTCTCCCTGCTCTTTCCAGTGTCTGGCTGGGCTAGCCAAGGGATCCCCAGGCGCTTGCTCTGCTGACACTCTACCCAATAGCCAGAATCAAAGTTTCCATGAGTGATGAAAAATCTGGCCACAGACGCTCCCCATTGGCTGGGTGGGAGCGCAAAAGCCAGAGTGAGTGAGTGAGTGAGTGTGTGTGCGCGTGTGGGTGTGTGTGTATGTGACTCCCTGTGTGGCCCCAGGACCAAGAACACCCTCCCTCATTCCTCAGCCCCTGTCTCAAAGTTTCTCATCCCTAGGCTTCAGATCCCATCCAAAATCCACGTCTGTTGCCCTGAGCCAAGGCACCGAGCACCTGGAGATGGGAGCAAAGAGACTGGCCTCTCACCCCACCTATGAGATCTGCAGACTCTCTGAGCTCAACAAGAACCCCATCCAGAAGTCCCAGGATCGGAGCCGCGGCTCCTCCCTCCAGGCAGCCAAAGCCAGAATGCAGGGCTGAGCTGGAGAGAGAGAGAGAGAGAGTGGGAGATCTTTCTCTGCAGATCTGAGCCCCTCTGCAAGGCTGGGGCTTGGCAGCTCACTGCAGGCTGAGCACAAGGCCTCTGCCAGCATTCCAGATGTTGGCAGCCGGACAGGAGGTTACATCTGGTTTGCGTCAGGATTTTTTTTTCCTGAGGAGTTAGCAGGTTCCTCCATGCGTGGCAGCGGTCCCAGAGCTGCCTCTGGGTCAAATGGTATTTTTCCGCCTAGCCAAAGCTGGGGGTTGCTTCCCTTTCTCTATTCTCCTACTTAGAGTGTTGGGGGTTGGGGGAAGCACGCAGATAAAGGGAATCCAGGCAAGAAGCAATCTAGACGCCCAGAAAGTCTTTGTCAAGGTTCCACACCAAGGGTCACCAATAAAATGGAGTCATCAAGGGGAAGAGGATTTTGTCATGGGCGGAGGGCTGCCTGAGAGGCATCATTGGGGCAGAGACATGACCCACCCTTCTGCATGTGTGCCATCCAGAGGACAACGCAGAGGGAACTCCTGTCACTCATCAAGTTCCTGAGGGTCAACCACAGCCAAGACACCAAGCAAGCCCTCCTAGCCAGTGCAGGCAGGCAGCAAAAGAGGTGGACAAGGATCGTGCCAAGGAGACCACAGGAGAATGGACCCTGAACCTCCTTTAGGAACCAGAGGAAGTCTGGGATCAGGCCTTCTTCAGAGACCCTCCCAGGGAACCTTCCTGGTCCAGAAGACCCAGGTTGGCCCAGGACTCCCTCCCTCGCTGGCCCACCCTGCACAAAGTCATGAGGCTTGTGGGTGGGACTGTGGTGTTTCAGGGGTGTAGGCTGGAGCTGAGGTGTAGACAGAAAGAGGAAACACAAGACCCAAAAGAATGAGAACCAAACCTTGGAAGGACAGAAGCTGCACTAAGCTACGACCCAAGGCCCTGGGAAAGGCTGGAGGACATCACCAGGCCTTGTCCACCACAGCCCAGGCCACCGGGTCGAGGGCGTCCCCTCCCAAACTGGACAGCCTTTATTTTTCCTGAGTTTGCTTTCTTTGCACAACCATAGAGAAAGCACAGCTTTGCACGGCAACTCCTGTTCCTCTTGGTAGGGAACAACTTCCTCTGGGGAAGAAAGTTCTGAGGCTCCAGGAGTTCAAAGAGTAAGGACAAGCTTTCTCGGCAAAGGGTGCCCGGGAGGCGCCAGCTGCCCACCATGGGGGTATAGGGCAGTAGAGGCCTCAAGGGTCCTACTAGAAGATGGAGTGCAGGTTCCGTAACAACTGCTTTCCCATGTGGAGTGTCTGTGAGCAGAAAATCACAAACGATTACCCCTCAGGGGACTGCTAGCTGACATTTGGGGTGTTAACCATTAGGAAGGGCAACTGAGCGCGCTCACTGAAACCTTGGGCTGCGGAGAGCACAGGGCGAGCCTGGATGTGGAGTTCCCGTGCTGGAGTTGGTCTGGCCTGAGTCACCTAGAGAGGGTTCCCAGCAGCCTGCCTGGCCTCCCCCTGGTTGGGCTCCCCAAGGCCAAACCCACCGAGCCCTAGTTCCTACCCAAGCTTATACTAGAGCCCTCCAGAGAGGGACAACAGCTCCTTACTCTCACCAGGACAGGGAGCCACCGAGGAGTCCCGTCCTCCCACTCACACACAAAAGGGTGGACACCCAAGAATCACAAACAAACACATAATCACATGACCACGCACACCATGCGTTCACAAGAGCACACCCACGGGCACTCAGGCACTCGGACCCGGCCCCAGTCAGAGACAGACCTTGGACAGGGCACTCGGGTTTCCCCAGTCTCTGTACCCTAGGCTGTTGACTTTCCATTTAATCTCTAACTTTGCCTTGCCCAGGCTTGCTTGCCTGGCACACTGAGGACCCACCCCAGGATCCGCCCCTAGGCACTGGGCTTTGGGGGGTAGAGGCTACAGCACTGGGTCTCCCAGCTCCCAGAACTGCTTGCATACTTGCTACTTCTGCTAACACGAGAGTCCCAGCTGCCTGGTGCTGCTCATTCCCATGGTGCCCTCTGGAAAAATGCCATGCCCACGCCCGTGGGCTCCCCACTAAGCAGAGGCTGGAGTCAGACGTAGCCCCCCGAAAGGTCTCACCTCCGAAAAGCCTGTGTGGGAGAATGGGGCTTCCAAGGCAGGCTGGGGCTCCTCCTCAGCCGCCCGTGGGTGCTAGCTAACGGACACCCACACGTGGCAGCTGTGGTCTCTGCTGAGCAAGGCAAGGAGCCCAGAGCAAGGAGAGGCTGACAGTGTGTGGTGGAAGATGGAGGAGTTCTTCCTCCTTGCTGTGTGATCTCCCCCACCACGGGACCCCCCCCCCTCTCCAGCCCCTCCCATGAGCCGGCCAGCCTGGGAGCCGGGCAGGCCCAGTCACTCAGACACAAAGCTCCAGCTGCAATCTGGGGACTCACTCACCTGCTCAGCCAGGAAGACATTTCCTTTACCCCCAGGCCCTGAGAAGGACAAGCCAGGACCACCTGTGTGGAGCCCAGGCCCCTTCTTTGAGGGCTGACTCGGGAAGCCCCTCACCTTTGTGCTGTACTACTGGCCTGGGCCTGAAGAGCCCACTAACGTAGTGGGGCTCTCCTCGTGCACACAGCAGCAAGATGCCCCAAAGTCCACCCACCCCTTAGTTCCTCTGAATGTCCCCCCAACTCTGCTCCCTGTCCTACTGGTCTCCGAGTCCCAGAAGCAACCCTCTCTTCACCGCCATCCTCATTAACGTCAGCTTACTGAGCCTTGCTCCTTGCCAGACGCTCCAACCCTGCAGGTCCTGTCACCATCCCCATTTCACAGATGAGCAAACTGGAAGGGCAGACTTAACTCGGCAGCTCCTATGTCTTTAAATGGAAAAGATTCTTGATCGCCGAGGAACCAACTGGCAATATCGCTTTGCCAATACAGGAAAAATGCCAAGCAGCCTTGCTCCTCCGGCCCCCCTCCCCCAAGGCATAGAATTTCTGGGAAGGCCGGCTCCCATGTCATGCCTGGATTCCCAGTACTGAAGTACGGAGGACAATATTTGCTGCGTTGACTAAAAATTAACCCAGCCTCCCTGTTCCCTAACCCTGTCCCGGAGGGACCCAGGGCCCAGTTTAGGAACTCCCTGTCCAGGGCTGATCTCCCCACTGAACACTCCCCCAGATTCCACGAGTGGAGGGTCAGGACCCCGAGGCAGAATTGTGGACTTGTGACGCACTCGTCCCGCTCCACCTCTGGCGGCCACAGCCGTGTTAATCCACAACCTGGCTGCCTGGAGCTGGCTGGAGACGGGTGGGGGAGGGTGGGGAGATGGGGAAGACCTGCCCCCGGTGCACAGCAGAGGCAGCTGAACCATAGCTGGCCGAGGAGGAGGCAAACCAAGGGGCTGCCTGTCCCCAACCACCTGCTGGAGCTCGGCCCCAAGAGGAAGACGCAGAGAACCCAGAGAACCGCCTGATGCCCTCCACCCAGCATTCCTGGGCTGCAGGGGGCAGATGGGGTTGGGCTGGGGGAGGGGACCCCAAGGAGGGACAATGCCCTATTGACAGTGTAAGGCTAAAGAGGGTAGCAGGATAAGGTCTGAGCCCTGGTCACCTTCTCTCACCAAAGACCCTGCAGAGCAGCTGCACAACTCTAGGGGGCATCCTTCCCCTGGTGCAGCGTGGCCCAGGCCGTGGTAGGGGAGGACTTCTCTGATGACCAGGAGGTGACAGCGCATGGACCCTGCCTACCAAGCAGGTACCTAGCTTCCCCGACCCTCCTGACTCCCCCTTCACCCTCTCCAGCTGCCTGCATCTTCAGCATGGGTGGAGGACAAGGGAAGGGGGAGACGCATTAGCCACCTGGGCCCTGAAATCCAACAGGGACCTGAAGCCAGCCCACTCCTAGTCACCTCTGCAGGCCAGTTTGCCTTGTGTCCACAGGGCAGCCACCAGCTGTCCGTGCCAAGCTGTGCGACAGGGTCAGACTATCCTCCACCAAAGGATGGGGTCTTCCTACCTAAGCAAAGCAGAAGACCCTCTGAGGGCTCCTCTGTTCCAGTGGGCAAGAGAGGAGGCGGCGGCCATCTTTATCAGGTGCCAGACACCCGCCAGCCAGCAGAGGGTGAAGAATTCAAAAGGAAAGTGGCCCCTGTTGTACCCGAGGAGCCCAAGGGCTCAGCCATCGCTCCCAGCCTCACTGGTGCTGGCATCTGTGCCCCAAGATCAGCAACTTACTCCCCAGGACCCCTCCTCCCGACATGCTGGGTGCCAGGCTGTTTTCTGCTGACCCATCTCTCCCTGCCCAGGGGCAGGAAGGGCAGTGAGGCCAGAGGCCCGGACCCCTGGGGTCCACCTCCTTCCTGTTTTTCCTGCATCCTGCTCTCCTCCAGCTAACAGGAGGCAGAAGAGTGAGGAAGTGGAGCGGTCTGGGACCCAGGGCAGGAAGCTCGGGGCCAGAGTCCCAGCATCCGGACTGCAACAATGGAAGCTTGAAGCACCAGGAAGAGAGACAGACACAGACACAGAGGCACAGGGAGAGCGAAACAGACGGAGCGGGAACAAGAAACGGAGGCAGAGATACAGACAGGCAGAGAGAGTCCAAGGGGAGCAGAAAGATAAAAACAGTGATGGAGAGACGAGGCAGCAGAAAAATGGAAAGCGAGATGAAAGTGAGAGAGGCCGTGCAACAGAAACAGAAGCACGGAATAAGCTGGCGAGAGCGAGCGAGCGAGAGAGAGAGAGAGAAACTGAGAAAGAGAACTCAGGACATCGTTAGTGAAACTGGCTGCTGAGAGACAAAGCAGGAAAGAACAAAAGAACACAAGGCCGAAAGAGACTGGAGAGAAGCTGAGACCGGCTCACTGAGGAATGGAAACAGAGAAAGTGTAAGAATGAGGTTAGGGCTAAAAGGTCTCTCTCCCGCCCTCCCTGCCTCCCTCCCCATCACTATCCCCTATCCCACACCCACGAGGTTTCCGCAGCTCTGGGCTGGGAGCCAAGACTTCTCTTCTGCCAGCTCACGTGGCACCTGCCAGGAAGAGGGAGCAGGGGAGCTTGGAGACCAGGCCGGGCAGAGACCCCCGTCTTTGCGTAGCCCTCCAACAGCAAGGTGAGCTGCCTACGGCTTTGGGGGCGGGCAGCCTGGCAGCCTGGCAGCCCTCATCACCAAAGGCCGCCTCCTTTGTATTTCCCACTCCACCACGTGAGGATGTCCAACTCTGGCTCCTCAGCCCCGCGTCCAGGGTGAGGGGCAGGCCCTGGTTCAGGCCCCCACCCCCATTCCACCCCCATGCTCCAGTTCTCTGGCCGTGGACAGCTCTCTTGACCAGACCTGGTCACTACATTTGCCACTCTGCCACCAGCAGCCAGACCTCTTCCCAGATAGCACCGGTGGGAGATTTGAGACATAGGGATGGGACACAGTCCCCTTAGCCGTGGCAACAGGCTGTTAGGAACTGGGGAGCAGTTTCTTTGGCTGAGCCTGTCCCATGCCAGTCGGGCCCTGCCACGTCCCTGCCTTCGCCTCAGCTCACGGGGGATTTTTCCAGGGCCTTCCAGGTCAGCCGGAGGAGGGAAGAGCGCACCAGAGAGGTCCAGCGAGGGCAGGGTGTCTTACCAGAGGGCTGCATGCTTGCCTGGATGGCCTCGATCTCCGCCAGCTCCATGCACACGCCTTGCCCTTGCATCAGCGTGTGCAGGGGTTTCTCCACCCCCCGGGGCGGGTAGCAGCGCAGGCCCGAGCCGCAGCGCTGGGTGTACACCCCGCAAGGCATCCCCAAGCCCAGGGCGCAAGTGGCGCAACAGCCGCAGCCCGGCTCCCGCACCAGCTCCTCGCAGCCCACGGGGGGGCGGCAGCGCGCCAGCTTCTCCTCGGAGCAGGGCGGGCAGTGGATGGCTTCGTCGCCCAGGCTCGGCCGGGGCCCGGAGGCCAGCAGCAGGGCGACCACGAGGCAGAGGGACAGCATGGTCGGGCGAGGACGGGGCGGGGAGCGCGGGCACGCAGGCGGGCAGCTGGGGGCACTTGGCGGCAGCGCCCGGCGCGCCTGGAGGACCCGACCCGGAGGGCGCTGGGAGACGGGGCGGCCGGGCTGGAGGACCGGGACGGATTCGGGGAAGTTAGCAAGCGCGCCGGAGCGGAGCGAGCCTGGCCGCGCGGGCGCCGCGCCGCATCCTCAGCCTGGCCTAGGCGGGCGGCGGACGGCGGGGGCTGGGGGCTGAGCGGCTGCCCGGGACCGGCTCCCCCCGCGGACTTTATACCGGCCCCTGGCCACACCCCCAGCGCCTTCCCAGAGGTGGGGGAGCCCGGGCGGGCGAGGGGGAGAGGGAGAGGCGGCCGTTAGGGGGAGGGGGCGCTGTCCTGAGTCGCCGCCGCCGCTCCAACATCTGAAAGTCCTTTGCTGCCGAAGAAGGAAGCGGCGCGGTTGGGAAGCTTTGCAGGCGCCCAGGGCGCCTCTGAACCCGAGCCGGGAGGGGAGAGCGGGAGAGGCGAAGCGAAGGGGCTGGGTTTGGCCCCCTCCCCACCCCACCCCCCATCTCGGAGGATTCTGCCCCACCCCCACCGACGCTGCCCTCAGTCCCCACTAAGAACAGAACCTTCCCGCCAGGACTTCCTGATCTGCGGATTCAATGTCCCTGGCCGGAGTCCTTCCCACCCCACCCCAAGGCTTCCAGGCTTCTGCTGGAGATCGGGCCGTGTGGGGTGGAGAAGGAGGCACAAGCACCCAACGAGGGGTCAGGAAGGCCTGGCGGCCCAAGACTCTCTTCCCGCTGAACCCTTGCAACCTCCCCTTCCCCCAAGGCTCATCCGGACCCTGGTCCACTCTGCCTTCTCTGGCGTGGAATCGACTGAAGGCCGGGGAGGGAGGAGAGGTGCCAAGCCTGTTCTTTCCTGGGTGTTTGGTTCAACTGCCCCAGCGCACTCCTGGAAGGGAGATTGGCCTGCGGGATTGCCCACTCACAACACTCGGGTTGCGTCCTGGACAACTTCGGGGGCACTGCTCTTGCAGCCATTGTGTATTTGTGTAGTTGTGACGGTTTCCCAGCAGGTGGCAGTCAAGGGTTTGAGGAAGGGGGTGCCTTTTTCCAACTGAGCCTGTGTCCCCACTTGGGCTAGCATGGGGCTGTTCTTCCATTCTGTGATGTCCTATATCCCCAGCCCTTGCCCCAGTCCTGCTGGGATTGAGAGGAGCCAGAGAATAGCATTTGGTGCAGAGACCCATCTCCTAAGGTCTTTCTCGGATACCCTAATCCCCGCCAGTCCGCCCGCACAGAGGTTTCTGCCATCTTGCAGCTTGTTTGAGGCTAAGGGCACCTGTCCAGGCATGATCAGTGGCCCACAGTGCACCGATTGGTTTTTTGCTTGGCCTGCAAAGCCGTGGGGCAACCAAGCTGCAGTGCAGCTCGGAGACTCCCTTTCGTACTTCGTCTCGTAGGCCAGGAGTCTTTCGGCCTCGCGGGGCTGAGCCACCTCTAGCTTTCTGCAAGTGCAGGCTGCCGGAGCGCTTGCAGGGAGCCGGGGCTGGAAGCCGGACCACGGGACAGACCGAAAAGTTGCACACTGGCGGCACCTACTGGCAACTATCAAGACTGCAGAGGGCTGGAGCGATGGCCCAGGACAAGGCTCCTGGATTCTCTCCATCCCCTCAGGGATGAAGTGGGGTCCCTTCTGCCCCCTCTGCCTTGGATTAAAAAAAAAAAAAGGACAGACAGAGCCAGGTTCCTCGGGTCCCTGAGAAGAGCCCAGCCTGGCCTGATTCAGAGAAGTGCCCCCTCAGCCCCGTCCCTCTACTTTGCAATACCTTTAGACCCAACCTGTCCTCTGACCTTAGAGCTTAACAGTTCCTAACTCCATCATCTCTACTCATCCTACCTGTCGAAGCTCTTGTGAGAATACCATGGTACCAAGAAGGACAGTTCTGATGCCAGTGCCAGGCTATTCCCTATACGGCAAACCGGGAAGGCGTAAAGGTACTGCTGGGTCCTGGAGGTAGAGGGGGCAGGAGAGGCTGGACAGGGCCAAGAGGCATACCTGGACAAGCATGAGTGCAGGTATGTGTGGGAAGTCCAGAGAGGTTTCCAGGTGAGACAGAGGTCCACTCTGATCCCAGGACCTCCCCCAGCCCCCAGTCCTCAGACACCTTCCCCACCCCACCCCTATTTCTGTCACAGAAGCAGGAGAATGTACTCCTAGGAGCAGGCCCTCCGAGTCCCTCCCCACCGTTCATGCAACACACGTCTGAGCACCAAATATGCACAGGCTTTGTGCTACATTCTGGGGGCCTGTGTTCCCCACTATGGAACTGGCAGGTTTTGTCCCTCCCCCCCCCCCCCCCGCACCTCAGCTTGTAGTGTCTGGGAGAGGCTGTAGATCAAAGGCTTGGGATGTGGAGTCAGAGGACCTGGCTTCAAAGCTGCAGGACAGCCACTTCCGAGCTGTGTGATCCAGGACCTGCCACTTCATATCTTCGAGGGTCATTTTCTGCCTCTGTGAAATAAGGGAGCTACCCCCCCACAGAAGAGCTGGGAGAGAGGATGAAGTAGTGAAGCCGAGGCGCGGAGTCAAGCACGGTGCTGGTCACGGGCATTCTCCACCTGACTGCTGCCTCCTTACAGACTCACAGCTCCAACCAGGAGCCTTCCAAGCAAAGGATCCTGGCCCTCCTTCCCTGCCATCTTTCCCCGCCCAGGGCTCCACAGCCTCCCGGGTCCCCTGAGGGCTGGGAAGATGCCCCTCCCAGTGGGCGAGGAAGAGCCCCACTTCCTCCCTGCCTCTTCCAACCCCACGCCTTCACTGCTTCTGGTTTAGAGCCTCTCCAGCACCCTTGTTCCTACAGCTCCAGGCCTCAGCTGGCCTCCTTAGGAAATAGACAGGAAGAAGAGCTCCCTCTCCAGGGGGAAAGATGCTGGCCTGATAGCAGCACTTGTCTGGTAGCTCCCGTTAGTATGAGCGTTAACCCTTAATGTGCGAAGCAAGCCCACAGTGCTTACGCTGGAACCTGGCTCTTTACAGCAACCTCGTGGAATGAGTACTCTCATTAACCCCTTTTTAATACAGGGAGAGTGAGGCACAGAGCGGTATATAACTTACTCAAAGTCACACAGCAAGTAAGTGCAAGGACAGGGAAATGAACCAAGGTAATCTGATTTGAGTCTGCAATGAACCCCTATACTCTGCTGTCTTGCAAAACAGCTGTCAGAGCATTCTAAAGGAAGGCCAACAAGAACAAAAGACATACAAAGTGACAGCCGGGTGAGGGGGATAGGAACAGGTGGGCCTCAGGCTTGTGATGCCTTAGACTGTCCAGCCTCTCTGCCGACTTCCCTGGACTCCAACTGTGTACACAGTGAGTGGTGGGGCTCAGATCTCTTCCTCGATGGCTGACATCCAGGCCCCAGGTAGGGCACCGCAGTGGTCTCCCCAGACGTGGGCAGAATAATGGTACATCAGTACAGCTGCCTGCCTGCCCCCCAGGGTCCCATCCTTGGAGAGGTCAGGACAGCCAGGATCTGCCCAGACCCCACAGTGCAGAGAACAGCCTGGTCCAGTCCACTTCCGGCGCCTACGTCCTTCCTGCAGGACACGTGGCTCCAGAAGTGAACCTGCGGGCCACGGTGACACTGAGAGGACAGGAGCCCATCTGTAGTTGGGCCGCCACGATCCAGTTCCTTGTCCCCAGACAAGCCAGCTCTTCTGCTCGTCAGCTTTGTGACCACGTCCCCTTACTCAGCTTGTTTCGCCATCTGTTAAATAAGCCATGAATATTCACTGAATTGTGAAGCCGCTTCCAGCTCTGGCCGCCTAGGAATCTAGGACTCGCGCCCTTTTGCATGGTCCAAGGCCGCACACTGGCCTGGCTCCCGGCCCTCCCAGCTCTGCACCATTTCCAGGCTGACTGGCACCAGTGAAATCGTTCTCACTGGCATCACAATGCCCGCGTAAGAGACAAGTGAATGATGTTGGACACTGTGAGAGCTTCATCTCCACCCAGAGAGGGGACCAGGCTCACCCAAGAGCACACAGCAAGCAAGTAATCAAGCCAAGACTTGTGCCAGATACATCCACTGCCTGCTACGGACTGAGCCCTTCGTGCCGTTGCCAGCCAGCTAGGAGCTCAGGACTCGAGAAGGGGAGGGTGGGAGGAAGAAGAAGAAACTGCAACCTGGGAGAATCTATGCAAAGGACGCTGTGAAAGTGGAAATACACAGGGGATCCTGAGCCAGGGGCCACATACTGAAGTAGGAGTCACTGACCCTGCCTCTGCTACATTTGCTGAGTCCAAGAGCAGGCTGTCCGCTTGCCAGGGTGTCCCTTGGCATGACAGATGAGAAGCCCAGGGTCACAGCAGGCTCCTCGTCCTTGCCCACACCTCCTGGAGGGCCTCCAGGCCCTGCCTCCTGCTCCCATCCGCTCCTTAGGAGACCCCAGAGATTCCCCACTAAAAGTCCTCTGAACACAGAGAAACCCCAAAAGGGCTCTGGGCTCAGAGAGACCCTACAGAGGGGTCTTTGGACTCAGTAGCCCTCCAGAGAAAGGGCCCAGGACCCAGAGAGGTCCCTGGCCTCCACACACACAGGCTGTACCCTTCACCCCCGGCCGCATGCCTCCTCCCCGCCCCCCAGCACTAGGAGTTCACACAGAGCACCAGTCCCACACCTGCTTATCCCCAGACCTCTCTTCTGGCCCATCATTCCACAGCAAAGTCAGGGCCTCTGCTCCCTCATGCCAGCCTTTGTGCCTAAGCCTTTCTTTCCTTCCCCTCCTGTGCACTTCACCCCAACCTTCTGCCTCACCTTACCCAGAACATCCCGGCCTTAGTGGCCTTAGAGCTTGGTGGTAAGCAGATGTCCAAATCCCACTGGGAAAAGTGGAGGGGTCCCCGGGAGAGGTGAATGGATTTCAAGAGAAGAAGGAGAAAGGAGGGACCAGGTCTTCGACGTCCTCATCTACAAACCACCTGGCTTGTAGGATCATTGTGAGAAGCAGTACAGAGTGCTTCCTGCCACGTATGCCTCATTGAATAAACACATATGGCAGGGGCCGGCGCCGTGGCGCAGTGGATTAATGCCCTGGCCTGAAGCGCCAGCATCCCACAAGGGCGCTGGTTCTAGTCCAGGCTGCTCCACTTCCCATCCAGCTCTCTGCTATGGCCTGGGAAAGCAGTGGAAGATGGCCCAACTGCTTGGGCCCCTGCACCCATGTGGGAGACCTGGAAGAAGCTCCTGGCTTCTGGCTCCTGGCTTCGGATCGGCGAAGCTCCAGCCGTTGCAGCCAATTGGGGAGTGAACCATCGGATGGAAGACCTCGCTCGCTCTCTCTCTCTCTCTCTCTCTCTGCCTCTCCTTCTCTCTGTGTAACTCTGACTTTCAAATAAATAAATCTTTAAAATAAATACATACATATGGCAAACCCCATGGGATCCAGTACATACCCACCAGATTGGCAAAAGATTAAAAATATTGAACGTGCCAGCATGTGGGGAAAAGGTCCTCTCATCTAACGCGGGTAAGAAAGCAGAAGTGGAGCTGGTGCTGCGGAGCAGTGGGTTAAGCCACTGCTTGTGCACCTCCTCAATGGAACGCCACTGAGTCCTGGCTGATCTGCTTCGGGGCCCTGCTGATGCACCTGGGAAAGCGGCACAGAAAGGCCCCGGCGCTTGGACTCCTGCTGCCCTCAGGGGACACCCGGCTGGAGTTCTGGGCTCCTGGTTTTGGCTTGACCCAACCCAGGCCATTGCAGCCATTTGGGGAGTAAACCAATAGACAGAAGATCTCTCTCTCTCTCTCTCTCTTTCTCTCTCTTCTCTGTCGCTCTGCCTTTCAAATAAAAAAAAAAAAATCTTAAAAAAAAGAAATGAGGCCGGCACCGTGGCTCACTAGGCTAATCCTCCGCCTTGCGGCGCCGGCACACCGGGTTCTAGTCCCGGTCGGGCACCGGTCCTGTCCCGGATGCCCCTCTTCCAGGCCAGCTCTCTGCTGTGGCCAGGGAGTGCAGTGGAGGATGGCCCAAGTGCTTGGGCCCTGCACCCCATGGGAGACCAGGAGAAGCACCTGGCTCCTGCCATCGGAACAGCGCGGTGCGCCGGCC
Organism: Lepus europaeus; assembly: GCF_033115175.1. NCBI lineage: Eukaryota > Metazoa > Chordata > Mammalia > Lagomorpha > Leporidae > Lepus > Lepus europaeus. Next base: position 21,894,480 of record NC_084844.1, read on the forward strand.
GCAGCGCGCCAACCGCGGCGGCCATTGGAGGGTGAACCAACGGCAAAAGGAAGACCTTTCTCTCTGTCTCTCTCTCTCACTGTCCACTCTGCCTGTCAAAAAAAGAAAAAAAAAAAAAGAAATGAGGATAAAGGTGACTTTGGAAGCAGAAGGGTGAGAGTAGTTTTATGGAGTATGGGAGATATTTTTTTTTAATATTTTATTTATTTGACAGGTAGAGTTACAGACAGTGAGAGAGAGAGAGACAGAGAGAAAGGTCTTCCTTTTCCGTTGGTTCACTCCCCAAATGGCCGCCACGGCCGAACTATGCCGATCCGAAGCCAGGAGCCAGGTGCCTCCTCCTGGTCTCCCATGTGGGTGCAGGGGCCAAGCACTTGGGCTATCCTCCACTGCCTTCCCGGGCCACAGCAGAGAGCTGGACTGGAAGAGGAGCAGCCGGGACTAGAACCCGGCGCCCATATGGGATGCTGGCGCCACAGGCAGAGGATTAACCAAGTGAACCATGGAGCCAGCCCCATATGGGAGATATTTATTAGTTACATGGTTTATTCCCGATGCCGTCGGTGAGCTGAGCATTTCTTATTTCTACACCTCTCTCTGTTTATGTGTAACTGAAATGGTTTTCATGAAAGACGCATTTTTGCAGAGTTTTTGAACGAGTGCTGGCTTTCCAGTTATCCTGCCCGGGCTGGACTCCTGGCAGTGGATTCAGTGCAAGCTGTCTATGCCTCAGTGTCCTCATCTTTAAGTGAGCACCTACAAGGTGGCTATGATGACTAAGAATAAATCTTATGAAGTGCTCAAGATGGTGCCTGCCACATAGGAAGTGTGTAATGAGTGTTAGTTATTAGCCATAACCAGCCCAGTGAGTGAGCCTAAGAGCCCAGAGCCAACGCCTGCACTGGATCCCGGGTTTGCCATTTACCAGCTGTGTGACTTTGGCAGAGTGACATCCTCCCTCTTATCCTCAGAAGCCCTCGGTTATAACAGGGAGGACGCCAGCCCAGGCTGGGAGGGGCTGTGCAAAACCAACCCAGACGATGCATGTAAAGCCCTTAACACAGTGCCTGGGGTGGAGTAGGGCTCAATATATGTTAGCCATTGTGATCCCTGATCGCCATGGTAATCCTATAAACCCACTTAATAAATGGGGCTGCAAGCAGTGAAAAGACCCGGCCTAAGGTCACATGCTACTGAGTGCATTTAAACCTACTTGTGAGACAATAGAGCCGGTGCTCCATTCAGGCCCAGCATTCTCCAACTGGCAGCCCTGCCACACACACGGAGGTTCCATGGCCTTGGAGAGTTTCCCCAAACCCAGGCAGCATCTCTTTCTCTTGCCAAGCAGCCCTGCTGCCGGAGGCGTCGGGTTCCACGTGCCTGGAAGCTGTTGAGTCTTCCCTGCCAGCCCCACACTAGCATCAGCCTGACAGCTCTGGGACCCTGTATCCAGCTACTGGGCATGCACGGCTAAGCCCCAGCCCCAGTTGTGGGAAGAGGGGTCTCTGGGGCAGAGTCTCCTCTAGGACAACCTAGCCAGTGGGTCCACAGATAAGAAGTCACCTACCGGGGCCCGTGTTGTGGTGTAATGGCTAAAGCCATCGCCTGCAATGCCAGCATCCCCTATAGGTGCCCGTTCGTGTCTCAGCTACACCACTTCTGATCCAGCTCTCTGCAAATGCGCCTGGGAAAGCAGCAGAGGATGACCCACTGCTTGGGCCCCGCTACCCATGTGGGAGACCCCAAGGAAGCTCCTGGCTCCTGGCTTCAGCATAGCACAGCCCTGGCCATTGCAGCATCTGGGGAGTGAACCAGTGGATGGAAGCTCGCTCTCTCTCTCTCTCTCTCTCTCTCTTCCTCTGAAACTCTGACTTTCAAATAAATAAATCTTAAAAACAACAACAACGAATTCACCTACCATGTCAGTCCACTTCTCTGTCCCAAGCCCTCCTGAATCCTTCCTCGGCACCCCCTCTTGGCTTCTCTCTGGGGACCGCTCACTTATCCCTGGAATTTTTAGCTATCGTTTCTCGAGTTGTCCAGTTGCCACAGCTAGAACATCAACAACTATACCTTTAGTTCCTCCTCTTCCCTTTATGTCTTCAGTTTCTTTCTTCTCTCTCCCTCCTCCTCCCTCTCCCTCTCCCTCTCCCTCTCCCTCCCCTTCCCCCTTCCCCTTCCCTCCCTCTCTCCCTCTCCCTCATCCTTCCCTACATCCTTTGCTACAACACTGCTCCCGTGTGAGCCGCTGCATGCTAACACCCCCGTGTGGCTGGAGACTGGCATTGAATACATTTTCCGCAATCCCTCTTGGCTCGCCAACCCCCTATAGCACCTCCCCTTGGATCTCCTCCTTGGACTCGTCCCTCAGGGCTGGAAAGCTCATCTCCTTCTGTCCCTCTACCCCTCTTCCCAACATAGGCTTGTATGGTGGGAGACGCTTGCAGGGGCCTCCTGGGCCCCCCAGACCATGGGAAAGATCATCTCTGCTCTGCTGTCTCCCTGAGAGAACAGATGTGGTTCTTGTCCTCGGGCCAGAGCTCCCTTCCTTTCTGGCTGCCCCCAACTCTTTTTCTTTCACCTCCTCTTTCTCCCCGAAGCAGCATCCTCCAAAATGCCTCTCAGGTCTCCCTGCAGCATTCAAGGTTACTTCCCTTGGCCTTGAGAAGGCAGTGTGTACAGGAGAACACCCCATAGACCGGGAACTGTAATCTTGGACTTGTCACTTCTTATATATGTCACTTCAGTGAGGCCTGCAAGAATGCCTCTCTCCTCGAGATAAATAATTCCAGATGCCTCCCAGCCCTTTCTGCTCTCATCTGTGTACTCCAAACTAAGCCATCGGCAACGCCCTGCCGTTCCCCCGGTTCCGTCATTGGCTCTGCTCTTCTGAAAGCTCTCTGCCACAAGTGGATGCTCACAACCCCCACACCTTCTGCCTCCAGGTAGCCCCCCCCACCCCGAAAACCAAAGTAGGCAGGCAACTTCAGGGACACCCAGTGACTACCGTGGCTCCACTTCCAGAGGACAGACTTATTAACCTGGTTCCCACCTCTCCACAGAGCTAAAGGGGATATAATAGCACCTCACCCACCCCCATGCCCACATTGCCCCATCCTTAGAAGTGATCTGGGAGTCACAGAACAGGTTGGAGAAAGGCAGGAGGTAAGAGGCTTATAAATGAGATTGCTGGAGCCGCTGGCACTCCAGCCTCTAGCAGGGTCCCTCTGCCCTGGTGGGAATTCTCCTTCCCCTTCATCTCAGGGGATATAGCCCTAGGCAGGAGAAGGCCCATGGGACCCTGGCTGCTAACCCCTTTGGCCACTTCTGGGTTTCCCTTCCTGCAGCTCCCTCATGAGGTCTTTGAGTTCAGGTGCAAATACTTGGGATCAACCTCTGTGTCCCTAAGAACAATCTGGCAATGTCAGCAGTGGGTATGGCACTTTCCAATGAATCCCCAAGGGATGGAGCAAACAAACACTGGTACAGCCGACCCCAGCTCCACGTGGGCATGGGCGGAGGCACATGTGGGTCTTTCCCTTTGCTTCGGGATCTGACTGCTCAGCCGCAGGGCCCTGAGTCCTGGCCCTCTTGCACAAAGTGCCTGGAGCTGAGTATGCTGCCACCAGGTGGTCGATAAGAGTACTATTAGCACCACTCAAGCACAAGTGCTGAGAGCCCCAAAGGAACAGGCAAATCCACCTGTCCATGAGCTTGAGGTCTGAAGAGACCTGGGTAGGAGCTCACTATGAGCAGTGAGCAGTGCTGTGTGATAGAGAGAAGTGCACAGGGTGCCAGGAAAACCGAGGCGCCCAGGGTGGCCAAGGAGAGCTTCAGAGGGAGGTGACCCTGGATCTGAGTCCTAAAAGCTAAGTGAAAATTCACAATCCTGGGGCACTACTAAACCCCTTTGGGTCTCAGTTGCCTTGATTTAAAGCATGGTTCGGGAGCTGAATATGTATTTTCTTTGAATATGTATTTTCCTTTAAATTTCTGCCTTTAATTACTTTGTTCCAAAGATTGTATATTTTTCCTTTCCTAAACTGTGGTTTAAAAAAAAACTATAAACTCCTAGGAAAATTACTGTAATATTCATAAAGTCAGAAGAGATTGTGTAGCTGTTTGTGTCCAATGCTTACCCCAGAGATCTCTTGTGACACCTGGAAAATGATCGTCTAGACTCTTCTTGAACATTCCAGTACGGGGAAAAGTCCCTATCTCCTAAGAATGTATATTCTTCCTCCACTCTAATTGGAAACTGTTTCTTTATATGGTACTTTTTCGCATGTTCACCTTTCTGCTCTCCTTGGAATCCAGAGAACTTCAAGACACCTTGATTTCAAGAGCTCTGCAGGCTTTCTCCTCTAGTGGGTAAAGGACTCACTGCCTGCTCCAAGTGACGGCCTCCACTGTGCTCTGTAAAACTCCCCTCTTTCTGCTTCTGTAACTTCTCTCCTTTTATGATCAAGAGGGAAGACACGGAAACATGTAAGCGGGGGGCCTGCACTGTGGTGTAGTAGGTTAAGCTTCTGCCTGCGACACCAGCATCCCATTTAGGCACCAGTTCGATTCCCAGCTGCTCCACTTCCGATCCAGCATCCCTGATTATGGCCTGGGAGAGCAGCAAAGGATGGCCCAAGTGCTTGGGCCCCTGCACTCACATGGGAAACCCAGAAGAAGCTCCTGGCTCCTGGCTTCAGATCAGCCCAGTTCCTGCCATTGTGGCCATTTGGAGAGTGAATCAGTGGATGGAAGACCTCTCTCTGTCTTTCCCTGTAACTCTGTCTCTCAAATAAATAAATCAATCTTCAAAAAAAAAAAAAAAAAAGACAGCTTCTCAAAAACAACAACATGTAAACAGTGCTTCATGGCAGATCTTTGGAACGCACTGTGACTTTCTTCAATCATAAACAAAAGGATGTAGCCTTCCGTTTTATTCAAGTGAATAAGTTGCCCTAGCGCCACTCCTGCTGTGCCACAATGCTGGCCCCTCAGAAGGAAAAGTTTTGAACTTTGCTTATTTAAGCTAATTTTTTTACATTACAAAAATAACATGTGCCCACGGTTTTAAATTTTTCGATTAGGATAGAAGGGAAAATAGGGGGCCGGCGCCGCGGCTCACTAGGCTAATCCTCCGCCTTGCGGCGCCGGCACACCGGGTTCTGATCCCGGTCGGGGCACCGATCCTGTCCCGGTTGCCCCTCTTCCAGGCCAGCTCTCTGCTGTGGCCAGGGAGTGCAGTGGAGGATGGCCCAAGTCAGGTTGGGTCCTGCACCCCATGGGAGACCAGGAGAAGCACCTGGCTCCTGCCATCGGGTCAGCGCGGTGCGCCGGCCACAGCGCGCTACTGCGGCGGCCATTGGAGGGTGAACCAACGGCAAAAGGAAGACCTTTCTCTCTGTCTCTCTCTCACTGTCCACTCTGCCTGTCAAAAAAAAAAAAAAAGAAAAAGAAAAAAAAGAAAAGAAAATTAAAAAAAAAAAAAAAAGAAGGGAAAATAGGAAAGGTGAGTCTTTGGGGCCAGCATTGCAGTGCAGTGGTTAGGCTTGCTGCCTGCGATGCCAGCATCCTGTATGAGCGCCAGTTCTCATCCCAGTTGTGTTCCACTTCTGATCCAGCTCCCTGCCAATGCACCTGGGAAAGCACTGGAAAATGGCCCGAGTGCTTGGGCCCCTGCCACCCATGTGGGAGACCAGGATGGAGTTCCAGGTTCCTGGATTCGGCCTGGCATAGCCCCAGCCATTGTAGCTATTTGGGGAGTGAACAAGAGAATGGACGCTCACTCTGTCTCTCTATCTCTCCTTTTCTCTGTAACTCTGTCTTTCAAATAAACAAATAAATCAAATAAACAAATAAATTTAAAAAGTGAGTCTTCCTCCCCTTCTACCTATTTGCAATTCCTTCTAGATGTTTTCAATGTATAGATAGATAGATTAGATATACTTTTTAAAGATTATTGATTTGTTTGTTTGAAAGGCAGAATGACACAGAGAAAGGGAGAGACAAAGAGAGAGAAAGATCTGCTAGCCACTGGTTCACTCCCTAAATGACCACAACAGCCAGGTCTGGGCCAGGCTGAAGCCAAGAACCAAGAATTCCAACCTAGTCTCCCACACGATTGGCAAGAACCTAAGCATTTGGGACATCATCTGCTGCCTTCCCAGGCACATTAGCAGGAAAATGAATCAGACAGAGGGAAGCCACAATGCCTGCTCCTAAATTATATATAATTTTATTTAACCCAATGTAATTATAATTTACACACTACCCTTCATCTCATTTTTTAACTTAATACATCTTAGTGATAAATCCATATCAGTATACTTAGATTAACTTTAATTTCCATATCAGTATACTTAGATTAACTTTATTCTCTTTAATAGCTGATTATTCTATTAGATTGCTACTAGTTCTTTTCTATTAAAAACAATATATTTCTTGGGGGTGGGCATAAGATGCAGCAGTTAAGATGGTACTTGGGACCCTTGTATCTCCTATCAGAGTGCCAGGGTTTGAGTCCTGGCAATGCCTTTGATTCTAGCTTCCAGATAACATGCAGGCTGGGAGGCGGCACATGATGACTCAAGTACTTGGGTCCCTGCCATCCAGTTGGATAGCAGGATTGAGTTCCAGGTTCCTGGCTTCTGCCTGGCCCATCCCTCACTGTGGTGGGGAATTTGGGGAGGGAACCAGCAAATGGAAGATGTTTGTCTCTGTCTCTAATCGCATTTCAAATAAAAATGAAGCTGACAATTCAATGTCAAATAAATAAAAACAATATTACCAATAACCCTGTTGTTTGTACAATTGGTGAACTGCATCCAGTATTCTTAGAAGTTAAATTGCTGAGTTTAAAAGTGTGTACACGTTTGAAATTTTTGATAGATTCTGCTGAGGGAAACATCTGAGAGACTTGGGAACTAATCTCTGGGCCTAGCTGCTCCTCTCCAGAACCTCTCTTACCCTCCTCCCGCCTGTCTGAGCCCTCCAGGTCTGTTTGCCAGGGATTACCTAGACACTGAACTTTGTGGGACACTCTGGGTTTTCCTCCAACCCAAGGCTGGTATCCCTGGCCAAAAAAAAAAAAAAAAAAAAAAAACTGACCAGAACCCACCACCACTTGTCAACCTCAAAATAAACAGAGCCTCTTGGCTCAGCCTTAACCACCTGAGTACCCTGGCACTGGCCCGGCCTCATCCAAGAATTCCCAGTGGGCTCAAGTCTAGCCTGCTCCAAACCCCAAATCCAGAGCCTCGCTTTCAGTCTGGCCCCTTTCTGCTTGGTCCCCTCCCTGAGTGGGGAATCTGAAACACACAAAACCCCCAGAGAAACCAACCAAAGAGTACTTGTTAAAAGAAATTAGCTGCATATGCTAATATGCTCCAAAAGACTTGATGGAGCTTCAGTTAAACAGATAGGCTTCTCAGAGCCTTGAATTTTGAAGTGGCTTTGACATTGACAAGGGGAGGAAGGTCTTGCAAGGGAGCAGAAGTAATCAGTGCCAATGTGGTTTGACCACTTGCTCTTTGCCAAGGCACTACACCAAACCAGCACGTCAACTGTTATCTCACTAGTCTATAAAGAGAAGGAGGTACTCCCCATTATCACCATTTTAAATGTTATTGATTTACTTGAGAGGCAGAGAGAAAGAGAGGGACAGACAGACAGAAAGAGCTACCACCTCCTGGTTCACTCCTAAGTGCCCACCAATAGCTGGGAAGTCAATCCAGGTCTCCCACATGAGCGGCAGGGGTCCAGCTACTTCAGCCATCACTGCCGCCTTCTAGGATGTGCATCAGCAAGACGTTGGAATCCAAGAATTGAACCCAGGGAATCTAATGTGGAATGCAGGCATTCCAGCCAGCGCCTTAATGCAAACCCCATCCCCATTTCTTTTTTCTTTTTCTTTTTCTTTTGGCCCATCCATTGAGATGAAGAAATGGAGACACAATGAGACTGAGTGACTTGCTCAAGGTCATATACGTGGCAAGTACTCACCACCACCCCCCCTACACATGGTTGGGGTAGGCGCAGGGGTGGGGCTGAGGGTAAGTTCCAGTTTGGACCCCTGCTGAGTGAGGGAAGGCTGTAATGAGGACCACAGTTTCCCCCTCCCACACCACAGCCCTCGGGAATTGAGGCCCAACCCATTTTGCTTAGCAGATTAGTGGCTGGCAGGCTCCGGGTGTTCCCTTTTAATGTTCTGTGCCGCTCAGACCCATCTGTCCAGAGTACTTCCTTCTTCAGTGATTCCAAAAATGTCCTGAAGGTGCCCCCTGTGAATGGCTGTGTGAAGGGGTCAGGCCAAGCAGGAAACAGCTTGTGCCCAGAAGAGAAGGCAAAGATGGAGGCCAGGGTAAGGTCACCCTGAGCCACAGGGTGGGAGAAGGATGGTCCTAGGTGCTTCCACATCTCAATGAGCCCTCTGTGGCCTTGATAAAGGACAACGACCTCAGGAAACAAACCGAGCCTCAGGGATGTGGGAGTCCAAAATCCTTTAGATTCCGTGGCTCTGCTTCTGGGTTTTGGGGACAGAGATCCATACAGTCAGGATAAGGCCAAGCGACAGGTGAGATTTGAGGCCAGGGGGACACAACAGAGGGTTGGAACTGCCTTATCTCAGATAGGTCGAGGCGGGGTCCTGCAGGCTTGGGTGAACCACAGGGTGAGGGCTGGGAGCTCTAGGGGCCGACTGCCAGCCTTGGGCAAGCACCAGCCCCTGCCGCCTTGAGGCTCTGCGTTCCAGGAGGAAGAAGGCAGCGTGATTGACAGGGCCGGCCTGCGTCCGGGGAAACTTCGAGACTGGACGCTGGCCCTGGAGCCCAGGGCCTGGTTAGCCTTCTGGCTGTGCAGAAGCTACCGGGGAAGAAACGGAAGCTTCGGGAAGCTTCCTCCCTCAAGATGACACAGCTGGCAAACTGCTGAGCTGGGGCGGAAACGTAGGTGGACGGAAGGAGTTCTGAACACAAGGAGGGGGCTCAGCCGCCATCAGCAGCCATTCCCGCTGTGCTGTTTCCCCAGGAGCGCTGAACTGTGCTGAGGGCAGGGGAGGGGCTGTTTTAACGTGAGGCGCGGGAAGAAAAGTAAAAAACCCACTCAAACACCCACAGGACGAGGGCACGAGTAGCGAGCACCACCCCTGAGGAGGGCGCTGGGTCCCTGGCGGCCCCAAGCCCTGTGGGAGCGTGATCGCCGCCCTCCATCGCGCGTGGCCTCTCGACGTCCCAAACCCACAACTGTGGAACTTCTTCGTGTTTGGAAACTAAATCCTTGTGGGGAGCGGGGACGGAGGGATGCCGTGAAGGCGGCAGGTTGAGGCAGACGCCAGAAAATCTTAACCAGATGGCCCGAACTGCCTGTCCGGAAAGCCGGGGCTCAGTTTCCCCCAGGAAAACACAGAAATTCCCGTTCGCTCGCTAACTGCTTTATTTCAGGGTTCTGACATAGGTTAACATCGCCTGAGGAATAAATATCTTTCTCCGCTTCCTCATAAGCCGGCGGGCAGTACAGGAAACCCCTTCCCGCTTCCTCGGTTCCGCTCCTCAGGGTTTTCGGCCAGGAGAGAACAAACGAACGCTCGTCATTGGTCAGATTCCTTTTCAATCTCTCAGTTCAGACTCCCAGAGTGCCTCTGCAAAGCCTTTAGACCCGCCTCCCCTGCCTAATTGGTTCATTCGAACAGGCCCGGCCTCCTTGGCCGTCTAAAGGAGGATATAAAAAGTCAGCCACGATTGGTTCTTCAGGAGGGTGTCAATGAGAACAAGTTGGGGATTGGCTCGTCTGTTTTGGGCGGGCTAGAGGCTGGTTCAAATGAGTCTAGGGGACTTCTAACCGACGCGCGTCTGTGGAGTAGCGGCTCGGTCCCCGGTCGTCTCGTGGGTCCCACCGGTTTAGTCGCTTTTAGGGTTCTCGAGCCCCTTTACGGCCGTCACCATGGAGGTGTCACCTCTGCAGGTACCGCTCGAGGAAGGGGCCGGAGGGTGGAGCCTCGGTGCGACCGGGGCGTCTCTGGCTGCCCGTGAGGGGGTGAGGCTCCTGGGCTGTAGTCTGGCCCGCGACCGGCCGGGCGTCCATATTCCGCGGCCGGGGTGATCGCGAGGAGGGCGAAGCCCCTCACGGCGCTAGCAGTGACTCAGTATCGGCTAAACGGCTTCAGGGCGTTGTGTGTCGTTTTACTGTTTCGGGGGACAGTTCGCCCTCTGCGCCGGTCCGTGCGGGACTGGAAGTGGCGCGTCAGGTGCTTCCCTCCTGCTGTGCCTGGACGCGGGATTGGAGGTCGCCCGACTCGGAGGGTACAGAGCCTGGCCCAGGGCTGCCGTCGAGGAGCCGGCCGGCCCAGAGAGTCTCCTCCCGGGGCCAGTGGGTTGGGTTGATAGCCCCCAAACTGCCTAGACGCTTCCGTGCCTGGGACATGGCGGGCACGCAGTAGCTTCGTGTGCGGGTGACATCCAAAGTCGTCCAAGGAACAGGTGTCCGCAGCATCGACAGGTGCTGAGATAATGTGATGTCCATTTAAACTGTCGCCCCGGAGGCTGGCTGCATTGAACTTGAAATTGCCCTGTTTGCTCTAAACGCCACCAGCAGCAGACAACAGATTGCAAAGTGAAGTGCATCACTGTGGTAGACACTTATTCGTAGTTTCCTATAAGCCTGTGATTAAAAAGTCCTTTTCTTTTTTAAAATTGCTAGCCTGTCAATGAAAATATGCAAATGAACAAAATGAAGAAAAATGAAGATGCGAAGAAGAGACTGTCTATTGAAAGAATCTATCAAAAGAAAACGCAGTTGGAACACATATTGCTCCGCCCAGATACCTACATTGGCTCTGTAGAATTAGTGACCCAGGTAAAACTAAGCCACCTAAATGCAGTTAATTTATCGATTGAAATGTTATGCTTTTCTAAGTTAGCTTTTTCGTATTTCATGTACGGGGTGTCATTGGAACTGGCCTAAACTACTATATCTAAAACCCAGAAGACTTTACCATAACCATGATGACAAAACAATAAGTACAGAAGAGAAATAACTATGCCTTTGCCTTATTTCTAGCACATGTGGGTTTACGATGAAGATGTTGGCATTAACTACAGGGAAGTCACTTTTGTTCCTGGCTTGTACAAAATCTTTGACGAGATTCTAGGTGAGTGGTAAATGCTTTAAAGATCTACTGGTCATATCCTTCATAGGGAGCATCGCGCTTTCCAAACCTTCTGTAATCAGAGCTCCTGTCATTTCGCACAAGTAGTTGGCAGAAGTGAGGCAGTCTACTGAAACCCAGAAAACTGTTTCCTAAAACAGCACTGAGAATAAAAATTGCTAAATTAACATTTTGTTAGTGCTACTCCTATGCTATTTGGGAAATTTTTTGCTACAAAGGAATTCTTGAAAACACTTCAATTTCTTACAAATATGTATTTTACTTTTCTTTCAGTTAATGCTGCGGACAACAAACAAAGGGACCCCAAAATGTCTTGCATTAGAGTCACAATTGATCCGTATGTCTCTTGCTTGTTTTTTTTTTGTTTCTTATAGTTCATTGTGTTGTTGGTTGCATTTGCTTTGGTTACCAATGAAGTTGAATTTCTTTTAAACAAAGATTTGCAAAAGTACAGAAAGGCAGAGTGCTAAAATGAACAACCTATGATACCCACTAAATAAACCTACCAGTTGTCAACGTTTTTCCATGTCTGCTGCATCTATTTTTTTTTTTCTGAGTCATTTCAAAGCAGACATTATGACACAGTGCAGAACTACTTCAGCAGGCATCTATAATAATTGTTCTGTGTATTCTATAATCTTAATTTTTTCTCTTGGTGTTATTCAAGTAATAAGCCAGCAGGTGGAGTAGAGAATGTTCTGATATACCATTTCTGGTTATAAATGTCAGTGTCCTTTGTGGATGGTCACGGTGTTTGTGTCACCGTTTTATTAGCCTGCTCAGTTATGACATAAACTGTACTTATGGCTCTTTTGGGGAGTATATAAGTGACAAACTCCTAAGTAAGGACTCAATATCATAGTCTTTGAAAAATACTGAGCTAGTTTTAATTAGTCTTGTTTATAGATAAGGTTAAGTAGTGTTTGAAATAAAAACTGTAGCATGTATCCAGTTATAACTAAAATATATTATCTTCTAAAAATTAGCCTAAAATAATCAGCAAGTAAATGAGTCCAAATAAATTGTCAGCATTTTATTAGCAAACTACTTTATTATTGATAATGTTTTTCCCTTTCATATTTGTTTTGGGATGTGCTTTGTTGGGTGAGAAAGCTAAGGGAACTAGAGAGGCACAGCTGATCCTCTTAAAAGGGGCATGATGTACTATTTCCAAGTTTGTTCTTTTCTTTCCACTGGGCATAAATCTTTTTTCCCTTTGTTTATCCTAACATTTTTAAATCGAATAGTATTTCAGCAATATCAGTGGCTCACTCAGTGGTTGGAAAAGATATTTTTTCCTCTTTGCTCCTATTTTTGGAGTATCGGGAACTAAGCATGGTAGAAAATGTTGTTCATGATGAATTTCAGAAGCTATTATACATGGAAAGAGTCAGAGAAATTGGACTTATGAATTTATCTATTTTAGAAATAATAGTATTTAGATACTTTAAAATGTTAAGTATTAGTGTAACATTTGCTTTACAATAAAGTTTTCAATCTTTGCCTAGAGAAAACAATTTAATTAGCATATGGAATAATGGAAAAGGTATTCCTGTTGTTGAACACAAAGTTGAGAAGATGTATGTCCCAGCTCTCATATTTGGACAGCTCCTAACATCCAGTAACTATGATGATGATGAAAAGAAAGTAACAGGTAGAGCATTAAGATATTTATTGCTGAAAAATACCTTTTTAAAAAATATTTTTATTTTTTAAATATTTATTTATTTATTTATTTGAAAGTCAGAGTTACACAGAGAGAGAGAGGCGGGTGGTGGTGGGGTCTTCCATCTGCTGGTTCACTCCCCAATTGGCTGCAATGGCCGGAGTTGCGCCGATCCGAAGCCAGGAGCCTGGGAAAGCAGTGGAAGATGGTCCAAGTGCTTAGACCCCTGCACCCACATGACAGACCCAGAAGAAGCTTCTGGCTTCGGATCGGTCCAGCTCCAGCAATCATGGGCATTTGGGGAGTAAACCAACTGATGCAAGACCTTTCTTTCTCTCTCTCCCCCTCTTCTGTCTGTAACTATGCCTTTCAAGTAAATAAATAAATCTTTTTTTAAAATAAAATTTTCAATGAGATAATAACAATAGAATGATGTTTTATATTTTGCCTAGGTGGTCGAAATGGCTACGGAGCCAAATTGTGTAACATATTCAGTACCAAATTTACTGTGGAAACAGCCAGTAGAGAATATAAAAAAATGTTCAAACAGGTGAGTAAATAGTAATTGTGTGCTTTGGTTATGAACTATAATTTACCATTTATACTAACGTAGTTCGTTTAACTTAACATAATTTATAAGCTATTAAACCATGGAAAATTATTGAGTTATTTTCCAGGACTCATATATTGTGTTACTTTGTTTTTGAGATGACGGGTTTTTCATTTTTTCTATTCTCTATTTCATAGACTTGGATGGATAACATGGGGAGAGCTGGTGAGATGGAGCTCAAGTCCTTTAGTGGAGAAGATTATACATGTATCACCTTTCAGCCCGATTTGTCTAAGTTTAAAATGCAAAGCCTGGACAAAGATATTGTTGCACTGATGGTTAGAAGAGCATATGATATTGCTGGGTCCACTAAAGATGTCAAAGTCTTCCTTAATGGAAATAAGCTGCCAGTAAGTGTGTTCCTAGGTGTTAAAGGACTTTGATTATTGTCAAGTGCAAATTTTGGTATTTTTCCTCCCATATGGTTTTCTTACCATTTTCCAGATATGTTCCTAAAAAGAAAGTGGTATATTACATTTTTAAAATCAGCTCATTTAAAACTAACAGAAGGAATTTTTCTCTCAAAGAGACACCTAAAATACTTTTGTACCCTTCTTTAATGACCATTCTCTTATGCCCATAAGTGAACATTGTTTCATTAGTTTTAAAAAAAAAATCCTCATAGACTATTATTTATTCTACTTTTACTAACTTTATTACTTTTAATTCCCATTCAGGTGAAAGGATTCCGTAGTTATGTGGATATGTATTTGAAGGATAAGGTAGATGAAACTGGTAACCCACTGAAAGTAATACATGAGCAAGTAAACCACAGGTGGGAAGTATGTTTAACAATGAGTGAAAAAGGCTTTCAGCAAATTAGCTTTGTCAACAGCATTGCCACCTCCAAGGTAATTTTAGAAGTGTTCTTATTGTTTTTAATATAAAAAATGGATTTGACCATCTGGCTACCTTGATATAAAGGAAGCTAAATTAGATTATTTTTAAATGTTTGATTATTGTGATTTTGAGTATACTGAGTTTTAAACAATTTGGTTATTTCTTTGTTAGGGTGGCAGGCATGTTGATTATGTAGCCGATCAGATTGTGGCTAAACTTGTTGATGTTGTAAAGAAGAAGAACAAGGGTGGTGTTGCAGTAAAAGCACATCAGGTATGATATTTTAGCAGTTTTCTTTTTCTAAAGTCAAGGGAAAAGAAAAAGACTGAAAATAAAACATGAATATATTTTTACTGGCTTTATATCAACTTTTATTGCAGGTGAAAAATCACATGTGGATTTTTGTGAACGCCTTAATTGAAAACCCAACCTTTGACTCTCAGACAAAAGAAAACATGACTTTACAAGCCAAGAGCTTTGGATCAACATGCCAGTTGAGTGAAAAATTCATCAAAGCTGTGAGTACTTAGAGGAAAATAAAAATAGAACCACCTTACTTTTTTTTTTTTTTTTCCATTGCTCTTTTCAGCTCTGCCGAAACAAAGATTCTTCCCACACAGATCATCTCCAAATCTCCTCAGTCTGAAAAAGAAGTTAAAAAAATAGCTTTTACCTCACTGGTTTTACCAAGGCTTTAATTACCATCTACATGCCTATACTTCCCAGTTACCTAACACCATTCAATCCGTATCACTTTCTAATTAATCTGTTTACCAAGCACCTTCACTTAAATGCTTAATATTACTCTTAACCAATACATCTAAAATTGAATTAGTTCTCTCCAAACTCACTATTCCCCATGCAGGGAACTCCCTACTACCTAGCAAATAAAACTACTGCCTATCTTATTTTAAAAGCCCCAACGAGTAGCTGGAATTGTGGCAGCAGTGGGTTAAGCCACCATCGGCAATGCCAGCATCCCCATATGAACACTGGTCCCAGCCCTGGCTGTTCTACTTCAATCCGGCTCCCTGCTAATGCACATGAGAACGTAGTGGAAGATGACCCAAGTGTTTGGGCCTCTGCCACTCATGTGGGAAACTTGGTTGGAGTTCCAGGCTCCTGGCTTCCACCTAGCCCAGCCCTGGCTGTTGCTACCATTTGGAAAGTGAACCAATGGATGGAAGATTTCTCTATGTAGCTCTGCTTTCAAATAAATAAATATATCTTTAAAAAAAAAAAAAAAAAGGCCAGTGCCGTGGCTTAACAGGCTAATCCTCCGCCTTGCGGCGCCGGCACACCAGGTTCTAGTCCCGGTCGGGGCGCCAGATTCTATCCCGGTTGCCCCTCTTCCAGGCCAGCTCTCTGCTATGGCCCGGGAAGGCAGTGGAGGATGGCCCAAGTCCTTGGGCCCTGCACCCACATGGGAGACCAGGAGAAGCGCCTGTCTCCTGCCTTCGGATCAGTGAGATGTGCCGGCCGCAGCGGCCATTGGAGGGTGAACCAACAGCAAACAGGAAGACCTTTCTCTCTGTCTCTCTCTCACTATCCACTCTGCCTGTCAAAAAAAAAAAAAAAAAAAGCCTCAATGACAAGAATCATCTCTCGGATACTTTAGCAGCCTCCTACCGTTATCTCTTCTGGATTACTATAATAGGTTCTTAATTAACCTTCACTCCTTTTCAGTCTTTTCTCTGCAATGTTCTTGAGTGACTTTTTTTTTCTTTTAATTATTGTCGTCTGCCTGAAAGAGATCTTCTGTCCACTAGAGCACTTCCCCAAATGCCCAAAACTGCCAGGGTTAGGCCAGGCCAAAGCCAAGAGCCCAGTACTCCATCCAGGTTTCCAACATGAGTGGCAGGGGCCCATGCACATAAACCATCATCTGCTACCTCCCAGAAAGCATTAGTTGGAAGCTGAACAGCCAGGACTCAAACTGGCACTATGATCTAAAATGTGAGCGTCGCAAGTAGCAGCCTAGCCTGCTGCACCACAAAGCCCACCTCTCTCGGGTGATTTTTTTTAAAAGATTTATTTTGGCCGGTGCCGCGGCTCATAGGCTAATCCTCCACCTGCACACCAGGTTCTAGTCCTGGTCGGGTGCCGGATTCTGTCCCGGTTGCCCCTCTTCCAGGCCAGCTCTCTGCTATGGCCCGGGAGTGCAGTGGAGGATGGCCCAAGTGCTTGGGCCCCTGCACCTGCATGGGAGACCAGGAGAAGCACCTGGCTCCTGGCTTCGGATCAGCGCGGTGCGCTGGCTGCAGCTTGCCGACTGCGGCAGCCATTGGGGGGTGAACCAATGGCAAAGGAAGACCTTTCTCTCTGTCTCTCTCTCTCACTGTCCACTCTGCCTGTCAAAAAAAAAAAGAAAAGAAAAAGATTTATTTTATTTACTTGAAAGACAGAGTTACAGAGAGAGGTCTGCCATCCGCTGGTTCACTCCCCAAGATGGCTACAACGGCCAGAGCTGCGCCAATCCGGAGCCAGATTTTCCGGGTCTCCCACATGAGTGCAGGGCCCCAAAGAGCTGGGCAATCCTCTAGTGCCATCCCAGGCCACAGCAGAGTGCTGGATCGGAAGAGGAGCAGCTGGGACTAGAACCGGCGCCCATATGGGATGCCAGTTCTTCAGGCCAGGGTGTTAATCCACTGCACCACAGCACCGGCCCCTTTCTTTTGAAATCTTTTGATGACTTCTCAGGAAAAGTCTACTTTCCCCCCCAACTAAGTTATATTATTTGGCAAACTTCACCTAATCATGACATTCATCACACGTGTAATAATTTTATTTCTGGCTTCCTTCTTTTCTCTTAAAGTCTAGGCAAGGACCGTGTCCACTTTGTTTTAACCACTATAGCCCCAACCAGTACTCAGTACTTAGCACCGTGCAGGTACATAGTAAATGTTTACTGAATAATGAGCCAAAGGAACCAGCTCCCTTAACGCTGATTGTCTGACATGCCTTCTATCAGAAACTGTTCTGCTTCTTTTTAGCCTTTGCATTACTTTTATTGTTATAGGGCCTTACTTGTATTCTAGATTTCTAATATAACTCTTCATCCCTATTATGAATCTTTTTTCAGGCGATTGGCTGTGGTATTGTAGAAAGCATACTGAACTGGGTGAAGTTTAAGGCCCAAGTCCAGTTAAACAAGAAGTGTTCAGCTGTAAAGCATAACAGAATCAAGGGAATTCCCAAACTTGACGATGCCAATGATGCAGGTATTCATTTCAAATGTTTCCACACTGTAAATCTTGGAGTTTGGTTGTTGTATACATTAACATCATGCCATAGGTGTTTTTCACTTGTTAAAAATCAACTAATTCCCTCTCACTGAACATCTAGATCATTTCCAAATGTAAGCTATTTTAAATAATATTGATGATTATTTTGTAGTATAAAGCAAGAATTTTAAGCCCATTGCCTAACAAATATTATTAATAAATACAATCAAATGAATGCTTAGGATGGACATTGTTGTGCAGTGGGTTAAGCTGCCACTTGGGTCTCCTATATCCGATATGAGAGTGTGTTGAGTTCCAGATAGCTACTCTGCTTCAGATCCAGCTTCCTGCTACTGCGCTGGGGAGGCAGCAAATGATGACTCAATTACTGAATCCCTTCCACTCACATGGGTGATGTAGATGGAGTTCTGGCTCCCACCTTCAGCTTGGCCCAGCTCTGGTTATTGTGGGTATTTGAGGAGTGAACCCATGCCTGGTGGATGGAAGATATCTCTCTCTGTCTCCCTTTCTCCCTTCTACTTACCCACTCCCTCTCTATCTCCCTCTCTCCTGCTCTGCCTTTCAAATAAATAAAAATAAAAAAAATTTTTTTTAAAAGAAGACATTTTTAAAAAACATGAATATATAGAAACAATGTAAGTGTCATTCCTTATCTTTGGGGGATATGTTCCAAGACCCCTATTGGATGCCTGAAACCATGGGTGGTCTCAAACCCTATATATACTGTTTTTTCCTATACATCCATACTATGATAAATCTTAATTTATATATTAGGCACAGTAAGAGATGAGCAGTAATAGCATGTAGTTATAACAATATGCTATAATAAAAGTTATGTGAATATGGGCCTTGTCTCAAAATATCTTCTTGTACTTATTGTAGTCATTCTTCTTGCAATGGTGTCAGATGATAAAGTGAGTATGTGTGAGAGGAAATGAGGTGAATGTCATAGGCATTGTAGTTAGGCTACCAGGAAAAGGTGACTTGACCACAAGCACCACACTATACTCCAGATATCCATCTGATAATCTGGTTATTAGCATAGATACACTAGACAGGAGGATGGATCATGCACCAGGCAGGATAGAGTGGAATGGTTAAAAATTTTATTATGCCGGCCGGCGCCGTGGCTTAACAGGCTAATCCTCCGCCTTGCGGCGCCGGCACACCAGGTTCTAGTCCCGGTCGGGGCGCCAGATTCTATCCCGGTTGCCCCTCTTCCAGGCCAGCTCTCTGCTATGGCCCGGGAAGGCAGTGGAGGATGGCCCAAGTGCTTGGGCCCTGTACCCGCATGGGAGACCAGGAGAAGCACCTGGCTCCTGGCTTCGGATCAGCGCGATGTGCCAGCCACAGCAGCCATTGGAGGGTGAACCAACAGCTAAAAGGAAGACCTTTCTCTCTGTCTCTCACTATCCACTTTGCCTGTCCAAAAAAAAAAAAAAAATTATGCCACCCTGAACAGTGTACAATTTTTTAAAATTTATTTATTTTATTTAAAAGTCAAAGTTACACAGAGAGAGAAAGAGAGGCAGAGAGAGAGAGAGGTTTTCCATCCACTGGTTCACTCCCCAGTTGGCCTCAACAGTCAGAGCTGTGCTGATCTGAAGCCAGGAGCTTCTTCCAGGTCTCCCACACGGGTGCAGGGACCCAAGGGCTTGGGCCATCTTCTGCTCTCCAGGCCACAGCAGAGAACTAGATTAGAAGAGGAAGAGCAGCCAGGACTAGAACCGGCGCTGCAGGCGGAGGATTACCGGCCCTGCATAGGTGTTTTAGCCATTAGGTCAAACACTTACCTTCATATTTTTAATTTTTTTATGAACTTTAACTAAAATACCTCTCTATTTACTGGCACCACTTTACTCCTAAGCCAACTTGTATGCTGTAAATTATTTGTGTTTTATCCAAAGTCTTTTAATAATATGTCCAAGTTAGTATATTTGAGGTTGAACTAAATGTGCTTATAATAATTTGTGTGTTCTTATTTCAGGGAGCCGAAACTCTGCTGAATGTACACTTATCCTGACTGAGGGAGACTCAGCCAAGACTTTAGCAGTTTCAGGCCTTGGTGTGGTTGGAAGAGACAAATACGGGGTCTTCCCTCTTAGAGGAAAAATACTCAATGTTCGAGAAGCTTCTCATAAACAGGTAAAATATAAAACTATTTCTAGAATCTAAATCTAGTTTATAATGAGGACTTCATGATTGTATTTTACTCCCTCATTGGGCATTTTGAAATATATTTTAGATAATTATTTTTAAAAATTGGGTACATTGTAGCATACCCTAATAGATCTTTCTGACTTATTGAATTATAGGCACTAGCCTATAATTCAAAATATTGAATCTCAAAAAAACCCAAGCAATACATACTGTTATAATTCTTTTGTTCTTTTCAAATTTATAAAAATTATTATTTGGGGGGACATATGTCTATTTCAGATTATGGAAAATGCTGAAATTAACAATATTATCAAGATTGTGGGTCTTCAGTACAAGAAGAACTATGAAGATGAAGATTCATTAAAGACTCTTCGTTATGGGAAGATAATGATTATGACAGATCAGGTCAGATTTGTTATTAAGTATTTTAGATTGTTAAACACAATTAAGCATATCTTATTGTTACATTGCTTTCCTGCCATAATAATAAGTTATTTAAGTAGCTTTATTCATTATCTCTAATAAATTTCTAATCTTGTGTCTTGTGTCTATATACTAAATATATAGATTAAATGAGTCTGAATTTGAACAGCTCTTTTTTAAATCGTTTAAGTTATTCCCATAGAAAGTTTTTTGATAAATTGCCAGTAGTTCAATTATAATTTCCCTTAGTTTCAAAATAATTCTTTTACATTTTATCTTTCTAAATATTTCTAGGACCAAGATGGTTCCCATATCAAAGGCTTGCTGATTAATTTTATCCATCACAACTGGCCTTCTCTTCTGCGACATCGTTTTCTGGAAGAATTTATCACTCCAATTGTAAAGGTATGCTAATTTCTGCGATACCAGAGTGAATATTTTAAGGTCCTTTTCCTCAAACCTGATGTATACATAACCCCAGTGATGTGAGGTGGTATGCAAGGGACTCCACAGAATGCAAAGCCACAGCAGTGTACACTTCCTCACAGGTATCAAAAAACAAGCAAGAAATGGCATTCTATAGCCTTCCCGAATTTGAAGAATGGAAGAGTTCTACTCCAAATCATAAAAAATGGAAAGTCAAGTATTACAAAGGTTTGTATTGAAACCATATAGAAATTCTCATTTTGTTATATACCATTGTACAGTATTTACATGGGTGGTCTTCATTTCGTAGGTTTGGGCACTAGCACATCAAAGGAAGCTAAAGAATACTTTGCAGATATGAAGAGACATCGTATCCAATTCAAATATTCTGGTCCTGAAGATGATGCTGCAATCAGCCTGGTGAGTCTGAGTTGTAATTTATATATATATATATATATATATATATATATATATATATATACACACACACACACATATATACATATACATGTACATTTATATATATATTCTAATTTTAGAAAGCACTGCTTTAACTATTCAATCAACATGTAAGTTTTTATGTGAGTGTTTTGTAGAATAGAATATTTCTAGTAAGTATTCCATAGAAGGACCCAGTTTATTTTAGATTACAGGATTTTTGTTCTTGGTTGGTTGTTTTTATGAGAGAGAGATTTTAGAACCTGTTAGTGCCACTGACATATTTTTCCTTTTCTAATTTGTAGGCCTTTAGCAAAAAGCAAATAGATGATCGAAAAGAATGGTTAACTCATTTCATGGAGGATAGAAGACAACGAAAGTTACTTGGCCTTCCTGAGGTAATAATTTTAAATATATTCCACGAAATGCACTATTTGATAGAGCTTTTAGGATTGATACTATAGCAAATTAAACTTACTGAATACTTATTTCAGTAAAAATTTAATATAATAACTATATAAATTTTCTTATTTCAACTGCTGGGTGAATGTATGAGGCCTGAAAGAAATTACAAAGGTGATGCATTTTTTTTTCTAATTGTGCAACAATTAAATTTGTTTTTAATTTTTAAAACATATAAATACTTCCACATAATTTATATTTTATTTCTGTGACTTATTAAGACCAGTGATTTTTTTTTAAACTAGTTCATGTAATACTTATCCTCTTTGATCCCTCAGGATTACTTATATGGGCAAACTACCACATATCTGACATACAATGACTTCATAAACAAAGAACTTATCCTCTTCTCAAATTCTGATAATGAGAGATCTATCCCATCAATGGTAGATGGTGAGTTCCAATTTGTTGGTATAATTTTATTGTAAAGTAGAAATCAGTGCCCAGAAATGGCTAACTTGAGAGTACTATTTGCCCTTCTTCATTTTACAGGTTTGAAACCAGGGCAGAGAAAGGTTTTGTTTACTTGTTTCAAACGGAATGACAAGCGAGAAGTGAAGGTTGCCCAGTTAGCTGGGTCAGTGGCAGAAATGTCTTCTTACCATCATGGTGAGGTAAACAGACAATCCATATTTCCAAAAAGCATTACAGCAGAAATCTGCAAAATCATTCTCCAAACATGTTTGGCAGAAATGTAAGATGGTATATCCACAATAGAGAACAATTTGGTAAAATCTATCAAGCTATAAAATGTGCTTGCCTTTGATCTAATCATTGTATTTCTATAGAAATAATATTCCTACAAGGATACTCATAAGTCTGCAAGGTGTTCAAAGATATTTAATGATGCATATTATAACTTGGTTAGGTGAAAATTTGACATCCAAAATATATTGACTGGGAAATTATTATATTAAAATGTGACATGCAGGCATGGAATCTATGATGTAACTTAAGTAAAAATGTATGCACTAACACTGTAGAGGGGCCAGCTCCGTGGCTCGCTTGGTTAATCCTCCACCTGCAGCGCTGGCATCCCATATGGGCGCTGGGTTCTAGTCCCGGTTGCTCTTCTTCCAGTCCAGCTCTCTTCTGTGGCCCAGGAAAGCAGTGGAGGATGGCCCAAGTGCTTGGGCCCTGCACCTGCATGGGAGACCAGGAGGAAGCACCTGGCTCCTGACTTCAGATTGGCGTTTTGGGGGTGAACCAACGGAAGGAAGACCTTTGTCTTTGTCTCTCTCTCTCACTGTCTAACTCTGTCAAATAAGTTAAAAAAAGAAAAACACTGAAGAATCACCATGGTCTATGTCAGGTGGGAAAATAGAGGCAGAATTCTTTTTTCTTTTCTTTTTTTTTTTTTATATTTATTTATTTGAAAGAGTTCAGAGTTACAGAGAGAGGTGGAGCCAGAGAGAAAGAGAGGTCATCTTTCCGCTGGTTCACTCCCAATGGCCGCAACTGCCAGAGCTGAGCTGATCAGGAGCCAGGAGTTTCCTCTGGGTCTCCCACGTGGTTGCAGGGGCCCAAGCACTTGGGCCATCTTCTGCTGCTTTCCCAGGCCATAGCAGAGAGGATCAGAAGTGGAGCAGCCAGGACTCGAACTGGCACCCATATGGGATGCCAGTGCTGCAAGCCAGGGGTTTAACCTGCTGTGCCACAGCACTGCCTCCCCCCCTTTTTTAAGAAAAAATATTTACTTACTCATTTGAAAGAAAGAGTTACACACAGAGAGAGAGAGATCATCCATTCTGTAATTCACTCCCCAAACGGCTGCAATGGCCCAGGCTAAGCCAGGCTGAAGCCAGAAGCCTGAAACTCCATTTGGGTCTCCCACATGGGTGCAGGAGCCCAAGTATTTGCACCATCTTCTGCTGCTTTCCCAGGTGCATTAGTAGGGAGCTGGATTGGAATTGGAGCAGCCTGATACCTATATAGGATGCCGGAGTCACAGTCAGCAGCTTAACCTGCTATACCACAATGCCATCCCCCAAGGCCGAAGAATTCTTACAGCAAAATGTCTAGCAGGATTAACACCAAATTGTTAATTTTCTTTGTCCCTGGAAATTGGAAAGGGCAACTTTATATACATCTGAATCTTATGACTACATTTCCCTTTATTCTTTTTGTATTTTGTTATTGAATTGCTTTTTTTGCATTTATTATATGAAACAATTTTAGAAAATTAGGCTTCCTTTAATTTTCTAGAAATATAATGATTGTCTTGTTGCTTTAAATAAAAATATAGTGAAGACTCAGTAAATATTCACCCAATAAACATTTGTTGAGTGTCTACTTTATACAGCATCACAGGATAACTGTTTTCTACCTCCAAAGTAGAATCACAGTTTAGCCAGATGGCCAACATACACTTATAATTGTAGGATAAAATGATGCATGTTAGAATAGAAATGAGCAGTATTTTAACACAAAAGTGGAAATATTTCAGTTTGTTAAGAAACTTTTATAAAGGGAGAGGAACTTCAAAGTTAAGAGAACTTAATAGATAGAAATTGTTGGAAGGCAAGAACCCTGAACTTATGAATGAGATCAGACGAGATTGGTGTGTTCAGGGTGGTATGGCCATAGACAAAGCCCTGAACTTGGAACCAAAAGTCTTGAATTTAGGTACTACTTCTGCCATCTATTTATCTGGGAAACATCTAAACTTCATAAAACCTTACAGAATTATAGTGAAGCTTAGTTATAATAATGGATGAATATTATTAAAAGCCTACAAGTGATATTAATGAATCTTTTTCCCCCTAGATGTCGCTAATGATGACCATTATCAATTTGGCTCAGAATTTTGTGGGTAGCAATAACCTGAACCTCTTGCAGCCCATTGGTCAGTTTGGTACCAGGCTGCATGGTGGCAAGGATTCTGCTAGTCCTCGATACATCTTCACCATGCTTAGGTGGGTATACTTTCAAACTTCTAGTAGATTTCTATTTCTAGTTTTGAAGCAATATGAGGCTAAAATTAAAAAATCAATTAGAAAATACTGTTATCTAGTGAATAGAGAGGCTAGGGGTGCTATTATAAATATTTTATAATGCACAGGATAGCCTCACAAAGAGTTCTCCAGCTGGAGCAGGTGTTGTGCTGCAGCAGTTAAGTCACTGCCTGGGACATTCACATCCCATGTCAGAGTACCTAGAATCAAGTCCCACCTCTCCTTCCAATCCAGCTTCCTGCTAATGTACACCCTGGGTGGCAGCAGGTAATGGCTCAAGTATGTGGGTCACTGCCACCATATGGAAGACCTGGATGGAATTCCTGGCTCCTGGCTTGGCCTGGCCCAGCTGTGCCTGTTGTGGCCATTTGAAAAATGAAACAATAGATGAAAGTTCTCTTTCTATCTCTCTCACTCTGTCTCTGTTGCTCCACCTTTCCAATAAACAAAAATAAAGAATTATCCAGCTCAAAATGTCAATATTACAAGGATCATAAAACTCTGGTATAGAGTTTGGGTCAGAATCAAAATGACCTTGAAATTTACTTCCTTTATAAGTCTGTGGAAAGTATAGTATGAATAGGTAGTTTTTAGCTCTCACTCAACATTTTGGTGGCATTCAACATAGTTAATCACTCCCATCTTAAAACTCTTCTTTATTTGGTCTCTATGGCAATAGATAATTCTTCTCTTCCTTATTAGCCTTCCTTACTGGGTCTGTCTTGTCTTCCCAACCTCTAGATATTGCCCTGCCCTAAGGCTCCGTCATCAGATCTCTTTTCACTGTCTATACTCACTTCTCAAATGATTGCCCATCCAGTCTCATATATTCAAATCTGTGTCCTGAACTATAAACTGTTGTATTTGTAACTTTGATTCTTTCTCCCAACACTTGCATCTAATTTATCAGCAAACTCCATAGTATCTGCACTGAAATGTGTAATTTAACCTGTCAGTCTTTCTTACAGCAACTTATTTAAAAAAAAAAAAAAAAAAGCCACTATAGTTCAGAGCCTTTCAACTATTCACAGTAAAATCTAAATATTATTTAGCTAATTAGACTTGAGATCTGTGCCCCAATTCCCCATATGTATTTTTTTTTATCTTATAGTTGATCTTTTTTTTAAATATGCTTTTAAAGATTTTACTTATTGGGGCCGATGCTGTAGCGCAGTGGATTAAAACCCTGGCCTGAAGCGCTGGCATCCCATATGGTGCCAGTTCTAGTCCCAGCTTCTCCTCTTCCGATCCAGCCCTCTGCTATGGCCTGGGAAACCAATAGAAGATGACCCAAGTCCTTGGGCCCCTGCCACCCGTGTGGGAGACCTGGAGGAAGCTCCTGGCTCCTGGCTTCAGATCAGCGCAGCTCTGGCTATTGTGGCCCTCTGGGGAATAAATAAAATAAATTTAAAAATATAGATTTTATTTATATGAAAGGCAGAGTTAGAGAGAGAGATCTTCCATCTGTTGGTTCATTCCCCAAATGGCCACAGTGGTGATGGCTAGGCCAGGCCAAACAAAGCCAAGAGCCAGGAACTTCATCCAAGTCTCCCATATGGGTCACAGGAGCCCATGCTCTTGGCCATCTTCCTCTGTTTTCTCAGACACATTGGCAAGGAACTGGATTGGAAGTAGAGCAGCCAGGATTCAAGCCTGCATTCATATGGGATGCTGGCATAGCAGGCAGCAGCTTAACCCGCTACGCGACACGGACCCCTCCCCATATCTTCTGATCCTTTCTCATACCATCTCTAGTTCAAGGATACTAGCCTCTGCCTGTCCTCAAACATGCCACACACATGCCTTCTTCAAGGCCTTTTACTTAACTGTCTCTGCCTACAGCACCTTCCCCAGATACCCACCTGGCTCAGCTCACTTTCAGTTTCTTCTCTATGTTCAAATGGTATCCTATCAGAAAGCGTTTACCTTCCCTGAGTACTCCTTTAATCGTACTTTCTACTTCATTTTTTTCGCCTGGCAGTTCCACACCACCTGACAAAATGTGTGTTCATTTTCTCTCTCCCTGTACTGGAATGTGAGCTCCTTGCGAGCTGAGACTTTGAGTCCCAATACTTGGCATATAGAAATTATTCAGTAAATCCTGTTAAATGAATATTAGCAAGCAGAGTCAAGGTAAAATAAGTATGAGATAACGTGTCCTTTCCATGAAAGTGTCACAGCCAGTGTATTTTTTTTTTTTTTTTTTTTTGACAGAGTTAGAGAGAGGGGTCTTCCTTCACAGCCAGTGTCTTGTAATATAACAGTTTTTGTTTTCTTTAGCCCTTTGGCTCGGCTATTATTTCCACCAAAAGATGATCACACGTTAAGATTCTTATATGATGACAACCAACGAGTTGAGCCTGAATGGTACATTCCTATTATACCCATGGTGCTGATAAATGGTGCTGAAGGAATTGGTACTGGGTGGTCCTGCAAAATCCCCAACTTTGATATTCGTGAAGTTGTGAATAACATCAGACGTTTGATGGATGGAGAAGAACCATTGCCGATGGTAAGTATTCTGTGTTGTAAGGAGCCTTAGTTTTCCTCGGGCTTCAATTGTGTAGACTATCTGATTAAAGAGGAGGAAAGTAGAATTTGCTTCATACCTTACACTTTTATTGTTCACTGTTGTGATTTCTGTCTTTGGTATCATATTTAGAAAACATGTTATTTTTTAAAATGCCATTTTAGCTTCCAAGTTACAAGAACTTCAAGGGTACTATTGAAGAGCTGGCTCCAAATCAGTATGTTATTAATGGTGAAGTAGCTATTCTTAATTCCACAACCATTGAAATCTCGGAGCTTCCCGTCAGAACGTGGACCCAGGTGAGTAATGATTTGGATTTTGGTTTTAGTTTTGAGAACAGAAGAAACACTTTTTGTCCTGTTACTGTTGACTATTCAGGAGCCTATGTTTTAGAAACTTACAGAAGGCTTAATTATTTCTTTAGACATATAAAGAACAAGTTCTAGAACCCATGTTGAATGGCACCGAGAAGACACCCCCTCTCATAACAGACTACAGGGAATACCACACAGATACCACTGTGAAGTTTGTTGTGAAAATGACTGAAGAAAAACTGGCAGAGGCAGAAAGAGTTGGGTTACACAAAGTCTTCAAACTCCAAACCAGTCTCACCTGCAACTCTATGGTATGTTTTGTGAGAGATATATAGTTCAATTTATACTGAAGACTAATGTCAATTTTAAAAGGATATCTTAGGCTACTTCTATATAGTTTATCCAGCTTATTCTTGGCTCTAATCTTGTTTTCCTTTTTCAGGTGCTTTTTGACCATGTAGGCTGTTTAAAGAAATATGACACAGTCTTGGATATTCTAAAAGACTTCTTTGAGCTCCGGCTTAAATATTATGGCTTAAGAAAAGAGTGGCTTCTAGGAATGCTTGGTGCTGAATCTGCTAAACTGAACAATCAGGCTCGTTTTATCTTAGAGAAAATAGATGGCAAAATAATCATTGGTATGTTTTTGGAACAATGACTGCCTGTACTAAAACTGTGGTTATGCTAACTTTCTTTAAATATTTTTGGTGAAAGTAACATTGATAAAGGGAGGACAAAATCCATTTGGTTCACCTGGTTACTTATACAGGCATTTCTTTTAAATACCTGAATAGGTGTTTATAGTTTCAAAGAAAAAAGCTTTTCCTAGATTAAGCATCTTGCGAAATCAAGACTTAGTTGACATTTAGACAGGAAGAGAATAAGGAGCTAGTTTATCTTGTGTAAACTGGGTGATCAAAAGAAGAGATAATGTCTATAGAAAAAAGAAATCAGGAAGGAACTTTACAAATGGCTTACATTATAAGTATATTATGTAACCAAGACTATTAAGAGTCAGGTCTTGAGGTTAGTTTTGTTTGTTTAAAGAAAGTCTAGTGGAGGGCTTGCCTTTTTTTTTTTTTTGGACAGAGTTAGACAGTGAGAGAGAGAGAGAGAGACAAAGACAGAGGTCTTCCTTCCGTTGGTTCACCCTCCAAAAGGCCACTACGGCCAGCGCGCTGCACTGATCCAAAGCCAGGAACCAGGTGCTTCCTCCTGGTCTCCCATGCAGGTGCAGGGCCCAAGCACTTGGGCCATCCTCCACTGCCTTCCCGGGCCACAGCAGAGAGCTGGAACTGGAAGAGGAGCAACCAGTTCAGAATCTGGTGCCCCAACTGGGACTAGAACCCAGGGTGCCGGCACCACAGGCAGAGGATTAGCCAAGTGAGCCGTGGCACTGGCCAGGAAGGGCATTTGACTCTGTGGTGAAGACACCACTTGGGACACTCACAACCCACACTGGAGTACCTGGGTTCAAGTCCTAGCTCCAGCTCTCCATTCTAGCTTCCTGCTGATGTTCACCCTGGGAAGCAGTTGGTGATGGCTCAAGTACTCAGGTGTCTGCTGCCCACATGGGAGATCTAGAATGAGTTTTTTGGCTCCTGGCTTCAGTGTGGCCCAGCCCTGGCTGTTGTGGACATTTAGGAAGGGAACCACTTCATTTCTGCGTCTCTCTGCCTTTCAAATAAATGCAAGCAAATTTAAAAAATTTTAAGGCCTTAAAAAAATTTAGAAGCAACAAAGTCCGGGTTTAAGTGACCAGGAAGAAAACAGTCTCAACAAGCAAGTCTCAAAATATACTAACACAAGTGACTGATCATCACAGGCTAATTTTCTGATGGTACATAAAAATATTTAATAGTTAGATGTTCAGTTTCATGTATAATTAAAGAAATCACACTGGCATTATAGCCCTCTTATTTCACAGATGTTGGTTAAGGCAAGTCTAAAGTGAGTAATATTGAATATGATTTGAAGAAAAAAGTTTATACTCAGTGACTGGAATTCAGGAAATACTAGCAACTGTCCAGTCTTCCTGATAA
Source organism: Lepus europaeus (assembly GCF_033115175.1). Taxonomy (NCBI): domain Eukaryota; kingdom Metazoa; phylum Chordata; class Mammalia; order Lagomorpha; family Leporidae; genus Lepus; species Lepus europaeus. The sequence goes on from NC_084844.1 coordinate 21,923,748, forward strand.
ATGAATATTAGAGTGCCTGAAGTTGTAATCTGTGTCAAGTTAACTAACAAAAGGTGGTACTCCAAAACTCATACTCTAGCTGGTGACTCCCAGTATACCTTCAAGTGTAATAAATCGACTACAGAAGACACTGAAAGAGAAGTATTATAGGAAAAAGGAGCAAATGCATCATGCAGAACCATGGTTAAGAGAAATCAGCATTTGGTTGGGTGGTACTAAAACTTGCCTGGTCAAGTTTTAAAATAAAAACCAAACGGTATAATTGAGATAGAGTCTTATCAGAAATAGAGGTTTCGTTCTCTTCTGAACTTGACCTCATGTGATTTGACTGCCCCCTTGTGGTAATTTCCATTTGCCAATGAATTAGGAAGACTTGTCTATTATATCAGGATGTACAAATATATACAAGACAATATAGCTTAATTTCCAGTTTTACTCTTTTGGCTTAATGTAGTGAAAAAAAAATTTTTTTAAGATTTATTTATTTGAGATGCAGAGTTACAGACAGAGAGGTCTTCCATCTGCTGGTTCATTCCCCAAATGGCCACAACAGCTAGAGCTGATCTGATCTGATCAGAAGCCAGGAGCCAAGAGCTTCATCTGGGTCTTCCACGTAGGTGGCAGGGACCCAAGCACTTGCGCCATCTTCTACTGCTTTCCCAGGCCATTAGCAGGGAGCTGGATCTGAAGTAGAGCAGCTGAGACTTGAACTGGCATCCATGTGGGATGCTGACACTGCAGGCAGAGGCTTAACCTACTATGCCATGGTGCCAGCCAATGTAGTGAAATCTTGTCTGTTTCCTAAAATATTGCTGAAAACCATTATCTGCTGTTGTCATGGAAAAAATTTTTTTTCATTATCTTTGTTTATCGTTTAATAGAAAATAAGCCTAAGAAAGAATTAATTAAAGTTCTGATTCAGAGAGGATATGATTCGGATCCTGTGAAGGCCTGGAAAGAAGCCCAGCAAAAGGTACTTTCTCGCTTAGCACTTGGTTTCATATATCATTAAAGATTATGTATAATGTTTATGTTTTACCTTTCCTATTAAACCTACCTTTTGACTCATACTTTAGGTCCCAGATGAAGAAGAAAATGAAGAGAGTGACACTGAAAAGGAAACTGAAAAAAGTGACTCTGTAACAGATTCTGGGCCAACCTTCAACTACCTGCTTGATATGCCCCTTTGGTATCTAACCAAGGAAAAGAAAGATGAGCTATGCAGACAAAGAAATGAAAAAGTAAGTTGTTGATAGGACATGGATGTTGCATGTTACTTAATTTTGCTCTAATATTAAGAATAAAACTTGTGTGCTACATGAAAATCTAGTTTTGTACACATATATTAACTCAATTTCCTGATTATTTATGAAGGAGCAAGAGCTGGAAACATTAAAGAGAAAGGGCCCATCGGATTTGTGGAAAGAAGACCTGGCTGCTTTTATTGAAGAACTGGAGGTATGTGGTTTATAATGCCCATGTTAAAATGTTTATTAATGAAATAATGTATTCCAATAATATACTTCCTTAACAAGAAATTACAGAGTTAGCAATAGAAAGAATATAAAGGATATAAGGATACATTCGAAAATAATATATAAGAGTGCAAATTATTAAATAAAGTAAATGTGCTGGGAACCCGGTTTTTAGACAGAGAGAGGAAAGGACAGAAGTTGGTTTTTGATAAAGGGAAGGATCTGCTACAGCTATGAAGAGCAAGAGAGCAGGAATGTGGAGACAAGCTGTGGTCTCCTGGTCAGCGTGAGAGACAAAGCCGATTTGTCTTTAGGGCTCACCAGTCAGACAGCTTCACATGATCCTTTGCTACAGTTTTATAAACTTCATGCAAGTGTTTATTAGTAAGCTTTAGAATAAATAACCAAATCATTGTAGTCAATGGATTGGATAAGTGCATATTATTGATATCACAGCCTTTCTTATATTTGCATTTACAGATACATGTATATGTTTTATCTTTAACTCAGTTTCCCCCTTTTACCCTCAGAAAGGTTGAGTCACAGAATCAGGAATAAAATCCAATCTGTCCCTATGCTTTTCAAAGTGACCATTAATCATATCTTTACTACTGTGGTATGGGTTTTTTGGTATAGAGTGTCCCTGTTCTCTGGTTCATTTCCCAAATGCCTACAAAGGCTAGGGTTGGGCCAGGCTGGAGCCAAGAACTGGAAGCACAGTCCAGTTCTCCCACACAGGTGGCAGGGACCCAACTAGCTGAGCCATCAGCAGGCCTTCCTGCATTAGCAGCAAGCTGCAGTCAGGAACCAAACCTAGGCGTGCGTAGTGTGGGGCGTGGGCTCTTTACCACTGGGCTAAATGCCTGCTTCTTATCTCCACTGTGCTTGATGTTATTCTTAGTTATTAAACAGATGACCACAAATTTATCTTAAGATATAACAAATTGAAATCAGTATAACCTGATACCTTTTAGATAATTATGGTGTCTTAGCTTATAATCTTACTTACTTGTATCCCTTTGGTAGGCTGTTGAAGCCAAGGAAAAACAAGATGAGCAAGTAGGACTTCCTGGGAAAGGGGGGAAAGCAAAAGGGAAAAAAACACAAATGGCTGAAGTTTTGCCTTCTCCACGGGGAAAAAGAGTCATTCCTCGAGTGACCACAGAGATGAAAGCAGAAGCAGAAAAGAAAATCAAAAGGAAAATCAAGGTAAACTCTTGAATGTTAAATATAAACTAAGTATATTTTTGCTTAAAGTTGAACAAATTATATTATTAAAGTTCTAATCCCATCGTTTAGAATTTACTATATATCTAACCATAACTTTCTTATTGTGCCTGGTTGTTGTTTATAAGAACCAACTGTGTGTGTGAGTGTGTGTGTTTAATTTGTTTATTTATTTATTTGAGAGTCAGAGTTACACAGAGAGAAAAGGAGAGGCAGAGAGAGAGAGAGGTCTTCCATCCGCAGGTTCACACCCAGTTGGCTTCAACGGCTGGAGCTGCGTCGATCCAAAGCCAGGAGCCAGGATCTTCTTCCAGGTCTCCCACATGGGTGCAGGGGCCCAAGCACTTGGGCCACCCTCTGCTGCTTTCCCAGGCCATAGCAGAGAGCTGGATCAGAAGTGGAGCAGCTGGACTCAAACCAGCACCCATATGGAATGCCAGCACTGCAGTGGTGGCTTTACCCAACAAACCACAGCACTGGCCCCCCAGCTGTTTTTGTTTTTTGTTGTTTTTTTTTTTTAAAGATTGATTTGTTTTTTTGAAAGGCAAAGTTACAGAGAGAAAGAGAGAGATATTCCATCTGTTGGTTCACTCCCCAAATGGCCATAAGTCAAGAGCCTGGAACTCCATCCAGGTCTCCCACATGTGGCAGGGACTGAATACTTGGGCTACCTTCCACTGCTTTCCCAGGCACATTACCTGGGAGCTGGATTGGAAGCAGTTCACATGGCATACCAGCATCCCAAGTAAGCAGTTTAACCCCTTGCACCACAACACTGGTCCCCTGTATTTTATTTTATTTTATTTTTAATTTATTTGAAAGATAAGGAGAGACAGAGACAGAGATCTTCCATCCATTGGTTCACTCCCCAAATGCCCACAATGGCTGGGGCCAAGCCAGAAGTCGGGAGTCCAGAACTCAAGTCTCCCACATGGGTGGACAGGAACCCAACTACTTGAGCCATCACCTGCTACCTCCCAAGGTACACATTAATTAGCAGGAAGCTGGATCAAAAGTGGAGGAGCTAGGACTCAAACCAGGCACTCCCAATATGCAATCAAGGTGTCCCAAGCAGCATCTTAGATAAAACACTGCCCCATGCGTGCTTTTATTTTCATGTTTAAGAATCTTGAAAAACTCATACCTATACATTTATTCAGAGCTTTAACCAAAACCCAAGGTAAACAACAGCCTTTGGTCATATAAAGTAGCTCCAAAAACTAGAAAATGGAATTTAAAATATTGCAAATCAGGGGCCAGCACTGTGACATAGCAGGTAAAGCCACTGCCTGCAGTGCTGGCATCCACTTCTTTCTTTCTTTTTTTTTTTTTTTTTTTTGACAGGCAGAATGGATAGTGAGAGAGAGAGAGACAGAGAGAAAGGTCTTCCTTTTTGCCGTTGGTTCACCCTCCAATGGCCGCTGCGGCTGGCACATCTTGCTGATCGGAAGCCAGGAGCCAGGTGCTTCTCCTGGTCTCCCATGGCGTCCACTTCTGATCCAGCTTCCTGCTATGGCCTGGAAAAGCAGTAGAAGATGGCCCAAGTCTTTGGGCCACTGCACCCATGTGGGAGAAACAGAAGAAGCTCCTAGCTCCTGGGTTCAGATCGGCACAGCTCCAACCATTATGGCCATTTGGGGAGTGAACCAGCAGATGGCAAAGCTCTCTCCCTCTTTCTCTCTCTCTCTCTGCCTCTGCCTCTCTGTAACTCTGCCTTTCAAAAAATAAAAATAAAATCTTTTTTAAAAAAATTGCAAAATTTCCATGGACCTATGTGAAGCTCCTCTGCAAAAAAAAATATATATATATATATAGTATTTTAAATAATAAGGTGACAGAACTTAACTGGTTTTTACTATCTTAGAGTGAAAATACTGAAGGAAGCCCTAAGGAAGATGGTACAGAACTAGAAGACTTAAAACAAAGATTAGAGAAGAAACAGAAAAGAGAACCAGGTATAATAAATAACATTTAAGGAAAATGGTATAAAGTTAAGATTAATTGTGTTTGTTGTCTAGTAAATGCACGTAAATGTTCAAAATTCTTTTGTTGAGTTGAATTAGTAACTTGAAGGAAAGCTATGTCTGACTTATACTTGAATTTTCCTTATATATTGACCTTTGGATTTGATTCATATTAGAAGAGATCATTTTGGAATGAAATAGTTTAACATTGTAATTTGAATTCCTTAGTTGGGAATCTAAGAAAACAATGATATGTCACTTACTGGCCAATTTCAAGATTCTAGTGTATAAATCTTTGAGAATAAAGATTCACATACCAATTTCACCCAGTTTAAGTGTACCATTCAATAGTTTTAGCAGAGCCAAAGAATTCTATAACAACTTATTACCCTAAAAAGAAGCACTGTACCCATTAACAGTACTCCCAAAACACCCTCTCCCACTAAGCAACCATTAAAAAAATCTGACTCTAGATATATCTATTCTAGATGTTTTCTAGAAACAACATCAGATGATACGTGGTCTTTTGTGATGACTTCACTCAGTTAACAAGTTTACAAGGGTCATCCATGTGTTATCATATATCAGTTTTTTTGTTTAGTTTTGTTTTTTAAGGTACAGAGAGAGTGCTCCCATTCACTAGTTGACTCCATCACTACGCAGGGCTGCTGTTAGGAGCTGAGAACTCAGTCTCCCACTAGGTGACAAGAAGTACCTATCGCCACTGCCTCCCTGGGTCCACAGTGGCCAAAAGCCTACCATTCTTTCTTTTTTGATTGCCAAATAGTATCTGGCAAACATTTGGGACTAGAGGTATTTCATATTCCAGAGTTTTTCATATTTTGGAATATTTGCAGGCTTAAGTATCTATTATCTGAAGTGCTCTAAAACCTAATTTTTTTAGGTTTTTTTCTACTTTTTTAATCAATTTTTTACTTTTTTTCTTTTTTTATTAGAAGTGTATGTGTTTGTGTTTTAAAGATTTATTTATTTGTTGGAAAGGCAGACTTACAGAGAGGCAGAAGTGGAGAGAGAGAGGTCTTCCATCCGATGGTTCACTCCCCAGATGGCCAAACAGCCAGAACTGCACCAATCCGGAGCCAGGAGCTTTTTCCAGGTCTCCCATGCGGGTGCAGGGGCCCAAGACTTGGGCCATCTTCCACTGCTTTCCCAGGCCATAGCAGAGAGCTTGAACCAGTGCCCATATGGGATGCCAGCACTGCAGGTAGCAGCCCTACCCGCTATGCCACAGCACCAGCCCCTCTTTCCTTCTTTATTTATCTGAGAGACAGTAGGAGAAGCAGACAGATAAATAGAGCTGCATCTACTGGTTGACTACCCAAATGCCTGCAAGGGCCAGGACCAAAGCCAGGAGCCAGAAATTCAAAGGCCTCCCATGTGCCTGGCAGAGTTTACGTGAACCATCACCACTGCCTCTCAGGCTACAATGACTGGCAGGAAGCTAGAGTCAGGAGTTGCAGCTGGGATTAGGACCCATATATTCTGTTACAGTATGTGGGCAATTTTTTAAAAAAGATTTATTTATTTGAAAGACAGGGTGTCAGAAAGAGGCAGAGACAGAAAGATCTTCCATCTGTTATTTGTTGGTTCACTTCCCAAATGGCTGTGGCTGAGCCAAGCCAAAGCCAAGATCCAAGGACTCCATCCAGGTCTCCCATGAGGGCACAGGGGTCCAAATACAGGCCATCCTCCACTGCTTTCCCAGGCATGTTAGCAGGAAGCTGGATCAGAAGCAGAACAGCTGGGACCCCAACATGGGATCCAGCGCTGGAGGTGGCAGCTTAATCCACTGTGCCATGATGCTGCTCCCTAAATTTCAAATTTGTAGATTAGAGGTCATCAGCATTAATTACTTATCTGTCCATCAGTTAATGGGTATTTGGGTTGCTTCTACTTTTCTGGCTACTGTGAGTAATGATACTTTGAATATTCATATACAGGTTTGTGTGTAATTTCTGTTTTCTTTGGGTAGATACGTAGAATTTTTGAATTATGTGATTATTCTGTTTAGACTTTTGAGGAACTGTTGGATGGACGGTTTCCCAAAGCAGCTGTGCCATTTTACACTCCCCCAGCAACATCTGAGTTTTCAGTTCTTCCTGTTCTCACCGACACTTACAGTCGTCTTTCTCTTTGATCCTAGTCATTCTAGTGGGTGTAAAGTATGGTTTTGATTTGCATTCCCATAATTGCTGATGGTTTTGAAAATGTTTATTTGCTTATCTTTTTGCAGAAATATTTACTCAGATCCTTTGTTTAATTGGGTTATTTTCTTGTTTTTCTTGTTGAGTTGTAAGAGCTACATTCTAGATACCAGATATGATTTGGAAAAATTTTTTTGTTAAAGTCCGATTTGCCTGTTTTTTTGTTGTTGTTGCTCATGCTTTTGGTGTCATAATCTTTTGCTCCTTAAGGTCTGTGATCCACTATGAATTAGTTTTTTTATATGATATATGGGATTCACATTTATTCTTTTGCATGTGGATATCCATCTAAGTACCACACAAAAAGATTTCTTTATCCATTGAATTATCTTCACCTTTGTCAAAAATGAACTAACTACAAATGTGAAGATTTATTTAGACTCTCAATTCTATTCCATGGATTTATCTGTATATCCTTGAGTATTTGCTTTTGATAGAATTAGCTATCAAATGCCGGCGCCGCGGCTCACTAGGCTAATCCTCCGCCTTGCGGCGCCGGCACACCGGGTTCTAGTCCCGGTTGGGGCACCGATCCTGTCCCGGTTGCCCCTCTTCCAGGCCAGCTCTCTGCTGTGGCCAGGGAGTGCAGTGGAGGATGGCCCAAGTCCTTGGGCCCTGCACCCCATGGGAGACCAGGAGAAGCACCTGGCTCCTGCCATCGGATCAGCGCGGTGCGCAGGCCGCAGCGCACTACCGCGGCGGCCATTGGAGGGTGAACCAACGGCAAAGGAAGACCTTTCTCTCTGTCTCTCTCTCACTGTCCACTCTGCCTGTCAAAAATTAAAAAAAAAAAAAAAAAAAGAATTAGCTATCAAACATATGCTAGATCTATAGACATAAGCAATATCAAAAACCAGATGGAAACATCTTAATATTTTTAAAAAGTAATAAAAGTATTTTGTGCGTACCATTTTCTACAACATTATATACTGGCCTTATAACAGCATACATTTAATTTTAGACCTAGCTGGTATTTAGTATAAATGACCAATGAGTTAAGTACTTTGAGCATTCATTTCCCATCAATATATCAAATAGTGATGAGGCACAAGAAATATAAGAGCATGATATTTACCAACAGGTTTATCAAGAAAGAAAGTTAGGGGCAGGCCTTGTGGTGCAACAGGTTTAACACCCACACATCACATATTGGAATGCCTGGTTCAAGTCCCAGCTACTCTGCACTTCCAAAACAGCTTCCTGCTAATGCAGCTGGAGACAGTAGATGATGGCCCAAGTACTTGGGTTCCTCTGCCCACATGGGAGACATGGATGGACTTCCTGGCTATTGACTTCAGCCTGGCCTAGCCCTAGCTGTTGAGCAGGCATTTGGCATGTAAAACAGCGGATACCAGAGTTTTTCTCTCTCTGTCTGTTATTCTGCCTTTCAAATAAACAAATCTTTTTTTTTTTTTTGACAGGCAGAGTGGATAGTGAGAGAGACAGAGAGAAAGGTCTTCCTTTTTGCCGTTGGTTCACCCTCCAATGGCCGCTGCGGCCGGCGCATCTCGCTGATCCGAAGCCAGGAGCCAGGTGCTTCTCCTGGTCTCCCATGCGGGTGCAGGGCCCAAACACTTGGGCCATCCTCCACTGCACTCCCGGGCCATAGCAGAGAGCTGGCCTGGAAGAGGGGCAACCGGGATAGAATCCGGCGCCCCAACCGGGACTAGAACCCGGTGTGCCAGCGCCGCAAGGAGGAGGATTAGCCTGTTAAACCAGGGCACCAGCCTCAAATAAACAAATCTTAAAGTTAAGCAGTATATACTTGTATGCATGGAATTCCAACTTTTGTACCAAAATAAGCTTATCTTTCCCACACATTTTGAAGTTCCTCATACTAGCCATTGTAGGGATTTAGAGAAAGGTTGAGACCACTGTGGACCCATGTGCATTACAAAGCCTTTATGAAAGAGATAAAACTTGAGTGAGAGTCTTGAAGATTGGTCAGGACTTAAGTATTCCAAATTGAAAGAAGGAAAATGAGCACATAATATACATAGGGAAAAAAACAGTAGGAAATGAATAAACACCAGACAATTGCAGGGAAACAACTAAAAAGACTATTCAACTGGGAAACGTGACACAGATGTATTGAAGGAAAATTCCCTTCTGAGAATATGAAGGAGACTGTAGCAAGCCAGTAAGACTGCCCTTGTTATCTTTGTGGGCCAAGATGAGGGAAATAAAAAGCAAAGGATGAGTGTAAGAGATGTTTGGGGAACAGAATGACCATGACTTAGTAACTTGAAATTTCATACTCAGTTTAAAGGCCCATCAAGGTCTGGTCCTAGGCATTCTTTTCCCTTTGCAGTATCTCCCTTGCTTTGACTTTAGCAATAGCCTCCCACTGGTTCTTCATCTATATTTTTGCCTCTGTATAGTCTCCAAACTACAGCCTGAGAAAACTGTTAAAAATGCAAACCTGGTCATATTGGTTCTCCATTTAACACAAAATCCTCCACCACCACTCTCCCCCAATTTCTGCTTTCTAGTCATGGACTTTAGTTTTCTCAGTGCACTGTTTCCCCAGAGAGTCTTTGTACAAGTTTTCTCTTCCTCCCTTCAGCTAGTCAACTCCTACCTAACATTCAGATCTCAAACATCTTTCTTAAAGAAGCCTTATCCACAATATACCTTACATAAACACATTGTTTATGAGATTAAGTGACCAAGCTTTTCATTTCACAAGAACAGGGACTGTGTCAGTTTCTGTTCACCATTGTATTACCACTGCTCAATAAATATTTGAAGGATCAATGGGTGTTGTATGGAGAAGTGAGTCAAAGAATATATAATAAAGGTGATTAATTTCTATCTCCCCTCTAGGTACCAAGACAAAGAAGCAAACTACACTGCCATTTAAACCAATAAAAAAAGCAAAGAAGAGAAACCCCTGGTCTGATTCAGAATCAGATATGAGCAGTAATGAAAGTAATTTTGATGTCCCTCCAAGAGAAATAGAGCCACGGAGAGCAGCAAGTAAGGAAAACTGAAGAGCATTGCTGGTGTGCTGTGAGATTTGAATGGCCCAGTATATGTCAGGGTGCTTAATCCCAGAAGTTACTATGCCATAAAGTTTTGAAGAACTGAAGCATTTTTTAGGAGACTAAAATGAAGTTAAATATTCAGGATATCTTATCAATCTGTGAACTAAATGTTTCTTTTATTACCCTCTTTGATCTTGATGTATATATGTATATTTTTAACAGCAAAAACCAAATTCACAGTGGATTTGGATTCAGATGATGATTTCTCAGATTTTGATGAAAAAACTCAAGATGACGATTTTGTCCCATCATACGCTAGTCCACCTCAGACCAAAACTTCCCCAAAGTAAGTATCTGATCTAATGTGGATTTCATCATTGTTTTCAATAGTCCATGACAAGTTTTTTGTAGTTTGACACATTTAGAATTGGTTGTCAGGATGTTATGTTTTTTTTATTCTAGACCCACTAAGAAAGAACTGAAGCCACAGAAAAGTGCCATGTCAGGTGTGTATTTAAATGAAAATAGTGAGACTTCTGCTTTACTGAGACAGAATTAGAGACAGACAGAGATCTTCCATTGGCTGGCTTACTCTCCAGATGGCCACAACAGTCAGGACTGGGCCAGGCTGAAGCCAGGAGCTTCTTCCACGTCGCCCATGCGGGTGCAGGGGCCCAATTACTTGAACCATCTTCTGTTGCTTTTCCCAGGCCATGAGCAAGGAGCTGAATCGGAAGTGAAGTAGCTAGGAAGCAAACTGGAACCCATATGGGATGCTGGCATTGCAGGTGGTGGCTTTCTTTACCCAATCTGCCACAACGCCAGCCCCTACACTTGATTTCTTATTAACCATTATATTGAGATTATTCATTACATCTAGTTTTGTGTGTGAGTAAGTTTCCATGTTTACTAGTATGAAAGTAATCATGGTGGGGTGGGTCTTTGTGGCACAGCAGGTTAAGCCATTTGGGACGCGCACATCCCATGTCAGAGTGCTGATTCTGAGGGCATAGAGCATAGGGGCCAGCGCTAGAGATGGGAAAAATGAAATCTGTTCTTACTGATGAAGTATTCAGAAATTAGAACATAGTTGTAGAAGTATTGTTTTAAATATTCTAGAAAAGTCATACAGAATCAGTTTCTTACAGGAATTCATGGCAGGGACAAAGCAATCAATGATTTTCCTTGTGTTGCTTATGTGTACTGTTCTCCATTTGAAGCAGTGGACCTTGAAGCTGGTGATGCTAAGGACGAGGCACCACTTTCTTCAAGCCCTCCTGCTGCTGCTCTCCCAGGTGAAACTGAGACTGTGAACCCAGCCACTAAAAAGAATGTGACCGTGAAGAAGACGGCAGCGAAAAGTAAGTCTAAATCTTCAGCATGAGTTAATAGTGAGGTTGACCACGGCTCTCACAGGCTCAGGTTTTCATCCTCAAAACTGAGACTGATGTTAACCCTGAACCTTTTCCAAACAGAAGCAATTTCTTTTAGCTCTTTATAATCAAAATTACAGTCAAAAGGTTTAAAATCAGCATGTTTCTCAGAATGCCAGGTATTATCCAGTTCATTTCTATGACAGGGTTAGAATTTATAGGCTGTTGCAAATGTTCAGTGTATTGTTTAAAAATTGAATGCTTAATACTGCTTTGATTTTCTTTCTTTTTTTTTTTTTTAAGATTTTATTTATTTTATTTGAGAGGTAGAGTTACAGACAGTGAGAGGGAGAGATAGAGAGAGAGATCTTCCTTCCGTTGGTTCACTCCCCAAATGGCCACAACGGCTAGAGCTGTGCCAATCCGAAGCCAGGAGCCAGGCGCTTCTTCCCAGTCTCCCACATGGGTGCAGGGGCCCCATCATTTGGGCCGTCTTCTACTGCTTTCCCAGACCACGGAAGAGAGCTGGATCGGAAGTGGAGCAGCCGGGACTCAAACCGGCACCCATGTGGGATGTCTGCACCGCAGGCGGAGGATTAACCTACTGCGCCACTGGACCGGCCCCTCTGTTTAGATTTTGTAATGTATCTTCAGCTGTATTGTCTTTTCATATATTAAATGTGCACAGTCATTAGGTTGCTGAAGAAAGTTCATAATGAGAAAAATTCATCTAAGACTGGTACTGATCCAATGCCTTGTTGACCTACAGGTCAGTCTTCCACCTCCACTACTGGTGCCAAAAAAAGGGCTGCACCAAAAGGAACCAAAAAGAATCCAGCCTTGAATTCTGATGTCTCTCAAAAGCCTGAACCTGCCAAAACGAAGACTCAGCGCAAAAGGAAGCCGTCCACTTCTGATGATTCTGATTCTAATTTTGAGAAAATTGTTTCCAAAGCAGTCACAAGCAAGGTGAGTCCTAGTTACTCCTTGTGCTATGCACATTTTAAAACACATGAACTAACCTCTTGCTCTTAATTTGGTGTAGTGATTTTGTTTTGTTTTGTTTTGTTTTGTTTTGTTTTGTTTTTGAGAGACAGAGAGCCCTCATCCTAAGTTCACTCCCCAAATGCCCACAATGGCTGGGGCTGCCCTGGGGCCAAAGTCCAGGTAGCAGGAACCCAATTACTTGAGCCATCACCACTGACTCCCAGGGTCTGTATTAGTGAGAAGCCAGAGTCAGAAACCAGGGTGGGGAATCGAAACCAGGCCCTTCAGGGTGGGACACAGCTACACAGCTGTCTCACCCACTGTGCTAGATGCAAGCTCTAATTTGGTGTATTTTAAGGAAATAAATTTAAATTTCCCAGTCCATTAGTTTTTACTATGCGTAGTTGTAATAAAGTTAAATACACTTATTTAGTCAGTGGGAGGACTGGTTGTCTTTGATCTATTTCTTACTACTTAGTAGAAGGTGGAAAACTCCCTGAATTATAATCTGCCGCTCTATTTTCTACAGTGAAATTATGCTGTCAGGTTTGCATTTCTTTTTCAGAAATCCAAAGGGGAGAATGATGACTTCCTTCTCGACTTAGACTCAAGTGTGGCTCCTCGGGCAAAATCCAGCAGGGCAAAGAAACCTATCAAGTACCTTGAAGAGTCAGATGAAGATGATCTGTTTTAAAATGGGAGGTGATTATTTTAAATGATGGTCTTGGCAAGCCCAAGACTGCTTTTAAAGTTACCCGAAGCTCTGAATTTCCTCCCCAGGTGCTTTAGCTTCTTATCATACTGTCTAGATAGTGACTGTCTCATAGACATTCTTTTCTTCTGTACTTTATCAATGTTTTGAGTTCGTTTTCTTTTGTCTTTAAAGTCTCATTTTAAGTTCTGGACTCTAGAGATAGTTATGTGATCACTTGAACATAAAGTAATTTATTAACCATTCACTAAGCTAAAACTGGAGCATTCTCACTAAAGTGTCACCTGCCTGTCCTGTTTTCAGCAGCTGTGAGATACAGTGTGATTGTTTGTTTTATCTTAGCTTTAGAAGTAATTTTCCATCAAACAGAACTTTATGGTACCCAGACGCTGTTCAGCCTTCTTAGTGCTGAAGTTTTGTTCAGATGATGACAAACTGCTCATATTCTTTGTATCTTGAATATCATCAGAGGTTAAAGAGAAACATCTTAGTCATGTCTGTATAACTTCAACACAGTCAATAGGATGAAGAAAATCAGGCCAGTTGTGTGACTGCCCCAGCTCCTGACTTGTCCCCTTTGGCCGCCTCTGAAAGAACACATTTCTAGGGCGCACTGCATTCCAGAGGAGTACGGCAACAAAGGTCTCGTGTATTACATCGACACCGTGCTCGGCAGAGCGCTGCTACGTCCATGAGGAAATTGCCACGTGTCGACGTGTAAGCCTTTCAGACCTTTTGCACTGTTTCATGTGTGTGACTTGTGTGATGTTATCCATGTTTTTGTAAATATTTACTATGTTTTCCTATTTAGCTTAATTTCAGCAATTTTGTACTTTAATAAATTTTAGCTCTAAACATCACATGGCCCTTTTTTTATTTCAAACACACACTATACCCTTTTTCTTTTTTTATATGTAGATTTTATTTATGTACTTGAAAGGCTCAGTTACTGAGAAACAGAGGTGCAGAGAGACAGAGAGAGAGGTCTTCCATCCACTGGTTCACTCCCCAATGGCCTCAACGATCAGAGCTGTGCTGATCCAAAGCCAGGAGCTTCTTCCGAGTCTCCCATGCAGGTGCAGGGGCCCAAGGAGTTGGGCCATCTTCTACTGCTATCCCAGGCCATAGCAGAGAACTGGACTGGAAGTGGAGCAGCTGAGACTCGAACTGGTGCCCATATGGGATGCTGGCACTATGGGCAGCAGCTTCACCTGCTACGCCACAGCACCAGCCCCTACCCTTTTTCTTATTCTAAAATATAGCCCTCTTCTTAATGTCTCTTTCAGAACTGTCCCAGTCATTCTAACAGAACTGTCAGCCTCCAGCCTTAGTGACAGGTCCAAGAGACATTATGACCTAATTATGGCCAGTAAGGTTTTTCTCTTGAGATTTTTTTTTTTTTTTTAAGTTTTATTTTATTTATTTGAAAGGCAGAGGGGGGGTGGGAGGTCTTCCATCCCTTAGTTCACTCCCCAGATGGCTGCAGCTGCTGAAGCTGCACCAGTCTGGAGCCAGGAGCTTCTTCCGGTCTCCCACGTGGGTGCAGGGGCCCAAGGAATTGGGCCATCTTCTGCTTTTCCAGGCCATAGCAGAGAGCTGGATTGGAAGAGGAGCAGCCGAGACTAGAACCGGCACCCATATGGGATGCTGGCACTACAGGCGGTGGCTTCACCTGCTATACCACAGCACTGGCCCTCTCAGGATTTTATACATAGGTATTAAGTTCTTTTTTTATTTTTATTTTTTTATTTTATTTTTTTATTTTTTGACAGGCAGAGTGGGCAGTGAGAGAGAGACAGAGAGAAAGGTCTTCCTTTTGCCGTTGGTTCACCCTCCAATTGCCGCCGCGGTAGGCACGCTGCGGCTGGCGCACCACGCTGATCCGATGGCAGGAGCCAGGTGCTTCTCCTGGTCTCCCATGGGGTGCAGGGCCCAAGCACTTGGGCCATCCTCCACTGCACTCCCTGGCCACAGCAGAGAGCTGGCCTGGAAGAGGGGCAACCGGGACAGGATCGGTGCCCCGACCGGGACTAGAACCCGGTGTGCCGGCGCCGCAAGGCGGAGGATTAGCCTAGTGAGCCACAGCGCCGGCCAGTATTAAGTTCTTAATCTCCACACTCAATCAGTTAGTAAAATAGTTTTAAATATGGATGTATCTTTTTTAAAATGATTCCCTAGTTAGCAAGTATTTTGATAATCTCGACAGCTCCTTGATGGTATCGGTAAGTTCTAGTGGAGAGAGGCTGGCGCTGCACTGTAGCAGGTTAAGCCTCTGCTCGCAGCACCAGCATCGTAATACTGGAGCGCCAGTTCAAATCCCAGCTGCTGCAATTCCAATTCAGCTTCTGGCTAATGTGCCTGGGAAGGCAGCAGATGATGGCCCAGGTGGGAGACCCAGAAGGAGTTCCTGGCTCCTGGCTTCTACCCAGCCCAACTGTGGCTGTTTGAGTACAATGGTGGATGGAAGATCTCTTTTCAAATAAGTAAATAAATCCAGAAAAAGAAAAGAAAGCGGGCGGCGTTTTCACGGAACTACCGTCAGTGACACCAGTTTGTGTCCCAACTGCTCCACTTCCAGTCCAGCTCACTGCTAAAGGTCTGGGGAAAACAGCAGAAGATGGCTCAAGTGTTTGGGCCCCAGCCACTGGTGTGGGAGACCTGGATGAAGCTCTTGGCTTTGGCCTGGCCCAGCCCTGGCTCAGCCCTGGCCATTGTGGCCATCTGGGAAGTGAACCAGTGGATGCAAGATCTCTTGTCTTTCCCTTTCTCTGTAACTCGACTTTCAAATAAATACATAAATATTTTTAAATAATTTTTCCTCTTTGATTCATGAAAAAAAATTTTTTTTGACAGTGAGAGAGAGAGACAAAGAGAAAGGTCTTCCTTTTCCATTAGTTCACCCCCCAAATGGCTGCAATGGCCGGAGCGCTGCACCAATCTGAAGCCAGGAGCCAGGCGCTTCCTCCTGGTCTCCCATGCGGGTGCATGGGCCCAAGCACTTGGGCCATCCTCCTGCACTCCCAGGCCACAGCAGAGAGCCGGACTGGAAGAGGAGCAACCAGGACAGAATCCGGTGCCCCAACCGAGACTAGAACCCAGGGTTCTAGCGCCACAGGCGGAGGATTAGCCAAGTGAGCCGTGGCGCCAGCCTAATGAAAAATTTTTTTTTAAAAGTTGGGTGGAGGGGCAGGTGCTACAGCGCAGCAGTTAAGCCTCCATCTGCAGTGTCAGCATCCCATATGGGTACCAGTTTGAGTCCCAGCTGCTCGGCTTCCAGTCCAGCTCCCTACTAATGCACCTGAGAAAGCAGTGGAGAATGGCTCCATGTCCTTGGACCCCTGTACCCACAAGGGAGACCTGGAAAGAGCTCTTGGCTTTGGCCTGGCCCAGCCCCAACCATTACAGCTATTTGGGGAGTGACCCAGCAGAAGGAATATCTCTGTCTCTCCTCTCTCTCTAACTCTGCCTTTCAAATAAATAAATCTTGAAAAAAAAAAAAAAGTAGGTTAAGTCACCGCCTGCAGTGCCAACATCCCATACAGACACTGGTTCAAGTCCCGACTGCTCCACTTTCAATCTAGCTCCCTCCTAATGTGCCTGGGACAGCAGCAGAGGATGGCCGGTGTGCTCAGGCCCCTGCATCCATGTGGGAGGTCCAGAAGGAGTTCCAGGCTCCTGGCTTTGGTCTGGCACAGCCCTAGCCATTGGGATCACTTGGGGAGTGAACCAGAGGATGGAAGGTCTATCCCCCTCTTTTTTCTCTGTAACTCTGCTTTTCAAATCAAATAAATCTTTAAAAAAAAAAAAAAAAAAAAGTTGTATTGCGAGGCCAGTTAAGTTGCTGCTTGTGACGCCAACATCCCATAATGGAGCACCAGTTTGGGTCCCAGCTGTTCCACTTCTGATCCAGCTTCCTGCTAATGTGCCTGGGAAGGCAGCAGAGGATGGCCCAAGTGCTGTGCCCCTGTACCCATGTAGGCGACCAAGATGGAGGTCCTGGCCCCTCTCTTCAGCCTGGCCATTTCAGCCATTTGGGGAATAAACCAGCAGATGGAAAATCTCTCCCCCTACCCCGGTACCCCAAATAATAAATCTTTTTTTAAAAAAGTTCACGGGAAGGGACTGGCACTGTGGCATAGCCAGTAAAGCTGCCACCTGCAGTGCCAGTATCCCATGTGGGTGCCAGTTCAAGTCCTGGTTGCTCCACTTCTGATCCAGCTCTCTGCTGTGGCCTGGGAAAGCAGTAGAAGATGGCCCAAGTCCTTGGGCCCCTGCACCCACGTGGGAGGCCAGAAGAAACTGGCTTCAGATCGGCACAGCTCCCACTGTTGCAGCCACCTGGGGAGTGAACCAGCAGATGGAAAACCTTTCTCTCTCTCTCTGCCTCTCTCTAACTCTGCCTTTCAAATAAATAAATCTTTAAAAAAACAAATCCTTGTCAGGGGCTGCCACTGTGATATAGTGTGTTAAGCCTCCGCCTGCAGTGCCGACATCCCATATGGGCACCAGTTCTAGTCCCAGCTGCTCCACTTCCCATGCAGCTCCCTGCTAATGTGCCTTGGAGGGCAGCAGATGGCCCAAGTGCTTGGGCCCCTGCACCCACATGGAAGACATGGAAGAAGCTCCTGGCTTTGGCCTGGCTAAGTACTGGCTGTTGCAGCCATTTGGGGAGTGAGCCAGCACCGTGGTGCACTAGGTTAATCCTCCACCTGCGGTGCCGGCATCCCATATGGGCGCCGGTTCTGTCCCGGTTACTCCTCTTCCAGTCCAGCTCTCTGCTGTGGCCCGGGAAGGCAGTGGAGGATGGCCCAAGTGCTTGGGCCCTGCACCCGCATGGGAGACCAGGAGGAAGCACCTGGCTCCTGGCTTCGGATCAGCACAGTGCCAGCCTTGGCAGCCATTTGGGGAGTGAATCAACGGAAGGAAGACCTTTCTCTCTGTCTCTCTCACTGTCTAACTGCCTGTCAAAAAAAAAAAAAAAAAGTCTGCAACCAGCCAGGAACTCAATCAGGAACTCAATCCAGGTCTCCCATGAGGATGGCAGGAACCCAGCCCCAGAAGCCATCACCTGCTGCCCACTAGGGTTGCATTAACGGGAGCTGGAACCCAGGGAGAAGCCAGGTCTTGAACCTAGGCACACCTGTGGGATGCAGGTGTCCCAAGCAGGTTATTAATCACTGCACCCAATGCCAACCCCACAGTCACCATCACTGTCACAACGGAAGGCATATCCATCACCTGACAAGTTATGTGGCCCCAAACACTGATCTGATTTCCACCACTATAGGTTAGGGCCTCCTACTCTAGAACTTCATATAAGACAAGTGGATTAGTCAGCTCAAGAGTAAATGTTGGGGCCGGCACGGGAGTGTAGGGAGTAAAGCTGCTGGCATCCCATGTGGGTGCCAGTTCTAGTCCCAGCTGCTCCTCTTCTGATCCAGCTCTCTGCTGTGGCCTGGGAAAGCAGTAGGAGATGGCCCAAGTGCTTGGGCCCCTGCACCCACGTGGGAGACCTGGAAGAAGCTCCTGGCTTTGGATCGGCCCAGCACCGGCTGTTGTAGCCAACTGGGGAGTGAACCAGCAGATGGAAGACCTCTCTCTCTCTCTCTCTCTCTCTCTCTCCGTCTCTCTCTGCCTCTCCTTTTCAAATAAATAAATCTTAAAAAAAAAAAAAAAAGTAAATGCTGGCCAACAATAGCAACTACTCTTTTTTTCTAAAGATTTATTTATTATTTACTTGAAAGTCAGAGTTACACAGAGAGAGGAGAGGCAGAGAGAGAGAGAGGTCTTCCATCCGATGGTTCACTCCCCAAATGGCCGCAACGGCCAGAGCTGTGCCAATCCGAAGCCAGGAGCCAGGAGTTTCTTCCGGGTCTCCCACGTGGGTGCAGGGGCCCAAGGTTCTACTGATTTCCTGGACCATAGCAGAGAGCTGGACAGGAAGTGGAGCAGCCGGCTCTCGAAGCAGCGCTCATAAGGGATGATGGTGCTTCAGGCCAGGGCGTTAACCCACTGCGCCACAGCACCGGCCCCAGGAGAAGCGCCTGGCTCCTGCCATCGGATCAGCGCGGTGCGCCGGCCGCAGCGCGCCTACCGCGGCGGCCATTGGAGGGTGAACCAACGGCAAAAGGAAGACCTTTCTCTCTGTCTCTCTCTCTCACTGTCCACTCTGCCTGTCAAAAATAAAAAAAAAAAAAAAAGAAGAAGCTTGGCCGGCACTACGGCTCACTAGGCTAATCCTCCACCTGCGGCGCCGGCACCCAGGGTTCTAGTCCCTGTTGGGGTGCCAGATTCTGTCCCAGTTGCTCCTCTTCCAGGCCAGCTCTCTGCTGTGGCCCGGGAGTGCAGTGGAGGATGGCCCAAGTGCTTGGGCCCTGCACCCGCATGGAAGACCAGGAGGAAGCACCTGGCTCCTGGCTTCAAACTGGCACAGCACTCCGGCCGTAGCAGCCATTTGGGGGGTGAACTAACGGAAGGAAGACCTTTCTCTCTCTCTCTCTCTCATTGTCTAACTCTGCCTGTTAAAAATAAATAAAGCTTTATTTCTTTGAAAGGGCAGAGAGACAGAGAAGTGAGAGAGAAGAGAGAGATCTTCCATCCACTGATTTGTGGGTTTGCTGTGCCTGGCTGGGAGACTGCCTGCCCTGCCCTTGCAGGAGGCTGAGGGGGCGGGGCACACCATGCCTCCCGGGGAGGACCCTGTGACCTGACTGCTGGCAGGCGGTGGGAGCCCAGGCACATGTCCCTCACCTCCACTTCCCTGAAGGGCCTTGTAACTGCCAACCAGGCAAACAGCTCCCAGGTGTGGCCCAGGCCCATAGGGACCACCTGGGAGGCTACGTGACCCTCAAGCTGATTGGAGAAGCACAGCGGCGCCAATATCGGCTTCATCCTATAGAATTAGCGTTGCCCTGAGTTAGCTTCGCCCCCCTCTGCCTGCTGTGTAAAAGGTGTACTTGGTTGTCAATAAACGGACATGTTCACCGAAACTTGTCTCCGGTGCCTCTTGTTGAACACCGGCGCCCCACCATCCCGGCAGTGCGTGGGCTGGCAGGACCAGTCCACACTAATTCAGTCCCAAATGTCCCCAGCAGGCAGCCCTGGGCCAAGAACACCGTAGGAACCCAGAACACCGTATGAGTCTCCCACGTGGGTGGCAGGGACCCAAGTACTTGGGTACATTAGCAGAGAGCTGGACCGGAAGTGGAAGCAAGGGAACGGAAACTTATACAATTGCTTTAATAAATTCCTTCCAGGCACACTAGCAGGGAGCTGGATCGCAGGCAAAGCCAGCGCTGCAGGTGGAGGCTTAACCGCGATGGGTGCTTTTATTTAAGTTGAAGGCAAAGTGACCCTGAGAAACAGCGAGCAGGACCTTCCGTTCACTGGTTCACTCCCCAGATGCCCCAAAAGCTGGGGCAGAGCCAGACGAAAGCCACGAGCCGGAACTCCATGCAGATCTCCCATGGGAGCAGCAAGGACCCGAGCGCTTGAGCCATCCCCCGCCGCCTCCCAGGGCGCCATCGCCCAGGAAGCGGCATCAGAGGCAGAGCGGAGCTGCAACTCCAGCGCTCCACGGTGGGCTGCGGCCGGCCCAGGAAGCATCTTACCCCTACTCCAGGCAGGCGAGAAGGAAGCCCAGCCTAAAGGAACGATTCTCGCCGCCCCCAGAACTGTTGTGAGAAGGAGTTGCTACGGTGCGCCAGCAAGTGATGGAGCTGACCTTGTCCACTTCCGCCCTGTGTGGTCCTTGCAGAAAGATGCTGGGAGCGCGGGGCCCTCAGAGTAGTCTCAGTACTGCCCCCAAGCGGTCAGATTCGCCAACAACAGCCAGGGCAGGGCCAGGCCAAAGCCAGGAGCCAGGAGCTCCGTCCGGGCCTCCCACACGGGTGGCGGGGGCCCAAGCACGTGGCCATCCTCCGCTGCCTCCCCAGGTGCGTTAGCAGGGAGCTGGGTGGGAAGCAGAGGCGGAGCCTCAACCGGGCACCCCCGTATGGGAGCAGGCTGCCCACGCGGTGGCTGACCCCCGCACCACAGCGCTGCTGGGAGAGACTGCACACCGAGACCCTTCCCTCTCCTCCCTCCACCCCACAGCAGCCCTCGCACCTGTCACTCAAGCCGGGCTCTCAAGGACGCGAAGGGAGGGGCTCCGGGTTGCTCAGAGGGGGCCACTGCAGGGCCCGGCCACCTTCAGGCGGAGTTACTGTCCTGGGACCCCGGCTGCCACAGGCACAACCGAAAAACGGGTGAAATGGCGCAAAGAGACCGGTGGGGGCCTCTCCTTGGAGGTAATGAAGACCCCCCACGCCCCAGCCTCGCTGCCCAAGGACGGGACCTCACGGGGTGCAGAAGGCGCTGGTTTCGAAGGGCTTGGGGACAAGAGGAGGAGGCAGCCTGGGGCCGCCTCCCCATTCCTGAGAGGAGGTGCGCAGGGGCGGCTGGGGGGCAGGGGCGGCGGGGCCTGGCCAACCCCTGAGACCCGGAGGGCTCTGTGGTCCCCTCCTGGACGCGAGGACGCCCATCATGAGGACCACGCTTCCCAGCGTCCCTTGCCGGTGGGCGTGGCCAAGGCGGCTGGCCAATGACGTGTGAGCAGGCTGGTCACGTGGCCGTCCGGCTCCCGACAGCAGCCCTCCGCGTGAGAGAAGCGAGGCAAGCGGCTGTCTGGTGTTTCTGTGGCTGCGGCCGAGCCCAAGGCGCCCACATTGTCATGGAGCCCGAGGCGGCGCTGGGCTGACACGGCTCCTTAGTGTAGAGCCCGCGGTTCTGTTCTAGCGCCGGGCTGAGGCCTAGGGTGGGCGATCCGGCGACCTCGAGGTCCTGGGTCCAGAGTTTCTAGGCGTCGGGGGGAGACTCGGAAGGGTCAGAGGTCGTGCGGCCAGCCCGGGGCAGGGGGCGCAGAAGGCCAGAGAGCCCGCGACGGGCCACCCTCGCCCCTGCCCTCCCCTGGCCTGCCTCCAGCGTCCCCGCGTGGTGCTGCGCGAAGGCTCCAAGCCCTGGCCCGGGGGACGCGTCTGGGGCAGGCAGGGCGGCCTCGGAGCCAGCCTGTCTTACAGCAGGGCCAAGAATGGGGTCGCGTGCACCGGCTCTGGGCAGCATCAGCGACACCTTCCGAGCCGGGTGGCGCTATCTGGGAAGGGGAACGGGCCCCAGAGATTGTAGAGTCTCCTGTGTCTGGCCTGGTGGCAGCGGGCTGGGAACCGCCCAGGGTGACCATCGGCTGTCCGCCCCAGCCCACACCTCAGTCCCCTTCCCTCCCCATCCCCCCCCCCACCCAAAGCCAGACAAGGGTTGGATGGGATTTTTCCAGGCTGAGCTGGTGGCCTGGCCCGGTGGGGGCCACGGGGGGGAGGGGGATGGGGCGGGGACCATCTGCACAGATGAGGGAGATGAGGTGTGACCCAGAACCCCTGTGGCTGGGGACCAGGGAAGGCAGCCGCTTTGCCACGAGCAGAGATCAGCAGGGCCCCCACCCCACATCCTGTTTTTGGACCGTGGGACCCTCATGTGCTTTTCCCTTTGTAATTTATCCAGGACATATGTCCTACCCCCACCCCCCACCCAGCCCACTCCTCATCCTCATGCTCTCCCAAAAGGGGTTAACTTTGCGTTTTTCCACTCTGGGCCAGGACCCTGAGCCAGGGGGGAAGGGCATGTTTCCCACCCCTTCCTGACAGTGGGGCGGGGCAGGGTGGGGGTCACTAGCAGATGGAAAACAGCGCACGTCCCCGGGGGCCTACAGGGAGAAGAAACTATCAGGAAGTCCTGATGCACCCCCACCCCCAGTGACAACCTCTCACCTCTAGTGCCTGTGCCTGCCCCACGCAAGATCCTAGGCTGTTGGGCCTTGGGACCCTCTGATGGGAAGTCCAGCCAGAACAGGCTTAGTAGGGGCTCCCAGGCATGGGGCAGGATCTGTTCACTGGCTGTGAGATGTGGCAAGTGGCTCAGCCAGTGAACAGCGCCCTCCTGCGGGCCGTGCAGAGGACTGAAGGAGCTAATGGCTGGGCAGGGCTCCACACCACAAGGGGGCTGGCCCAGCAGGTGCACAGGTGCGGAAGTGAGTTGTGTGAGCGTTTGGCAGACTCCTTAGGAAGGCGGAGGGGACAAGCTAAGCATCACAGCCCAGGAGTGTCCCTTCCTGGACACTCAGATCCCCATCAGTGGTCCTGGCTCCTCTCCCACAGCACGGCCTCTCCCGCACCCACAGCAGGAGCAGGGACTCAGTTCAGAGCCTTCTCACTGTTTTCCCGTTAGGAAATAACATGTTCATTGTGATAAGCCCAAGATGTGCTTACTCCAGTCAGAATAACAGAGAGAGGAAGAGGTCTTCCATCCGCTGGTTCACTCCCCAGATGGCCACAACAGCGAGGGCTGGGCCAGGCTGAAGCCAGGAGCTTCTTCCTCCCAGGTCTCCCACATGCATGCAAGGGCCCAAACATTTGGGCCGTCACCTGCCGCCTTCCCAGGTGCATTAACAGGGAGCTGGATTGGAAGCCGAGTAGTAGCCAGGACTCCAACTGGCACAATTAATATGGGATGCTGGTGTCGCAGGTGGCGGCTTAACCTGCTGTGCCACTGCGCCAGACCTGCCAGCCGCTCTTAACACCTTACTGTTGCTGTTTTGTTTTCTTGGTTCTCTGTAACATGGTTGGGACCAAGCGCTAAGATGCAGGGCTAAAAGAAACGCGGGTGTGAGCTGGCCCAGCCTCCTTGGGTCACAAGCCATGAGATCTGGCCCCAGAGAGCAGAATGGTTGTCCAAGGTCAAGTTCTGGCCGAGCTGGAACCAGAGGCTCTTAGATGCTTCCTGCCCCTCAAATGCCAGCTCACCCCCACCGCAGCATGGATGCCCACCCTCCAAAGGGCCCGTCACTTGCAGCCGAGCTAGGCTTCCTGGTCCCGGGGTCTGCTGGGGGAAGTGCCCCCCTGTGCCCCCTTGTTCCCCAAATAAAGCATGTGGTCTGGGTACTCCTCCATTTCCAGAGGGAAACAGCTATAGGATGGGGTGGGAGGGGGGATGGAAAGAGAGAGTTGGCAGAGCCCATCAAGAGGCGTGGCCCTGGATCTGTTCCCAAGGGTAGCGCCGTCCACCAGGGCCACCCTGTCCCTTTAAGAGAAGGGGGAGAGCTAGCCCCTCTCAGCCATCCCATCCTGTCATCCACCCCGGCCAAACCCAAAAGGGAAAATGAAAGAGGGACCGGGAGCAACAGGTCCCAGCTGGCTCCCGAGGCCCCTGGCTCAACGCTGAGGTCTTGGCTGCAGCCCCAAGGTGAGAGGGGTCCAGTGAGGGGCTGGGGGCCGCTGGGAGCCCGGGACAGTGTGTGTGGGGGGGGGCCTGGGGGCTGGAAGCAGAGGGTCCTTGGGTGGAGGTGGGAGAGGGCCAGGCCGTGATCCCTCCACTGGGGCAGGAGTGACAGCAGACACCTGGGCCAAAGGCCCTGTGAGAGCTGTGGAGGAGGGGGGCCCATTCTGTGTCAGTCCCCCACCCTCAGGGGAGCTCCGTGCGGGCAGAAGGCGCTGAGGAAGGCAGGCTGCCACTGCTCCTCCCTCCCCCCTCCCTGGGGTCCGGAGGCCTGGGCGGGAGGCGCTGGCTGGTGACTCCTACCCCCTGTGAGCACCCAGCACCTTAAGGGCCCTGCTGGCTGTCTGCTTCCCCGGTGCCAGTCATGGCGGCCCACTGTTCCCTGGAGGACCACAGGGTCCCAGAAGCAGGCCAGGGTGTGTGACTGACGCCAGGGTGGGGCTCCTCCCCAGGCCCCAAAGAGGAGGGACCCCCTTAGTGGAGAGTCACCCACTACACGCAGACCGTAGCCGACCCCCAGCTCCTGGGGTCGCTCAGTGCCTGCCCTACCCACCCCCCCTCTTTCGCCCTAGAGATTGAGAAGGTCAAGTCGCCCCCAGAGGACGCGGGGCCCCTGATTGCGCCTTCCAGCCCGCTGTGTCCCCAGCGCCATGGGCGAGTGGGCGTTTCTGGGGTCGCTGCTGGACGCTGTGCAGCTGCAGTCGCCGCTCGTGGGCCGCCTCTGGCTGGTGGTCATGCTCATCTTCCGCATCTTGGTGCTGGCCACGGTGGGCGGCGCCGTGTTCGAGGACGAGCAGGAGCAGTTCGTGTGCAACACGCTGCAGCCGGGCTGCCGCCAAACCTGCTACGACCGCGCCTTCCCCGTCTCGCACTACCGCTTCTGGCTCTTCCACATCCTGCTGCTCTCCGCGCCGCCCGTGCTGTTCGTCATCTACTCCATGCACCAGGCCGGCAAGGAGGCGGGCGGCGCGGAGGCGGCGGCGACGGCGGCGGAGGTGGAGACGCCGGCGCGCGGGCCCCGCGCCCCCCGTGCCCGCGCCGCGCACCGCTGCTACCTGCTCAGCGTGGCGCTGCGCCTGCTGGCCGAGCTGGCCTTCCTGGGCGGCCAGGCGCGGCTCTACGGCTTCCGCGTGGCCCCGCACTTCGCGTGCACCGGCCCGCCCTGCCCGCACACGGTCGACTGCTTCGTGAGCCGGCCCACCGAGAAGACCGTCTTCCTGCTCTTCTACTTCGCCGTGGGGCTGCTCTCGGCGCTGCTCAGCGTGGCCGAGCTGGGCCACCTGCTCTCCAAGGGCCGCCCGCGCGCCGGGGAGCGCGACAACCGCTGCAACCGCGCGCACGAGGAGGCGCAGAAGCTGCTCCGGCCGCCGGCCCCGCCGGCCCCGCCGGCCCCGCCGGCCCCGGGCGCCGGCCCGGACCCGTACGCGCCGCCCGCCTATGCGCACCGGGCGCCGGCCAGCGCCGGCGAGGGCGGCAGCGCGCGCAGCAAAGCGTCCCTGGCCACCGTCCGCCAGGACCTGGCCATCTAGCGGCGGGATCCCCGCCTCCTGCGTCCACACCGCTGGAGCACGAAGCGGCTTCCGCGGGGACCCGAGCAGGGCTCTGCCAGAGCAGGCGGCGCGCGGCAGGGGAGCGGCGTGGAGAGCGCGTGGCGGGTGCCGGACGCTGATGCGGGCAGGAAGGGAGGAGGCCGGGCCGAGAGGAAGTGGACAGAAGGAGGGCAGCTGGTGACCTGGCCGTTTTACTGAGGACAAAAACAGCTGTGACACCAGCGTTCCCCGGCGCTGTCCCCTGCAGAGGGGGCGCGGGCTGGGTCTGAGAGTGCACGGCGGGCTGCGGGTGCCGGTGCACGGGTGACCCCTGTGCGAGGTCTCTGCGCATGCGCGTGCACCTGTGTCCCAGCGTGCAGCTCGCACCCGTGCACGTGTATGTTCTCGTGAGCTCCGCGTGTGCACACCTGCACATCCTCGTGAGCTCCGCGGGTGTGCTCTCCGCTAGATCCCGGGCGTGGCCGGGCGCGAGGCCGGCAGCAGCCATCAGCCCTCCCTGGGCGGCAGGGCGTCACCGGAAACGCTCCCCGGCTGAGGGCCCAGCTAGGAAGGGAGGGAGGAGGCGCCCCCCCGCCTGGGTCTCTGCGGTGGAGACAGCTTGGGGCCAGAGGCCAGGGCAGACGGTGGTCTCCTCCGTCTTCAGCCGCCCTGTCCGCCGCTGGCCTCCCAGTCTGTAAACTCATCCCCTCCAGCCTCAGAACCAGGTGCTCCTGGCCCTACGCTCCCCTCCAGCTGCCCCAAGTCCCCTGCCTGTCCCCCCCCACCCCATCTGTTCTCCGCACCTCAGTGGGGGTGCCCAGGACCTCGGCCACTGTGGGACCGCGGGCGGAGCCTCTGGCTGTCTCACCCCAGCTCTGTCCCAGTCCAGATGTCCCCTCCCACTCCTCACCCCGCCCCCCCCCCCCGGGGCGCCCTCAGCCCTCCGGGGAAGGCCAGTCGCTTCCCAGGGTGCTCTGTGTGGGCTGTGAACCACAGGATTGTCCCTAAGAAGCCCCAGGGCTGGGCGTGCCCCGCCTTTGCCGGGAGCTGCCTCTCTCGGGAGCCCTGTCCCGCCCCGGCTCACGCGCCAGCCTACCTTTTGCTCCCACTTGGGAAGAAGCCGAGGCTGCCAGGGCGGGCGTCCCCTGCTCGCTGGATGCCAGGGCACGGCGCCTCCCTGGGGACAGCCCTTCCCCTGCCGCTCGGCCTCACTCCCTCCCCGTCCAGGGCGCATAGTGGGTGCTTAGTAAGTATGTGTTGGGCGAGAAGCTGAAGCTGTTCCCAGGCCCGGGCCATTGGCATCTCCCTGATGCCGGCCACTCTGCCATGCACGCCCAGCTGTCTCCCAGACGCACCCATTCCGCAAGCTGTGTGTCAGCATCGTGGGACAGGAACCGCAGGGGGCGCAGGGGCCATCAAGCTTCCCATGAGCCACATTAAAAACTGAAAACGGGGGCTGGCGCCGTGGCTCAACAGGCTAATCCTCCGCCTTGCGGCGCCGGCACACCAGGTTCTAGTCCCGGTCGGGGCGCTGGATTCTATCCCGGTTGCTCCTCTTCCAGGCCAGCTCTCTGCTGTGGCCCGGGATGGCTGTGGAGGATGGCCCAAGTGCTTGGGCCCTGCACCCGCATGGGAGACCAGGAGAAGCACCTGGCTCCTGGCTTCACATCAGCGAGATGCGCCGGCCACAGTGGCCATTGGAGGGTGAACCAACGGCAAAAAGACCTTTCTGTCTCTCTCTCTATCTACTCTGTCACCAAAAAAAAAAAAAAAAAAAGAAAGAAAGAAAGAAAAGAAAAAAAAGAAAACGGGGATGGTGTCCTGGCTCAGCGGGCTAAGCCGCCACCTGTGACACCAGCATCCCGTGAGCGCTGGTTCGAGCCCCACCTGCTCCACTTCCCATTCAGCTCCTTGCAAATGAGCCTGGGAAGGCAGCAGAAGATGGCCAAGTGCTTGAGCCCCACATGGGAGACCCAGATGGAGTTCCTGGCTCCTGGCCATTGCAGCCATTTGGGGAGTGAATCAGCGAATGGAAGAGCTCTCTCTCTCTCTCTCTCTCTCTCTCTCTCTCTCTGTCTCTCTCTCTCTCTCTCTCCCCCCATGCCCATCTGTAACTCTGCCTTTCAAATAAACAAATCTCTTTTTTTAATTTTAAAGTAAAAAAACAGATTAAATAAATTGCCAAGTATATTTTCTCTAACACGGTATATCCAAAATGTCATCATTTCAGCACTTCAGCATCGGAGAGGACGAAGGTGCTGCTTTCCATTCTTGTGCCCACACCAGCCTTCCAGCTGGTGCCTCTTCCCAGTGACAGTGTCTCGGGTCAGCGCAGCCGCACTCCCAGGGCTCGGCCGCATGGCAGATCTCCGTGTCGGCTGTAGGGGGACAACCCCCGTCCTGCAGGGGCTCACAGGAAGCAGCGAGAGTGCAGGGAGAAAGCAACATTTCCAAGGAGGTGGCACACTAACGGCTGTGGCCAGGGGCTGGCCAGGAAGCTGTCCCAAGAAGAGCCCTTGGGGGAGGAGATGGAAGGTGCAAATAGCCTGAGGTAGAAGTGCACATGGTGGCGTGGTTAGGCCAGTGGAGCCAGTGGTGCTGCGCAGGGAGAGGGACCCAGCACCTCCAGTGCCCTGGATCCCGGGGTCAGTGAGCAGCACCTCCCTCTGCCCAGCTCATCAGTCACCCGGTCCTCCCAGGTCTCACCGCCTAAGCACATCAGCCCCTCGGCCACCTCAGTTCCCACCAGCACTCTCCACTCCCGGCTTTCAAACTGCTCCTCCCTGCTCCTGCCCTCAAGTCCAGGTCCCGAACAGGCTTTGACCTGAGCCCATCCCGGCTTCGCCAGAAAGAAAGCAGTTAAAAGGCAGAGCTGACGACGACTTCTGACCTCTGCACCTCACCTGGCTAACTTTTCCCCTTGGGGTTGCAGCTGGGGGTCACCTCTTCCAGGAAGGCTTCCGAGCTCTGTCCCAAGCCTGGCTAGGACCTCTGTGCCACATTCCCATCGTCTGGGGTCAGTGCCCTCCCCAGACTTCGTTCAGCCCCACGGCTGAGTCAGTCTCCCTGAGCCCTCGTGAGCCCCCTGTGATCAGACTCAACAGCAGTGGTCTCGGCGGGGCGGGGGACCGATATGGACAACTGTCCGAGCTCAGGAGGCGGCGCCATCAGCATCTAACCTGTAGCGGGGGGGATGCTGCTGCCCGGGGGACAGAGCACGCGCACAGGACTCCCTGCCACAGCAGAGAATCTCAAAAACGTCACCAGCAGCAACGTGGAAAAAGCTGCTGGGTGGCGCGGCGGGCAGCAGACTGTGGGGCAGGGAGGGAGACCCAGCCCCAGGTTCCCAGCAGCAAAGGTGCAGCCCGGAGGGCGCCTGGAGGATGTGGCAGCCACAGCCTTGGTTGCCGTAGTGATGGGGTGGGGGTGTTGGCACTCGATGGCAGGACTTCCAAATGCCAACACAGCCTCCGAGGTAAAGGGCTGTCACCCCCATGGGGAGGGCCTTCAGTCGCGCGGGGGTCAGAATGCCTGGCTCTGATATCTGCCTCTGGCTTCCCAAGGATGCAGACCCGGGGAGGCAGGGGCGGGGGCTCAGGTGTTTGGGCCCGGGGCCCTCAGAGGAGACCAGGATGGAGCTCCCAGCCCAGGCCATTGCAGACCTTTGGGGAGCAAACCAGCAGAGGGCAGCTCTGTCTGCCTCTTTGCTTCTTGAATAAATAAAATACAAATCTTTACAAGGCGTCGTCACACGCAGCGGTAGGAGTCTGGACACTGACGTGGTGAACCAGCTCCGGCGTTACCTGAGCCCGCAGCCCGACTGCCGGCGAACACCAGCAATTTTGTTTGGGATTCCTTTCTGTTTGTTTGCATGTTTGTTTTTTAATGCAACAAATGTGCCAGTTTTCATTTTATTTATCTTATTATTTATTTATTTGAAAGGCTTCCTGATCATGCCCCTGGGAGGCAGCAGATGATGGCCCAGGTGCTTGGGCCCCTGCACGCATGTGGGAGACCCAGGTGGAGTTCCTGGCTCCTGCCTTTGGCCTGCCCTAGCTCTGGCTATTGCAGTCATTTGGGGGAATGAACTAGCAAGTGGAAGATTCTCTCCCCCCCCCCCCTCTCTGTGACTCTACCTTTCAAATAAATAAATCGTTTTTTAAAAAATCCCAGTGCATTCGTTAACAAGAGTGAGGAGCAAGCGCCAAGGCACTGGCTCACCCAGCAGGTGCGTGATCCCTGTGCGGTGCCACGGCGGCTGATGTTTGAAAGCGTGGCAAAGTCTGTGTGAGGTAGCGCCACTTAGAGGGGGCCGTCACAGTGGCGGAGGGTGAGGTGTGGGGCACCGGCATCCCGTGTGAGCCGCAGTTCGAGTCCCGGCTGCTCCACTTCCGATCCGGCTCCCTGCTAATGTGCCTGAGAGGCAGTGGAGGATGGCCCAAGTGGCTGAGCCTCTGCCACACACGTGGGAGCCACGGATGGAGTCTCTGGCTCCTGGTTTCGGTCTGACTCCAACCTTGGCTGTTGCTGGCACTTGGGGAATGAACCAGCAGATGGAAAACGTCTATCTATCTCTCCCTAACTCTGCCTTTCAAGTAAGTCTTTTTTAAAAAGAAAATATGGTTAGATGAAAAACACCTCCAGCCGCTCCCTCCAGCCTGTTATGCAAGGAACTGCTGCCACCTGGTGGCCCAAGTGGGAATGGCTGCCGGCTGCCAGAGGAAGGACACTGCTCTCCCTGCCAAGGCCCCGGCTGCCCGGCCCCACCTTGGCCTTAGTGATTGATAATCCTTCTGAAACGACTTCTGGGGGTTCAGCCATCCAGCAAAGGAGTCCTGGGGTGTAGGAGGGAGCCCTGACCTACCACCACCATGCTGTATGAGCCTGGGCAAGGGCACTTGCCCTCTGTGGGCCGTGACACATAATGTGAGTGATGGGCAGAGCCGGGCTCTGGGGGCCGTCCAGGGCCTGCCACACGCTCCCAGCCAGCACCAGCCAGGATTTCCACAACTTCATCCACTGCTTCCCGCCCACAGCGTGGCCTTGAAGATCAAGAGAGGCGGACAGGAGTCTGCAGACAGGTGGACAGGCAGCCTGGCCTCCTAGGCGACCCCAAGCTGCCATCTTGACCCTTGACCCCAGCCCCAGGGCTGTCTGCCACTCATGCCATGAAGGTTGTCTGTGGTTACTCCCAAAACAGAATTCCTCTGCCACTAAGGCCAGATCCAGGCTCTGGCCTCCTAAGGATCAGGAACTGGGGCCAGATTCCTGCCTCGGACTTGGGGGAGGATGCCATTTTTTCCTCCTCCGTCCTCCCCATGCCCACACTGGGGCTCCCTGACATGGGTGGTGGTGATCCCCAGGTTGAGAGCTCCGGGGGGCGGACCTGCCTCCTTATCCAGGGTCCCCACGGACCCCAGCACTGCGAGGCAGGCTGGGAGGGAAGCTTGGAGGGAGTGTGTTGGCCAAGCCCTCGGCTCCCCACCCCACCCCACTCCCCACCCACCCCGTGCTCGCATCCGACTGTCTGGGACCCCATCCCAAGCCCAGAATACAGACGCTCAGAGAGGGCGGAGGCACAGGTAGAATAAATAGAACTTTATTCTTTATCCAGTAGATCTCAGTGGAAAGTCCAACAGTAACAGGTGCACCAGCGGGCTCCAGGGGGATGAGACCCCAACCCCGGGGCAAGGAGGGCAGGGCAGAGCCGGCTCCCCCAGCCCAGGGGTGTAGGGATGCGGGTGGTGAGGGACCCCCTGTAGGCCCGTCCTGCGGGGCAAGGAGGGGGCACAGGTGTGGGGCAGGTGTGGAGTAGGGGCAGGCCAGGGAAAACTCAGAGGAACTCAGGCCAAGTGTGGGCCCATCTACTGTCCACAGTGTGTGTGTGTGTGTGTGTGAGGGGGCCCCGTGGGGTGCTGGTGGCTGTGAGGCAGGGGGCGGGGGCAGCGCAGTCCCCTTGGCTGGCCCCTTCACAGTGGGGGCTGGGGGGCTTGGATGACGTGGGTCCTGACAGGGAGGCAGCTCCGCCCGGAGACAGCATGTCCACAGGGGCCCCAGCTTTGCCCCCCGGGGCGGAGGCAGGTGGGTAGGCCAGGAGCCCCTGCTTCTTGGGCAGCCGGAAACTGCCCCCACCCAGTGGTCAGGCGGAGGGAGACAGGGTGCAAAGGAGGGCCCAGTGGGCTGGGGACGTCAATATTTCACAGTTTGAAGGAGAAAACCGAGGAGAAGAGGTGGAGGAGGGCTGGGGGGTGGGGGGAGAGCAGGAGCCCCTCTGAGCCACGCCCCTCCCCCAGGACCCCCTCCCTCCAGCTCTGGATCCAGCTCCCCCCAATACACAGCACAAATTCCTTCAGTATAAATGTGCTTAAAATGAAAATTCTTATTTAAAAAAATCAAAACAAAAAAATTAAAATAAAAACAAAACCAGCGCGAATTAATACCTGGGGTTGGTACGGCGGGGTATGTACAGGGAAGCCCGCCCCAGCCCACCCCGCTGTCACCAACCAAGGCAGGCGAGGTCCCCAGCCGGGGGCGATGGCTTGTGAGTCGGGCGGGCGGGGGGCCAGGTCCTGGAAGTTGCTGGTGATGAACATGTGGCGAGGCGGGCAGGCGGCTGTCCCGACGGAGGCGAGCCCCAGGCCCGGGCCGGGGCCCTCACTCAGTTCACAGCTTTGCCCCTGCCGTCAGCCCAGGCTGCAGGAGCGGGCAGTCCATCCCGGAGCCAGGCCTCTGTCCAGAGAGTCGCTGCCTCCTCCCCCCCCAGTTCTGTCTGGGAGGACAGGCGGGGCAGGGCTGGCAGGGGTCGCATGGGCGGCAGGAAGGCAGAGAGAAGCCGGGGCGTGGGGCGAGGGCTGTGTCCACGTGGCGCGGGCAGTCACGGGGAGTGGGTGGCCGGGCTGCTTCTGTTCGAGCTGGGGCTGAGGCTGGGGCTGCAGCTGCCCGGCGGGGGCCCCAGGCCGCCCTCGTCCCGCCCCCCGCCCCCCTGCTGTCCGCTCAGAGTGTCCAGGCCCTCCGAGTTCTCCAGCATCTCCTGGATGAGCGGCGGCATGGAGCCCGGGATCTCCATCTTCAGCGTGATCACCCGCTCGGCCCCTGCAGGGAAGAGCGAGGGTCAGCGTGCTGGCCACGCCCTGCTCTGGGAAGCAGCTAGGGTGGCAAGGTCAGCACCTACGGCTCCTCCTTTGGGACCCACTTCTGTGATATAACCGAGTCCAGGGGCTTGCAGCAGGAGGGCAGTGGATCTGAGCCCAACCTTGGTGCTTCGTCCTGCAGACGCCTCCGTAACCCTCCACCCCCCACTCCCGACATGGGAGTCTGAGGCCAGCGGCTGTCAGGTGACCTGCTCAGGGCCAAGCAAAGATGAAGTGGCCATGGCAGAGCTCACAGGGACATGGGTGGGGCTTCTGGGGGCCTCAGTCTAGCACGGATGGCGACAGGGTAGGCCTAGTCGGTCCTAGCACGGGATGGGGGGGTGCAGCAACCCTGCCGGCCCGGGAGCCTCACCCTTGGCGCTGATGCTCCGCAGGTCGGTGATCTTCATCAGCATCTTGGGGAACATGTGGGGGCGGCTGGGTCTCCGCTTCCGCACGTACACCTTCAGCGCCTCGAGCAGCGGCTCCTGCAGCATGTCCACCCTGTCTGGCTGCTCCAGGTCCTGCCGGTCTGAGGAAGACAGGGCCACCCCCTGAGCAGCTGCACTTCCAGCCTCGGACACTGGGGGGCGTGCTTGCCCAGGCCACAGCCAACAGCGGTCCTGTATTGGTTCTCAGAGGCCTCACCCAAAGGGCAGGGCTGAGGGTCCCTGGGCTGCTGGCGGGGACAAAGGCTCTTAAATGTGAGCACAGAGGGGCTGCAGGCAGAGAGGCAGCCCACAGTGGGGGTGGGACCCCCGAGCACAAGGCAGCACCATCCTGGAGGAGAGGAGATGCCCAGGCAGGCCTCAGGCTGGTGGCAACAAAGGGCAGACATCATGACAGTGGCACATCTGACAGCCGTGGGTCTCTCCCTGAGCACACTTGTTCACCACCTCCCTCAGCCTCCCATCGACTCCAGGAGGCCAGCACTGGCCCCGTTTTGTAGAAACGTAGGCTCAGACAAGTTCAGCCATCTGGTCAAGGTCACACCCACCACCAGGCAGAATCTGAACCCAGGTGGTCTGACCTCCAGCCCCCAGTCCTAGCCCCCCGGAAGGAGGGCTTCTAGGATGCTCAGGAACAGAGGATCAGAGCTCAGGTCCCTGGACCCCGCTACTCTGGGCCTTGGTTTCCCCTTGAGGGACCAGGCCAGGCGGCGACTGAGCATCCCGCAGGAGCTCTAGAGGCTGCACCCCAGCGCTGGGCCTGGCCCCAGCCCCTGCCCACCTCCACAGATGAGGCAGATGGCGCTAAGCAGCCCAGTCTCGGCATCGTCCATCTCCAGGGGCAGCAGCTGGTTGGCGAAGGCAAAGACCAAGTCGGTGAGAGGTCCGAAGCCAGCGTTGTGCATCTGGGTCCGGTTCAGGGTCAGTCCGTCCGAGAAGGTCATCGTGTCCTGCTCGGGCGTGTACCGCGTGCAGATCCGCAGGATCTGGAGGCCGAAGACGCACAGGTTTAGGGATCCAGCCCCAGCACTCCAGGCCCAGCGCTCCCTAGACGACCACCAGGCAGGCAGCCAGAGCGGCGCTGTCCAACAAAGTTCTCTACCCTGATGGAAAGCATCCGGGTCGGCGCCATCCACATGGGAGGCCAGCAGCCACAAGTCCTTGCGATGTGGCATGGAATCGACTTTGGTGTTAATTAACAGCCGCCCCGCCCGTGAGAGCAGCCGCGGGCCTGGACGGTGCGGGCCTGGGAGTTCTAAGGGAAGCCAGAGTTTGCAGGAGGTGTGGAACACGGCAGGTTTAGAGCTAGTTTCCAGGATGAGCCACACAGGAGGGGGTAGTGAATACGCGCCTGCTTGACTGTGCCTCCTACTTCTGGGGCCTGGGGCTAGGAGGCCCCGTGCAGAACCCGAGACCTCCCACCCTACCAGCAACTCCGAGGCACAGAAGGAAAAGGGCAGACTGCTCAGATCCCACGTTCCAAACCCGGAGGCTGCCGAGAGGGAAGCAGCAGACAGGCCGGGTCAGGGCGACAGCAGAGTCCTCCTTCTAGCCTTGGCTCTGACAGTCTCCCCACTACCCTACATCCTGCCCCTGTCCACATGCAGGGCTCCACCAACTACTCTGCCTTCCCCCGAGTCAGGCCAGGTCTCACAGCAGCAGGCCATCCGTCCGTCTATCCGTCCACCTCCTGCACCTGAGTCAGGAACCCCCCGTGCCTCTCCTATAAACCCCTCGATACCACCTCCTCCAGGACGCCTCCTCGGGGGCAGGCGGCCACGGCCTCCCCACCTCCACGCAACCTCTGCTCACGTATGTGTTGCCCCTGTCACACGGAAGCTTTCGGGAGGGGAGGTGGTGGCCGACACCCCAGTGTTCCCGACAGCCAGCTAGGTGCACGGTGAATCTTACGGACGCAGTGGGCGGATGCATGGAAGGGCTGATGGACAGACAGGGTGAGGCCAGGAGATGCACGTGTAGGGGAGTGGGGAGGCTGTGCAGAGCAGGGTGCGAGCAGCCGAGCGGGGAGGTTAACTACGGGGAGAGGAAGGGGTGGGGGCCCAGGGCAAGCTGATTCCATACGGAAACGGAGGCAGCAGCCGCATGGCTGGGAGGCCAGGGCACAGATCCTCACCAGGATGTCCAAGCAGGCAGCCTTGAGGAGGGTGATCTGGTCAGCGATGGTGAGGGTGGTGAAGCCGGGCAGCTGCTTGGCAAACTCCACGGTCTTGATGATGCACTTGGTGGAGAGTTCACTGAACTTGTCCCAGAGGTCGATGTCCAGGGAGACGCGCTGCTCTGAGCTGTTGTTCTGGGGGACGGGGAGAGTGAGGCCCTCTCTGTGGCACTTCCCTACCCCCCACAGGTCTGCCCCCTCCAGGTCCCCGCAGAGGGTGGTGGGGCCGGGGGCAGCAGGGCCAGAGGAGGGGTGCCGTACCGTAGTGTACTTGCCCAGCTGGCAGAGGGCGGGGAAGGTCTCCTGGTGCGCTTTGCGCA
The DNA here is from genome assembly GCF_033115175.1 of Lepus europaeus. Classification (NCBI taxonomy): domain Eukaryota; kingdom Metazoa; phylum Chordata; class Mammalia; order Lagomorpha; family Leporidae; genus Lepus; species Lepus europaeus. The sequence goes on from NC_084844.1 coordinate 21,959,606, forward strand.
CTTTCTCGATGAGCTCCCCCACCTCCGGCGTCAGCGTGTAGCTCTCGGAGCACTCAGGCTTGGGCGCCTCCTTCTTCTTCTTGTTCCGGTCGTTCCGCACAGCTGTGGAGGGCAGGGGCCGGGCTGGAGGACAGCTGTGGCCACAGCCCCGCCCTGTCCAGAGCTCTTCCCACCAGACTGACACCCGCTGAGGAGGTCACGGCGCTGGCCATGCACACGCAGACACGGTGTACACCCCACACGCAGCCAGACCCCACCCCCCCACATGCACACACACCCACAGTCCTGCAGTGGCCTCGCACACGTGCCCCATAGCCAGTCCACACCCCAGGGACGCGAGGGCCTCGTCCTCCTCTGTGCCTGGTCTGCCCCCAGGTAGGACCTGCTCCAGCCCTCCCGGCAGGAGGCCCTGGGGGCGTCTGGGACTGGCTAGGGAGTAGGGGTCCCCAGGATGAGAGCGGGGGCCCCGACAGGACAGTCTCTTGGCCCATTAGCCGGGGAGCTGACAAATCACCGGGGGCGCTGAGCCGCACACACCGCTCGGCTTTAAAGAAGCGATGGGGTCGTTACCAGCCGATTATCCCAGACATACAATCACTCACAGGGCCAGTGGTGGCGGCTGCTGACGAGGGAGGAAGGGAGCTGGGGGTAGGGGCCCAGGGAGGGGGTAGCGGGGGGGGCGCTGGCATAATTTGGAGATCACTCATGTCGATTCTGCAAATTCAATAAAGTGAAGGGGAGAGAAGGGAGAGGGAGAGGGAGAGTGGGGGGATAATTTGGGAAGAGAAAATTGCAGCTGTGACAAGACGTTTATCATTCGGAAGCTTTAATTCTATTGAAATGGCAGCTGCTCAGCTCCGGGGCACAGAGCAGCCAGCCGGGAGAAGGGAAGGAGGGAGGGAAGGGGGGCTGTTGGTGGGAGGGAGAGAGGGTCCCCACCCTGATCCTGCTGCGATGAAAAGAGCGGAAGGGGGCGCAAAGGGGGGAGGAGGTGACGGCCTTAGGTGAAGGGTCCCGGGCCTCTGGGCCCCACGTTGTCACCCACTCTGCATCAGGAAGCCGTGGCTTCCCAGGGGCAGGACAAGGCAACCGAGTCTCCTGTGGCAAGAGGAAGCAGGACACTGCAGGTCCCTCTGCTCCTGTCTGGGCTACTTCCCTCTTCACTACCCTCCCCACAAAGGGCTAGGGGGTCCTGCAGACCCCTCCCCCTTCTTCATCCCCCAAGGCTCAGGCTCCATGGCAACGGCCACGCAGACAAGGAGGCGTCTGTCAGCGTCATTTATCTCTGACATCATCAATCACTGGTCACCACGGCAACACCCATGATTCAACACAAGAGGGTCTCCCTGTCCAGCCCTTCCCTCCCTTCCTCCTTCCCTCAGGCCTCAGCTGAGCCCAAACGGAAGACCCATTTCTCTGGGACCTGAGAAGTCCCAATTCTGTCTTCAAACTCCAGATATTCAGCTTTACCACAATCCTTGTGCAAATCCCTCCAAACCCACCAAGCACCCCTCGGATCCCAGGCCTCTCCCCTAAGACACACGCTCGGAAGGGACTCAGGGAAGACAAGCAGGGGCCAGAAGAAGGCCACCCTGGGAGCAAAAACGCACACACGCACATGCAAGGACACACAGCCAGTTGCACACACACACTGGACCCGCACACACACACACAGCCAGCCAGACTCTCTCACAGGTCCCTGCTGCTTTAGCCACATGCCCCGGCACACACAGCCACAGGGCCCACGGGCCCCGCCCACGGCCAGCCCGGCCTCCGCCCGTGGCACTCACACTCCTTGGACATGCCCACTTCGAAGCACTTCTGCAGCCGGCAGTACTGGCAGCGGTTCCGGGTCACCTTGTTGATGACGCAGTTCTTGTCGCGGTGACACGTGTACACCATGTTCTTCTGGATGCTGCGGCGGAAGAAGCCCTGGGCACGGAGAGGGGACAGTCAGGTCACCAACACCCACAGTGGGAGCGGTGCCCGGCTGGCAGTCACAGCTGGGGAAAGTGGGCCAGGCCAGAGGCTGCTCCCAAGCCTTCGCCCATCACCCCCCTGAGCAGGCCAGAAAAGATGGGGCGATGAGGCACCCCTGGGAGAAGCCCGCTACCTGCCTCAGCGCTACGAGGTGGGCAGGAGTCTTCCCCCAGCCTCCATCCACACACCTGACCCCTTGCCTCTAGGGAGAAGGACCTCGGCTGCTGCTGCTGAGTCAGGAATTGTAGCCCGTGGGGCTGGCTGGGATGGGGGCGGAAATCTGGAGCCCACAGCCTGGACTCAGACACATGGCTGGCCAGAGGCGGAGGCACGCTCAGGAGCCGGGTGGCAAGACCCAGTCACCACCCGGACAGGCGTGCATGAAGCACTCAGAGATGGACCCAGGCTGGTCAGAGGCCCCACACCCAGGCTCCCCAGGGACACAGATGAGGAACAAGTTAGAAACAACCTGACAGAGCAGGCAGACACACACAGTCTAGGTCCTGAGCTGTGCCCTGAACCTGTGTCCTACACCTATGGGTAGCTGATGGGCAGCCCAGAGCCCCAAGCCCCCAGACTATACAGCTTCCAAACCCTAACATCTAGAGAGAGAAACTGGTGTGGAGGCTCTGGTCCTAGGAAGAGGACCGGCCAGGCCAGAGCTGCTGGGGCGGCCGGGCCACATCTGCATCCTGCAGCCTAACACGAGGACGGGAAAAATGCAGACACGGGAGCCCACAGCCTCGGCACCTGCCGGGGAAGCCGAGGCAGGGTTCCACTCCTAACTGCCGCCTGCCAGGCTGTCATGGCGAGGTGCAGGCAGGGCCGCCGGGGGCAGGCCTCCTGGGTCCCCAGCCAAGAGCCGGTCGGCAGCCAGCTCACCATGGCAACCTGGGCAGCGGTGGCAGAGCGGAGCACGCCCTGCCGGCTGGAGCATGGAGACGGGGGCGGGGGGAGCTCGGGCAGGAGGGGGCCTCTGGTTTGGGGGGAGCCCTGCTCATCTATGGGGGAGCTTCTGTTGCTGGCACCTCCTCCTCCTTCAAGGCTGCTGGCAACTTCCACACACAAGCAAGAGCAGCAGCATCAGGGACAGCCCCTGCCCTCAACCAAATTCTCCCAGGGCGTGACAGCGGGGACATCCCATTTATCTAAGCAAGACTGCCCTTCCCAGAGTCCCCAGTCTCACCTTGCAGCCCTCACAGGCGCTGACCCCATAGTGGTAGCCAGAGGATTTGTCTTGGCAGACAAAGCACGGCTTGTAGATGCGGGGGAGGGGGGGTGGCGAGGGAGGGCTGGGCACTATCTCTTCCGAACTGCTGCTCTGGGTCTCAATGGCTGGAGAGAGAGAAAGGGAGGGGGCGGTTAGAGACCGGGCGCCAACCCTGATGCCCTGCCCCGCCCTGCTCAGGGTCTCCCTCCAGAGCCTCTCCCAGCCTCACCACTGCTGGCAGGGACAGTCTCAGGAAAGCTGGGACTCCCCAATCAAGCTTGGGGGAAGCCTTGGGACCCCATCACGCCCATCTACTTCCCCAGGACCCCCTCTTCAACACAGAAAGCTGAGATCATAAACCATCAGATGTGGATGTGTGTTGTGTACTGGGCTCTGCCTGGGAGGAGGTGGTCCGGCCCCATTCTCAGGCCTTGCCTTGGGTGGCCTGGCCAGTACTCCCCCAAGTTAGGAAGGAGTTAAGGCTGGATGAGGAGGGAGGGGAGAAGACACAAGCTGGGGGCAGAGGAAATGGGGGTCAACAGGATATTCAAAGCCAGCCACTCCCTCACCCCCTCTGCTTCCGCTTGCCCCTCCCTCCACCCCCCTCTGCCAACAGCCAGGGCCCCTCCTCCACCCAAACAATCCCCAGGCGGAGGACCCAGGCAGACCCAGGCGGGTGTGCAAAGAAGAATCCCGAAGGCTGGGGCGCAGCAGGTGGGGGTCCCCTGAGATAGGTGGAGAGACCACCTGGAGACAGAGCCCCAGAAGCCCATCACCCTGGGTGCCCCCTGCCTCAGGGAGGCAGCGTGACAAAGGGGGGACTGTTCCCATCAATGCTCTGTCTGTCTGGCTTCAAAAGTATGTCCGGGTTACCACCCCTCCCCTCCTGTTAATTCAGCCCCCAGAGGGCAGCCAGGAGGGGTGACCTAGCCAGCAGGAGCTGTCCCCCACTGACCAAAGCCTCTCCAGTGCCTGGCTCTCTGCCATCGCCCCAGGCAGAACAGGGATGGGCTGGCGTGGGGGGGGTGCAGCGTGCTGGATGAGAACTGTACAGCTTCTCCTGCAGCCCTGGCCACCTCCACCTGTGCAAGGCCTAGGAAGGGTGAGGATGCGATCCTGGCAGCCCAGCTCCACGCCCCAGCCCACAGCTCCTGGCTCCAACACCTCACGGCCGCGCGTCACCCCTTAGCCGCAGACACGCCCGAGACCCAGGCTAACAGCCTTGGCACCACAGCCCACATCAGCCTGCCCTGCCCAGAGACCAGCCTGCAGCAAAGGGACAGTGGATGCTGTCCCCCACTGGTCCACAGATTCACTCCTCACTGACCTCTCCCAGAACCTCAGCTCCTCATCCCCACACCCAACCGCCCCGGTTTTCCCCCATCTCATTCTCACCAGGCCAGACAAGCAAATCAGACAGGCAGGGAGGCCTGAGGACAGCTGCTGGGGGGGGGGGGGGTTAGGGTTGGGGGGCCTGGGTGAGGCCAGGAGGCAGAGGGGTGAGCCACAAAGAAGCCCTTTGTTGTGCTAACTTTTTCCAAGACGTAAAAACAGTAACAATAGACAATCCAGACTGGGGGGGGGGGTATCAAGGACATGGTGGGGGAGCCATGGCCTAGAATCCCCGCTCAGCATTCCAACAAGCAGAGGAAGAAGGCACTGGCCTCCCTCCCTTGTTAATCCACCCTTTGCCCTGGGCCCCGCCTCCTCCCAAGGCCCCACCCCAAAAATGAGCCAGACCAGCAGCAGCGGCAGGACCCAGGGGGCAGGGGGCAGGGAGCAGAGTGGAGGCAGGGAGGCGGGGCACGGGGAGAGGCAGGGCTCTAAGGTCCGGGTAACACAGAAATTGAGAGCTAAGGCAAAGTCCAGAGGGTGTGTGCAGAACTAGAGGAAAGTGCTTTTTAAAATGATCTTTGGTAAGATGGGGGAGACAACCCACGCAGGGGCTACAGTTCAGACTCGGTGACACCTCCCACCTCCCTTCCCGCCACTGACCGCAGGCCCTTGAGGCTGCAACACCCCAGCCTGAGAATATCCCCACCTGTCTCCCAGGTAACCCAGCTCTGAGGTTTCTGGTTCTGCCCTTTGAATCCAGAGCTTGGGGCCGAGGCCTCCAGCCCGCAGCCTAGGAAAACCAGGTAAAATGACCAAGGCAGAAGTGTGAGGGACCCCAGGCGCCCTCAGTTTCTGTGAGAGTTAGGATACAGCAGGAACTCCTGCACCCGGGTGAGGCAGGGAGAGGCTGCCCGACCGGGCCTCTCCCCTAACCTCCCTGCCCAGAGGCCCTGGCCCACAAATCTCTCTCCAGCTGCAGAAGGGCTCAGGCGGGAGACGAACCACACCTTCTCAGCTCAAAGTTCCAGCGCCCAGTGGAGGGCTGGAAGCGGACCAGGAAGCCAGGCGTCCCCGCCCGCCGCCGCCAGGGCGCCCCTCCCCCGCACCTCCCTCCTGGCCGCCGGGCGAGCTGAGCGCTCCGGATTCCCCACGCCCCAGAGCCGTTCGTTCGCAGGCTCGCACAAGGGGCCGGTTTCCTGGAGGAGATCAGCAGGAAATCAGCCGGGCCCCCGGCCAGCGACTCCCCTCCCAATCCAGCTGGCGCCCTCTCCTCTGCAGCTCCCTAAACAGCCCCAGGGGAGGGCTGGGGAGTGGGCTCAGGGCCCTCGGTGCTGCCCTTCCTCCTCCTGGGAAGCGGGTGGGGGTGGCTCCGGGTGTAGCCCGGCGGCGGAAGAAGGCCCCTAGCCCAGCGGCCGCCTGATAAGCATCTCCCCCTCCCCCCACTACGGGCATCCACGTGCTTCACATTCTTGGACGTCTGGGAGCGGGTGGAGGCGAAAGCGGCGCAGACGGGTGGGGGACAGATGGGGAGCCACGTCCTGTGCACCCCTTGTTCTCTAGTGCACGAGAAGGGGGCTGCGGGGGGGGGGGGGCAAGGTCCAGGGCCCTGCAAGACCCAAGAGGTCTCCTGCCACAGCTAAGCCTCTCCTGCAACCCTTGGCAGAGGGGAAGGGGGAGAGGAAGGGAGGGGCCGCAAGGCAGGTCCAGGCGCTGGGAGACCTCCACCCCCAAGGGGCTCCTTCCAGGGTGGCTAACATTGCCCCCACAAACTCCATACTGCACTGGGTCCTGACCTTGGCCTCCAGGTCCTGCTCCTTCCTGTGCCTCAGAGCAGCCCCCACACCGCCATCACAGCCAACCCCCAGCCTTGGGGACTTCACTGACACCCCCACCCAGAGATTACAGGAACAGGAAGCCCAGGTCTGTGGCTCTATCCCACCCCAGACCCCACTTCCCCACGTCCAGTGGTTGGGGGAATCATCGACTGCCTCACTCTGGCCCTCCTCCCCATCTAGTTCACTGCCAGGAAGAACTGAGCTGTCCCCACCAGACACTCAGGGAGAGCCGGGCTGGAGCTTCCACCCAGCTTCCACCCAGTCCTGTGGAGAAGGCAGTGGAAGGTGTAACCCTGATGACCCTGTCCCAGTTACCCCCACCGAGCCGGCTCTGGTAGAATGGTCTTGGCATCACCCTGCATCTCTGCCCTCTTTTCCAAAGCCTGCGGTCACTCACCCTCCCTTCTCCCCTCTGCAGCCTCTACAGCCTTTTCTGCCCCGGAGGCAAAGGTCAGGGGCAGGACAGTAGGAAAGGCTAGGGTTCAGGTGGTGCTGGGAGGGCAGAGGTGGGTTGTCTACTTTGTCTCTTCCTAAACCAAGGGGGGCTGTGTGTGTCTCTTAGGGGGTTAGGAATCCTTTACCCTCCGACCTTCTCCAGTCTCCCTGGGCCCCAGAGACCCACTCCTCCCCTCCTCCCTGGCAGGCAGGAGGGTGGGAGAACCTCCAGGGAAGAGCTGAGCCCAGAGCTGGGTTAAGAGGAAGGAACCTGAGCCGGCTAACAATAACCCCCTAGCACCTGTTTCCAGCCACCTAGCAGTACTGCCTCACAGCAGGGCATGCACACGCCCAGGTGTGCACTACCTGGCTCACCCCTCCCGGGCGTGCACAGAGCCCCTCCATCCTAGAGGAGCCAGAGGGGCATCGAGCAACAGGGCAAGGTGCCCAGGCTGCAGGATGCCAGGGCTCTTCTCAGTGCCCCTCTTAGGAAGGGACAGCGCAGGGCCTGGGCCTACCCCCAAGTGCAGGTGGGGTAACAAAGGGACGCTACTCTGCAGGGCTGGGAAGAAGGAATTCCTTATTTCCAGAGCCAGCCCCAGACCCACAAGAACAAACTCATCCTCCAGAGGAGACAACCGGATTAGGATTAGAGGGAGGGAGGATTCTTCCCACCAGAGCAGCTTCTCCCTCCATTTATAGGACAGAAGCCTCAAAGATGCCAGCCAAGTGTCGGCCCAGGACAACCCCCAGATGGCTGAGATGCCCCTCCCCGAGATGTGCGCGCTGGGTAGGATGGCAGACGGGTGTCTGATGAAGTTGCTCCCTTCTGCCACACCCCACTGTCAACACCAAAGACAGGCAGAGCTCCCCTGACACCCACTGTCATGACGCAGGCGCAGGGGCTGGGTGCAGCAGCTGTCACACGGGGAGGGGGGCCTCTCCCCCAGGTCTTGGCAGGAGTGGGATCTGGAGGGGTGGGCCCTCCTCCCCGAGTAGGCAAGTCCAAAGGCAAGGACCCTTACCCAGCCCCCAGCCTTGCTGTGAAGCAACTGGATTTCAAGCAAGAAGACAGAAACTGTGGCAAGGGGTCCTGGGCTTCATGTGCCCCGGAAAAAGTGCGGACGAGAGAAACAAGAGCGAACCCTCAAAGTTCCTCAGCACGAACATAACTGAAATAGCTCCCAGGATTACTGGGGCGGAGAAAGGGGGTGGGGGGAGTCCAATTGTCCAGAGAGGACACCGAATTGCAGCAAGAGACACGGGTAGTGAGGGTAGAAACAAGACCCCCACCTCGACTCCAGGCCCCCATCTCCCCGGGTAGGAACGGACGCACCACCGCCCACCCGCACCCCCGGGTCGTACAATGGCAGAGGGGCGGCCGGTACGTACAGTGGTTTGAGCCATTCCAAAGCGGAGTCCGGAGCGGGGTGGAGTAGGGACCAGGGGCGGGGAGCCCCTTCTCCGGAAGCAAACAGGCCCGGTTCTGGTTATAAAAATCCACCACTAGGAATGGGTTAGGGGTGGGGGTGAGCCCCCCCACTTCCACACTCTCGTACATCGTCCCCCGCGAAGACAGGAGGTCCGGGCGGGGAAGACCTGCGCGCCACCTCCCTCACTCAGCTGGCGGAGCCATCCGAGCACAGCAGCTGGGGGCGAGGGGCACGTCCCCTCGCCCCGCCTGGCGACTGAGCAGGGGGCGCCCCCTGCCCTGAAGCCCCCGCCTCTAAGTCCGCCGGTCGTTGCGCCAGTCCCAAGTGAACAGCGGAGAAGTTGTGTGTGCGGGGAGGTGGGTCCCTCGATCCTCCCACGGAACGCCCGACAGAGGCCTGGGAACTCAGTGGCTTCACCTCGAGGGGCTCCGGTCTCCAACCTCTCGGGGCCCGAGACGGAGGACCGCGGCTCCCCGAGTCCGCAGCCCGGGGGCGGGATCGGCGCACGGCGGGGGGGGGTCACCGAACACTTCCTCCTGCCGGCCGGGGCTCCCGGGTTTCTCCGGAGCGAGGATTCCGGGTGGGGGTGGGGACCCTGCGGGCTCCGCCTCCGCCGAGCCGGGGGCGGCGGCGGCTCACTCGGTCTCCCGCGGCGCGCGCCGCGCCCCCTCCCTGCAGGCTCCGCCCCGTTCGGCGCAGGCTCCGCCCCTGGCTTAACCCATTCCTGGCGGTTCCGGCCGCAGCGGCGAGACGCACAGGACCGAGAGAGGGAAGCGACGTGAGGACAGGCGGATGAGGGGGAGCCTGGGAAGGGGGAGGAGAAAAGAGGGACAGGAGGAGAAAAAGGCACCGGAGGGGAAGCACGCAGAGTACGGGGAGGGGTGGGGTGTGCGGGCGGGGGCGAGGACGGAAGAGGGGCGGGCGTCTAAGCCCTTCCCAGTTCCGGCTCCCGGCCTCCCCCATGGTCTGGTCAATCCCCGGCCCGGTGATTCCGTGGCTGGGGAGCTGATGGGGCGGGGAGGACGGGGGTGGTCCCGGTGTCCTCCCCCTAGCACACACCCCCCACCCAGCCCCGGCCTCATTTGCCTAATGCAATGCGGCTGAACTCTCGCTGAACTCGCCTGGCGGCGTCTCACCTCCGGGTGACCCACCCACCGCTGCCCGTCACATAGCCCGCGCGCGGGGACCGGCCGGGTCGGGCCGGCTCCCCCGGAGACGCGCAGCGCCGGGGTGCATGTGGCCAGGTGTTAGTGCCGCGAACGCGGAGTGCCGGGTGTCCCCGGCTGTGACACTGAGCAGCTAGGGCGCCGTGTCGGAATGAGAAGGCCGTCGGTGACATCACTCTGTGACTCGAACCGCCCGCCGCCAGCCGAGCGGCCGGCACACACCGCGGAGGGGGGCTCTCCTCCTGACGCTCGGCGCGCTTCCGGCGAGCAAAGCCCCGCCCAGGGTGTCTCCCAGCTGGGGAACCAGGCTCAGCCCCCCCCCTGCACGGGCCGGAAAGATGAAAGGAAGCTGGTGCCTTCCCGCTGATCACTTCCTCTCGGAAGCCCAGGGATGCCTGTAGGAAGAAAAGCCTAGGCCGAGCAGGTCCCTAGAAAGAGGAGACGCCGATGGAGGAGGGGGTATCCTAGTGCCTTGAGAATCTACTTGCTACCCAAGGATATTCTAGAAGCCAGGTTCTTTGCATATGTTCTCATGTAATTCTCACAGTGACTCCTTGTGCATGCCCGCCGAGCGCAGAGTGGGTATCTGAACTTGCTGCCAGTCATGCTATGCTCCTTCCAAGTCATGCCCATTCCAGAAACACGACCAGCGTGCCTTCTGTGTGGACACCCTGGTGAGCCTGCGCTTGGAGACCGTATGGAGTAACAGTCAAGCAAATAACAAATATGCATACAATACACTACACGTAACTGCAGACTGAGGTGAGGGGTACTGTAGAGTGGTGGTCTCTGACAGAATTAATGCCGGTACCCTATTTAGGCTGAGGGGTCAGGGAATAAGAAGCAGGGACTAAAGAGGTCAGAGTTCCAAGGAGTGTAGTCCCAATAAAAGGGAACCAGCGTTGGGGTGCAGGGGGTTAAGTCACCATCCCACACTGGACTGCCAGTTAAGAGTCCCAGATGCTCCAGTTCCGATCCAGCTCCCTGCTAATATGCCTGGAAAGGCTGCAGAAGATGGTCCAATACCTGGGCCCCTGCCACCCATGTGGGAAACTAGAATGGAGTTCCTGGCCCCTGGCTTCAGCCTGGCCCAGCCCTGGCTGTTGCCACCATTTGGGGAGTAAAACAGCAGATGGAAAATATTTCTCTCTCCCTCCCTCCATCCCTTCCTGCATCCTTCTTGTTTTTAAAATATTTATTTTATTTATCTGAAAGGCAGAGTTAGAGCGAGAGATCTTCTATCTACTGGTTCACTCTCCAAATGGTCACAACTGCTGGTGCTGGCCCAGGCTGAAGCCAGGAGCGTGGAACTTCATTTGGGTCTCCAAAGAGTGGCAGGGGCTCAAGCACCTAGGCCATTTTCTGCTGCAGTCCCAGGCACATTAGCAGGAAGCTCAATCAAAGTGGAGCAGCCAAGACATGAACCGGGGCTCATATGGGATGCTGGCATTGCAGGTGGCCACTTGACCTGCTGTACTATATCACTGGCCCCTAAATAAATCTTTTAAAGAGCCTGTGCAAATGTCCTGGGGTTACAGAAGTTAGCGAGTGCATTCAAGGGAACTGATAGAACACTGGGATGAACTGAGCATTGAATTAAAGAGGAAAAGGTACACAAGCGCAAGCTGAAGAGGTAGGCTAAGGCCACAGCAAGCAGGCTTTTCAATTCCATCCTAAGTTCAAGGGGAAAGCCATAGAAAGGTCCCAAGCAGGGCCGGCGCCGTGGCTCAACAGGCTAATCCTCCGCCTCGCGGCGCCGGCACACCGGGTTCTAGTCCCGGTCGGGGCACCGGATTCTATCCCGGTTGCCCCTCTTCCAGGCCAGCTCTCTGCTATGGCCCGGGAGTGCAGTGGAGGATGGCCCAAGTGCTTGGGCCCTGCACCCCATGGGAGACCAGGAGAAGCACCTGGCTCCTGGCTTCAGATCAGCGTGGTGTGCCGGCCGCGGCGGCCATTGGAGGGTGAACCAATGGCAAAGGAAGACCTTTCTCTCTGTCTCTCTCACTGTCCACTCTGCCTGTCAAAAAAAAAAAAAATAGAAAGGTCCCAAGCAGAAGACACGTAAGAGCTGAGTTACAGCCTGCAAAGATCTCTTCCAGCAGCTGTGTGCAGAACAGAGGCGGCAGACACAAGGATACGTTTTACAGGGAGACTCAATGGAGGGGTGGGGAAAGGAGGCAGCACACAGGACTGGTACGTGGCTTATGCACTAGCAGAGTTCCCGATCCTGCAAAACCAAAGACTGTCGGGCAGGTGGGTGGGGGCTCTGGAGGGAGGTCTGCAGTCCTGCAAGTCTTTTTTTTTTTTTTTTTTTTTTTTGACAGGCAGAGTGGACAGTGAGAGAGAGAGAGACAGAGAGAAACGTCTTCCTTTGCCGTTGGTTCACCCTCCAATGGCCGCCGTGGCCGGCACGCTGCGGCCGGCGCACCGCACTGATCCAATGGCAGGAGCCAGGTGCTTCTCCTGGTCTCCCATGGGGTGCAGGGCCCAAGCACTTGGGCCATCCTCCACTGCACTCCCGGGCCTCAGCAGAGAGCTGGCCTGGAAGAGGAGCGACCGGGACAGAATCCGGCGCCCCGACCGGAACTAGAACCTGGTGTGCCGGCGCCGCTAGGCAGAGGATTAGCCTATTGAGCCATGGCGCTGGCCAAAGAAAGTTCCTGCAAGTCTTGCCAGGGGACGAGTCTGGGGGAGTGTGCAGAGGGCTTGCATGCCCGGGGTGTCTTCCCTCCCAAATGATGTGGCACCTGGCGTGCTAGGCTCATGCTCCCGGTTACCAGGTGCTAAGGGGGCTGAGACTCTTTCCCTTATGATGAGGGAAAGATCTCCCAAATGATTACAGCTCACAGCAGAACAGGGAAGAAATAACTCTGTGGTAGACAGATGAGTGTTCTAAGGGGGGAAAAAAAGACCCACAGGCCTTCAAAGGAGAGGGGGAGAGTGGCAAGGAACAGGGAACATCTGTGAAGGTTTCTGAGATGAGGCGGCAGTCAAGATGTTCCTTGAGGGATAGATAGGATTTCCGGAGCTAGAGAAGAGGAGCCGGGGTCAGATGCCCGGGCTGGGAAGCAGCAAGGCCACAGAGAAGGTCAAGGCAGAACACCGTGTCCTGGGGGAGAGGGGGGAGTGGGAGATGAGGGGAAAAATGAAGGATCTTGCCAGCAGCTGGGGCTGGGAGACTTCAGTGGCAGCTGTCTGCAGGCCTCATCCCCCTTAAATGCTGGGGCTTTGTGCTTTGCAGCCCCACAGCAGATGAGGCTGAACTGGACCCACTGGTGCTACACAGGTTCTGTCCTGTTCCCAACCCCATCTGGAGGGGACAACAAACAGGAAATTATGAGGCCTGGTTCCAGGTGTACACTGGGTCCAGTACAGGGTGGCAGTCCCCCCGCTCCGCCCACCCCCATCTTCCCTGCCCTTGAAGGGCACTTGAAGCTCACTGCGGCCATCACCAGCAAGAGGTCACCCCGGCCTCACAGCAGCTGGCCCAGCTAGGGACAGATAAGGAGCCTTGCTTTAAAGATGAAGAAACAGATTCAGAGGGAGGCTGGGTGACCTGCCCAAAGCCAAAGCCACGAAGAGTTGTCTTGTAAGACTTAAGAGGCAGGGGGGCCAGCGCCGTGGCTCAACAGGCTAATCCTCCGCCTTGCGGCGCCGGCACACCAGGTTCTAGTCCTGGTCGGGGCACCGGATTCTATCCCGGTTGCCCCTCTTCCAGGCCAGCTCTCTGCTATGGCCCGGGAGTGCAGTGGAGGATGGCCCAAGTGCTTGGGCCCTGTACCCCATGGGAGACCAGGAAAAGCACCTGGCTCCTGCCTTCGGATCAGCGCGGCGGCCATTGGAGGGTGAACCAATGGCAAAGGAAGACCTTTCTCTCTGTCTCACTATCCACTATGCCTGTCAAAAAAAAAAAAAAAAAAAAAAAAGAAGGAAAAGTCTAGGCTCCCCCTTTCCAGCTCCCATCCCTAGCTTCCCACTTCCCTGCCCCCACCCTACAAATTGAAACAGAATCAGGATAAGAACTGTGGCTTTTACACTCTGTTCCTTCAGTGCCTGTCTGCAGATGGGGGGAGGGTGCCTGCTGAGTTCTGCAAGCTCTCTTGGGCTGCAGCAGGCAGATTCTGGGGTGGGGATGGGTGTAAACAGATTGTATCCACAGCTTCCAGGACAGGATGGAGATCTGGCCCAGGCCTCTTATCTCTCTTTCCCTCCAGCCTTCAGGATCCAAAACAGAGAAGGGGTGGCATGGCTTGGGGGGGGGACCGGAAGGGGGCCTTCCCTGTGCCTCCTACTGGAGGCAGAACCTCAACAGTGGGGGAGGGGTTTCAACATTGGCACTGAGCCCTCTCCCGGCTCCCCACACCAGGAACCCCCATGGCAAAGCTGCTTATTGGATGGTGGAAAACAGCCCCCCACCTGCCCCCACTTCACAGCCCTACACACTGGCTGCTGTGATACTTAACTTCCCCAACCCTGTTTCCTCTTCTGTCAGTGGGTGGATAATGTCCCTCTCCCAGGACCTAAAACAGAGGAGCACAGATGTTGCACCCCATTCTCTCCAACTCCAAGCTATGAAGGGCCTGGGTCCCACACACATGGTCAAGTGCAAGATGCAGGGCTGAGTGCACCATGTCTTTGATACTGCCTGCTGCTCAGCCCTTTCAGGTAGCTTCTGGCAATATCCCTGCTTTACAAATGAGAAAACAGGCTGCTCAGAGGGACATAGCAAGTGGTACAATCGTCCAAGTTTTAACCCAAGCTACAGTGCCTATTCTACAACCCCTGGTCAGACTTCAACAAAGGCAGGAAAAGCACCTGGCTCCTGCCTCCCTCCAGACAGAAGAGTGATAAGAAATAGAGATGCTCCTCTCCCAAATACACAATCCAATCTGAAGACCACCCCGCTCCCCTTAAGCTCTAACCCTGCCCCGCCCCAGCCTCAGCACACAAACAGGCCCACTGACAACCCCTCGGCAGCTCTAGATGGGATCCTTCCCAGACAAGTCAGCTCTCTGACCCTCTCACCCAGTATGCAAAAGCCAATAATCCCCTTCCCAACACACACTCAGCCTTGACCCCTACCCCTTAGACACACACAAGCACAACCCCCCCCTCCCAAAATACACACCACCCTGACCCACCCCGCAATGCACACAGAATCTTAAACCTCCAGGGTAAACACCAGTCCCCAGAGGTCATGCCCCAGGGGCTATTGTGGGGGCACAGGGGAGAAAATCCAGTCCCAGCTCTGGGGCCTCTCAGCCTCTTTCCCTGGGAGACTGGCAGGACAAATACTCACCCCTCCCCAGTGACCAGGCAGGGCTGCCTGCTGTCCCACACCGCCAGGACACCTAAGGTGCTGCCCTCCTTCCCAACTGTGGAGAGGGCTGGGAGGGGAAGGAGGACCATTCCATACCTTTGTTTGGTGGGGATGGGGCAAGGTGACAGAGGACCAGAGCACCCCACTGTTGTTCCCTGCAGGGATGGAGGGCCACCCACTTCTACTCTACCCCTCCCAGGGACTGCCTGAACCTCAGTGCAGAGGCAAAGCTGCCTCCATATCTGAGGCAGGCCTGTCTTGCTTCCCTACCCAGAACTGAGGTGCCTTGCACAAGAAGGAGGGAGGAGGGATGGGGGCCAGTGCTGTGGCATAGTGGGTAAAGCCGCCGCCTGCAGTGCTGGCATCCCATATGGGCACAGGTTCAAGTTCCAGCTGCTCCATTTCTAATCCAGCTCTCTCCATGGCCTTGGAAAGCAATAGAAGATGGCCCAAGTCCTTGGGCCCCTGCACTTACATGGGAGACCTGGAAGAAGCTCCTGGCTTCAGATTGGTGCAGCTCTGGTCACTGCAGCCAACTGAGGAGTGAACCAGCAGATGGAAGACTGTTCTCTCTCTTTCTTTCTTTCTTTCTCTCTCTCTCTCTGCCTCTGCTTCTCTCTCTGTGTAACTCTGCCTTTCAAATCAATCAATCAATCTTTTTTAAAAAAGGGAGGAGGTGGACACTGTGATGCAGCAGGTTAAGCTACCACTTGCAATGCCCACATCCCATATCCAAGCTGGTTCAAGTCCCAGCTACTCCGCTTCCATGCAGTTTGAGTTCTGGGCTCTTGGCTCCTACCTGGCCTCACCTTGGTTTGTGGGCATTTGGGGAGTGAAACAGCATATGGAAGATCTTGATCTCTCCCTACCACCGACACCTTTCAATTAGATGAAAATAAACTTTTAATTTTATAAAAAAATATTTATTTGACACGAGAGTGACAGATCTTCCATCTGCTGGTTCACTTCCCAAATGCCCGCAATGGCCAGAGCTGTTCCAGGCGTGAAGTCAGAAACCAGGTCTCCCATGTGGGTGGCAAGGGTCCAAGTACTTGGGCTATCCTCTGCTGCCTTCCCAGGATGCATTAGCTGGGAGCTGGATCAGAAGCAGATTAGCCCAAACCAGTGCTCTGATACGGGGTGAGGGCGTTGTGAGCGGTGGCTTAACTCACTGCACCATAGCACACACATCCCTTTTCAAAATTTTTGTTAATTTATTTGACAGGCAAAGTGACAGGGAAGAGACAGAAACTTTTTTTTTTTTTTAATTGGAGGCAGGAAGATGCCTGTCTCCCTCAGGTCCACTGCCACATCCCTGGTCCCAAGGAGGTGAAGGTCAGTGAGGAGGGAAGAGCTGTTGTTTACTAGGGAGGGGGAGGAGCTGGGAAGGGAGGGGGCAGGAAGGGGGCATTGCCTAACCTGGGTGGGGAAAGCGAAGAAGGCTGCACTTGCCCGAAATGTGGGCACCCCACCCTGGGGGTAGAAGGTTACCAGGGTGGGAAGCCCTCTCCACCCAGCTCTAGGAAAGAGGAAGAGGCTTGCAACACTCAGGGGAGGGTACAGCATTTGCTCATCTGGCACAGCACAAGCAAGGACTGGGGCCAGGTCCTAGCCCCCTGCCAGCCCGGTGGTGAATCCAGGCCCCAGGTGGGCAGTGTAGAGCACCTCTGTTCCTGTCACCTGGGGAAGGACAAGTTGCCCACAGGCACCAGGTTGCAGGCTCCAACTCCTCCCCTGCTTAAAAATCCCACCCTGGCAGGACACAGACGCGGTTCTAGCTCCAGTGACCCAAGCCCAGAAAATGAATCTCAATCCCTTTAAATACAGTGATTATCCCACTCAGATACACCCATCTATTTCCCAGCAGCCCTGAACCCCCGAGGCTGGCCTCCCCCCATTGCCAGCACAGATTGGACCAGGGTCAGAGTTCCCAGGCCCCATCTGCCTCTCACTGCAGTGTGAGGTGAAGAGAGGGAGGAAACAGAAGACAAAGGTTTGAGGGATGGCACAGGAAACTGAGGCAGCACCTGCCTGCCCTCCTTGCCCCAGGGCGTAAAAAAGCACAGAGTGGAGTCGCTGCTCCTGGCAGCTAGTGGGGCCTGGGAGGGAGGGGGCTGCGGCAGAGCCAGAGGAGGCGATCCAGGAAGCAGTGGTGGCGGTGGGCAGACGGCCAGTGTGGGCAGTGAGGCGCCCAGCCAGGGCCTGCCCCAGGGACAAAGAGACTCCCTGGCTCTGGGGAGAAAGCGCTGCCCCCACACCAAGAAGGGGGCACTGACCCAGCCCAGCCCGGGCACACAGGGCAGTGGTACCAGGCAGCCTGCCAACAGCCGTGGGAGGGGTGGTGGGTGCCCAGGGCAGGGTGTTCAGTCCCTGTTGGCCCACAGAGGTAGGACACGTTTCCCAGGTCAGCAGCTGACCAGCCAGCCGCTGTCCATTGCCTTTTCTACTGCTTCCACCCACTCCCGCCCCAGGCCAGGCCCCAGCTCCCTCCTCCCCAGCCCTGGCCTAGAGCCCAGCTGGGCCCTGGGGGCCAGAGTTACTGTAAGCGGCCTGGCAGGCCCCAGGCCTGGACTCTGCCAGCTGGCCATAGCTGCCGCCACCTCCCACTACCTGGCTTGGCCAGCCAGGAAAAGGGTATTGAGACCCCCGCCCAGCCAATGGGTGACCCCCATGGCAGAAGGGGAAGGCAGAAAGAAAACACAGGCCTTGCCAAGACCATGCAAGCATCCAAGGACAGAGTCCAGGCTGAGCGCCCCCTCCTGGGACACTTGCCCTGTCCACCAGGCTAAAAGGAAGCCCATTCTAGCATGGCGGGGAGCAGGCAGGCTGGCCGGGGGAGGAGTGGTTTCCCACCTTGCCTCCTCTACTGGCTGGGGATGGAGGCGGGGAGGTGCTCTCAGTAGAGCTGCCATTTCCACCAAATGTTGAGAGGTTTGTTTACCGGTCTCTGGCCTCTTTGTCCAGTCCTTGGAGCTATTTATAAGGCCCTCAACAGCAGAGCACAGGAGAGGGGCCCAAGGGGCACCAGGGGCTGGAACATCATGGTTTCCTCTCTCCCTCTACCAACCCCCTGCATCAAATATAACCATTGTTATCAGCTCACAAGCTATGGGCTCTCATCCTTGAGCCCCCAAAATGATGGTGCCCTTTGTGTAAGGAAAAGCTCCTGGCTCATTGCACCTGCGGTAGAACAGATGTGCCCAGAGCCCAAGCCCTGAGGCCTGCTGCCCTCCACGGCCCCCTCCCCCACTCCCACCCCCACAGCACCACAACTTACTGGCTGGGGATGGTGTGCTGTATCCGCTAACTGGAAGCTGGTGCTGAAGAGTGGTCAGAGCGCCTGGCGGAGAGAGGCCACCCAGCATAGGGGGGAAGAAGAAGGCGTAGGGGGGTACTGGGTACCCATTGAGGTGCCCGCCCCCAGGTGTTGGGCAGGAGCTGCTGTTGCTGGCCATGCCAAGCGGCCACAGTCAGAGGGCAGGCAGACAGTCTGGTGCAGGCTGTGGCGGGCTTCAGGCCGCCCCTCCTCGGGGCATGGGGCCTGGGCCCAGAGGGGGCTTGGGTGGTCAGCCCACCCACCCCCTTCGGTCTTGAAGCTGCTCTCTAAGGTCAGCAAGCAAATTTCAGCCTTCCGGAGGCCCCCAGCCGGGGGCCAGATGGGTTGGGGATGTCCCAAGAGCCAGTCCGTTGGTCAAGCAGTTCTGGGAGCTTTCCCGGGAAGGTCCAGAGCCGGCTTTCAGGGTGCCAAGGATGCTGCTCCTAGATGGGCCCCAGTTCAGAGGCTGGGGGGGGCCACGTCCTGTGACACTGCAGAAAGAGGAAAGGCAGGTGAGTGGGCGCTGAAGAGCAGGCACTCGGGCATTCCCCATGGAGCTCCCCAACCTGGGCGGCCTGAGATTCTCCTGTGGCACCCAGCTGAGCAGACAGCTGGCACCATGCCTGGCTGGCAGAGACAGCCTGGGAGCAGGGCCCAGACACTGCTGGGGGTGGCAGGATAGCACCGCCAGGCTAGGGAGGCAGGACAGAGTCCAGAGCCTTGGAGGGCCTCCCACAATCCTGGGGGCAAAGGGTTCACAGTACCACCCTAAAGGAGCGCTGCAGTGGAGGCAGAAGCTGGCTCCTTCCCCCAGTGTGGGTTACCTGAGGTCAAGATGCAGAGAACGTGTGCTTGGCGGGTGGGGAGGGAGGAGGGAGTGGGAGGAAAAGCCGCTTCCCTAAAGCATTGGCACTTCTCAGAAAAATGACTGCTAAGCTGGAGGGCCCCTCTTACACCACTTCCCTCCCCCCAAATCCAAGCCCCAGCACCCAAGATGGGCTGGTCCCACAGGCCTGGGGAGAAAGCCTAGGCACACACAGACAAATAGGGAAATGGGAACCAAAGACTGTCAGGTTATCACCTCCAATGCATAACAGCATGGATGGTTCGGAGGTAGGTCCAGGAGGGCAGGAACTGCCCAGGACAGGAGCCTCCTGTCCCCAGGCAATGAAGGAACAAGAGAGACCGATCTCAGAGTTCACCCATACTTCTGTCTGAGAGGCAACACGTCAGAGGGCAGGAGGTGGGCAGGAGATGAAAGGCCAGAAGCCCACCTCGACATTATAGACACAGACCCACACCCTGTTTGAACAATGGGGACCAGAGCACAGGCATATATAACACCAGGAGGTAGAGAGAGAAAGATGAACCCAGAGATCCTGTGGCAGGGTGAGACAGGCAGTGACAAGGGCAAAGCAGAAGATGAGAGCCACAAGAGGATATTTCAGATCCGTTTTAGGCACACATTATATATAAATACACACACACACACACGTGAAAAAAGTGACACAGAAGAGAAGCCAGAAATGAGGCAGCACCTCACACACTCTAGGATGGCTATAATCAAAAAGGTAACAAGTACCAGCAGGGATGTGGAGAATGTGGAATCCTCCCTCACCCGCTGCTGGTGGGAATGTAGAACAGTGTGGCTACTCTGGAGGACATGTGGGCAACTCTTCAAAAGGTTAAACACAGAGTTACCATAGGCTCAGCAATTCCTCTCCCAGGTGAGAGATCTGACAACTCTCATGTTCACAAAGAGAACTTGCACATGAATGTGCATATAGCAGCCAAATGGTAGAACGGCTCCAATCTAGTCAGCTGATGAACAAAGTATCCTACAACCACAAGAGAATATTACTGTGTCAAAAAAAAAAAGGAACAGGAAGATAGGAGTGACACACCACAACACGGATAATTGAAAACTCTACGCTAGTTACAAAAGATCAAATGTAATTCCATTTATATGAATGTCCAGAACAAACAAATCTGCAGACAGACAGCAGATCCGTTGTTACCAGGGGACTGGGGGCAGGGAGTGAAGGGAAACGGGAAGACAGCTGATGGTGTGGAGGCTCTTTTTAGGGTGAGAAAAAAGTGTTCTGGGGGCCAGTGTTGTGGTATAGCAGGTAAAGCCGCCACTTGGGACGCTGGCATCACATATGGGTGCGAGTTTGTGTCCCAGCTGCTCCACTTCCTATCCAGCTCCCTGCTAAGGCCTAGGGAAAGCAGTGGAAGATGGCCCAAGTGCTTAGGCTTCTGCTACCCTCAGAGACCTGGAAAAAACTCCTGGCTCCTGGCTTCAGCCTGGCCCAGGTGCTGGTTGTTGCAGCCATCTGGGGAGTGAATCAGCATAACTGACTTTCAAATAAGTAAATCTTAAAAAAAAAAAAAAAAAAGTTCTGGGGACTGGCACTGTTATGTAGTGGGTAAAGCCACCAACTGTGGCACCAGATCCGATATGGACGCTGGTGGTTCAAGTCCCGGCTGCTCTACTTCTGATCCAGTGCCCTGCTAATGTGCCTGGGAAAACAGTGGAGGATGGCTCAAATGCTTGGGCCCTTGCATCCACATGGGAGACCCAGAAGAAGCTTCTGGCCCCTGGCCTCAAATCAGCTCAGATCTGGCCTTTGTGGGCATTTGGAGAATGAACCAATGGACAAAAGACCTCTCCCTCCCTGTGTGTGTGTGTGTGTGTGTCTGTAACTCTGCCTTTCAAATAAATAAATCTTAAAAAAAAAGTTCTGAAATTTATTGTGGTGGTAGTTGCACAACTCTGAGTGTACTAAAACTACTGAATTATTTAATGAGTGAGTTTTATGATATGTGAGTTATATCTCAATAAAGCTGTTAGAAAAGAAAACAGGGCCACAGAGACCCAAAATAAGATCTGACCTTTACCAACATTCTCCCCTGTCCCCACCCTTAGCTCAGAACATACTGGGCTCCAGGCTTAAACCTGGAGTCCAGGAGACCCACAGGCAGGCAGCATTACTGGGGGAGCTCTTGCCAGGGCCACTCCGGAAGAGGAAAGGACTTCTGGGCTCAGTTGAGCCAGCCGGCCAGGCTGTGCTAGACTGAGGGAGAAAGGACAGGTATGGGCTAGGGAAGGGACGGCTGCCCCAGGAGTGAAATCTAGACCTTGTTAATGACCATGATTTCTACTGTTACTTCTCAGGACAACCATAGGACCTCTCCCCTCACTCCTGAATGAGGTGCCCTTTCCCTTCCCAGAAGATTCCCTCCCAGGCTGAGGGCTGACGTCAGAGGAACAGGGACCCCACCCACCCACCAGACCAGTTGCTGCCCTGCCCCCCGCCCCACACCCATGCGAGGCACCTTACAACGGGAACTTGAACTGGGGGAGTCAGGCAAAGGAAGGAGAGGCTGGCTGAATCTCATCGGCATCTACAGTCGGACCCTCACACACAAACACACCCCACGCATGTGCAGAAACTCCCACATGCAAGTCTATAGAAAGCATCTGGGTGGGCAAGAGCACGCTTGCAGCCCCGGCCTGTGTGTGTGCAGGCATGCACGTGAGGAGAGGGAACCTGTAGATACAATCTCTCCACACCTGGGCTCCACCACACAATGAGCACAGTTAAGGGCCTGTGTGCATGGGCCCTCGTACACAGCCCCCTGCAGACACACGACAGGCTCACAGCTTCCCACCCTGCACAGTCCCTGACCCTCACACAGTCAGGCTGGCCCATGGACTTGACTCTTCTGCCAGGAGACACTCCACAGCCCCGCCTATGGGCTCAGCCCATGCACGGAGCCTGACAACACACACCAGGGTCCACAAACACTCAGGTGTTCAAGTCCACACAGTCCTGCCTCCTTAGAGGTGACACTCAGGAGGCAGCTGACCCAAAGTAGGACCTTCTCAGGCAAGGTGCAGAAATCCATTCACTCTGACCCCAAGCCTCCTAACCCAGCTCCTGGGGGGCTGAGGACAGGCTCAGTCACTCCAACCTGGCCCTTCTGGGGCCCAACCTTGCCCCCAGAGAAGAAATAACCACAACTGCCTTAGAATTAATTGTTCAGCTTTGCCCCCAGAGGAGTCTGAAGCTGGACTAAACTTTAAGCCTCCCAATAGATATATACCCCTGGGAGAGGCTAGAGGGCCTCCCCTCCTGCTAGGGGAGTCTCCCCTAGTCTGACCCAGCTAAGCCTGCAAACTTCAGTGCAGTTACTGAGCTCCTGGGAGGGAGGGCAGGCGGGCCTTGGGCCCAGAGGAGGGTAAAGGTCACAGAAATGGGCCAAGGGCCAGGCTAACAAGGGAACAGGGACGGGCAAGGGCAGGGATGATGGGGTGGGGCAGAAATAACACAGGTCCTGCCTCAGAAGTGGGTCCTTCGTGAGCTGTGACCCTCAGGGAGACACCTGGGCCCCAGCTGCTGCACCCAAGGGTGGAGAAAGCCCCATCAGAGAACTGAAACCAGCACTAAAGAGAGGGAAAATAAACTACCTACATCCAACCTCCACACTATGCCAGCCACCTCCACTGCCCACAGGCACCCTCCCTTGAGAGTAAACCACAGGCCTGCACCTCCAGCACACAGAGCCCAGCCCAAGCACAGCAGAAAAAGGGGCAGGGACTGGAAGGCTTGCCACCAGCCATGCGCCCCTGCTTGCCGGCCTCCCTCACCCCTGGAAGATGCCAGCATCCCTTCCCCACCGCTGCCCACTTAACACCTCCGAGTAACACACCTGGAGAAAAAAGTGAGAGCGGCCTGAGCCATGAAGAGGGTAGAAAAACCCAGAGGCGTGAAGGGTCAAATCTCAGCTCTGCCACTCCGGGTGACCTTAGGCAAGTCATTCAGCTCTCTAAGCATCTGTTTACTCGCCTGTGAGCTGCACACCTCAACAACGGCAGTGAGATTTGTGAAGTCCTGGAAAGCACCGAGCACCGGGTCTGGCTGCCGGAGGCCCCAGGCAACTGGGATCCTCCCTCCCACCACGCTTCTCACCACCACCTCCGGGGTGTGGGGCCCGAAGCCTGCTCACCCCTGCCTCCCCACAGGGCCAGCATCGGGTGGACAGGCCTGGAGGGAGGATTACCCATTCCCCAGGGTCTGCTTCCCCCAGACAAGGAGAGGGATGTGGGGAGAGGGATATTTGAGGTGTGGGTGGAGGTCTGACCACAAGCCTTTCCCAAATTCCCTTTTCATTTCACAAACCAAAAAAGGGAAACCTTTGGATTTGGGGAGGGGGGAGGGGAAGAGATATACTACCATTTCCTCCCTTATCCTCAGGGGAAAAGAGCAAGGGGTCCCGGAACTCAGCCAGCCTAGCCTCGCTTCTTCAGTCTCTCTGCTTTCCTGGCTCCCCTCAAAGAGTGGTTCCCAAGGAACAGAAGTCAGGCAGTCCCGGAGGGGCTGAGAGGGGGACAAGGATTGGGGCGCTTAGGAGAAGGGGAGACGGGGGTTTCCTAAGCATTCTAGACAGTTAGTGAATCATATGCAAATGACACCCAGTGCTCAAGCTCAACTTAGGTAGGAGGGACTCCAGCCCTGGCAGCAACAAAGACCTGCCCCCTTTGGACCCCTACCCTACCAAGGAGCTGGCCCAGGAGGGCGGGACAAGGCAAACTTCAAACTAGAACAGTGGGTTGGAACTATTTATAAACTTTCCAGGAAAACACACTCAAACCACAACCTTGCCCATCCCCCATGCTCCTCAGATCTGCCTAGATGGGAGGAGTGATGACCATCACTCCCTTTCTCCCCTTTTTCCAGGGGTTCCTCTGGCCAAGGCTCTCATGCCCAGCCTCCCCAGTGAACCCACAACCCCACCACTCTGTTCTCTGTTTCCCATCCGCTCACCAGAATCTGGGTTGCAGGAAGCCATGTAAGCCCAGCCTCGTTGTGAAAGAGACCACCTAGGAGGGTTTAAGAAAAAGCGCCTGGGAGAGGCTGGCACAGGCCAGGGCGTCTCTTCCCCATCAGCCCCACAGAACCGGGGGCCTGCCTCACTGTAGCCGGGGTGGGTGTGAAAATCTGCCCCAGCAGTGCAGGTCCTAAGCATGTCCTCCACGGGGCTAGGGAAGGCCAGAAGTCCAGCATCTTGCCTCTGGGTGCCACCTCTGCCTGCGGCTCAAGACACAGAGCCTTATCCCAGAAGAATGGATCCGAGTGCCCCCACTCATCCTCCACCCAGCCCAAGGTTGTGCCCCAGCTACACAGAGCTGCCTGACCCCCACCCACCACAATTTTAGTGGTGGCTGAATACCGACCGGCAGGGAGGATGACTGGACAACCCAGGCCCAGGACAGGTCAGGCTCCAGGGAAAGGAAGTAGGAGTCTGTTCCAGGAAGGTAATGCTCCCATCCCCTCCACCACTAGGGATGGCACCCAGAGGCCCCTGCTTGGGATGCCCAGAGCCTAGGCAGCTGAGGGGGTCCACCCAGAACAATAGCTGAAGCCTTCCACCCAGTCCCGGTCCTGCTTAGAGCCAAACAGTAGGTGAAAGGGCAGGGGGCAGCCCAGGCCTCAAGGAGAGCGACCAACCCATAGGGAAGGAAGAAAACAGGAAGAGGAAGAGACCAGCCTGCCTAGGCCACAGCCAGACCACAGGAGTGTGGACCATACAAAGGCAGCTCTGTGTGTGTGTGTGTATGCGCACGCGCACACACACCCGTGTGTGTGCAGAGCCGGTGACTAAAGGGGCACAGACAAAAGGGGACCCCCCAGCTTGGAAACCACCGTCCTCAAACCCAGCCTGGCACGGGGCTTTCCCCACCCTCACCTTGGCAGCTGCCCCTCTCACCACCACCTCCCCCTGCTCTGCCACGCAGGAAGCACAGCACGCTCACAATGTCGCATGGTGGCCATGGGGGCTGAGGGAGGCTACAGCAACTCCCTCAGCCATGCCCTCAGCTCAGCCCCACACCCTGAGGCTGCTGCATTCTGAATCCCATGGCAAACTGTGCGCAGAACTAGATGCTACCAGCCCCTTCCCAGCATCTCTCCCTGGGGACCCAGGCTGCAGGGAAGCCAGGAACAATCCCCCCTCCTGCCTCAGGATATCCTTTTGGCTCTCACCCCAGACCAGGCCTGAGTCACACTGGGCCCCGCCCCTTACCCCCACACACCCATCAACCCCCCAAGGAACTTCCTACTCCACACTCGCCTACTCAGTGGGGGGCTAGGAGCAGGGGGAATCTTTTCCCCTCTAAGTCCCCAGCAGATCCAGGAAGCCCACAGTGGGGGGCGGGGTGGATGGGTCATGGAGCTCCACGACCTTCCCCTTAAAGAACAGGACCCGTGGGATCAGGGAGAAGCTGCTTCAAGCTGTGTGTAGAGGACAGAATGGTCTACAGAGTCCCCACTTCCCCACTCCCAAAACAAATACAGCTGGTGCCCCCCCCCAGTCACTCCACAGTCTGGCCTGGACCCCAAGAAGCCACAGAAACACCCTGGGGAAGGTGGTTCTCCAGAACACAGATAGCAGAGAAGCTCCAAAACTGTCAAAGGGCACAGGGAGTCCAGAGTCCATGCACCGGATGGGAGAGGACTACAGACCAGCCAGACTCACAGCCACCTTCAAGTACAACGAGACATGGTCACAGTCTCCCCAGCACTCAGTCTGAGTAGGTGGCTGTGACAGAAGTCTGGGAACCCTGGGAGATCTGGGTCATCAGAGACCACACACAGCCTGAAAGGGCCCCTGGTCAGGTCCCCAAGGCCTGCCCCCCCCATAATTGTGGGCCCCGGGGGGAGGGCTGGCTCCCTCCCCACAAGAACCAGGGGTAGTGCCAACGGTGGCCATCACCATGGCAACCAACAACAAACATCCAGGGAACCACAGTGGGACAGGAAGTGATTGGCCACGTGACAGGAAGACTTTTTTTTTGCCCTCAGTGTTGAGGGTGTGTGTGAAGATTGTTTGCAGCCCCTGGGGAATCAGCTATCCAACAAGTTTCCCTGTTTTAAGCTGGAGAGAAGTGGGGGCCACCGGGAGGGTGGTCACCCCCATCAATGTGTACAGTCAGCCGGCCCTCCCTCCCTGCCTGCCACTCACGGTTCCCCCTCAGCCCCCCTCCTCTCCACTTCCTGCCGTGACTGGAGATCAGAGAACTCCCGACCGCAGCTTCCCCTTCTCAAGTCTCGATTCCTGGGCTGAAGGTTTCGCTGTGGGGCGAGGGACAGAGGGAAGGAGGGTTGGGGACCTGTGGTAGGACCCAGGGGATAGAGGCTCCAGGGGGAGGGGCCAGGAGGAAGCCACTCCAAGGTAGATGCAGATGCACACACAAAGCAGCGAGTAGGTCATGGTGACACACCGCCGGCCGGCCGGATGGGCGCAGTGACACACAGAGGCTGCCTGACCTCAGGCAACACTGGGGGAGAGGGAACAGAGCCAGAGGATCCTGCCTGCACACCCCACTCTAGCCTTGTCCTGAGCCTTTGGGTTCATCTCAGGCATCTACCAGCCTCCAGGCAGGCAAGGTCCCAACTGTGCCCAGCCCTTGCCGCCTCTCCCCTGCCTTTTGTGTTGAGGAATCTCCCTCCCTGCTCCAAGGTGCCCGCCCAGACGAGGGCACCTTGGCCAGAGGTAGGGGGAATGGAACCTCCCTCCACCCCCCTCCCCTTCTCTGCAGATGTCCCAGACTATATTTAGCCCTAACCGGGCGGCCAGCCAGACCCAGACTCCCCACTGGCCTGGAGCTGAGCTCCCAGTTTTTATGCAATTAAAACATTAACAGAAAACCACCCCCACCACCCCTTTTCCTCCCACCCCCATCAGGGCAGCAGAATTCTGAAAACTTAAAAGGAGGGCAGCCCAGCTCTGCAGCCAACGACACAGTGGGGGTCAGCAGGCAGGAGAGGGTCATCACCCACGATATCAGGTTGAAGCTGGGGAAAGGGGGGGGGGGGCTCTTCTTGTTCCAGCCACCGGAAGAGAAAGGCATATGTTGGGGGGGGGTGTTGCTGGGCTGCAGAAATTCCACCTGTCGTTTTGCAGCCCCCTCCCTGGCCAGCTCCAGTTACAGGGCTGGGGTTGGCAACAGGTGCTGGCCAGGCTGGCAGCAGCCTAATCCCCCCTCCGGCTCCCCAACTGACAGTGGTGCCTGAAGGTCCAGCAGAGGCCCCGCAGGGCAGGATATTAAGCAGGAGGCGGCTTTGCTGCCTGCAGGGAGGGGCAGCCCATGGCCCTTCTGTAAGAGCTGGCCACTGGCCCTGGTGATGTGTGCTGTAGGGTCTGAGGAAGCCAGGGAAAACTTAGTTCCATAGCACCTATTTCATTTCCCCACGATGCCAGGCGGGCGGGCTAGAGCGTGGGAGGTCTGTCTGCCTGCCTCTTCCTCCTCCTCCTTTCCAAATTCCAGGAACAGGCAAGGGAGGCTCCAATTGCGGGGGGGGGGGGGGGGGAGCAGGCAGTCCCAGCTGGGGGGGCTGGAGGGGGTTGGGGAGGACTAGGACTGGAGCGGGAGGCAAGATCCAGACGAAGCAAGACACTCACACCCGAGCCAGACTGGGGACAGACACACCGACGCTGACACATTCTCACACTGTGGGCCAGGTTCTGCACACCACCCACCCTGCAGGGACACCCAGACACCCTCAGCCAATCCTGCCAATTCCCAGAACACTCCCGGACACACACAGAGATCCAGGCCCTGCCCCCTACCCTGCATTCCCCCACAAACCGTGTGGGCTCCAGACAGCAGCCGGAGGGTGGAGAGGGGAGCAGAGGGAGGAAAGAGCAGGCGTCAGAGAGGATGTGCAGCCAAAGCCCTGGGAGCTGGGGGTATCAGTTGCCACACTCCTTTCCCAAAACCCAGTAAGTTAAGACAACCCTGTTCATCTTGCCAAGGGCCCTGCCAGCTTCCCACACTCTCAAAACCACCATCACCAGACAAGAGTGTGGGGTGCTAAGCGAGTGAAGATTACCCCATTTATAGGATTACCTTCCCCAGATGCCCATCACCCCAGATCCCAGACAGATCCCACAGAGACCCACACCCACCCACACTTCTAGGTCCTGCCCTGCTCGTGCTGCCCAAGGTCCAGGGATCTGGGCACTGCAGCTATGAGGACTAGCCCATCAAACACCCCTGGAGTTTGATCAAGAAGTGGCCTGGGTAGGGGGAAGGTCCCAGAGGACAGAGCCAGCCTCAGAGATCAAATGATTTAGAGGACGAGGAGCTCCTTAACTGGAGACTGGGTCATTATCTCCAAAACAGACCTGAAGGGTCACCCAGACAATGCACCCCCCACCAGACTGGGTGGCAAGAAGGACGTCATGGCACGTGTGGGTGACTGTGCCCAGCGCGGAGGCACAGGGGCAATCAGGATGGGGCTGCCTACAGCTAGCTTCCTGCCTGGCTGCGACATGGTTGGGAGTAGGAGGGGAACTAGAGAGGTGGCTCAGGGTGGCAGCAGGCGGCATTTAGGGTCAGACTGAAGGGGCAGAGATTTGGGGGCTATAGGAGGAGGTGGCCAGGGTTAGCCTGTTCCAAGCCCAGCATCTTTTCAGAACTGCCCACTGGAGTCTGGTGTGGAACCCCTGCAGTGACCGCCACAGGCACATTCACTCACACCCCTCAAAGTCCCTGCAAATCCAAGGTCCTCAGCTCCCTAGGGCCTAGGAGAGTCTAACCCTACTGACCTTTCCGTTTCAGGTCACCACAGGCCAGGACTCCCAGGCAATACTGATGTCCTAGCCACTCCCAATGCACCCTAATTCTACAGACAAACCAAGACCTCCAACCCCAACTACTTTCTTTTGTTCTTTCCCCCAGACTCATCTCAGACAGCACCCCCCCACCCACAGAAGCCCCAAGGCTCCAAGCCACCCCTCCTCCAATCTGGGCCTTCCCTGACCCATCCTCCCCACCTAGCCTTGCAGGAGCATTTGAGGCCCGAGCCCAGACTTTCTAGCAAGACCTGGGCGGGGTTCCTACTAAACCACTTCCCCCCCTAAACAATCTTGCCCTATTAAGACTGAATCTTACCCTAAGAAAACAGATAAAAGACATCTCTGAATCTCCCTACTGGTGTGGGGGTGGTCCAGAGCAGAAATGAGGATTGGGGTAAGCAGTAGGGGGTGGGGAGCGGAGGAATGTTCTCAGGAACAATCCCCTCCAAAAACATACAGACACACATGTGCACACAGCCAGTAGGCAGCAGGCAATCTGGTTATAGAAGAGGGAGCTGCACCAGGTGGGGCGAGGAGGCACCCTTCCGTGCCAGCACTTAGAGCACGGTATCCAAGAGCTGATGGAGACTGGATGGACTCCTCCGAGGCTGGGGAGCATTTTCATCTGCAGTCCATGACCCGGCTGGACCTCCACCCTAGCGCACAGTGTCCCCCACCCCCATCCAACAGCCTGACAACAGGGCAGCGCCCAAAGAGGAGAGTGGGCAGCCAAGCTTTATTTCCAGTACCCCCACACACACCCCCAGCCCAACACACACAACACATACACACATCTGGCTAGCAGCTTCCAAGCCTCGTGGGTGGCACTAGGTCCCAGACACCCTCAGCAGAGCAAGGTCGGACAGTCTGGTCTGTCCTCCCCTCACCCTCATCAGCTCCCACAACACTGCGGTAGCACCAGACCTGGGCCGGTCTACCCCCGCCCCCGCACACCCCACTGGCTCCTGCACTCCATTCTGACGGCTCCCCTCACTCCACAGGGGACACCAGCTGAGCGGCCCCGCCCCCCAGCCGGCTCCCTCTGGTGGGGGTGGGCCCCCTGCCCGATTCTCCCCAAACCACAGGGCGGCTCAGATAACAGGAGGGAAAGAAGGAGGGGGCTAGTCCGTTGGGCATCTGATCTCTCCCCAAACAGGTTTGAAAGTCTTTTTGTTTTGCTTGTTTTTAAAGAGAGAGCAGGAGTTCCCAGCGGCGGTTCTGCCACAGCTCAAGCGCCGGAGACGAGCGAAGCAGACGGCCCCAGACGCCTCAAGGCTGCGCGCGAAGACTCGAGCAGACAGGCGCACAGACGGGGCTCCCCCACTCAGGACACGGCGGCGGCGCGTTGGGAAGCCCAGGAAACCCCGGGTTCCCTTCGGACTCCGCCCGGTCCGCGGTCCCCGCCCGCAGCTCCTATCAGGAGGAGGCCATGGGGCCCCGAAGCCTGCAGGACCCAAGGGCTCCCCCAAAACCCCCGGGAAGAGGTTACCTCGCAGCAGGGGGACGCAGCCCATCCGGGGTTCCCGCGGGCACGGCGTCTGCCCTAACCCGGCACCTCGGTGCTGCCTGGCGTCAGGGGTGCGGGATCCCGGGAGAGAGGCCGTCCGGGGGGCCGCGGCTCAGGGGCGCGGGGCGACGGCAGCGGCCATGGCGAGTCACGTGCGGAGGCTGAAACTTTACCCGGAGCCCCAGACTGGGGGGGGCGGAGGGTATGGAGCACGGGTGGAGGGGGGGAGGCCCTCCCGCTCGGGCCCGCCCCCGCCCGCCCCCTGACCAATCCTCAGTCGGGGGCGTGTCCTCAGGCTTACGCCCGCCCAGCTTTCCTTAATAGACTCAGGGACGAGCTAGTCTTAAAGGAGCCGCTCCTCGCTGAAGGTTAGACCGTGGGAATCTGGGATAATCCCTCCTGCAGGCCCCCAACGGGAGATCCAGAGTGAAGCGAGGGTAAAGTTTTGAGGAAAGAATGGGAACAGGACTCGGTAGAGAAAAGAACGCAGTGTGTGGTACTCTACACTCCCCTCCTCCCGGGCACACACCCACACTCCCAGGGATACTGCTACATACACACCCCACACCTAAACTTGGGAAGAGAGGGGGCAGCTTAACATGGAAGGGAACACAGTGGCTCCTACCTGGCGTTCAAGCCCCTATCTCCCATAATTATAACCCTTCAGGGACGAGTTGGAACTGAGATCTATGTGACCTTGAGCAAGTCACTTCGCTTCTCAGGAACTTAATTTTCTGAAGAAAAAAAAAAAAAAACCTCCCCACACATACATCACCACTTTCCCCAAACACCTTTCCAGCGTGAGTGGGTCGGAAGACTCTGGTCCTAACCCCTCAGACCCCACCTCGAATACCCTTCCCCTAACAGGGAAGTTCTCCCATCTCCCGGCAGCGGAGCCCAGGAGCGCCCCTCCATGCTACAAGACTAGAATCGAAGCAGGAAAGCTCTGTCACGTTCCAGCTGGACGAGATCTGAATCACCCTCCGTCTGCGGCGACCTCGGACCCGCACACAGCCGCCAGCCTCTCCCAGCCTCCATTTGGGAGGTTCACAGTCCCAACCGCTGGGAGTCCACTGGGAGTGGGAGCAAACGCGAACCCCGCTGTGTCCCCTTCCCGGGCTGAAAAGTGGCCACAAGTGCCCTCACAGGACTTCCCACCAGAAGGGGAAGTGCCACACTCCCAGGCCTCCACCCCAGTGAGACTTTCTGCTTCACCGGGTGGCAGAGCTCCGACCCACCGGGCTGACGGCTCCCAGCTTTGCGGACGAGCAACAGGAGGCCCAGATCGGGCACAGGGTTTTATCCAAGGTCTCATGGGTTGCAGCGCCGAGACTAGAATTGAGTAGCCCCCACCCCCACCCACAGCCGTGGACAAGTCGGGTTGGCCGTGGGCTCTGCCCGGTGCTGCCATAATAAGTTTTGCCCTGCGAAGGGCTCAAGGCAGAACTTCCCCAGGCCCCTTCCCGCCCGCTGGCCCAGGGCTGTCTCCCGCTCCCGTCTGGATTTCCGTCCACCGGTGCGAACCGCCCGCCCAGCCCCTCCCGCCCCGTCCCGTCCAGATCCATCCGCAAACATGCGCTCAGCGGGTAGGAATGCGCCAATGGCTCCCAGATGTGGACGCCGACGCTTAACCCCTTCTCTCCCAACCCCGCCCCCAAAAGGCCTTCCAGCCTGAGCCCCACCCCCACCCCCCACCCCCCGTCAGCAGCAGAGGACTCCGCCCAGGTGAGGAGCCAGCCCACCTCCAGCCCCCAAAAGGCTCCTCCTGGCCTAGATCCTACCATTCTTCCCCTTCCAGCTGTTAGAGGGGAAGGCTCATAGACACAAAAATGCAAGTGTGCATGCCCATGGCTACAGTGTCTCCCATGTTGGGTGACACGTACACCTGCCAGCATATGGACTGAGGTTACACTTTGCACACCAAGATTCAGGCATCTTTGCACGAATGCACACCCACATGCATACTCAGGGCACAAATGTGTACACCTCCAAGATGCATGTATGAACACCCATACAGAAACAAGCATATACAAGCATGCATGTGTGCACATATCAGCGAAGGAAGCAGGGGGTGGGGCAAACTTCTGAACAACCATAGCAGTGGGTCCATGTGCCTGTGAGGGAGGGAATTTACGTACACAAGTACCCACCCCCCTCAGAAAGTAAGACACTCACACAAGACCAGCACCCATGTGTGCAAATACCCAGCCTGCACACCTCGGGGGCACTCCCTTCCATCCCAGGGCACTCCAGTTCCACCTGTCCAAAGTCCAGCCCTACCCATGCTTGACTCCAGGAGGCAGGAGGAGTGCTCAGGTTGGGGCCCAGGAGTCTTGAATCCAATACCAGCTGAACTCCAGCTGTGTTGGCCTCACCACAGGGCATCTACCCCCTGCTGCCAGGGCTCCAGATGCTGGAAGAAAGAAGAGTACCCAGGAGGCAGCAGGAGACTAGCAGAGAGAAGCCACAGGCCCACGGGCATTTCAGCCTTCAGCAAAGGCTCCCTTTGCCAGCACATGGGAGTCAGGCTGAGGGAGGAGCCTGAGTCACTGGTTTCCCAAGACAGGGATTCCTTTCCAAACTAGAAGAAGCCAGAGGAGAGAGCCCAGACAGGTACAGGGCCAGTGACAGCTCTAGTAGTCAAAGGAGATACAAAACAGCTCTAAGACACCCCAGAAGGGCCCACACTTCTAGGAAGACAAGGCCTCCCTTTCACAGCCTGTGGGAACTCCTGAAGAATAGCACAAGTCTAAGGAGAGGAAGGGAAACCACTGTCCCTCCAAGACCTCCTGGATGCAGTGGGGGTGGAAGATGTCTGGAACCAGCCCCAGCTGACCCCTCTTCCTCTTTCCAGCCCTCCAGCATCTCCCACAATTACCTTCATTACCCCACCCCATCTGATTCTCACAGTCCTGAAAGAGCAGGGCTCCTGTTTCCACTGTACAGATGGAGAAACTGAGGCTTGGAAAGGAAATCGCTGAGACGGGCGTTGTGGCGCAGCAGGTTCAGCCACTACTTGTGACAGACTCCGGCATCCCATACCAGAGTCCAGACTGCTCCATTTCCAAACCAGCTCCCTGCTCATGTGGCTGGGAAAGCAGCAGCAGATGGCCAAAGTACCTGCGTCCCTGGCTTCAGCCTGGCCCTGCCCTAGCAGATGCAGCCATCTGGGGCAAAACCAGTGAATGAAAGACACCTCTTTCTCTCTGTCTCTCCCTCTCCTCCTTTCAAATAAACAAGCATTTTTTTTTAAGTTGCTTTGTCCAAGGTCAATGGCAGCTTGTCAATGGGAGAGCGGATCTGGGTTTCTAACCCACAATCTTCTCCCTAACTCCCTCCTTCCCATTTATTCTAAATCAAACCTAGTCCACCCCACTCTGTACCCTGCTGCCTCGTTCTTTCGTCCCTCAGTGGAGCACATGGAAGAAATACCATCCTCGCCTGGCTCTACAGGTTTAAGGGTGGAGCCAGGGCATGCCAGGGAGAGATCAGAGCAGGCTCTGGGGGCTACACACATAGTCTTCCACCCCTACCCCAAGCACGATGCCCACCTGCCTAGCAGGCATGGCTGGGTGACTCAGCTACATCCGGGGGAGATGCCAGGGCAGTGACTCACCTACCGAGAAGAGCTGAGCCTGGCACCCTGCCAGCCCCAGGACTGAAGCAACTTAGTCACCACCAGGACTGAGATGCCCTGCAGGCAGGGCCCAGGGATCAGGGACAGGGGCAGACTGTGCTCTCCTTGATTATGTGTGCCCTCTCATGAAGACAGGCTTCCGCATCCTGGGCAAGCCATGGTCGTGCCCTCCCTTGCCCCTGCACTGCTGCCCACCCCCATCATGCTAGGCCCTGCTCCAGTGCTGACAAGTTCTGTGAGACCCCTGGGCTGCCTTACCCCCCTGCAGCCTGCCCCCTGCCCATCACTTACCACCCACTCTCCCACCTGCCTCAGCTCCTCCTGCCACCCAAGTTGTACCTAGGCTGTGAGTCTCCTTTAACATGTCCTGGCAGCACCCCCTGCCCCCACAGCCCCTCTCGCCTCCCCGCCACATACACAAACGCACTCATACACACTTCTGCCAGCAGCTGCTGAAGTTGTTGAACAGGAGGGAAATCTGGAGGGTGGAGTGTAGGAATTGAGTTACCGGGGCTGATGGGGTGGGCTGTCACCAACCCCTTCCCCAGTTAGCCCTCCCTCCATCTCCCTCACCCACCTGTCTCCTTCCCCACCTCTGGCTGGCAGCCACTGCCCTTTAAGCCCCTCTACTTCCACTCCACCCAAACTAGAAAATAAATGTTCAAGCATATTTATCATGCCAAGACCAGCCCAGTATATTTGAGAGAGAGAGAGAGAGAATGAGAGAAACAGAGAGAGTGGTTCCTGTGCTCAGTGCTCTGGCTACAGCCACTAGGTGTGTATATTTATGTGTATGTTAAGCTGGAAGGGGACTGAGTAACTCTGCAAGTCCCACGAGAGCTGAAGGGGCCCACGGGGAGTCGACAGACTGAACAGCCTCAATCCATTTGCACTATTGATTTCTCACACACTGCGGCAGGACTGATTGGGAGGGGGGCATTATAAATCAGCCCCCCAGAGACACAGAAACAGAGTGGAGGGAGGGGGAGCTGCTCCTGTACCACTATTTGTGGCCCACTGAGACCTGCTTGGAGGAGAGGGGTGGGCAGTGGAGCAATAGATGTTGAGTGGCAGGAGGCAGAGCTGGGGACAGGGTGTTGGACTAGGCCTGTGTGGAATACCTCCTTTCATCTTGCTTTTAATCTAATTTGAAGAAAGAGGGTAGAGAACAGGTGCACCACAAGGAGCTATGTAGGCAGGGCCCTGAACTGAACAACTTACAGGGGGCGCCAGCCACATTATAGTCTACAGAATGGCTCTCCCTTCAGCTGTACAACATGGTGGCCCTGGGGGAGAGGCTAGCAAGAGACATAATGCGGACTGAATTCTGACACAATTCTCCACTGAATTTTCTCCCCATGCACCCCCCCCCCCCAACTTTCCTCAAACACATGCCTGGGCCTCCATGCCTCAGTGGAAGGATCCCTTCTGACCCTGATCAGAAGCCTGTGAGCCCACTCCTCAGTCCTGCTCTTTTCCTGTGTCAAAGGAGTTGGCAAACCACCACTACAACCCACAGGTCCAGGGCATGGCAGGACTCACACAGGGCTTTGGAGCGTCTGGAGACCTGCGTCCTACCCTTCCACTCATCCTGGGACCGTGGACAAATACCTGGCCCTCTATGGGTCTCTAAAATAAGGTAGCCAGGATTTCCCTTCTCTAAGGTACCTCTGAGTCCCACAGCTCACCAGCCTGTGAGGCTGCTGGAGCTCTTCCAGCGCCTCAGTCCACACCCGTGGTCACAGGCCACCCAAACAAACTCCAGCCTGAACACAGACTTTCCACATGGTGCAGATCTATAAACAAACCAAGCTGGGGTTCACCAGAGACCCTGCACAAACAAACAGAGGGAAACAGACCAGGTGTGCCTGGCCTTAGGTCCTCCTGGCTTCAGTGGGGAGTAGGAGGGACCATGATGAGAAAGTAACAGTGTAAGCCGCCTGGGTTCAGGTTGCAATGCAGCCAGTGACTGACTGTCCTAGGACAAATCACTGCCTCTGTTGCCCCCTCTGAAAGGAGAAAGGATTGCCCAAGTGGCCTCAAAATCTCCTTCCATTCTGAGTCCAGCTGGCCAGAGCATCTTCAGGGGTCCAGGGTTTTTCTGCCCAGCCCAGCTCATCTCCCTGGATCAGGCCCCTCCCAGTAAGGTCCTGCCCCTGCCCAACATGCTTCCTTCTCTTTCTGCCGCCCCTCCAGCCCTTCCCCGCTCCTCTGCCTGCCTGATTTCCCTCACCTTGGCCAGCCCCTCTGCCTGCCCCGTGCTTTTCTGCACGTCCCTCCTGCCAGGGGACAGACAAACTAAAAATAGTCCCTGCAGCCTTCCTCGCCCACAGCTGCCCAAAGAGCAGGAAATGAAGGGGGCAGGGAGGCCCGTGCCCTGTCCTCCCCAGCACCTCCCAGCTCAGAACCACGTCCAGCACTCCAGCCTGGGACTAGTGCCAAGCTGGCCATCTCAGGGGCATCCCACACCCCTTCCCTAGGGGGAGGCCTGCCCATAAGTGCCTACAATCACAGAGCTGCCCCTACCCTGTGGGAGGAGAAAGGAGGCAAGCGGTCTGGAGGGAAACCTTCCCAATTTCTGACAAATCAGTGCCAACCACATTGTGGGCACCAAGAAGGCAGGGTCTGGCTCCACTGACTGATCTTTTGAGGGCAGAAGGAATTGGCAAGGGGAAGTTTGTGCCAGTTTTCTTCATCCTGGCCTGGTTAGGGGGAAGACAAAATAGTACCCCAGCCTCAATTATGTTAATCTCTGTTCCCTAAAATGTGTGGGTGCAGACATACGGGTTTCAATGGCCACCTCCAGATACTATGAGAAAAAAAGGCTAAAAAAGGCAGATCTTGGCTACGAATGTGTAAAGATAGATGCTTGGAGGTGAGAACAGGCCATGCCTGCCAGACTGGGCATGCACTGCCCCCAAGCTGAGTCAGAGGCTAGGAGAGAGAAGTCTGGTGCTATGCTGCCAGGGGATATGCCCCCCCCCCCAGACCACCTGGGATTCCTGACACCTCAGCCTTGGGGGGAGGCCCTCCTCACACAGGCGGAAGGAAAGCAGCTTAGTGACTCTCTGGAGGCCTGCAAGGGAGCTGTGTACCGTGAGGCAGGCGGGAAACCCGGAGTCCTGGCGACCAGCCCAGAGAGTGAGTGAGAGAAATACCTCGGAGGGGAGGAAGCAGCCCAGATTGAGGCAGACACATGGCATCCCCAGCAGCTACCAGATGTGACCCATAAAGAGGTACTGGCCAAAGGGGCTGGGTGGGGAAAGTGAGCACACTCCTGAACGAGAGGAAAGGGGGGCCACGGGGATGGGCAGAGGGTAGGGTCAGCCTGGCGCTCATCTACTGTCCTCTCCTTCTTGTCAGAACCACAGACACTGGCATGAAGGCCACTGAATATCAACCAGGTCCTCAGGTCCTGGGTGTGTTGCTCTCTCCTTGCATCTCCAGCCCCCAGCCCCTTCATTCCTGAGCTTCCCCTGGCCCCCATCCCTGGGGCCACGCCAAATGAGGAGTCAGCAGGCCCGGGGTGGTGTTCAGGAGGCGCGGGCAGTGCCAGGGGCAGCCCTCACACCATCCTCCCACTGGCTTCCCTCCCGCCTGCTCTCAGCCGCCACACATATCTCAGCTGTCGAATCCGATTAGGGCTCCTGCCCAGTGAGCCGGACAAGGAGGCCACTGGGCAGGGGAGAGACAGAGACAAGGACGCCGGGCAGGGATGACAGAAAGAAGGTGGAGACAAAGCTCAGGGGAGAAGATGTAGAGCCCCAGAGGAAGAAAAGCCTGATGGACAAACCATAGACTCTCCGGTGACAGCTACAACCCATGTTGGGGGAATTCTGCAGTACCTGGGGCATCAGCCCTGCCTGGTTCTACCATCCCCTAGATGGGCAAGGATGGGGGAAGGAGAATGAAGGCAGAATTGAATTGACCTAGATTTAGGAAAAGGAACCTATCTACAACCTCCCCCCCTACACACACACACACACATACACCCCACCACAACCACCATTTGTCCCGGACATTATAATGCATTTTCACATAGGCTCTTTATGGCACTGTCCCTGTCAGACAAGCAGGGCTCATTATTGATAGCCATTTTTATAAATGAAGAACCTGTGACTTAGGGAAGAGAAAGACACATGTACACAGTTAAGTGACCCTGGGGTGAGTTTGAAATCCAAGCCCCTGCTCACAGTCAGAATCTCTACTTCCCTTCTGCAGTCAAGAGCAAAGCTAAGGAGCTACTCTATTAAGCATCCTTTCCTTCAAAACCAACTTTTAAGGGACCCAGGGAGACATAGAGGAATACAGAGCATGTTTCCAGAGGGGCATATGGCACCCACCCACACCGCACATTGAGAGCTAGAGGGCTTCGCTCAAGCTGTGACCAGTTTCTTCAGTCATTCCCTCCTCCTAAGCTACTACCCACCACGCAAGATACACAGTTACTTGGACAAGTCATACACGCTTCCTGTCAACCCACCAAACCAGAACGAGATGCCCTAGATCTTCAGAAGGCAGGGCCTGTCAGCCCACCACAGGAGGATAAACAAACCACCAGAAGC
Organism: Lepus europaeus; assembly: GCF_033115175.1. Taxonomy (NCBI): domain Eukaryota; kingdom Metazoa; phylum Chordata; class Mammalia; order Lagomorpha; family Leporidae; genus Lepus; species Lepus europaeus. Next base: position 21,997,992 of record NC_084844.1, read on the forward strand.
AATAGGTACCGTCCAGCTCTCTCCTAGAACTTGCAGGAGGGCAGAAGCTTGGGGGCCTCTCAGCTCAAGGGTAAACTGGGAGCCCCGGGAGGCAGCATTGCTGGGCAACCTCCCAGTCTGGTCCATACCCCTGCTCCAGCCATCTGGACAGGGCCTGTCCTGGTCCGGGCCACACTCTTGAATCCTTACCCTTGGATGCTCGAAGTGACCTCTATCCAAATTTATGGACCTTACAATCATCTGAACAACACATACCCACACACATACAAGGGGGAGGGGGCTTTTTTGGTAATAAGTATGGAGGTGATGGGAGGGATGGGGGCTATAAGCTCAAAGCACTTTCCCTATAGGAAAAGGCCACCAAAATGCTCATAACCTCTCCTACCCTCCAGCAAAGCCTTGGCTGCCCAAACAGGAGACAAACCTAGAAGCGGACATCAGTAAGGAGTAGGGGCAAAGTCCTGGGCTCCTTGGGATGGGAAGCAGAGAGGAAGCAAGGAAGCAATCGTTTGGGAAGGCTCCTGTGCCCCTCTGGCTGTCTCTGTCTATTCCACCATCACTTGCCAATTCTCCAGTCTAGGTGAGGTGGGGGAAGGGGTATTAGGCAATACTGCAAAGGAGGGTGCAAGGGCGTGGGGCCTGGGCAGACTCCCCCCACCCCCTTTCCATTCTTGGCTCGATAATGGGGAATGCCTCAGAAGAAATGCAGGAAGGCTGCTGGAGGGTGCAGAGGCTCTGAGCTTCTAGACACCCCGCTGTTCCAGGGCTCCCACCTCCCAGGACTACAGGGCGAGATGGGGGAGGAGGGATGGGGAAAGCCTGAACTGGCGAAGAGGGAAACGGCAAGATCTAAGAGCAGAGAGGTCAGGGCGAAAGCGGCAGAGGGAGAATTGGGAAGGGGTGCGCATGATCCTACCTGCTCAGGTGTGTGCTGGCAGGGGGGCGAGGGGGTTCCCAGGAGAACCAGGGAAGCCCTCAGCTCGATTCAGGATTCCCCCCTGCTTCTGGGTTAGGCTGCTGCAAGAGACACAGGTTCCCGTTGGGTCCTAAAGCCCACTGTCTAACTGGTAGACACTCCCCGCCCTCTTCTACCAGCTCTGACTAGGTCAGCCAGTGCAGAGCTGAGGACAGGAGAGAAATACCCGCTGGAAGCAAGATGGGGGTCTGAGTCCCAGGTTGGGACCAGGCAGTCCCTAGTCTCTAATGTACAGCATATGGATGACTTTAGCTAGGACAGGAAAAATCATTTCTTCCTGCCAGCCCTGAGCAGATGGATGTGGGTTTTGGTGCTAGAGATGGGGTTAGGATCTCTTTCATTCATTTTCAACAGGTGTTCACTTTGGCCCTCTTCCTCACAGATTAGAGCAGTCTCCTCATTCCTCCCTGTCACCCCTAAGTACCTAGGACACCATCCCAGGGGTATAGATCTCAATTTTCAGCAAATAAAGGACAGGATAACTTAGATGGCAGTTGGAAATCGGTAGTTTTATATATTTAGACTGAGATGTGTGTATTTGGAAATGTATGGAGCATGCAAATATATAGGCCAGAGTCTGAGCACGTGAGGCTGGGGGAGAAGGGGTAAAAAGGTCTTTGGGTTACAAGGATGACCAGAAATGGCAATTGTCAATGGGAGAACAGGATGTAGAGGCAAGAGGTCAACTAGCACCCCTACCCAACCCTCAACAGTGCCTGAGTCTTTATTACCAGAATGTACAAGTTAAAGAAAGACAGTGTTTTCTCAGGTACCATTTTGGACAAATACAGGGGGCAGAAAGACTTAACAGATCAGCCTTCTGAGCAGCTCAAAAATGAGAATTCAGGTTAGGTAGGCCAGGTGGGCAAGGGGAAGAAGGTGAATAGAGTATGGATTGAGAACATTTTGCAAGGAGAGTTGCAGGTTATCTCCAGCAGCAGAGCAGGGAAAATGTCATGGGTAAAGGGCAGGGAACGTCCAGGACAGACTTGAGGCAGGGGAGGGGGCAACAGCACTGCCCCACCTCTTGTGGTCTTGCAGGAAGAACCAGGGAAAGGAGCTAGTCGGTAAGGACCGAGGGCCCCAGGGTGGAGTCCGTGGGGTGAGCTTAGGTCAACCCTTTCACCCTAATGTGCCTCAGTTCTCTCCCAGCTGTTAAACAGGACTCTCGGTTCTTCCCAGGCAGTTAATGAGTGTTTACAAAAGGGCTTGGAGATCCTCAGATCTCAGCTGGGCCACCACTACAGTTATAAAGCTCAATAAGGGCTGAGTGTTACTTGGGAGGGGAGGAGTAGGGGAAGAGGGAAACAGACTACTCTCTGACAAACTAAGGACTGACAAACTAAGGAGAAAACCAAGCCCAGAGAGAAGCACAAGGCTAGCTGCCACAGGATATCCTTGTGCCCATGGATGGAGGTCACCCTCCCCCCAACCTCTAACCACCACCAAAGGCTGGCCTCCAGCTAGCTGGAGGCAGAACCCAGACGAGCAGCTGGTCTTCATTAACTCCAGCTTTTTCACCCCCCACTGTGAACCCACAGCTTCTACAGGCCTAGGCTAGAGGGGGCTGCCCTAGCCCGACCTTGCAGCTGACTCTGGGATGGGGGGCATCGCAGCAAAGGCTATGTTACCAGCTGAAAAGACTCCCTTTTTCCCATTGGGATCCAGAGGAGAGAAAAGAGTGTGGGGGTGAGAGGGTGGAGGTGGGGGAATTTAGGGCAAACAGCAGGCAGTGAAGTCAGCTGGATTGAGGCCCAGAAACCCCCACACCCTGGGGCCAAGTCTTACTCTAGCTTTGCTTTCAGCTTCTTGGCGAGGCCCCAAACTAGGAAAGGCCCTGGCTGCCCCTTTCTGCCTCCCTACCCCCACCCTTATTAAATACACATTTTATCTCTCAGCATCTTCATTATCTTAACTGAAGGAGACAAGCAGTGGATGGCGGCAGCAGAGAGCGTCAGGAGGGGGGGCAGTGCGGAGAGCAGGCGCACCCTTGTTATAAAGTGCTGATCTAGCTCTTTCAGGCAGTGTGGGAAACAGAGGAGGGATCAAAGGGAGTGAGGCTGATTCAGAACTCAATTAGAGCTTTTTAAAAAACGGAGTTGGCTCTTTCCTTTTGCCAGTCTTCAGCCTTTACCCATGCCCCTTGCACCCAATTAGCTTCTACAGCCAGTGCCTTGGGGCTGGGGTTGAAAAATCAAGGGGAAGCCAGAGGGCACAGCTTCTCCCCTACAGAACGCACCTCTGAGAAGAGGAAGACCTGCACTGTTCCGGGCTTAAGAGGATTACGTCTTAGAGGGCACCTTGTTTGTACAGGAGGGATCTGAGATCACAGCTTTCCCCAAAAGTTAAAAAGCAAGACATCAAAGGTGAGTTCTTCCCTAATCCCTTACCAACTAGAGGCAGTTTTGGGCCAATCTCTAGGGACTAGGTGCTATCCAAACAGGCACCCCCCTTCCCAACCAATGGGCAAGACTCTCCCCATACTTTCTCATGAGCAACATGGAAGTTGCTTCAAGCACAATAACCACTACATTAGGAGTGACTGGAACACATCTGGGCAGCCAGTAAATGCCCCACAACTCTGCCCTGACACATATTGGAAGAGGGAGCACCCTCTTTGGCAGGAGTCTGTTCCATCTCAATGTGAAAGTATCAACAATGTCTCCCTCCAGCTCAGACTGTCCTCTGATGCAAGGCAGTTATCTTACCTGGCTCATTTATCTGCTCATTCAACAGTCTCTTAATATCTACCTGTTGCACTATACTAAGTGCTAGGGACAGATAAAAATACACACAGGAGGGGCTGTCATATAGTGGGTAAAGTTGCTGCCTGCACGACGCCGGCATCCCACATAAGTGCCAGTTCCTGTACCGGCTGCTCCACTTCTGATCCACTACCCTGCTGGCCTGGGAAAAGCAGCGGAATGTGGCCCAAGTCCCTGGGCCCCTGCACCCATGTAGGAGAGACTCAGGCTCAGCCCTGGCTGTTGAACCAGCAGATGGAAGATATTTAACTCTGAAATACGTAAATCTTAAAAAATAAATAAATAAAAGAGGCAAGTAATGTGATACAGCAGGTTAAGCCACTGCTTGGGACGCCCACATTCCATGAGCGCCAGTTTGAGTCCTGGCAACTTGGCTTCTGAACAACTCCCTGCTAATGCGCCTGGGAAGAAGCAGGTGATGGCCCAAGTACTTAGTTGAGTTCCTGCTACCCCTGTGGGAGACCCAGATGGAGATTCTGGCTCCTGGTATCAGTCTGGCCCAGCCCTGACTGTTGGAGGGCATTTTGGGGAGGGAACAATGGATGAACTATCTCTATGTGTTTCTCTTCCTTTCAAATATATAAGGCAAAAAAATTTAAATATAACCTCAATCTTGGCTCTTTTGTTCTCCCTCAGTAGTTAACACCTCTCAACATTTTTTTTTTTTTTTTGGGACAGGCAGAGTGGACAGTGAGAGAAAGGTCTTCCTTTGCCGTTGGTTCACTCTCCAATGGCCGCTGCGGCCGCCGCACCACACTGATCCGAAGGCAGGAGCCAGGTGCTTCTCCTGGTCTCCCATGCGGGTGCAGGGCCCAAGCACTTGGGCCATCCTCCACTGCACTCCCGGGCCACAACAGAGAGCTGGCCTGGAAGAGGGGCAACTGGGACAGAACCTGGTATGCCAGCACCGCAAGGCAGAGGATTAGTCTATTGAGCTGCGGAGCCGGCCTTAACAGATTTTTTAAAGATTTATTTATTGGGGCCAGCACTGTGGCGCAGCAGGTTGAAGCTCTGGCCTGAAGTGCTGGCATCCCATATGGGTGCCAGTTCTAGTCCCAGCTGCTCCACTTTCGATCCAGCTCTCTTGCTACAGCCTGGGAAAGCAGATGGCTCAAGTCCTTGGGCCCCTGCACCCAAATGGGAGACCTAGAAGCTCCTGGCTCCTAACTTGGGATTGGTTCAGCTCCAGCCATTACAGCCATTTGGGGAGTGAACCAGCGGATGGAAGACCTATCTGTCTCTACCTCTCTCTCTTTCAAATAAATAGATAAACCTTAAACAAAAAGATTTATTTATTTACTTGAGAGATGTCTTCCATCCGCTGGTTCACTCCCCAAATGGCCACAACAGCAGGACCTGGGCCGATCTGAAGCTTTTTTGGGGTCTCTCATGCAGTGCTTTCCCAGGCCATAACAGAGAGGTGGATCAGAAGAGAAGCAGCCAGAACTCGAGCCAGGGCCCAAATGGGATGCCGGCACCGCAGGCGGCAGCTGAACCTGCTACACCACAGCACCGGCCCCTCAACAGATATTTTCTAAAACAGGACCCAAGTCATTTCTCATTCCTCCTTCCAGTTCTATCTTTTTTTTTTTTTTTTTTTTTGACAGGCAGAGTGGACAATGAGAGAGAGAGACAGAGAGAAAGGTCTTCCTTTGCTGTTGGTTCACCCTCCAATGGCCGCTGCGGCCGGCGTGCTGCAGCCGGCGCACTGTGCTGATCCGATTGACACTCAAACCAACTTTATTGCACCTATGCACCTTCCACAGCAATGCCCAACATTCTATCAAAGCTTGGTTTGCTCATCCAAGGAAAAACAAAGATAAACCGAGACAGACACACACCCCACCACCTTTAAAAGAATGTAGGTCAGCATCTTTGCCACTATATGGGAAGCATCCTGTGACCCTGGCAAAGAACTAGAAATGGTAAGCTGAGCCCCTCCCACCAGAACTCCCACTACCTTCCTGTAGCTCTCAGCCTCAGTGAGGAAAGCCAATCAGGAAAGGACTTTTCCTCCCTGCTTTCCTGGCTGTCTGAATTACACTTAAGACTTTACTGACAAGCATATATCAGCTTTTGCTCCCACAAGGGCAGCAGAAGCCAAGCAGGGACTCTAAGTCTGCTTCACGCGCCATTGACAGAACCAACCCTGTTCCAATTGCTAAAGTCTTAAGAGCAGCAATGACCTAGAAATTGACAGTGGGGAGAGAACTAAAGGAAAGGAAACTAACAAACCAGCCTACAGAAAACCCTATTTCCAAATACCAGGGGAAAGGGAGAGAAAGGAGGCAGAGGGGAAAGAAATTTGCCTCTTTGAATCCGTAAATGTGATCTTGGCTGAAAGCCAGGGAGGATACATAGCAGCCCCACTGCGAGTCAAGCCATGTTCCTGACTCAGGCTGTACAGTTAAGAGGAAGGCGCCAAGCCTCAAACACAACGAGGTGGGGAGGCCGCTCCTTTTTGGGCAGGATCCTACTGTGGACACAGAACAGACAGCAGCTGCCCACAGTGTGGAAACAAACTGTAAAGCAGTCACGTCTCTTAAGGCTGCAGCATCCAATAAAATGTAATTTAAATCAAGCCTCGCATCTGTTCTCAATCCCATTCAGTCTCTGCTTTCCATCAGCCTTCGGACAATCTTTGCAATTATGCTTGTTAACTCTTATAGCCCCAGACACTTTCCAACCTTCGAGGTTTAGAACTGTGTTTCCCACGTGCAAATTACCCCCAGAGGAAATGTGAATGCTGTAATAAAGGGGTGTGAGGGAAGAACGATATTCAGACTCAGGTCCACCGACTGTCTTCTGCTGTACACTCCAATGGGCAGTGTTCATTTCAGAGGGCTCTCCGCTTGCCCTTCTATCCCATACCACCTGCTGTAGCTCAGATCACATTACAAGGATACAGTGGGGAGAATGAATGAAACAGTGGCCAACTTATCATTGGTAACATATCAAGTTTCCAAACTCAAGGCCATGTCAGAAGGCACAAGGAGACAGCAGAACTCAAGGATGAGCAGAGACTTGATATTGCCTCTTTAGACGATTCGCATCACATGGTTTAAATTTCAAGTTTTTGCATGAGCTATAAAAACACAATCTCCCAAACAAATCAAACTTTTAGGTATCTTCCCCTCCTTCCCGCAAAACCACCCCAGCCCCAAGCCCACACTTTGTCAGTGTTATAATGGTGCCCTCTGGTGTCCCTGTTAAACATTGCCATTTAATGCCACTAGAAACCAAACCCAGAAGAGAACTTGTGACTATCCACATGGATTAATTTATCTAATGAGGCTGGGAAAATATGTGTTCAGATGAAAATCCAACCCCAGACTAAGGCATCTTGAAACAAAGGTTTCATCTGAGGGTAACTAAGACTGTAGGACAGTTTGGGAAGGAGTTTTCATATTGCCATCTGGAAGCTTGAGCTCTCTCGAAATGTGATTGCTTAAAAAGACTAAGACTACAACTTGAAAATAAATAAAATAAAATAAATATATTCACAATTTGCAGAGTTACATTCTCCTTACCAGTCCCTCAAGCTTCGGAGTACCCAAGAAACACAATGAGTCTTTAAAATGTCACAATGTGGCAGAATCCACAACACGAACACAGTATACCCCCAAAAGAAATTCTTTGATCAAAGTGTCCTCCAAATCACCATGTGGACTTGCTTTCAGGATCATTCCTTTTCATTCTTCTTACCCTAACTTCAAAGTTCTTAACATAATATATCAATGTTTGAAGAAAGTAATAGGTAAGTGTATATGCATTCCACCCTACAAATCTGCATACCTGCAAATACAACTGGTTAGAGGCACACAAGTGGTAGAGGGTACTAAATGTAATTGAAAAGGGTCTACGTGGTCATTTTTATGGGTGAAAATAAGATCCAAACATATTATTCTGCGCTAATATTCATGAGTCTATAGGTTAAAATTCATTGGTTTCAAGTATGAAAGGTCATATTTGTTTTCAGACCTGAGTGTATAAAGTACTAAAACGAAGACTCCTTCGCTAAATGCCAGCTGAATATTGCCCGATGTGCAGTAACAATTTAAGGCAATCCAGTAGCTAAGATATTTCCCATTAAAGCTTTGTCTTTCAGAGCATGCTCTATTTCCTTCTCTTCAATCTTCAAAGACACCTGGAAAAAGAAAAGCATGATTCATGACAGAGAACTCACAGAACCAAAGTTGTTACACAAACTTCTACCATAAAAAACTTCTCACAAGAGGCAACTGAGACAAGCACTATCTCACTTGTCCCTTCCACACCTAAAATCCTATCAAACAAAAAAGCTAACGATCTAATTGTGGTCATTTTAAAATCCTTATTTTAGCAAAGGATAAGCTCTCTAGAACAAGACAAGTGAAAGCATTATTACAAAGAAGCAGTTGGTTGTACCTTTGTGAAACGGGTTTCCTTATTTTTCTTTAATCCTAAAATGCCTCTGGCTTCCAAGAGCCCTGAAAGTGACAGACACTCTGACTGATCCACAGCTGCCACCTGCTGTTTGCGACAGACGTTACTATAAGCTTCATACAACTGGAAACAAACATGGGAGAACATAGGTTGCTTAAAAAAAATATATTTTTTTAAATTTATTGTAATCTACTTTATTTTTTATTGACAGGCAGAGTTAGACAGTGAGAGAGAGAGAGAAAGGTCTTCCTTTGCATTGGTTCATCCCCAAAATGGCCGCTATGGCCAGCATGCTGCGCCAATCTGAACCCAGGAGCCAGGTGCTTCTTCCTGGTCTCCCATGTGGGTGCAGGGCCCAAGCACTTGGGCCATCCTCCACTGCACTCCCGGACCACAGCAGAGAGCTGGCCTGGAAGAGGAGCAACCGGGACAGAATCTGGTGCCCCAACCAGGACTAGAACCCAGGGTGCCAGCACCGCAGGCAGAGGATTAGTCTAGTGAGCTGCAGTGCCAGCTAAAAAAATACTTCTCTTGTAATATGTTTTTAAAAATGTGGGTCTGGATTTGCAAAAGAAGTTATCTAAATATTTCTTCCTCTTCGTAATAAAATCCTTCAACAGGCATTCCATAATATATATTTCTAAAAATTTACAATGCAATGTAGGAAAGGGGCTTTATATATCTCATGGGGAAATACAGAAGTGAAGGGAAGGGTGAGAAGATTAACAGTTATTAAAGGCTAGCTGTGCGGCCAGCGCTGTGGAGCAGTAGGATAAAGCTCCAGCCTTCAGCCTTCAGGCACCATCTCATATGGCACCGGTTCTAGTCCTGGCTGTTCCTCTTCCAATCCAGCTCTCTGCTATGGCCTGGAGAAGCAGTGGAAAATGGCCCAAGTCCTTGGGCCCCTTCACCCACATGGGAGACCTGGAGGAGGCTCCTGGCTCTGGACTTTTGATCGGCTTAGCTCTGGCCATTATAGCCATTTGGGGAGTAAACCAGCAGATGGAAGACTTCTGTTTCTACCTCCCTCTGTAACTCTTTCAAATAAAAATAAATCTTTAAATACCAATATTTATTCTTACTATTAAAATTGATTTTTAATTCCTATCAGCTAGAGCATGATAGGACTTTTGGAAAACATCTGTTCTGCAGAAGATTCTCATCTCAACGTCAGCTCCACCGGCAGATTCCCAACTTACCTTTCCCAGAGTGACCTCTTTGATCTTCAGCTGCCTGGTCAAGAGCAGCAGAGAGCACACCAAAATCTTCTGCTGAAGTGGGAAGGAATCTTGTGCTCCTTCTCGGCTCAAAGTCATCCTATTACCATCAACTTCTGAAATGACTTGGGATATGTGAGTAAGACCAACTCTCTTGGGAACCGGAGACTCAGAGGATGATTTACCTACAAAGGAAATGAATCAAGCTTAATTTGACTTTTAAAATGTTGTGTGCTTGTGTGTTTGTGTGTTGAGACAGGTGATACTAAGTTTTAGCTAAAGGAAATCCAAGTGCAGTCATGTGGTGGCAAAGCTGAGGTTCTAACTAGATGCCAACCAACGAGAGACAATGCTCTCCTTAGCAAGATGCCAAAATAATGTGGGATGACTTGGAAAGTAGGGTTATCCTTTCTCTGGGTAGAAGAGTGAGCTATTTTGTCCTGTGGAATGTAATTTTGTCAAGCAGACAAAATCCACCTCATGAAAGAGGAAGGATCAGACAGAGAGCCACTGTATTCTACCGTGAAAGTTTCTAATGCCTCAGAGGTAAAAAGGGAACCCTTGCAGCAAAGATGATGACTGTGCCTGGTAATTAAGGAAGAAAAATAGCTGGAAATTCTTTCTTTCAAAATACTGAGTATTTTGAAGCAAATGTGTGGATAAATGTGGACAGTAAAAATCCCACATCAGTCCTCCAGATGGCCTCCCCAAGTGACTTGAGGTTTAGTTCACTTGCCCAAACTGATCCGCAGCACAGCAACACTTGAGAAAATGTCATTGGATATCCTAGCAGATAGCACCATCTCTAAAGCCAGAGGTTGGGAAACTGCCAATGAGCTGCATAGGACTATGGCCTCACTGTTTGGAGATGCATAAATTGCAAGACAGAGGAGGGATTTGCTCTCAAACAACCTTTGCCCAAAGTTACTTCCTGAGACCATTTGCAGTTGCCCCACAGTAATTTGCTTCTATTTCATGACGACAAATGGAATGCTGCAGAGGACTGATAGAGAAACCAGAGATCACAGATCAAGTAACAGATTTTACAAATTGAAAGTAATGTTAAGGTCTATTCTTACTTCCTATCTAATAGCTGAGTGACCTCTAAAACAATCCCAACATGTGATCATTGATGCAGTTTTCCTCTGATTATCTTTAAGGCTATGAGTCTACTACGTTAAGAAGCCCAGTTGGTTCTATCAGAAAATTTCTTCTTATACTTAGTTGAAGTTAGTCTCCCTATAGCTTTCTGAAGCCATTAAAAGTCAACCTCACACATACCAGAAGACAAGAATTAATATAATACTTTATGGCAGGAACTTATGACATCCCTATATATCTTTTTAGCATTGTGATGTTTTCAAAAAGTACACATTGTTTGGAAAGTGGAGGGTGTGGGTATGGATATCAATCTTCCATCCACTAGTTTACTTCCCAAATGGCCACAACAGCCAGCTCTAGGATAGGCTAACACCAGTAGCCAGGAACTCCATTCCGGTCTTCTACATGGTTGGCAGGGGCCCATCTTCTGCTGCCTTCCCAGCTGCACTAGCAGGAAGCTGGACTAGAAGCAGAGTATCTGGGACTCGAAGGGCACGCCTATATGGAATGCTAGCATAGCAGGTGATAGCTTAGCATGGTGCACTACAACCTCTAAGTTATGTATGTGCCAACGGTGCTCATGGTGGGCACTGAGAAGCCTAAATGTTATCAGTAGAGGAAAGGAGAAAGGGGAATTATCTGAAAAGCTGAAGAGAAATCAGTACCTAAGTATATGTATTGGTATATATTGCCTACCCTTAGCCTGAGCACTGATTCTGGCCACTTCTGAAATATTAAATTTCGTTTTCAATAGAGCCTAGGCTACTTTACTAGAGACCAGGTTTATCACAGGCAATAAAAGTAGCTCTTTACTTCATTAATATAACATATGAGATGTTCAGCCTAGATAGAGGGACTAATAGATCCTCTTGCCTCCAAATAGGTTTCAAGTATCTTCTACCACAAGATTACTTCCTATAAACTATAGCTCTTATTTACTTAGATTAACAAACTGATTAAACTTCTGACCAAGGGCAGGGATTTGGCCTAGGGTTAAGACACTCACATCTCCTATAAGGATACCTGGGTTCAAGTTCCAGCTCTATTCCCGATTCCAATTCCCCACTAATGTGTACCCTCGGAGGCAACAGGTGATGGCTCAAATGGATGGGTCCCTGCAACCCATGTGGGAGACCTGGATTGAGTTCCTAGTTCTTCACAACTTCAACCACTGCAGGCATCTGAGGAATGAACTGGTAGATGGGAGTCCTCTCTGGGCCTCTCAAATAATTAAAAACAAAATAAAAATGTAATCTCTAGACTATTGCAGGTGTGAAGAAATTAAACTATCCTTTTTTCTATAAGATTAACATTGGATATTAAACACTAACACACGTAGTTCATGGCCATCTAAGACAACAAAGCTGAGGGAAAGGAAAACTAATTTTATCATTTGTAGGAGCCTGCAGTTTATTGGAACACTATGACCACTGTACCTCCACCCTCCTAGATTTTTTTTTTAAAGATTTATTTATTTATTTGAAAGTCAGAGTTACACAGAGAGAGCAGGAGAGGCAGAGAGAGAGCTCTTCTGTCCGCTGGTTCACTCCCCAATTGGCCATAATGGCCAGAGATGTGCTGATCTGAAGCCAGGAGCCAGGAGCTTCTTCTGGGTCTCCCATGTGGGTGCAGGGGTCCAAAGATTTGAGCCATCTTGTACTGCTTTCCCATAGGCCATAGCAGAGAGCTGGATCGGAAGTGGAACAGCTGGGACTCGAACCGGCGTCCATATGGGATGCCGGCACTGCAGGCAGTGGCTTCACCTGCTATGCCACAGTGCCGGCCCCCCTAGACTTGTTTTAAGGCTGAAGATACCCCAAGTTGAACTCACAATTCTTTCGCCCAATGCTCCCTTATCAGTTTGCTTTCACCTATATTGAGACCTAAAGTGTCCTCAACAAAACACCCATTGAATAGCTGATTTGACTTCACGGTTTTCATTTCTAGAGCTTGGAAAGAAAACACCCTGCAGCCCAGCCATTTATGTAATGCCCTGGGGAACGCATTTTCCAGTAAAGCATGGACCATGGTACTGACAGGCAAGATTGCAATAAAGTAGATGAAAGTGACTAAAAACAGACACATACCCCAAAATGGGTGAGTGTGGATTTAACGATGTTCATTTCATCTTTCTACCTCTTTTCTCAGAAAAGTTAAGCTCCAAATAATAAAGGAAAACATAAAGGAGATAAACTACTTACATTCAGATAGTGGTTTCAGGATAGTCTGGCTTTTAATATCCGACTCTACGATTTCAATAGCTCTCCTATGAAAATATTTAAAACATTAATTTAGTTAGCCAAAGCAAACACACCAAGCCATCAAGCTCAAAAGTAGGCACATTAAGAACATATTTTATAATTTTAAAGCCTCCAAACAAAACTGAATCATGCCTCAATTAATGAGGACTTCATAACCTTGAAATAATTCATAGGCCAGGGCTATGAGGAACTTTTAACACTATATGGTTTCCTTGGAGATGCCAAGTAGGCCATCATACATTGAGCCAACACTAACGTTTTGGATGAGGAGAAAATATCATGGGTAGGAGAGAAGATATGAAGATATGTGGTGGGGGTAACTGATTAAACAGAACCAGTACCATCCACACACACTAGACCTAAAAGGGAAGTCCTGAGTTTACACATATAGAGCTCCTGTGTAGGCTGAACCCTGCCAGCTACATGACTGTTGCTCATAGCAGCAGTCTTTACCCGAGTAGTGTGCTGACTAGGGAAAATTTTCAAATTCAGGATCATGCAATCCAGCAATACGAAGAGCTTGCTCTCCCACTGCTCTCTCCAAAGCACTTTGCCCACAGGAAGCTATAAGCCAGACCTGGATCTTCTGCAAGGCAGTAGGGGGAAGTTGGACCAGCGGGCCAGCACAGCAAGTATCATTTTAATGGACCCAGTGTCCCTACCGAGAAGGAAGATATTTCATCAGTCAGCAGAGGCTTTCCCCAGCAGGAGGGGCAGGGGGATGGGAAGGGAGAAAGAGGTCTAGAGCACAACTGTGGGGGACCACCAACTGGAGGGAAGGGGCGCTCACGAAAGGAAAGGAAGGGGAAAGAAGTCCAAAGGCAAAGATGGTTCAGGTCCATAAATAAACCTGCTTGAGACCAGCTAATGGAAAAGTAAACTGGAGTCTTTTTTAATACAAATGTAATTAACCAATCTATAATCACCACAGGGAGTGCCAGCAACATCTCATTTGTTTCTCCCTCTGTAGGTAATGGACTGATAATGTTTCAGACATTAACACGGTGGAAATCCAGAGCTCCCCACTGAGAAACAAGTCCTCCTTTCTGAGCCGAAAAAAGTAGCAGAATGGAGCCTCTTAAGCCACATTCACTTGAGTTACACAAGACAATTAACAGTGTTTCCTTTTTTTTAATAAAAGCTGCAGACAGGGCCATAACTCACCTGCATACATCTAGCGCTTTGCGAACATCTCCTGAAACAGCAGAGACTTTGCGGGCACAGAACTGAATGGCAGCACTGTCCACAACCTGATCTCTAGACGCCTTAGTACAAGACATAGAAGACAACAATTTGAAGTTTAAGTTCCTCTCTCTGCAACATAGATCTCACACATAAATATTTTCATATTTAAGTCTAAACTTGACTGGCTACCCTTTAAAATCAAAGAGATACCTTTTCTGCTTGTAAATAAATGGACATGATTAAGAGTTCTTACACATCTAAGCATTTTGTAAGAATGTGTTAGAGGTTCATAAATGGGAAAAAAGCAATTAGAACTGGCAAAAAATAAATCTACAGTCACTTGCAAAAGTTTTTTCAAAGGCCCTATTTTTTAAAGACCATTAAAGAAGCACATGAGTGATTCCTCTGCTTTTTTTTATTTTTAAAGATTTGTTATTTATTGATTTGAAAGGCAGAGTTTACAGAGAGAGACAGGGAGTCAGAGAGAGGTCTCCCATCCACTTGTTCACTTCCCAAATGGCTAAAACTACTAGAGCTGGGCTGGTTCAAAGCTAGGAGTAAGGAGCATCATCTGGGTGTTCCACATTTAGTGCAGGGCCCCAAACACTTAGGCTGACCTCTGCTGCTTTCTCAAGCACATTGGCTGGGAGCCGGGTCAGAAGTGGAACAGCTGGGACTCAAACCAGTGCCCATATTAGGATGCTGGCATCCCAGGAGGTGGCTTTACTTTACCACAATGCCAACCCCTACCTGCTACTTTTAATTCAACATTGAGGCATCCAATAAATGGAACCATGTGTGGAAAGTCCCATAAAAATGCCCTATGGTCCATAGGAACTCCTGTTCCATTAGCAAAGCAAAATACTCTAACTATTGTTAGGTGTCTGCAACACAGGTGATTCAAGAAACCCAAAATTTGGCACAATGGTTGGTACTCACCTGATTAAGTCGATCCTGCAAGATAGTAGCTATCTGATTTCTGGTATAAGGTGGGAAGTTCAACAGCTGAGGCTTACAATTTTCTCTAGCTTGAAGCCTAGGCAGAATTCTGTCTGTGAGGTCCAGGGTATTCGCAATACCTGAGAGGATAAATAACATTACTCACCATTGGTCAGATCATCCTAAAAATAAAGCCAAACCCTCTGAAAGATAAATCAAATTTCCAGTTATAATCTAGCATTCCAAATGTTACTTCCCACCGGCTCCCCAACACACCGCCATTAAAAAATATACCTATTGGGTAAGATGTACTTAGTCATCAAAGAATGTCCTTTTCAAAATCAGGTTTCAAATTTTTCATTGATGAGCAGGACAAAATACTCCAAAAATCCACTGTCCCTAAAATGTCATTTCTATTCAGACTTAGCAAAATTGATTTAACAGATTAGGGGCTGGTGCTGTAGCATAGAAGGTTAAGCCTTTCCCTGCAGTGCCAGCATCCCATATGGGCATCGTTTCACATCCTAGCTACTCCATTTCTGATCCAGCTCCTTGCTAATGTGCCTGGGAAAGCAGCGCAGGATGGCCCCTGCATCCACATGGGAGACCCAGAAGCTCCTGGCTTCAGCCTGGCCCAGCCCCAGCCATTGCAGCCATTTGGGGCATGAACCAATGTACAGATCTCTCTCTCCTCTTCTCTCTGTATCCCTGCCTTTCAACTACATAAATAAATCTTAAAAAAAAAGAAGAAACAAAACAAACAGATTAAAATGACTAGTATTTTAGTCATTTTCTTATTTTGACAAGGCAGAAAGCTGATTTAAGATCAAATAATAGGTGAAAAATAAACTGAATGTTAAATACTTCACTTATTGGCCGGCGCCGCGGCTCACTAGGCTAATCCTCCGCCTTGCGGCGCCGGCACACCGGGTTCTAGTCCCGGTCGGGGCACCGATCCTGTCCCGGTTGTCCCTCTTCCAGGCCAGCTCTCTGCTGTGGCCAGGGAGTGCAGTGGAGGATGGCACAAGTGCTTGGGCCCTGTACCCCATGGGAGACCAGGAGAAGCACCTGGCTCCTGCCATCGGATCAGCGCGGTGCGCTGGCTGCAGCGCGCCAACCGCGGCGGCCATTGGAGGGTGAACCAACGGCAAAAAGGAAGACCTTTCTCTCTGTCTCTCTCTCTCTCACTGTCCACTCTGCCTGTCAAAAAAAAAAACAAAAAAAAACTTCACTTATTTTTAAAATTTTAATTTTTAACAGATTCAACATGGTTTATAGATACAAATATTTTAAAGATTTATTTATTTATTTGAAATTTAGAGTTACACAGAGAGAGGAGAGGCAGAGAGAGAGAGAGCGCTCATCTATCCACTGGGTCACTCCCCAAATGGCCACAACAGCTGGAGCTGTGCCGATCTGAAGCCAGGAGCCAGGAGTTTCTTCCAGGTCTCCCATGAGGGTGCAGAGGCCCAAGGACTCAGGCCATCTTCCACTGCTTTTCCAAGCCATAGCAGAGAGCTGGATTGGAAGGGGAGCAGCTGGGACTTGAACCAGCGCCCATATGGGAGGCTGGCACTACAGGCAGCAGCTCTACCTACTATTCCACAGCACCAGCCCCAGTAGATACAACGCTAAGAACATAATGATATTCCCTTCCTCCCTCCCAGGAAGAACACTTTAGAACCACCTTGTTTGTTTGTTTTTGACAGGCAGAGTTAGACAGTGAGAGAGAGAGAGAGAGAGAAAGGTCTTCCTTTACCATTGGTTCACCCCCCAAATGGCTGCGATGGCTGGCATGCTGCACCAATCTGAACCCAGGAGCCAGGTGCTTCCTCCTGGTATCCCATGTGGGTGCAGGGCCCAAGCACTTGGGCCATCCTCCACTGCACTCCCAGGCCATAGCAGAGAGCTGGCCTGGAAGAGGAGCAACCGGGACAGAATCTGGTGCCCCAACCAGGACTAGAACCCAGGGTGCCGGCACCGCAGGAGGATTAGCCTAGTGAGCCATGGCGCCGGCTTAGAACCACCTTGTAACATCAACAACTGAGCACTGGGACAAGCGCTTGGTGCAGCACTTAGGCTGACTGCATCCCAAATAGGAGTTCCTGGGTTTAGTCCCCGTTGTTTCCAATTTCAGCTTCCTCTCACCCTGGGAGGCAGCAAATGATGGTTCAAGTACTTGGGTCCCTGACACTAAACGGGACACCGGGATCAAGTTCCCAGCTACCAGCTTCAACCTGGCCCAGCCTTGGCATTTGGGGAGAGAATCAGCACACAGACAATCTCTGTCTGCCTCTCTGCCTTTCAAATAAAATGGGGGGAAAAAAAATGTATGTATGTATATACACACACACACACACGCACATACATATAAATAAAAATAATAGAGAAACTGAGCACTAACCAATCAGCACCAATCGAGAACTGCTCAGCCACGGCCATTCAAACAGTGTGTACAACACGTCCTGTCCTTTGCTGTCCAGCTGATCCATCTCGTCCAGGACTAACAAACTACAGAGAAAAACAATCACTGTTGTTATTCATCTTCTTTTTTAAAATGTTTGTTGACTTTTCATTTACTTGAAAGGCAGAGTGACAGAGAAAGGGTGAGACACAGAGAGAAAGGGAGATCTTTCATCCACTTGTTCAATCCTCACATGGCTACAATGGTTGGGGCTGGACCAGGCCAAAGCCAGGAGCCAGACAGGTGACGCAGCCAAGACTCAATGTCACATTCCAAACAGTGGCTTACTCTGCTGCACAATTCAGACCACTATTTACCTTCTTAACTCTCCAATCTGTTTGATCCAAGCTGACATTAGGTTATATTCCTAAAGCTGTAGACTAGTTTGAAAGTCTTAATCTGTCCTCTCTCTCTGTTACAGTACTTTCAGTATGAACAAGTAACAGTTGCTTTTTTTTTTTAAAGATTTATTTTTTCACTTAATTTGAAAGGCAGAGCTACAGAAAAAGAGATATTTTCCATCTCTGGTTCACTTCTAAAATGGCTGCAACAGCCAGGGCTGGGCCAGGACAAAGCCAGGAACCAGGAGCCTCATCTGGGTCTCCCCCGTGGGTACAGAGGCCCACAGATTTGTGGGCCATCTTCTGCTGTTTTTGCAGGTGCATTAGCAGGAAGCTGGATCAGAAGGGGAACAGTCAGGATCCAAGCTGGTGCTCACAGGGAATGCCAGTGTCACAGGCTGTGGCTCAACCCACTACACCTCAAAGCTGGCTCCTATTCAGGTATTTTAAAGCAATTAATCAAAAAACGTTTTTTTTTTCCAATTTAAAATTAGAAGGTGGAGAAGAGGAGGAAGGTTGACTAACAGTATTAAGTTATGGTTAAATAGGATTAAGAAAAGTTCTGGTGGGATAGGCATTGTAATGCAGCAGGTTAAGCTGCCTCTAGGGATGCCGACATCCTATATTGGAGTACTGGTTCAAGTTCTGGCTGCTCTGCTTCTGATCCAGCTCCCTGCTAATGCCCTGGAAGAAGCAGATGGATCAAGTACTTGAGCTGCTGCCAATCATGTGGCAGACCAGAATGGACATACTGGTCCTGACTTTAACCTGGTCCAGCCTTAGCTATTATAGGTATTTGGAGGGTAGACAAGTGTATAGAAGTTCTCTATCACTTTCAAAAAAAAAAAAAAAAATTAGCATTCAACTGCACAGCAGAATGACTATAGGTAACAATAATGTACTGTATGTTTCAACCAAAAATGCTAGAAAAGGAGCCAGCACTGTGGCGTAGTGGCTAGAGACACTGCCTGCAGTGCTGGCATCCCATATGGACCCCAGTTCAAGTCCCAGCTGCTCCACTTCTGATCCTGCTCTCTGCTATGGTCTGGGAAAGCAGCAGCAGATGGCCCAAGTCTTTGGGACACTGCACCCATGTGGGAGACTTAGAAGAAGCTCCAAGTTCCTTGCTTTGGAATGGCTCAGCTCTGGCCAAGCTGGCCATTTGGGGAGTGAACCAGCGGATGGAAGACCCCTCTCTCTGTGTCTCCCTCTGCAATTTCCAATTCCCCCTTTCAAATAAATTAATCTTAAAAATAAATAAATAAATAAAAGCTAGGAGGGTGGGTGTTATGGTACAACAGGCTAAGCCACCAGTTGGGATACCTGCAACCCATAATCGGAGTGCTAGTTCTGAGTCCTGGCTCTCTGTTTTCAATCCAGCTTCCTGTTGATGCATCCTGGGAGGCAGATGATGGCTCAAGTGCTTGGGCCTCTGCCACCCATGTGGGAAAGCTGGATGGAACTGTAGGTTCTGGCTTCCGCCTGGCCCAGACCTGTATGTTACAGCCACTTGGGGAGTGACCCAGCAGAATGAAGATCTGTCAATCTGCCTTACAAATAAATAAATAAATCTTCTAAAAAAATGAGGTTAAGTAAAAAAAATAATAAAAGCTACAAAGAGTTTTAAATGTTTTCATCATAAAGAAATGACAAATGTTTGAGGTATCTTCAGCTTGATTCAGTCTTCAACGTATATATGTATTAAATCATATGATATCCCATAAATGTGTAATTTTTATGTTTATTAATGATAAATTAATAAGTAAAATAAAATGTGATGGTATGTTTCTTTTCTTTCCCTTTAAGTTTAAGCAATTACATCTCAGAGCAAATATAGGAAACATTCTGTCTGTGGGCATCAGATCTTGTAGATTTTACACAGCAACATGCATCAGAGCAATACTTACATCATGGGGCCCTTCTCTGCAGTCAGATGTTTTTCCAGTTTCCTCATCATATCCTTCCCAGCTGGCCTGGACACCTCTTCCTGACAAATCTCCTGAGCAATAGCTGGGAACACAGCCTGGGCACTCCTCAAGGACATGCAATTCAGCATGATAGTTTTAAAGCCTTTCAGCTCCTTCTACAAAAAAAAAAAAGCAAACGTGGGAATTATTTTGGTCTCAAAGATCTGATGGAACTAGAAAAGTCTTTGAGGAGCTAACAGTTTATAAAAGAGAAAGCCTTACTTTCGTTTGATAAAATTTTGACAGGACTAAAATTGTCTTATTTTGAGGAAAGCATACATTTCTTAAACCTTTACTCTTTTTTAACTCTTAAAGACCAAGTATCATTTTAGCAAGAGTATCATAACTCAATTTGCAAGGTACCTTGAGGTCTTGCAGGATTCGGCTTAAGCAGGCAGTTTTTCCAGTTCCAGGAGCACCAGAGAGGTAAAGACTTCCCGATTTTCTCCCACAGATGTGCTCCCTTAGGAAATTCCTGATGACATCCATCTCCTTCTCCCTGGCAGGCAGCCGATCCGGGACAGCTGTATTCAGGACAAGCTTTGCTTGCTGGTAGCAAGTACCTGTGCCAGATGAAAAAAGGGCAATTAGTCACAACAGAAGGTGACCCCCGCCCCGGGTTTTATTCAGTCATCGGTTTTGTTTACAACTGCTGCCTTGTGAGCACAAACCTTCTTGCTTGAACAGTCTCATGCATACAGATTCTTTCTCCGATGGACATCTCTGTGCAGAATTTGTTGTACTCTCTTGACCTTTTCGAGACGAGGAAAGTATTTTGTTTTGGGGAACTCTGGCTTGTTCTTTTTTGCTAGGAGACTTAACTGTCAACGAATTTTCAAATATTAATCTGCGTCCCTTAGGTGTATGTGAGCGAGGGGGGCCGTTCTCTTTCTTGCCTTGCTTTGGTGGTGAACAGGGAGGTAACTGCGGAGTGTTGCATAGGTTGTCATCACCTGAAACACATTAAAATCATAATGCAGTCGTTCATAGCAGTGGAGAGTGAAAGGACTTGCAAAGACCTCTGCCTTCCACAGAAAGACATAAATTTCTACCTCAGTCAGAAATACCAAAATAATAACGCCGTCTCATGTAGAAGCAAATATTGTCCACCAGATGGTACCACTGAACCTTACTATTTGATAGAAACCAAATCAGTTTTCAAGACAGTTCCAAAACAGTTTCTGAACCTTAGCACCACTGACATCTCGGACCAAATAATTCTCTGCTGTAGTGCATTGTAGTTTAGCAGCACCCCTGGTTTTTATCTGCTGTGCCAGTAGCATCTCTTCAGGTGGAACAAATAAAAATGTCTCCAGATATAGCTCTATCACCCCCTCTTAGTTAAGACAAAAAAAAAGTGCTCTAAGAAAGGATTATCAACTACTAACACAAGAAAAGGACAGAAAATATTAAGAACATCATGTTCTTGTTTTTCATACTTCTGCCAAGATTGATCAAGCGTCTTTTTTTTTTTTTTTTAAGATTTATTTATTTATTTGAAAGAGTTACAGAGAAGTTACACACACACACACACACACACAGCTCTTCTATTCGCTGGTTCACTCCCCAGATGGCTGCAACACCTGGAGCTGCACCGATCCAAAGCCAGGAGCCAGGAGCTTCTTCTGCACCTCCCATGCAGGTGCAGGGGCCCAAGCACTTGGGCCATCTTCCACTGCTTTCCCAGGCCATAGCAGAGAGCTGGGTCAGAAGTGGAACAGCCAGGACTCGAACCAGCGCCCACATGGAATGCCAGCACTGCAGGTGGTGGCTTTACCCGCTAGGCCACAGCACCAGCTCCCAAGCTTCTTTACCATATAACCACAAGGTCGATTAAAACACTGACAACACTAAATTCAGTCTTAAGGAATCGAAGTCCAGGTCCATTAAGTAGTTTAGGAAGTGATCTCAATGAGTGGCTTAACCCTGTAGTTCAGTAAGCACTTAGCAAATATTCTTAACTGAAAAAGCTCCTTTAAAGGACGGGCATCTTATCACTGAGAAAAAGGTTGAGGGCTACCAGTCCAAGAGGCGCACTTATCTAAACTTACCCAGACGTTTTCTGGGGCTCAGAGGCAGAATTTTTGTGCAAGGAGAAGAGGGCAGAGTGTGCGCATTTGCTGGTTCTACTTTGACGTCACCAGGGTTTTTACTTTTGTCCACTGTCCGAGAAAGCTTCTTCTTTGGAAAACTGATTTTAGCCTGTGCCTGGGATCGGGTTTGAGGCATGATGGCAATACTACTAGATACAAAAAAAAAAAAAAAAAAAAAGAACACGTCAGCCAGTGAACATGTGAAAAGAAAGAAAAAAATACCTAACCCTGAGTTTGCTTATACTGATGATCAGCACTCATTTCAGAAGCAAACAATGTTACGAAAACGTTCAGTTCTGCTCCACATTCCAGCCTGTGTGGTAACAGCTACCATGTGTTGTGTAACACGTTGTTATGCATTCCTTACGTACTAACTCGCTCGCCGAGGGGTAGGCCCTATTATCATCCTTATCCTGCAATAAGAAATGAGGTGCATAAAAGCCCAAGTGGCCGAAAAGCCCGAGACGCACGGAACCCCGCGATTCCGGCCCCGGCTGGCCCACAGCCGCCGCCCCACACGGTCTCCGGAGCCCTCGCACCGCCGCTCGTCCGCCTTCGGTCGCCTCTCACGCTGCTCTCAGCCGCAGCCTGGACTGTTCCTGTCCGCAGCTTCAGCTCCCTCACACCACGCACAACGGCTAGAGCCACTACGAGGGGGCACCGCCCCGACCCCGACTTCGGATCTCCGCGACCTCCCTTCCCTTCCCCTCACCGTTTCTCGGGTCTCGCGGAAACCTCAACCTCCGCGCAGCTCCGCAGCCCTCAGTCTCCCGGGCAATCCTCTCCTCTCTCAGGGCTGCGTCACCTCAGTGCAGGTTCCTCACGTCCCTCACACACCGCCTCAGACTCCACCACCGTTCCCGGCCAAACCGAACACCAGCAGGCAGCAAAATACAGACGCGCTCGCGCCAAATTCGCTCAGCGACACCGTTCCCGTCTCCCGCCAAAGCCCGGCTACGCCTTTGATTGGCTGCAGCGACAGCGCCGCGCGCATTGGCCTCCGCCTCTTCCTTCGTTACCCAAGCCAATCGGAAACCTCACAGCCAATAAGAGAGCCCCAGGTCTCAGGCCGAGAGGCCACGCCCACTAAGAAGGCCCGGCATGTACATCCGGGGCTTCCGCGAAAACCGCGCAGTTGCGGTGGGACGCTAGGCGTTGGGCGGGACCACTTCGCCGCAAAGCCCGCCGGGAGGGGTAGTCTTTGCTTGGGGCACTGTACTTCCGCGCTGTGCGCACGGGAGGAGTCGGTGTGGTTGTGCCTGCTCACCTCCGCCTTCCATTTTGGGGGTGGTTCTGAGCTGCTAATTAGGCATGACTCCTCTCTAACGCTCCACCCTACAGGGCACAAAGCAAATCCTGTGCTCTGGGTTAGAGGTCACAGCATGTTGGTAGCAGGGGGTGCCTAAGACTGGGATCTCCCGACATCCGTGTGCTTTTTTGGTAAAGTTCTATGTAAAGAACATACTAGACTTCTTCACTACATCTGTTGACTTCAAATGTAGTAAATCGGACTCTTTGCTTTTATTTAAAGTAAGAAAATTTGTGTTAGATTTTCTGCATTATTTAAGCACCACTTAATTGTGGGGAGTAGAATTATGACTCCTTATTCTTAAAACCTTTTATGGCTAAACACTAGGGTTTCAGGGCCAAGAAAGACAATTACAGAAGAGGCAAGCTGAGCTTTTAATGAAAAATCTAAATTAGAGCAGTAATTTGTAGGCCAGCTTTCACAGCTAATAACGCTTCTAAATCTCAAACTCCTTTAAAGGCGAGAAAACCCAACTCTAGGTGATGGTAAACATTTATCTTTTATCCTTCAATATCAGATAAAATAGCTATAAAACCGGGAAATAGGAAGGCAACAATATTAAAACCATCAGTTGATTGTACTTATAGTACAGCCAATATCAAGTGCTTAAGTGTATTCCAGGGACAGAGCTCAGTATTTGAATCCACCACCTCACAAATCTTCACATGCACCCTACGAAGTTGACATTATTTCCATTTAACAAAAGAGGAAACCAAAGCAGAGCGAAGAAACAAAGTAGATTTGAGTAAACTTGCCTGCGAACATAAAATTAATAACTAAAATTTGAACTCTTAAGTTCTGATGGGAAATCAAATTCTTAACCACTTAATCATAAGGAGAGCATTAGACAAATGCAGGTTTTTTTAATTTTTTTTGACAGGCAGAGTGGAGAGAGAGAGAGACAGAGAGAAAGGTCTTCCTTTTGCCGTTGGTTCACCCTCCAATGGCCGCCGTGGCCCGTGCGCTGCAGCCTGCACACCGCGCTGATCGATGGCAGGAGCCAGGTGCTTCTCCTGGTCTCCCATGGGGTGCAGGGCCCAAGGACTTGGGCCATCCTCCACTGCCTTCCCGGGCCATAGCAGAGAGCTGGCCTGGAAGAGGGGCAACTGGGATAGAATCCGGTGCCCCAACCGGGACTAGGAACCCGGTGTGCCAGCGCGACAAGGCGGAGGATTAGCCTAGTGAGCCGCGGCGCAGGCCGACAAATGCAGGTTTTGAGGAGGAAGAGATGGAGTACATTTTGCGACGGCTTTCTGGCAGCTGAAAACTATGCAAGTGAAAAGTGATTAAGCTGCCATGAATAGAAAAAGCTACCATAGAATTTTTGTCTTAGGCTTTTCTAAAAAAATTTTTTTTAATTTGTAAGGCAGGGTGATGAGAGAGAATCAACCTTCCATCTGCTGGTTTACTCCCCAAATGGCCCCAACAGCCAGGCTGGACCAGGCTGGACCAGGCTGGAGCCTGGAATTTCATCTTGGTCTCCCACATGGGTGGCAGGGATCCATGTACATGGGTCACCTTCCACTGCTTTTGTAGGCAGAAAGCTGGATCAGAAGTGGAGCAGCTGAAACTCCAACTGTGCCCCATGGGATGTAGTGTTGCAGATAGTAGCTTAAGGCACTGTACCACTAAGCCAGGCCCTTAACCCTTAAGGTTTTTCTTTTTTTTTTTTTTTCTTAATAGGACAATAGAAAACAGGAAGTAGTTTTCACTTTTCTAAGCTGGGACCCTAAAAACTGTCCTTGATAACCTGAAACAGTAATGTATGCCCAACCCATGTTAAGGGTTGGTGGCAGTGAACAGCCTATCTCATTATGGGGGTGGGGAGAGCACAGGAATTTAAAACTTACCACACATATTTGAACCTATGAAAATGCCAGGGACTATAGCACTGGCCCAAACCCTGCAAGAGTAAATGACCACTGACAGAGCAGGCACAGAACCACAGAAAGGGCTGAGCAGTTATCCACTGGGAGCTCTCTTTCCACAACTGACCCTCCAATGACATGACGTGCACATCACCATGCTGTCACTTCTGTGTTTTGTGATGTTTCCTGCCTAGGATGTCACCATCCTTCTCTGGTTAACTCCCAATAAAAGCCTTTTAATCCACCATGTAAGTTTCTCCTTGTAGCGATCCTGAAATCTATTGAACCATGAGCTTCTTGGAGGCAAAGATCTTGTCTTATTCTTCATACTGTAGGTAGCTGGTACAGTGTAAAATATACAATAAACTGCTTGCTGAATGAAGGCATGGAAAGCATATTCCTGCCAAGTGGACATCCACCCTGTCCATAAGTACTTTTTGGGGACATCTAACATATATGCCATCCTTTGAATGTCACACCCCTAAACCTAGAAGTGGAAATGAGTTCTGTGTAAAAATGTTTCAGACTGAGGCAAGGTCTGGGGTAGTTAGGATCCTGAAGTTGACATTTTGGTCCCTTCCCTTTTTTTTTTTTTTTCTTTTGACAGGCAGAGTGGACAGTGAGAGAGACAGAGAGAAATGTCTTCCTTTTGCCGTTGGTTCACCCTCCAATGGCAGCTGCGGCCGGTGCATTGTGCTGATCCGAAGCCAGGAGCCAGGTGCTTCTCCTGGTCTCCCGTGCGGGTGCAGGGCCCAAGCACTTGGGCCATGCTCCACTGCCTTCCCAGGCCATAGCAGAGAGCTGGCCTGGAAGAGGGGCAACCGGGACAGAATCTGGTGCCCTGACCGGGACTAGATCCCAGTGTGCCGGCGCCGCAGGCAGAGGATTGGCCTATTGAGCCACAGCGCCGGCCAGTTCCTTCCCTTTTTAAAGATTTATTTATTTTATTTGAAAGAAAGCAAGACACAGAGAGAAAGATCTTCCATCCACTGGCTCACTCCCCAAATGGCTGCAACAGCTGAGGCTGGGCCACGAACACCATTTGGATCTCCCATGTGGGTGGCAGGAACCTAAGTACTTGGGTCATCATTAGCTGCCTCCCAGGTGCCTTGGCAGGAAAGTCGATTGGAAGCAGAGTGGCTGGGACTCACAAGGAGGCACCTCAATACAGGATAGAGGCATCCCAAGTGGCAGCTTTACCTGCTGCATCAGAACACCTGCCCCTACATTCCAGTTCTTTGGCTCTGTCTGCAGAGTATGATGATGTCAAAGACATGCAACTTCCTGCCAGTGAATCAGAGTTCATGGCTGGAATGGGTGTGAAATACCTAAGAGGCACATTCACGGAAAGCAGTTGCGCCTCAGTAGTAATTAGAGTGAGCGAACTAGTGTCCTTATTGCTTTCTACCTCATACACTACAGTATCACAGAGGAAGAATCAAATCACACTGGAAGAACCTGTCTAGCCTCCTTTAGCTTGAACAATACCATCCCTAAAAGACTGAAGGCTCACAGGGCTACGAAGCTCAAAGCCATTTAGCCATGCTCCATTTGAAAGCTATTTAAAGTCAAGATGAACAATTAAATCAATAAATAGGTAGTTTATTAATCATATTAATAACAATGGTGGGTCAAAAAATGAAGAATTCAGCCAATCTGGTAAGCACGGATGAAAATCAAAGGAGCCCTTTTTTATTTTTTAACCCTCCCTCACCCTCCTAGGTTTTTATATCTAAATTATGTGAATGATTCATACACACACCCATTGTGAATCAGTATGGGAAATAATTTCAAGACCTTTGCTAGTTATGAAAGTACAAGTTAGGCTCATTAAGCCTTAGTGGTTATTACATCAGCTGGCCACGGTAAGCAGAGAATGGTTGAATTTTTACACATAAAGTCAAAGTTCATGAAAACCAGCTAAGATGTCAGCTTAAAAAAGTTAAAAAACAAAAACAAAAACCGGCCAACACCCATATGAAAGCAGATACACATGAGTCTGTGTGCCCTGTCCCTACCTTTTCTTCCTCTCCTCAATTTGAGAACTTGCCATGCAACACAGGCAGAAAGGATCATAAGGAATATAAGGAAAAGGACACAAGGCCATGAGGCCTCCTGGATTCCCTAACATCACAAAGGGGAGTGAGGTGGGAAGTACAGAATAATGACTGTCAGAGTCTCCTGGTCAGCATGACTAACTCAACTGTGATACTTTCAGAATAGCAGAAGGGAAGGAAAAAACCTGGGGAAGCTGCAGCTACTGCTTCTGACCAGGTCAATGCATCTGCTACCTCAGAGGCCCTGGACTCAAGCCAATGCACTCACTGAGAACATGAGCAACAGACCTTTCCTCTGTCTATGAGCACCACTGGAAGCAGTATTCCAGACAAGAGGACACAGTTTTCATGTCTATTTTTGTTTTTGTTTTTAAGCAAGGTTTAATTAAACTGTACGGCATTCAGAAGAAAGAAATGTACCAAGGACTCCAACCTGAAACCAGATTACATTGGTGAAGGTATATGCCATTTGGGAAGAATACTGTAATCAAAATATAACTCCAAAATAAATCATACAATAAATTATCTTTTAAAGGAAATTGATTCACATGCAGACGGATGGACACACACACGCACACACACACACCTGCCTGCACATCATGCTAGACTTTTATTCAGTGTTGACTGTGACTTAACATGCTGGTCACTGGGAAAGGATAAAGGTTAGACATGAGAAAAGAAGGTGAGGCCCCTGTGCTGCTGGTGGAATGAGGTTTGAGACAATTAGAAAAGGCCCCCACTAGGTTATCAAAAACAAGAGTAGAAAGATGAAAACAGCAGTTATCAAGGAAGATTTTAATTACTTCAAAGAGGGAGAGGAAGAAAGCACAAAAATCTAACACAAGTAAAGGCACAATGAACGTGGAGTTGAATGGAATCAAACCCTTCCTTCAGTTAAACAGTTTGTTTTTTTTTTTTTTTCCTTTTGGTGTGTGGTTTTGAAGGTGGTTGTAGTTTGATTTCATTGAATCTTGAAGGCAGAGTTGTAATGGCTCTCCCACCTCTAAATCAGGCTGGCTTCATAGAGGGCCACCTCAACCACACAGGCAGAGGCCGAGATTCAACAGGGAAAGGAAGACTGCAACTGGAATGTGGAGAATCTGATTTGCAGTTGATGCAGGTCAGGTAAGCAGAAGGACAAGCAGCTCAATGTAGTGCCATTAAAGGGCATCAGATGCCCCCCACGCCACCCCTAGAGCTTTGCAGAGGGAAGGACCCTGGAGTCACGCTTCTCCCCCACTCCCATAAGCACTCGACCTACAGATTATTTCAAGTGATCAGGAGAATTAAAACACACCCCAACCCTGAGTTGCTCCGTAGTAAGTCTATTTACAATTTTTCCTCGCCCCTCCCCGGGAGGTAAATCTGGGTTTCAAGTGGGAAAGCTACAGGGTGAGGGGATTCCCCCAGTGCGAAGGCCAGTGACTAGTCTCCTTGCCTTTGCCAGTTAGGAGGGCTGGGATGAATTCCTGGAGACAGCAGCCTCATTGGCAGGGTAGCTCTAGGCTCTTTCTCTGCTGGTCGAGGCCGTGGAAATAATGGGCGCAGTACAGCCGAAGCAAATCCCCACCACAGAGCAAACCACACCTGGAATATCAAAGTGCTTTGGTCCAGGTTTGGTGACCAGAGAAGAGGGGGAAGAAGGGTACCTACCTTATTTAAAAACCTGGAGGCCACTGCCCTGTTTCACAGACAGGGCAGTAAGAAACAACTACTGAGTTTTTTCCACTAGGGAAAAACATTACAAAATCAAACCCACACAGGGGCTGTTAATACGGCTTCCTAATGCTTCACTGGGCAATGTCTCTTCCTTCTGAGAGGGGACAGGGAGTTAACAGGACTGGGCAACAGCCTCAACATGAGACCACCCAACCTTCCACTGAAGAGACAACATCCCCACAAGCAGATAAAGAGAGCAGTTTAAAAGGTGAGAAGTTTTAGTGCTCTTGTAGACAGCCCACCTTAAACCTGTATTACAAGCTTCTTTTTACAACATACAAAATAAACCAGTAACTATGAGGATCACATTCCCATCTTCAATAGTAAATATACATGATAATACATCTATTATTAACAGTGGACCAAATAATGTATAAGGCAAAGACATTTAAACAGATGCTGTCATCAAACATGCTCTGAAACAGAAAACCCACGTACAGGATCTAGACATAGGCCTTTTCTCATGAGGCCTAGAGTGAAATACAATCAACACCCAGGTGACAGTCCAACTGCTGGGAGTGTGAGGGGCAGCAGGTCATGGGGAAGAAGGTAGCAGCCCCAAAGAACAGCTGGGGTTTGGCCTCACTTGTGATACTTATTTTGACGCTCCATGTTTGAAATAAAGAAAAAGACACTTTGATAACATTGTACAAAAGGCATCAACTCCCATTTCAAAAATAAATGGGAAGACTTCACAGTCAAAGTTCAGTAACGTGTCAGCATGTACCCTGGAACTCTGCTGAGCGTCAGCCCTGGAACTCTCTACTTTCCCTCCACCAGCATCCCCCCTCTCAGCTCTATTCACTTCAGGATGCTGGGGATACTTCTGAGAGGTAACTGCTAATGGGTATGAAAAGAACAATTAGAAAACGTTTGGTGACAGACCTAATCATTCTTGGTGCCAGAATCAATGTGGTCCAAGGGATGGCTAAGGATAGCAGACCCCATACAAATAAACCAAGTTGGGCCCCTTACCTAGTACTAGGAAAACTTGGGTTTCACCTGAGACAATCCTTAGCCTGTGATCCAACAGATCAGAAAGGTCCCCAAGGCAATTTATGCCTATGATGAAATTTTAAACTAATTTTCCCCATCCTTTTTAAATAGCCATGGTCTGCTGGCTCTCATGGCAAGCTTTGAGCAGCCTCTGCAGGTGGCATCTTGTGTGTGCAAACCAGGAACCCCATCCTGCTGTTGCAGAAAACAAAGTCCCTGTCTCACTGTCCAACCCCAGTTAGAACCTCCACTTTCTCTGTGCTTTTTAATAAAGCAGGACCTGGAAGACAAAAAAGAAAAATGACATACTGCTGGCTGCCAAGGAAGATCTACTGGACTGAGGCACACCTCACTGATGTCTTTGTGTTTCTTGGCATAGAGGAATCTTTGAATATCCCTGTAAGCTTCTACTCACTTCCTTACCCTTCTCTACCCTGCTGTGTTAACCCCTACTGCCTTGGGAAGGCAAGGGTGGTGGGGAAAGGAACGGGAAGAGCCTGCTCAGTCAGTCCGGTTCTGAGTTTCAGTATGAGCAGACCATAAAATCCTCTGTAGCCCCCTCTCCCCTGTCTGTCCCTTCCATGAAGTGCTTCACTCTTACCTTTTCTGTCAGCCGCAGGCAGCCTCCAGGAGCTAAAGGACTCCAAGGCCCACTGACCACTTATGCACAGTAAGAAACAACTGAGACAGACTCACAGTTGAGGTTAAGGCCAAGGTCCAGGCTCAGGCCTTATCTTTCGATCTCTCAACAGAGGTTTTTGGAATTTGTTAATGAATGACTTTCTCGACTAGAAGTGATTTTTTTCTTGAGGGAATGGGTGGCAGAAGGGAGGACGAATATGCCTCAGTCTAGCACCCTGAGGAAATGGGGCAGAGAGTCTCAGAGGGCTCAAATGGCTCCTGGTCCCTTTGCTGCAGAGGAACCGACTAGCTCCAAAATGATCCTCAGTTTACTTTACCCTTTCTTTTATTAAATGTTTAGTTTAACTGATTAGTATTTAGTCTTTATACCCAACTTATCCCTGGGCAGTGGGGAGGAAGAGTGAGAAAAAAAACAAAATACCCCTAAAAATAAAGGAAACCCATTTCCTTGCCCATTCTCCAAACCTGACCTTTAAAACAGATCACTTCTCTGAAAACTCCTTTCCTGTTTCACTAATAATGTCCCTCTTCCCCAGAAGTCCTTGCCATGCCAGCCTCCTAAATGATGAAATATCGTACACCTGCCAAGCTTCCCCACAGCTGGGAGGAGGAGGTAGGGCTATCATTCCTCACCCTGCCCCAACAAGTTAACTCATCACAGCAAGGCACCTTTCCCCAGGAGGAGAGCAGGAGACACAGAAACTTCTGCCTCATTTGGCTAGCAAGGCTTACTAGAGGACGGATGCAGGGTTTGAGACCCTACTGCAATACAAAGAGTCCGATCGCCAAATCCAGAGACGAGATGCATAGATGGAGGTGAGCTGGGAGGACGCTTCGAGTCTGGGGGTTGGTTGCACTGGAGAAACAAGTTAGGAGCTCTCATGCAGGATTCAGGGGAATGGAAGGGACCATCTGAGAAGTAGAGAGGGTCCATCCTTTTCCTGAGAACAGGAGCAAGCCAGGCTTCACCTGAGAATGGGTGGCAGAGGTGGGGCTCCACGGGCAGCTAAAAAAAAAAAAAAAAAAAAAAAGAAACAAAATAAAAACCACACACATACAGATTACCCACCAGACACTGAAAAATCCTCAAATCCCTGAAATGAGAGGCTCTTGAAGCTCAGCTTTAAAACCTAGGTACATGGAGCAATATGTGCCATATGGGTGCCGAGTCCAATCTGCTCTACTTCTGATCCAATTCCCTGCTAACATGCTTGGGAAAGCAGTAGAAGATGGCCCAAGTCTTTGGGCCCCTGCACCCATATTTGAGATGCAGATGGAGCTTCTGGCTTTGGTATGGCCCAGCACCGGCCAATGCAGCCATTTGGGGAATAGAACGGTGATTGGAAGACCTTTCTGTCTCTGTCTCTCCCTCTGTAACTCTGCCTTTCAAAGACATACATAAATCTTAAAAAAAAAAAAAAAAATCTGGGGACTTGGGATGAGTACCTAGCCTAGCGGTTAAGATGCCCATTAACATGCTGATTAAGGGGCTGGTACTATGGCACAGTGGGTTAAACCGCAGTATGCAGTGCCCTGTGGGTGCTGGTTTAAGTCCTGGCTGCTCCACTTCCAATCCAGCTCCCTGCTAATGTGCCTGAGAAAGCAGCAGAGGATGGCCCAGTGCTTGGGCCCCTGCACCCATGTGGAAAAATCAGAAGCAGCTCAGGGCTACTGCCTTTGGCTGGGCCCATCCTTGGTCATTGTGGCAATTTCAGGGTGAACCAGCGAATGGAAGATTCTCTGTCTCTGTGTAACTCTGCCTGCCTTTCAAATAAACAAATCTTTTTTTTCCTTCTTAAAAAAGAGCCGGCGCCGCGGCTCACTAGGCTAATCCTCCGCCTTGCGGCGCCAGCACACCGGGTTCTAGTCCCGGTCAGGGCACCGATCCTGTCCTGGTTGCCCCTCTTCCAGGCCAGCTCTCTGCTGTGGCCAGGGAGTACAGTGGAGGATGGCCCAAGTCCTTGGGCCCTGCACCCCATGGGAGACCAGGAGAAGCACCTGGCTCCTGCCTTGGGATCAGCGCGGTACACCGGCCGCAGCGCGCCTACCGCGGTGGCCACTGGAGGGTGAACCAACGGCAAAAAGGAAGACCTTTCTCTCTATCTCTCTCTCTCTCACTGTCCACTCTGCCTGTCCAAAAAAAAAAAAAAAAAAAAGATGCTGAATGGGGCCGGCGCTGTGGCACAGCGGGTTAACGCCCTGGCCTAAAGTACTGGCATCACGTATGGGCACCAGTTCAAGTCCCGGTTGCTCCACTTCCTATCCAGCTCTCTGCTATGGCCTGGGAAAACAGTAGAAGATGGCCCAAGTCCTCAGGCCCCCACACCCACGTGGGAGACCTGGAAGAAGCTCCTGGCTCCTGGCTTCGGATCGGTGCAGCTCCGGCCATTGCAGCCAATTGGGGAGTGAACCATCTGATGGAAGACCTCTCTCTCTGCCTCTCCTTTCTCTGTGTAACTCTGACTTTCAAATAATAAAAAAAAAAATTTTTTTTAAATAAAAATAAAATAAAAGATGCTGGCTAAGACACCTGGGTCCCACACTGGAATACCTGGATTTAATACCAAATCGTCAGTTTCTGACTACAGCTTCTTGCTAATTCAAATCCTGGGAGGCAGCAATAATGGCTCAGGTAACTGGATTCCTGCCACCCACAAGGAGTCATGGATTAATTACATTGTTTTCTGGCTTCAGACCTCATTGTTGTGGGCATTTGGTGAGTGAGCCAGCAGCAGGGAGCGCTCTCTCTCTCTCTGCTTTGCAAATAAATACATTTTAAAAAATCCAGCAATAGGGGCTGGTGCTGTGACACAGCGTAAGGGTAAAGCCATGCCTGCAGTGCCAGAATCCCATATGGGCACCAGTTCAAGTCCCGATTGCTCCACTTCCAGTCCAACTCTTTGTTAATGTACCTGGGGAAACAGCTGAGGATGGCCCAGGTCTTGGACCCCTGCACCCATGTGAGAGACTTGGAAGAAGCTCCTGACTCGTAGTTTCACCCTGGCCTAGCCCTGCCGTTGTGGCCATTTAGGAGTGAACCAGTGGATGGAAGACCTCTGTTTTCCCTTATCTATCTGCATCTCAGCCTTTCAAATAAATAAATCTTAAAAAAAATTTTCAGAAAAAAGGTGTTTTTTTGGTTTGTTTTTAAAAAAGAAAATGAAGGGGTAGGCATTTGGTGAGGTAGTTAAGATACCACTTTGGGGGACAGGTGTTGTGGCACAGGTTAAGCCTGTGACACTTCTGATCCAGCTCTCTGCTAATGTAGGGACTAGAAGACAGAGGAAGATGGCCCAAGTACCTAGGTCTCTGCCACCCACGTGAGAGACCCAGATGGAGTTCCAGGCTCCTGGCTTCAGCCTGGCCCAGTCACAGCTGTTGCAGCCATTTTGGAAGTAAACCAACAGATGGAAGGTCTGTCTCTCCCCATCTTTCCATAATTCTGCCTTTCAAATAAATAAAATACCTGGGGTGCAGCAGGTTAAGCCACTCTTTGGGATTACGGCAACCCATAGTGGAGTGTCAGTTTGAGTCCCAGACACCTTGATATATATTTCCAATATAGCTCACTGCTAATGCACCTGGAAGCAGTAGATGATGACTCAAGTACTTGAGTCTCTATGTAGACTCTCTACATAGATTTGCCTATGTGAGAAACACAGCTGGAGTTCCCAGTTCTTGGCTTCAGCCTGGCCCAGTATTGGCTACTGCAGACATTTGGGAAATGAACCAGTAGATAGAAGCTCTCTCTGTGGCCTCTTCCTCTCAGTCAATCTGCCTTCCAAATAAATAAATAAATAAACAAACAAATCTTAAAGGGGGGGGGGGCAGGGTTACAGTGCAGTGTGTTAAGCCATTACCTGCAACATCCATATCCCATATATAAGTGCCAGATCAAGTCACAGCTACTTTGAACTTCCGATCAAGGTTCCTGCTAACATGTCTGGGAGGCAACAGATGATGGCCCAAGTACTTGGGCCCCTGCCATCTACATGAGACACAAGGAAAGAGTTCCTAGCTCCTAGCTTCAACCTAGCCCAGTCATGGCTGTTGCGGGCATTTGGAGAATGAAACAGCAGAAGGAAGATCTTTCTCTCTCTTGCAAATAAATAAATAAATCTAACAAAAAGATACACCACTTGGGACACTTGCATCCCAGCTCTAACCTCCTGCTAATGTAAACCCTGGGAAGCAGCAGGTGATGTCCAAGAAACTGGGTCCCTGACATCCAAATGGGAGACCTAAACTGAGTTCTAAGATCCTAACTTCAGCCTGGTCCAGCTCCCGCTGTTGTGGGCATTTGGGAAGCAAACCTGCAGAAGGAAGAACACTCTCCTTCTCATTAGCTTTCAAATAAATAAAGTGAATTTGTATTAAACTTTCTTTACTCTTCTCACCTCGATTTGTTTTGCTGGGGTATATTCTCTGAAAGTGTTTATATTCTTCTGGAGCAGGAAAATCCTCTACTGGATGGAAGGAATACTTTGATTCAAAATCATCTGGGAAAAGAACAAAATATTGATTCCTATCACTCTTCCTTGTGTTTCCACAGACCTCTGACCACTACAATCGTCCCCCTATACCAATCTGAGTGTATGAGTGTATTCTGATGTGCGTGATGCTGGCCTCGCCCACCACATTAAGATTCCTGAGAACAGCACCCGTGTGCTCAAAGGATCTTTATATTAAGGAGTCTTTGAGCTGATTCTTTAACTGTCATCATGGGAAACCAATTCAACTGAAATTGGTAGAGAATTAACCTAAAATGCGAATATTTGTCTGCAGCTAGTTGAGAGATCTGAGTGTGCAGCACAGCTCAACTAGCCACCTCACGGTCCCCAATCCCACTTTCTAGGGTCCCTCTACAAGAAGGCTCAAATTTTCTCTAGTGTGTGGTTTGATCACATTTCTAACATTTTTACAAAAAGAACATACATCTACAGAAAAACCCTGGTCCACCTAATAGGAACAGACTGAAATGTGAAGGAGTGCCCCCATTAAGGGATCTGGAGTGCTATGGCTGCAAGGGCCCTTACAAATCTATTCTGGCAGTCCTCAGCAGAGGCAATACCAACATCCTCCTTCTCCTGGGGCTTCATCCCAGCCTAATGAATTAGCAGAAACTCTCAGGCAAGGGTCTTAATATTTATAGCCTTGGCATTGGCCGGCGCCGTGGCTTAACGGGCTAATCCTCCGCCTTGCGGCGCCGGCACACCGGGTTCTAGTCCCGGTTGGGGCGCCGGATTCTATCCCAGTTGCCCCTCTTCCAGGCCAGCTCTCTGCTATGGCCCGGGAAGGCAGTGGAGGATTGCCCAAGTCCTTGGGCCCTGCACCCCATGGGAGACCAGGAGAAGCACCTGGCTCCTGGCTTTGGATCAGCGCGGTGCGCCGGCCACAGCGGCCATTGGAGGGTGAACCAACGGCAAAAAGGAAGACCTTTCTCTCTGTCTCTCTCTCTCTCACTATCCACTCTGCCTGTCAAAAAAAAAAAAAAATTAAACATTTATAGCCTTGGAAAAATTCATCTGATATACTCTATTTTTTTTTAATTTCATAAATGTGATTTTACAAAGTCCAATTTTGTATTGTTGTGGCTTCCCCCCCAACCTCCCTCCCTCCCGTGGCCCTCCCCTCTCCCTCTCCCATCCCGCCCTTTATCGAGTTTCATTTTTAATTACCTTCATATACTGAAGCTGATATACTCTAAACCATAAATAATGATCCTTGGAGGGCATGAGACTGGCTTTAGAGTTAATATAACACCTACTGATTACACCTCAATCTATTCCAAAGCAACCATGCCTGGAATTCACACAAGGAAAGGCATGTCAATGGACAGGGCACAGAAGTCTAGGGGTAATGTGAGGAGAGGGACTGCTGTGAACCAAGAGATACCAATGGCCAATCCCAGCCTGCACTAGCCATGTGGTGGCAGCCAAGGCACTGGAGTTAGCAAACTCCCCAGAGGAACTATAAAACCAAACCAGCTAGCTACTTACCCAAGAAAGACCGGACAGTGGTGATGGAATCTCTGTGGCCATTCCTCAGAGGTGGTGGAGGAGGGGGTGGCCCAGCTGGTGTCCTTGAAGGCGGAGGTGGGGGCTTTCCTCGGCTCAGGGGTTCTGACCCATGCATTCGGTATGGTGGGGGGGGAGGCGGAGCATCCCTGGCACCATTTCGGATCATGGGTGGTGGGGGTGGAGGAGCTGCAATTAAAATCCTAAGTAGTTAGGCCTGGAAATGGAGACAGCAAGGAGTACAGGGCTTTGACAGACATTAGGTAGCAGTGTGCCCTGGCCTGAGTCTTGGGGAGGCAGGTTAAAATATGACATTCACCTTCCCCTCATCTCAGTCTGCAACAGCATTATTATTCTTCCAGACACCAAGGCTCAGAATAAATGTATGGCTTTGTGTGTATGTTTGTGTGTATGTGTGTGCGTGCACGAGCAAAGCAAGATTTATTTAAGTCAGAAACCACCTACCGCTGCAACAGGAGGGGGGCTCCGAGAGAGACCCCCAAATGTATGACCTTTTCTCATTCCCCTCAAGTCAGTTAATAACCCTATCTATTCTTGATTTTCTTTCCTCCTGTTCCCATGCCTTCCTCTACAATCCCTTCTAGATTTTTCTCATATTTAGCTATTCTATTTCCAAATGTTCTCCTTGCTTCTAATGTCTTACCACTCCGCTTCATGTTGCATGCCACCTTATGCATCTCCTTCAATACTTGTTGAAAAATTTTCAAGGGCTATTTCCTATACCATAAAGTCTCATATCTTCTGCTTACATGGCAAACAATTTTATCAGTTCACCTGAGCTTGGTGTCTCCTCTTCCTTAATTCCTAGGCTGTATTCTGTATTTCTACCACAGTCTGTATATACCCCTACCATTCTGTAGTATCACCATTAACTGTTTTATGTTGTTTTTTAAGATTTATTTCTTTTTTGAGAGGCAGAGTTACACAGAGAGGGAGAGACAGAAAGAAAGGTATTCCATCTGCTGGTTAACTCCTCAATTGGCCACAATGGCAGGAGCTGTGCTAATCTGAAGCCAGGAGCTTCTTCCAGATCTCCCATGAGGGTACAGGGGCCCAAGCACTTGGACCATCTTCCACTGCTTTCCCAGGCCATTGCAGAGAGTTGAATCGGAAGTAGAACAGCTGGGACTCAAACCAGAGCCCATATGAGATGCCAGCACCACAGGCAGAGGCTTAGCCCACTATGCCACAGTGCCGGTCCCTGTTATATGTTCTTATTTTCCAAGATACTATGTATTCCTTAATGTCAGATCAAGCAGCTCACTAATCTGGATTCTCCAGATCAGCCAAATGTACTGCACATAGTAGGTGCTCAGTAAATGCTGAATAAACCAAATTACATATTCTCTCTTGTGACTCCCCCACAGCACTCTGGAATTTTTTTTTTTTTTTTTTTTAACTAGCAAATCCTACCTATCCTACAAGGCTCAATTCAAGTCCCATCTTCTCAAGGCTCTTCCAAAGCATTCCACTCTATTCTGAGCCCCACTCCTGCTCCTTTGTTCTCCCACAACATCTACAGGCCATGTCACTTATTTTAGCACTCAACAGAATAGACTAAATGAGTTTCTTTAAAATATGTAGGGGCCAGCGCTGTGGTGTAGCAGGTAAAGCCAACACCTGCAGTGCCGGCATTCCATATGGGCGCCGGTTCAAGTCCCAGCTGCTCCACTTCCAATCCAGCTCTCTGCTATGGCCTGGGAAAGCAGTGGAAGATGGCCCAACTCCTTGGGCCCCTGCACCCACGTGAGAGATCTGGAAGAAGCTCCTGGCTTTGGATAGGCGCAGCTCCAGCCGTTGTGGCCAGCTGGGGAGTGAACCAGTGGATGGAAGACCTCTCTGACTCTACTTCTCTGTGTAACTCTTTCAAATAAATAAATCTTTAAAAAATATAAAATAAAATATGTATAATAGGTTCATCTTCAGAAGTTACTTATCTCCAGTGATAATCTTATTGCTCCAAAAAACTGTGAACAACTCTTTCAGATTGTTTCTAAAGCCCACTTACCACAAACAGCCACATGTATCATGACACGATGACCACATTTTATTTCTGAGGTCATCTCACCACCAACAACAAAAATATTTACACATATTTCTGATTCTTTTTGCCATTTTCAAAAGTCAGATTCACCCTTAAAAGACAAAAATTTGCCATCATGTAGGAGGTAATGTCAAAGCATGTTTGCAGAAACGGCTACATCACCAGATTAGGTTACAATGTGACAATATCTTTAAGTTGTATTACTCCTATGTTTTGAATCAATTGATATATTATAGCTACTACCACTTACTGGGTATCCAAAATGTTCCAGGCATTTTATATTTATGAAACATTTTAAAGATTTTTTTTTTTTTTTTTTTTGACAGGCAGAGTGGATAGTGAGAGAGAGAGAGACAGAGAGAAAGGTCTTCCTTTTTGCTGTTGGTTCACCCTCCAATGGCCACCGCGGCCGGCGCATCTCGCTGATCTGAAGTCAGGAGCCAGGAGCTTCTCCTGGTCTCCCATGTGGGTGCAGGGCCCAAGCACTTGGGCCATCCTCCACTGCCTTCCCGGGCCATAGCAGAGAGCTGGCCTGGAAGAGGGGCAACCAGGATAGAATCCGGCGCCCCAACCGGGACTAGAACCCGGTGTGCCAGCGCCACAAGGCGGAGGATTAGCCTGTTAAGTCACGGCGCCGGCCTAAACCTTTAAAAGATCTTAAGGCCACCCCTGCAAAAAAAACATGACAAATGACCCCTACTCCATAAATGAGAAGACTGAGACCTGGGTAATTTGTCTAAGGTCACAGATCTAAGACAAGCAAACTGAACACACAACTGCTCTTCTCACTACCCCACAGTTTTTTGTTTTGATTTTTTTTTTTTTTTTAAGATTTATTCATTTGTTTGAAAGGCATAGTGACAAAGAGAGGGGGAGAAACACACAGAGAAATGGCTTATCTGAGGGTTCACTCTTCAAATGGCTGCAACAGCTGGGACTGGACTAGGCTAAAGCTAAGAGAATGAAACTCCATCAGGGTCTCCCAAATGGATGGCAGGAGCCCACGCACCTTGGCCATCATCTGCTGCTGGCAGCTGAATCAGAAGCAGGGTAGCCAGGACTAGAACTGCCACTCTAGCACGGTATACTCATGTTGCAGGTGGTGGTTTAACCCACTGTGCCACGAGGTCAGCCCTCCCAACTACCGCACAATTTTTCTTAACTACCCCAAGTATTATGCATCTTATCTCCCCAACTAGATTTGCAATCCAGCAAGTTAGAAGTGTGTCTTTTGGTAATTAGGCCATGTTCAGTATTCTAATATACACAAGTATCAATCCTCCTGAATTGCTGTCAGAACTTCTGCAGTAACCATAGTAATGAGATGATGTGTAACCACACAAATGTGGCCTACACATCAGGCCAAATAAATTTTAGTTTTTGCTTCCCCTAAGACACACTCAGAATTGTCAACTCTCCTTCTTTTCAGGTATCTTTAAGTATGGCCAGGAGCAACAACCAAAGAGAAATCTCAATACCTCTCAGCAGATCTCTAAGCCGATTTTCATTCCAAGCCTGCCCAAACCAAAGCTCTTTGAGGTCACTCTGAAAGTATTCCCTAGAATTCAGCTTTCTCAAGGCTCTCAGTAAATTCTGTATCTATGCCTAGGCCAGGGCCAGGCAGTCAAGAGAGACAGTGTTAGGTAGGCTCACAAGGATACTACACAGCAAGACACTGGGCAGGTGACAGTGAAGACAGTCAATCTGGACAGACCAAACAGAACAGGAGGAACCTGTGTGCCTCCTCCAGCTCCTTCCCTCAGGGAGGGTCATCCCCACCAGGCTTTGCTATCTCCAGTAAGCTTCTCAATTCTGTCACATCCACTTTTTTTTTTTTTTTTTTTTGGACAGGTAGAGTTAGACAGTGAGAGAAAGAGAGAGACAGAGAGAAAGGTCTTCCTTTTTCCGTTGGTTCACCCCCCAAATGGCTGTCACAGCTGGCGCTGCACCAATCCGAAGCCAGGAGCCTCCTCCTGGTCTCTCATGTGGGTACAGGGCCCAAGCACTTGGGCCATCCTCCACTGCCTTCCCCGGCCACAGCAGAGAGCTGGACTGGAAGAGGAGCAACCGGGACAGAATCCAGCGCCCCAACCGGGACTAGAACGCAGGGTGCTGGTGCCGCAGGCGGAGGATTAGCCTAGTGAGCCGCGGCACCGGCCATCACATCCACTTTTAAGATGGTTTCAAGTAACACAGAACCCAAGGATGCTAAAAAACAACCAGTTTGCAAAAGAAGCCCTGGGGAGTACCTTTTGGAATACAAGATAACCACAATTTTGAGGAAAAATGATGGTATCAATTCCTTAAATAAATTTTTAAAAATCCCTTTAAAATGGGCAGTTTTTTATTCTTTAAAGAAAAAATTCAGGAAACAAACTCTACGGACCAATCATGCTGGTTTTGAAGTCTCTGAGCACCCTAGGAAGGCAAAAAGACTTTCAAATACAAATAATTCATACAGAAACAAAAGTAACTTATCATATGTTATCCAATGATTTAATTAGATATAAGTACATGAAGTACTTGTAATCTCTTGGACTAAAACCAGTAACATTTAACAGCAGACTATACTTTCACATATATTTTCATTTCACAAAGAAAACAAACTCAGATTATTAGACTGCCCAGTGTCACACAACAAATAGAGCCAATACTCAAAAGACTGCTGACTAAAATACCTCATTTTTTTCCCCAATGAGTCACCCCTAAGAACTGCTGCTCTAGTTACCAATAATGGAAACAAAGTCAAGACCTCAGCCTTACCTCAAAGTTGATGATACTCGGAGAACAAGCCTCATAACTCCAAAATTTTCTAAAGAAACCCCAGAGAAAGAACTGACAAGAGGGAAACAAAAAAGTCAGCAACCATTTAAAACTACTCAGCTCAATCTAAACAAACTGTATTTTTTCTGCTTCTATTCCTGGACAGGGGTAAAAAAGATAGGTTTTGTCCAGATAAAGGGTCTTTTTAAAAATTCCTAAGTTAAGGGTATGGGTGTGTGGCTCAGCAGTTAAAATTGCCACTTGGGTTAACTGCATCCCATATCAAGTGTCTGGTCAAATTCCAGCTCCCCTTCTGATGCTGCTTCCTATTAATGTGCAGCCTGGGAGACAGTAGATAATGGTTCAAATACTTGGGTTCCTACCAACCATGTGGGAAAACTGGACGAATGGAATTTCAAGCTCTTGCCTTTAGCCTGGTTCAGCCCAGACTGCTGTATGCATTTGGGGAGTGAACCAGTGTATGAAAGATCTCTTTTCATCTACCTCCCTGCCTTTTAAACAAATGAAAATAAAAATTAAGGGGCCAGTGTTGTGACACAGTGGGTTAACGCCCTGGCCTGAAGCGCCGGGACGCATCCTGGCTGCTCCACTTCCTATCCAGCTCTCTACTATTGCCTGGGAAAGCAGTATAAGAGGACCCAAGTCCTTAGGTCCCTGCACCCATGGGGGAGACCCAGAAGAAGCTCCCGGCTTCTGGCTTTGGATCGGCGCAGCTCTGGTCGTTGTGGCCAATTGGGATGTGAATCATTGCATAGAAGACCTCTCTCTCTGCCTCTCCTCTCTGTGTAACTCTTTCAAATAAATAAATCTTTAAAAAAATAAAAAAAATAAAAATTTAAAAATAAAAATTTCTGGAGCCAGCTCTGTGGTGTAGAAAGTTAGGTAAGCCTCTGCCAGCAGTGCTGGCATCTGATATGGGTGCCAGTTCGAGTCCTAGCACTTCCACCTTAGAGCCAGCTCCCTGCTAATGCGTCTAGGAAAGCAGCAGCAAATAGCCCAAGTCCTTGGGCCCCTGGACCCATGTGGGAGACCTGGAGAAACTCCTGGTTCCTGGCTTCGGCCTGGCCCAGCTCCAGCCATTGCAGGCATTTGGGGAGTAAACCAGCAGATCAAAGTGTGCTCACTTGCTTGCTCTCTCTCTTCTCTCTCTCTCTTCTCCCCTTCTCTATCTCTGCCTTTCAAATAAATAAATAAAACAATTCCTAAGCCAATAAAATTGTAAGCCTGTACTCTATAGCAAGGGTCATCTTAGTACTATGTCCTTAAGCTAAGGAAATACAAGGTCAAGAATGCATGAGGGGGCCGGCGTTGTGGCTCACTTGATTAATCCTTCGCCTGCGGTGCCAGCATCCCATATGTGCACCAGGTTCTAGTCCCAGATGCTCCTCTTCCAGTCCAGCTCTGTGCTGTGGCCCAGGAGGGCAGTGGAGGATGGCCTAAGCGCTTGGGCCCCTGAACCCGCATGGGAGACCAGGAGGAAGCACCTGGCTCCTGGCTTCGGATCGGTGCAGCGCAAGCCGTAGTTGCCATTTGGGGAGTGAACCAACAGAAGGAAGACCTTTCTCTCTGTCTCTTTCTCTGTCTAACTCTGTCAAATAATTAATAAATAAATAAATAAATAAATAAATGCATGAGGTTGGGGCCTGCGCTGTGGCATAGCAGGTAAAGTCGCCGCCTGTAGTGCCAGCATCTCATATGGGTTCCAGTTCAAGTCCCGACTGCTCCACTTCCGATCCAGCTCTCTGCTATGGCCTGGGAAAGCAGTAGAAGATGGCCCAAGTCCTTGGGCCCCTGCACCCGCGTGGGAGACTGGAAAGAAACTCCTGGCTCCTGGAGCACTTGGGCCATCCTTTGCTGCCCTCCCAGGTATAATAGCAGGGAGCTGGACAGGAAGCAGAGCAGCCAAGGCTTGAATTGGCACCCACATTCAGCCCACTGCTCTACAACACTGGCTCCCTGCTTCCTTATGTTGTACTGCCAACTCTCGGGGACAAATCTGTTATGTTTCCAACCAAGGAGCAGCACAGGATAATGGCATAACTTCCTAATCCTCTATCTGTAGAGAATAACTTAAAAAAAAAAAAAAAAAAGCTTTAAAGACACAGTGGGGGCTGGTGCTGTGGCATGGCAGGTTAAGCTGCCGCCTGCAGCACCAACATCCCACATGGGTGTCAGGTTTGATTCCC
Organism: Lepus europaeus; assembly: GCF_033115175.1. Classification (NCBI taxonomy): domain Eukaryota; kingdom Metazoa; phylum Chordata; class Mammalia; order Lagomorpha; family Leporidae; genus Lepus; species Lepus europaeus. The sequence continues at coordinate 22,041,369 of NC_084844.1, forward strand.
AGCTGCTCCACTTCCAATCTCACTCCCTGGTAATGTGCCTGGGAAAGTAGCGGAGGATAGCCCAAGTCCTTGGGCCCCTGTACCCACATGGGAGACCCAAAAGAAGCTCCTGGTTCCTGGCTTCCATCTGGCCCAGCTTTGGCTGTTGCAGCCATCTGGAGAGTGAACCAGAGGACAAAAGATCTCTGTCTTTCCCCCTCTCTGTAACTTTTTCAAATAAAATAAATAAATCTTTAAAAAAAAAAAAAAAGCCATTTGTGGAGGGTTTGGTTCAAAGTTTAATATAGGAACCCAAACTCCCAGGTTCAAAAGGACCCCACAGAGCTGTCCTGGTCTGGCCCCTCTCAAAACTTTAATATTATTTTGTAAAAAACTAAAATAAAAATAAAAAATAAAAATAAAAACCTCTTCTACTAGGGTTCTTTAATCCTCTCCCGCTCCCGCCCCTCTGCAAACTCAGGCTTTGGGGACCATTACTACAATCACTCCCTTACACACGCCCTCCACTCCTGTGCTCTACTCTCCCTTACAGTCCATGTGCCTAGAAAATGTTAATGCTGGCTAACTGCAACCCCATCTTTTTATTTTGTACCTGCAAATGCACACCATGCTGATTAATTCCATCTGAAACATATGGCCCAGACTCTCACGTGGGCCTCTCATGTGGCTGGCTGGTTTCCCAGGAGCCATCCCTAGTCCATCCACCCTCCCATGCTCCAGATGACCATTTCATGCCTTTTCTCTCCTTCCCTCACCTCATTCACAGCTGATGTTCTTGCTTTCTCTTACGGAGAAAACACACGTCAGTCAGAAGCTGTCCACACGCTTCTGCCAGTACATCCACCTACTTGCTTCTATGCTTTCATGCTCCACCTCCCGGGTTGTCCTTTGGAAGAATGACCTGTATTCCTACCTAAGGCCAAGCCCTTACCCAAGGTTCAGATTCCATCTCCTCTTGCCTCCTCAAAGACATTACTCTAGCAATTTGGTACCTCTCTCCTGATCTCAATTTTTCCTCTCTCTACTTCCTCGTGTCACTCAATTCATCAGCAAACAAACTCATCTCACAACTTGAGAAAACAACAAAACAAAAAACTTCAACCCTCCAACCCACATGCTCCGTGGCATCCATTTCATTTATATACAGTCTCGACCCTCCCACCCCAGCCTTTACAATAAACTCCCTAAGGGATTTCTATTATGCTATCTGCAATTTCTCCCCTCTTACTCATGCATTCTTGAACCCACTATTAGGCTTTCACCTTCACCCTCTATGCTGCCACTGAATTGACCCAGGTGTCACTCTTGATGCTCAGACCAGTGTCAATTCTCAAGTCTCCAACTTACCTGACCCATCTGCAGTACTGGACACAGTTGAACAGTCTACCTTGGAGTCTTTATTTTAAAGATTTATTTATTTACTTGAAAGGCAGAGTTAGAGAGAGAGAGAGACAGAGTGAGACAGAGACAGAGAGAGAAAGAGAGAGAGAGAGAGACAAAGATAGAGAGAAAAGTCTTCTACCCACAGTTCACTCCCCAAATGGCCACAACGGCCAAAGCTGGGCCCATCAAAGCCAGGAGCCAGGAGATTTTCTGGATCTCCCAAGTGAGTACAGGGCCCAAGCACTACGGCTATCCTCTGCTGCTATCACAAGCACATTAGAAGGAGTTGGGGCCGGCGCCGTGGTTTAACAGGCTAATCCTCTGCCTTGCGGCGCCGGCACACCGGGTTCTAGTCCCAGTTGGGGTGCTGGATTCCATCCCGGTTGCCCCTCTTCCAGGCCAGCTCTCTGCTATGGCCCAGGAAGGCAGTGGAGGATGGCCCAAGTTCTTGGGCCCTGCACCCGCATGGGAGACCAGGAGAAGCACCTGGCTCCTGCCTTTGGATCAGCGTGGTGCGCCGGCCGCAGCGGCCATTGGAGGGTGAAGGAAGACCTTTCTCTCTGTCTCTCTCTCACTATCCACTCTGCCTGTCAAAAAAAAAAAAAAAAAAAAAAAAAAAAAAAAGAAGAAGGGAGTTAGATTGAAAGTAGAGCGGGGGCCGGCACTGTGGCATAGGTTAATCCTCCACCTGTGGTGCAGGCATCCCATATGGGTGCTAATTCTAGTCCTGGTTGCTCCTCTTCCAATCCAACTCTCTGCTATGGCCTAGGAAAGCTCTAGAAGATGGCTGAAGTACTTGGGTCCCTTCACCCACGTGGGAGACCCGGAAGAAGCTCCTGGGTCCTGGTTTCGGATAGGCCCGACTCCAGCCATTGTGGCCATTTGGGGGAGTGAACCAGCAGATGGAAGACATTTCTGTCTTTCCCTCTCACTGTCTGTAACTCTGCCTCTCAAATAAATAAATAAATACATAAATAAATAAATCTTTAAAAAAAAAGTAGAATGGCTGGGGCTCAAACCAGCACCCCCATGGGATGCCGGCACCGCAGGCAGCTGCTTTACCTGCTATGGCATTGCACTGGTCCCTCCAATGGAGTTTTTCCATCTCTCTAGTTTTGTTCCTCCCTTCCTCATTGGAGGCTTTTCTTAGTGTACTCTACTGGTAAGCTTCACTTCTCTTGACCCTAATGTAGGAGGGCCCCAAGCCTCCATCCTCATCCTATGCATACTCACTCCCTGTGTGATCTCATCTAGCACAAAGTTTTCAATACCATTCAAATTTATCTCTAGCACAGACACTTCCCCTGAACTTCAGAGTTTGACAGAAAATGAGGTCATTTTCTCCTCTTGGATAGCTAATGGCAATTCATATTTAACTTGTCCAAACTGGACACTTATCTTCTACCAAACTGGCTATGGTCTTAACCACCTGCCCAGGCCATGGCAACAGCCTCCCAAGTGGTCTCCTTTGGCCACCCTCATCCTCCTGCAGTCTGTTCTCAACAAAGAAGCTAACAATCTTTTTAAAAGGTAAATCAAAGCCTATCACGACTCTATTCAAAACTTTCCAGTGTTTGGTGTAGTAGTTAAGATGCCAATTGAGATGCTTGCATCAGAGTGCCTAGATTCAAGTCTCTGCTCCACTCTGATTCTAGCTTCTTGCTAATGCGCAAGGGGGGAGGCAGCAGGGGATGGCTCCAGTTGAGTTCTAGGTGCATGGGTTTGGCCTGACACAACCCTAGCTGTAGATAGCAATTTGAGAGGTGAACCACTGAATGGGAAATGTCTCTCTCTCTGCTTTTCAAATAAACAAAATAAAATTTAAGAAAAAAGTAAAATAAAACCCTTCCAGTGACGTCTCATCACACATGGTTAAACTCCAAAGTCTTTACAAAGTACTTTAATGTTTTCCCATGGAGATCTAGCTTTCTGACCTCTGTTATCCAACCACTCTCCCCTTTACTCATATCACTTCTGCCATAGTGGTCACCTTGCTATTTCCAAGATATATTCCTTCAGGGCTGGTGCTGTGACATAGTGAGTAAGGCTGCTGCTTGCAGTGCCGGCATCCCATATGGGTGCCGGTTCAAGTCCCTGCTGCTCCACTTCCGATCCAGCTCCCTACTGTGGCCTGGGAGGGTGGTAGAGGATGGCCCAAGTCCTTGGGCCCCTGCACCCATGTGGGAGACCATGAAGAAGTGCCTGGCTTCTGGCTTCAGACTGGCCCAGCCCTGGCCATTTGGGGAGCGAACTAGTGGATGGAAGACCTGTCTCTCTCTGCCCCTCTCTGTAATTCTGCCTTTCAAATAAATAAATAAATAAATATTTTAAAAACATATATACATCATTACCAGAGTGTGTGTTCAGCCTGCCTGTGTTGCATACTTGAGTGCCTGAGTTCAACTCTCAGCTCAGGCTCCTGACTCCAGTTTCCTACCAGTGCAGACCTTGGGAGGCAGCAGTGATGTGTCAAGTAACTGGATTCCTGCCACCCTCTTGGCAGACCTGGGTGTGCTCCTGGCTCATCACTTTTACCCTAGCCTAGCCCCAGCCATTGTAGGTGATTGAAGAGTGATCTACTAGCTCAGAGTTTTCTCTCTGCCTCTCAAAGAAATAGTAGCATTACCCTACCTCTACCCCAAGATACCTTATTCCTCTTCTCTGCTTTGTATTTCCATAAGGCATACTATGTGCTATGTATTTTCATATTTCACTAGTTTGTTTGCTGTCCAGAACAGGAAATTTCTGTTGCTATTTTATTGCTGTTTACCCAACAACAGTGTCTGACACATAAAAAGGCATTTAATAACCCAGATGAATGAATAACTTCTTATCTTCTTCAATCACTAAAGGAGTGCTTCGGGAAAAAGGCTAAACAGAAAAGATAAACTCAGGTCAGAGCATGACAGGGAAAAAAGGTAATTCCAAGCACTTACCTGCTCCCCGACTGGGAGGGTCTCGGGCTGGGGGAGGTGGCCTATTACTCAGTAAAGAGGGGGAGGCTGAGGTGGGTGGAGGAGGTGCCAGGCCTCTGACAGGCCCTGGTGTCTTCCTATGCAAAGAATTGTGTCTCTGTGGAAGCTCAGGGGCTGAATCATTAGTGGGACTGGAGGGTCCATTGGGGACCCCGGGAGGCTGGCGGTAAGGCGGTGGAGGAGGAGCCAGAGACTGGCTACTTGGTCCCGTTCTGATATTCACAGGGGAAGGAGGTGGTTTGACTGGGGGAGGAGCAGGAGGTCCTTCTCGGCCAGGATGAAGCCTCTGTCCAGGCGTTGGCGGCAAGGGTTTCTCTCTGTTGTAGGCTGGGGCTTTGTTGCTGTGCATAGGCAGAGGTGTAGGGGGTGCATTGGCACGCCGCCCTGGGGGGGGCGGGGGCGGGGCAGAGGAGCTGTGCTTCATGCCAGTACTGCTGGTGGTATTAGGCCGAGAGAGGTCTGGCAAAGAGGGTCTCTGCATCCGTGGCAGTTCTGGTAGTGAGGCTCGACTGCTGTCTGTGTCATCCTGAGGACGCCCGCTGGCTGTAGACACTGGAGGCCTGGGGGCGGCAGCTCGAGAACTGGGGACTTGGAGAGCTGGCTTACCAGCTGGATTCTCTATAAACACATCAGACAACACTGGTCAACAGAGCATAGCATATCTATCAGTATCTCTACTTTACCCAGCCTCCTCAGTGCAAACTCCATGGCGGCAAGGACAGTACCTGTATAGTTCTGCTTTTAATCAGGTTTCCAACTCAGGGCCTACTAACAAATATTGCTGATACAAGTGGAGTACATTTTATTTTTAACTGACAAATGATAATTGTATATATCCATGGGGGACACGTCACATACACAAGTCAAGCTGATTTAACATATCCATCACTTCACATACTTCTTTGTGGTGAAAACATTTAAAATCTACTTTCATAATTCTGAAATACATATTAACTATACTCACCATGCTGTATACTACACCACTAACACCTAACTCTTTCCACCTAACTGAAGCCCTGTACCCTTTCACCAGCATCTCTCTTTGCCCCATACCCTGTCTTACCACTTCCCAGCCTCTGATACCCAGCATCTTACTCTCTATTTCTACAAGTTCAACTGGTTCAAATCTCGTATCTAGTGGAAATTATGTGGTGTTTGTGCTTGAGTTCTTTCAGTGAATATAATGTCCTCCAGGTTTATCCATGTTATCACAAATGACAAACTTCTCTTCTCTAAGGCTAAGCAATATTCTCTTGTATATCTATATATTTTCTTTACCCAAGTTGAATAAATTTTTCTTGAATCCCTCAGTTTTTGCTTTTGATTATAACTTCTCCCCTGCTTCCACTCCTCTTTCCTCCCACCTGAGCCACACGCCTCAATCCAAGATGGCCCACTTGGGACAAGTCATCATTAACACACTTGGGAAATAGTCTAAGAAGTATCTATCAGGGGGCCAGCGCTGTGGTGTAGTAGGCTAAGCGTCCACCTGCAGCACCAGCATCCCATACGGGCACTGGTCCTAGTCCCAGATGCTCCTCTTCCAATCCAGCTCTCTGCTATGGCCTGGGAAAACAGTGGAATATGGCTCAAGTCCTTGGGCCCCTGCACCCACGTGGGAAACCCAGAAGAGGCTCCTGGCACCAGACTGGTGCAGTTCTGGCCATTGTGGCCATTTGAGGAGTGAACTAGTGAATGGACGACCTTTCTGTCTGTCTGCTGTAACTCTACCTTTTAAAAAAAAAAAAAAAAAAAAGAAGTATCTATTAGGTACCTGAAGCATCCTTGGCTCCCACAGGTCTGAGCTTGGGCACTCCTCCTTGGAAAAGTCCTCCTTTGGGCTGCAAGGCAGCTGCTCCACAGCCATAACCTCCACTGCTCCCTTTGGGCTCTGGAAAGCACATCATTACAGTATTCACTCTGAGCTGGTACCAAGCCAATCCTTAGGAGGAAGATCTCCCTCATCAGAGCTTTAATTTAAAAAAAGCAAGCTCAGAGCGGCTATCTAGCCTAATGGTTAGGGGGCCTGCAGTGAATATCGAAGCACATTGGTTCAATGCCCAGCTCTGGCTCGACTCTAGTTTCCTGCTGGTGCAGACCCTGGGAGACAATGGTAATGGTCTGAGTAGTTGGGTTCCTGCCACCTGTGAGGGGGGCCTGGACTCAGTTCGTGTATTTTAACTTTAGCCTGATCTACCCCTGGCTATTGCAGGCATTTGGGAAATGAACTGGAGATGGGAGCATGTTCTGTCTCTCTCTGTGCCTCTCAAATAAATAAAATTAAAAATTTAAATTAAAAAGAAAAAAGCTGGAGCCAGCATTGTGGTGTAGCAGGTAATGCTGCTACCTGTTATGCCAGCATCCCATGTGGGCACCAGTTTGATTCCCAGCTGCTCTACTTCAGATCCAGCTCTCTGCTAATGGCCTGAGAAAAGCAGCAGATGACTCAAGTACTTGGGCCCCTGCTACCCACATGGGAGACTTAGATGAAGCTCCTAGGTTCAGCCTGGCCCAGCACTGGCCACTGTGGCCATATGGGGAGCAAACCAGCAGATCTCTCTCTCCCCTTCTCTCTTTCAAATAAATAAATCTTAAAAAGAAAGAAAAAAGCCAGACCTCTGTTCCACAGCTAAAATTCTGCTGTGATAAAAGAGAAAGAATAGCAACAAGCAGCCAATCTTGTCTTATTTAGAGCAAAAGGATAAACAAACACTCCATGTCTCAGATGGTAAAGGGGCCATGAAATGGCCAAGGACACAGGTGTGAACAACATTTTCAGAGGCCTATAGGAATAGACACCTGTAACAATTACAAAACCATCCTGGACTTTAGCCAAGAGGTTTTTAGGTATGTGGTGGTCTTCTCAGAAAACAGCCAAGGACAGGACTCTTAACTCTGAGAATGCTACTGAAATGTCAAGAAGAAACTTTTACAGTATTCAAGTGAACACACAGTAGGAGAGCCAAAGGACATCCAGCAACAAAACTTTTCTACTTTGGACTCAACAATAAAAATGACAGCCCCACAATGCTTGATGTAACAGTTAAAATGCTATACAGAATGTCCACATCTCATACTGGAGTACCTGGGTTTAAATTCCAGCTCCACTCCCAATTCTGGCTTCCTGCTGACATACACCCTGTGAGACAGCAGGTGATGCATCAAGGAGTTGGGTCCCTGCTACCCACGTGAGAGACCACATTGAGTTTCTGGCTCATGGCATTGACCTGACCCAGCCCTGGCTGTTGTGAGAATGTGGGGAATGAACCAGTTGAAAGATATTTCTATTTCTTTCTCTTTCTCTCTCTCTCCCTCCTCCAAATTATTTTTTTGGGAGTAATAGCCCAGCCCAATCTCGAAGTCAATCTTGGGATCCTGATGGTTCACTAGGAAATGAAGCTTAGACTCACTCTCCAGGATGGGAGCACTCCGGTCATTAATGTTGGTCACCTTCTTCAGCTTGGTCCCTTTGCAAATGTCCTGTAAGAGGGCGCCTCGACCTCGCTGCTCATCTCTACTCAGCTTGGGTGGCTCTGTGTTTGCCTAGAGGAAAGGGAAATTTAAGTTCACCCTAAATAAATCCCTCCATTGCAAGTCCAGGATAAATGAGATGCCAAACTGGATTCCAGGAGATAGCTAACCCAGGGGTAAGGAACCTTTTTTCGGCCAAGGGCCATTTGGATATTTATAACATCACTCGTGGCTGGCACTGTGGCATAGCAGGTTACGCCGTTTTTTTATATATATATATAAAACTTTTACTTAATAACTATAAATTTCAAAAGTACAACTTTTGGATTATAGTGGTTGGTTACGCTGTCTTATGCAGTGCTGGCATCCCACATGGGAGCCAGGTCGAATCCCAGATGCTCCACTTCTTTTTTTTTTTTTTTAGATTTATTTATTTATTTGAAAGCATTGTTACACAGAGAGGGAGAGGGAGGGGGAGAGGGGGGTCTTCCATCAGCTGGTTCACTCCCCAGTTGGCTAAAACAGCCGGAACTGTGCCCATCTGAAGCCAGGAGCCAGGAGCTTCTTCCAGGTCTCCCACATGGATGTGGGAGTTCAAGGACTTGGGCCATCTTCTACTGCTTTCCCAGGTCATAGCAGAGAGCTGGATGGTAGGTGGAGCAGCCGGGACTTGAACCAGTGCCCATATGGGATGCCGGCAGCACAGTCAGCAGCTTTACCCGCTACACCACAGTGCTGGCGCCTCCACACTTCTTTAACCTGCCCATGAGGTTCACAACAATTGTCCTGCCTCTGTGATCATCATTAGTGACTTCAAATCCGCCAATGTAACCATGCTTCATCATGACAGTCAGAAACCTGACGATGACCTTGGAGCACAGCCTAATAAGAACCTGGCATTTGCCTCTTTTTTGGGCATTGTTGATGCTCTTGAGAGCACTGCCAGGATGTTCATGCACACCATCGTGGTGGCATGGAAAGAGTAAGCTTCATATTTTATGTCAGCAACTATAGTACCTCTCCAGATGAGTATCTCACCTAAAATGCAACACATCAACCTCATGTTTCTGAATGGGAAGACACAATATTACACATTTGCTAAATATTACACACTTACAGTGTAGAGCATTTTAAACACTCAAGGGAATTTTTTGGAAGCCATTACAAATGATTCCAGGGGTAAGCATTGTTGGGCAGTTGGTTAAGCTGCCACTTGTGCTATGGGCATCCCATACTGAAGTGCCTATTACAGTTCCAACTCCAATCCAGCTTCTGCTAACACACCATGGAAGGCAGAGGAAGATGGTCTAAGTGCTCGGGTCCCTGTTACCCATGTGGGAGACCAAGATGGAATTCTTGGCTCCTGGCTTTGGCCTGGCCCAAACCTGGTTGTTGTAGGCATTTGGGAAGTGATCCAGAGGATGGAAGAGTTCTCTCTCTGTTGCTCTGCCTTTCAAATAAATAAATCCTTTTAAAAAAAAAACAAAAAAACAAAAAAACAAAAAAAACAGGAATTAGTGCTATTGTGTAGCAGTTAAAGCAGCCACCTACAGTGCTGGCATCCCATTTAGGTGCTGGTTGGAGTTCCGGCTGCTCTACTTCTGATCCAGCTCTCTGCTATGGCCTAGAAAAGCAATGGAAGATGGCCCAAGTCCTTGGGTCCCTGTACCACATAGAAGACCCAGAAGAAGCTCCTGGCTCCTGGCTTCAAATCAGCCCAGCTCCAGCCACTGCAGACATCTGGGGAGTAAACCAGCAGATGGAATACTTCTCTCCCTGCCTCTCTTAAGTCTGCCTTTCAAATAAATAAATAAACCTTTTTAAAAAATCAAAAAACAAAACAAGCATAAACAATATAACCTCAGGGAGTAGTTCTGAGAATTAACTAACACTAGGCACAGTGCCTATTGAGTATAAAAGCTCAATGAATGGGGTGCTGGCGCTGTGGCCTAGTGGGTAAAGCTACCGCCAGCAGTGCCAGCATCCCATTTGGACACCGGTTTGAGTCCCAGCTGCTCCATTTCCTGTCCAGCTCTTTGCTATGGCCTGGGAAAGCAGAAGATGGCCCAAATCCTTGAGTCCTTACACCTTCATGGGTGACCCAGAAGAAGCCCCTGGCTCTAGGCTTCGGATTGGTGCAGCTCTGGCTGATGCAGCCAAGTGGGGAGTGAACCAGCGGATGGAAGACCTCTCTCTCTCTCTCTGTCTCCCCTTCTCTCTGTAACTCTGACATTGAAATAAATAAATAGGGCCGGCACCGTGGCTTACTAGGCTAATCCTCCACCTACGGCGCCAGTACCCCGGGTTCTAGTCCCGGTTGGGGCACCGGTTGCTCCTCTTCCAGTTCAGCTCTCTGCTGTGGCCCGGGAAGGCAGTGGAGGATGGCCCAAGTCCTTGCGCCCTGCACCCGCATGGGAGACTAGGAGGAAGCACCTGGCTCCTGGCTTTGGATCAATGCCGCGCGCTGGCCGCAGCACACCAGCCATAGCGGCCATTTGGGGGGTGAACCAACAGAAAAGGAAGACCTTTCTCTCTGTCTCTCTCTCTCTCATGTCTAACTCTGCCTGTCAAAAAAAAAAAATAAAATAAATAAATATTTAAATTTTAAAAAAAAGCTCAATAAATGGTATATTTTGGAAAGAAAAAAGGTATGCACATATGAAAATTTAAGAAGGATATACTGTAAACTAAAATACTCATACTTCTGGAAGTTACTATTATGTCCTAATTCTATATGGTTATCTGTATGTTCTAGTTTTCCTATTCTAAGAACACAAAACACATACAATTATACAATTTTTAAAAAGTTTAATTACAGATAGTTTAATATTTTCTGTTACTGATGTTCTCTAATTTTTCCACAAGCATTTTCAGTACAGAAAAAATTCTAAAAATTATACTACTAAACATTTAATGATATAACAAGCCATTCATGATATATCAATGCATAAGGAAAACAGGTTAGAAATCAGTATGTGGGGCTGGCGCTGTGGCACAGCAGGTAAAGTTGCCGCCTGCAATGCCAGCATCCCATATGGACACTGGTTCAAGTGCAGGCTGCTCTACTTCCAATCCACTCCCTGCTAATGATCTGGAAAAAGCAGCAGAAGATGTCACATGCTTGGGCCCCTGCTACCCACACGGGAGACCTGAAAGAAGCTCCTGGCTTCTGACTTCAGCCTGGCCCAACCTGGGCTTTTGTGGCCATATGGGGAGTGAACCAGTGGATAGAAGATCTCTCTCTCTGTAACTCTGACTTGCAAATAAATAAATAAATCTTAAAAAAGATTATAAATATCACTAGTATCCTTCCATGTCATTAACTATTTTGTAAGATTTTTAAAAAATAAGAAATCATGCTTGGGTCCTGCACCCCATGGGAGACCAGGAGAAGCACCTGGCTCCTGCCATCGGAACAGCGCGGTGCGCCGGCCGCAGCGCGCTACCGCGGCGGCCATTGGAGGGTGAACCAACGGCAAAAGGAAGACCTTTCTCTCTGTCTCTCTCTCACTATCCACTCTGCCTGTCAAAAAAAAAATAAATAAATAATAAGAAGAAATCAATATGCACATACAGTATACCCCTCCTTTTTAAAACACAGATACTAAGAAAGGAAGGGAGAAAGATGACAAATAAAATCTCTATAAATGGCTGGATTACAGGTGATTATTCTTTTTTGCTTACCCACAGTTTCTACATTTTTAAAAACATATTAGCTTGTAAAGAGAAAATTCTTATATTACTAAACAAGTCCAAAAATGAGTTTGCATTCTTCTCTACAAACTTCTCAATGCAAACAGCACCATCATTCAATCAAGCCCCCAAACCAGAATCATTAAACTCTTCCTCACTCTCCCACATCTGTCTTCAAATTCTTGCAAGATTTTACTCTCTAAATATCTCGTCTCCACTCTTCATCCGCATTGCTTCCATGGAGACCCTCAATTTTTTTTTTTTTTTTTTCTTGACAGGCAGAGTGGACAGTGAGAGAGTGAGACAGAGAGAAAGGTCTTCCTTTTTTCCATTGGTTCACCCCTCAATGGCCGCTGCAGCCGGTGCACCACGCTGATCTGAAGCCAGGGGCCAGGTGCTTCTCCTGGTCTCCCATGCGGGTGCAGGACCCAAGCACTTGGGCCACCCTCCACTGCCTTCCCAGGCCACAGCAGAGAGCTGGACTGGAAGAGGAGCAACCAGGACAGAATCTGGCGCCCTGACTGGGACTAGAACCCGGGGTGCCGGCGCTGCAGGCGGAGGATTAGCCTATTGAGACGCAGTGCCGGCCGAGACCCTCAATTTTCAATAACAGCCTTCTCAATCCCCTATCTTCCATCTTGTTCAAAGTGACCTTTCTAATACAAATCCAAACAGGTTACTCCTGCAGCTAAAAATACTTCAACATCTCCCCCACTGTCATAAGAAAAATTCAAAACCCTGAGCCTATATCTCTAGCTTCATTCCTCAGCTCAGCCCCTTCAAGCACTAATCCAAACTTTGACACGCTTTCTCACCATCAGCACCTCTCTACCGTCTGCTTCCTCAACGTTAAGTGCCCTCCTCCCTCTTCTTTCTGACTGAACTCTACTCATTGCTTAAGACTCGATTCAAGCATCAGCTCCCCCCTCAGCCAGGAAGCCTCCTTCCACTACCTTCTTTTCTTCTCCAACTATAGCCAGAGCAGCTCTGCCTTTATCTATTTCATTTATTGGGCTTCCACACAAAACTTCACCTAAGATGGGGTTCTAAAAAATGTCTGAAAAACAGAGGTTATGACAAGAAATCAAAAGTTGGCAGATCTGAATTCCATCCTAATTCTGAAACAAATTAGATAGGGGAGTTTTTTTACTACCTCCAGGCCATTCTCTTTAAAGCTGCTTTTATTTCTAAATTTCACAGAAATGAGAGAGCACACAAATTCTTTCTCACGTGACACCAGATCACAATCCAGGTATGATTAAAGTGACCACCTTTTTGATTCACAAAATACACTGCTTTTTCTCCTCTCATTGTTGAACCTTTCAATCTTTTTACCAATAAATTTTCTGAACTCCTTTCCTTATTGATAGGGCATTAGACTTGATGGACTTGATTTTAAAAATGAACTAACTTGACAGCAAAAAGCAACCACCAGGAATCCCTATCTTTTTTCTTAAGGATGCCAGAGAACTGACATGCTGGCCTTTATGGAGCAAATAGTTTTAGGGGGAAACACTAGCTCCTCCTCCAATGACACCTGTTCAAATCTCCATTTAGAATGGACCAGGACAAGGAAACAAGACATCCATTATGGTCCAAAGAGGACATCTCAAGAATCACCACTAGCTGATGAGGACAAACTTGTTACTTTGTCATCTTCCTAGAGCACATGTCTTATATAGGAGCCCCAAGTATTTATTAATTAATACTAGGACTAAAAATCTTGGATGCTAAAATTAGAATTAAAGAGCAGGTTCACAATAAAAATGCTATGGGTAGGAACATCGAGAATTTTCTAAGAAAAGGGGTAAGAAAAAAAAAAGAGTAATGTAAAGCCCATTCCATCCATTTCCTCAAATGTTCTGAGTTGGCCTGGTGCAAGGGCTACCTACCTGATTAAAAGTGGGAGGTGGAGGAGGACCAGGTGGGGGTGGAGGGGGAGGAGGAATTGGCATCCTTGCCCTGCTCCCAGTTGGCACTGCTCTCTCCCCGTCTTTATTTGCAGCTTTGGGTCACTCATATACCTGTAAACAAACAGAAACTCCTAAAAACAACTTTCCCATTAGAAATACTGAAGGCCCAGGAGAATGAGATGGCTAGGCACAGCACCCAACAGACAAACGCCTCCCCTCCTCGCCACACCCAGGTAGAGGCCAGGGCTTGAAGAGCTTTCTCTGTAAAAGGTCAGATGACACACTTTTGGTTTAGGGACAACACAGGGTTTCTGTTATCTAATACCCTTTTTTTGTTCATCTTTGCTGTTTATGAATGAATTTCATTTTCTTACAGTTTTAGGTTCACAGAAAAACTGAGCAAACAATAGAGAGATCTCATCCCCCGTTCCTACATGTGCCTAACATCCCGCACCACATCGTACCTTGGTTAAAACTGAGAAGTCCTCAGCAACACATCATTATCACCTAAAGTGCACAGCCTACATTAGGGTTCATTGTTGTCGTTCACTCTATAGGTCTTCACAAATGTATGATGTATCCACCATTGCGGAATCAAACACAATAGTTTCACTGCCTGAAAATCCTGTGTGCTCTGCCCATTCAACTCCCCTCTCCCCGCCAACCCTGGGCAACCACTGATCTTATTGTCTTCAGTTTTCCTTTTCTAAAATGTCACATGGTTGAAATCATATACATCTATATTTTCAGACTGGCTTCTTACATTTCTTAAGAAAACTTAAGCTTTGTTCTTGTTCTCTTATTTTTAAGCTTACTTCTTACTAGCACTGAATAATAGCCAATTGTCAATATACTACACCCCACTTATTCACTCACCTACTGAAGGACATATCTTAGTTGCTTCCAAGTTTTGGTAATTATAAAGTAGCTACAAACATTCATGTGCAGATTTTTGTGTAGACAAGTTTTCAATTTATGTGGATGGGTATCAAGAAGTGAGACTGCTGAATCTACATGTTAAGAATATGTTAAGTTCTACCTGAAACTAACAAAGTTCTTCCAAAGTGGCTGAACCACTCTCCATTTTCTTCAGCAATGCATAAGAGTTCCTACTGCTCTACATGTTCACCAGCATTTGGTATGCTTAGTGTTTTGAATTTTGGCCATTCTAATAGGTCTGCAGTGATATCTTGTTTTAATTTGCAATTCCCATTGTGACTTATGTTGAACATCTTTTCATTTGCTAATTTGCCATCTGTTTAGGTATCTGTGTGTGTGTGTTTGGTTTTTTTTTTTTTTTTTTTGGACAGGCAGAGTGGACAGTGAGAGAGAGAGACAGAGAGAAAGGTCTTCCTTTTGCCGTTGGTTCACCTCCCAAATGGCTGTCACAGCTGGCACTGCGCCAATCCGAAGGCAGGAGCCAGGTGTTTCTCCTGGTCTCCCTTGCGGGCGCAGGGCCCAAGAACTTGGGCCATCCTTCACTGCACTCCCAGGCCACAGCAGAGAGCTGGACTGGAAGAGCAACTGGGACAGAATCCGGCGCCCCGACCAGGACTAGAACCCGGGGTGCTGGCGCCGCAGGCGGAGGAATAGTCAATTGAGCCGCGGCGCTGGCCATGTTTGTGTGTTTTTTAAAGATATATTTATTTATTTGAAAGTCAGAGTTACAGAGAGGCAGAGGAAGAGAGAAAGAGAGAGAGGTCTTCCATCCACTGATTCACTCCCCAGATGGCTGCAATGGCCACAGCTGGGCTGATTCGAAGCAAGGAGCTTCTTCTGGGTCTCCCATGTGGGTGCAATGGCCCAAGGACTTGGGCCATCCTCTACTCCTTTCCCAGGTCATAGCAGAGAGCTGGATTGGAACTGGAGCAGCCGGGACTCAAACCAGTGCCCCTAAGGGATGCCAGCACTGCAGGTGGCGGCTCTACCCACTGCACCACAGTGCCAGCCCCATAAGATTGTCTTAAACCTTTCTTGTCATCTGCAAATTGTACTCATGGTGCTGAATTATTTTGGCTTCCAGTTTTAGAGGGTCATAAAATAGGATTTCCTTAGGAAAGTTGTTTGGGAATGGTTATTGTCCTTGAGCTCTATTTTATCTTTGCTCATGACTTTAATATCTTAGGGTTAAGCATCTGGTTTTAGTTTCATCCATAACATGAGAATTTCTTACAGACTGTAATAGGGGGACAACTGTATATTTTTTGAATGTTAAGCGTTTTATAGCCTGATAAGTGGCTGTGGTATTTATGCTGTGATCACATTCCAGGGATATGACTGTACCACAAGTTAGTGAACTGTGGCCCATGAGTCAGATCTGGTTCTTGGCCTGTTTTTTGAATGGCCCACAAACTAAGAATGGTTTTTATATTTTTGAGAGGTTGTAAAAGTCAAGAGAATGAGAAGACAGGCAACATATTAGGGGAAAATATTTGCAGACAACATAAACTGTTAGAAGCTCTTGGCTCCTGCCTTCAGATCAGCCCAGCTCCAGCCATTATGGCCATTTGGGGAGTGAACCAGCGGATGGAAATACTCTCTCTCTCTCTCCCTCTCTGTCTGTCTCTCTGTCTCTGTAACTTTGTTTTTCAAATAAATAAATAAATCTTAAAAAAAAAAAAAAAAAAGACAGCCTCACAATCAATCAATCCATGAAGACCTACTTCCAAGCAAGGTGATTAATGAAATTAGGACAAAGGTGTGTACAAAGCCAAGCCCGAAAATCTAGCCAGCATGGCAACCCACTGGGCAGGCCTGGTTCCGAATTCCTTATGGGGAGGTCAAAAATCTCTCTGTAAATAAAGGAGTAAAATCGCCGGCGCCACAGCTCAATAGGCTAATCCTCCGCCTTGCAGCGCTGGCACCCCGGGTTCTAGTCCTGGTTGGGGCGCCGGATTCTGTCCCGGTTGCCCCTCTTCCAGGCCAGCTCTCTGCTGTGGCCTGGGAGTGCAGTGGAGGATGGCCCAAGTGCTTGGGGCCTGCACCCGCATGGGAGACCAGGAGAAGCACCTGGCTCCTACCTTCGGATCAGCACAGCGCGCCAGCCGCAATGGCAATTGGGAGGTGAACCAACGGAAAAGGAAGACCTTTCTCTCTGTCTCACTCTCTCACTGTCCACTCTGCCTGTAAAAAATAAATAAATAAATAAATAAAAGGAGTAACAAACACGTCTCTCAACTCTCAGGGAATTATAAAAGGAAAGAGAAAATACTCTATAAAACTAGGAACTTTTGCATCAGAATAGGGTTTGATCAGAAATGTGACTGAAAATTTTCAAAATTCCAACTCCTATTGAGGTGACGCCACTACAGGGCGGCTGCTCTTTAGAGCTGTATGCTGCAAGCACACAGAGCTGAACCCTGCTCTGGTCAGGTGCTTCCCAAGGGGCACAGTGTCTGAACTAACTTCAAAAACAAGTAGATAACTCTGCTCTAAGGGAAATACCTTTTCATTTCTGGTTTCAAAGCTAAGTGAAGTCTTTCTTTGCTAGGGATCTAACACACTAGGCTTTAAAAATTGATCAAAATAGTAAACCCTCGAAACAGAACATCTGTCACTGGTGGGTAAATTTAAAATTTAAAAAAAAAAAAAAAAAAAAAACACAAGAAAAATAGGAAAAAAAATTCTTTTTGAATTCCTTGGGTTTACCATGACCATTCCAAAGACCCCACAACATTTTCTTTTTTAAGCTTTTTTTTTTTTTTTTTTTTTTCTGACAGGCAGAGTGGACAGTGAGAGAGAGAGACAGAGAGAAAGGTCTTCCTTTGCCGTTGGTTCACCCTTGAATGGCCGCTGTGGCCAGTGCACTGCGGCCGGCGCACCGCACTGATCCGATGGCAGGAGCCAGGTGCTTCTCCTGGTCTCCCATGGGGTGCAGGGCCCAAATATTTGGGCTATCCTCCACTGCACTCCCGGGCCATAGCAGAGAGCTGGCCTGGAAGAGGGGCAACCGGGATAGAATCTGGCGCCCCGACCGGGACTAGAACCCGGTGTGCCAGTGCCGCAAGGCGGAGGATTAGCCTATTGAGCCACGGCGCCGGCCATCCCACAGCATTTTCAAAAGAAGCTTGTGGGAAACAAATGCAGAAACAAACATTTTAACTAATTCAAGTTACCCCAGTTCTTGTCTTCTCTGGAGTTCTAGTTTTACTGACCACTGGCCATTGCCAAGGTTGAAATGATCTCCTAGAATTACCTGGAAAAAAAAAAAAAAAGATTCAAAACTTGTCCCTAATTCTTTCCATATCCATAGATGGTCCAACCTATACACTCTAAGGTATGTAAAGTCCTAAAAGTGCAACCTTATGTCTGATGGTGAATTCCACTTAGGCAAAGCAGTAATTCTCTAGCAAGACAAATCTTGTTTTAAAGCAATCCAGTGGAAAAGACCACCAACAGATTACAGTTAAAGATGTCTTCTTAAATTAAGCACAATTCAAACTCCAATTTCAAAACAGATCTATCAAAGAAGACCACCTTCATCAAGTGATGACTTTACTCTTAACTACAAGCAGCAGTCTTCATTCCTTCTTCTGGCTCCAGAACGCTGCATGCAGGATATGCTCCTATCAGTGATATGTTTATATATATACACACATACATTATTTATTTAATTACTTATTTATCTGAAAGGCAGAAAAACAGAAACAGAGAGATCTCCCATCCATTAGTTCACTCTCCAATGTCCATAACAACCAGGGCTGGGCTAGGCTGAAGACTGGAACTATTAAATTTAGGTCTCCCAACTACTTGAGCCATGACTTGCTGCCTTCCAGAGTATGCATCAGCAGGATCTGGGAATTGGGAATGCAACCAGGATTTGAACCCAAACATTATAATACAGCACACAGTTGGCCCAAGTGGTGTCTTAACAGCCACATCAAACACCTGTCCCAGTGATATTTATTAAGTAATAATAAATAATAGTATTATTACCCTTCCAATTTCATAGGTAAAGACATCAAAGTCTCAAGATTAGAATTGTATCTGTTAGGGCCAACACTGTGGCATAGTGGGTGGGGCCGCCGCCTACAATGCCAGCATCGCATGTAGGTGCCAGTTCGAGTTCCGGCTGCTCCACTTCCGATCCAGCTCTCTGCTGCGGCCCGGGAAAGCAGTAGAGGATGGCCCAAGTCCTTGGGCCCCTGCATCCACATGGGAGACCCAGAGCAGGCTCCTGGCGCCTGGCTTCAGATTAGCGCAGCTCCAGGTGTTGCAGCCAACTAGGGAGTGAACCAGCAGATGAAAGACCTTTTTCTCTCTCTGCCTTTCCTTCTCTCTCTGTGTAACTCTTTCAAATAAATAAATAAATCTTTAAAAAAAAAAAAAAAGAGAGAGAGAAATGTATCTGTGCAAACTAGAAAGATAAACTAGGCTGGCGCCGTGGCTTAACAGGCTAATCCTCCGCCTTGCGGCGCCGGCACACCGGGTTCTAGTCCCGGTTGGGGCGCCGGATTCTATCCCGGTTGTCCCTCTTCCAGGCCAGCTCTCTGCTATAGCCCAGGAAGGCAGTCGAGGATGGCCCAAGTCCCTGGGCCCTGCACCCACATGGGAGACCAGGAGAAGCACCTGGCTGCTGGCTTCGGATCAGCGAGATGAGCCGGCCGCAGCAGCCATTGGAGGGTGAACCAACGGCAAAAAGGAAGACCTTTCTCTCTGTCTCTCTCTCTCACTATCCACTCTGCCTGTCAAAAAAAAAGATAAACTAATAGAAGGCAACTGTCCAATATCACCCAGGAATAAACTGCATTAGGACACATATCAAGATTTTCTGAGCCCTTCCCTTCCACTAACCACTATCAGGAAAACACGCAAAAAACACTCCTGAAAATTGGTGTGGTTGAGCAATTTTCTATTATTTTTCCTCAATTTTTCATGCTTCAATAAAGTTAGTGTTGTTGTTTTTTTTTTTAAGATTTACTTATTTGGGCCTGCGCTGCGGCTCAATAGGCTAATCCTCCGCCTTCGGCGCCGGCACCCCAGGTTCTAGTCCCGGTCGGGGTGTCGGATTCTGTCCCGGTTGCCCCTCTTCCAGGCCAGATCTCTGCTGTGGCCCGAGAGTGCAGTGGAGGATGGCCCAAGTGCTTGGGCCCTGCACCCGCATGGGAGACCAGGAGAAGCACCTGGCTCCTGGCTTCGGATCAGGAGGGTGAACCAACGGCAAAAGGAAGACCTTGCTCTCTCTCTCTCTCTCTCTCACTGTCCACTCTGCCTGTCAAAAATAAATAAATAAAAAAAGATTTACTTATTTGAAAGTCAGAGTTACATAGAGAGAGAGAAGGAGAAGCAGAGAGAAAGAGAGGTCTTCCATCCGCTGATTCACTCTCCAATTGGCCACAACAGCTGGAGCTGGGCCAATCCGAAGCCAGGAGCCAGGAACTTCTTCCAGGTCTCCCACGTGGGTGCAGGGACCCAAGGACGTGGGCCATCTTCTACTGCTTCCCAGCCCATAGCAGAGAGCTGGATTGGAAGTGGGGCAGCTGGGACTGGCGCCCTATGGGATGCCAGCACTGCAGGTGGCAGTTTTACCCACTACACCACAGTGCCGGCCCCTCAATAAAGCTTTATTAACTAAAAGAAAAAGAGGGGTAGGCATGATGATACAGCAGGTTACACCACCACTTGCGATGCCCGCATCCCATATTGGAGTGCCAGTTCGGGTCCCAGCTACTCCACTTCTGACCAGCTTCCTGCTAATGTGCCTGAAAAGGCAGTAGATGACAGCTCAAGTGCTACCCATATAGGAGACCTAGAAAGAATTCCTGTTCCTGGCTTTAGCCTGGTCCAGCCTTGCTGTTGTGGGCTTTTTGGCAGTGAACCAGTGGATCAATCTCTCTCTCTCTCTACCTCCATTCTCCCTCTCCCCTTCCCTGTCACTCTACTCTTCTAATTAATTTACTAAATCTTAAGGAAAAAAAGTCACACTGTCCATAGTAGTGATATCATTTGAGATAGAAATACTAGGCCGGGCCGGCGCCGCGGCTCACTAGGCTAATCCTCCGCCTTGCGGCGCCGGCACACTGGGTTCTAGTCCCGGTCGGGGCACCGATCCTGTCCCGGTTGCCCCTCTTCCAGGCCAGCTCTCTGCTGTGGCCAGGGAGTGCAGTGGAGGATGGCCCAAGTGTTTGGGCCCTGCACCCCATGGGAGACCAGGATAAGCACCTGGCTCCTGCCATCAGATCAGCGTGGTGCGCCGGCCGCAGCGCGCTACCGCGGCGGCCATTGGAGGGTGAACCAACGGCAAAAGGAAGACCTTTCTCTCTGTCTCTCTCTCACTATCCACTCTGCCTGTCAAAAAAAAAAAGAAAAGAAAAAAAAGAAATACTAGGCCGGAGCTGTGGCTCAACAGGCTAATCCTCCGCCTAGTGGTGCTGGCACACAGGGTTCTAGTCCCAGTCGGGGTGCCAGATTCTGTCCCGGTTGCCCCTCTTCCAGGCCAGCTCTCTGCTATGGCCCGGGAGTGCAGTGGAGGATGGCCCAAGTGCCTGGGCCCTGCACCCGCATGGGAGACCAGGAGAAGCACCTGGCTCCTGCCTTCGGATCAGTGCGGTACGCCGGCCATGGCGGCCATTGGAGGGGGAACCAACGGCAAAAGGAAGACCTTTTTCTGTCTCTCTCTCTCTCTCTCAATCCACTATGCCTGTCAAAAAAAAAGAAAAGAAAAGAGATAGAAATACTAATTACCGCGCCGGCACACCGGGTTCTAGTCCCAGTCGGGGCACCGATCCTGTCCTGGTTGCCCTTCTCCAGGTCAGCTCTCTGCTGTGGCCAGGGAGTGCAGTGGAGGATGGCCCAAGTGCTTGGGCCCTGCACCCGCATGGGAGACCAGGAGAAGCACCTGGCTCCTGCCATCAGAACAGCACGGTGCGCTGGCCGCAGCGCACCTACCGCAGCGGCCATTGGAGGGTGAACCAACGGCAAAAAGGAAGACCTTTCTCTCTGTCTCCCTCTACTGTCCACTCTGCCTGTCAAAAATTTAAAAAAAAAAAAAAAAGAAATACTAATTACCCTGATTTGATCATGACATATCATATCCATTTATCAAATTACAACACTATAGCCCATAAATAACAGTAAATATGATATCAATTAGGGGCCATCATTGTGGTATAGTAGTGGAAGATTCTATGTGTCTCTCCTCTATAATTCTGCCTTTCAAATAAATAAAAAATAAATTAAAATGTAAGTAGGAGGCTTAAATGAACCTAAAGTCACAATCAAAGTAAACCTGAAGTTCAATCAGTTATTTCACTAATCCCATAGAACATGCTTGATCTCTTGACTTAAGTGCAGCTCTAGATGTATAAACTAGAAGCCTTCCAGGGTTAAAAGTCACCTGATGATAATCCGCCTGCCTGTCCACCTGCCTTCAACTTTGCTCCTGAAAAGCAGTACAGTATGGGGAGGCAGTAGCTCATTACCACAATGGCTGGAAAGCCATCCACTCTCCAAGTTGGGAAAAGAGCCAGGAGCTGCCTAGGAGTATTCACGTGCTACTCAAGGAGACTGACAAATAGCAAATAGAAGCCAAACAGGCTCCTATAATTACTTTGGGAATGAATGCCAACACAGAACTAAAAACACACCTTCTGTGTTCTAAGCCAGACTATAGTAGAGGGTTTCCACTAAAGCATTTCAGGTTTCTCTAAAATGCAAGAAAACAGATTAGAATAACTTTCATGTTATACATATTTCACAACTCAAAAAAAAAAAAAAAGAGGCTTTAAATAGCTCATAGCTCTCTTCTCTCAATAGAGAAGGTGTTACCTCCTCTGTGAAATGCAATTCAGTCAAATCTCTGGTAAAACAGATTTCTATCATGTATTGAAACAAAATTAATTAAAATTCCAAGGTTACTTGATGAAGGGAAAATTATTTTCCTACTACAAGCATTCTTTATCATGAAAATTCAACTGTGTGGCAAATCTGACTGATCAAAAAGTAATTTAAAAAGTCACATATCAAACATGAATATTTAAACAGAAATTCCTAGGACAACTACAGCAAACTAAACCTGCATGCTTTTGTCTTTAGAGCAATGAGTTTTCACTGTTATAAGCAGCCTACAACCTGAAAAAGAACAAGAAGGAGACCAAAGATATATAACTTCATGATAAAATCTCTTTAGGGGGTTGGTGCCATGGCGCAGTAGGTTAATCCTCCACCTGAGGCACCTGCATCCCATATGGGCTCTGGTTCTAATCCTGGCTGCTTCTCTTCCAATCCAGCTCTCTGCCTTGGCCTGGGAAAGCAGTAGAACATGGTCCAAGTCCTTGGGCCCCTGCACCCACATAGGAGATCAGGAAGAAGAACGTGCCTGGCTCCTGGCTTTGGATTGGCACAGCTCCAGCCGTTGTGGCCATTTGGGGAGTGAACCAACAAAGGAAGACCTTTCTCTCTGTCTCTCCCTCACACTGTCTGTAACTCTCTCAAATAAATAAATAAAATCTTAAATAAATAAATAAATAAATTAAATCTCTTCAGATCGGGCATTTAACCAGCAACAAAATGCCCAGACCCCACAACAGAGTATGCTGGTTCCATTCCCAGCTCCAGCTTCCAGCTTGGTAATGACTCAGCTGGGCTCCTGCCCTCCATGTGAGACCTAGATTCCGATCCTGGCTTCCAGCTTCAGCCCCAGCCCAGCCTGGCAACTGCAGGCATGTGAGGAGTGAATCAGCCTATGCAGGAGTACTCATCTGCTCACTTACTCTGCTTCTCAAATATTTTCTAAACCTTTCAAATAGAATCTCGCTAATAAAAGCATAAGGCGGCCAGCGCAGCGGCTCACTTGGCTAATCCTCCACCTGCGGCGCCAGCACCCCAGATTCTAGTCCTGTTTGGAGCGCTGGTTCTGTCCTGGTTGCTCCTCTTCCAGTCCAGCTCTCTGCTGTGGCCCGGGAGTGCAGTGGAGGATGGCCCAAGTCCTTGGGCCCTGCACTTGCATGGGAAACCAGGGGGAAGCACCGGGTTCCTGGCTTCGGATCGTGCAGCGCGCCAGCCGTAGCAGCCATTTGTGGGGTGAACCAATGGAAGGAAGACCTTTCTCTCTGTCTCTCTCACAGTCTAACTCTGCCTGTCCAAAAAAAAAAAAAAAAAAAACACAAGGCTACATCACAATAATGCAGTGTTTTCTCCTAATGTAACTCTTTCCTCTTGTTCCAGATTTGTTTTTTAAGATTTATTTATTTATTTTAAAGGCAGAGTTAGAGAGAGGCAGAGGTCTTCCAGCCACTGTTCATTCCTCAGATGACCACAATGTCTGGAGTTGTGCCGATCCGAATCTAGGAGTCAGGAGCTTCTTCCGGGTCTCCCATGTGGGTGCAGGGGCCCAAGGACTTGGGCCATCTTCTACTGCTTTCCCAGGCCATAGCAGAGAGCTGGATTGGAAGAGGAGCAGCCAGGACTAGAACCAGAACCCATCTGGGATGCTGGCACTCTAGGTCAGGGCTTTAACCTGCTGTGCCACAGCGCTGGGCGCTCCCACACAGTTTTTTAATTGAGCACTGTTTCTGTGACTTTGTTCACAAAAATTACTTCAACGGACGCTGTAAAAATCTGTTAGAGCTGTTTCTACAAAGCTTCTCCTATGAGAACACAAATGAGCTCTAAATCAGAGCCAACATGGCTTCCTCAGGCTGTACTTAGCTAATAAGAGCCATAAGATTTCCAAGAACTGGCCTCTACAACACTACTAAGACAAGTACTATTTGGCATCTGACCTGCAAGCAATTCACAGCAAGCACTGAGTAGTTATAAACACGTTTCCAGAAGCTTTACAGACCAGCAGTAAAAGACACACCTGTTTTTCCTCTCTAGACCTAGGAATCTATAATATATTATAAAAAGAGAACATGCCCTTTCATATTGTCTGGATTAAAAACAGGTGCCAGTGCTGTGGCACAGCAGGTTAAAACCCCAGCCTGCAGCGCTGGCATCCCATATGGGCACGGGTTTCAGTCCTGGCTGTTCCTTTTCTGATCCAGCTCTCTGCTATGGCCTGGGAAAACAGCAGAAGATGCTCAACTCCTTGGGCCCCTGCACACACATGAGAGACCGGAGGAAGCGCCTGTCTTCTGGCTTCAGATCAGCTCAGCTCCAGCCGTTTGGGGTCATTTGGGGAGTAAACCAGCAGAATGGAAGACCTCTCTCTCTCTCTGGCTCTACCTCTCTCTGTAACTCTTTCAAATAAATAAAATTAAAATTAAAAACAAAGTTCAGGCCGGCGCCGCGGCTCAATAGGCTAATCCTCCGCCTTGCGGCGCCGGCACACCGGGTTCTAGTCCCAGTCGGGGCACCGATCCTGTCCCAGTTGCCCCTCTTCCAGGCCAGCTCTCTGCTGTAGCCAGGGAGTGCAGTGGAGGATGGCCCAAGTGCTTGGGCTCTGCTCCCCATGGGAGACCAGGAGAAGCACTTGGCTCCTTACATCGGATCAGCGCGGTGCGCCGGCCGCAGTGCGCCAACCGCGGCGGCCATTGGAGGGTGAACCAACAGCAAAAAGGAAGACTTTTCTATCTCTCTCATTGTCCACTCTGCCTGTCAAAAAAAAAAAAAAAAAAAAAGTTCAAATCAGTGCTTTAACATCTCCAAAAAAGATGCTGCATTTATGCCTGTATTCAAAATAGATTCTGCATCAACCTTCCATTTCACCAAAAATACCAACAGATTCCTGGATTCAGACAGTGACATGATGCAGAGAGTAGCTCAGTGCTCACAGTATTTCCTCCCTACCCACACATCTCAGAAAGCAGCAAGTTTAGAGATGTTGGCTAAAAAATTGGGGAGAGGGGCCAGCACTGTGACAAGGCGGGTAAAGCCGCTGCCTGCAGTGCCAGCATCCCATATGGGCGCCAGTTCAAGTCCTGGCTGCTCCTCTTCCGTTCCAGCTCTCTGCTATGGCCTGGGAAAGCAGTAGAAGATGGCCCAAGTCTTTGGGTTCTTGCACCCATTGCTGGAGACCTAGAAGAAACTCTTGGCTCCGGGCTTCGGAATGGCGCAGCTCCAGCCATTCCGGCCATCTGGGGAGTGAACCAGCGATGGAAGACCTCTCTCTCTCTCTACCTCTCTCTGTAATTCTGTCTTTCAAATAAATAAAATAAATCTCAAAAAAAAAAAAAATACGAACACATGAAGGCACAATATCACTGTATTTTAAAATACCAGGGGCAACATCCTAAAATCTTCCAGAGAAAAAAATAGATTTCATACGATCAGAATCATAATAGCATCACAGGGGCTGGCGCTGTGGGTGGGGCTGCTGCCTGCAGTGCAGCATCCAATATGGGAGAGGGTTCAGGTCCCAGCTTCTCCGCATCTGATCCAGCTCTCTGCTGTGGCCTGGGAAAGCAATGGAAGATAGCCCAGATCCTTGGGCCCCTGCACCTGCGTGGGAGACCTGAAGGAAGCTCCTGGCTCTTGGCTCTGGATTGTCAGAGCTCTGGCCATTGCAGCAAATTGGTGAATGGACCAGCGAATGGAAGACCTCTCTCTCTGCCTCTCCTTCTCTCTGTGTAACTCTGACTTTCAAAGAAATAAATCTTAAAAAAAGAAAAAGAAATAGCATCATAGGGACCAGCACTGTGGTGTAGCAGGTAAAGCTGCCACCTGCAGCACTGGCATCCCTTTTGCCGAGTCCCAGCTGTTCTACTTCTAGTTCAGCTCCCTGCTAATGTGCTTGGGAAAGCAGTGGAAGATGACCCAAGTCCTTGGGCCCCTGAAACCACATGGGAGAACCGAAGAAAGCTCCTGGCTTCAGCCTGGCCCAGCCATGGCTGTTGTGGCCATTCAAGGAGTGAACCAGAGATGGAAGATCTCTCTTTCTGTCTCTGTAACTCTTTCAAATAAATAAATAAATCATAAAAAAAATAGCATACCCTGTTGATAGAAGACCACAAAGCAAGGGCTTATAATTTCCAAAGATAATATCCAATACACAATTTTGTATCCAGTCAAACTACCAACAAGTGTGTGACAGTAGAAAAACAGCCTTCCCTGCCACATTGGGTTCTTTGCATAAAGTTCCTGGAAAAAGTGCCTCCCTAAAATGTTTGGACTATTTTTTCCTTAAGATTTACTTATATATTTGAAAAGAAAGGCAGAGTGACAGAGAGAAGGTGGTAGACACAGAGAGAGATCTTCTATCCACTGGTTCGTTCTCCAAATGGCCACAATAGCCAGGAAAAGGCAAGACTGAAACCAGAAACTGAGAATTCCATCTGGGTCTCCCACATAGATGGCAGGAACCAAAGTACTTGAGCCATCATTCACTGCCTCCTGGATAGCAAGTGTGGACCAGGCACCTGACACAGGATGTAGGCATCCCAAGCAGTGGCTTAGCCCACTGAACTACAATACCCACCACACAAATACATGGAAATACTGCAGACAGATTTACACCATCATCCTGTCAGAGATGAAGGATGAATCCATGATTTTCAGGGGGCCGGTGCTGTGATATAGAAGGCTAAGCCTCCGCCTGCAGTGCTGGCATCACATATGGGGGCCAGTTCGAATCCCAGCTGCTCCACTTCCAATCCAGCTCTCTGCTAACACACCTGGGAAAGCAGCAGAAGATGGCCCAAAGTCCTTGAGCCCCTGCACCCACATGGGAGACCCAGAGGAAGCTCCTGGCTTCCAGCTTCAGCCTAACCCAGCCACAGCTGTTGTGGCCATTTGGAGACTGAACCAGTGGATGGAAGCTTGCTCTTTTTCTCTCTCACCTTTTAACTGCCTTTCAAATAAAGAAATAAGTATTTTTTAAAAAACTGATATAAAAAGGCCGGCGCCGTGGCTCAATAGACTAATCCTCCACCTTGCAGCGCTGGCACACCGGGTTCTAGTCCCAGTCAGGGCGCCGGATTCTGTCCCGGTTGCCCCTATTCCAGGCCAGCTCTCTGCTTTGGCCCAGGAGTGCAGAGGAGGGTGGCCCAAGTGCTTGGGCCCTGCACCCACATGGGAGACCAGGAGAAGCACCTGGCTCCTGGCCTTCGGATCAGCGCGGTGCGCCGGCTGCAGCACGCTGGCCGCAGCAGCCATTGGAGGGTGAACCAATGGCAAAAAGGAAGACCTTTCTCTCTCTCTCACTGTCCACTCTGCCTGTCCAAAAAAAAAAAGAAAAGAAAAAAACTGATAAAGGAAGTAAATGTAATCATAGTACACTTGGTCTTTAGATTGAGTGCTAATTTTTTTCTTCTTTTGGTAACATTCATCTCTATTCCTTTCTGAATTCATTTAAGAGTAGGGAGAGGTGAGAGGACTGGAAACATTTCCCAAAATCTTCCATTTAAACTCTACCAACAGGAGTCATTCACTCAAGATTTGGAATGCTGAGGGCTGGTATTGTGGTGCATCAAGTTAAACCACTGCTTATGACATTGGCATTCCATATGGGAGCACCAGCTCCAGTCCCTGCTGGTCTGCTTTCGATCCAGCTTGCTACTAATATACCCGGGAAGGCAAAAGATGGCTCCTGTGGGGCCATCCAAGTGGTCACCCAAGTGAGAGACCAGGATGGAGTTCCTAGCTCAGGGCTTCAGCTTGGCCTAGACCTGGCTTTGCAATCATTTTGGGAGCAAACCAGAAGATGGAAAAATCTTTCTCTCTGTGTCTCTCTCTCCTCCCCTCTCCAGGTCTCTGTGTGTCTGTTATTCTCCCTTTCAAATAATCTTTTTTTTTTTAAAGATTTATTTTTTATTTATTTGAAAGGCAGAGTTACAGAGACAGAGGGAGATTAAATAGAAATCTTCCATCCTCTAGTTCACTCCCCAAATGACCCCAACAGCAGGGGCTGAACCAAGCGGAAGCCAGGAGTTTCTTCTGGATCTTCCAAGTGTGTGCAGGGGCCCAAGGACTTGGGCCATCTTCTACTGCTAAGACACATTAGCAGGGAACTGGATCAGAAGTGAAACAGCTTGGTCTCGAACCAGTGTCCACATGGGATGCCAGCATCACACGTGGAGGCTTAGCATGCTACCCCACAATGCCACTCAAATAATCTAAAAAAAAAAAAAAAAAAAAAAAAAAACCTGGGGTGGGGGAGTGGGTCCAGAGCTTTTATACAGCAGGTTAAGCCACCACATGCAACTCCAGCATCCCCTATCAGAGCACCAGTTTGAGTTCTAGTTAATCTGCTTCCAATACAGCTCTCTACTAATTAGTGCCTAGAGAAGCTGTAGAAGATGGCCCAAGCCCTGGGTCCCCTGCCACCCATCTGGGAGACCCAGATGGAGTTCCAGGCTCCTGGCTTCAGCTTGGCCCAAGCTTAACTGTTGCAGCCGTTTGAAGAGTGAACCAATGGATGGAAGATCTCTTTCTCTATCTTTTCTTCTCTCTGCGTCACTCTTTCAATAAAGAAAAATTAATCTTAAAAAAAATCAGACAATAGAAGAAAGGCAGATTCCATTATTGCAGCTCCAGTGGCAATGAGCTTTGTAGTGTGACCCCCAATAGCATGTGTTTTGTTACAATCTCCAACGTTTTGGGAACTGCCTGCTTTGGTGCTTACAGCACCTGAGAATACTAAAAGTCAAAGTTTCTTGGCCGGCGCCGTGGCTTAACAGGCTAATCCTCTGCCTTGCGGCGCCGGCACACCAGGTTCTAGTCCCGGTTGGGGCGCCGGATTCTATCCCAGTTGCCCCTCTTCCAGGCCAGCTCTCTGCTATGGCCCAGGAAGGCAGTGGAGGATGGCCCAAGTGCTTGGGCCCTGCACCCGCATGGGAGACCAGGAGAAGCACCTGGCTCCTGGCTTCAGATCAGTGAGATGCGCCGGCCGCGGCGGCCATTGGAGGGTGAACCAACAGCAAAAAGGAAGACCTTTCTCTTTGTCTCTCTCTCACTATCCACTCTACCTGTCAAAAAAAAAAAAAAAAAAAAAGTTTCTTGAAATTCCTACAATACAGCTTTGTCTGACCTATGCTCTCCCAGCCTACTAAAGGTTTTGTTGTAAGCATATCATATGTTCTTTGAATACCAGAAGTGATTTGGTTTTCTGATTGAACCATAACATGTAAGAATATGCAAAATATGATTCAACCAAAAGTGTGATGTATGTGTATTAGGAGAACAACACGAAGTACTGAGAGTAGGTAGCAGTATAAGAATCCAAAATCTTCATCTTTCCTAACAAATTCAATACATAATATCTAAGAATGGAAAACCAAGAAATAACAATATAGCCTTACTGTAGAGAAACACAGAGATAATTCACAAAAGGAAAACACACTAGAAGTATTGAAAGTGCTTGAAGACAAAGACGAAATGGAGCAGCTTTTTCCTTTATTATGTTTTTCCTTTATTATGAGCCTTGAAGTATCATCTTTTTTTTTTTTTTAAAGATTTATTTATTTATTATTTGAAAGGCAGAGTTACAGAGAGGCAGAGACAGAGAGAGGGAGAGGTCTTCCATCTGCTGGCTCACTCCTCAGTTGACCACAATCCAAAGCCAGGAGCCTCTTCCAGGTCTCCCACGCGGGTGCAGGGGCCCAAAGACTTGGACCATCTTCTACTGCTTTCTCAGGCCATAAAAGAGAGCTAGATTAGAAGTAGAGCAGCCAGGGCTCGAACAAGTGCCCATATGGAATTCCGGCACTGCAGGCAGCAGCTTTACCCACTATGCCACAGTGCCAGCCCCTCATTTAATTCTTTAAACTATATATGCTTACTATTTTGACAAAAAAAATTACTAAAATAAAAAAACCTTAACACTGCATAAGCAAAACCACAATATATGGAGCAAAAGTTCAAAAAATCAGGTCAATGCAGTTAAGGAAAATAAAAAACGAACCAGAGCCAGCATTGTGGTGTAGCAGATAAAGCTGCCAGCTACAATGCTGACATCCCATGTGGGCACCAGTTCATGTCCTGGCCACTCCACTATTGATCCAGCTTCCTACTAATGGCCTGGGAAAAAGCAGTGGAAGATGGCTCAAGTGCTTGGGCCCCTGCCACCCACATGGCAGACCCAGATGAAGTTCCAGGCTCCTGGCTCTGGCCTGGCCCACTCCTGGCCATTGCAGCCATCTGGGAGTGAACCAGCGATGGAAGAGCTCTCTGTCTCTCTTGCGCTCTGTACTCTGATTTTCAAATAAAATAAATAAATCGTTTTTAAAAATCAATAAAATTAAAAGGCCATTATACCCAATTCTAGAACCTGTGTCTTGACTCGCGGAAACAGGCTCTCATGATCTGAATCTCAGCCACAGCCTGGGTGTAACCACACAGTGAATACCAATCCCAGCGCTTATTCTAACAGTGGTCAAATACCAGTGTGAGCAACTTCCAGGCCACTCTAAGAAATTATGACCAAATTACTTGCAAAGGTAAGCACAAAATTAGAGAGATAAATGTTAAAATCAATTACATCCTTTTAGAATCTTGCTTTCAACTTAATGCAACTGCTGAAAAACAAAAACAATCTGCATTTGTTGTCAAAACTTCATTAGAAGTCCTAAGAAACTCTAATTAGACAAAAAGGCTATTCTAAGACAGGCCAAAACCTAGTCACTGAAGGCATAAAATGGCTCTTAACACTCTAAACTAGCCATTATATCATGTTATTAGCCTCCAACTTCCCTGAGCCAGTCGTCGTTTGCGGACTCCAATGTAAATGCGGAAAAGCATATACAGAGAACAAAATCCAGTGATGACAGCCTCATTAAGTACAGGCCTGAAAGAAAACTCAAGCAGATGCTCTATAAAATGCTGATCCAGACTTCACAGGGAGAGAAGTGTCATGCCTCATTTCAAAGATAATATATGAAGTCCCAAGTCCCCACAGATAATCTAATAACAAAGCTGTGACTTTCACTGTCGAGGAGCCTCTGCTTTCTCACTCTAATACCCTTAAGCCATTGGAAACACAGATGCTCCTTGCTGAAATGCTAGGAAAATTTGCACATTTTCATTCCTTGATCACGAGTGACAGGCTGCTAAATGAAGAATCTACTCCAGCTATGAAAACAGGGCAAGCTGATCCAATTATATAAGAAAGGTACTAAATCAAACAGGACCATCTGGGCTTTGAGTACTGTGATTTCCGAACAAAAGTCAATATACTTGCAGATAAAAATGCTTTCACAAGCTCAGAATTACAATGGCTCCAGATAAAAACACTTTAATATATTCAGAGTTATAATGACCCTTGGGCTACTGATTCATGTTCACATCCAACAAAACTTATGTGTCGGCCGGCGCCGTGGCTCAACAGGCTAATCCTCCGCCTTGCGGCGCCGGCACACCGGGTTCTAGTCCCGGTCGGGGCACCGATCCTGTCCCGGTTGCCCCTCTTCCAGGCCAGCTCTCTGCTGTGGCCAGGGAGTGCAGTGGAGGATAGCCCAAGTGTTTGGGCTCTGCACCCCATGGGAGACCAGGAGAAGCACCTGGCTCCTGCCATCGGAACAGCGCGGTGCGCCGGCCGCAGCGCGCTACCGCGGCGGCCATTGGAGGGTGAACCAACGGCAAAAGGAAGACCTTTCTCTCTGTCTCTCTCTCTCACTGTCCACTCTGCCTGTCAAAAATAAAAAAAAAATAAAAAAAAAAAACTTATGTGTCATGTTAAGACATATGGTCTAGATGACAGGTATGACAGAATATATATTCACCAGTTCATAATAAGAACATCTGTGCTCTCTCTCTAGCCCCATGAGGACAACATAATAGTCAATATCCCCTACAAGTAAGTAGAAATCTGGCAAACCAACATCCCCAACACCCCTCATAATCTAAGAATTGGTCCCCAATAATTCTAATTTCCAAACCAATTTCTAAGACCTTAAACTTGCTCCACTTCTGATCCAGCTCCCTGCTAATGACTTGGGAAAAGCAGCAGAAGATGGCCCAAGTGTTTGGGCCCCTGCTACTCCAGTGGGAGACCCGGATGAAGCTCTTCAGCCTGGCCCAGCACTGGCCATTGCAGCCATCTGGGGAGTGAACCAGAGAATGGAAGATCTCTAACTCTTTCAAAATAAATAAATAATCTTAAAAAAAAAAAAAAAAAAAAAAAAGGTTTAAGGCCAGCCAAGTTTAATTTGAAGGACCTAAGAGAAATCAAGACTCAAACAACAGGTTTTATCCAGTAAAGTTCTTAGAGAAAACATACTGCTCTGCACAAGTACCAGCCTTCTTTACCATACTGATGGCTTCAGCACCAACACCAGTAAACGAACATTGTGGAAAGAACTGAGTAAAAAAAACTCTACCTTCAAGGTTGAGCTCAAAATTCACTGTAGTATTTATCTATTTTTAAGGAAAGCCCACACCCTGGAGCCTTGCCTCTTACCTCTCTGTTTCTCACTTCCCAAGTTCCAGTCACAGTGGAACTTTTCAGTTCCTCAAAATACCCATTTATTTCCCTCCTCAGGACCTCCACCTATAATAGTCTCATCCTCCCCTAACCCTTACTGTTCAGCCTTAAAAGTCAATTCCTCAGAGACTTTCCCTGACTGCTTTTCTTCCCAATCAACTTGGAATGAGCTGTCTCCACAGGATTGATTCCAACAATAATTCATCTTTAAAATATTTAATTAATTTTATTTATTTAATCACACGAAAAAGAGAAATCTCCCATCCACTGGTTCACACTCCTCCAAAAGCCCACAACAGCTGGGGCTGGGCCAAGCCAAAGCCAGGAGCCAGCAGTTCGATCCAGTTCTCCTACGTGGTGACATGGACCCAGGTACTTTTGAATCATCACTTGCTGCCTCCAAGGTGTGTATCAGCAGGATGCTAGACAGGAACCAGAGCTAAGATTTGCACCCAGGGACTCCGATACGGGATGTCAACATCCAGAGCAGCAACCTAAACACTGCAGCAAATGTCCACACGAAACTGTTTAAGGATGGTGGCCAGTGATGTGGTGTAGTGGGCAAAGCCACTGTCTGCAGTGCCAGCATCCCATATGGGCACCAGTTTGAACCCCAGCTGCTCTACTTCTGATCCAGCTCCCTGCTAATGCACCTGGGCAGGCAGCAGAGGATGGTCCAAGTGTTTGGGGCCCTGCACCTGTCTGAGAGACCCAGAGGAAGCTCCTGGCTCCTGGCTTTGGATTAGCCCAACTCTGGCCATTTTGGTCATTTGGGTAGTGAACTAGCAGATGTTAAGCTATCCCTCTCTCTCTCTCTCTCTCTGCCTCTGCCTCTTTATAATTCTGCCTTTCAAATGAACAAATAAATCTGGAGGGGGGGGGACCTACCCCAATAAAAAAAAATTTGTTTATGGATGTCTTTTCCACCAGGAGAATGAGGACTGAATCAGTTTGTTTATTAACTGTTTTACATGCAGAACCTAGCACAGTCCTTGACACAATAGGATAAGTAAGTAAATAAAAAATAAATAAATAAAGCAAGCAAGCATTCTGGATAAATGAGTAACATAAAAAATCAGTCTCAGCAATTCTTTTTATAAGAATTTACCCTAGGGCCGGCGCCGCAGCTCAATAGGCTAATCCTCTGCCTTGCGGCGCCGGCACACAGGGTTCTAGTCCTGGTCAGGGTGCCAGATTCTGTCCCGGTTGCCCCTCTTCCAGACCAGCTCTCTGCTTTGGCCCGGGAGTGCAGAGGAGGATGGCCCAAGTCCTTGGGCCCTGCACCCCATGGGAGACCAGAAGCACCTGGCTCCTGCCTTCGGATCAGCGCAGTGTGCCGGCCGCAGCCCACCAGCCGCGGCAGCCATTGGAGGGTGAACCAACGGCAAAGGAAGACCTTTCTCTCTGTCTCTCTCTCTCTCCCTGTCCACTCTGCCTGTCCAAAAAAAAAAAAAAGAAGAATTTACCCTACAGATATAGTCACACATGCAAAGGGCCAAACACACATGGTTACTCACTGAAACTCAGGTTTTGTTTAAAGATTTATCTATTTATTTATTTGAAAGCCACAGTTACAGAGAGGAAGAGGCAGAGAGTCTTCCATCCACTGGTTTACTCCCCAAATGGCCACACAGCTGGAGCTGGGCTGATCCGAAGCCAGGATCCCAGAACTTCTTTTGGGTCTCTCACAAGATGCAGGGGCCCAGGGACCTGGGCCATCTTCCGCTGCTTTCCCATGCACATCAGCAGAGCGCTGGATCATAAGTAGAGCAGCCGGGATTCAAATCAGCACCAATATGGGATGCTAGCACTACAAGCAGTGGCTTTACCAGCTAAGCAACAGCACCAGCCCCAGAGTTCATTTTTAATAGCAAAAGACTGGAAAGAGTTTAAAAGTCTATCAGTATAGAGCAGACACTCAATCTCATTATTGCTGAAAGGCAATAATTGCCAAAGTAAGTTAAAAACCAGGGGCTAGCATTGCGACACAGTAGATTAAGTTGCCACTTGCAATACCAGCATCCAACATATAAGAGCGCCAGTTCAAGTCCCAGATGTTATGCTTCCAATCCAGCTCTCTGCTAATGCACCTGGGAAGCAGCAGAGATGGCCCAAATGGACCCCTGCCACCCACATGGAAGACCCAGGGAGTTCCTGGCTTCAGCTTGGCCCAGCCCCAGCCAATGCAGCCATCTGGGAAGTGAACCAGTAGACGGAAGATCTCACTCACCCCTCGCACTCTACCTTTCAAATAATATTTAAAAAATCTAAAATTTTTTGCAGATAGTATTAATAGTATGTTATATTTTCTTTTTAACAAATAAGAAACACATATGTTAGCTTTATATTTTTACCTCTTGTTAAGGACTTTAAAAACAATAGTATTAGCTGCCTAACTGTTCCTGGGAAGAAATGGGTTAAGAGAAGTCAAAAACAGACTGTTTATCTAAGGGTATTACTATGTACTTTTTTGAATTTTGGATTATCTATTTAAAAAATAAAATTTGCTAAAAACATTCTTGTCCTTACTTCTAAAACAGTGATAGAAAAAATTCAAGTGTCAGGCCGGCACCGTGGCTCAACAGGCTAATCCTCCGCCTTGCGGCGCCGGCACACCGGGTTCTAGTCCCGGTCGGGGCACCGATCCTGTCCCGGTTGCCCCTCTTCCAGGCCAGCTCTCTGCTGTGGCCAGGGAGTGCAGTGGAGGATGGCCCAAGTCCTTGGGCCCTGCACCCCATGGGAGACCAGGAGAAGCCCCTGGCTCCTGCCATCGGATCAGCGTGGTGCGCCGGCCGCAGCGCGCTACCGCGGCAGCCATTGGAAGGTGAACCAACGGCAAAAGGAAGACCTTTCTCTCTGTCTCTCTCTCTCTCTCACTCACTGTCCACCTCTGCCTGTCAAAAAAAAAAAGAAAAAAAAAGAAAAAATTCAAGTGTCACACTGGGAAAGCGGAAGCAGCAAAAAAATCCACAAACCCTGGGCAGCTTAACCCCATACCAGATCATACAACTTCAGAAGAAAATTCATTTTAGATCTCTGTCTCTCCTTCTCTCTCTTTGTAACTCTTTCAAATTAATAATAAATCAATCTTTAAAAAAAAAATAATAAGGGGCTAGTGCTGTGGCGTAGCAGATAAAGCTGCTGCCTGCAGTGCCAGCCAGTTTGAGTCCTGGCTGTTCCACTTCCAATCCAGCTCTCTGCTATGGGCTGGGAAGGCAGAAGAAGATGGCCCAAGTCCTTGGACCCTTGCACCCACATGGGAGACCTGGAAGAAGCTCCTGGCTCCTGGCTTTGGATAGGCCCAGCTCCGGCTGTTGCAGCCATTTGGAGAGTGAACCAGCAGATGGAAGATCTTTTTCTCTTTCTCTCCCTCTGTCTGTAACTCTACTTCTCAATAAATAAATAAATCTATTTTAAAAATTCATTTTTTATATTCAAATGTCCCAATATATCTGGCTTCATGTATCTAAAGATAAATGAAGAACATTTCACAGTCAGACAGGATTAAAAAAAAGGATTACTGGATTCGGTGTTTCCTTAAGCATACAAAGTAGGTCAGTGAATTTGTACTGAAAATATATATATATTGACTAAAATCAAATGGTTTTCACTCAAGGGCCTCAAAATCCAAGTGGAACTTAATTTGAAACTACAAAGTTTTTTTTTTTAACTATGAAGTTTAAGAAACTTACATTCTAGCCAGCGCTGCGGCTCACTAGGCTAATCCTCCACCTGCAGCGCCAGCACCCCGGGTTCTAGTCCCGGTTGGGGCGCCGGATTCTGTCCCGGTTGCTCCTCTTCCAGTCCAGCTCTCTGCTGTGGCCGGGGAAGGCAGTGGAGGATGGCCCAAGTGCTTGGGCCCTGCACCCACATGGAAAACCAGGAGGAAGCACCTAGCTCCTGGCTTCGGATTGGAGCGGCACAGCACCAGCCGTAGCGGCCATTTGGGGGCGGTGAACCAATGGAAGGAAGGAAGGAAGACCTTTCTCTCTGTCTCTCTCTCTCTCACTGTCTAACTCTGCCTGTCAATAAATAAATAAATAAATAAATTTACATTTTGGAGTCAGCACTGTGGTGTATGGATTAAGCTACCACCTGCAATGCTGACATCCCATATGGGCACCAGTTCATGTCAGGCTGCTCCACTTCCCATCCAGCTCCCTGCTAATGGCCTGGGAAAGCAGCAGAGGATGG
This sequence comes from Lepus europaeus, assembly GCF_033115175.1. Classification (NCBI taxonomy): domain Eukaryota; kingdom Metazoa; phylum Chordata; class Mammalia; order Lagomorpha; family Leporidae; genus Lepus; species Lepus europaeus. Next base: position 22,078,295 of record NC_084844.1, read on the forward strand.
CCTCTGGTTCCTGGCTTTGGCCTTGCTCCACCCTGGTCACTGCAACCACAGAGAATTGAACCAGCAGATGGAAGACCTCTCTCTGTCTCTCCTTTTCTCTGTAACTCTTAAATTTTAAATAAATAAATGTCTAAAACAGTTACTTTTTTTGTTTTTGTTATTTTTAGGATTTATTTATTTTATTTGAAACTCAGAGGTACAGAGAGAGGGGAGAGAGAGATCTTCTATCTACTGGTTCACTTCCCAAATGGCCACAACAGCCAGGGCTGGGCCAGGCTAAAGCCAGAAGCCAAGAGCTTCATCAGGAACCGAAGGACTTGGGCCATCTTCTGCTGCTTTCCCAAGCACATTAGCAGGGAGCTGGATCAGAAGTGGAGCAGAGGGGACACAAACCAGCACCCATATGAGATGCTAATGTCACAGGTGATGGCCACAAGTTTAGTGTTCTTTTGAAAACCGATTGTAAGAGGTAGGAAATCCTCACATATACAATTTTTTTTTTTAAGATTTATTTTATTTATTTGAAAGAATTACAGAGAGAAGTAAAGGCAGAGAGAGGGGTCTTCCATCCGCTGGTTCACTCCCCAGATGGCTGCAACGACTGCAGCTGCACCGATCCAAAGCCAGGAACCAGGAGCTTCCTCTGGGTCTCCCACGCGGGTGCAGGGGCCCAAGGGCTTGGGCCATCTTCTACTGCTATCCAAGAGCTGGATTGGAAGAGGAGCAGCTGGGACTAAAACTGGCGTCCATATGGGATGCCAGCGTGAATTCAGGCCACTGAGCCACAGCGCCGGCCCCTACATATACAGATTTACCAGACTTTCCATTCTTCAGAAAAGAAAATCCTGAGACCAAATTAAAAACAACAACAATTACATTTGTTATCAAAAACAAAGCACTGAATGAGAGTCAAACCCTCTGAACCTGAAACTGCTAGGTTCTCAAATCCACATATGGGGAACCAAATGCTATAAATTACTAATGGCAGGAGAAGGCTGAATCCAGGGCCACTAGCAAGAGGATTCATTTTGGGGTGATCTCCAACAAGGGTCACTATCATAATGATCTTCATAATCCATCTCAAGACCTATCAGAGACAAGGTTATCCTCAGTTTTTACCCCCTGCAAAACAAAAGGGTATTTACTAAGTGGAATGTACTGTGTCAGAGAGCCATTGTAAACTGATCTTGCCAAGCCTAAGAGGCAAGCTTAGAGCCAATTCCTGTCTCCCATTCTCAGTAACTCATATGCCTTCACAGGCTCTTTCTGTTTGCTAAGCCAAAAGCTGAAGAGACTTAAGACTGCCATAGACATTAGCAAGCCTATCACCTTTTTTTTTCTAATTTCATTTTTCCCAAAAAACTTCTTTTCAGTATTTTAAAATGCCCATCCAAAGACAGTATCAAGAAATACTCCATAGGGGCAGGCACTGTGGCACAGCAGGTTAAGCCACCACCTGCAGCACCAGCATCCCATATGGTGCTGGTTTGAGTCCTGGCAAAACAGCAACAGATGGCCCAAGTCCCTGGGCCACTGTCACCCATGTGGGAGACCTGGAAAAAGCTCCTGGCTTCTGGCTTTGGCCTGGCCAAAAGTCCTAGTCGTTGCGACCATTTGGGGAGTGAACCAGCAGATGGAAGATTTCCTGTCTCTCCTCCTCTCTGTAACTCTTTCAAATAAATAAATAAATCTTTATTTAAAAACAAAAAACATGCTCCTTAGGGGCTGATAGTGAAGCATGTAGATTAAGCCACCAACATACCTTATCAGCGCACCTGTTCAAATCTTGGCTGCTCTGTTTCTGATCCAACTTCCTACCAATTTTCCCCAGGGAAGGCAGCGGAAGATGGCCCAAGTACTTGGGTACTTGCTACTCACTGGGGAGACTAGACTGGAGTTTCTGGCTTTGGACTGGCCCAGCCCTCGCTGCTGCAGCTATCTGGAGAGTGAACCAGCAGCTGGTATGTATGTATCTCTCTTTCCTCTCCTCCCTCCCTCCCTCCTCCTTTCTCCCTCCTTTCTCCCTCCTTCTCTCTCTCTCTCTTTCTCTCTCTCTCTCTCTCCATTTTCCTGTCATTCTACCTTTCAAATAAATCTTGGGGGTGGGGAGGGAAAAAGAAAAAAACTGCTCCCTAAATTTAGCCTGTGGGTCCTCAGGCTCAAAGGCATGGGAGTGAGAGTAGGGGAAAGAGAGGAGGAAATACTGTTTCTTCCTCAGTGCCCTAGACTCACAAAGTCAGGCAAAGGCAACGATTTTGCTTTTAATCACCAGATGAGTATGAAGCAGATTTGAATTTAGAAGAAAAATAAAGGATTACAAGGACATTCAGTAAAGTACAGCCTCTATTTCTTTGCAGAGCAGCTCTCGGCATCTGCCAATGAACCTCATTTTGACACGGAACGCCCCATCCACTCTAATCCAGGGCATATCCCTCAGAGACAGTCAGTCAACCGGAACTCTGCCAACTTCTGCTTGGGAGTTGTGTGAGAACAGTAGCAACAAGAGCCTACTTTGAGAAAGAGATCAACAATCACACTCAAGAAGAAAAGAAGTTATTTGGCAAAGGGATGCATGTTGCCAAAATGTTAGTCACAGCTTCAAGGTCCCAATTTGTGCCTCTGCAACTATTCTTTGCTTTGACAGAGTCCATTCTCTGGTCCAGGAAACCCAGCTCAGCTTCTGTCACCCTCCACATCTGAGGCAGTCAAGAGCCCTTTCAATTTATTGATATCAAACTGCGCCACAGACAAGATGTCCACCACACTAAAAAGGACAGGAAAAAAATGTGCAATTTGCCATTTTCCACTTAAAACTGGCTCAAGCAGAGCAATGGAAAAATGTGACAGGACAGGAAAAATTGAAAATCATTATGTTACAGAAGCAGGTTATACCAAAAACCTGCCCCATAAGTTATTTCAAAACCCTTTTAATGGCCGGCGCTGCAGCTCAACAGGCTAATCCTCCGCCTTGCAGCGCCGGCACACCGGGTTCTAGTCCCGGTTGGGGCACCGGATTCTGTCCCGGTTGCCCCTCTTCCAGGCCAGCTCTCTGCTGTGGCCCGGGAGTGCAGTGGAGGATGGCCTGAGTGCTTGGGGCCTGCACCCGCATGGGAGACCAGGAAAAGCACCTGGATCCTGGCTTCGGATCAGCACGGTGCGCCGCCAGCCCCAGCGGCCATTGAGGGGTGAACCAATGGCAAAGGAAGACCTTTCTCTCTGTCTCTCTCTCTCACTGTCCACTCTGCCTGTCAAAAAAAAAAAAAAAAAACCTTTTAACAACAAACCAAAGGGGCTGGTGCCTTGGCTCACTTTGTTAATCCTCTGCCTGTGGCACCAGCATCCCATATGGATGCCGGGTTCTAGTCCCGGTTGCTCCTCTTCCAGTCCAGCTCTCTGCTGTGGCCCGGGAAGGCAGTGAAGTGCTCGGGCCCATGTACCCACATGGGAGACCAGGAGGAAGCACCTGGCTCCTGGCTTCAGATCGGCGCAGCACCAGCCGTAGCAGCCATTTCGGGGGTGAACCAACGGAAGGAAGACCTTTCTCTCTGTCTCTCTCTCCCACTAACTTATCTGTCAAAAAAAAAAAAAAAAAAAAGGCACACTACAGGTTGAAGTATCAGTAGAATATTAGGCAGGTTTTTATTCTCTAACTAACTGCATATACTTTGTAACCTGTAGCTCTTTCTGGGGTTAGTATAAAGACTAACAGTCCTGATTTTTGGAATTAATTCAAAGCAACAGGAAAACACAATCAAGTGCACCAAGGTACTCTCCCACAGAGCCCAAGAGGAAAAGTTCAGTAACTCCACCTTCAAAAGAACAGACTCTTCTCCCTTCCTTTCTTACACATAAAAACCCCATCTTCTACCCTCTCTTGCATTTCACCTTTGTGCTGACATCACGTAACTAATCAGTACCAACAAGGGTAAACACTACTCTTGTATCAAGAAAGGCAGATCAGAAACTGCCCCTTCTTTAGCAAATCCACGTCAGACTTCAGAAATGCCAAGACTTTCAGGAATACTTCTTCTGAGATTAAAAAAAAAGTTCATCTATGGGCAAACTATTAAGAGTATTATGCCCCAAAAGAAGTTACGAGTCAGAATTTCAAAGGATTAATCATAAGGAAGGGGTGGCAACTAGTGCAGCAAGATAAGCCAACACTTCGGATGCACCTGCAATCCCTATCAAAGTGTCAGTTCAGAGTCCCAACTGCTCTACTTCTGATCCAGCTCCCTGCTAACCCACTCTGGGAAGCACATGATGGCTCAGTAATTGGGTCCCTACCACCTAGGTGGGAGACCCAGATGGAGTTCTGGACTCCTGACTTCAGCCTGGCCCACCCCTGGCTGTTGCCAGCAACTGGGGAAGTGAACCCATGTGGGAGACCTGGAAGAAGCTCCTGGCTTCAGCCTGACCCAGCCCTGGCTGTTGTGGCCATCTGGGAAATGAACCAGCAGATGGAAGACTGAACAACTGATCCATTGATCAATCTCTCTCTCTCTCTTCCCCTCTCTGTAACTCTGCCTTTCAATTAACTAAATCTTTAAAAAAATTAAAAAAAAAAAGTAAAATACTCAGGTGGCCAGAAAATAAAACCCTGCCTTCCTTGGTAAGACACCAGAGGATGGCCCGGGTCCTTGGGCCCCTGCACCCTCATGAGAGACCCAGAGGAAGTTCCTGGCTCCTGGCTTTGGATCAGCACAGCTCTGGCCGGCACAGCTCCAGCCATTGCCGCCACTTGGGGAGTGAGCCGGCAGACGGATGACTTCTCTCTCTCTCTCTTTCTCTGCCTCTGTCTCTCTATAACTCTCTGCCTTTCAAATAAATAAATAAATCTTTAAAAATTTTTTTAAAAAACCCTGCCTTCTACCAAATTTTCCATCAACTGACCTCATTCATTCCCCAACTCTAACTTCCTCATCCTCAGCTTAATGGTAGATTATACAACATAACACAATTATGAAGTTATTTACTGAAGTTCACATTAATAACAGCTAGAAAATTAAATATGCATCAACTAAAAACCAACTCCTCAAGGCTAGTGTTGTGGCAAGTAAACCTACTGCCTGCGATGCCAGCATCCCATTGGAGTGTCAGTTCATGTCCTGTCTACTCCACTTCCAACCCAGCTCCCTGCTATTGGCCTGGAAAAAGCAGCGAAGATGGCCCAAATGTTTGGACCCCTGCTACCCACATGGGAGACCTGAATGAACCTCCAGGCTCCTGGGGCCAGCACTAGGGTGTAGCAGGTAAAGCCATTGCCCGCAGTGCCAGCATCCCATATGGGTGCCAGTTTGAGCCTCCGTTGCTCCACTTCCAATCCAGCTGAGAAAGCAACAGAAGTTGACCCAAGTGCTTGGGCCCCTGCATCCATGTGGAAGACCCAGAAGAAGCTCCTGGCTCCTGGCTTTGTATCAGCCCAGTTCTGGCCACTGTGGCCATTTGCAAAGTGAACCAGCGGATGAAAGCTCTGTCTCTTCCTCTCTTTCAAATAAAATAAAATAAATCTTAAAAAAAAAAAGGGGGGGGGGGGACTCTTCCATGGCACACACAAAATAATGCAGCACAGCTTAGCAGAAGAAACTGGAAAACACGCATCTACACATGGGCACCTCCATCTGGTCCTAGGGAACACTTCTGTGCAACCACTTCAAAGCTCTCATTTGATTAACACAATCTTTTAAACGCAGGGGTGGACCAGACCTATATTTCAAAGGGGGGGGGGGAGGCGGAGAGTTTAATGATTTGCCTCTAAGTTACTTAGTAAATTTATAGGTGGGCCAGCACAGTCCTTATCCCCCCCCCCCCCCAAGGTTCTCCTCTGGTTTTTAAAGGCAGGGAGAAAAAAAAAAAAAAAGCAAAAAACAATCAGTAAGTCATTTAGAAACCAAAACAGTGAGGCAAAAATAACAGCACACCAGAAAGTGGGGAGCCCTGGGGCAGCCCAAAGCAGATTATGCAAGTCCCTTTAAAAGTATGCATTCCAGGCCACAGCAGCGCCTTCCAGCTTCTCACTCCAATGCTCTCTCGTACGAATCTTCCTCCTGGATCACTCAGCCACACACACGCACTCCCCGTCCCCCTCACCTCTCTCCACCATCAGCCCTCCACTCCGGGCGCTCCATGCCATCGCAACACTTCTCAGCACAACCTTCGACTCAAGGCCGATTCCCGCTCACCCGAGGGCTCCTGATCACGACCCCCTCCGGTGCAAGCGGCTTCTCGAGCCATCCTCCCAACCACGGCCGTTCAGCCAGTTCGGCGCCCAGAATGTCACACTGACCTCCCTCTCCCACAGCGTCCGGCTCCCGGCCCGTTCCCCACAGGTCCCGCTGCGCACGGTTAGCTCGTCCCTCACGCCGCGGCGCCGCGCTACTCACCTCACCCAGCCCTCCAGGATCCCTCACTTCCTGCCTCTCCTCACAGTCCGCCCCTCGCCCACTCCTCCCTCCTCAACATCCCCCACGCCCCCTCTCCTCCGGGCTCTTCGGACCCAGCCCCCCGCCCCCGAGACCCCGCTCCCGCTCAGGCCCCTCCTCCAACGCCCCCCCGCTCTCCTCAAACCCCGCCTCCAAGCCCCGTCCCCCCGCGCTCCCTCCCACTCAGGTCCGCAGGTCACCTCAGCGACGGATCCAGCCGTCCCAGCCTCTCTGCAGCCTGGTCGCAGCCGCTCCGGGAGCGAATCCTCTGCCCCCTCCGCTCCGGTCTCGTCCTGTCCCGCTCGCCCCTCCGCAAGCTCTTTCTCACCGCCGCCGCCGCCCCTTTTGCCAACCCGGAAATGGATATGCTCCCACCGTCCCCAGCGTCCGCGAACAAAATGGAGGCGGGGGAAAAAGGAGGAGGGAGCAGCGAGCGAAGAGACGCCAGGCGCGTGCGCAGCTATAAAGCCCGCCCCCTTTCGGAGCACGTAAAGGCGGAAGTGGTTGAATTGGCCGCCATCTTGGGAAGGTCGCAAAAATTCCGCTAAGCAGCTAAAAGCCTCGTTTGCAATTTGTCTATAAGCGGGAAAACCTGGAAGGCTTTACCTACCTAGTGCCTGGGTCCCACCCCCAGAGAGCCTGATTGATTGTTCTGGGATGCAGCGTAGGCATCGGGGCTTATAGACTTGCGGGCGTGATTCTAACGTTTGCCGAGGGGGAGAGTCCCTGAGCTAAAGTCTTTCTTAATTTACTTCTTTTTCGTGTTTATTCCATGGCACACACACCTCCTCCCCCACAAATGTCCTCCCCTCATCTCGAATTAACGAAGTACACGCTTCACTCAACCTTGCAAGGGCCCAAGTGGTCAAGCTCCGGTTGTCACAGCAACAGAGGGGCGGGCTCCGGCTAACACCGTTTACGTCATCTGGGCCACCGGACCCGAGCACCGGCGTCTTCTCTCTGGCGGGCCAGAGGTTCCCGGCTTCCACGGCTGGGGGATGGTGATGCGGACTCCAGCTGCTTGGGCCAGGGAGAGGAATCCTGTGCCCTCCGTTGGCGGAGCTGCTCTCAGCTAACGATCTCTCCCCTAGGCACCCACTTTCCTGCGACAGCCAACACCACTGACTTCCAACCTCCACATGCTCCCTCCATTCCTAGCGCTGAATCCAAAGTACAGGGACGAGGTTGGGATCTGGTTCTCACGACTGACTAGCTGTGTGCCCTCGGGCTTCAACTCCCCTACCTCTAAAATGCCTGCGGCATCATGGGGGTGTTGGAAGCCTCAAATCAAGTAATGAATGGGGAAACACGTGATATGCCATAAGTGGTTGTTACTTCTATTTTCCTTCTGTTCCGCCGTGAGCAGTGCTGGGCACCACCCACTAATCAAGTAAATGTCACATTGCTTACCTGCTATGGGCCAGGCACTAGAGGAGGCACCAGGAGACAGATACAGAAGTGACTCAGAGCCTCTACCCCCAGGAAACTCAGTGTGTGTTGGTGGGCAGATTGGCATGTAAACAGCCAGCTGAGATACAAGTCAACCTGTGATTCACACCATGGGGACACACATGCTGTGGGGTGGCAGACAAGGAAGTGATTAATTCTTGCTATGGAATGGGAGGAGATTTCATAAATGATTTTGAACTGGGCCTTGAAGGACGAGTAGAATTTTGCTGGTAACTAGAGAAGGCAAGGAACACATTTCAGGCATAGAGACCTTTGCATGCCAAGGTCCCGATGTTCAGGTGTCTGTATCCTGGGTGCCTGCAGGTGGAATGACAGCCAGGGAGGTGGTGATCTAAACTCCTTAATAGAGTCTCCCTGCTCTTCAACCTCATCTATCTGTTCCCTCACAGGTCACTCAGCTATGTGGACCTGCTTTCCAGCACTGCAGGAGACCAGAGGGGCTGGCGCTGTGGCGCAGCAGGTTAAAGCCCCGGCCTGCAGCTCTGGCATCCCCTTTGGGCACCGGTGGTTCAAGTCCCAGCTGCTCCACTTCCAATCCCTCTCCCTGCTATTGTGCCTGGGAAAGCAGCAGAGGATGGCCCAAGTGCTTGGACCACTGCACCTACATGGGAGACCTGGAAGAAGCTCCTGGCTCTTGGCTTTGGCTTTGCCCAGCCCAGGTCATTGTAGCGATTTGGGGAGTGAACCAGTGGATGGAAGACACCCCTCTCTCTCTCTCTCTCTCTCTCTCTCTCTCTCTGGCTCTCCTCTCTCTGTGTAACTCTGACTTTCAAATAAATAAATAAATCTTTTTAAAAATGGTGTATAATACCAAACAATTTATACCATAGTTGTATTCCTGGAAAAGATAACAGTGCAAAAATATTTTATGTTTCTACTTTCCTTTTTTCAAACTAAGTACCTGGAAGACCATCTCCCTAAAAACAACTGAGAATTCTGGATAGAAGTGTATATGTGTGTGTGTGTGAATGTGTATGTGTGTCTGTATATATTGGGGGGGGGGGCATTCATGTGGAAGTCAGAGTGGCAGAGAGAGACAAAAAGATCTTCCATCGGCTGGTTCACTCCTCAAATGGCCACAACAGTCAGGGCTGAGCCAGGTTGAAGCCAAGAGCCAGGTGCTTAAATTTTAAGTGCTTTGATGAGCAGCTAAAACAAAGAAATTTTCATGACAGGGACCGGCATTATGGTGCCTACAACACCAGCATCCCATATGGACACCAGTTCGAGTCCCGCCTGCTCCATTTGTGATCCAGCTCCGTTCTAATGTGCAGCAGCAAATGGCCCAAGTGTTTGGGCCTCTGCACCCATGTGGGAGACCTGGATGGAGCTCCAGGCTCCTGGCTTCAGCCTAACCCAGCCCTGGCTGTTGTAGCCATTTGAGGAGAAGATGAGAGATTTTCTCTGTTTCTTTCTCTCCTTCTCAATTCTGCCTTGCAAATAAATAAGTACAGCTTAAAAAAAGAAAGAAACAAAAAAAAAAAAAGAAATTTTCATGTCAAAACTAAGTGAAGGCAGGGGACATGGAGAGACAAACAAAACTGAAGCAGGTCTTGGCTCTGATGGCATTGCCTGGCTCGGTGCCTTTGCCTGGGAAACACCCCAGAACCTCCTCACAAGGGGAATTCAACAGGAGATTCTCCCTCCTCAACAATGGGACTCACATCACTGCATCTTCATGGTAAAGTGAACCACAAGGACACCGGCCCTCTGCTCCCGAGGGAGGGCTAATGGCAGTAGATTCTGGGCTCAGACAGTTATAAGTAGATTCTGCATACACAATGTCCAAGAGAGCGTCCAGAAGTCACGGGGGCGCAGGATCCGTCTGAGTTGTCTGGAACTGTCCTTCACACCGCAAGCACTCCAGCGTCCCTGACTCAGGAGCAAGGTCTTGTCATTGTGACAGCGAAAAAGCAAGTTCCCCACAGGCGCTGTGGTGCAGCGGTGAGGATGCTGCTGGAGACGCCCACATCCCATATCAGAGTGCTTGCGTTCAAGCCCCCGCTCAGCTGCTGCTTTTTTAAAGATTTATTTATTTGAAAGTCAGAGAAAGAGAGAGAGAGAGAGAGAGAGATCTTCCATTTGCTGGCTCACTCCCCAGATGGCCTCAATGGCTAGAGCTGGGCCAGGCTGAAGCCAGGAGCCAGGAGCTTCTTCCAGGTCTCTCACATGGGGGCCAAGCACCTAGGCCATCCTCTGCTGCTTTTCCCAGGCCATTAGCAGGGGGAAATGGAGCAGCTGGGCTTGAACCAGCACATTGTAGATGATGGCTTTACATGCTACACCACAATGCTGACCCCCTGCTCTGCTACTGAACCAGCTTTCTGCTAATGCACACCCTGGGAGGCAGCAGGTGAGGGCGTGAGTCCAGGGGCGGACAATTGTTGCAACAACTTGAGTTGCTACTTAGGATGCCCACATCCCATATCAGCATGACTACTGTGTTCTGATCCAGTTTCTTGTTTGTGTGCATCCCGGGAGGTAGCAGATTATAGCTCAATGCCTTGAGTCCCTGCCACCCATGTGGGAGACCCAGATGGAGTTCTGGCTCCTGGCTTCAGCTCAGCTCAGCCCCAGCCATGGCAGGCATTTGGAGAGTGAACCAGCAGAAGGATGACCCCCCACACACACCCCATCTCTCTCTCTGCCACTCTTCTTTTCAAATAAATACAACTTTAAAAAATAAGCATTTCCCGGCCGGCGCCGCGACGCACTAGGCTAATCCTCTGCCTTGCGGCGCCGGCACACCGGGTTCTAGTCCCGGTCGGGGCACCGATCCTGTCCCGGTTGCCCCTCTTCCAGGCCAGCTCTCTGCTGTGGCCAGGGAGTGCAGTGGAGGATGGCCCAAGTGCTTGGGCCCTGCACCCCATGGGAGACCAGGAGAAGCACCTGGCTCCTGCCATCGGATCAGTGTGGAGCGCTGGCCACAGTGTGCCGGCCACAGCGGCCATTGGAGGGTGAACCAACGGCAAAAGGAAGACCTTTCTCTCTGTCTCTCTCTCACTGTCCACTCTGCCTGTCAAAAAAAAAAATAATAAGCATTTCCCAAATTCCCTCAATGTGGGATCACTGTCCCATGGTGTACTGTCAGGTTGACAGGGGCTAAGCTGTGCAGGACTTTACCCTCTATTGTGAAATGTGAAAAGGTAAATTTTGTCTCACCAGCAAGAAAGAAACCATTGAAAGATGTAAGAAGGGCTATGATCCACTTTGCATTCTAGAAAGACCCCTGTGCCTGCAGCATGGGGTCAGGCTGGTGGAGGCTGCTGTGGAAGCCCAGGGGACAGATGCTGGTGCGAAGGCTTTGGAGGCAGGGCTACCTGTCTGCAGAACCCAAGGCCTCTTAGTTCCCCTACTATCTTTTCTAACTTTTTAAAATATTTATTTGCTTATTTATTTATTTGAGAGACAGAGTGAGCAAGCTCCCAACTATTGGCTCACTCCCCAAATACCTGCAACAACCATGACGGGGTCAGGTCAAGGCTAGGTTCTAGGAATTCAATCCAAGTTCTCCATGTGGGTTCCAAAGATCTAAGTCCCTGAGCCATCACCTGCTGCCTCCCAGGGTACGCATTAGCGGCAAGCTGGAGTCAGAAGCCGAAGCCAGGACTGAACGCTGGAATGGTATGCGGACATCTGGAGCTGCGGCTGAACTGTTAAGTCGATGCCCGCCCCCAGTTCTCCCAGCTATTGAATAGGCTGAGACCTCGCAAGTTATCCGCCCTCTACCAGCCTCAGGCTTCGCATCCACAGAGTGTCGACATGACTAAATGGAATGCATCCCAGGTGTTTACACAAGGGAGAGCATGCACTGACCTTAGCCACCACCCATTATCAGGGTGTCAGCAATTGGAGGTGGATAGAAGTCATTCTGGAGATATTCAAGAAATGGAATGTGGCACTGGAGAGAGGGAGGGGCCAAGGATGACGGCCGGATCGCTGGCTTGAACTCCTGAGTGGAGGTGACGCCAACACTTAGCTGGAAAGCCGTGCGGAGGAAGAGGAGGGACTCAGACAGACAAAGAGGCTGAGCAGCTTGGTGGGATATCCAAGAAGAGAGGGCCAGAGGTACGGGTACGCTGCATATTTGGATCTGGAATGTGGATGAGCAACTCTTGCAATTTGAGACTCAAACTGTGGCAGCCATTCTCCAAAGATGGCTTCTGATGAACCAGGGCACCTGCTCCAGACTCCCACCTTTGGCCTGGCCCTACTCTGGCTGTTGCTGACCTCTTTCTCTGCCTTCAAATAGAAATACATACGTATTTCCCAAAAAAGAAGACCTGGCAGCTTCCACTTTTGTGCTTTGGGGACCCCTAAGCTTCCATGTGGGAAGGCAGCTACTCTGCTGCTGAGACCACCCGGAGGGAGAGCCCTGGACATGGAGAGTGAGAGAGGGACAGCTACCCCAGCAGCCTGCTGCTCCCACCCGTGCAGGACACAAGCAAGTCAGCCAGCGTGGACATCCCAGCTCCAGTCACCTGCCCTCAGCCAGGTGGCAGACCCTACCCAAGAGCACAGAGCCGCCAGCTGAGCCCCCATCAGCCTGCAGTTACAAAATGCTTGTTGCCTTAAGCCACTGCACGTGGACCAGTTTGTTATGCAGCAGTGGATTCCCAAATGGAAAGATGATGATGAAATCAGAACCCAAGATTATAGAGGGGATAGGGCTTGGGAACTCCACGGCGAGGACTAGGGAGAGGGATAACACCAGCAAAGAGACAGAGAGGAGAGAGGCAAATCCCTAGAGCATGGTATTCTATCGGAGAGTATCGAGTGTTCCAGAAGACAGAATAGGCATGTGGCCTAGCGGCTAAGACACACACATCCCACGTCAGAGGGCCCTGGATCAACACCCAGCTCTGGATCCTGACTCCAGCCTCCCGCTAATGCAGGCCCTGGGATGCAGGGGCGATGGCTTAAGCAATAGGGTTCCTGCCACTCATGTGGGAAGCCCGAGTCGAGCTCCTGGCTCCAGGCGTCATGCTGCCCCTCCTGTGGCTGTTACAGGGATTTGGGAGGTGAACCAGCAGATCCATGGGAGCTTGCTTTCTCTCCAGCCTCTCAAATAAATAACTAACTTTACAGGAAATTAAAAAAAAAAAAAAAGGAAGAATGTCCTGAAATATCAAATGCCAGAGAGAGGAAAGTCAGTGTCCTTGGATTTGGGAACAGCAGCTCCCTGGTGACCTTGACCGGGCAATTTTAGTGAGTGATGAGAGCGGAAGCCAGATGCACCAGAGTGCAGAAGGAGAGAGCAACAGAGTAACAAACCAAGCACACCGGAGCTACACCCCAACCCCTGTGAATCTCAGAGCACAGTGTTGGTGGCGGTGAACCCCATGTCCAGTGTGATAGTATTCACATAACCTCCAAAATTGGCAAACGCAGGACCTTGCATTGTGGTGTAGCTAGGCGGCCGCCTGCAATGCTGGCATCCCATACAGCAGTGCCCACTAGAGTCCCAGCGGTTCCTCTTCCAATCCAGCTTCCTGCTAGCTGCCTGGGAAAGCAGCATAGGATGGCCCAAGTGCTTGGGTCCCTGCAACCCATGTGGGAGACTCAGATAGAGCTCTGAGCTCCTAGATATCCCCCCTCTCTCTTTCATCACTCTTCCCTTCAAATAAATAAATTTTTAAAGATTTTTTTTTTTATCTGAAAGGCAGAGTTACAGAGAGGGAGAGATGCAGAGGCAGAGAGAGAGAGAGAGGTCTTCCATTAGCTGGTTCACTCCCCAAATGGACACAACAGCCAAGGCTGGGCCAGACCAAAGCCAGGAGCCAGGAACTTCTTCCAGGTCTCCCATGGGGGTGGCAGAAGCCCAAGTACCTGGGCCGTCTTCTGCTGCTTTCCCATGTGCATTAGCAGGAAGCTGGATTGGAAGTGGAGCTCGAATTGTCATCCATATGGGATGCAGGCACTGCAGACTGCAGCTTAACCCACTATGCCACATTGCTTGCCCCAATAAGTCTTTTTAAAAGCATTTTTAAAACTCAATAAGAGGGCCGGTACTGTGGCTCAACAGGCTAATCCTCCGCCTAGCGGCGCTGGCACAACAGGTTCTAGTCCCAGTGGGGCGCTGGATTCTGTCCTGGTTGCCCCTCTTCCAGGCCAACTCTCTGCTATGGCCCAGGAGTGCAGTGGAGGATGGCCCTGCACCCCATGGGAGACCAGGAAAAGCACCTGGCTCCTGGCTTCGGATCAGCACAGTGAGCCAGCCGCAGCGGCCATTGAGGGGTGAACCAATGGCAAAGGAAGACCTTTCTCTCTGTCTTTCTCTCTCACTGTCCACTCTGCCTGTAAAAAAAAAAAAAAAAAAAAAAAAAAACTCAATAAGAGGGGTCAGCACTGTGGAATAGAGGGTTAAGCCGCCTCCTGTGATACTGGCATCCCATATAGGCACTGGTTCTTGACCTGGGAAAAGCGGCAGCCCAAGTCGTTGGGCCCCTGTCACTTACATGGGAGATCCTGAAGAAGCTCCTGGCTCCTGGCTTCAGCCTGGCCTAGCCCTGGCCCCTGCAACCATCTGGGAATGAACCAGCAGATGGAAGACCAATTTCTCTCTCTCTCTCTCTCTCTCTCTCTCTGACTTTCAAATAAATAAATTTTTAAATATATGTTTGTTTATTTGAATGACAGAGTTACAGAGACAGAGGCAGAGAGAAAAAGGGATGTCTTCCATTTGCTGGTTCACTCTTCAAATGGCCACAACAGCCAGAGCCAGGCCGATCTGAAGCCAAGAGTCAGGAGCTTCCTCCAGGTCTCCCATGCAGGTGCAGGGACCCAAGGACTTGGACCATCCTCTGCTGCCCTCCAAGGCTACCAGCAGGGAGCTAGATTGGAAGTGGAGCAGCCAGACAGGAACCAGCGCCCATATGAGATGCAGGCCCTGCCTTCACTCTTCATGCCACAGTGCTGGCCCCATAAATAAATCTTTTTAAAAAAAAAATGGGCTGGAAGCCAGCGCAGCGGCTCACTAGGCTAATCCTCCGCCTTGCGGCGCCGGCACAGCAGGTTCTAGTCCAGGTCGGGGCACCGATCCTGTCCCGGTTGCTCCTCTTCCAGGCCAGCTCTCTGCTGTGGCCAGGGAGTACAGTGGAGGATGGCCCAAGTGCTTGGGCCCTGCACCCCATGGGAGACCAGGAGAAGCACCTGGCTCCTGCCATCGGATTGGTGCAGCGTGCGGGCCGCAATGTGCCAGCCGTAGCGGCCACTTGGGGGGGGGGGTGAACCAACGGAAAAAGGAAGACCTTTCTCTCTCTCTCTCTCTCTCTAACTCTGCCTGTCAAATAAATAAATAAATAAATAAAGGCTTGAGAGGGTTTAGATGCTGAATGGTAATGAGCCAATAGAGGGAAAGACAGAAGAGACCTGACCATCAGGATTCGTGCCTGGAGATAGACCTTCTCAGAGAGATTTACAGTTCTCCGAGAAATGCTCTCAGCCTCTCTGTTCCCCCGACCCTGCTCCCCATACCCACAGGCCAGGAGAAAGTAATCTTGGTGGCGACACCTAGTGGAATAAAAGGGCACGCTTCTTCGCTCCACACACCCTGACCACCATTGGTTGCTTCTACACTTTTGCTCATTGCTAGCCCAGCCTGAGAGACCCAGTGCTACTACACAAGCCCCTCTGTCCCTCAGAGTCCAGAGGGCCCCTTCACCATCCCTGGGGGCTCTGAACACTGGTAAGGACAGAGCACCAGGAGGAGGCATGCCCCCCAGCCACAGTGGGATGAGCCCAGCCTGGTGAGCACAAGGCAAGTACTTCTAGCTATTCAAGCTCTTGGGATTTACAGAGCTCCATCTGTGGGCACTGGGGTCGGAATAACCGAGTGTGAATCCTGGCTAGCTGGGAACTTGGCTTCTCCATGCCACTGTTAAGAGGCTCTGGAAAGTGGAGCTGACAGAGCCAACCTCAGGGTTTGCCAGGGAGATTACTCGAGAAGAGGCACAGAAAAGCAGGTGCAGTCTGCAGAATGAGGTCCTCTCATGGTGACTGACAGGTGTGAAGGTGACTGGGGGGGTGGGATAACCCGCACTGCTCCCTCTGCCCTCCTGGGGTGGGGGGACAAGGGCTGGGCCCCCACGATCCTGCTTTCTCTGAGGGTGCGATCAGCACTCTTGGAGAAGCACAGAACCTTCGGCCCCCACAGTTCTGGACGCCTCCAGTGACCAGTCCAATGGGGCAGGAGCAACTCTACAGGGTGAGACCCCCTTCCAGAGCCCCTGCCAGTGTCTCATCCGTCACTGTACACTGCCACACTGTAACCATTAAACTGTATGTGTGGGGGCCGGCGCTGTGGCATAATGGGCTAAGCCACCACCAGCAGTGCCAGCATCCCATATGGACACTGGTTCGAGTCCCTGCTGCTCCACTTCTGATCCAGCTCTCTGCTATGGCTTGGGAGGGCATGGAAGATGGCCCAAGCGCTTGGGTCCCTGCACTTGTATGGGAGACCTGAAAGAAGCTCATGGCTCCTGGTTTTGGACTGGCCCAGCTCTGAGCATTGTGGCCACTTGGGGAGTGAACCAGCAAATGGAAGACCTTTTTCTCTGTCTCTCCTAGAAGAAGTCCCTGGCTTCAGATTGGCATAGCTTCGGCGATTGTGGCAATCTGGGGAGTGAACCAGCAGATGGAAGACCTTTCTCTCTCTCTGCCTCTGCATCTCTCCCTCTCTGTAACTCTGCCTTTCAAATAAGTAAATAAATCTTTTAATAAAAATAAACGCTATCCCTGCTTCGAGGCCCAGGTCATCTCGTCCGAGAAATTTTCTCCTCTTCTCCGTCGCCACCTCCCCCCAGCCCCAAATCGGTAGTGGCTGCCCTTGGCTTCCTTCCTAGGGCACTTTTCATCTCGTGTCCTGTTCCACTCCCACAGCTCCTATTTCAACCAACCTAATTTATTCATTCAGCAAATATGTATCGAGTGTCTTTTGTGGGCCAGGTATTGTTCTAAGTCCTGGATGGTGAACAAGACAGGCCCCTGGAGTCAACATTCGGTGCTAGAGGTAAACCAAGGACCCATTATATGGTATCAGGTGTAAGCCATGCCTGAAAGGAGATAAAGGCAGACTGGGGGTATCGAGGGAGGATCTTGTCATCAGAGTGCACGATGGAGGCTCAGGGGATGGTAAGGCAACCTCCCTGGGCCAAGCGTGAGTGACCCGTATTTTAGGATCTGTTAAGTGGTCAGTGTGGCAGGATGGGAGTGAGAGAGAAAGGAGTAGGAGATGTGGTCAGAGAGGGAGGATTTTGATTTTTTATTTGAAAGGCAGAGAGACAGAGAGGAATAACATTAACAAAACGTGTAACTTTTGTATGCAAAACTTACACCTGTATAACCACTCCCAGGCCGTGACTTGGGATAGGCCTTTTTAAAAACAACAACAACAACAACAAACCTGTATTTTGGGGCCAGGCACTGATTCTGATGCAATGAGTTAAGCCACGACCTGGGATGCTGGCCTCCCATATGAGCTCTGGTTCCAGTCTCAACTGCTCCAATTCTGATCCAACTCCCTGCTAATGTGCCTGGGAAAGCAGCAGAAGATGCCTCAAGGTGTTGTAGTGTAGTGGGTAAAGCTGCTGTCAGCAACACTGGCATTCCATATTGGCAGCAGTTCATATTCTGGCTGTTTCTTTCTTTTTTCTTTTCTTTCTTTCTTTCTTTTTTTTTTTTTTTTTTTTTATTGACAGGTAGAGTTATAGACAGTGAGAGAGAGAGAGACAGAGAGGTCTTCATTCTGTTGGTTCACTCCCCAAATGGCCGCTACGGCCAGTGCTGCACTGATCCAAAGCCAGGAGCCAGGTGCTTCTTCCTGGTCTCCCACACAGGTGCAGGGGCCCAAGCACTTGGGCCATCCTTCACTGCCCTCCCAGGCCACAGCAGAGAGCTGGACTGGAAGAGGAGCAGCTGGGACTAGAACCCAGCACTCAAATGGGATGCTGGCGCCACAGGTGGAGGATTAACCAAGTGAGCCACGGCGCAAGCCCTCGGCTGTTTCACTTTCAGTCCAACTCCCTGCTATGGCCTGGAAAAGCAGAGGAAGATGGCCCAAGTACTTGGGCTTCTCCCACCACAGTGGGAGACCTGGAAGAAACTCCTGGCTCTCAGATCAGCCCAGCTCTGGCTGTTGCGGACATTTGGGAAGTGAACCAGAGGATAAAAGACCTCTCTGTCTGTCTCTGTCTTTCAAATAAATTAAAAAGTTAAAAGAAGAAGAAGATAGCCCAAGGACTTGAGCCCCTTCCACCTACTTGGGAGATCCGAATGAAACTCCTAGCTCCTGGCTTTAACCTGGTCCATCTCTGGCTATTGTGGTTATTTAGGGAATAAACCAGCAGATAGACTTCTCTCCCTCCCTCCCTCCCTCTCTCTCTCTGCCTTTCAAATAAATAGTTTTTTTTTTTTTTTAATCTCTTTACAGGGCTGGCACCGCGGCTCACTAGGCTAATCCTCCACCTTGCGGCGCCAGCACACCGGGTTCTAGTCCCAGTCGGGGTGCCAGATTCTGTCCCGGTTGCCCCTCTTCCAGGCCAGCTCTCTGCTGTGGCCAGGGAGTACAGTGGAGGATGGCCCAAGTCCTTGGGCCTGCACCCCATGGGAGACCAGGAGAAGCGCCTGGCTCCTGGCTTCGGATCAGCGTGGTGCACCGCCGGCCCCAGCAGCCATTGAGGGGTGAACCAACGGCAAAGGAAGACCTTTCTCTCTGTCTCTCTCTCTCTTACTGTCCACTCTGCCTGTCAAAAAAAAAAAATTAAAAAAAATCTCTTTACAAAATAGATCTTATTTGGGGGCCAGTGTTGTGGCTCAGCAGGTTAAGCCACTGCTGTGACAACAGCATCCCATATTAGTGCCTTCCAAATAATTAAATGTTTTTAAAAGAGTTTGTCTTTATTTATTTGAAAGGCAGAGAGAGAGAATCTTCCATCTATTGGTTCACTTCCCAAATGGCCACAACTCCTTGGGCTGGGCCAGACCAAAGGCAGGAGCTTGGAATTCCATCCAGGTTCCCCCAGGGGTGGCAGGGGCCCGACTAACTTGAGCCACCTTCTTCTGCTTTCCTAGGTGTTTTAGCAGGGAGCCGGATCAGAAGTGGAGCAGGCAGGACTCAAATGGGTGATCTGATACGGGATGTCTGTGCCGCAGGTGGTGGCTTAACCCACTGCACAACACTGGCCCCAGAGGGCGCTTCACACCGCTTGCCATTAATACTCTCCCACCCTGTGGAGTAATCGCTATTTTTACTTCCGCCCCCATGGGTTAATTTTGCCTGTTCTTGGCGCCGCAGCTCACTAGGCTAATCCTCCGCCTGCAGCGCCAGCACCCTGGAGTTCTAGTCCTGGTTGGGGCGCCGGATTCTGTCCCGGTTGCCCCTCTTCCAGGCCAGCTCTCTGCTGTGGCCCGGGAGTGCAGAGAGGATGGCCCAAGTGCTTGGGCCCTGCACCCGCATGGGAGACCAGGAGAAGCACCTGGCTCCTGCCTTCGGATCAGTGTGGTGCGCCGGCTGCAGCACGCCGGCCACAGTGGCCGTCGCGGAGTGAGCCAATGGAAAAGGAAGACCTTTCTTTCTGTCTCTCTCTCTCACTGTCCACTCTGTCTGTCAAAAAAAAAAAAAAAAAAATTGCCTGTTTTTGAGCATCTCTTAAATAGAGTCATATAGTGAATGGTCTTATGTGCCCGATAGAAGGATTCCAGTACATGAATAGATCACAACGTATTTGTCCATTCACTTGCTGACGGACATTGGTTTTTTCCAATTTCTTCATCATGACTAAAACTGCTATGATAATTGTTGTTTTTTTTTTTTTTTTTTTTTTTTTTTTTTTTTTTGACAGGCAGAGTGGACAGTGAGAGACAGAGACAGAGAGAAAGGTCTTCCTTTTGCCGTTGGTTCACCCTCCAATGGCCGCCGCGGTAGCGCGCTGCGGCCGGCGCACTGCGCTGATCCGATGGCAGGAGCCAGGTGTTTATCCTGGTCTCCCATGGGGTGCAGGGCCCAAGGGCTTGGGCCATCCTCCACTGCACTCCCTGGCCACAGCAGAGAGCTGGCCTGGAAGAGGGGCAACCGGGACAGGATCGGTGCCCCGACCGGGACTAGAACCCGGTGTGCCGGCGCCGCTAGGCGGAGGATTAGCCTATTGAGCCGCGGCGCCGGCCGATAATTGTTGTTTATGTCATTGGGGGACATAAGCATTCATTTCTCTTGGGTATACATGTAGCTTAGGTGTATTTTTTTAAGTTTTTTTTTTTATTTGAAAGTCAAGGCACAGATAGAAGATCTTTTATCCACTGGTTCAGTTCCCTGATGGCTGAACAGCCAGGGCTAGGCCAGGCCAAAACTAGGAGCTTCCTCCGGGTCTCCCATGTGGGTGCAGGGGCCCAAGCACTTGGGCCATCCTCTGCTGCTTTCCCAGGAACATTAGCAGGGAGCTGTGTAGGAAATGGAGCAGCAGGGACTCAAACGAGCACGCATATGGGATGCTGGCATCGTAGGCAGTGGCCTTACCCACTAGGCCATAATGTTGACCTCTAGGTATACATTTAATTTTAGTATTGCCCAACAGTTTCCCAAGTTGGCTTTCCAAATGTACACACCCAGCAGCAATGTATAGAAGTTTCAGTTGGGGCTGGTGATGTGGCATACTGGGCTAAGCCTCCACCTGCAGCACCAGCATCCCATATGGGCGCTGGTTCTAGTCCCGACTGCTCCACTTCTGATCTGGCTTGGGAAAACAGCAGAAGATGGTCCAAATCCTTGGGCCCCTGCACCCACATAGGAGACCTGGAAGAACTTCCTGGCTTCTGATCTGCTCAGCTCTGGCCGTTGCAGCCAATTCGGGAGTGAACCAGTGGATGGAAGACCTTTCTCTCTGTCTCTCCCTTTCTCTGTCTATAATCTTACCTCTCAAATAAATAAATTTTTAATTCCCATTTTAAAAAAAGTTCATTGCTCCACATCCTGACTCTAAATATTGCCAACTTAAAAAAAAAAGTTTATTCCATTTATTTGAAAGGCAGAGCAACAGAGCCAGAGAATCTTCCATCAGCTGATTCATTCCCCCAAGTGCCTGCAACACCTGGAGGTGGGCCAGGCCAAAGCCAGGAGCCTGGAACTCTATCCAGGTCTCCTCCACGGGTGGCAGGGATGCAAGTACTTGAGCCATCATCTGCTGCCTCCCAGGGTGTGCATTAGCAGGGACTCAGATCAGGCACTCTGGTGAGAGGCAGGCATCCCAAATAGTGGCTTAACCTGATGCGCCGTAATACCCACCTCAGCATTTTTCATTTTAGTCATACACACTCCCATTGAGGCTTTTAAGTTTTACTCATTTATTTTAAAGATTTATTTTTATTTAATTGAAAGATGGAGTGCCAGAAAGAACAGGAAGGAGAGAAAGAGATCTTCCATCTGCTGGTCCACTTTCCAAATGACTGCAATGGTTGGGGCTGGGCTAGGCTGAAGTGAGGAGCCAGAAACTCCTTCAGGGTCTCCCACATGGGTGGCAGGGGCCCAAGGACTTGGACCATCTTCTACTACTTTCTCAGGCTCATTAGTATGGAGCTGGATCAGAAGCAGAGCAGCCAGTACTTGAAACATAGGGGAAGCTGGGGGGTGCGGTGCTGTGGCTCAGCTGGTTAATGCCCTGGCTTGAAGCACCAGCATCCCATATGGGCGCTGGTTCTAGTCCTGGCTGCTCCTCTTCCAATCCAGCTCCCTGCTATGGCCTGGGAAAGCAATGGAAGATGGCCCAACTGCTTGGGCCCCTGTACCTACGTGGGAGACCCAGAAGAAGTTCCTGGCTCCTGGCTTTGGATCAGCGCAGCTCCGGCCATTGCAGCCATCTCTCTCTCTCTCTCTCTCTCTCTCTCTCTCTCTCTCTCTCTCTCTCTCCTCTGTGTAACTCTGACTTTCAAATAAATAAATAATAAAAAAAAATAGGAGAAGCTGGCATCACAGCTGGTGGCTTAACCCCCTGTGCCATGACATCAGCACTAAGGTTTTTTTTTTTATTTTAATATTTATTTATTTGAGAAGCAGAAAGACAGAACAAAATAAACATATGGGTAGACAGAGAGCTCTCATCTGCTGGTTCACAACCCATACGCTTGCAATGGCAGGGGATGGGTAGAGGCTAAAGCCGGACACAACCCAGCTGTCTCATGTGGGTGTGCAGGCGGCAGGAATCCACTTATTTGGGCCATCACCACTGCCTCCAGGGTCTGCACTGGCAGGAAGCTGGAGTTAGGAGCTGGAGGCAGCTTTTAAACCTGGCTTGGTATGAGATATGGGTTTCTTAACCTCTAGGCCAAATGCTCACCCCGCACCACCCTGGTTGCAATCTGGCAACTCAACTGATAGTGAGGAGGGCTGGGTTGGAGAGAGGAAGCTGGGGGACCTGGTGGGAGGCCAGTGTAGTCATCCAGGGAAGACAGGAAGGCCTGGATGCGAGTGGGCACAGAGAAGTGGACTGAGCAGGATACGATCTAGAACTGTAGCCAATGGGCCTGGCTAACGTGATCGGTGAGGATAGGAGGAAAGAAGCATCTAGGGTGAATCCTAGGTTTTGCCTTGGAAATCTAGGTGGATGAGAGATTAAGGGAGGAAAAGACCCAGGACCGGTGAAGATCAAGGGCTCCCAGGTAGCTATTTGATCTCTGACGTCACTGGAGCTTAGACTGCTATTAGAGCCTAATGCTAGGTTCTCTGTGCCTCCTATCTTAGTGGAAGTGGAAGTATTGGTTGTGGGAACTTGCATGCTGTCTGCAGCAGACAGACCTGGTTAGGGTACCAGTTCTGCTCCCTCTTTCTCTCTCGCCCTAAGTGAGAATTAAAATGATCACCTGTTTATGCAACCCAAACGAAGGTGCAAAGGTGCGTACTCTGCCAGGTTCCAGGCACTTAGGGAAGCGTCTGTGATGCTGACATGCTTTCCTCTCACCACATGGCCAAGGTCACTCCAGAAGAGCCCTGCAAGCCGGCCCTGAGCATTGGGAGGCCAGCCCCTCTTCCCCTTCCCCAGCCTCAAAGAAGCAGAATGGAGAAGAGCAGGCAGGTTGACTCATAGGCTTTATCGGCTGCTTCTCCAGCCAGCAGTGTGTGCAAGGACAACCTGTACAATACACACGGTTCACTCTGGTAAAGCTGTGGGGCAGGGGGCAGGGACAGGGGCGGGGTGGGGAGTGGGGACCCTGGGAGGTGGCAGGACAGGCGTCAAGGCTAGGGGCAAGCAGCAGCCAAGACTGGGCCAGCAGGTCTCAGGATTCGAGGGGGCTCAAGGGAGCGGGATGGAGAAGCTGCTGAGAGGGGTCAGGACCAGGGGCGGGAAGTCTGGGGCTGCAGGGAGAGGAGATGCATCGCAGTTGCAGGGAAGAGGCAGAGAGCAGGAGGGGCCGTGGGCACTGTGAGGACTGGAGGGGGCTGGACACAGCGCCTGTCTGTAGACAAAACAGACTGCTGGGTAGAAGGGACTGTACAATGTAGCCTATGATACACTTTTTACATATGATACAAGGCTCTTTCCCTCTTTGAGGTTTAAAAAATAAATGTACAATTCCAGAGCTTTGGATACAAAATATATACAACCCTCAGCGTGGAGCGCAGCTGCTCTTGCTGTGGCTTCTTCAGAAGGGAAAGAGGGGGTGCCAGAACGGAGAGTGAGGCTGCACCAGGAACCTCACCCAGTAGCTGCCAGGAGCCCTGCACCCCTCAACCCTAGAGGCCCACGATGGGAGGGGGAGAGGGAGGGGAGACAGAGAGGTAATCAAGGCCTCAGCAGACTCCAGTGTTCATCCCCCACTTCTGCGGGGGTGGGGCTGCCTGCCCCAGGAACATGGATCCGCCCCACCCCCACTCTGGGGGGGGGGACAAAGGGGGAGTTGGGAAGGGAGAAGAGCAGAGACCACACTCTTGGCACCAGACACAAGCAAGCAACTCCCTCCCTAGCAGTGAGACACTCGAAAAAGTAGGAGTGAGGGCGACAGGCTCCTGATACTGCTGCACCCTACTGCCAGGCAGAGGGATCGTGCTACTGGCAGATAGGCCCGTGTTTCCCTGAGCATCTTTTACCCATCAGGGACCTTCAGGAGGCCTGAGGGGGGGCTCGCAAGGACTGATGGGTAGCCCCGCCCACCTGCTGCTGCTCCCTGCCCTGGGGAGCCGCTTGGCCCACAAGACTGGGCTTGCAGGGCAGCAGGAGGAGGCTGGCAGGGAGTGGCGGGGTGGGGGAGTACCTGCCTGGTCCCAGGGGCATGGCAGACAAGGGTAGCACCAAACAGAAGGAAATCTCCCCCAGCACACACAATACGCTCCCTCAAGTACCAGACACGCTCCTGTTCCCTAAAAGGGGGTGCAGATACACACACACACACACACACACAGGGTGACGTCGTGTTCCAGGGGCTCACAGCCCTGACCAGCGGAGCCGGACAGCTGGTGGAGACGAAGGCCAGGCAGCACTGCCACAGGCCTGCTCTGAGAGGCACCTGCTGCCCTTCCCGCTGTGGAAGCAGCCGGAACTCCTTCCCCGGAACCATCCTCAACGGGAGGGCTGGAGGAGGGGGCCCTGCCACCTTGCACGGGGCCACTGCCACGCGGGGTTGAACGGGGCAGGGGGTGAGGACTTCGGCAGGAGGGACAGGCTTGGGGGCCTAGGGGCGGTCTGTCCAGCTCTTCCCGTGGGGTGGGGAGGAGGTCCAACTGTGGGTCGGGATATCGAGCAAAGTGCCTGAGTGCCAGCTGCCCCCAGAGCCCGGCGGGCGTGGGAGCGGCAGCTTCTGCGTGCTCACTGACTGTTAGCCTCCAGCTTGTAGGAGAGCTCGAAGAGGAGGTTCTGGTTGTCGATGACCTGGAACTGGCGCACATAGGCCTTGGTCTGCAGGTGATGGGGGGACGCCTCCATGTCCAGGCCTGCATACAAGGCGGGAGAGAGAGGCAGTGGGCTCCCTCCCCTCCCTCCTTCCTCTGCAATCACAATGGGCAGAGGGACAGAGGTTAGGCAGGAGGGGCCTCCAGGAGGCCAATGCCTGAGCAGCGCCTGCTCCCCTGAGCGCCACTCCCCGCCCCTGCCAGGCAAAGCTCCCCCTGCAACACAGACTCACAGAGGGGCCGGCTCCGGTATCTACGGATTGTCCTCACTTTCTCGGCCACTGAATGCTAGGAGATGAAAAGAGAGATGAGTTGGTTTCATTCCCTCCAGCCCCCCCAATTCCGGAGCGGCTCTGAAGGACCAAGGGAGAGGGTGGAACAGGGTGGCAGGTGCGAGGGAGGTGGAGTTGCCCCCGGCGGCCTGTCAGCTTTGCCACTGTGGGTGGGTTGCCACAGTGATGCCACCAGGGAGGCAGCTGGGAGCGCTGTTTGGCAAGCTGGCCACCACGGAGGAAGGCCGCTATTCTGGGGAGGTGAGTGGAGATGGGGGTGTGTGGGCTGGGTCGATGGGGCCACTCACCAGCTTCTCAACGTTCACCAAGCCGTCTACAAGGGTCTTACTCCCCTCATGCAGGAATGTCAGGTCTAGCCATGGGGAGAGAACCAAGTGATAAGAGAGCAGGTTCAAAGGCCTCCACTGCCCCCAGGGACCCCTCCCCTCCCCTGGGCATGGGAGAAGCACAGTGGGGGACAGCAGAGCCACACCTGGGAGTGACTCTCTCACCTTTGAGGATCAGAGGCACAAAGGGAATGACGGGGGGCTTCATTTTGGAGATCACTTCGCGGTAGTTTTTGTGGTTCCTGCAGGGGTCCTAGCATTCCACAGAACAGGGGTCAAGGGGCAGATGGGGCCCAGTACCCCAAGGTATTCCCCACTCCCTCCATCATCTTCCTGCACCTCCAGTCAGACAGGGCTGCCTATGGGAGTCTGGCTGGGAAAACAAGGGAGCAATCCTCTCTCTTTCCCTCCCGGCACTGGAGGGAAGGGGCGGGGCGTCCCTGGGCACTAAGAACCTTGGACAGGAAGCTTGAGGAAGAGTTCATAGGAACAGAGGGCTCTGGGGTGCAAGTCCAAGGGCACTCACTGTGAGGTTCTCGAATTTGCGGAACAAGTTCTTGAATTTCCCCGGCAGCTTCTGCAGCGGGTGCAAGGGAAGAGAAGGCATGTCTGAGCGCGGCTGCTGACAGGGCTTGCATGTCAGGTAGGGGCTGGGAAAGCCAAAAACAGCCCGGACCAATGGAAAACAAGACCTTTGCTTATGCAGGTGCCTGCTGCTCACCACAGTGAGTGCTGGCAGAGACCCAGCGCACCTCCTACAGCCGCGGCTGTCACCCGGGCAAGAGCCTCGTGCGCCCAGCTCTGTCCCAACTCACACAGAGGCCTGGGCCCTTGGCCAAGCTGTGTGCCCCAGGACCGCAGCTGCCACAAGAGGGCGCCTCCCTCCAGCTGCCACAAGGGCTCCCCAGGGCCCTGCCGCAGCCGCGGGATGCCTCCTCACCTCCCAGGTGAGCCGCAGGCGGCTGACGGCGGCGTTGTCCAGCCCCATGACCACAGCGAGGAAGGAGAGCAGGTCCTGGTTCTGCTTGCAGCTGTGGGGGCGGGAGGCGGGGTCAGGCGGCGTGGGCTCGGCCCGCTCGCCCCGCGCCCACCACCGCCGCCCCCGCTGCCCTCACATGGCTGCGATCTTGATGAACTTCTTGAGCAGCTGCGCGCGCTTGCCCGGGGCTTCGCAGAGCAGCACCTCGGTGGCCACCCAGTGCGTGACTTCGCTGCAGCGCTGCAGCAGCAGCTCCAGGTTGGCCGTCTCCCGGCGGCCGCGCTCCCCGTGGAACACGTAGTCCACGAACTCCAGCTGCGCGCACGGCGGCCGATCCAGGAGTGGAGGGCAGCGCGGGGCAGTGGAGAGGCAGAGGCAGGAGGCCAGGGGTCGCCACGGGTGGAAACCAGGAAGGCGTGGACGGGACGGGATGCAACCGAGAAGGGGCAAGCAAAGAGCCAGCAATGAAGGATCCTCTTCCATCCAGGGGGCACCTGGTGCTGGGCGCTTGCTAAAGGCTGGCTTAGCCTCAAGACAACCGTCTACAACCATCTAACTGTGGTTGCTATCTTATTTTACTTCCTTAACAGTGACTATTTTAAAAACATTAGCCCTGAATGTGCTGCTGTGTGAGTAGCACTTGGGCCCTGAACCACTTTGCTAAGGGGTCTCTCCCTCTGCCTTGTTTTCAGATGTGGGATGAGGGCTTAGGGGTCACAGCCGTGCACTGGTCCGTGCACTGGAGCGTTTCCTCCTCCAGCCCCCACCCAGCCCCTGCCTCCCTCCGTCCCTACCTCGTGCACACAGCGGAACAGCTCCCAGTGGAAGGCTGTAAGGTGGTTGGCAACGTCCTCGGGCTCCACTCGGTGGATCTCCGTGTCTCCAGGGGACACCTGGATCTCCTCTGGGAGAGGCACCTGGGGGAAGGCAGGGGCTTAGGGGACTGGACTCGGGATGGCAGGGTGACAGACTGTGCCCACCCACCCCCACCCGCAGCCCTTGCTCTCCCCACAGCCTTGTGATGTTCTCACCAGGGCTTCATAGCTGTCCCGGGTACAGGCAAACAGGTGGCTGTTGATGCCCAGCGTGGTGAAAACGCAGTCCTCAGTGGGCTGGAGAAGGACCTTCTCTGCAGGACAGCCGGACACTCAGCGGCAGCACTGCCACCTGCACCCTCAGACACCCTCCATGGCATCCCAGCCTGAGACTCCGAGGCCCCTGCTCACCATTCTAAACTAAGGACACCCAGGTTATCGCCAGCGAATGCCATGTGTATCTGGAATTTGCCCAAGGAAGGTTTTGGGTTTTTTTTTGTTTTTGTAATTTTTTTCACCCCAATGTTTTTGCACAGCTCTTTTTCTCATTCTACCATCCCTGTAACAGGGGAAAGGCTGAAGTTGTTGCTGTTGTTTTTTCTTTTTCTTTCTTTTTTTTTTTTTTGGACAGGCAGAGTGGACAGTGAGAGAGAGAGAGACAGAGAGAAAGGTCTTCCTTTGCCGTTGGTTGACCTCCTCAATGGCCGCTGTGGCTGGCGCGCTGCGCTGATCCGAAGCCAGGAGCCGCCAGGTGCTTCTCCTGGTCTCCCATGCGGGTGCAGGGCCCAAGGACTTGGGCCATCCTCCACTGCACTCCTGGGCCACAGCAGAGAGCTGGCTTGGAAGAGGAGCAACAGGGACAGAATCCGCTGCTCCGACCGGGACTAGAATCCAGTGTGCTGGTGCCGCAGGTGGAGGATTAGTCTATTGAGCCGTGGCACTGGCCTGTTGTTGTTTTTTCTTATAGGAAAATGAGGCTGCACCTACATGTCTACCTTCTCACAGGGGCTGGAGGCTTACCCTGTGTCTTTAGCTTGAAAAATGTAGCGTTGGGGTGCAGCGGATTAAGCTGTTGCCTGGGATGCCTGCAATGTCAGCATCCCATATTGGAGCACCAGTTTGAGTCCCAGTTGCTCTATTTCTGATCCAGCTTCCTGCTAACGTGCCTGGAAGGCAGCCCAAGAGTTTGGGGCTCTGCCACCCATGGAGGAGACCCGAAAGAAGCTCCTGGCTTCGGCCTGGCTATTGGGGCCATTTGGGGAGTGAACCAGTGGATGCAAGATTCTCTGTCTCTCTCTTTCTTACTGTCTCTCCCTATCTTTCTGTCTCTTTGCCTTTCAAATAAATAAATACATCTTTAAAAAAAAAAAAAGTAGTGTCTCAGGTGTTCAGGGAGGTTAAAGGATCAGGACACAGTCCTCAGGGAGTGAGAGGCAGCACCTAGATTGCAACCTAGGGCTGGAGACCAGGGCTTCCCAACCTGTAATGCACACAGGAACCCCTGAAGGGGCCTGTTCTAATTCAGACTGTGATCTGACAGGTCCGGTGTGGGTCAGAGAGGCTGTGTTTTGAACAAGCTCCCAGGTGCACCTGAGGCTGGTCCAAGGACCACACTTTGAGTGGCAAGGGCCTAGAACTCAGTCTTTACCCAAGACTCTGAGCTTGTGAGTTTCTCCCCCTCGGACGCCCCCAGCCCAGCTCTTGTTGAGCCTCACTCACCTCCCGAGGAGGCCACAGCTACCAGGATGAGGGACTCCTCCCGCTCCGCGGGCTCCTCCGAGTACTGCAGTTTCTCGGTCACAGAGCCCAGGATGTCCTGCACAGACGCTGAGAGGCGGCTGCGGATGGTCACGTAGGAGTGGTCGGGCATGTAGACCCGGCAGAAAACTGGGCAGGGGCAGGAAAGCGGTTTTTCAACAGAGGGCAGAGCGGCAGCCCTGGCGCAGTCCCCTGCAGGGGGCCGTTACGCTGTGAAAGGGGCTGGGTCGACTACCAGGAAGGCCCCATTGAGGGCGCCCAAGACCCAGGGACCCCACCTGCCCGCCTGAGCCACTCCGGAAGCCCTGCCCCTCATCACGTCCACACTCACTCTCGTCAGAGCCCCGGAAGGCCACTCGGGTCTGCAGACAGGAGTCTATCCGGCGGAAGTGACGGAAGAGGGGCTTCACCTGCTTGCTGGGCGGCTGGCTGTCCTCTGGAATCCTGACATGGACACAGCCGGGCCTCAGCAAGCCCTGCTGGGCATGCGCAGTGCCAGGCAGGCAGCATCAGGCAGGGATATCAGAACTGGGTCAAGGATGCACCAGCTCCAGTTTCAGAGGTGGTTAAGGGGGTCACGAGAGCAGACACTGGCCAGTGGGGGACAACTGTCCGAGTGGCCTAAATCAAATGCCACCTTTTCCATGAATTCTTCTGTGATCACTCCACCCCCTCCAGGATGGCTCATTTGGCCTCAACTGCTGTAGAACATTGGGATAATATTTGCTCACGTCCATGTCTTATCTGCTACAAGCATAGAGCATTTGAGGACTGGGATTGATTCTTACAGAGTTTTTTTTTTTTTTTTTCCAGCCTCAAGGGCCCAGCACACCGCTGGGCACATGATAGGTGGCAGGTCGTCAGCTGTTTGCTGGATTTTGCCAACCAGGATTTCACAGTCTGGGAGGGAGACAGACATGCACACAGCTACTTCTAACACAAGGCGGGAGGTGGCGGTGAGAGAACAGAGGCACAGGGAGGTGATGTTGATGTGGGGGAAGGAGAAAGTCCTTCCTAAAAGGAGGGTCCGGAAGCTTTCATGGAGAAAATCGCATTCGACCTGGGCCTTGAAGGATGGCAGGAAGAGAGGGGGCAGCAGGAGGGCATTCTGGGCTGGGTGATGGGAGCAAGATGTTGGGAACGGTGGGTGTCACAGGAAGTGTCGCGGGTCGGGGGTGGGAGGGAAGGATCAGCAGAAGGCAGAGAGGGAGGGGTGAGCCTGGTGGCCGTGGGGGCATGGGTGCTCTGGGAACAGGAGTGTGATGGCGTGGTTTATGTAAGTTTGAAAGATCTCTCTCCTATCAGCCCAGAGAAGGGAGAGAAAGGACAAAGCACACCAGACCCCAAGCTGAAGCCCTGAGTAAGAGGCTGTGGCAACAACAACCCAGGGGAGAGATCACAAGGCCTAAGCAAGGGTTCTGGCAGTGGGGACGGAGGGGAAGGAAACCACAGGGGCAGAGGGATGGATGGAGCCAGCTCACACTGGCTCACAAGAACAGACTGTGACGCTGGTGGGGATTTCGCCAACTGGTTTCTAAGCACAACCATGAAAAAAATACAGGTATATGTGTGTGTGTGTTTTACAAACTTATGATCAAATGGATGATTAGAAAAGGGTAGTGTCCTAACTATTGTACTACATTTCACTGTCATCGGTGCCTCTGAGGCTCTTTATGTGTGCCTGTGTGTCTGGTGGAAATCCTACGTAACAGCCCACTACTGTGCATCTCCCCCTGACTCCGCATTCAGTGATGTGCTCTTGGTGGCTTGAAATCAGCCATGGTGAGAGAGTTTACACCACGGCTATCAGCACAAGCTACCCCTCAGGGCTCCTTCTCCTGCTATGCTCAGAATTAAATGTTTCCTAGGACACCCATGGATCACCAGACAAATGGAAAGGCGAATGAACTAAACAAACCAACTTTACAGTGCCGTGGGCTCCCCTTCCATAAGAGAAAGGGGGTTGCTATAAAACCATGTTGGGGCCAGAAGCCAGAGGCAGCCTGGGTAACAGAAGAACTCGGAGGACTTCCCTGCTGCCCCCTCCCTCAGCCCGCGCCCCCTCACTTCAGCTCCACCGTCTCCACAAGCTGGTGCAGCCTCAGTGTGTCCTCTCGGAGGTCCTGGTAAAGGGACTCATCTTTCATAATTAGCAGGTACAGGTCCTGGGGAGAGGAGGACAGAGAAGATGAGGTCAGGGGTCTCGTCCCAAGGACCTCTCCCTGCGAGGACTGGGGCAGGCTCTCCCTGTCTGGCAGCCTGGAAGAACCACATAAGCTGAGGCCCCCCCGCACCTCTTGTTTCCGGGGAGACACCCGGTTTGAGGAGTATGGCTGCTGCCAAGGGCCCCCCTCGCAGAGCTGACAGCCTGCTCGCCCGCCGTCTCCTCTCCCAGGCCCACCTTGATGATGTGGCCGGCCCCCTCTTCCTCTTGCAGCAGGCCCTGGAAGGTGTCCAGGAAATGGAGGAGCATAGCTAGACAGGCCTGCTTCCGGCCCAGCCCCTCTCGGCCCTCCATGCCCCCCGCCCGAACGAAGCTGACCCCTAAGTTAAGAAAAAGTCCTGGCAGGCAGACCTGAAGGGGAAGGGAGATGGGAGGCCAAACTGCCCCTGAATATTCTTGAGAGCTGCCCGGGGCCAGGGAAATGGGTACGGGGGTCCTGGAGCCCAGAATCCCTCCTGTCCTAGCCCAGGCGGCCATGGCACGCCCTTGACCACATCCAGTGCTGCCTGTTACATTTTCACCTAGGGAGGCTCTGTCAGAACCCACCTGACCTCTGGCTGACCCACAGCCTGGACATCACTGTGGGACAGAAAGAGGCCAGGGGAGCTGACCACAAACCTGACTACACCTCACCGTACGGCCTGATGTTTCCACGAGAGCCTGTGCCCTTCTGCTTCATGGTCCTGACTTTTAAAGTCAGGTCCTAAAATAACTCAGTGAGAGGCCCCATGCCTCTGTGAGACCCTATGAATAGCCCAGACAGTGGCCTGTCTCTAGCAGGCCCAGCTGTGGCTTGGTGTTTACATCAGACCTTGTAATGACTCCCTGGGCAACCAGATGTGCAGAGCAATAATTCAGTGGGGGAGAGAGGCATCCTTCATGGCCTAATAACACCTTACATTTGTACGGGGCTCTGCAGCCACACAGCACCCCGACATGTGCTCCCGGGTTCACCGTCATGGCAGCCCCCAGGTGAGCAGGGTAGGTGCTGTTACCTCCATTTTACAGAAGTGGAAACTGGGGCCCCAGGAGGTCAGATCTGAGCAGAAGAGCTGGGTGTATTTTCCGGGGGAGAGCTTGGGCTCTGGCGTCACACGTGGGGTGGAGGGATCGGATGCCCTCCCGAGCTCCCCTCTTAAACCTCCGCAAAAGGATATTACTGGTGGAGCTCCTGCAGGAATTTCTCCGTTGGGAGGAAGAGCGAGTGTGTGAGGACGATGTCATCCAGCAGGATATCTGCAGAGATCAATGGCACCACACATGTCAGGCGGGCATCTCCATGACCAGGCTGGAAGCCCTGCACCCCCCTCCTCTCCCCTCCCAGGGTGAGTTCTCTTTAGCCAGGCTGGAGCCCCAGCCACCTGCCCTGTCACGCACGGCACATGCGCGTGTACACACACACACGTGTGTGTGTGTGTAAGTTCTGGGCAGCCGCTGCGGGGGTGGGGTTGACAGCTGCCAAGGCAGCTGGAGGGATGGGGGGGGCGCCTTTGATGGCCAAAAACACTTGTCTTCAGGATATGTGGGGAGTTGGTCTGACAAAACCCCATGCTTGAGATCTGCCTGGAAGAGGTAGTCAGCCCACAGAAGGGTCTCTAGACAAAGAGGTTAGGGTCAGTGTGCCTGTGGTCCATGCGTAGCCCTTTTTCCTACCCTCCCTACTCCCTAACAGCTTTGAGTTCCAATCAGGCAGATGGGAATGCGCCCCAAGAGTGACTGCCATCTCTCTCATCCCAGAGCCTTTAAATAGAAACGCTGTGTCCTCTGGGTTCCCAGAGATGGAAGGGTTAATGATGGAAGGGTGGAGGGGAGGGGTTCCACTCACCTCCCTTTTCCCCCTCCACGCCCGTCTGGGCCTGGTTCGGCTAGTCAGCCGGGTACAAGGTCGCCCTGACTTGCAGCCAGCCCTGGGGTGGGGCAGGGCCGCCTGGCACACACAGACAGGCAGGGCGCAGGGCGGGAGCCAGGTGTCCTCGCCAGGACAGGTTAGGGCCAGGGCCCCAGGCACTGCTCCAGGACAAAACCAGGGCTTCTGACCGCCCTCAGCTCAATAGATCTGAGCCTCCAACTCTAGCCATGAAGCTGGAGGTGAAGATCCAACACAGGAATGATCTGTTTCAACTATTTCATTTCACACGTGAGAAACCGAGGCCAAGAGCTGGGAGGCACCTGCCCGGAGCTGGAATAAGAACCCAGACTCCTCCGCGGTCTTTGAACTTTTTTGCCTGGTCTTTTTTGCCAGGTTCGAAGCTGGTGATCAGATGGGCGGCTTGAACCTCTGAAAGGCTCTGACTAGGTTTGGAGTCCCCTCCCCCGACACACCCTGGACAACACAGAGATGGCTTGAGAACATGGGTTACACTGGAGAGCATCAGAGCAGTAGGTCAAGCTCAGTTGCATTCACTCTGGGACTGGTCTGTTCCCCAGACCAGCTTCTGGGGCTCCTGCCTGCCAGGCCAGATAATATGGGTGACAATGAATTCAGGAATCTCACTCCAGGGCAGACTGAGCAGTTTGTGGCTCGAAGCCCCTGTAGAAGGGGGAAGAGCACCCGTCTCCCCCCTTTCCTCTCTGCTCAGCTACATTGCCCTGTTCCTAAAGTAGTCAGGGAGCCTGTAGCCCTGAGCGCCAGCTCCAGGGATGAGGACCAGGGCCAGGCTGCCCAACATCCTTTCTAGAACATTTTATCTCGCAGGAGAGAGAAGCCAGAGCAAAGGAAGAGGAACATGGGGCAGAGTGGGGGAGATGCTGCTATGGGGGCTACAGTTTGGCATCTGTCTCTCCCCAGGCAGGCGCTGGTCCAATGTGCAGCCTCCCTAGGGAATGTGTCATAAAGACACAGGGTGTGTGGTGTAGGCGGGAAGTTATGGTTAGGAGAGCTGTGTGTGTGTCTGATATTTTTCTAATTAAATCCGAAAGGTGTCAGCTCCCCAGGGCAACTACAGCCTGAGCGAAGGACAGGGCTCAGGCTTTGAGAAAAATCTAAGGGAGCAGCACCCTACTCCTCACACTGAAGCTGGGGTTCCCCGCCGATGTCCGAGAGCCAAGGGTGAAGCCACCCATCTTTAGGGCCCAACCTCAGACCCTCCCCGGGCTTAGTGCAATGCCTGGAGCTAGACCTCAAGATGCCTAGGTCTTCAGCCAGCAATCTGGGGCCTTGGTTTCCTCAAAGGCCCCTCGTGGGGGTGCTGGTGGGGAATGGTGAACGAGCATCATCCTTTAGGGACTAAGCCTCTCAGGGTGTGGTTCTTATTTTTTAAAGAGGCTGTGCTGAGGCCTGCAGCCATCAGAAGGGTGGGAGCCGGAGAGGCTCACTCCCCTCTGGCCAGGGCTGAGCCCTGATGCTGCCTGACAGCCACCTCTCCCCTCACAGACATCCCAGGCCACCCGGGAGAACCCTGTCTTCCCCCACCAAACTGCTAAGGACAATGCACCCTTTGCTCCTCGACCCCAAAAGGCAGCCGAGACCCTGTGCTGGTGGGGCACTGCCCCCCCCCCCAATGAGTGGGCCAGCGCCTGCTCTGGGGCTTATAGGCAGTCAGGGGTTTCTCAGGGCTGGGGCACCCCTGCAGGGTGGCACGGGCTGTGCTGGGCAGCTTCCATTTTAGCATGTCAGGCCCTAATTTGGGGCCACGGGAGGAGGGGATCAACATCAGGGACCCACGGGTTTCCGTAGCTCAAAGGCGCAGGGGAAAGCAAGGGTGGTTTAAGGAGAGAGAGGCTCTGCTGCTTTTCCCTGCTACAGAGAGGGAGGTGGGCAGGGCGGCCTCCCTTCCGCCAGGGGTCCGTGCCTCAGCTAGGCCCGCCCCGCACCGGAGGACCCTCACAGCGCCACCCCCACTCTCCAAGGGCGAGGAAGAGGAACCCCGGGCAAGCCCCCTGCTCCGGGCTGGACGAGCCGCTCACTCCTTACCTGATGCGCCGCTGTCCCTGGTGGCCCCTCCGGCCAGCCGCTCCAGAACCCGGTGCAGAAGATGCTCCGGCCGCTCGGGGGCGCCCAGGGGGGCCCAGGGCGGCGGAGTTAGGGGCTCGCCCGGGGACAGCTCGTCCGAGGAGTACGAGGACGGGGAGCGCAAGGGACCCCCGCCCCCGAGCGGCCCAGGGCCCGGCACCTCCTCGAGCTGCAGCCAACAGGGTCCCCCGCTGCCCGGCTCCTCCGCGACCCCCGCCAGCTCTCCCGCTTCCTCCTCGGCTGGCGGCTCCAGCTCCGGCTCGGCGGGGGGCTCCCGGAGGAAAGCTGGGAGAAGCAGGCGCGACACGCTCTGCCGCCGCTGCAGTGGCCGCGGTCCCCCTGTCGGACCGCTGCCCCCGCCGGATCCCCCACCAACTCCGGGCCCACCGCAGCTCCCCGGACCCCCGCCGGGACCTCCCGCCACCGTTCGCCCGGCCAGTTGCGACGTCTGCTTCTTCAAAAATTTCTCCAGTGGCTTCATGCCCCCCCCGCCCCTCTCCTAGGGGCCGCCGGGGGACCCAGGTGTCCCAGGCGCGGGCGGGGGGGGCGGGGACACGATGCTCAGAGCCGGAGGAGCAGAACGGAGGGCCGTGCCAGGCGCCGGACTGGGGGCCAGAGGTGCCCGAGGCTTGCTGGCCAGAGGCCAGAGGCCAGTGGCCGTAGGTGGTGCCAGAGAGAAAAACGTCCGCTCTCAGCAGCCCCCCATGTCGCCGCGGCCGGCGCGCGACCGAATGGTGGGCAGGCTGTGGGGCCGACGTCCCGAGCTCTGCGCTCCTGGGCCGGGGCTGCGGCGGCAGAAGCAGCGGGCGCAGCGCAAGGCTGAGAGGACGCGGCGGCGGCGGCTGCGCTCCTGGCCCGGGGGAAGGTGGCAGAGCTGAGACCGCGCCCCCTCCCGAGTCCCCGCCCAGTCCCCGCCCCTGCTCTTCCTGGGCCCGCCCTCTGGGCCGCGCGAGGCTTGAACTAGGGCGCCGCGGCTGACCGCGAGGGAAGCCTTAAAGGGCTTGGGTTCCGATAGTCGCAAAAATTAAGGGTCTAAGTGAGAGTCATTTACCGATGGGGAGGGATTGCCGGCTCGGGGGATTTCTGGGTCTCTTAGCATCATTTCAAAGAACCAGGATAGGTCTGTGGTCTGCACACTCTGACTCGGCTGTCTGTACCAGGTGAGGCCTATGAAGACGGCACCTTTGTGAGGGGCTGGGAGAGCCTCTTGGGTGCACTAACATCAGCACTGGGGGCGATGCCCATCTGCCAGCTCCGGTAGGGCTCCCTGGGTGGTGCAGGCCTGGCCTGTGAGGCAGGTACTGACAGGTAGGTAGGAGCCAGGTAGGGCACAGCAGGTTGCAGCAGGTCTGCTTGGGGTGAGAAGATGGTAGGCAGTGGGGGAGGAGCTCAGCTGACAGCAAAAGCAAGCAGGGCCATGGGGATGGGTGACAAGTCCCAGAACTGCCAACATCAAACAGAGCCGAGGGTACGTAGCCATGGAGTTGGAGAAGTGGTGCCAAATTAGCAATCTGAAGGATTCTCAGGCCAAGGGCCATCTGTCCCTTAAGGGGACACTGCTACACTGCCTCAGGAGGGGCAATGTTCACTCAGCGTGAATACACTCGGCGAGGCTTGCAAGGTGAGGGAGTGGCACCTGGTTCTGGCCGGGTTGTGGCTCCCTGGACAATGCCCCACCCCTGTTTACTGTGAGCCAGCCAGGCAAGCACAGGAATGCTAATGGCTGGGAGTGGTGGTAGAACTGAACAGGGTGTGTACACATGTGTCAATGTGCATGCCTGGTCACGTGTGTGCTAGAGCATGTGTTCACAGAAAGAAGGCTTTGCACACCCATCTGTCTGTGGATGGAGAGGGAACAGTAAAGAGAACACAATTTGGGTTAAGAAGCAGGATTAGGGACCTGAGCATCAATCTTCCTGGGCTCCCTTTAGTGGACACTATTCCCGAGGGTGGAAAGGGGACACTGGCTGGAGTGGCTTGGAGCTCTCCAGGCAGCATTTTATGAACCAAATGGGAAGAGGGGAGTTTCTCTCCCAGCACATGCCACAGTTACCAGATTAAGCTGGTTGCCTTGGTAACCTCCTCTCTGGGCAGGATTTGGGATTGTCGGTTAGGAAGGGCGAAGAATTGGGGAGTGTGGAGGATGTGGGAGCTGGAAATAAAATGGGCTGACAGGCTTTTGGAAACTAGAATTTGGGGAACACAACCCCAGCACCCCTCCAACTAGTTGAGGATATCAGACAGGGACTGAGCTTAAGTCCAAGACCCTGAATCAAGGGAGAGCCAGCATCAGGTTATGGTCCTTCCAGGCCAGTGGTTTCCACCTTCACTACAGACTAGAGTCACACGAAGCTCTGCAGAAATACTGATGCCCAGGCCATACCCAAGGTCAATTAAGTCAGACCTCTGAGGCAGGGCCAAGGCTTATGGCATTTCTCAAGAGCTCCCCAGTTGATTCAAATAGCCAAGGTTGAAAATCACTGCCCAGACAACCCAACTCAAGTGGGTTAGATGCTGGGAGATGACTTCGGGATTCTAAGTCTTGGCTGTTCTATCACTAACAATGTAGTAGGCCCGTGTGCTGACCCCAAGGGGGAGGAAGGGCAGCAGGATACCTGCATTCTATCATGGAAGGGATAAAGGGGAAGGCAGGGTGGTATGAATAATTCTGAGATGCAAGCCTGAAGCGCTTGAGAGACCAGCACCATGGGCTTCCAGAGGTGACTGTCAGGGCCACCTAAGGCTGATCTGTCTCTGCCCCTCACACTATCCTCCTTTTGGCCTACAGGGAGGCAGGTGGTGGTGGGGGAACCTGGGGGGCTTTACTGAGCTTCAGTTCCTTCTTGCTGAGCTGGTTACCAGGGCAACAGCGACAGCAATGGGATCTAACCACAGACCTAGGGAAGCAAGGCGCAAGGGTGAGGGGGAAGCATCTTAACACTTTCATTCCTCCTGCCAGTAACCCACCCTCAACATTGGTTGGCATTCTCTGCATGACCCCAGGAGACTAGGTCTGTAACTCCATCACCCTGGGGGGGGGGGGGGGCGGGGAGAAAAGAAGCAAACTGACAAGACTTACAAGGTGAGGGTCAAGAAAGTTAGGGTGCTATGGCTGTAGCAGCACCACCAAAGGGTGTGGGAGCCCCATCTGTCATTTTATGATGTGTCATGATCTGTGATGATTTGATACCAAAATGAAAGCGAGCTCCCCGTAAGTTGAACTGCTCACCCATATCAAGGACAGTCTCTAAGGTAAGCTTCCATCCCACTCTACAAACAGCAGGGGACCGGGTGTTCTGGCACAGGGGTGTAAGCTACGGATTTGGAAGCTCTCATCCCATACTGGAATGCCTCGTTCGAGGCCCAGCTATTCTGCTTCTGCTATGACAGCCGTGAAATAGCACACGATGGTCCAAGGATCTGAGTCCCTTCCACTCACAAGAGAGACCCAGATGCAGTTCCTGGCTCCTAGTTTTGGCCAGGCTCAGCCTTAGCTGTGTGGCTAATTGGGGAGTGAACCAGCAGATGGAAGAGCTCTGCCTTTCAAATAAATAAATGGGACGGAAATGGGCAATTTAGGGGAGGATGTTCTGGTGTGATGGGTCCAGCCCACACTTGGGATGCCAGCATTCCAGATTGAGTGCCTGATTTGAGTCCCGAGTCCACACTTTCAACTCAGCTTTCTGCTTATGTGCCTGGGAAGCAGTAGATGGTGACCTGGATCCCCGTCACCTATGTCAGAGACCCAGAAAGAGTTCCCACTTCTCAGCTTTGGCCTGGTTCAGCTCAGCTACTATGGGCATTTGAGGAGTGATCCAGTGGATGGAAGATCTCTCATTCAAATTAAAGAAAAAAAGAAAAAGCCATACACTCAAAGCTGAGAATTGCCCTGAATGCACGAGGGACCCAAGTTACAGTATCAGCTAGAGTGCGTGGTTTTTATTCTTTGCTTTACCTATCATTTTGACTATGGTCCTTAACAACTCAGTGCCAGCATTTTATTTATTATTTAAAAAATATTTATTTATTTGAAAGTCAAGTTGAAGAGAAAGATCTTCCATCTGCTGGTTCACTCCCTAGATGGGTGCAATAGCCAAGGATGGGCCAGGCCAAAGCCAGGAGCTTCCTCTGGGTCTCCTACATGGGTAGCTGGGCCCAAAACACTTGGGCCATCTGCTGCTGCTTTTCTCAGGCCATTAGCAGGGAGCTGGATCAGAAATGGAACAGCCAGGACACATACCAGTGTCCATATGGGATGCCAGGGTCACAGGTGGCAGCTTTACCCACTATACCAGTGCTGGCCCCAGCATCTTTATTTTTGAAGAAACATAGTTACTTGTGCCTCCCTCTCATCTAGGAGCTGGTACAATTATATGGACATTTAGTAGCACATTACCTTGGGACACTTACTTGCCAAACACGAAAGAATAAGGATACCAAATGTGCCATCTCATTAGCTTTTCTGTCCCTGGCACTGCCAATCTAAAGCAGCACGTGATATCCTGGGGTCCACATGGCAGTGTGGTTAAGGCTGGCTTCCTCACCCCTGGGCTTCCACTTGACAAGTCTGAGGCAGCCTGAGCTGTGACTGTGACTCTATAGGGAGTCAGGGAGTCCTCCTCCCTTTCTTCCAAATCAAGACTCATGTCAGACACTGGCCAGGAAGCCAAGTTTATAGTCTAAATTTTATTATCTCCAAGTCACAATGCAGATCACAAATGTGCACCCTTTAAAACAGTAACAAAAAAACACCACCACACATGGAGAATTCCTTGCAACTAAACACAGTGGACCAACGGAGACAACTGTCACAGTGTAGTAAGGTCTGGGAATCTGGGCATGTTGCCCACAGCTTGAGGAGACATCTTCAGGTTTAAGGCAAAGGGAAGCCTACAAAAGGCACAATCACCAGCTACCCCTAGAAGAATCTCTTAATTATCTCCTTCCGGGGGGATTACAGCTTGCGTGCCTCCCCTTCTCTCTACCCCACACCTGTGACTCAGGAGTGGTTAGGCCAACTGCCGGAGGGAAGGAATTAGTGACACTACTAGGGAAGAGACACAGCCATCACCTTCTCCATCGGGTTCTGGAGGAGCACAGCGACAGTGGCCAAGTCACCCCTGGCAGACACAGGTGGAGCAGTAACAGGATTCTCTTCTGCAGGGGCAGCAGGGGAGTGGTTCAGTGCCATGGACAGAGAGGAATGGAGGGCGGAGCCCTAACCCACAAGGTGACTGGCTTCCTTAGGCCTTAAGCCCAGGTGTGGTATCTCCTGTTTCCAAGAACAGGAGTACAATTTGGGAAAAATCAGATAATAACATCTAAAACATCTGTAGAAGGAAAGACATGGAGAAGAGCAATGGCAAAGGACAGGCTAGGTTGCCTGCTGGATAGTATTTGCTTCTAGAGAGATGCATTGGTCCACAGCAACTGGAAAGAGGATGCAGTCGTTGGGATGGAAGAAAAGAGAAGCAGGGTCCTCTAATTCCACTTACCTCAAAGGCTGAGCCCTGAGCACTGTGTGAATATACACCCCTACGGTGAAAAGGCCCACCCTCCACCTGCTCTTGCTCACAAATGCATATGGCTTGCCATCTCTCCTTAACAGAAGACTGAACCCCACAGATTACAGCTACTAATAGAGGCTCAGACTCGTAAAAAATGAAGCCAAAAAGGGCTCCTACTCACCCATTCTGAGCTTTTCTTCTCAATGGGAAACTACACAGACAGCTTAGCTTCCATAGGGTTAGAAGCGTTAAGAGAATCCAAGTATACAAGCGAATAGCAAAGGCCAGCTCAGACTTGGGGAAAGGCTGGCTGATACATTCTCAATTATCTGGGATTCAGCAAAGAATCAAAAGGGAACATGGATGGGTCAGCAAACCAAAAGAATGAGCCTGTTTCATTTAAAGGTAGAGAGAGAGAGACAGAGACAGAGAGAGCAAGAAACAGAGAGAAGAAACTAACAGAATATGAACTAAAGAACAGTAAGCCAGGCTTTAAAAATGAGCATCTCAGAAAACAAAACAAAACAAAACAAAAGCGAACAGGAAGGAACTTCCCTGGGACCAGAAGACACTTGAATTTCCTAGGAGAAAGTGAAGCAAAACAAAGCTGTGGGCTTCTGGGTCTAGAATCAGAAGCCAGGGCTGCCTGGATCTCCGCTCCCCTGAGCACAGCCACCTCAAGTAGAGTGTAGGTGGGAGGAAGTCCATCGTTTCTCTCCCTCTCCAACAGAGCCTGTCCTCAGAGGAAGGCAGGGGTCTTCCTCCTTCAGCTGTCACTGGTAGGAGCCACCCTGCATCTTTGAAGCCCGCCTGGAGTAGCCAGCCAGTTGTATTTCTCTTCTCTCCTGAGTTCTCATCTCTGCTGTTATGACAAGGATTGGGAAAACGGAAGACCCACCAAATGTTAGT
Source organism: Lepus europaeus (assembly GCF_033115175.1). Classification (NCBI taxonomy): domain Eukaryota; kingdom Metazoa; phylum Chordata; class Mammalia; order Lagomorpha; family Leporidae; genus Lepus; species Lepus europaeus. The sequence goes on from NC_084844.1 coordinate 22,119,820, forward strand.
GGACCTTCTGGGAATTTATTACCATTTTCAAAAATATACATTTCTAAATAATGCTTTAAAGTGATGCCCTTAAACAAAACAGAAACCACCACCACCACCAAAAAACCCCAATGTCTTTCTCTTCTATGATCTTTAGAACTGGTTCTTTCTGCTGTTAAATTTAGATGTCCCTTTTCCTTGATCAAGTGTGGATGGCACATCAACATTTCTTCCTTGGAGCTTCCCAAATGAAACTGTCAAGTTAACAAAGGTTTCCACTTCAGCTCAGCATAATGCTTTTATAAAACAAACGTGGCCGGCGCCATGGCTCAACAGGCTAATCCTCTGCCTAGTGGCGCCAGCACACCAGGTTCTAGTCCCGGCTGGGGCGCCGGATTCTGTCCCGGTTGCCCCTCTTCCAGGCCAGCTCTCTGCTATGGCCTGGGAAGGCAGTGGAGGATGGCCTAAGTCCTTGGGCCCTGCACCCCATGGGAGACCAGGATAAGCACCTGGCTCCTGGCTTCAGATCAGCGCGATGCGCTGGCCGCAGCGGCCATTGGAGTGTGAACCAACGGCAAAGGAAGACCTTTCTCTCTGTCTCTCTCTCTCACAGTCCACTCTGCCTGTCAAAAAACAAAACAAAACAAAACACAAACGTGTATTTCAGGACTGCTCTAGGGCTCCTCTGTGATCCAATGTTAGAACTTCAAGAATTAAGAGCTGGTTTTTTGGTTAAGCACGTAAGCATGAGCACTGGTTTTAAGGAGTTGTATACTTACTTTTATATGATGTTAGTTTGAAAATATTCAGAAACTCATATTAACTGGAGCCCCTGCTTACAACCTGAAATAATAAAGTGGGAATTTATTACCAGGCCATATAAAAAAAAGACCATATTTTGTAGAAACATACCCAGAAAAGGAGGGAAAAGGAAAACATGCCAGTGTCGCATGTGCCTTAAGTATAGGAAGGAGTCTCCTACCTCAGGTGGAGGGGGCTTGATGGTGACTGGCTGGGGAGTCCTCCGTGGTGGGGAGGGCTTCGGCTGCACCTGTTGCTGGGCTGGGTTATAGTAGGTCACTCCTCCATATACCTGTGATGGGGCCTAGGACCCCACAAGACAAAAGAAAAAGGAATTAATTCATTCAACCTATGCTGAACAGGAAACATTCAGCTACAAAAACAAGAGTATTTACAATTTTTTATATCTACGCTGTCCTGCAAAATAAAGTATCATTACTATGCTCTGGTTTCTGTTTGTTCAAAGAACCACCCAGCTTTCTCTTAACTCTTATCATCAGTTGACAAATGAAAAAGGTTGAGCTCAATGGTGACACTCCAGATATCAGATGGTATCAACATGTCAGGAATTCAGCAGGACAAAAGGTGGGGCTGGTAATGAGTAGGAAAGAGCTTCTGTCTGCAGCTGAATGAACAGCAGAGTGCCTATGATGCACCAAAAACACTTGCCGAAACACCATTAAAAACCCAAAGAAAAGAACTGGTGCAGTAGGTTAATCCTCCGCCTGCGGCGCCGGTATTCCATATGGGCACCTGTTCTAGTCCTGGCTGCTCCTCTTCCAATCCAGCTCTCTGCTGTGGCCTGGGAAAACAGTGGAAGATGGCCTGGGTCCCTGAGCCTCCTGCACCCGCATAGGAGACCGGGAAGAAGCACCTGGCTCCTGGCTTCGGATCGGCGCAGCTCCAACCGTTGTGGCCACTGGTGAGTGAACCAACGGATGGAAGACCTTTCTCTCTGTCTCTCCCTCTCACTGTCTGTAACTCTACGTCTCAAATAGATAAGTAAAATCTTTATTAAAAAAAAAAAAAAAAAAAAAAGAACAAAAAATTAACAGATGATGGGCATAACTTGAACTGCATTTCCAACTCCTGACCACCAAGAGGCATCCCAGCTCCACACACAAATCAGTGGCCCTGAAATATTCTCAGATTCCTTTGACATTCTCCCATTCCACATTTGTATCTGATTTTAAGGACATGTACCTAGAAATATATGCTAATTAGTCATCTCACCTGTGTGTTAGAATACAGATGAGGAGGTGGTGGTGGGGGCAGTGCCCCCGGAGCGTAAGGGTAACTGGGATTACCAAAGTTCATGACTCCTGGGGCAGAAAAGTAAGTGGGAGCAAGCAACTGCTGAGGTGGTGGCTGTCCAGGAGACATAGACACTGGTGGGGGATAGAGGCCTGGATTGGGCAGAGGCGCTGGCGTCTGGTGGGGATGTAAACCTGGACAAGGGACAGAAAACAAAAACTGAAAAAGATATTGTTATTTTCATGGCATGGCCCGGTTGGACTTCCAGCACAAACAGGCTCAGAGATGAAAGTCTTCCGGATGGACCTAAGAGGAGTTTGCTGCCCAAGCAGCCAGGGTGGCAAGACCCAAAGGCAAGCAGCACAGAACTCTGGGAGATGGGGTCTATGGAGCCCCAACACACATCCTCACATAGGGAAGAATACAGGCAGAGGGAAGGCTTACCTGGATGGGGGAGATGCATTTCTGGCTGCACAATCATGCCCTGTGGAGGCAGTGGGGCAGGGCTGTCACCGTGGGTATAGATTGGTCCCTGGAACTGCACTGTAAAATACCACATTGGCAGTCTCATAAATCCTCACTCTACACATGGAAAGGTTTTCTTGTCCTCCAAACCCTTTAAAAGATGTTCTGAATTTCTATGTACAGAATACAGTAAATAGGCAATTTTTGATAACAACTTTGAGAGGTCAAGGTCAAAAGGAAAAATCAGGAGGCAGGTTAGTTCATTTCACCCTACCTAAAAGGTTAACCGAACAGTAAGAAAAACTCACGTGGGTCATAGTAATGTCCCTCCATGATACTGATATGCACAGGAGGGGCGGGAGGCTCTGGAACAGGTCTTTGCCGCTGAGATGAATACCGTTTGGCTCGACCACCCTGAACACCCTGAGACAAAGAGAGAGGCCTGAGCAAGACACCTTCCAGAGGGCCGACTCTCTTCAAGTCCTACTCTCTGTTAGGTGCTGCCAAATACCTGGTACACGGCAAATGTTTATTAAGTATTTGCAAAATCAGTAGAAAACATCAAGTTCTGAACCTACAGCCTATGTTTCTGAGACACAAATGAAAAGAAACAAGGGTGATTAAGGGGAAAACTAACTTTGAGACCTCATCTTTTGTGTAAACAGTACATGCTGTAACCATCAGCCCCTCCATCTAACCCTTTTGCCATTTTGTACCATTTCTTCCATCCGGTTAAACTGAGGCGGAGGTCCTGCTCCCATGTGTATGTGGTTGGGCATACCTGCAATACAAAAAGTCACTGGTGAGGAACAGACGTACGTGAGTAGGACTCAAAGATGTCATCAAGAAAATGACAGGCGGCAGTCAACGTGTATAATGGCTTTGTTCTTTTGCTTTAAATTGTGTTTTCTCTGAGACTGGTGTTGTGGGGTAGTGGGTTAAGCTGCTTCGTGCAATGCCAGCTCCCATATGGTCACTAGTTTGAGTTCTGGCTGCTCCACTTATGATCCAAATCCCTGCTAATATGCCTGGAAAAACAGCAAAAGTTGGCCCATGTGCTTGGGCCCCTGCAACCCATGTGGAAGACCAGGATGGAATTCCAGGCTCCTGGCTTCGGCCTGGCCCAACCCTGGCTGTTGTGGCCATTTGGGGAGTGAGCCAGTGGATGGAAGCCCCAACTTTGCCTTTCAAATAAAATAAATCTTAAAAAAAAAAATTCACGGCCGGCGCCGCGGCTCAATAGGCTAATCCTCCGCCTTGCGGCGCCGGCACATCGGGTTCTAGTCCCGGTCGGGGCACCGATCCTGTCCCGGTTGCTCCTCTTCCAGGCCAGCTCTCTGCTGTGGCCAGGGAGTGCAGTGGAGGATGGCCCAAGTGCTTGGGCCCTGTACCCCATGGGAGACCAGGAGAAGCACCTGGCTCCTGCCATCGGATCAGCGCAGTGCGCCGGCAGCAGCGCGCCTACCACGGCGGCCATTGGAGGGTGAACCAACGGCAAAGGAAGACCTTTCTCTCTATCTCTCTCACTGTCCACTCTGCCTGTCAAAAATAAAAAATTAAAATTAAAATTAAAAAAAAAAAAATTCACACACAAAAAAACACCCCAAAGTAACATTCTGTTACCATTTTGAAAATTTGATCCCCATTTCTCACCATCATAATGCAGCAATAAAGTTCTTGAACATAAGAAAAATTACATAAGTGAAATGAACTTCAGTTCAAGTTTTTCCTATCAAATATATTTTGGAGAGAATCTCTAGGAGGTTATAATTAGCACATTACATTATTAAGCATACTGAACAATCTTGGCCCAAAAGTTTGGATTTTCTATGAATCTAAATCTCAGTTAGAGGTTTAGGCTGAAAGTGCAGGAAGAGATTTCCTCCTGGCTGAAATCTCAGGACAAAAAGGAATGTGCCTGCAGGCTGGCACTGTGGCGCAACAGGTTAATACACCGTCTGCAGTGCCGGCATCCCATTTGGGCGCCAGTGTGATTCCCAGCTGCTCCACTTCCAATCCAGCTCCCTGCTAAATGCACCTGGGAAAGCAGTGGAAGACGGCCCAAGTCCCTGGTTGTTGTGGACATTTGGAGAGCGAACCAGCAAATGGAAGATTTCTCTTTCTCTGTAACTTTTTTGAATGAAAAGGAAAAAACAAAACAATAAAAAAATAAGGAATGTTCCAGAGACTGTCTTGCAATGACAGTAAGTTATCGGTAGGTAGGTATGTTCCTTTATCCAGAAACCATTTCCAGGTCCAGTGTAGGCTGCATTACTTTTTGGTGTTCAAAAATCACCTATGGGGTGGATCTTTAACATAGCAGTTAAGATACTGGTTAACTGCCGATGTCCCATACTGGAGCGCCCAGGTTTGCTACCTGATCCAGCTCCTCACTCCAGTTTCCTACCATGCAGACCCTGGAAGACAGCAGTGATAGCTAAGTAACTGCATTCCCCGGCTCTCAGTTTTGTCCTGACCCAGTCCCAGCCACTGTTGGCATTTGGGGAATGAATCAGTAGAAGACAGCTCACTCTACCTTTCAAGTAAGTTTAAAAAAAAAAAAAAAAAAAAAAAATCATCCTACATCAGGGATGTCCAGGGGCCGGCATTGCAACACACCAGGGTTAAAGCTCCAGCATCCCATATGGGTGACAGTTCAAGTCCCAGCTGCTCTACTGGGAAAGCAGCAGAGGAAGGCCCAAGTGCTTGGGCCCTTGCACGCGTGTGGGAGACTGGGAACAAACTCCTGGCTCCTGGCTTCAAATTGGCTCAGCTCCAGCCATTTGGGGGAGTGAACCAGTGGATGGAAGACCTCTCTCTCTGTGTCTCTACCTCTGTCAACTCTTTCAAATAAATAAATCTTTAAGGAGCCAGAGCTGTGGTGTAGCAGGTAAAGCCACCACCTGCAGTGCCAGCATTCCATATGGGTGCCAGTTCAAGTCCCGGCTGTTTCACTTCCAATTCAGCTCTCTGATATGACCTGGGAAAGCAGCAGATGGCGGCCCAAGTCCTTAGGCCCCTGCATCCACGTGGGAAACCTGGAAAAAGCTGCTGGCTTTGGATCAGCCCAGCTCTGGCCACTGCAGCCATCTGGGGAGTGAACCAGCAGATGGAAGACCTTTCTCTCTGCCTCTGCCTCTCTGTGGCTCTGCCTTTCAAATAAATGGATAAATCTTTAATCAATCAATAAATAAAATCTAAAAAAAAGGATGTCAATATAAGTTTGAGCTAGATTTATTTTTTTTAAGATTTATCTATTTACTTGAAAGTCAGAGTTACACAGAAAGAGAAGAGGCAGAAAGAGAGAGGTCTTCCATGCACTGGTTCATTCCCCAGTTGGCCGCAACAGCCAGAGCTACACCGATCCAAAGCCAGGAGCCAGGAGTTTCTTCTGGGTCTCCCACACTCGTGCAGGGGCCCAAGGACTTGGGCCATCTTCCACTGCTTTCCCAGGCCATAGCAGAGAGCTGGAGCAGCTGGTACTTTAACCAGTGCCCATATGGGATGCTGGCACTGCAGGCGGCAGCTTCACCCTCTACGCTACAGTACCAACCTCTGACCTAGAGTTCAGAAACTACCACCACCACCAAAATCCTTGAGTCTATCTGGTTAGGGGAAGAAAAGGCCAGATGGGCAAAAGAGGTGAGAGGTAGGCCCTAGTTCCTAGAATTACACTGTCCAATATGATACTCACTAACCACATGCACCAAAGTTTCCATTAGTTAAAATCAAAAGTTCAATTCCTTCCTTTGGCCACATTCTTTTTTTTTTTTTTTTTTTTGACAGGCAGAGTGGACAGTGAGAGAGAGACAGAGAGAAAGGTCTTCCTTTTGCCGTTGGTTCACCCTCCAATGGCCGCCGCGGTAGCGCGCTGCGGCCGGCGCACCGCGCTGCTCCGATGGCAGGAGCCAGGTGCTTATCCTGGTCTCCCCTGGGGTGCAGAGCCCAAACACTTGGGCCATCCTCCACTGCACTCCCTGGCCACAGCAGAGAGCTGGCCTGGAAGAGGGGCAACCGGGACAGGATCGGTGCCCCGACCGGGACTAGAACCCGGTGTGCCGGCGCCGCAAGGCGGAGGATTAGCCTGTTGAGCCACGGCGCCGGCCTGGCCACATTCTTAAAAAATAATTTTTATTTGAGAGGACAGACAGAAAAAGAGATCCCCTATCTTCTGATTCACAACTCATATGCCTGCAAAAGCCAGGGCTGGACTGCCCTGAAGCCAGGAGCCTGGAACTCCATCTGTGTCTGCCATGTGAGCCTCTCTGCCTACAGTCAGCTCTCTCTATCTGCAGGTTCTGCATCTATGGATTCAGTCAACCACAAACAAGAAATATTTGGGAGGGTGAGCACTGGGGCACGGCAAGCTAGGCTGTCATTTAGGATGTCCACAACCCTATACCAGAGTGCTGGTTCAAGTCTGGGTTACTGCACTTCCAATCCAGCTTCCTGGGAGGCTGTGAATGATGGTTCAAGTGCTTGGGTCCTACAACCTGAATAAGGTTTCAGGTTCCTGGCCATGAGTGTTGTGGACATTTGGGAAAGAACCAGCAGATGAAAGATAGCACTCCTTTCTCTCTATTAATATTTTATTAGATATTGTAAGTAATCTAGAGGTGATTAAAGCATAAGGTAGAATTTGCAGTTTATATGCAAAGACTACAGTATTTTAGATAAAGGACTTGAGTATCGGCAGATTTTAGGATCCACAAGGTCTTGGGGCCAATCCACAGGAGACCGAGGGATAACTATACTCAAAAGCACCACTGCTGCGAAAGTCCTATTGGGCAGTTTGTCTCTAGAGATTATGAAAACTGGAGAGGCTTTTCTTTCAAAGAGCTTAGAGAAGATCCTGATTCAAAGTCAACGGGTAAATTTCTGCCTTCAAATGTTTAACTATTAGCTCAAGTAAGAACACTGTCTTCTTCCATTTTTTCTAGAGTAGAAAAAGATTCTATATGCTGGAGCTAAAAAATGATCAGTTAACTGTAGGCAAAGCAGTGGCACAGCTATGGGTAACTAAAGAAACTACTGTGAGGACTGGGTAAACGTGCTTATAAATCCATCTTTTTTTCCCCTCAGATAATGAAAAGGTAGTTATTTGTCAGACACTACCCAAGAGACAGAAGTCCCATACTCCTCAACCCAATGATGCAAAGGGAAAAAAGCTGGCCACCAACCCTAAGACACCTACCCCGAAGCTCCCGTGGTTGCAGGAATGAAGGCTGCCCTGGATTCCAATTCTGTTCTGCTATATTTAGTTGTGCTACATCTTGTTCAAGTCCACTGGTAGAATCCACAGGAGCCTCCCAGTTCCCAGTCTTAGCAGGTGGAGGAGGGGTAGTTTCTGGAACTGCAGGAGCTGGGGTCAGCCCTTCAGGGGGAGGGGGCACCTCCTCTGCAACTTTGACTGCATCTCCAACTTTGGTTCGGGTTCTTCTTGCCCGGGAATAGGATTTCTTCTCGATGGGTCTGTCAGGGGCTGGTGGTGTCGTGTCAGGAGCTGCAGCTGGTGTCTCGGAGGCTGCCTCCTCCTTCTCAGGGCCACCAAGCACTGGAGAATCTGCTTCAGGAGATGGATCCCTCACAGGAGTCTGCTCCAGGCGCCGTGACCGGTAATTAGTCTCATGCGTAGCAGTCTCACCAGCCCGGCCTCCATGCTGCCCGCCGGCCTCTATAGGCCTAAAACCAGCACGACCTTCCTTGAAGCCCCCAGATCGAGAGTAATTCCTGGGCGCAGACATGCGGCCAGTACCTGCAGCATTCCTGTTAATAAATGTCCTTGGTGGTAGGGTGCCCCCAGGTCCTTGGTGGCGATGGGATTTGTTTGGCCGCTCACCAATCCAGTTTGGATCTCTTTGTGGAGGGCTTCCAAATCTAATAAAAATGGAATAGAGAAACTGCTACAAAAAAATAACAAAAGGGATCACTAGAGGGAGAAACTGCCAATCAGGAAGCCTTCCCATATCCCTCACTCACTCATTTACTGGCTAGAAAGGCATTCAGAAAAGCAGGGAAATTCTTCCTAAAAATACAATGTAGGCTTTAAAATCTCCCCACCTGGGCTTCCGGATTCTTCGGGGTTTAATGTCATCAGGATTGTGAGCTGAGCGGATATCATAGCCATAAAGAGCAATGAGCTCCTGTCGGGACTTCGGGGCCTGCTCATCCTCCCGAAACTTGTCATGCTCCCAACGACCCTCATCCTTCCATAGCTTTCGCTGACGCCCCTTGGGTCTGGACAAAACCAAGGAAAATTGACTTAGGTTTGCAGTGTCTGTCAGGTAGAGATGTTCATAAAACAAATGGCAGGAAGACAGTAGGAACTTCATGTAGTCTGTTCACGTTCCAGAGAGATTAGACAAAACAAGCCTCCCCAAAACAAGAGTAAATCACAACACCTGAGGGCCTGCTGGGCTCAAATACAATAGGAATAGAAATAAGACAACTTCACTTCACAGTAGCTTTGAGACATTGTTCTCCCAAGACAGACAAGTACTAAGCAAATACTTCCTAACTCAGAAGACTTGTGCCTCAGATTAAGGCAGGCGGAAGTGTGGTGATCAAGAAAACCTAGGGGCCAGCGCTGCGACATAGCGGGTAAAGCTGCCACCTGCAGCGCTGGCATCCCATATGGGTGCCGGTTTGAGTCCTGGCTGCTCCACTTACAATCCAGCTCTCTGCTACAACCTGGAAAAGCAGAAGATAGCTCAAGTCCTTGAGCCCCTGCACTTGCGTGGGAGACCCAGAGGAAGCTCCTAGCTCCTGGCTTCAGATCGAAGCAGTCCAGCCATTGCGGCCATCTGGGGAATGAACCATTGGATGGAAGCCCCTGCCTCTCAAATAAATAAATCTTAAAGAAAAAGAAAAAAAAAAAACCTGGGTTATGGAAACAGACTGCTCTGTTGTGACTCTCAGCTCCTCCATCAAGAGCTACCAAATTGAATATTCTAAGCTTCACTTTCCTCATTTGTACAATAAAGATAAGCATAATACTTAGCTTAAAATGTGTTCGTGAAGAGTAAATGAGATAGTACAAAGTACTCAGCAAAGTGTATGGCATATAGTAGGCATTAAAATACATGCTACATAGCAGCAGCAGCAAGTGGCTATTACCTGACTTCTTCTTCCTGGGTTTGGCCTCGAAGGTCATGCTCAAAGAAGAGCCCTTTCCGGGGTATGTATGCTGGATTCTTTCGATCTTCATCATCATCCAAATGTTTAGGGCCCTTTTTACCCATTTTATTTTCCACAGGCTCTGTGCTCTCCTGGAGGACAGATAAAGGGATCCTTACTCCTCCAAGGCAGAGAGCCCCTATTCCAGCCCCAAGATGGAGGACCATGCTGTGTACTGACCTGTCCATCCCCACTTTGCCTTTCTCCAGTCACAGTGCCTTTGGGGTCATGCTTATCTTCCCCCTTCTCTTCTTTTGCTGAAGAATTGGCAGCATCATTAGCTTCTGATTTCAGCTCCACTTTGGAGTTTTCCTCTTCACTGTATTCCTCTTCACCCTGCAAAAAAGTTTCCCTGTCAGCTATGGAAATAAGATCTAAATGGTGCATTTTTATTTTCCATTCTTCATTTGCTGACAAATTTTTATTACAAGAATTAAAAAAGCAAGGCTGGCACAGTGAGTTAAGCTACTACCTGCGACACCAGCATCACGTATTGGCATCGAATCCCAGATGCTCCATTCTGATTCAGCTCTATGCTAATGTGCCTGGGAAAGCAGCAGAAGATAGCCCAGGTACTCAGGCCCCTGCCTTCAGCCAGGACCAGTCTGACAGTTACAGCCATTTGGAGAGTTTCTTTCTCCATTTGTCACTCTTTCATATAAATAAATCAATCTTAAAAAAAAATTAAAGCAAATATACCAGGGCAGACATCTGGCCTAGAGGTTAAGACGCTGACTGGGAAGCCCACATCCCCGGTTCAATCCCTGCCTCCTACTCTTGACTCCAGCTTCCTGCCAAGGCAGACCCTGGGAGGCAGCACTATTGACAAACGGTTGAGTGCTTGAGTGCTTGCCACCCACATGGGAGACTTGGACCAAGTTTTTGGCTCCCAGCTTCATCCCCAATCCAGCCCCAGCTGTTGTGGGTATTTGGGAGCTCTCTCCCTCTGCCAAATAAGATCTTTTCAAAAAGAAGACAATATACTAATAATTCTTACCTGAATTTCTAGAGAATAAGTGCACTATTAATAATAGCACATTCAGGGGTGGGCAGAGTGGTTAAGATACTGCTTGGTGGGGCTGGCACTGTGGCGTAGCAGGTTAAGCCTTCATCTACAGTATCAGCGTCCTATATGGGCACCGGTTCGAGTCCCAGTTGCTCCACTTCTGATCCAGCTCCCTGTTGATGGCCTGGGAAAGCAGCGGAAGATGGCCCAAGTGCTTGGACCCCAGCACCCATGTGGGAGACCTAGAGGAAACTCCTGGCTTCGGATCGGCCCAGCTCCAGCCACTGCAGCCATTTGGGGAGTAAATCAGTGGTTGGAAGACCTCTGTCTCTCCTTCTCTCTCTCTGCATTTCAAACAAATTATAAATATTGGGGCCAGCATTATGGAATAGCAGGCAAAGCTGCAGCTTGTGGCGTTGGGATCGCATATGGTCACAGGTGCAAGTCCCATCTGCTCCACTTCCGATCCAGCTCCCTGCTGGTGTGCCTAGGAAAGCAGTGGAAAATGGCCTAAGTGCTTGGGCCCTGCACCCACATGGAGACCTAGAAGAAGCTCCTGGCTCCTAACTGGTCCAGTTCTGTCCACTGCAGCCATTTGGGAAATGAACCAGCGGATGGAAGATCTCCCTTTCTCTGTCTCTCTCCCTTCTTTCTATAACCCGGTTGTTCAAATAAATAAATAAATAAATGAGATTAATAAATACTAAAAAATAAATAATTAAAAAAATTTTTAAAAACATATTGCTTGAGCTACCTACATCTCAAACTGGAGGGCATGGCTTCAAGTCCTAGTTCCACTCTTGATTCTGGCTTTCTGCTATTGCATACACTGGGCAGTCTGAGTTGGGCCTCTGCCACTCATGCGAGACACCTGGACTGAGTTCTGTGCTCGTGTCTTCAGCCTGGCTCAGCATTAGCAATTACAGGCTTTTAGGAAGTTAATCAGCACATGAAGTTCTCTCTCTTTCCCTATATGTCAGTGTGTCACTCTACCTTTCAAATACATACATTTTTAAAAAGATTTATTTATTTACTTATTTGAAAGTCAGAGTTACAGAGAGAGGAGAGGCAGAGAAAAGAGAGAGAGAGAGAGAGAGAGGTCTTCTATCTGCTGGTTCACTCCTCAATTGGCCGCAATGGCCAGAGCTGTGCCGATCCGAAGCCAGGAGCCAGGAGCTTCTTCCTGGTCTCCCATGTGGGTGCAGGGGCCCAAGGACTTGGGCCATCATCTACTGCTTTCCCAGGCCATAGCAGAGAGCTGGATTGGAAGAGGAGCAGATGGGTCTCGAACCGGCACCCATATGGGATGCCGGCGCTTCAGGCCAGGGCATTAACCCACTGCACCACAGCGCCGGCCCCAAACATAAATTTTTTAAAAAATTTATTTGAGGTACTGGTGCTGGGGCTCACTTGGTCATATGGGTGCCGGGTTCTAGTCTCAGATGCTCCTCTTCCAGTCTAGCTCTCTGCTGTGGCCCAGGAAGGCAGTGGAGGATGGCCCAAGTGCTTGGGTGACCAGGAGGAAGCACCTGGCTCCAGATTGGCGCAGCGCCGGCCATAGCAGCCATTTGGGGAGTGAACCAACAGAAGGAAGACCTTTCTGTCTCTCTCTCTCTCACTGTCTATAATTCTACCTGTCAAAAAAAAAAAAATTTGAGAGGCAGAGTTACAGAGAGGCAGAGCCACAGGCAGAGAGAAAGAGGGATAGGGAGAGGGAGAAAGAGAGGTCTTCCATCCACTGGCTTACTGTCCAAATGGCTGCAATTTGCTGGAACTGGGTTGATATGAAACCTGAAACTAGGAGCCAGGAGCTTCTTCCTCAAATAAATCTTAAAAAAAAAAAAAAAAAAAAAAATATATATATATATATATATATATATATAATGGGGCTGGCACTGTGGCGTAGCAGGTAAAGCTGCTGCCTGCAGTGTTGGCATCCCATATGGGTGCCAGTTCGAGCCCCAACTGCTCCACTTCCAATCCAGCTCTCTGCCATGGCTTTGGAAAGCAGAAGATGGCCCAAGTCCTTGGGCCCCTGTAACCATGTGGAAGACCCGGAAGAGGCTCCTGGCTACTGATTGGCACAACTCCAGCCATCGTGGCCAATTGGGGAGTGAACCAGTGGATGGAAAATCTCTATGTCTCTCTCTGTGTAACTCTTTCAAATAAATAAATAAATCTAAAAAAAAAAAAAAAAAATTCCTAGAAAGATGACAGAGAATTGGAAAGGACTGTCTGGCCAACCCCAAAGTATGAGAATCAAGTCTTTACATACAATTATTTTAAAGTAATCAAGCACCCTTGATTCTTCCCAGTTCCCTCAAAGTTTTCTCTTGAGATGAGGAAGGGTGGGTGGTAATCATTCATTTTTCTTGGTTTTATGTTCTCCTCAGGTTTTGAACCAGAAATTTCAAGAACTTGTTTAATCTGTGTATGTAATTTTAATCTATTAAACACCCCCAACATATACTCAGTTTAAATTCAAATATCAGTATCTTAAAATAGTATCAGCATGAATAATGAGGTAACTGTTTTATGCTCCACCCTTTCTAGTGTGTCAAATAAGGCAACTCTTTATTCCAAATAAGAAACTAATTCTAGGGACTGGTGCTGTGGCACAGAAGGTTAAGCCTGCAGCACCAACATCCCATATGGGCACTGGTTCAAGTCCCAGCTGTTCCACTTCTGACTCTTCCCTGCTAATGTGCCTGGGGAAGCAGCGGAAGTTGGCTCAAATCCTTGGGCCCCTGTACCCACATGGAAGACCCAGAAGAAGCTCCTGGCTTTGGCCTGATACAGCCCCAGTCGTTGCAGCTATTTGGAGAGTGAACCAGTGGATGGAAGATCTTTCTCCCTCCCTCTCCTTCTATTTCTGTCTTTCAAATGAATGATTTTTTTTAATGAAATTAATTCTGTTTCTAGGGCAGCACAGGAAGGCACTAATAACACAATGCTGAGGACACGGAGTCAAAGTCTGGTCTAATTGAAGCCAAGGCACAACTCCAGGGCTGCAATGCTTTGGAGAGCATCTTCCCAGAGGAGTCAAAATGCCCTACACCACCCACCACACCAGAGGACTCTTCCCAGCTCTTTCAAGTCTCCCCTATAGCGATCCACTTCCTTTGAATAACCACTGTGCTGAGGTTTTGGCTGATTCTTCCACTCTCCATGTATTTCAGATTAAGGGACAGGGTCTGTGTCTGCCATTCTCAATGTCTCTTCCAATTTAAGTCCTCCAATGCCTGTGTCCACCCTGCAGCTGAGCTGAAGACTTCAGTGCTGAGGCCACAGTCTTCAGCTCCACTTCAATCATCCATTTACTAAGCCACAGTCCAAAGCACTCAGGCCTGAACTTTAAAGGTAAACCTGCTCAACACTACAATCTTAAGTTTCTCAGTACAAAAAAAAAGTTAGATTCTGACCTAACCCCACATACAAAAATTAGGTCAAAATCAGTCAAAAATCTAAATGTGGTATAGCAGATTAAGCTGCTGTTCGAGATGCCAGCGTTCCATATGGGAATGCCAGTTTGAGTCCTGGCTACTGCATTCCTGATCAGGCTTCCTGCTAATGTACCAGGGAAAGCAGCAGAAGATGGCCCAAGTACTTCTTGGTCCCTGCCATCCAAGTATTTGAGGAGTGAACCAGTGGATGGAAGATCAATCTGTCTTTGTGCCACTCTGCCTTTACATATACATATATATACACATGTATATTTAATCTTTAAAAAAAAAAATCAGGCAATCACAAGTGCAGTCAGAGAGGAGAAACTGGAACCCTTATGCATTGCTGCTGAGAATGTAAAATGGAGCCACTATGGAAAACAGTCTGGAAGTTCCTCAAAAGATTAAACAGGGTTACCATATGACTCTGCAACTTCATTGCTAGGTACATACTCAAGAGAAGTGAAAATGTATCTACACACAAATATTTGTACACTAATGTTTATACTGCACTAGTCACAATAACCAAAGAAGGAAACAACCCAAGTGTTCATTGACAGGTAATAAAGAAAATGTGGTATATTCATGTGCTGGAATATTACCCAGACCTAAAATGAAGGAAATTCTGCTATCTACAATAACACTGATGAATTTAGAGGGCATTTTTTAAGTGAAACAAGCCAGACACTGAAAAGAAAGAACAGAAAGGTGGCTCCCAGGGGCTGGCGCTGTAGCCTAACAGGTAAGGCCACACCACTGCTGCTTGAGTTCTGGCTGCTCCAATTCTGCTCCAGCTCTCTGCTATGGCCTGGGAAAGCAGTGGATGATGGCACAAGTCCTTGGGGCCCTGCACCCATGTAGGAGACCTACAAGAAGCTCCTGGCTCTAGGCTTCGGACTGGCTCAGCTCTGGCCGTTGTGGCCATTTGGTGGGTGAACCAGGGGATGGAAGACCCCTCTCTCTCTGCCTTTCAAATAAATAAATAAATCTTAAAAAAAAAAAAAAAAAAAAAAAAAGAAAGGCAGTTGCCAATGGCCAGAGGTTAGGGAACATAGGAGAGATTTCAGTCAAAGGATACAAAATTTCAGTTGCCAGAATAGTAAATTCTAGAGACCTAATATACATCATGGGAACTACAGTTAATAAAATATTATTACAAACCTGAAATTTGCTAAGAGAGATCTCACCACTTAATAAAATGATAGCCAGGTGAATTGCGGATATGTTCATTAACAGGACTGTGGCACTCACTACAATGTACACATACATAAAAGCATCACACTGTATACCTAAAATATATACTTTTTAAAAATATTTTTATATCACAGGTAGAGTTATAGACAGAGAGAGAGACAGAGAAAAAGGTCTTCCTTCCGTTGGTTCACTCCCCAAATGGCCGCTACAGCCAGCGCTGCGATCCGAAGCCAGGAGCCAGGTGCTTCCTCCTGGTCTCCCATGCTGGTTCAGGGGCCCAAGCACTCGGGCCATCCTGCACTGCCTTCCTGGGCCACAGCAGAGAACTGGACTGGAAGAGGGGCAGCCAGGACTAGAACCCAGTGCCCATATTGGATGCCGGCGCCACAGGCAGAGGATTAACCAAGTGAACCACAGCACCGGCCCTAATATATACAATTTCATCAATTGTACTTCAGTAAAGCTGGAGGGGCAAAGCTAAAAAACAACCCAAATGTTTATTAGTGGATGAATACACAAAAAGTGATATATATCCATACAATGGATTATTATTCAACCATAGAAAGGAATGAAATATCTATGTATGCTTACAATTTTCAAGAAAACTTTAATAAAACATTGTACTAAATCGAAGCAGTCAGTTACAAAAGTCTACATACTATAATTCCATTCATATAAAAAGCAAAAAAAGCTACAGAAAGATTTGTAGATGCTCAGGGCTAGAGGGAAATTTAACAGAGTGGATGGGTTGATAGGTAAAGGGTACAGGGATTCTTCTAGAGCTGTTGAAAATGTTCTGAAAACTGTGGTAATGGTTGGACGTATCTATGAACAGACTAAAAACTACTGAATTTCATACTTTAAATGGATAAATTAAACGCTATATATGAGAAATGTTAATTTCAATGAAGTTTTATTTTAAGTTTCTAAAATTTATTCGAAAGGCGGAGTTACAGAGGCAAAGGCAGACAAAGAGGTCTTCTATCCGCTGGTTCACTCCCCAAATGGCTGCAATGGCCAAAGCTGGGTGATCCAAGGCCAGGAGCATGGAGCTTCTTCCATTCTTCCAGGTCTCCTAAGCAGTACAGGGGCCCAAAGACTTGGACCATTCCCTACTGCTTTCCCAGGTCACATCAGAGAGCTGGATTGGAAGTGGAGCAGCCAGGACTCAAACTGGCACTCATATGGGATGCTGGCACTGCATGGGGTGGTTTTACCCACTACACCACAAAGCCAGCCCCAAAGCAGTTTCTTAAAAAGTCTTTTAGGGGCTGGCATTGTGGCACAATGGGTTAAGCTGCCACCAGTGACACTGACATTCCATGTCAGAGTGCTGATTTGAGTACTATACTACCTGGTTTCTAATCTAGCTCCCTGCTAATGCACTTGGGAAAGTAGCAGAGGATGCCTGAGTCCCTGCCACCTTCATGCAAGACCCAGATGGAATTCCAGGCCCCCGACTTCAGCCCAGACCAGCCCTGGTAGTTGTGGCCATTTGAGGACTAAACCAGCTGATACAAGATCTCTTTCTTTCTCTACAATTCTGCCTTTCACATAAATAACAAAAAAATAAATCTTTAAAAAAATGAAATTTGCCTACTTATATAATTTCATTATAACACTTTTATAGTTTTTCACTTGCCTAGAATAAAATCCAAATAGTTTTTTTTTCTTTCTTATTTTAGAAATAGAGGGGCAGTGGGCTGGCGCCGCTGCTCACTAGGCTAATCCTCCGCCTTGCGGCACCAGCACACAGGGTTCTAGTCCTGGTCGGGGTGCCGGATTCTGTCCTGGTTGCCCCTCTTCCAGGCCAGCTCTCTGCTATGGCCCGGGAAGGCAGTGGAGGATGGTCCAGGTCCTTGGCCTCTGCACCCCATGGGAGACCAGGATAAGCACCTGGCTCCTGCCTTCGGATCAGCGCGGTGCGCCGGCCACAGCCCGCCAGCCGCGGCAGCCATTGGAGGGTGAACCAACGGCAAAGGAAGACCTTTCTCTATGTTTCTCTTTCTCACTGTCCACTCTGCCTGTCAAAAAAATAAAATAAGTAATTAAAAAAAAAAAGAAAGAAATAGTGGGGCAGGGCGAAGACAGAACGCTCCTAACTGCTGGTTTACTCCCCAAACACCTGTAACAGTCCCTGCTCCAACTAAATTTTTTTAAATTATTATTATTTTTTTTAATTTAATTTTTGACAGGCAGAGTGGATAGTGAGAGAGAGAGAGACAGAGAGAAAGGTCTTCCTTTGCCATTGGTTCACCCTCCAATGGCCGCTGTGGCCGGTGCACCGTGCTAATCCGATGGCAGGAGCCAGGGGCTTCTCCTGGTCTCCCATGTGGGTGCAGGGCCCAAGCACTTGGGCCATCCTCCACTGCACTCCCGGGCCATAGCAGAGAGCTGGCCTAGAAGAGGGGCAACCGGGACAGAATCCGGCACCCCGACCGGGACTAGAACCCAGTGTGACGGCGCCGCAAGGTGGAGGATTAGCCTAGTGAGCCGCGGCGCCGGCCTTAATTAATTATTTTTAATTAATTTATTTGAAAGTGACAGAGGACCGGCGCCGTGGCTCAACAGGCTAATCCTCTGTCTAGAGGCGCCGTCACACCGGGTACTAGTCCCAGTCGAGGCACCGGTTCTGTCCCGGCTGCCCCTCTTCCAGGCCAGCTCTCTGCTGTGGCCAGGGAGTGCAGTGGAGGATGGCTCAAGTGCTTGGGCCCTGCACCCCATGGGAGACCAGGATAGGTACCTGGCTCCTGTCATCGCCGGCCGCAGCGCGCCAGCCGCGGCGGCCATTGGAGGGTGAACCAACGGCAAAGGAAGACCTTTCTCTCTGTCTCTCTCTCTCTCACTGTCCACTCTGCCTGTCAAAAAAATAAATAAAAAAAAAATTTAATTAAAAATAATTTTATGCAACCCATAGTTTCAAGACTTTCTTTCCACACTGTTTCCTCTACTTAGAAAACTCTATGTAGGGGGCTGGCTCTGTGGCACAGTAGGTTAATCCTCTGCCTGAAGTCCCAGCATCCCATATGGATGCCGGTTCTAGTCCTGGCTGCTCTGCTTCCAATCCATCTCTGTTCTATGGCCTGGAAAAGCAGTGGAAGATGGCCCAAGCACTTGGGCCCCTGCACCTGCACAGGAGACTTGGAAGAAGCTCCTGGCTTTGGATTGGCCCAACTCTGGCTGTTGCAGCCATTTGGGGAGTGAACCAGCAGATAAAGACCTTTCACACTGTCTCTCCCTCTGTATAACTCCACCTCTCAAATAAATATATATATATTTTTTAAAAAGAAAACTCTTGGTGGTTAACCCATATTCATCTTTCAGGTCTCCATTTATAAACATCCCATTCTCCAAGTGTTGTGGCAAATCAGGTTAAGCTGCTGTTTGTGATGCTGAAATCCCATACCCCCATACTGGAGCACTGGTTTGAGTTCCAGCTATTCCACTTCCAATCCAGTTTCCTGCAAATGTACCTAAGAAAGTAGCAGATGATGGCCCAATTACTTGGACCCCAGGCATCTATGTGGGAGGCCAGGATGGAGTAGCCTGGCTCAGAGCTCGCTATTGAGGCCATTTGGACAATGAACCAGAGGATGGAAATAGACACCTGTCTCTGCCTTTCAATTAAAAAATTAACAACAGGGGTGGTGCTGTGGTATAGCAGGTAACGCTGCCGCCTTCAGTGCCAGCATCCAATACAGGCACTGGTTCAAGACCCGGCTGTTCCACTTCTGATCCAGCTCTCTGCTATGGCCTGGGAAATCAGTAGAAATTGGTTCAATTCCTTGGGCCCCTGCACCCGTGTAGGAGACCCAAAAGAAGCTCCTGGCTTCGGATTTGCACAGCTCTAGCTGATGCAGCTATTTCAGGAGGGAACCAGTGGATGGAAGACAATTCACTCTCTCTCACTCTGCCTCTGCCTATCTGTAACTCTGCCTTTCAAATAAATAAAAAACTAAAACAAGGGGCTGGCACTGTGGTGCAGCGGGTTAAAGCCCTGGTTTGAGGCGCAGGCATCCCATATGGGTGCAGGTTCTAGTTCCGGCTGCTCCTCTTCCGATCCAGCTCTCTGCTGTGGCCTAGGATAGCAGTGGAGGATGGCCCAAGTGCTTGGGCCCCTGAGCCCATGTGGGAGACCCAGAAAAAGCTCCTGGCTCCTGGCTTCGGATCGGCGCAGCTCTGGCAGTTGCGGCTATCTGGGTAGTAAACCAGTGGATGGAAGACCTCTCTGTCTCTACCTCTCTCTTTCCAATAAATAAAATAAATCTTAAATAAAATAAACAAAACAGCAAAAACACCCACCAAAAACAAATACCCTAAACCTCTTAGCTTCCCTTGCCACGGGCTTCCAAAGCACCCTAAGTTTCCAATATTATGGCACTTATCAAACATTACTGTAATTACTTGCTTAACTTTCCTCTTCCCTCCTATAACCCAGCATGTAAACTCCACAGAGGAAGCAGCACTGGTTTTTTACCCAGTGCCTATTATAGTCCTGACACTGAGCAGGTACTAAAGAGAAAGAACAAGTAAGCCCCTTCACAGTATGACCCCTGCCCACCAATCTGCCTTAATCCTAACAACGATCCAGCCACACCAAAGTACTCCCCAGCCCCCAGATGCTACATCTTATCTCCTGTCTCTGGTCTTTCTTGCCTGTGTTCCTTCTGCTCAGAACATGTTTTGCCTAGCTAACTCTTTTTTTTTTTTTTTTTTTGGACAGGCAGAGTAGACAGTGAGAGAGAGAGAGAAAGAGAAAGGTCTTCCTTTGCCGTTGGTTCACCCTCCAATGGCCGCCGCGGCCTGTGCGCTGCGGCTGGCACACCACGCTGATCCGATGGCAGGAGCCAGGTGCTTGTCCTGGTCTCCCATGCGGGTGCAGGGCCCAAGCACTTGGGCCATCCTCCACTGCCTTCCCGGACCATAGCAGAGAGCTGGCCTGGAAGAGGGGCAACCGGGACAGAATCCGGCACCCTGACTGGGACTAAAACCCAGTGTGCCGGCACCGCTAGGCGGAGGATTAGCCTGTTGAGCCACGGCGCCGCCCTGCCTAGCTAACTCTAACATATTCTTTCCAAACTGCCTAATTTAGATTCAGTGCCCAGCCATGACACCCAACTTAATGAAATTCCAGCAGTTGTCACCACACTGTACAACTGCCCAAATGTTTTTTTCTGATTTCAGGTTAAAGTGTTCACTGTTGTAGCTCCAAGGACTCAACAGAGTCTAAGATATAATAGTTCTATAAAACTTATAAACCTTTGACACAAAATCAAATTCCCTTTGTATTCTCTTCAGATGATCCAGGACTCCACTCGTCATCAAAGGAAACAACCAACCATTCTGATGGCAACTTTAGTAGTTTACCCAACCAAAACAAGCTCACAAAGTCTTCCTTCAGGAAGCTTTCTCCTACAGATACACAGTCCCAACTAGAACATGAGGGCCGCTGTTGTCACAAACCATTCAGAACCCTACCCTTCAAAGTCTTCACTCACACTAGGGAAAAAAAAAAACAAACAAAGAAACCAGCCTGCTGGCTTCTCAACTTCAGCAGTAGAAAATGAAGCGTTCGATATTTCACGAGGGACTTGAAGAATGTCCTCATTCTCTTAAACCCTTCTTTAGATAGGAGGGGAAGACACCTGCTAAGTGCCAACACCCGTGGCTTCAAGAGGCTTGCCCAAGTTTCCCTCGCTCCAACTGAACAGGACATTCTGTAACAGCTTTTCAGAAGCATAAAATAAACGAAAAATGCACAAAAGGAGAAATCCATAGGTCATGTTAGTTTTGCACCACACATACGTACATTTTAAAAACAGATTTTTCTGACCAAACCATAGGAAAAAGAACCTATCACACTCACTTCTGAGTCTTCTGCACTTTCGTAATCTGAGAGAACAGCTGAAAGAAAACAGAAATGTGTGAAAAGAAAACAAAGCAATAGAAATCATAATCACATTTCCTCACTGCTTGGTGTGGGTCAAGCTAAAGTTAAATCTGACATCAACCTATGAGGGGGATACAAGGTAGTCCCCATTTACGGATGGGAAACAGGTTGTGGGTGCCTTGTCCAAGAGTGAGCGTGCGCACGCGCGCACACACACACACTGCTAAACCGATGCTCCCACGCCCACTGTTACACAAGGTCGCCCCGTGGCGCCCTCCCTCAAATCCCGACCAGAATGAGAGAAGTCCACTGCTGGAAACAGATGACACGAGCTGGCGTGCCACACACTCGTCAGGATGAGGTCAAAGAGTCTACTCACCATCGCCCTCGATGCCGTCTTCACTCTCCTGAAGGAAAACAGAAGACATGGGTTAGCGCAGAGATTTCCAGAGGTGGGCAGCCCGATCAAGAAATGTAGGTGGACTCAACACAAAATGGTCGAATCGGAAGACGGGGAAAGGAAAATCTTTCAGCAAACAGCCTCGGAGGGAGGTCCGGTGTCTTCACCTCCAGCCCCAGTTTCTGAATAAACATCCGCTTTGCATCCGCAGCGGCTCTGCCCTCCTCTGAGGAAGCCCCAGCCCCAGCCTCGCCTCCCGCCTCCGGAGGGGATGCAAACCCGCCCTGGGCTAACTCTCGGCTCCTCCAGCAGCACACGCCCCGGCAGCCGCCGCCGACCGCAGCCGCCCCGCAGCGCCCGCCCGCGCGCACTCACACACTCCGACTCCTCGGCGCTCTGGGCCCCCACGCTCTCCACCCGCCGCAGATGCAGGGCCCCGGCCCGGCCGCCGCGCTGGGAGGGCAGAGAGCCGCTGCCGCCGCCTCCAGCGCTGCCGCTGCAGCTGCCGCCGCCCCGCGCCGGGGAACCGCCGCTGTCGGAGCCCGAAGCGCCAGATTCTTCGTCCTCCGTGTCCTGCGAAGCGCGCTGCCGCCGCCGGTCCGCCATCTTACACAGAACCGCCACCGCCGGCCACCTCCTTACGCACCACGCCCGTCGCAGAGGCTACTGGGAGGCTCGAGAGCTGTTCCCGGCATGCTCTACGGGTCGCGCTCGGTCGCCCCGCTCTTCCAGGGGCGGGGCGGGGGCGGGGCCTGCGGCCTGCGGCACGTTTGCCGGCGAGCAGGATTACGTCGGTCGGTGCCGGGAGGGGGCGTGGCGCGGCTCCTGACTTCCCTTGGGCAGGCCCAGGGCTCGGAGAGCCGGACTCCGGCAGCGTCCCGGGGTTGCCCGGCCATCTTGGGCTTTCCGGGTGGAGGGCGTCCACCTGCCGCAGCTCCACTGCAGCTTTGGGGCTGGTTCTTAGTTTTCTTTCTTCATTTCCCGTTTCTAGCTGCGTTTGAGGCAAATCATTTTACTGCCTTCGTTTGCTTGGGAAAGCCAGCAATCGAGGTGCACCTCTAAAGCGGTAGTGCCGCGTCAGATTGGCCACACCAGCGCAGGTTAAGGGAAAGGGCGAAGGAGAAACTGGTTATCTGCAGTGGAGCCACAGGGCTGTGTTGCAGCATTCTCCCCGTCTTCTTCCCTCACGTATTTTCCCACCCAAGACATGGCCTCTCCCAAAGTGCAGGCTGGTAGAATGCTAGTCTTATCAGGATTCTAGAACCGATTTAACAGGAGATAAGCAGAACCCGGTGTTGGTTTAAAGTGCTGACAAGATTTCCTTCTTGTTAAGGGATACCAGACGGAAATGCTATGATTTTTGGCAAGGCCACTTGTCAGCAATGAAAGAAGTCAGTGTATTTTCTTTGGGCCATAAGTAGGATATACAAGAGACATAAGCTATTAGTGCATGTTAATAATGGATACTAGATAAAGGTCACTATGAGCACAGGATTCTGCACTGGGTCATTTTTTATAGATGCTGTGGTTAAGGATCCTGATGCCTATCAGATTTATAAACAACTTGAAACTAGAATTATGAATAACTTGGGATTGACTCCAGACCCAAACAATTTCAACTGGTGGCCAAATGGGACTTGTAACTCCCCCTCCAAAAATCAACTGCCTGAGTTCAAAATGGAGGGTGTATGTTTCTAAGGGTTAAAAAAAAATCTGCAGGCTCTTAAAACCACAAGCTAAATAGGCACATCTAAGGCTGTCAAGTTAGTATCTGAATAAAGGGATAATCTGCCACTTGTCCTTCAGTTGTTTGGTCTGGGTCGATTTTTAAATGGACAAGGGTAAATTTTCTGTTCATCCCAAGGGAACCAAAACTTCCTGATCCTTTTTTTTTTTTTTTTTTTGAGGTTCAATTGTTAAGATTTCTGAATATTTAACATGAAGAGAAGACCTGGGATAGCCACAGCAACCTAACAGATTGACCATGAGGAAAGAGGAATTGGTGTATTTTTCATCACCCTAGAAGACAAAGCAAAGAATCAATGGGTTCAAAGTTACAAGAAGTCAGATTCTGTCAATGAGAAAGTTCAAACATTTGAAAAATGTATAGGGAAAAACGTTCTGTTGAAGTAGAAGCTGGACTTCATTTGTCTGAAATGTTGTCCAGAAGAAATCATGTATCAAGGTTAGACTAGATGACCTTTAAGGTCTTCCCAACAGTGAGATTTTATTCATTTAGACACCAGCCACTAGGCATCCTACATTCTCTTGCTTTTAAAGTTGCCAATTACGTTTAAGGTAGGACAACAGACAAAGGGGATGAAACACGCATGTATTCATACACAAATGGAAGTAAAGGAGAAAACAGCATGTCATTCTGTTTGATTGTGGAAATGAATTTCTTTCCAGTGTTTCAAATGTACAAGTAGATTTAATGTTTCCCGATAAATCTAATAAACTGAAGCAGCAGTTCAAAATTTAACAGCCACAATAGTTTATTTACAATTGAACTCTTTATAAGATATTTACAAGACAACCAATTTTACACATCAGAAATGGTATCAAAAGTATGAATTACAACACAGACAACAATATGAAATGAGCATAAAAAAAGCTTAAGTGGACAGACAAGCAATTTTTCATTTTAATTTATTAACACTAGCTTAAACTTTGTTAAAGAAACAAAGGACTATGTTTTAGGAGAATTGCAGGGCTTTCAGTTGAAGATTGAATTTCACAGTGTTGTATCCCATGTAGGGAAAAATAAGACTAATTTTCCCCTCACGCTCTAACACACTGTAATTTTGCTCTTAGAACTTTGCTCCAACCTCTTCAACAAACCTCAACATAACCAAAATCAAAGGAGAATTGATCTAGATGAGGGAACAATAACAAGAAGGGAAGGGAGAACCAAGGAAACAGAATCCACGTAAGTCTGGCCAGATAGCACCTCATGGATTCCTCTCAGTCTAGCTCAAGTACAGTATCTGGGGAAGTCCCCTGTGTAGGATACAAACAGGTTCAATTTGCTAGCCCACAGCCAACATTAGGAATCTGACAAATGCTTAAATCAATAAGAAACTGAGAGGGATCAAGGAACAAAGTAAAGAGACACTGATTGGGGGTATTTTTCTTCTTTCTGGGCACATTATGAAGGAACATAACAACATAGGTCAGAGTAGGAAAGCTAATCGCTTGCCATATTAAAATGATGGAGAACAAAAGAAAAGTCTGGCCCAGTTTTTCTAGAAATCTCCTCCTCAAGGTGTGAGATGAGAGCCCCTAGTGGAATAAGTCCTATTTCTCTCTACATCCTTGCTGCAATAAAGTTTACAGCAGGTTCCCTTATAGAGAGCCCACTCTCCTAAGCAGATGGAGTTAACAAATGAAAACCCATAGCCACACACACACACACACACACACACACAGGCGCGTGCGCACACACGGAGAAATAAGAGCAGCAAGATCATCCAAGAATACTACATGTGCTGCCAGAATAATTCCTTTCAAAGTCAAACCCAGGGAGCACAGATCAGCATCTCACAGAAAGCTTAAGCAGTGGGAGGCCCCTGAGGAACTTCTCTTCCCACAATGATGTCCCATCCTCTATCATGCTCCACTCATGGGCCGGCCACACACCCTACATACCTTGGCTTCTCCTCTAAAAGTGCTAATAATCTGGGGACATATTCTCTTCAAGGATAAAAGCCCCTACCTTCTAGGAGATTAGACCCCTACTTGTTTTCACACAATAGTCCTTAAGACTAGTGAAAGGCATTTCCTATATATTTAAGACCAGAGGTCTTGGCTCTATTTTCCTTCCAGATAGTTAACAGGGATCTTTCAGAGACCAAAGTGGCCTGGGAGTGCTGTCCTGAATTTTTCTTTCTTTCTTTTTTTTTTTTTAAACAAAATGGGGGCAGGGAAGGGGGGATCAAGATGGTACACATACAAATCTATTTTTACAAAGTGAATGGAGAAGCTCATTAGGTATATCTGTTTCAAGATATAGACATTTGCCAGCCAAAGGGCTAATATTTCCTTCCCCTCCCTAAATCTCTACCTCACCATCCAGAGCTCTAAAAACGATAAAGCCCAATTAAGGCATACTTGAGAGGTGATGTGACACAAGGACATCTATACAGGTTCTGGTACGCCATTCCCAAATGCCAACTGCTTTTGTTTAGAACCGTAACTCTTCTGGAACTAACCATTCCCATTCTATTTTCTAAAGATTTTATTTTCTGAAGGGTGGGGAAAGTACTTCAGTTACCCATTAACTAAGAAAATAATAAAAAACATCCCTTCCCACATGGGTATATCAGAGAACAGTGTCCGAGGAAAGCTAGCTTTTCAGATATTTATCTACCAACTGTCAATAATCTCCTTGCCACTCTGTGGCGATGACTTGCTTCATCACTTCAGTTGTTCTTCCTGATCTGGGCCTAAAGCTCATGGTGAGACTTTTTGTTTTATTTCAGGGTAAAAACCACTATACCCCGACTATGAGGTGGGTATACCAAGTTGAGAACAAGTGCCAAGTAGGCATGCTCCAGCGGAAGGGGTTGCTTCATCTTCCACGTATCTACTGAAGACAGCCTTTTTACCCCTTTAACATAGGCAAATGTAAAGAAGCAGACCCCTGAAACTTCCAAATCTGCCATAATATAGATTTAACTTGAGAGTTCACTTTCCCAAAAAGGGAAAAGAAATCCCAATCACCTTCCATAATTCACAATTAGCCCAATGAAAGTTTTAGTAAAATCAGAGTGATGAGAACAAAACCAAACTCAAGGGAGTATGGAAGGGCATTACCAGCGAATGATAACATACATGAGGACACAGGTCACATATACAGGTCTCTGCCACTCTCTGGGAATGGCATGCTACAACTATCTGAAGACAGGGTTCATTCTTGCCAGCACAGCTATTTCCTACACGTCCGGTGAGGTGTTTGCTTCTTCTGGATCTCCAACCTGCATCGGCTACGCTCATCCAACCAGGGCAGCTCAAAATTCCTGGCAAAAAAGGATGAGGGAACCAACTTGTAAGACTAAAAGGGATTCGGTGAATTTGATAGTAACTCTAAAAAAGCCACTAAGTCCCTCACCACTCCTAAATCCTGACTCCCAAGATTCCAGTTTTGAGTCTTCTCTGCCTCAAAGCCAAACAACAGTGCTTTGGAAACAAAGTGATGGAATAATCTACTTCTGACTTAAAAACAATCCTCCTGATTCCCAGAGTGGGAATCGTATCACTGCAAAAACTAGTTACCCAGGTAGCTTCACTTCTGTCAAAGAATCAGGGTTATCTCTAAGCCACCTAGTTCCACTTAGTACCTAGGCTTCTGTGAAGTCTAAAAGGGAGGCACAGGCTACCTGGGGAGAGGAAAAAACCTCATACTTACTGTGGAGTTAATTTTGGTAATGGTCGTCCAAATGCTACAACAGGCAAGAAGGGGGTAATCATCAAACTTTCAACTATGGAAGAAAGTCAAATGGGACCTCGTTAGTTACACAGATGGGAAATATCCAGGGACTATATACCACTGCAGTGTATTCATTCAGAGAAAGCTGAATTCTGGAGCCTGTATCCTTTTTCTTCTTTTCAAAATCAACTCTTTGAGACAGGCAAAACTTACCATCATCTGGCTCAGGGAAAAATGAGGTAACCTCAGGCTCAGATTCCTGAATTCCTTTCTTTTTATACATTCTGAGCTGTAGTCGCTGTAAAATTCTTTGTTCCCTGATCCTCTGAATATCCCATCTGGGAAAAACAAACCAGACAAACAAAACAAACCCAACATTACTGCTTACCCAAAACCTGCCCCATAAAAGCAACTCATACAATCCAGACTCTAGGAAGCTCCTTACTGACTCCTCTAGATGGGGTAATGACAACTAACTGACTGGTTAGGGTAGAGCTGCTTAAGTCTAACAGTCCAGATCCTGTGCAGGTGTTCCACGTAAGGTGGAACCAAGGAAGGGCATATACAAAGAAAAAGAGGCCAAACGTGCATAGCTACAACAAATATCAACCAACTGGGAAGCCAGTAACTTAAGACTTAAGAGCTCTGGGATTCTCGACAGCATGGAGAAGGGAGGTTAGGGTCCTAAGGGCTCTACTGTTCCCAGGATGGACATCTTTGGCCTCACCTTTTCCTTCTCTTCTCATCCAACTCCAGTTTTGCATGCCGCTTTGAAAATACACTGTCATCCAGATTCTGTGTAAAGAACAGCAGCTGATAAACTATTTATCACCATGTTCCACATCTATATACTAACTGCCCCCCAGCTTCTAAGAATGTAAAATCTGTTCCTCTTAAGTTGAGTCTGTGAGTTCTGTGGATATCATGTAAACCTCTTGGTAACAGAATCAACAGAACACATGCTCCTTTCACCACTTACACCTTCTAAAGATCTCCAAATTTAAAATTATTTCCCTAACTTTGCAAGGTAAAAGTCACATCAAACTGAACCAATCCTGGAGACTACTATAAACCATTCCTACCTTCTATACTTTGTAAGAGTATGAATTTAAAATAAACACACATTTTTAAGAGTCAAATGAGTTTGGAATTCAAAATTATGCTACTTAATACATGCTAACTTGTTTTCTTTTTTCTTTATTTTTTATTTATTTGAAAGGCAGTGTTACAGAGAGAGGAGGAGAGAGATGAATATCTTTCATCCACTGGTTCACTCCCCAAATGTCAGCAACAGCTGGGGATGGGCCAGGCAGAAGCCAGGAGCCTGGAGCTTCTTCCAAGTCTC
The DNA here is from genome assembly GCF_033115175.1 of Lepus europaeus. NCBI lineage: Eukaryota > Metazoa > Chordata > Mammalia > Lagomorpha > Leporidae > Lepus > Lepus europaeus. The sequence goes on from NC_084844.1 coordinate 22,148,201, forward strand.
CCACACGAGTGCAGGGGCCCAAGTACTTGGACCACCTGCTGCGTTCCCAGGTGCACTAGCAAGTAGCTGGATTGGAAATGGGACAGCCAGGTCTTAAACCAGAGCCCACATGGATGCCGGTGTTGCAGGCAGAGGCTTAACCTGCTATGCCACAATGCTAACTTTTCTACTTAGCAACAAATTTACCTATTTTTTCAGCACTACCCAGCTGTTTATTTTTGAATAATCACTTAACTACTCTGAATTTCAGAGTTTTCTTACCTGTAAAATTAAGGGGGTTGGCAGTTAGTCTACTGGTTAAGACATCCTTGTCCCACCTCAGCATACTTGGGTTTAATACCCAACTCTGCCTTCTGACTCCAGCCTCCTGCAAATGCCGACCCGACCCTGGGAACCAGTAGCAATGGCTCAAGTAGTTGGGTTCCAGCCCCTCATGTGGGACACTTGGATTGCATTCCTGGCTCCCGGCTTAAGCCCTAGCTGGAGGCTGCTGGAGGCATTTGGGGAAGTGAGCCAGTAGATGGATGCGAGTGTTACTCTCTCAAATAAGTAATAAAAAACAGACTAGATAATCTCTCACATTCCTTTCTGCCCTCAAAGTTTTATTTAATCCGTCCATAGGACTCTTAGTCCAGTTACACCCCTCCATTCTATTCAGTTTCTTATTTCCTTCCACTGACATCTCTTGGGTACCTACCTCCAAAAGGTCTGAAGGATTTGGGTCCCTTAGAGGCTCTACTGAGTGGTCCCTCCAAGAAGGAACTGGAAAAAAAAAAAAAAGAACAAGAAAGGGAGGAGGGGGTGGAACCACCTTTAAAACCAAAGTCGCACAACCCTCCAACTATTCACTAGGTCAAGAGGTCTCTCCCCAGAAAGACAAAGTTACCAAGTGACAGGAATCCATTCTATGGCCTCACCTGAAGCCATATTCAGTGTCCTCGCTATGGTATTAAAGAACCTAAAATGCCATTTGCAGTCTGCCAAACTCAGGATCACAAAAAACCCTAAGCCAATACCTGACAATTCATAAATGGATGCTATTGCAGTTCCTGAAAAACAACTGAAATTTGTTGTCATTTTGAAGGCTATAGGAGTGTGATCAATCATACACCAAGGAATCTCACTCTCCCACATCCAGTGGATGGGGAATGCAGCTCCCAACCATCCACCATCCCCCCAACCCCCCACCCCAGGCCCAGCCAGCATAATTCCTATTCTACTCACCAGCCAAGACTGAAGTTTCTCCTGCAACACTTGATGGCATCAGACACCCTAAATAATGCAGGAAAGAAGAATCATCTCAGTGTAAAAAGAAAAAAAGCCCATACCCAAAACGGAGGAAAGGATCATCACTGAAGTCTCACTAGGAAGCCATTTTGTTTTTTTGAGTCCTTCTTTTGAGAATTTCTCTCTGGGGGAGGGGAAGAGGGAACAACAGACAAAAGAAAAGAAAATAAGCCCACCACTTTTTTTTTTACACTGAGACGACTTCTTTTCTTCATTATTTAGGGTGGTTTCCCTGCAACAGTTGATGGCCAAGGATATCAAACCTTAAACTCAGAACATGGCAGGTGAGTAAAAGTTGACCCTATTTTTCAAATAAAAGATCAGTGTTCTCAAAACTTACATATGTAGTCTTCTTAAACAGCTCCCTCCTCCCTCCAAACAAACTACCTTGCTGGTCCAGCCTGAACAACATGCACAAAAGACTTTGGCTTCCTTAGGATAAGCCATTGAGACTTCCTCTTGAGATAGGGGCATCAAGAGTAAGGATCCACACGTTCATTCACAACTCAGGCTCCTCAAGGGGCTGGGATCCCCCCAGTCAGACTCCTTCGTACTGTTATGCCCAGAATCTTAGAGGTGTTTGGAATTTTCTGTGCTAGGGCAGACAGGGTTTTCAAAAACAGCCAGTCACACAGAACAGCTCCGGAACAAGCCATTTCCCAATCCCGGATGGGAAGTTGCTTCACGGTTTCTCTTAAGTTGTTACACAGCATTGCCATGGCAGCAAAAAGGTTAAGCATTAAGGATGAACCTGTTCAACTGACTGAACCAACAAAAAATCTGAACCTAGATCAGGATCCTGATCTATCTCATGTACTCAAGTGTGAAGCCGAACGAATGTTAGATAATTAACAGTAATCTATCTTCCCCACTTAGTTTTGTCACGAGAACAGCCAAACAAAGCCTGGAAAATGCTTATTGGAAGGGATTCCCATCCCCATCCCTGCTAGGGCAAGACATAGTGGTAGCAACTTGGGGCTGCAGCTCTATCCAAGAAGGCTTTCCCCATTAGCCCGGAGCACCCACAGTGACTGTCATAGACTAATATTACATGATGGAAGGCACACTCCAGTTACTGGTTGATGTATGAGATAGGGGAGCATCTCTGTGTGGAAGCCATAAAGAAACAAAAAGGGAATGAAGACCAAGGTCCCACACCCCAAACCCTCCCCAAGCAGCTCAGATATCCCAAGATAGTCCTTATTGTTTGAAAAATAGTTTGTAGACCATTTTATTTAAATATATGAACAACCAATGGGCTACTGCAATCCAAGTGCACTCTCCACATTTTAGAACCTGTGTGAAGTATAGGAAGATAAAGTAAGACTGTTGGTCTTTGGCAGATTCCTCCTGCCCCCCAGACCGGGACATAGAGATACAGATAAATGTTTATATAGTTAAAGAGCGGAGGCCCAGGTGATCTTCCCCACCCCAAGCTGGCTCCCCAACCAAAAATTACCATTGGCCCCTGAGAACACCCAAAGACCACCCTCCCAGGTTTCACACAGTATCAATTGCAGGAACAGTCGTGCATGGCAAAGTATAAGTTCTATGCATTTCACAGCACAGAAAACCCTTCTTTCAGAGGGCATGCAAGTTGCCGGAGATTACACACCCCCAAGTCTGGTGCTCTTGTGATGAGCAACTTACTGGCAAACACATCTCCCAGTGTTGTAAGCAGGCAAACACATTGAGCACATTTTGCTGTAATTCCATCTATTTGCAATGCCTGCACAGTGTCTGTCTCTGGCTGTTAACTTACTCATTCTTGACAGAACTCTGCTTTATTGATTGCACTTTTTAAAAAATGCCAAAGGCATTTTCACACTTGTTAGCTTGACCGCCACCACTAGGGTATAAGAGCAAGTGTTCTCTATGCCTTACTTGCTACAGTCTCCTCCTTCTTTGGAGAGGATTCCCGTAATGGTAACGGTGATGGGGGAGGCTGGTGCCAACGACACAAATACATTTCTGTGGTGGAAAGGTACGGCAAATCTTCTATCTCACTTGAGAAGGCTTTCTCCTTGGGATGGGCGCTGGGTCCCTTTTGGGGAGTAGAGAGTCTTGGTGGGGTGTCCACTGAAGACCGGGGCTTTTCTGGGGTTTCTTGGCTCCTCAATTCACGTTTACAAACAGTTTCTGATAAGGAACCACAGGGTTCCTCTTTAATGGGAGAGTGCTTAGGAGTTTTTGTTTTGACTTTTGAAAATTCAGGAGCCAGCTTTTTAACAGGAGTCTTTCTTTCTGTACTTCCAAATGGGGATTTCCTATTAGATAGGGAAGAAAACATTGTAAAACTTATTGACTCTTACATAAAATCTGATTTGAGTATATTTGGGGGCAAGAGAGATAGCTTGTTCTCTTGTCCCACAATGAATAGTATTCAGATAACCTGAAATATCTGGCACTCATTTAGAAATAGAATATGCCCTTAGTCAACGTTTGTTGAACAAGTAAGTTTTCATGCTTAAGAGTATCCTATAGTATTCTGCTGTCTACTATATTTAAAGATTCCAGTTATAGTCAAGATCCTTTAGCCAACATCAGGTGCCACAACTCTGTGCCACCTATTTCATTACTGTCTACCAGAGACCAGTCTAGCTTACCTCCCACCCTTATACCATGTTAATTACAATCGCTATTTCCTTTTTTTTTTTTTTTTTTTTGCTGTCTGCTGCTTTCTTCCCTGCATTTGCCCGAACACCACCTTTCCATCCCACCAACCTAAATTCTATGCCTCTTTTTCAAGATCCCTCTCTTCCTTGAAGTTTCACAATAATCTTTAATATCCCTGAATCTTACAAAATTTCATTTACATCCATCTTGTATACCTGCATATCTTATTGCATCTGAATTCCGAGTTTTCAAAACTTTTGCCCATCCTTACAGTTTGAATAATTTCTTTCAGACAAGGACAGTTGTATTTTCTTTGTATGTCTACTGGTGCCTACCACACCGCTTTACACCTCCTAACTTGAAGTGACCTGCTATAGTTTTAAGAAACTCAGTCACATTTGTTACCTATTCTCTTTATGATGTACTCTGTATTCTATTATCACTACTGTGACCAAAATGTTCCTAACAGACTTCTATAGCGTGGTTAAGAGAGTCTCAAGATAGTTTCTCGGTATAATAGAAGTAATTCATAATTCAGGCTATGGTCACTATAAAAGCAATTCATAAATCCCAGTCCCCTACTCTCAGTCACTGGTAACAAGCGTCCAGACAGCGTAACAAAGTTATCAGCACACCTTTTGTGTCCCTTTCCACTCCGCCCACACGAGAAAGGCTTGGGAGGCAGAGTCTGGGATGTCTCGGACAGCTCCGGCTGGCACTCCAGTTTAATTTTCTCAGACAGCTCTGTTTCCTCTCTCTCTTCAGGTTCATAGCCCTGAAACAGCTTGTGCCTCTCCTTCTCGTTATCCTTCTTTACCAGCTGCATCCGCCTTTCCATCCGTTCAATCCGAGCAAGGAGCTAAAAGAGAGAATGGCAAAATGCAGGCTTAGGACACAAAATTTAAACACAGGTACTTGGCCCCATTTAGGAATCAGTAGTCTTCTGCCTCCTGCAGCAGATCACATCAATTCAACTTATTCTGCACAGGCAGACATTAATCTGAATAGCTTTACTTAAATGTAATGGAAAAGAAAAGGTACACTCTAACCTAGATGGCAAGGGACATTGGGGAATTTGTAGTTTGTTCTTCTGAAAGAGGATCCTCTTGCTAAGAGGGGCCACGGAGTACCTTTTAATGACAAAGTCTCTTCTACTGCTAACCATGTGGGAGCTGAGAGTTTCCAAAATTAACCTTATATACTTGTACATTCTTTTGAGAGTACCTAAGGCTACCCAAATCCAATCTTCTCTACTTCTACTCAAAAACTATACATGATGGCAAAGTCAAAACAGTATATCAAGAAAGAATGAAGAGCTCATACAGTGCCACTGAGAATGGCAGTGTTATTTCAACGGGGTGTGTGTATGTGTGTGTGCGCAGGGAGGGGGTGTCACTTCTAAAACAATGAACATTCCATTTGAAAGAGTTATAACAGAAATCAGTGCCCACAAATCTCAACAATCATGACATTTACATATCCCTTTGCATTTTAGATAACAGAAAAAGTTATACCTATTTAAATATTGATTGAAATCAAAGTTCTTTAATTCTAATTAAAAGGGAGGACTACATAATCCAACAGAAAATGGAAGTCTATTATTATGAAAAACTTCACATTAATTTAGTTTAAAGGAAAGGTGCCAATTGTGCTACTTACACTCTATTACAAGAATTCTATCTGGGTTAGAAAGTGATATTAATGCTGCCTTAATTACATCCATTACACAGATTTCAGTTGAGACCAAACAACTGGAATAAGAGAAGCAAGCTTAAGCAACACTAAGACTGCAATACACAACACAAGCAGTGGATGCCAAGTTCAGACTGACACTCTATCCTTAGTTCACCCCAGTTTTCCTGCCTAGGAAAGCCTGCAAAAGGGGGGCCATTACCTCAGGAACTGAGCAGAAACCTCCACAAGCAGCAGAGACACCTCCCTGTCAGCCACACTCTCAATTTCATCTCCTTACATCTGGTTTGATTCACAGCCTGAGCATTACTTAACCACGCACAGCTCGTGGTTGACATTTCCTTGATATCTTCTGCTTCACTGGCCCTCACCCCCAACACCATGTAAGGATGTGATCTGTTGTAATTACAGTACCATCACACCCCTAGACTGCAGTACAGTAGCTAAGCAGTACCACCTCCATGTTGAGTAACTTCCACAAATCAACACCACGAGATATTTTAATAAGACCTGCCCCTGCCCCAGCTCCCATGCCACCTTGTGGAACGCATTCTCCAATAAAACAGCCATCTGATGCGATTCATTTGGAAGGCAAACAAAAATGAATAACCCTCTGCTCCCTTGCTCAGCCCTTGGCGCACACAACGTGAGAGAGACAGAGAGAGAGCGAGAGAGCGAGCTGCAGCCTGAATACAATTGTAGAAACCATGTTTATTTTTAGGCAGCTGTAATGTATGCTAGCACAATAATAACCCACCGCCCCAGCTTCCCTGATTTCCAAAGGAAAATGTTTTCATGCAGAGGTGCCCTTAAAAACTGCTGCAGTAAAAACAAGCCTAGGGAGTCATGCTTCCCAGAAGCAGGAAGAAATAGGAAACGACCTCCCTACTACCTCCAGATTCTAAAATAGGGATTTGGTGTGTGTTGGGGGGAGCGTCTACTCAACACACTTGATAAGCTTACTTTCTCCTGATGCCTTAAAAGTCTTGCAGCTTCAAACCTCAAGGCACCTGGTTATGTTTTATAACTCAGAGTCCTACTAAAAACTGTCTGAAATCCCAGGCAGCGATTCTTAGAAGAACATTTAAGAAACACCAAGTGCAGTGCCACAGAAATCACCTCTGTCCTCTGCCCACTACGAGGCCTACTACCCTCCTGTCTGAAGATGCTGCAGCAGTGCTTAGAGCAGCAGCTGCGGAGCCCCTCTCCTCCACAATGCTCTTCCAACGTACCAGCTCTTTAATTTAACCCTTCCATAAAGCTACCACAGAGACACTGCACCCTTCCATTTTTAACCCCTCCCAAATCAGGTCTTTTCCTACTCCACACATCTTTCCCATAAGCCTGGAGCTGTCATTTTAAATTAACCCTTTGGCCTCTGAGTCGCCCCTCCCCCTCTCCTTGGGAGCGTTGCCCTTTAACCCCTCCCTCCAACCCAACGTGTGCGTGCGAGCCTGACTCCCAAGGACTCGGCACCTAGGACACCCCTATGCTGGTAGCCAAGCTCCTTTACCCCTAACCAAGGGGTACACCTTGGCTTCCTACAGCCCCCTCCCCCGAGCATGCGCACAACTCGCTCCTCGTCCCGAACGCAGATTAACCCCTCCCGTACCGTGTCTCTCTCGGACTTCAGCTCCTCGATCTCCTTTTCCTTGGCCTGCAGCTGCTGCTGCTGCTGTTCGATGAGGTCCAATTGCAGGAGAAGGATCTGTTTGAGGCAGGCGGCCTGACTGGAAGCTCCCGAGCCGCCGCCACCCCCGAGAGGGCTCTTCCTCATGCTCTTCCATCTGCCCTCGCTAGCCGCCAGGGTCCCGGCGGTGGCGGTGGGTGCGAGGGGTGGCGGCCCGGGCAGAGGTAGTGGTGGGGGTCCCGCCGGGTCCGAGGCGGTGGCAGCTGGAGGAGCCGCCCCACCCTTGTCCCCAGCCCAGGGCGTAGGCTCTTTGGCCGCCGCCACGAGAGAGCCCGTCTGAATGGGCAGCACCGCCTGATACTTGGGCCGGGGGCTGCAGCCGGCTCCGGCAGCGGCTGGCTCCCCCCCAATGCCGGCTTGTTTGGTGGCCGGGGGCGGACAGGGCAAGGGCACCGAACCGCCCCAGCTCTCTTCCTGCTGCCCAGGGGCCGCCCCGGCCGGCAGTAACAAGCCCCGGCCCTTGCCGCCGCAGCCGGCCGGGGAGGGCGCGGGGCTCCCGCCCTGGGAGGAGGCCAGCGGGGGCCCCGGCTCCTTGAGCTTACGGTGCCGGGGGAGGAAGTGGGCTTCGGCCGCCCCGGGCTCGTCCTCGGGCCCGCCCAGCGCCGCAGCCCGCTCGTAGTCCAGTCGCTGCTCAGGGTTGCCGCCGGCAGGGGCCGCGGCCGCCTTGAACACTGCGGATCTCATGGTCATAGTGGTCCGGAGCAGCGCCGGGGACCGAGACGGAGGAGGGGGGTGGGGAAGGGGCGAGGTGCGGGGGGTCGAGGACGGAGGAGGGGGAGGGGAGTTTGGCGGGCTCGCCTCAGCAGCGCGGCAGCAGGCCTCCGCTAGCGCGGCTCCTCCGGGGCCCGGGCGCCATCCCGCCGGCGTGCGGAGACGTGGAGGCCGCGGCTGAGGCCCGCCGCCGGCCCATGGGGGCCTCGCCGCCGCCTCTGCTGCCGCCGCCGCCGCCTTCGCCTCGGAGGCAGGAGCTCGCACCCAGCCGCCCCCGAGCTCATCCCCGGAGCTCGCCTCGGCCCCCCCTGGCCCGGCCGGGCCCGCCTCGTCTCCCCACCCCACACCCCCCCTTCCCCGCCCCGGCCCCCCGCCCCGGAGCTCGCCTCAGCCGCCCCGAGCCTCCATTTTCCCCCCCTCTCCTCCTTAGGAGGGGGTGGGAGGGATGGGTCCGCCCAAAGCCCTCCTACTCCGGGAGGGGGCTTCTGTCGCCTCCCCTGGGGGTCTCCGCAGCTTGGGGTCCCCCTCCCCCACAGTCACCCCTGGCGCCTCGGCGTTTCCCTTTAAAAAAACGGAGCCGCTCGGAGCCGCCACCGCCGCAGCCGCCGCCGACCGGAGAGCGCATGCGCCGCGAGGGAAGCGGGCGGGAGTGAACCGGGCACGGCGAAGAGGGAGGCGGGCCGCACTATTGTGAAAGGGGCTGCGGCCGCCTCGAGGGGGGCAGGGAGGGGGCCAGAGGGGCCGGCGAGGGGAGGCCGGGGATGAGGGGGCGAGGACCGAGGAGCGCGCGGAGCAGCGGGGTGAAGGTGGGCTGCCGAGGGAGGGGCGAGCCGGAGAGGGTCAGGAGGGAAAAAGGGCGGCCGCGGGGAGCCGGGGAGTGCGGAGGCGCCCGGGGAGGAAGCAGCGGGAGAGCAGGGAAGACGGCTTCAGGAGGCAGCTGAGCTCCGCGGACCCGGCCTGCTCCGGGCAGCCCCTTTCCCGAGTGCGTGGGCGACGCGCCCGGCTCCCCGGGCCGGGCAGGACCCAGGCTCCTCTGAGCCTGTGGGGGTTCAGCGGGGGCGGGGAGGGGCCGTAGAATTCTGACCCCGCCACCCCTGTGCTCCCCAGCAGCCGCACACTGGTGTGGGAGAGAATGAAGTTCTTTGTCTCTGAGGGATCCCGACCGGGAGCGGAGGACCTCTGGCTCCCAGAGGGGGCAAATCCGCGGAGTCTGCTGCCCGGGGAGTTGTTGCCACAGCCTCCTCGGGATGAGGTGGTGCCAGCTACCAAGAGTTCCCTCCCGAAGGAACTCTCTGGAGGTTGGAGGGGTTTCAGGCTTTGCAGGGAGCAGAAATACTTAAGGGTATTCTCCGTGGCGCGTTTCCTCCTGTTGCTCCGTGTTCATTCCACTTCCAAGCCACTGTAGCCAACAAGTGCTCACGGAATTCCTCGCCGAGGAACTTTAAAATAGTCTTAATTGCTTGTTTTTCTCTTCTGTCCAAAGTGTTTAAAGCTTAAGTGGAGATGGAGAAGACCAACATTCTGTGGCCTGATGTGAAAACTTCTAATTAAAACTGTGTCTCTGCCTTGAACAAATGGGTGTGAATGTGTTCAGAAGCCAAGACAGCCCCAGCCCGCTTCCACCAGACTGTATGGCCTCAGATCTGCAAGGGAAGTATCCGGTTTAGAGATACCAAAGAATGGTGCGGTGGGAGGCTGGTAGAATATGGCCACCTCTTTCAGTGTCTAGACTTTCTGTACCATCTCCATGTTGCCAGCTCTCAAATTTTTGTCTTTCCTAAACTCGTTCCCTGGTTCCAAAATTTCCAGCTGCCTAAAGTTATGTCTAAAATCAAGCTCCTGAATTTTCTCCACCCAAATCCTGCTTCTGCAGTCTGCCTCTCCTTCTTTGCTAGCCTGTATCGTCAGTCGGTCCGTCTTGTTGCCTTTCAAAATGTGTATCTAAAATTCTATACATTCTCCACACCTTCCACCTTACTGGAAGCCATAATCATTTCTTACTCTTTTTTTTAAAGATTTATTTATTTGAAATGTGGAGTTGGGGCCAGCACTGTGGCATAGCAGGTAAAGCCACTGCCTGCTGTGCTGGCATCCCGTACTGGCACCAGTGGCTCCACTTCTGACACAGCTCTCTGCTATGCCCTGGGAAAGCAGTAGAAGATGGCCCACGTGCTTGGGCCCCTGTACCCACGTGGGAGACCCGGAAGAAGCTCCTGGCTCCTGGCTTTGGATCAGCCCAGCTCCGCCCATTGCAGCCATCTGAGGAGTGAACCAGCGGATAGATCTCTGCCTTTGCCTCTGCTTCTCTGTAACTCTGCCTTTCAGACAAATAAATAAATCTTTAAAAAAAAAAAAAAAAGAATTACAAAGGCAGAAGCAGAGGGAGAGAGATCTTCCATCCACTGGTTTACTACCCAAATGGCTGCACTGGGCAGATCTGGGCTGATCCAAAGCCAGGAGCCAGAAGCTTCTTCGGGTCTCCCACATGGGTGCAGGGGCCCAAACACTTGGGCCATCTTCTGCTTTCCCAGGCCATAGCAGAGACCTGTGTCAAAAGTGGAGCCACTGGGACAAACCATATGGAATGCTGGCACAGCAGGCAGCAGCCTTACCCTCTATGCCATAGCACTGCCCCCCCCCCCCTTTTTAATTGCAGTAACCTTGTAATTGGTCTTTCAGTTTCAACCTTTGTCTTCTACTTAAGTCTGCTCTCAGCAACCATATGGATCCTGGTGAGATATGCATGGGATCATGTTCTTTGCTCAAAACTCTTTCCTGGCTTTCCCTCTTAGTTGGAGTAAAAGCAAAGTCCTCTTTTTTTTTTTTCTTTAATAAAAACTTATTTTATTTATTTGAAAGCAGAGGAAGGAAGGTCTTCCATCTGCTGGTTCACTCCTCCAAATGGCTGCGAAGGCCAGAGCTGGGCCAGGCTGAAGCCAGGAGCTTCTTCCGGGTCTCCCATGAGGGTGCAGGGGCCCAAGGACTTGGGCCAATCCTCTGCTGCTTTCCCACGTACATTAGCAAGGAACTGGATCGGAAGTGGAACAGTTGACAGCGCTCCAGGCAGTGGCTTAACCTAGGCCACAGCACCAGCCCCAAAGCAAAATCATCTTGATGACCTGTAGGATTTAGCCCCCTGGCATTGCTGTGACTTCAGTCCTTCCTGCTGTCCTGTGCACTCCTCCCAGACCATATGCTCTTCTGTACTGTCTGTCACACACAGAGAATGTCTGTCTGCTCAGGTCCTTCCACTTGCGGTACCCTCTGCCTGGATCACTTTTCCTTCCAATATCCACCCAGCTTTCCTCCTCACTTCTGAAAGCTCTTTTCTGTGTGTCATCTTTTCAGTGCTACTATCTCTGGCGATCCAGTGTACGCTCACAACCCTTTCCAAACTCTCTCCGCCTTTTTGGCTTTCTTTCTCTCTGGGGTACTCGCTTCTGTCTCACAGGAATTCACCTTGTTTATTGTCTTCCCCCGCTAGCTAGCGTCGTACTTTGTTCACTACTGTGTCCTCAGCATCTGAAACCACATATGTGGCACAAAGCAGGCATTTAATAAGCATTGAAAGAGTGAATGAGCTGTTCAGGTATATTTAAAAAAAAAAGTATCTACCCTTGACCTTTAACTTGGTAGAGGATGGCAGTCATGTAACATTAATAGTATATATTACAAAAATATATATATATACCAGGGATTGGTGTTGTTTCTTAGCAGGTTAAGCTGGCATTTGGGAATTGAACCCGCAGGTAGGACCTTGCCCTTACAAATATGTAAATAAATATAAAGAAAGAGACATTTCTCAGAAAACGATGTATTGGAAAAAACGGAAGAAGTTGACTGGAAAAGATGGTCTGGATAGTGGAAAATATAGGGGATAAGGCAGGTAAAGTGGGTTGGAGCCAGGTTATGAAGGTCTGATTCCCATTTAAGAAGTATGTAATTTATCAGCCACAGTGATTTAAAAAAAAAAAAGGGTTTCCAGCAAAGCATGTTATGGTTAGATTTTGTTGGTCTGAAAGCTGACTTCAGTGTTTGTGTCTCTGCACCAAAACAAAACAGGAGGCCAGTTTGAAGGCCATTGGTCCAGGCGTGAAATGATGCTTGATTAGTCTAACGTACTAGTGACGGATGGATATAGAGAACGACAGGAGACTCCGGCGTTACGAGCAAAGGCGCTGGTGTGAAACTGCAACAGCAGTCACAGTCTCACTACTTTGTTATTTCTCTACCTCAGTTTCTCATCCGTGTATGACTGCAATAACTCAGCTCTAAGGGTTACTGTGAGAATTAAATGAGATAATTGGAAAGTATTTGTCATGGATGGTGAGGCAGCTGGTAATGCTTGATAATGTAGTTATCACCTATTAATTGGCAAGATTTGTTGATCAGTGTGGGGGTTGAGGAGTGAGCACTATGGTGCAGTGGGTTAAGCGGCCCTTGGGATGTCCGCATATCATACCCCAGAGTGCCTGGTTTGAGTCCTGGCTGCTCCATGCTTCTGATCCAGCTTCCTGGGAGGCGGCAGATGACAGCCCAGGTACTCAGGTTCCTGCCACGCACATGCGAGACCCAGATGGAGTTCCTGGCTCATGGCCTCAGCCTGGCCTAACTCTGGCTGTTGCAGAGTGAACCAGCAGATGGAAGATCAGCTCTTTCCCTCTCTGTCACTCTGCCTTTAAATAAATCTTAATAAAAAAAATTTTTAAAAAAAGATTCCTGAGGCTAGACAGATGGCAGTTCTGTTCACCAGTTGTTCATTTTCTTTCTAGCGTCCTAGACCTGCATCAGTATCACCTGGAAACTTGTTAGATATGCAGATTATCAAGCCCCATCTTAGACCTAAGGAAGCAGAAACCCTGGGGTGGGGCTCAGCACGCCCTGTTTTTCAAACAAGCCTTGATTTACCAAGCTCTGCAGGTGATTCTGGTGCCCCTCAAGTTTGATAACCAGGGCTACTTGGAGTCTACAAGGGGTTGATCACCCTATTCCTAAAGGGCCAGATGGTGACTCTCTCAGGCTTTTAAGAATTTTTTAAGATGTATGTATTCATTTTCATTTATTAGAAAGAAAAACAGGTGGACATAGGTTTTCTATCTGCTGGCTGACTCCCCAAATGCCTGCAACAGCTGGCACCAGGCCAGGCTGAAGTCTGGAGGGGATCTTTGGGTCTCCCACGTGGGTGGCAGTCACTCAAGTACTTGAGCCTTCACCTGCTTCCTCACAGGGTGTACAGCAGGTGAAAAGTGGAAGTGAGGGGCGGGCGCTGTGGCGTAGTGGGTAAAGCCGCTGCCTGCAGGGCCGGCATCCCATATGGGCACTAGTTCTAGTCCTAGCTACTTACTTCCCACTCAGCAGTGGAGGATGGCCCAAGTCCTTGGGCCCCTGCACTCGTGTAGGAGACCCAGAAGAAGCTCTTGGCCCCTGGCTTCGGATCGGTGCAGCTCCAGCCATTGCAGCCAGTTGGGGAGTGAACCAGTGGATGGAAGATCTCTCTCTCTGCCTCTCCTCTCTCTGTGTAACTCTGACTTTCAAAAAGAAAGAAAGAAAAGTGGAAGTGAGTTAAGACTAAAAACTGTCACTCCAATACAGGGATGCGGGTAGGATAACTAAGAGGCATCTTAACTGCTGCACCAAAGGCTTGCCCCATCGTAGGCTTTTATAGTCACAGTCTATCTTAACACTCACCTCTGCCGATGTAGTACAAAAGCAGCCCCAGTAAATGAAATGAGTATAGCCATGTTCCAGAAAACTTTACTATTTGTTGTATCAGATTTGAATTTCACATAATTTCCATGTATCATGAAATACTATTTTTTTAAAGATTTATTTATTTTTACTTGAGAGCCAGATTTACACAGAGAGGAGAGGCAAAGAGAGAGAGGTCTTCCGTCTGCTGGTTCACTCCCCAAATGGCTGCAACGGCCAGAACTGCGCTGACCAGGAGCTAGGAGCTTCCTCTGGGTCTCCCTCCTGGGTGCAGGGTCCCAAGGACTTGGGCCATCTTCCATTCCTATCCTAGGCCAAAGCAGAGAGCTGGATTGGAAGTGAAGCAGCAGGACTAGAACCGGCGCTTCAGGCCAGGGCGTTAACCCACTGCCACAGGGCTGGCCCCATGAAATACTGTTTTTAAATTTCAAAGTACTTAAAAATTCTTGGCTTGTGAAACATACTAAGAAGGTGTTGGACTGGATATGGTCTTCAGGCTATAATTTGTCAAGCCCTGATCTAGAGACTTAGGCCAAGCTGGAGACAGCCTAAGACAAAATGAAAAGAAAAAGAGGCACTTTATAGTACTCATGTAAGTCTGTGTAGGGTGGTGGAGACCTCTTATTAATTGTGAGATCACAAGACTCCTATTTTGGGGCTGGCGCTATGGTGTAGGAGGTAAACACTGGCTGCTCCACTTCCCATCTAGCTCCCTGCTAATGGCCCCTGGGAAAGCAATGGAAGATGGCAGCTGCCTGGGCCACTGCAGCCACATGGGAGCCCCAGAAGAAGCTCCTGGCTTTGGTCTGGTGCAGCCTTGGCCGTTATGGCCATTCAAGGAGTGAACCAGCAGATGGAAGATCTCTCTCTCTGTAACTCTTTCAAATAAAATAAATCTTTAAAAAAATTTTTTGTGTGTTAAAGTGTACTTTGTGAAATGGCGGTGATAGTAAGCAACAATTGGTTGAAGTTTTTAAATGTCCTCATTGACAAAATTAAAAGCTGTCAATTTCATCCGGCCCCACTTTTTTTTTTTTTTTTTTTAAACACTACACAGAGATCCAAAAGTCTAGGATTTCACTACTTCAGACTAAGTATACATGCTTTTCTCCTCAAGCCAAGGGTGGAATTTTTGAATTGGAGGTCTGATCTTGATCTCAGTTTATGGGGAAAAACCACCAGAAAACTGAAACCTGAGAAGAGATTTTCTACGAAGGAAGGAGAATTCTCGCTTTCAAACCATTAGGTTTTAAACTGGTGATCTAGGGAGGTATCAAGGGTGAAGGCCAGGAGGGAGGGAGCAGAGCCCAGGAAAATCACAGTTGGGACCCATAAATCAAGTTCCTAAACAGTTGTCTATTTTACCCTTAATGGGATAATGACCATTCCTTTTGCCCTCTGGCTAAGAGTACAGATTTAAAGGCCAACACTCACCAAGCCTCTAATGCTTACAGAGGGGCAGAATTCCATTTCCGTGACCGACATTCTTTGAAGGGAATGCCCAGGGTGTGGAAAGACCAGGCAGCAAGCCCTCTCACCTGGCTGGGTCTTGGTTTTCCCAGACCAGAAAAAAAAAAAAAAAAAAAAAATCGGAACAGTTCCCCTTTAAGGTCCCTCCCGGCCCTGTGGCTCTGTGAAGCTGCCTTTCCCACTCACCGTGCGGCAGAACCGATTTAGGCTTCCCCGCACGGAGAGTTCTAGTGCGCGGCTTCCTCGGGCTCTCGGAAAAGGTAAACGAAGACGACTTGCGTGGCTAGCAGTAGCCCAGTTCCCCCAGGGCACCTAAAGGAGACCGTGGCTGCAGAGGCCACCTGTCCCTTCTCCGGGGATGGGGCGCCAGCACGGAGCCACAGAGGCTCCCGGCTCAGGGCTGCTCCTGACAAACCCTGCCCTGCGTCCCAGCCTCCGCGAGCGGGGCCCCCTGCGAAGGCAGGACACACCTCCCCGGCCGCCTTTTTCTCCCCCACCTCGTCCATAAAATCACAGCTCAAATTTGGGTTTGTCTCCCTGTCTGCCAGCCCCGCCAAAACTTTCACCGCGCCCCGCCCACTCCACGTGGACCTCCCTTCCCCGTCCCGGCAGCCCCTGCGAGAACCCCCCCTCAGCACGTGACCAATTGTTGTGTTTCCTTCCTGGGGCTCCGTCGTAGCTGGCACCCGCCAACGGCTGAACAAAAGTGCCCCCTTCAGGGTGAGTGTGGGGCAGCACCACGCGGTTAACAAACGTCAAGACTCGCACAGTTAAAAGAGAAGACGAATTCAAGCGATTTCTTTAGAGGAAACGATTTCGGGTGGAGTTGGAAAGAGTTTTAATCCCTGGTTCTGAAGTGGGTGACCTCCATTCCAACTGCATTTCCCCTAGAGCTCTTCGTGTCGTCGGCTGAGTGCTCAGATCCCCTCAGGCCAGACAAGAGCGAAGACTTCCCTAATTGGGGCCGAGGTTGTGGCTGCCTGCAATGCCGTCATCCCAGAGGGGCACCAGTTACAGTCCTGGCTGCTCCACTTCCCATCCAGCTCCCCACGAATGGCCTGGGTGCTTGGGACCCTGCACCCAGGGAAGATCCAGGTGAAGCTGCTAGCTAGCTTTGGCCAGGCCCACCCCCTACCAGGATGGCCATCAGGGGAGTGAACCTCAATGAACTGAGGAAGAAGTGGCGGAGCAGCAAGTAGGGGACTGACCAGGAAGAGCTGGAAAAATAGGTCAGGTGAAGCCAAACAGTGAAGCAGTTTCTTTGGGAAATATTCTGACTTGGGACTTGAGGAATCAGGTAGGGGTTGGGACTGGTGGCTGACTGGTAGAAAAAGTTGTGGGTGATGCTCAGAGAGGAAGAGTAGGACTACGTTGTGTGTGTAGGGAAGGGTAAATTTCAAAATAAGAATTGTCTTATTGTGGGGCCATTTATCCCTCCAAGGTCATAGGGGTCATTGGTAGCTTCGGGATCCGCATGGAAGGAAGGCCTATACTTCCGGGAATGGAGACGTCCCTACCTGTACTTGCTGGGAAGAAAAGTCCTTGTCAAGGTCCCTGCGGGTGCCTAAAGGTCAACCAATGAGGATCAGACCCGCCTCAACCTTTAACCCCCATGCCCTGAATCTATAAAAGGAGCCCTCCCAATCTCTGACGTGCAACTTCCCCGGCCCCCACCCTGCTGCTCTGTTGGGACCGGGGAACCTCGCCCGGGAGCAGAACCCCAATAAAAGCCTGTGAATTAATTGATTCGTCTGCCTGGGGAGATTTGTTATGTGCCGGACACCTTGCAGTCATGACTGGTAGTTCAATGGCCCAAGAACTACAAGTAAGGAGCGGTGTATTGAGAGAATGGGAGGAGTGCTTTGGCACCTACTCTCACACAATCAATCTAGAATGCTGAGGACCGTGTCCTGGACACTTGCTCTCCTATAACTCAGCATCTGTCAGCGCTCCCATTACCAGGTGCTATTTCCAGAGTCCTGGGGTTAGGGGGAGGAAATGGGAGGGGCGGAAGTGGAGAGGCTGAGGGAAGCCCAACCGGCTCCTCCCCCAGCCCAGCTGCAGTTCCAGCTTTTAGCCACTCAGAGGCTCCCGAGCTCAACCACAGCCTCAGAGTTAGGGAGGGAGAAAGAAAGCAAAAGAGCCGCCAGAGGACAGCTTGGGACTTCAGGAATGACCCTGCGCAGAGAGGTGACCCAGGGGTCACCTGCACGTGGCTGTTCGGAAAGCACACAACCTCAGCCTTTCTCTCCCAAGGGGGAGATGTATGATGTATGGCGCTGGGAACTGTCTCCTCTTGTCCCCATCCTCTTCTCGGTGGTCATTTCCTTCCCTCCCCCGTCCTTATGGTGAGAACCATTGCCCAGCCTGTCCGAGTCCTGAGGAATGCTGTCAGCCTGTCTGGGTGCCAAGCTGTGGACTTCCTGGGCTTTGGGGTGGGACTTGGCCCAGGGGAAGCCCTTTGGACGGAGAACCACCCAGTGCTGCCTAGCCTGCCCACTTTCTCTGCTAAGCAAAGGGTCCATCTATCATTCCCTGTCACCACCACCTAACTTCCTCCTCCCACAATAGGATTTCCTTGCCAGAGCAAAACATCCACAATCGGAGGGCAATGGTCATCCTCTGACATGTGGCTTACAGCGGGTGAGAGGGAAAGCACCTACTTCAGACACTGCTTCCCGGTTCCAGAAGCAAGAAGCTGGAAGGAGGCATTCAGTTGCTAGGGTCCCAAGGTCAGGGGCTATAAATGGTAATCTGCCCCTTGGGACGTCTCAGAACCCTTGAGTCCAAAGAAGCACACGGTCTCTATACAGTTAAGCCTGGGAGTTTGTGGGTTTCGGCATAGCTAACCTCTACTCAGCCTCCATTTCCCTGAAATAAATCAGCTGAAATCTTAACTCGTTCTTCTACATTGGGACCAAGAAAATCTTTCCAGCCTACTGCAGTAGACGGGGAGCAGGCAGAAACCACTCCCAAGCCTCCTGGAGAGTGACCAGGCCTGTCAGGGACCTCTGGCTCCTGTCTAAGGGGCCACTACTCAAACATGTTTCTGAATTTGGAGACAGAGGGTCTTCGCTACTATCCACAAATGAGAGTGAGAATTCAGTCCTGTGGCGCCCCCTGTCTCACGGCCCCTCAGTGCCACTGCTGCGGCCTGACGTCATCATCTGTAGACCTGTGCCAGATTCCCAAGTTCCTATCTTGAAACCTCAGCCCCCACACCCAGGGCCTAGGGGAGAGCTGATGTAGGTCACTGCAGCTGAGCCTGCAGGGCTGTCTGCTCCTTGAGCCCAGAGCCTTTCAAGCACAGAAAGGGAAGCTTGCAAAGATGAAAAAAAAAAAAAAAAAAAAAGGCGCTGTAAGAATCAGAGGGGGGAGCATATTGCTCGGAACACGAAGCAAGGAGAGACAAGGGACACCTAGTCAGATCTGAGACAGTAGCAGCTCTGCTCCTGAGGGCTGGCGGTGATGGAGGGCAGGACAGAGGTGAGGGGCTGGGCCCTCCTCCCTTCCCTGGTTTTACCCCCTCCCCCTCCTAGCCAACACCCTCCTTCCCCCTGCCGAGCTCAGTTTGTCTTTGTAAGGGAACCCTTTGGAGCTGCTGTCCATCCCCCATTCTCCAGGCTCAGGTTTTATTCTCAGGAGCCTTTGTGATTTGCCTTAGAGACCCTCTGCTTCCTCTGGCCACAGTGGCTGGGTCTCAGGAAGCTGGAGTAGGCCAGCTGTCTCCGCCCTCCCCTATTGAAAGACTTTTCCTGCTTGTTATCTGTGAAACTCATTTTGCCCAGGGAACTTCCAGCTCTCTGCAGCCTAATTCCTTTTCTTGGCTCTCCCCACCCGTGCCTCTGAGATATGAAGCTGTGTGTATGGTCCTCATACTGTGTTAGTTGTGCAAAGGGAGTCAAGGGCCTATGGCTGTAACCAGCTTGGGGATCCCCGTGGCCAACAAAAAATAGACAAGGGCTGGTGTCTACTTCTGGCCTTAAAACGATTTGAAGCACAATCAATTGTTCTAATAGGAGCCCCGAGACGGAAGAACAGTAGGTAAGACAGGGGAAGGATAAACAATTACCATCCTAGCCTTTTCCCTTCCTTTCCTTCTTCCCCCAGGACCGCCCGGCAGCTCATTATCCCACTTGCCCCGGTTTCTAGAAGCCTTGCACACGGGAGGCCCTGGGTAAATGCTTTCTATGCTGAGTCAGCTTAAATCTGGCGATGCTCTCCAGCTGAACTTTGAGATGAGCGGCACAGAAGCGGAAGGAGGCTACTTCCCCAGGTCCTGGACAGGATTCTTCTCCTCCAGGACCAAACACTAGGGAGAGAAGACCTTGGATGGTGGTGGCCAGATTGCAGCGTGCATCAGAACACACACCCCCTCCAGGGGCGGGGGGCGCTGAGCTCTGCCTCCAGAGCTTCGCCAGCCTGGGGTCAGGCCTGAGAATGTGCACTTCTGGCATGGTCCCAAGGTGATGCTGGAATTGTCGTCTTAGAAAACCCCAGCCCCTACCCCAGTGTTCACCGCGTGGACCTAGATGATTCCAATGTTATAAAGCTTAGGAGGAAGAAACAGGTGAGGGCTGTGAGCACGTGGCTTCTGCTTAGTCCCCCATCCCCAGAATGTGTGTCCAGGGACCTAAGACAGATGAGGCAAGGGCAAGCCTAAGTCAGTCTCAGACTGATCATCCATTCTGTCTCTTTTTAAACGGTCCATTGACTCCCTCCTTATTGAAAGTCACTTCCCAAAAACATGTTTTGCAGCAGCGAGGGAGCACTAGGAATTTCCTGTGGCGCGGCAGCACCAGCGCTGGGGAGGGGTGGAGGCAGTGCTGAGCGAGCACCTTCCCTTGGCTCGGGCAGGGCCACGTGCCCCACCCCCTCGCTCGCACATGTCTGCGCCGCCGCCGCCGCAGCAGCCGGGCTGTTTATGAGCGAGTTGTTGTGGTAGAAATGGAGCAGGCTGCACATGCCCGGGCCATGTGACCCCGGCAGCCCGCGTGAGCCTTGCGCCGGCACAAACACACGCAGCCCTGTCCTCCACGGCCGCCGGAGAAACGGGAGGCAGGAAGGGGAAGGAGTGAAAGGGCACTGGGCTCCCTGCTTGTCTCCCAGCCCTTTATCCTGCTTCTGTCTCCTGTCTTTCCCGAGCCCAGGGAAGCAAACACTCAGCAAAGAAACATGGTTTCTAAAGGACACATGCTCCTCCCAGGTCCCCCCCTTTTCCTTTATACAACCCAGAGCCCTAGGCCCCCAAAGAACAAAGGGGATCCCAAGCCAAGAGCACAGACTGGCCCACCCCAACCCTGCTGCTGATGGGCTGATGGCAGCCCAGAGCCAAGGCTTGCTTTCCCAGCAGCCTGGGCTCCCCTAATATGCCACCCTGTCCCCTCTTTCTAGGAAGGAGGATGCCACATATGCAGGCAGCAAGGGTCCACTCCAAGATTAAAACAAGAACTCAGGGATGTGTGGGGTCAGGGACACGAACCAAGGGTTCCACCGCAGCAGTGGTCCCTGAGGTTCCTGCACACGGACAGGAAAATCCCTCTGCTGCATGTTGATGGGGAGGAGCTGAGGGCTGGGGAAGATCTAGAAAGGCCTTCATACCAACCTCCGTCCTGCTGGTGAACAAATATGAGCGCAAGACCCAAGTTCAGCCTCTCCCACCCGCCCAGCACCCTAACCCCAGATCCCCCACTGGCGCTTTGCTCCCGCCCCCGCCCCCCTCCTCCACCGCCTGTGACCCCGTTCTGAGCCGCAGTGCCTCTTGCTGGGATGTGAGACTGTGCTGGAGTCAGGCGGACAGTAGGTTAGCAGGAACAAGCACATGAAATGAGCACGACCCACATTTCCTCGTCGCACCAAAACTTCGCAGATCCTGCATTGCAGAGCTAGCGCTTTTTTTTCCCCTTCCTAATCTCTGCTGGGCCCCTACACACGTCTGCATTTTTGCAACCAGCACAGATTTTTTTTTTTTTTTTTCCAGGGTGCAAACTGCGCATTCTAATGAGCCAGAGCTCCTTCCTGCAGCATTGAAAATCTCTTTGGCAAATTGCTTCTTCCCCCTCCCCCCCTTCAATTTAGAAGAGGGGGAGGGATCCCAAGTTCCAAAGTCTCATCCTCTCTCTCTTCTCCCTGCCTCCCTCCCCCAAGATACTGCAGTCTTTCCAGCCCAACTAACAGCTGCAGACCAGAGGAGAAGGGTGGGAGGAGGGAAAGTGAGCCTTGTTCTCCTTTCCACGCAGGCTGGGCTGGCGGGTGGGGGCTGCTTCCCCCGCCCCCGGCAGCCCATGGCACCCCCCTTTTCCTCCTCACCCCAGCCAGTGTTTATGTAAGCCTCGCAGAAGCTACACACGGCCCCTAACGTCTGCCCAGGCTGCAGCTCCTCTGAGGTCCGTCCTGCTCACGAGGACTGTCATGAGTCTCTGGCCTCCCCAGGCAGCCGTACGGAGATCTGTAGAGGCCCAAGGAACGGGGAGCCGGCAGATACAGAGGGTTGGAGACGGAGCACAGGGTAAGGGCTGGGCATGGAAGCAGGAACACAGATACCCCACTAACAGCACTGTGCCTGCACACACACAAACACATACACACATTCCCCTGCATCAAGGACAGCTGGTGGGCAGGTGCAGGGGCTCGGAAGATGACATCACCAGTGGGCTCCAGCAGCAGCATGGCAAAAATTGGAAAGGAGGCCTTGGCTTTGTGTGAGCTGCATGCCACTGCCGCCTCCCCATGAGGAGGCTCCCCGTGACAGAAAAAGGGTCCTCTGAGGCCCAGGTGCCCTCTCCAGGATCCCAGGGTGTGGGTGGGATCCTAGACTCTTGAGAGGGGGGCCTCAGGGCTCCCCAAAGCACCTGCTGCAGCAGCAGTGGCCCAGGATGGTGGCCTTTGGGAGGGCTGGTTACAGAAGGGCACACTGCTCAAGCAGGAAAACAGGAGGCGGGATACTTCCTTGGAACCTTTCACACAGCTTGTCTTCAGTGACCTTTCACACTCTTTCAACCAATCTGTTCTTATTACGGCCCCTTGGAGGAAGCACCATGGGACCTATCCATTCCCCTCCCCCGATCACCAGCTGCAGACCCCAAAGTCAGGGATTTCAGGAAGAGAACAGAGTCCAGATGCCGGCTTTAGTTACTCACCTCTCCAGCATGTGGGAGTTTTCTTGCTTCTTTGTTTTTTAAGATTTCTTTATTTGGGGACTGACGTTGCAGTATAGTGGGTAAAGGCGACACTTGTGACACTGATGCTAGTATCCCATGTGGGTGCCAGTTCAAGTCCTGGCTCCTCCACTTCCAATCCAGCTCTCTGCTAATGTACCTGGGAAAGCAGTGGAAGATGGCCCAAGTGCTTGGACCCCTGCATCCCCGTGGAAGACCCAGAAGAAGCTCCAGTGTCCTGACCTCAGCCTGGCCCAGCCCTGGCTGTATGGGGAGTGAACCAGTGGATGGAATCTTTCTCTCTCTCTCTCTGCAACAGCTAGGGCTGGGCCAGGCTGAAGCCAGGAGCCTGGAACTGCAGGCTGTGTCTTCTAGGTGGATGGGGGTGGGGTGGGGAGGGCAAGCACTTGAGCTATCTTCCGTTGCTTTCCTAGGTACATTAGCAAGGAGCTGGATTGGAAGTAGAGCAGCCTTGACTTGAACCAGCGATCACATGGGACGCTGGCATCACAGACAGCAGCTTAACCCATGGTGCCACAATGCTGGCCCTTGCTGGTTTGGTTTTTGTAGCCTACCCTGGCCCCCTTTCACCTCTACAGCCAGGTGAGAGGCATGTAGGTTGGAGAGAGGGAAGAGTTTAAGGGAAGTGTGTTTGGCATTCAGACAGGTTCTGAGAAGCTGAGGTCCTTGTGGGGCCAGAACAGAGGGAGCTTTAGGCTCCTGTTCTCCGTGATATACCTTGCTACCAGGCACCATCAACACTTGGGAAATGCTAGAATCGGACATTCCCCATCGGGGCATTATTCTCTCTAGGGAGGGCAGCCTTGCTTGTGAAAAATGTCATCTTTAGGACCCTGGGATTGGATCCCCCACACTGCCACTTTCACTGTGACAGTGGTAATGGTTCCTTCAAGAAATGGCTGGGGGAGCTTCAGCCCTTCCAATCATCTCCACCAACTCCGCCATTCTTTTCTGGGACACCTTCTCTGCCTTCCGTAATGTGCTGTGTGCAGCTTCAAGACGAATCGCCTAGTATCTCTGGCGCCCTGGGCAAGTTAATAGGCATAACCAAGTGTGCTTCCTCATCTCTAAAAATAAAGAATGCAACCCACAGCATAGGGTGACTATGAATATTAAGTGAGAGAATGTGTGTAAAGCCCTTAGCACAATGCGTGGCATACAGTTAGTGCTTAATACATATTTATTATTTCCTTTCCTTAGAAAAAGCCAATAATGAGGTAGAGATAGACTCAGGCAAAACACTTCCATGGAACCCAGCCCTGGCTCACGCCTCACCCTTTTTTCTCCATTTCCCGCAAAGAACAAGTTAGCTCAGCCTTGGCTCCTCCCTCTGGCACATTCTCCCTAAGACATCAAGGTTTTGGGTGGGATAGGGAAAGTAAGCTGGGCTTTCAGAGACCAGGAAAAGGACCCAGGAGGCCAGGGAACGAGTCTGCCCAAGCACATGGCGGTTCCCTGGTTCAAGGGCATCCCCAGGGTTTCTGTCCCAGGTTTGCTTCACCTGGGCAGACAGGTTTTTACTGTGGGCAATGATTCCTTGGTGAGAAAGGAGGGGGATGGGAATGCACCTCCTGAAGCCTGACCTGTTTTCAACAAGGATCCACCCTCAGTCAGTCAAGCAGTGGGCCCAAGATGTAGGCCACCACGGATTTGCACTGGGCGTTGCCCTGTTACCCAAAACAACCTCCTGACAAGGAGAAGAGATCCCAGAACGCACACACCCATGTATTCTCACAACATTTGCACTCACATAAACACTCAACCTCACCCTCGCAATCCTACACTCACACACTCACACTCTGGCCGGCGTTTAGAGCTCTCAATCCCTTTCCTTCTACTCAGTCTCTCTTGTCCTACCCAGTCCAAAGAATCTAGGAGAATTAAATACATATTTGGAAACACACACACACCCCTAAATGGTGAGATCAGTTCCCAGAATACTCTGGGATTCTGATGGAATCCCATCAAGGAAGTCTGTGCAATATGGAGCCAGATACATTCCTTGTTGTGCCAGGGCTTGGAAATGCATCTGCAGTCTAAGCACTGTTACCAAGAGCCCAGTCTCAGGGTGGGCATTGGGTGCAGCAGTTAAGATGCTGCTTAGGGGGGCTAGCTCTGTGGCATAGCGGGTTAACACCCTGGCCTGAAGTGCCGGTATCCCATATGGGTGCCAGTTCAAGACCCAGCTGCTCCAGTTCCCATCCAACTCTCTGCTATGGCCTGGGAAAGCAGCAGAAGATGGCCCAAGTGCTTGGGCCCCTGCACCCATGTGAGAGACCTGGAAGAAGCGCCTGGCTTCAGATCGGCACAGCTCCAGCCGTTGTGGCCAACTGGGGAGTGAACCATCAGATGGAAGATCTCTCTGCCTCTCCTCTCTCTGTAGCTCTGACTTTCAAATAAATAAATAAATCTTTTTTTTTTTTTTAAATGCTGCTTAGGCCGGCGCTGCTGCTCACTAGGCTAATCCTCCGCCCAGCGGCGCCAGCACACCGGGTTCTAGTCCCGGTCAGGGTGCCGGATTCTGTCCCGGTTGCCCCTCTTCCAGGCCAGCTCTCTGCTGTGGCCAGGGAGTGCAGTGGAGGATGGCCCAAGTGCTTGGGCCCTGCACCCACATGGGAGACCAGGAGAAGCACCTGGCTCCTGGCTTTGGATCAGCGCGGTGCACCGGCCTCAGTGGCCATTGGAGGGACGTTTCTCTCTGTCTCTCTCTTTCACTGTCCACTCTGCCTGTCAAAAAAAAAAAAAATGCTGGCCAGCGCCGTGGCTTAACAGGCTAATCCTCCGCCCAGCGGCGCTGGCACACCGGGTTCTAGTCCCAGTTGGGGCGCTGGATTCTATCCCGGTTGCCCCTCTTCCAGGCCAGCTCTCTGCTATGGCCCGGGAAGGCAGTAGAGGATGGCCCAAGTCCTTGGGCCCTGCACCCACATGGGAGACCAGGATAAGCACCTGGCTCCTGGCTTCGGATCAGCGAGATGCACTGGCCGCAGTGGCCATTGGAGGGTGAACCAACGGCAAAGGAAGACGTTTCTCTCTGTCTCTCTCACTATCCACTCTGCCTGTCAAAAAAAAAAAATACTGCTTAGTGTGTTCGCATCCCATATTATGGTACCTGGGGTCAAGTCCTGGCTCTGCTTCCAATTCCAGCTTCCTGCTAATGTGCACCCTGGGAGGTAGTAAGCAATGGCTCGAGTACTTGGGTCCCTGCCACCCATGTAGGAGACCCAAATTGAGTTCCTGGCTTCTGGCTTCAGCCTGGCCCAGTCTCAGCTGTTGTGGGCATTTGGGGAGTGAACCAGTAGATGGGAGATCTCTGTTTGTGTATTTCTATCTCTCTGACTCTCAAATAAATTTTTAAAATTTGAAAAATAGTTTGAATTTGGCTATGGGAGGAATGGTGTGTGTGAGTGTGTTTGTGTGTGTATAGACGTGAACTGGAATGTTCAGCTGATAGAACAAAGAGAGGATGTGTTTAGATGCACCTGTTGGCTTAAGGTTAAAGCTGAGATCAAAGAGAGGCCAAGATTCCACTCCAGGCCCCCAAGGGCCAGACAATCCAGGCTTCCCCTGGGGACCTCTGTTTTGGTGGTTTGGGATCCCATAGTCTCTGCCCTTCTCCCAGAGAGAAAGAAGCAGAGTGGAAGACTAAAAGCTTCTGGAGCCAAGGAAGAGCCCTGCCTTTTCGTTCTGATTCTCTCACTACTTGTAGAAGACACACCCTGAAGCTGCTTCTTTGTCAGGGAGAAAAGGAAAGGTCTTAGAAGACAGGCAGAGGCAGGAGGGAGCCGAGGGAGCCCCCTTCCCTTGCCTCCGCTCTCCCAGCCTTCGCCTTCATGCCACACACAGACTGCCAAACAAGCCGGCTTCTTGCCAAGAGCTGGGCTGACTG
Source organism: Lepus europaeus (assembly GCF_033115175.1). NCBI lineage: Eukaryota > Metazoa > Chordata > Mammalia > Lagomorpha > Leporidae > Lepus > Lepus europaeus. The sequence goes on from NC_084844.1 coordinate 22,174,440, forward strand.
AATCCCAGCTCTCCCTGCCTCCGCTTCCCCCTCCTCCTCACTGGTGGGGAGGGAGTCGTGACTGCTGGCCCTTCCCCTGCAGGCACAGACCCTCTGCAAGCAGGAAGGAGACAGGGCAGCAAACAGAGCAGTGGGCCTCGGGGCTGACGCGGGGCAGTCGGAGGGAATGTGTTATAGGGAGATGGACGGTTTGCTAAGTGCCCTGACAGGTACCTGGGCTCTGGCCCTGGCTCTGATGGAAGAGTCAGGGGGTCAGCAGAGAGCAGACAGTCCAGGACAAGGTCGCTCACTTCCCAGCTTTCCCTCCGGAGCCCACTGGGAGGAGGGAGAAGGGGCGGAGGCTGAGCTCAGAACCAAGTTTTCCTGAAAAGCCTCTTTCCTTGTTTGTCCTAGCCCCTCCCAGTCCCTCCCACGCTCAGCTCCGCGGCAGCTTCTCAGCTCTGCGCCCACGGGCCAGGGCAGGCCAGGGATGAGCCCCACTGTCAACTCTCCCCCACTTTTTTGGGGAACAGGGAAACAAAGGTGAAGCCCAGCCCACACTTGGGAGCCCACCTGCTGCGGGTTATCAGTGGTCAAACCAGCCGCCCAGTTGGCCTCACCCGCACTCACTACCCAGCGTCCTCCTGCCTTGGTGCCCAGCAGTATCCCATTTCGTTATCTCTTTGGTGGCTGTCATGTTTCCTAGGCATCCATCAGTGCTGCCCCAGGAGCTGCCTGTGTACAAGAGAAGAGCTTCCTGTGGGAAGAAATGCTGGGGCTGAGGAAGCAGCAGGAGGGGTGGGAGGCTCCGGCTGGAATGGCTGCTGGCTCCCACCGCTCCATACAAGCCAAGCCCTCTGAACAGGACAGACCTCTGGTTGAGACCTGTTTTTCACACATGGGGCAGTTGCTGCTCTGAAGGAAGATGCTGGTTGTTATGCAGCCGGGTTCAGTGTTTTGCTTGCTCTTCTACCCATATCCCTGAAGTTCAAGGTGGCAGATGAAACTAGCAAGGAATGGCTGACCCTGGGCCGGCGGCTTCTTCCAAGCCTCATTTTCCTCCTCAGTAAAAGAAGGGAAGATGGAGATCGTCCTGGTCCCCTGAGTTACCGTTTGTAATCCACAGCTATCCTCAACCCCTGAGGGCTGGGGGTTGTCACTTTGCCCCCAATATTTGGGGGCCTCAAAGCACTTTCACCATAAAGTTCCTCTCTGTTGCTGCCCCCCCCCCACACACACACACAAAGGGAAATGACTCACCCCAAAGTCACCTCGAGTGGGTGGGATGGTGTCACACAAGCAAACAGGGAACCCCTAGGGGCATCCCCACCTCTGAGGCACTTCTTTCCCTAAGGGTGGCCTTCCTCCGGGGAGGAGAAAAAGGATTGCATTTTCTTTCCTCTCAGACCTCGGGTCCGCAGCAGAAGGCAGCGTGACTCCAGAGAAATCTCCCAAGCCTGCTTCTCCCCCTCCTCCCCCGTGCCAACAGTAACCTCAGGAAGAGGTCAGTCCCGCAATCACGTGAAGCACTCACGTTTGCAAGGTTTGCAGAAAAGGCCTGTTAGCTTTGATCTCCCAGGGCGCAGCCAAGCTGGCCAGCCCCTCCCCAGGAATTCACATGCCCTTGCCATACAGGCTTTCCAAACACGCCACCCTGACTCTTCAGCGCACTCCACCCCACTCTACTCTCAGCTCCTCCCCGGTTCCTGCAAGCGCTGTTTGCTAGGCAGAAAGAGGAACTACACGCAGTCCGCCCACTTTGTCCCTGGACTACAAATCCCGACAGCCTCGGCACTGCGCAGGCGCACGGCGCTCAACGTGCCGGCTGCTGGAAAAGTGTGTCACTGGGGCACGAGGCGCTCCCTGGGATCACATGGTACCTGCTCCAGTGCCGCGTGCGGCCCGGGAACCCTGGGCTGCTGGCGCCTGCGCAGAGCACTCTGTCCCAGGGAAAGGCTCGGGCAAAAGGCGGCTGAGATTGGCAGAGTGAAATATTGCTGCTGAGGGAACGTATCGGGGCACACGTCTCGCTTCTTTGCGCCTGGGTGCCCCGTTTCTCCCCATCACCTACTTACTTCCTGGTTGCAGCCTCTCTCCCTCTGGGACGTTTGCACTGGGAGCTCTAGATTCGCTACCCTGCAGCGCTGCGGAGCCGGCAGGCAGTGGCACTCGGTGCACTGCAGAGACCCGACCCTCCTGGCCGCCTTCTAGCCAGAGCTGCCGCAGGCTGATTCCCCCCTAAACACTCTCTCTGCTCTTCCCATGCAAAGCAGAGCTCCGTTGCCTCGGCGTCCTATCCTTCACGGCTGCAGTCGGGCCACCCCAAGACCTTGCTGCAGGGTGCTTCGGATCCTGATCGTAAGCCTCGAGGTCCACTCTCCGCCCTCAGTCAGTGCCCGGGGGGCGACAGCGGCGATCGCAGCCTCCAGTTCGTATCAAGGTCCGGTTTGAATGACCGCTGTCAGCCGGTGAAGACATGACAACCCTGGACTCCAACAACAACACAGGTACTGCGATTCCCCTGCGGTCATCTTTTCTCTGTCACTGTCTCCCCTACCTCCATCTATGCCTTCTAACAAGAGGAACTTTATAAGGGTCTGGGGACTCCGTTGGCCCCGCGGATTTGCTAGCGAGATGAGCGGGATCTAGGGTAGGACTTCCAGGGCGGATTGTTGGTGCTGGGAGTGCGCTTGGGAGCGCTCTGAGTCCTGGAGCACCCCCTGAGCCTGAAACACTCGAATCCTGGGCAGGAGGGAGTGAAGACCGGAGACAGGTGGTGACTTGAAGAGTTTAGGGGGCCTGGGAGCTTTGGGGCGATATCCCGAAATGCCCCACCTGTGCACTCTCTGCAGCTGCGGTATTTCTGACCTCGGGAAAAAGACTGCTTCTCTCCTCTTTCACCCTTCCTCTAGTTCTCGCAGGCTCCAGGGACTCTGACAAACAGTGGAGGATCCGGGCTCGGGGCAGAAGGGGCAGGGGGAATGGGTTGGCGCTCTCTGGGGGAGCCTCAGTGACAGAAGGGAGCGGCACTGGAGGAGTCCGGAGCTGGGTGCTCGGCCCCAGGGAGGGCACCCACGGCGCCCGGGCCGCCAGGAGGGCTCACATGGCCACAGAGCCGGGCCCACGTGCTGCATTTGTTTTCATTCAGCAGAAGCCGTGGCCGCCACCCCATTGGTCGCTGCCTCCCGGCCCCGTTACATAATGAGCTCCGCCCCCGGTTGCCCTGGCAACGCGTGTTCCCCGGCTCTCCTCCCCTAGGTTGTCTCCGGCCCAGCTAGCTCTCCCGGCCCAGCCTCGGACCCGGCGGCCGGGGAGGGGCCGGACGACGGCGGGGCCGCCGCTCCCCGCGGACGGGAAGCGGAGAGGGCGGGGCCTAGAGTTCCGGGGTTCCTCGTTGGGGAGCCACGTGCGAGAGGCACACGTGGAGCTGGGACGTGAGGCCGGCTGAGGGCCGGGCTCCCGCCCCGCCCTGCAGAGATCTGGGTGAAGCGGGGCTGACTCACCGCCCCCGCCTGCCTCCTTTTCCTGTCGGCTTGCTGGGCCCCTCCTCCTCCCCCGAAGAGGGGTGAGATGGAGATCCCTGACCTCTCGTGGCCTCGTGTTTATGTTCCCAGAGGGAGCTCCCACCCAGCCACCCTTCTCCTTTCTTCCCTGTGTGTGCGCGCTTGCCTCGCTGTACTGTGTTTAGCCTCAGCTTATCCACATAGCAAACTTTGCTTTCCTTAGTCCTGCAGGCAGCGTCTTCCTTCACCCCCAGTCTACCTCCGTAGAACTTCCCACTTCCCGGAAGCAACGACACCCCAGATCCCTAGCGGGATACCTCACTTTCACCTTCTCTTTTCTTTCCCCGCTCGGGGGGGGGGGGGGACACTAAAAGCCAGAGAGGGGAGTTGATTCCCTTCAGCTCACAAAGCAGGTTGGCGGGGATAGATCTAAAAGGAGAGTTTTTGGAGCATACCTCTCCCTCCCGGGTTGTAGTCACTTTGAGGTGACAAGTCTTACTCCCCATATGGGGATGAGTAAACTAGGTCAGGTTCATTACCACCAAATAAATATCCCATCCCCCACCTCAGCCCTGAAACTGTAGGAGCTAATCTGTTGTGCAACTATTTTACAGGGAGCTGAGTTCACCCTGACCAACCTTGAGCTATTTAAGGGCTGCCCTGCCCAGTTTAGTGTGTGTCAGTGGGTGAGCAAGACATGTGCCTCTGCAGACACGGTGGCATGGCATGTGTCAGCTCACACGTGTCCCGGGAGCCTCCCTTCTCCCACCCCGCCCTGGGCAGGCAGGTCACCTTCTTCTGCTAAGACCAAGGGAGCAGGGCCACCTGATTGGCAGTGCAACCAGAGGACCAAAGTCCCTGAGTGCCCAGAGACCCAAGGTCATCACCACTCGGAGATCTAAAATGGGGAAATCCAGAGCCGTGGGCCGGGCAACATGCACTTCACGTCTGCATTGCACAAACTGGCGTCGCTCAGTCTTTCCTGGGCTCGGAGATAATGCATCCACTGGGATGCTCTCAGAGGCCAGGCGAGTCAGGCTGGGCAGGTTCCCCTCCTTCTGGACCTGCGGAGAAAATGTCTCCCCATTTAGTGGGCATGTGACTGTCTTAATTATTGTGACATTGCCACTCTGTTCACTCTTTGCTAGCCACTCATCTGTGGCCCCTGATCTCATCCCCAGAATGGTCTTGGTATTAAAACCAGCAGCCGTTTGTTATTATTATTATTATTATTATTATTATTTTGTTGGTGGGGACAGAGGGCACTGTGACAAGTTCTCAGCTGCTCAGCCTATCCCTAGCTCTGCCACTGTCAGCTAAGTAAGTCATTAGCTGTAATTACTGTTTCCCAAGGAAGGTGCCTAGGGCAGAGAGGCATCCGTGGGAGGTGCCCACAGGGGTCACACCTCACACCCAGAGTGGAAGCCGACTGCGTTCTGCAAAGCACGGTGGATGCTGGCATCCCATGGCATGTCCAGTATGTATCGAGGACTTGCTTATCAGCCCCAGCAGCATTTGGGGAAGACTGGTGCATGCTCTGGCACCAGAGACGAGGCAGCCGACACTTTTCCTTGCATTCTCTTCACCAGGTGGCGTCATCACCTACATCGGTTCCAGTGGCTCCTCACCGAGCCGCACCAGCCCCGAGTCCCTCTACAGTGACAGCTCCAATGGCAGCTTCCAGTCCCTGACCCAAGGCTGCCCTGCGTACTTCCCACCATCACCCACTGGCTCCCTCACTCAGGACCCAGCTCGCTCCTTTGGGAGCCTTCCACCCAGTCTGAGTGATGACTGCTCCCCTTCTTCTTCCTCATCTTCCTCCTCCTCCTCCTCCTCCTCATCTTCTTTCTATAATGGGAGCCCCCCAGGGAGTCTACAGGTGGCCATGGAGGACAGCAGCCGAGTGTCCCCCAGCAAAAGCACCAGCAACATCACCAGTGAGTAGATTGCCAGCTGACTTGGGGGCAGGAAAGCCGGCGAGGGCTGGGTTGGACTTGGTTTCCATGTGGCTGTTACTCTCAGGGCCTCCCCTGGCCTTGGGGATTTCTCCTAGAGCTGCCCCTTCTTCCCACTAGAGCTCAACGGCATGGTGCTGCTGTGTAAAGTGTGTGGGGACGTCGCCTCGGGCTTCCACTATGGCGTGCATGCCTGTGAGGGCTGCAAGGTGAGGCGGGCGCAGGGCAGGGGCAGGCTAGCGGATGGCCTCCCCAAGGAGGTCACAGGCCCAGACCAGGATGGAGATGCTCACTAGGCGCTCCTGCCTTCCAGGGCTTTTTCCGTCGCAGCATCCAGCAGAACATCCAGTACAAACGGTGCCTGAAGAACGAGAACTGCTCCATCGTCCGCATCAATCGCAACCGCTGCCAGCAGTGCCGCTTCAAGAAGTGTCTCTCCGTGGGCATGTCTCGAGATGGTGAGGCCACATCCCGCGTCCCCCCCCCCCCCCCCCCCCCGGCTTCTGAGTTCCTCGCTGCCAGTCCCACAGTGAGACACTCCGTACCACGAACTCATCCGCATGGAGGGTGCCCATGCGGTATCCTGTTTGCTACACACTGTTCCCATGGGTCCCCCTGGCCACCCCCTGCCAGTCGTCCCTGCTTGGGAAAACCCCTTGACATGCGTGGCCTTGCTGGTTTTGGTTTTAACATGGGACGGACACACACACACACACACACACCCAGCCTGCAGGGTCCTGCCCTTTCAGGAGGAAGGAAGGAAGGGATGTGTGTGAGTGTGTGTGAGAACGTCCTGACACTGCTCTCATCCTGTCACAGCCGTGCGTTTTGGCCGCATCCCCAAACGAGAGAAGCAGCGGATGCTTGCAGAGATGCAGAGTGCCATGAACCTGGCTAACAACCAGCTGAGCAGCCAGTGCCCGCTGGAGAACTCATCCACCCAGCACCCCACCCCAGGCCCCATGGGCCCCTCGCCACCACCTCCTGCTCCAGCACCCTCAGCCCTGGTGGGCTTCTCCCAGTTTCCTCAACAGCTGACGCCACCCAGATCCCCAAGTCCTGAGCCTACCGTGGAGGATGTGATATCCCAGGTGGCCCGGGCCCATCGAGAGATCTTCACCTATGCCCATGACAAGCTGGGCACATCACCTGGCAACTTCAATGCCAACCACACATCGGGTAGCCCTCCAGCCACCACCCCGCATCGCTGGGAGAATCAGGGCTGCCCACCTGCCCCCAACGACAACAACGCCTTGGCCGCCCAGCGTCATAATGAGGCCCTGAATGGTCTACGCCAGGCCCCCTCCTCCTACCCTCCTGCCTGGCCCCCTGGCCCTGCCCACCACAGCTGCCACCAGCCCAATAGCAACGGGCACCGTCTATGCCCCACCCACATGTATGCAGCCCCGGAAGGCGAGGCACCTGCCAACAGTCCACGGCAAGGCAACTCCAAGAATGTTCTGCTGGTGAGGGCATGGGGTGAGGGAGGAGGACAGGGGGGTTGGAAGAATGAACTTGGCCTAGGGCAGGCAGCTGGGTGTTCCTGGAGGCTGAGTGTGGGGATATCCTCTTCCCAGCCCAGCAGTCTAGGCTCTGCCTGGGAACCCCTCATCTCCACCTGGCACCTGGCTGCTACTTTACATGAAATGAAAGATCAGTCCTTTGCAACCACAGCCCTAGCCTAGGCAGAATCTGGGGCCCAGCCCTGCAGAGGAAGCCTGGCTGACACTCCCCTCTCAAATGCCTTCCTCCCCCAGGCGTGTCCCATGAACATGTACCCCCATGGACGCAGTGGCCGAACCGTGCAGGAGATCTGGGAGGATTTCTCCATGAGCTTCACGCCCGCTGTGCGGGAGGTGGTGGAGTTTGCCAAGCACATCCCTGGCTTCCGTGACCTTTCACAGCACGACCAGGTCACTCTGCTAAAGGCTGGCACCTTCGAGGTGAGTGACTGCTTGTGCTCCCTGCTCTTGACCTTGGGAATAAAGGTCCAGCAGGAAGGCTTGGTGTCTGGGGTAGGCAGGGGCTGCAGAAGGCTTTGCGACCCCAATGTCTTTGTTGTTTCTAGGCTGATAGAGGGGCAGTGTCACTCCCACTCCTGCCTCTGGGACTCCTGACATCGCCACCAGAGGCTAATCACAACCCATCACATTAAAATGTACACAGCAGGGTCCACAGTGGCATGGCCCCCATTCTAGACAGGGGGCAGTGAACTTCAGGAAGTGCCTTGCTCAAGGTAGCAGGTAGTGACAGCCTGCATTGAAACTCAGATTGAGGCCTGTTGCATTCCAAAGTCAGTGGGATGTTCCCCACCCTTCCACCAGTCCCCTTCCCTCCCCCCACATTACTCCTTCAAAAACACACTTGCAACTGAGAAATCTAAGGTGGCATCACTAAACCCTTTGGCAAACTTCGGGGGCAGTTTGGCAAGGGCTCCTGCCACCCCTTCACCCACGATGACCGACTCGCCCATCCCCTGCCTTAGGTGCTGATGGTGCGGTTTGCGTCCTTGTTCAACGTGAAGGACCAGACAGTGATGTTCCTGAGCCGCACCACCTACAGCCTGCAGGAGCTGGGCGCCATGGGCATGGGAGACCTGCTCAACGCCATGTTCGATTTCAGTGAGAAGCTCAACTCCCTGGCGCTTACCGAGGAGGAGCTGGGCCTCTTCACCGCGGTGGTGCTGGTCTCTGCAGGTAGCTCAAGCTCTGGCCCGGCCCGCCCGCGGGGAGGAGGCAAACGCAGTTGGATTCAACACACCTTTTATGGAGTACCTACCCTGTGCCAGGCCCTGCACTGGGCACTGGCGATACAGACACAATTCAGACACAGTCTAGCTTGGGAAACAGACTCATGCCCGACTAATTATAAAACAGTGAGATAAGTGTCACAGTAGAAGCATGGACCAAAGAAGCACAGACGACTATTTCTGCCTGGGCAGCTGGGGAAGGAGGTGACACTTGAGTGAGGCCTCAGAGGACAAGTAGGATGTTGCCAGGCAGAGAAGGGGGGAAGGGCATCCCAGGCAGAGGGAACTACAGAGCAAAAAGCAAGGGAGCCCGGCCAGGTTTAGCCTGTTCAGGGAGGGAGAGTGGTCTGGTGGGGTGGGCGGTGGCCAGCCCTGCTGAGCTCCCGCCCCCAGCGCCGGCAGGCGGGACCTGCTGTGGGGCAGAGGCCTGGGAGAAGGAGTTGCAGGAGTTGCGGCTCCTCCTCCTCCCCTGGCGGCCCTTCCCCCGGGGGGCCGGGCTTCAGGGGGAGGCTGCCTTGCCTGCCCGGTCCTCCTCGCAGCCCTCCGGGTCCTCGTCAGAGGAGCTCAGGGAGTCTGCCTCACTGCTGTCGTCTTCCCCACAGACCGCTCGGGCATGGAGAATTCCGCTTCGGTGGAGCAGCTCCAGGAGACGCTGCTGCGGGCTCTTCGGGCTCTGGTGCTGAAGAACCGGCCCTCGGAGACTTCCCGCTTCACCAAGCTGCTGCTCAAGCTGCCGGACCTGCGGACCCTGAACAACATGCATTCCGAGAAGCTGCTGTCCTTCCGGGTGGACGCCCAGTGACCCGCCCGGCCGGCCTTCTGCCGCTGCCCCCTTGTACAGAATCGAACTCTGCACTTCTCTCTCCTTTACGAGACGAAAAGGAAAAGCAAACCAGAATCTTATTTATATTGTTATAAAATATTCCAAGATGAGCCGCTGGCCCCCTGAGCCTTCTTGTAAATGCCTGCCTCCCTCCCCCATCACTGGACCCCCCCCATCCGCCCCTATTTAAGCCACTCCCTCATTCCCACCCTTCTCTCGCCCCCTCCCCCTCTGGTTCTGTTCCTGTCTCAAATCCAATAGTTCCGAGCTGAGCTGACTTCTGTGGTGTGGTGTGCTCGTTTGGGGGGTGGGGTGGGACTCTTGCCAAGGCTGGGGGGGGACACCTCTCCATCTGGTCAGTATCGGGGGGGTGTACTCTGCCAGCAGATGGGAGGATATAGGGAAACAGCACGCAAGTCTAAGGGGGGTGCCCAAGGGGGTGATTTTCATCATATATTTATTACATAAATATATAGTAAAATAGACGAGCAACAATTACCATAAAAATATCTTTCTTTAAAATCCTGACCCAAAACACAACGGGGTGAAAAATCGCACATAACAGACATACTGATTGTCAACGTGGGGCAGGAGTAGGAGCCCCTCAAGTCACCCCTACCGGTCCCACCCCTCCCTGGGGAAGGGACCTACCTCCTTCCCTGTTTCTGGCCACAGCCCCCCACCCCCACCCCAGCACCAGCTTCTCATACATTCAGTAGTGCCTCTGGGCAGTGTCCCCCTCCCCCCACCCAGGAGTTCCCAGGGCAGGAATTACTGTCCCCCCCTTATGGACGGTGTCTGGTCACCCGCCCTGGCCTCTCCCAGCCCTGCAGACCCGCCCCCTGGGGAAGGGGTAGGAGCTCCTCCTCCCCCACCCTCCCCAAGTCTGAGCAGGGAGGAGGCTGGATGAGGTATGTGTGTTATAAGTGATGGGAGGGGGAATACTGAGATGGAGAGGCGGGTGGTGGGGGCGGGGTAGTGGTCATGGCTCTGGCACCCCCTTGTCCTAGCCTGGCCCCTCATCCTGTTCCCAGCAACCCATCCTCCCACCAATACTGCACCTGCTGCCCCACCCTGCCTGCCCTAGTGCCTAGGCCAATACCGGGGGAGGCATGCCAAGCACCCACATCAGGGCCACCCCCTCATTAGCACCAATGGCCCCCAGGAGAGGGCCCTATTCCCCACTTCCTCAGCAGGGACTGGGACAGCTGCCTCTCTAGAGCAGATGCATGGCACTCCTGAGTCTCCCTGGCTCCTCCGGCACCATGCGTACTCACTCACACATTCACGCAGAGAAACGCACACATACGCCCCACATCACTGAGGGGGGAGGGGAAGGGCCCCGGTGGGGGAGGGGGGTCACAGCTCATCTGACTGGGGAGGGCAGAAGTGGGGAGGAGGGGTTCCTAAGTGTCTGTAAGAGGCCAAGGCTCTTCCAGGCCTTTTCTTCACCGAGTCCATGGCTGAAAATGGGGATGGAGGGCGAGGGGTGAGGATGAAGGAATAGGGGAGACAGCAGGTCAGGAATTCCACTGGGGACCCCAGGTATGGGAGTCAGGTACAAGAGGGCTTACCCATGGGACTGCAGTCACACCCCAGGAGAGAGAGGGAGGGGACAGAGACAGACAAAGACAGCACGGGCAGCCCAGGGCCCCAGTGGGGTGGGCAGGCACATGCACAGGTGACAGGATGCTCCTCCAGGCCCTCCATCCCCGTGGGAACACCTGATCAGCGGGGAAGGACACCGCCCTGGCAGGCAGCATAGCATTGCCTTCCTGTGTGTGTGTGGGTGCACGTGTGTGGATGCTCATGGCGTGCGTGTGTGTGTGTGTGTGCGTGTGTAGGGGGCTGCGGCAGGCTGAGGGTTGGGGTGGGGTGGTAGGTTCCCCACTGCTTAAGACATTTTTGCCCCAATAGTGCAAAGCGCAGGAAGCCCTGGCGCCCCCTCCCCCACCCACCCCTGCCCCATTCCCCATGGCTTCCGGGGGCATCTATGTCCACCCATCCATCCCTGCCGACGTGCAGCCCTGAGCCCAGGGCCCTCTGGTCTGCGCTGTCCCTCCCCACTCCTCTCCTTCTTCCCTCCCTCCCTCTCTCTCCCCTGAGGAGCTACCATAGCCAAAGGGAGGAGGCGGATGAGGAGGAGGGCAGCTGCCCCAAGTGCAGACCAACAGAGCACTCCTCACCAGGAGGCTGGGAGGGGCTCAAGCCAAAGTCCCTGAATTCGAGAAAAGAAGAGGGGAAGGGGGCCCAGGGGCAGAGCGGGGCTGGTCTGAAGAGCATCAAAGGGAAAAAAGGAGGAGCACCAACCACCCTTCTCCCAGGGCCCCAATGTAGTGCCACTGATCCAGACACCCCATTCTGGTGCCTGCCCACCCAAAGTCAGGATGAGTGCATTGTGTAGGAGCAGGGAGGGAGGAGGGCAGAGATTAGAGAGAGCCCAGAAGACAGACCAGGAAACAGGGCAAGGGAGGCCCCGCCCCCAGCTGCGGGGACTCAGGGAGATGCTCACGCACAGCTCCCACCCCGGGCAGCAGCATCTGGACCATAGCTAATACTGCAGGACATGAGGAGGGCGGAAGCCGCAGCCACAGCTTTTCCCGTGTGGGTGCCTAGGTGTGCGTGTGTGTGTGTGTGCACGTGTGTGTGTGAGGGGCGGGGGACAGGGACAGACCCCTGGGGCTGGGCACTTGAATGGGGAGCTGTGCGGGCAGCAGGACAGGAGGTGAGGGGCCAACTGGCATCCAGCGTGAGAGGTAGATGGAACTCAGCGGGCACGAGTGGCAGAGAGCGGAGGAAGAACTGGGCTGGGGGTGCCAAAGGGGCACAGGGGGAGGGGCAAGGCAGGGGGTGGCCAGGACCCTGTCGTGTCAGCTCACAGCTCTGACGGGCAGCCCTCCCGGTGCGGTCTGCTGGGAGAGGGACTCTCTTTGATTCGAGGAGGAGGAAGGGCAGCTGTCAAAGTGCATGGGGTGGTAAGGGGGGTCCTTCCCCTCTGGCCAGCCTTAGTTAATAACTTAATATCATCTCTCTCGCTCGCTCTCGCTCGCTCGCTCTCGCTCTCTCTCTCGCTCTTTTTTTGTCTTTTTGTCGGTCTAGTTTTTCTTCATCTATCTTCTCCCCTTGCTTGTTTCCAAAGTGCAGTTAGAATGACTATAACATTTAACCCCCAGGGGAGGCGCCGAGCCAAGTCGTCCTCTGAGCCCAGGCATCTGGGGGAGCAGGAGGCCTTAGCTTGGAGGGGACACCTCGGCCAAGGGACTGGGCAGGGTGTCCCTCTCTCTCTGTCTCTCTCTCTGTCTCTCTCTCTTTCGTGCAGGGGGAGAGTTGAGGGCATCTGTCCCCTCCCACCTTCCTCCTCTCCCTACAGTCAAGATGGCTTGTCCGCTCTGTTTCTTTCTCCCTTCCCCTGGCTTCTCAGCGGACTGGGTCCCCCCCCACCTCCCACACTGTCCTTTTCATAGCAAGTTCATTTGTTGCCCTGTCCCAGGGCTGGAGGTTCTGAGGGGGGACCTGGGCAGTGTGGGGTGTGTGTATGGGAGCGGAATCTATCCGAGGGAGAGCGGGAAGGAGAGAAGCGGGGTGTGGGGGTGGGGTCTCCCTCAGCCCCAGCCCCGCCCCTTCTCTCCAGGCTCCTCCCCCCAGCTCCGGCACACCCTCTGGCCGCCTGAGGCTTTTAGACTTCCTGATCCTCAAAGACCTCGAGGAAGAGTGGGGGAAAGAGTTCGGTGGGGCACTCGACTTTCATGTGGAGGAAGCGGCTGGCGTGGCAGGCCCCGATCATGCGGAGGTCAGTCACCTTCATGAGCAGCTTGGGCCAGAAGTGCGGAATGTTGTGTTTGCGGTGGTTCACGTAGTGCTCGAACGCCAGCAGGTACGCCTCCTGACTCTTCTCGATCTTGTCCACGCACAGCAGGCCCGAGCGGTCTGCGGGGGAGGGAGGGAGGGAGGGCGCCAGGGCTCAGTGGCTGAGGGCCTTGGGAGAAACACAGGCGAGGATGGGAGACTGAGGCACAGAGGCTGGGAGAGAAAATCGTCGGACTGAGGGCCGTGTGCAGGCGGGGCCTTGGGGCACAGGACTGAAGCTCCCAGGGGGCCGTGGATGGATGCAGGGGACAGAGGGACAGAAAGGTGGCCTGGCATGGGAGAGTGAAGCTGGGCACGGGGAGGACCTGGGGAGGGATGGTGGTCAGAGAGGTGGGGTGTGGAGGGCACCGGGGGACAAGAGATGGGACTAAGGCACAGCAGGGGGTTGGGGACAGACGCTAAGGGGCATGTGAATGACAGAGATGATGGGTCCCAGAGAAAACCATGGGGCAGACAGGACAGGACACACAGCAGGGGCTTGGGGGCATGAGATGAGGTTGGGGACGGGGGTATAGGGGGGTGACGGAGCAGAGGCTACGTGACAGAGGGACCTGGGCGATGGGGATGGGCTCGGAGCAGCAGAGAGAGGGGAAGATCCAGGGAGGGGGAGAGCCACAGGCCCAGCTCCCGGCACGCTCCGGCACACTCCGAGCCCTCCCAGCCGACCAGCAGGTACCTGTTGACATTAGCAGCACAGCCTGCAGCAGAGCCACTTCCGTGTCGTCCAGGTTAAAGGCAGACAGTGACTTGCCCAGTTCGAAGATGGCGTCGGAGACGACACCCAGGCCACCGTTCTTGAGCTGCTCCCGCTTGACAGCCATCTCCCCACTCAGTGTCAGGGTGTCGCTCTCGGGGTCATAGCGGACGGCCGCCCGCAGGGACATGATCTCCATGCAGCACCCCTTCAGGAGGATGATCTGGTCTTCGCAAGGCAGCTGTGGAGTGGCAAGGCCATGCACACACTCAGCACACTCCTCCCCACGCCCTGGAGGCCTCCCCCGGTTAGCTGCCAGGTCGGTGAGCCCACCACGGCCTCAGCCAGTGAGGTGCACTCTCCGCCTGGTGCTGCTGGGCCCCGTATGCACACGCCGGGGACTCAGGTCCCCTCATCTCCCCGACACTCCCTGCAGATGAGAAGACTGAGGTACGGGGGAGTTGGGGGAACTCGGCCGAGATCCCACAGCTGTTAGGGCCGCCTGCTGCGGTGAGCACTGTGTGGCACGAGGAGAACCGGCTGCCTGAAGATGCGATGGCCATGCAGATGTGAGGGGAGACGGGCCGGGGAGGCAGGTACGTGGGTCATGATCCTTAGATCATGTGTGGGCATACGCATGCATGTGTGTGGGCGTTATATGAATGTATATGTGTGTGTGTGTGTTATGGACGTGCCCGTGAGCACTGTGAGTGCATGTGTGAGTGTGTTGTGTGTGTGTCGGTGTATATGCACACGCACCATGCATGCATGTATGAACACACCTGTGTGTGCACGTAGCTATGTGTGTGTGCATTTATCTCCAGCAACTGCTCCCCGTCCAGTAAACCGCCGATGGGCAAGTGCCAGCACCGAGTGAGCTGGGGAGCTGCCCCAGGTTCCTCCCCAGCAGGGCACCGGTGTCTCCTCCCATCCGCCACTTACCTCGGAGAACATGGGCAGTTTTTTGGCAAAGTCCACCACACGGGTGATGGCCGGGGTGATGATCTTGGTAAACTCGCTGAAGGCCTCTAGGTCCACCTTGTCCCCGTCTGGCATTGAGACGATGGGTGACTGGCCAATGTCATCTGGCTACAGGGAGATGGGGTGGGGGTGGGGCGGTTGGTCAGCTGGGGCTGCAGACCCCTCTCACCTCTCACTAAGGCTCCCTGCCCACCAGGGGGAGCTCCAAGGCAGCTTGGGGAAGTGGGGCCACTAGGGCCCAGAGGACTGCCCCAGCCCTGAGGCTTCTCCTCCACCACGGGGCAGAGGATAGACCAAGGCCAAGGTCTGCTGATAATAACAGTGATGAAAGCAGCGGCAGCAGGAGAGTAACAACAACAGCTGTAAATACCGAGCACTTCATTCGAGGCCAGGAAGAGGCCAGGTGTTTTCCATATCTTTTCTCATTTCAGCCTCATTCTGTTAGGAAGCTACAGTAATAATACCCATTTCACAAATGAGGAAACTGAGACACAGCTAAGTGATACTGCCCGAGTCACAAGACTAATTAGTGGCAGAACCAGGATGTGAACCCAGGCACCTGACCACCCATCTGCCTGGTATGGGAGTATTTGTTTCCAGCAAGGCACTGTTCACCCCCTGCCACCCTCCATCATGAACCAGGTGCCAGTCTCTGCCTCCCAACTTTTTTTTTTTTTTTTTTTTTTTTTTTTTTTGGACAGGCAGAGTGGACAGTGAGAGAGAGAAAGGTCTTCCTATGCCATTGGTTCACCCTCCAATGGCCGCCGCGGCCGGCGCACTGTGCTGATCCGATGGCAGGAGCCAGGTGCTTCTCCTGGTCTCCCATGGAGGATGGCACTTGGGCCATCCTCCACTGCACTCCCTGGCCACAGCAGAGAGCTGGCCTGGAAGAGGGGCAACCGGGACAGAATCCGGTGCCCCGACGGGGACTAGAACCCGGTGTGCTGGCGCCGCAAGGCGGAGGATTACCCTAGTGAGCTGCGGCGCCGGCCTGCCCACCCCCCCCCCCCCCCAACTATTTACAAATGTCTGTCTCCTCCCTAGCAGAGCACTCACTTGGCAATCATTTTGTCAGAGCCTAACACCCTGTCTGGCACTAGCAGGTGCCCAGAAATACAGTTGTGTGACTGTGTCCTAGCCCTCTCCTCACGGTCACTGTGGGCAGGCCAGGCCGGCCCTGTTCACTGGAAGTCCACCGAAGAAGGCAAGGCCTTGTCCTCACAGAGCTCCCCATGAGATGGGAGACACGGGGCCCAAACTGCAACGACACGCTGGGTGTGCACACAGTGAGGACCCCTGACGGCTCAGAGGTCTCGGCTCGGCTCGTTCCTGCCTCCCGGCCGCGGGGCCACCACTTTCCTCACTTCCTTCTCTTCTTACCAGGAATTTCCGCCTCTGCTTCCAGTGGCTGCCCTGGGCGTTGGTGCTGCGATGGGCCTCCGTGGCGACGTGGATCAGATCCCACTCTTCAGGCGTGGGCTCTGGTCGCTGCTGCAGGGATCGGATCATCTCCTCCTTCCGCCGCCGCTCCCGGTTCTGCTCTATCAGCTTGCGCTTGGCCACCCGCTTCGAGTCATCTAGAACCACTGAGCACAGAGACACAGAGCGCTTCGCGGGGCCTCTCCACAGCGCTCCCAGAAACTCCTCCTGGTGCATGGCCTGGAGGGCCAGAGAGCTTAAGCGACTTTCCTAAAGCAATTGCCCAGCAGCTGGGTAGCACGACCGTGCTTAATCCCTGGGACCAAGTCAACTCCCACTTGGGCTGATCCAGAAGAATACCATGTTCTGGTTTAACGGGCTATGACGGTACTAGAAGATCCTGCCGCCCAATCCCTGGCCAATGAAAGACACAACCCCTCGCTTAGCAATGGGGAGCCTGCCCTGGGAGATGGGAACCCTGAGCTAGGGGGTTCTTTCTACCAAACAATGCCCCCTCTATGGCTCTCAGGTGGGTACTGCGGCCATCGTGCAGGGGCCACCCAAGGAATCCTGTGTCCTGTGCCCACCAGGACCAATACACTGAACTGGACTGTCACTCTACCCTGTGAGCAGGTTGGGCTGCCACCCAAGATCAGCCCCCACCCGCAGCCGCCTGGCTCAGCCCCCCCGCCCCCACGCCCCTTACAGTCCATGGCCATGCCCACGGCGATGCACTTCTTGAAGCGGCACAGCTGGCATTGATTGCGCGTGATCTTGTCGATGACGCAGCAGCTGTCATATTTGCAGGAATAGGTGGGATGGAGATTCTTCTGGATTGTGCGGCGAAAGAAGCCCTGGGGGTGGGGGCAAGGAGACGGAGCAGGCTGCGATCAGGGCTGAACCGACCACAGCGTTCCCTAGGAGCTGGGGGTGTGCTGAGGGAGGCAGGGCCAGTACAGGAACCTTGGCATCCTCCCCACCGCGCAGGCCCAGGAGCAGTGGGCTTCTGCAGGCCCCCAGCACCCAGGCTGTGGAGGGGCGAGGCGCACTTGGGCTCCGGAAAAGAAAAGCCTCAGGCACCAGGGTGGCAGCAATCAAAGGAAGAGCTACTATTTGCCGAGTGCTTACTATGTGCTGAGCGCTGGGATAAAGATAACTCCTCTTTGACACAGGCTCGCGGTTACCCCGATGATAACCCCATGAGGTAGGGACTGTGACCACCTCCTGTGCCCGCTGCAGCACACTAGGACACTGACACTTGGAGAGAGGAAGCAATTTGCCCAAAGCCATCTGGCTACACCAGGACTCAGGCTGGAGACAGCCAGGTCTGAGCTCTCGGGTTCTGGGTGTGTTGAAATCACCTGGAGCACTTACCAGAGCTACGGATTCCTGAGCCTCACTTGGGGACCTACAGCACTCTGGGGGTGGGGTGTGGGGGGAGTGAGGAGCCAAGGCTGCTCTTTTTAGGATGCTCCCCCGGGACTCGGCTGCCCTTGCTCTGAGCCACGCTGCTTGTGTTGCTTCCAGGAACTCTAAACCCTCGTGGTCTGGTTTGCATGACACTGAGAGAGAAACCTCAAGCCTTAATGTATTTTCAAATAATTCTATTTCTTGGAAGACCTTGGATTTTCAGGGGGTGGTGATCCTACATCTGCCACACCATAATATCTGAGCACTGGTTTGAGCCCTGGCTGCTCTACTTCTGACCCAGCTCCCTGCTAATGAGCCTGGGAAAGCAGCAGGAGATAGTCCAAGTGCTTGGGCCCCTGTCACTCACAAGGGAGACCCGGATGGAAGATCTCTCTGTATATCTCTCTCCTTCTCTGTCATTCTGCTTTTCTAATAAATAAAATAAATCTAGACAGAGTGACAGAGACAGACATTCCACTGCTGGTTCTCTCTCTAACTCTCTGCCTTTCAAATAAATAAATACACCTAAAAAAAAAAAAAAAAACAACAACCTGGGCCAGTGCTGTGGCATAGTGGGTAAAGCTACCACCTGCAGTGCCAGCATCCCATATGGGTGCTGGTTCAAGTCCAGGCTGCTCCACTTCCGATCCAGCTCTCTGCTGTGGCCTGGGAAAACAGTAGAAGACAGCCCAAGTCCTTGGGTCCCTGCACCCATGTGGGAGACCCAGAAGAAGTTCCTGGCTCTTGGCTTCAGATCGGCGAAGCTCCAGCCATGTGGCCATTTGGGGAGTGAACCAGTGAATGGAAGACACCTCTCTCTCTCTCTCTTTTCTTCTCTGTAACTCTGCCTTTCAAATAAATTAATTAATCTTTAAAAAGAAAGAAAAAAAGCTGATGTTTGTTTAAGTTTGTCCCTCTCTGGCAGGCTGTGGGCAGCTTGGGGGCGGGGCATAACCTGCACCCCTCATACCTAATACTGGAAGACGGGTCATACCTGGCATTTCTTGGCTGCTGTTTATGTGCCTGGTTTGTGTTTTAAACACTTCATATGCAAATTATCTCATTTAATTCCCCCAGCAACTCTATGAGGTCGTTTGTCATCCCACTTTACGGATGAAGAAGGCTCAGTGCAGCAGGCAACTGACCTACACAGGCAGAGCAGGGGCTGTGAATGAACAGGTGGCTGAAGAAGAAACGATGAGACCGAGGCGAGGCTCTGTGTCGGGCCAGGTGCTGAGGGATCCCAAGGTTGGGCGCTCAGCGGGTGGGCGCAGGATAGGGGATGGCTGGTCCCTACCTTGCAGCCCTCACAAGTGATACAGCGGTAGTGGTAGCCGGTTGCCTTGTCCCCACACACGACACACTGCTCGTCTTTGTCCAGGTAGCTAGGGATATACCCTGGGAGGGAGGAAAGGAGCGGGCAGGCATGGCTCGGAGTCCCGGCAGCTCCGCGAGGCTCCGAGACTTTCTCCAGCCCCAGCTTTCCCTTTCTGGCCTGTGGCACAGCCCCGCCTCCCTGCAGGGCTCACTGTCTCCAGATGGAATCCTGGGGACAGATCACTGGACATTGTGTCCACCCCCTGAGAAGACAGAGCAGCTCAGTGCTGACTGCTCGCTCATAGCTAAGGGGTAGGGGAAGACGGACGTGGAAAATGGATGGTGGCAGCTCAGGAAAGCAGCTTGGGAAAGAAGGGAAGAGGCACTTCCTGACTTAATCCATCCTCAAAGCCCGGGCCATGCCCTCATCACCCCTCTCACTCCAGACAAACCCAGCCCCAGCCCTCCAGAGGCACCTGTCACGGGTCACAGGGAGACCTGGTGGGGGTTGGGGCAGGAAGAAGTGGCACACACAGCCAGGCTCACCTGACATGCTGGTTTTCAGGGAACATTGGCCGTTCTTTCTTTTTCGCTTTCCATCTGGTGACCTGGCACTAGATGGGGGCAAAGTGGACAGAATCACGGAGCAGTCTTTGGGCAGCCCCCTCCTCACCCATGAGGTTCCTATAGTCCCCCAGGCCCGACTCCCTCTACCTTGTGTCCTCATTCCACCTCCCACCCCCAGGTCAGCTGACAAGGCTTAGAAGCCTTTAGCTATCTGGAAGCTGCAGGGGAGAGAGATAAGGGCCTTGGCTGGGCACAAGCATGTTCTAGGGCCCCAAGGTAGACATCCACACGGATACAACACACACACATACCCATATACATACAACAGACACATACAACACGCACACATACCCCCCACCCACACATGAATACACAGCACACACATGAACACAGTACGGGCACGCACACACGCACACATGCATACATACACATCCACAACCACACTGTAGATATGAAGCACCCACAATCCACAGGACAGGACCACCACAGATCCAAGCCTTCCGTGGATGACAACTGTGCCAGAAGAATCCACAGGATAAGCTTAACCTTCAGAACACACATACACATGTACACACATGTGTGCAACATGACGCCAGTGTACATATTAATAGCTTTGCAGCCTTTAGAATAACCCCAAGTTTACCATCTATGCCACTTCCAGGGCATTCTCAGATGTGTTATATGACCTCTAGGATATGCCCACATGTTACACAACTCTCTGGACAGACACCTGCTAACACCACTCTCTCTCTGCTGTGTGGACATCCAGGTCAGGATTGCATGCTTAGTAACCTACAGTGGCAAATGACAACGACAGCCAGCCTGTGTATGGCCTCCATTTAACACAGATCTGAACCAAAGCCCTACTTGTGCCTGGTGACACAGTACACAGGAGGCAGAGGCAGGGCGAGGACCCTGAGCCTCTTCATGCCAGGGATTCTCAGCCACCTTCAGTCCCTGCACATACGTGTCACCAGGCTCTCCATACATGTTACATAACCTCGTCACACACGGCTTACATAAGCCCTCTCCGTGCATGCGAGGGTTGTATAACCTCCCTCTCCCACCCTGCGTGTGGCAAGTGCAGGGCCCCTCCTCCTGGAGCCAGACGCAATTCCCAACACACTGACATAGTGACCTTGGCCAGGGTCACAGTCACAGACAGCCCCGTGCTCCACACCCCCTGGGGATTACCCTGTCTGGTTCCGACAAGGCTGGAGGGTCAGGTCTCCCTCCCGCCTCCTCCGAGGGGTGGGTGCAGGGCACCTGAGGCCTCCTAGGCCCCAGTGCAGCCCGCGCATTCAGCAGTTTACAAGACTTCCAGCCTCTGGGTGCAGTCCCAGGAACAACCACAAGGTGGCGCAGGGATATGGGGGAGGGGAGGATACTGGGGGAGGGGCTGCAGTCCTAAGGGACCGAGAAAAGGCATTCTCGCCTTTGTCCAAGGTTTAGGGGCAGACTCTCCAGATCCACATTAGTCTGGACGGGGAGCTACAGCGGATGCAAGTGACAGCCACGTAGCAACAGGCCAGATCCTCAGAGTCCCGGCTGGGGTGAGGCTTTGGGGGGGGTTACCCTGGTGCCTACCCCATTTCGAGCCCCATCCACTTCCTCCAGCCCTCCAGGGACCCAGTGTTGGGCCCCAGGGCTTTGCCTGGCCAGGCCTCCAGCCTCCTGGCTCGGGATCTGATCTCCTAGGCAACAGCCAGCCACACTGCTCCCCAGAGCACCCCACCCCCACTCTCTCCCTGGCCATAGGCACAGCCTGTACCCAGCTCCCGGGGTTCCATGCCAACTGGGACAGAGCTCTGTGCCACTTGGATCCAATGGCAGAGGCAGAGACCCTCTTGGTTTCTCAAGGGCAGCGCAGATCACAGGTAACCTGTCCCTAGTGTGCATACAGCGCCATGCCTCACCCATGTGTAAGCAAAACCTTCGCGGCTGGCATGCATTTCCACTTCCTGGGAGGAGCTCCACGGCAGTGTCTGCCTTTGACCATGAACAAGGAAGAGCTTGTGGGGCTCCCAGCAGATTCCAAATCTCAGCATAGGCTGTGACCAAAAGTTACTGGTACATGGGCCTGAAATGTCATGTTACGAGCACCACAGCCTGTGGACAAGGCACTTGTAAGTGACCAGATGGGGCACGGGCTGCCAGAGAGGAGAGGAGGGAAACAGCAAGGCTGTTTGGATCCCACGTGCTCAGGTGAGGGCGGCAACGACAGAGGGGCCTCTGGGGGTATCTCAGGCTGCCCGGCACCACCCAGGGAAGCGCCGTGTGCCCTCTGTCTGTAATTACTCAGGTCTCTATCACTGGCCCCTTCAAGATGGGAATCTCTCAACTCAAGTGCCTGGTTCCCTGCCACCTCCGAGCGTTCCCTGGGCTCTAGGACGAAGGTGGGTAGCAGACCTGCTGTCTTCGTGCCCCATCCCCCAGAGCCACTCAACACAGTGCTCTTTTGCCCAAGCTCGACGCGTAAGAGGTAGTGCGACCTCGTCGCCAGACCCGTTACCTGTTCTCCTCTGGGTCTGACCCACACTCCACCTTGCTTGGCTTCTGTTCCATTCACTTCAATTCCATCCAGGATGCCCTCCAGCACGCCAAGAGACTGGGGTGGGCACGCTGGCCCCCCCAACACGCCCACAGGCCGCCCACCCCCCGCCACCCAGGCCCTAGGGCACAGCACCCATGGTACCCACTCAGCACTTGGCCTTTCACACCATGCCCTGCACCCCAAGGGGGGCGGGCGGTGGGAGGGGCCAGGGAGTGGCAGGTGGGAGGGTTGAGGGCAAGCTGGGTCCTTGGGGGGGGTGGTCCTGGGGGTAGGTGCTGGGAGAGTAACTTCAGAGTCTCGTCCTGTCTGCGGATCCCTGTAGAGAGAGGAGAGAAGCCAGGTAAGTGGGCGCTATGGTAGAAGGGTGGGGAGAACCCCTTTGGTGGCCACATTTGGGGCTCCGGGGGACTATAATAAAGCGGCAGTGGGCATGGAGGGTAGGCGTGGGGTAAGGAGCAGGGTTACTCCTCTGGTACAGGCACCATAGGCAAGATTGGATACCCAAATCCTCGGCCCCACACAGGGGAGGGATGAAGGGAAAGACAAAGCCATCTGGGTACCAGGCAGCACAACTCAGCTCTCACAGCCAAACTGATGCCCAGACGCTAACATGTGCCCGTTAAACATTAGCTAAGTCCTCTGAAAACCCATCAGCACCATGGCAGGGGAGGAGACAGAGGTGGGCAGGTCCCAGCACAGGCATGAGGGTACCATGAAGGAAGCGGGGGATGGGGTGTGGGAGCAGTACACAGGTGCCCATCTCAGCGCCATAACAGAGAGACAGTGACAACGCCTCTGCCGCAGGCCGGGTCATGACTCCCAGTCCCCAGAGTTCCCCATTCAAGGGCCCAAGTGCCACTGCTGGGGCTGAGGAACAGACTTGTCAGCAGGTTTAGATGAGCTGCCACCCACCAGGACAGCAAGGGGAACGACAGAGGAAATGAACGTGTGTTAGCAGAATAGCCAATGGGCGCCCTCCGCAGCGGGCACCCGAACTTCACCTGGTTCACAGCTGCTAAGCAGGTGGCTCAGGGACTAAAACCTCACACCCTCTAACGCCAGCCTTGTTCTGCTACCTCGGGCCCAGGGTGCCAGGCCCACCATCCCGCCACGCTACACCCCTGACCCTGGCTCGCTGTCTGCGTGCACGCAGGCAGGTGCAGGTATGTGGGAGGGGGACAAAGGGTGCAGTTCCCCACATACAACCTCCATCACGTGGCTGCTGTACCATAGACCTCGCCCCTGGGCCCCCCAGCAACCCCCTCCTGGAACTGATAAGGAGGAGGGTGGGGGGAAAGAGAGAGATAATTCAGATCCTTGGGCAGGGCCACGGACAGGGCCTCTGCACACAGGCAAGCCCCTGGGGTGTGAGTGTGGGAGGAGCGTGGAAGAGCGCCCCTTCTGCCTGTGATACCCCCCGGGTCTGGGACTGGGCACTGGGGGCTGGACAGGAGACTGAGGGGGGGCCCCCCGAGCAGGGAGTCTTAGCTCAGGGAGCCTTCAAGAAAGTAGGTCAAGTTTTTCTTGGCTTGTGGAGAAATTCCTGTTATAAATTTATAATGGCGTAGCCAGTCCTGAGGGGTGGAGGTGGGGAGAGGAGGAATGGGTGGGGATGCCCAGGGCCTGGCCATCAGGGCCTGCTGCTCCCAGACAGACCAGTGAGGAGTAGGGGGCGAGGGCAGCGGTGGGGGCTGGGCCAGACAAGAGAGGCTTCTATGTTTCCACGTCTATCTGAGCCCAGCAAGCCTTCATTTGGTCTGTCTGCATCTGAATGTCTCTCTCTCTCTCTCTTTCTCTCTCTCTCTCTGGGCCTGGGTGTCTCCCTGTCTCTCCCCCCACCAAAGGCTGTGCCTCGGTGCTTGGCACACCCTGGCTGCGGTGCTGCCCCCGCCTGTCTCCTGCCCGCCTGGCACACCGCCACCACTTGTTTACAGAAGCTGGAAAAATCCACTCGCCAGCCAGAGGCCCGAGCGCCCCCGGGGGAGGGCAGGAGGCAGGCACAGGAGTGGGCATGCTGAGAGAGGGGCAGCCCTGGGGAGCAGGCCCCAGGCACAGGCACAGAGGCCAGGGTGCATAGGAATGGCCCTTAGCAGCTGTGGGCCCGCCGAGCAGGGAGCACAGGCAGCAGCCACATGGCATGGGCAGCTCCTGCCCCGGGCCGTGGCTGTGCAGGACCCCTTCCCCCACACCCCCACTACCAGTTGCTACAGGGCAGACCTGGGGCAGTGCCAACCTAAGCCACCCTGCTTGTTTCCCCTTCCCCCTCCACAGCCCAGCCTTAACTCCAAATGTGCCTGGGCACTGCCAAGGGCTTGCACGTGCCCGCTGGGAGGGGGGCAGACTCCCTCTTGGCCCTGACTCTGTGCTGAGCTCAATGGGGCCTTAGTGCCAGTCGGTGCCACTTTGGACCTGGGTAGCCCCTGGCTGTGGACAGAGGACCAAGGTGCTGCCCTTACTACCCAGGGCACCCTCACCTGGCACCTAGCAAGAGGCTGGAGACCCTGGGGACTCCTTGATGTCTGTCCAGGGACTATCTGGGCCTCTGGGGTGACAGAGCCCAGCAGAGGCCCCAGCATGCATGGAGGCACCCAGGAAGCTGTGTTAGCTGTGTGCAGAAGGCGGTCAGGGGGCAAGGGGCAGGGATACCCACCCTGGTGGGCAGTCCCTCTCCCCTCGTCCAGGAGTCCAGCTGAGTTCCCCCCAAGCTCCCTCCGGGTGCAGCCCCTGCAGAGGCAGAGGAGCTGGAGCTATGGGGGTTCCCAGGTTGGGCAGGACAGCAGGGCAGCGAGGCCCACCTGTTGGCTGGCCTGGCCACCCACTTCCTCTTTGTCAGATATGAGCTGCCGAGTGGCAGTGTGGGCAAGGTGCCCACACAGGGGGAAGCATTTCATTAAGCTTAAGTGCTTCTGCGCTGGGCGGGGGCAGGGGGGACAGGGACAAGAAGCCAGTGCGGCATCCGTAGGCACCACGCCAGATTCCCACTGCTGCTGGTCCCACTCCGCAGTCCTGCGGAGCCAAGGGACACCCCCAAAGGACTCCCGGGCCACCTGCGAGGACTCTCTGTCCCCAGGACCTAGCACAGAATAGCACACACTCAGCTCTACGGAGGCTCTTGGCCCTGCCTTTCTGGGGCCCCTGAACTTTGTCCTTAATGTTCAGAGGAAAGCCCAGCCCTCCTCCTCACCAGGCACACAGAGAGAGGCTTGCACCAAGGGAGCTCCGAAAAGGGGGGGACGAGGAGGCGGCGGGGGGCAGCAGGGGTGCTGGAGCGGAGGGGAGGGACAAAGACCTGGGGCAGGGCCCGTGGGGGTGCAGAATGCAGGGGGGTGAGGGGGACTCTGGGAAAGAAAGACAGGGAGCGATGCAGTGGGGGATGGGGAGGGAAGGGGGAGCGAAAGGAGGACAGACACGGGGAGGGGAGACAGATGAAGGAGGGGGAGACAAAGGGAGAAAGGTAACAAAGAAAGATGGGTGGGGGGTGCTTCAGCCCCGCCTAAGTCCCACCCCGTGGAGGCTGGGGGAGGGGGGAAGTAGGAATGGTTTCCACGGTGACAGCTGGTTCTTGGTGGCCTGGCATGTAGGCTATTAATAGTGCTGTGGGTAGGTTCACACCTCCCTCTCCCCTTCCCCTCTGCCTGCTGCTAGGGTGGGGGGAGACCCCCCAATCATTGGCATCGATACCCTGACTCCATGCCACAGGAGCGAGAAGGGTGATGCTGCGGGGCCAGGGCAGCCACCTGGGACCAAACACACACTAGGGCATGCACGGACAAACGCATCTGTGTGCACACTGTCCCCGCTCCCACGGGCAGCCCCCCACACCCCTGGCTCCCTGCAGCCTGTGGCCATCACAGAACCCCAGCAGCAATGCTCCTCCCTCACGTGGAAGGGGAGAGGCCTCTCTAGGGCTGGAACCTCTCTCTCCTTTGCCAGACGTGCCCCCCCCCCCTTCTATTCTCAGGTATGGTTGGGGCAGGGCTGCCCCACCCAACTCTGTTCTCCTGGTGCCAGAAAAGAGAGGAGGAGGGGAGGCAGCAAGGAGACTCCTATCTGGCAGGTGTGATGTGGCAAAGGAACAGGCACAGACTCTGAGCAACAGTGGGGGGGGGGCGGGGCAGGGAGGGAGACAGCTCCCCTTGGCAGGGCGCTCTGGCTGGGCCCCCAGGAGATGCGATCCAGGACTCTGCTCTCCTAGCCACCTGAGGCCTTAGGGGCTCCAGAATGGAAGATGGGGTGGGGGGTAGCCCTCAGGGGGAGGTTGGTTACTTAAACAAAGGATCTTCCCCACCCCCAAAAAAGAATATAACAGGAAACTCTCCCCTGCAGGTCAGAGACAGAAAGACATAAACAGCAGCCTTGACTTGGGCCAGATGCCCAGCAGGAACATCAAAGACGGTGCTTCCCACTCCGCTCCCCCAACAACCTCACCCACCTGCTGCTCTCCTGGCCCTCCTCCCCCACCCTGGGCCAGCTCCAGTCAGGTAGCCTCGGGGTGCCCAGCTAGAGGTCACCTCCTAGCCGCATCTATCCCTTGTGCTGCTGCTGATGGCCAGCTGTGCCCACACCCGCGCCCAGGGGCTCAGCCCCCTGCCCCAGTGTCCCTTGGGAACAGAAGTAGGACAGTGAAGTAGCTGAGAAGGCAGAGCGAGGAGCACCCCCAAGCTGGACATGGCACATTTTCCCCACCCTCCCCCCAGCAGCCAGTGGGTAATCGGAGCTGGGAGCTGGGGCAGCTGAACGCTAGAGGCATGAATGTCACGGGGCCAAGGCGCTCCCCGCAGATGGCATCCTGGGCACTGCGCTGGGCGGTCTCCCTCCTTCACTCCCCTCTTTCAAGGCAGAAGAGGTTGCCTGCCAGCCCTGGAGAGCATCACCTAGGAGGGGAGGAACAGCGGAGGAGAAAAGAAAAGCAGGGATATTCTCCCAGGCACCCCAGGGAGGCAGGAGCCAGCCCCCGCCCAAGCAGAACTGGCAGAGGCAGAGAGGGGAGAGCGAGGGAAGGGGGGGAGTGGAGGAGATTGAGAAGTGCGTGTGCGTGTGCGTGTATGTGTGTGTGTGAGAGAGAGAGAGAGAGAGAGAGAGAGAGAGAGAGAGCGAGAGAGAGCGAGCGAGCATGAGAGCAAGCGCCAGCGAGCAAGCAAATGCAGCTGAGTCTCCAGCACACACACGGACACGTGCAGGCGCACAGACTTAGCGCGCATGCGCAGAGCCGCAGGGCTCTGGGTTCCCGTTCCAGGAGATATTCAGAGCCCTCCCTAGCCCACACATGCACAAAACACCCTCACACGGATGCGTGCACAACACACCCACTCACTGATGTGTACAAAAATGCCGATAGCCACCAATCCTGGTCCCCTCCCCACCCCACCCCCACGCCTGGTAAAAGAGAAAATGAAACAGGCAGCCAGGACTCCTGAGAGCCAAGCGCCCATCTCCTCCTTAGAAGAGAGAAGCGGAGGAGGAGGAGGGCTGGGGGCTTGGTTCAATTATGCTACTTTTTGCTGCTGCCCCGGGTGTGTGGCTGTGCCTTTGGCACTATTTTTAACCCCCAGCCCCTGGTCCCCAAGCAGGACAGCATTTCCTGGGCACGGTGATATCCGTCTTGCATCCCTGCTTGCAAACTTCTGACCCCTCTCTCTGGATCGCTTCAAGCAAGGATATGCACGAGGGAGGTCCCCTGTGGCACCCCACGTTTGGCCTGCCAGGTGACACCAAGGTGAAGCCACGTGTGCCCACTCCACAGCAGCCCTGGACGTCTCTGTGAGAGACAGAGCCGTCTGCTCCGTGACGTGTGCATCCCCCACCCTGCATGCGCCCATCCCTGGGAGGAGGGGAGAACCCACAGGCGTGCTCACCGTGCCAGGACGAGACGCAGACTGAACGCACCAGTCACCTCACCTTATGCTGCCTACCCTCACTCTGAGCGAGACGGGCATTGCAGCCCTGAGAGCTGGAGGTGAGATTTGCTCCCACTCCAGTCACCTCACTGTCAGCATCCCCCCCCCCCCACATCACCGTCCTTGCTTCACCTTGAACAGCAGGGGCTGAATAAGAAAGGTTTGGGGGAGACGCAACTCTGATCACTTCACAGAGGGAAAGGGACCACCCAGTACAGACCCCAGACCCGAAGGTGCCCTGCCCACCTCCCAGGTCCTTACTCAGCACTTCAGGTTCTCGCAGCCACCTCCCTTTACGCTAATGCCTGTCCTGTGGGGGAGGGGAGTCTGGTGTTTGTCAGACAGGGCTGGGTCCTGGTGGGGCCATGGTAGGTGACAGGGATGCTGGGTCCCCAGGAGGAAGGAGGGAGGCCATCTCCTTCATGAGCTCCTACACATAAAGAAGAGAGTCTGGGGAGAGGGAACTGCTGCACTTGTTCTTTTGCTCTCCCACCCCCAGTGCTGAGATGTGTCCCAGCAGAGATGCAGCGATGCCCAAATATTCCTGGATGAGCCCCCTGGTGGGTGAGGGGTAACCCCCCCAAGACACTGAAGGCTCCTTTTAAGCTAATGAGGGTCAAAAGAGGGCAGGGCAGAGGGGTCTGTCTTGGGTTCTTTTCCATATCCTGGGTCCAGGCTGCAAAAACTTGCAGGGGAAAGAGAAATGATATAAAGGGGAAGGAAGCTGGAGATTGGAGACCGGGTTCATTCCTGTGATGGTCAGGGGATCCAATGCTCCACTAAGCTTCTCTAAGAAATCCAGGGGACACCAGGGCCACTGGTTTCTTCATCGGTAAAAGCTAACACACACACAGCCTGTTACCAACCAGGCACTTTTTAAAGCATTTTGTATACTAACTCCGCTAATCCTCAAAAAGCTAAATGAGGTAGGCAGTGTCATCCCTACAGATACGGCAAGGGGGGAGTTAAATCACGTGCTCCGCTTCATACAAACAGCAAGGGGAAGAGGTGGGATTCGAACCCAGGCAGCCTGCTTCAAAAGAATAGCAACAACAAGATGCCCAGCTCCTGACCACGCTAGTATACCACCTGCTACGGGGATGCCACCTTGTTCTGTCACCAAGCTGCGCCCTCCAGGACCAAGTTTCAGCCCTCTCTTCTGTTGCAGCTCATGGATTGTCTACTGTAGGATCATCGCCACTGCTTCCTCCACCAAGTAGGCCAGGGCTACAGGGGAGGATGGTCAGACATGCACGGTGGCCCCTGGGCTCTGGGTGTGGGGAAGGGTGGCCCGTCCTGCTCACCGTGGGCTGGAACCTGCACTTGTGGGTGAAAGCGCCTCGCTCAGCCGCATACATAGTCTGGACAGCTGGACCCTCAGAACCAGGCCTTGAGGCTGGACGAGGAGGACACAGCTGTTGGGCATCTCTGAGGTGGGTCCCAGCTGCCAGGGCAGTAGGGAAAGGCCATGGTGAATCCTGCCAACTCCCGCCACTGCCCACAGCGACAATTCTTTCCCAGCATGGATCACTGGTGGAAGAGCCTTGTCATTGGCTCGACTAGAAGCTAACTCGCCGCAGCCTGCACACCAAGGGCTCCTGCAGAACCCGTGTCCCCCCGGCTGGACCTGCCAGCCCAAGGGGTCAGCATGGGCAGCAGCCAACCCCCTTCCTTTCCCCATTTCCAGCCCCCCAAACTGGGCTGTGCAGCGGCAGCACTAAGGAAACACAGGATGTCCTGAGCAGCCAGCTGAGCCCCCCGCCCCCCACCCCAACCTCCCGCTGACCCCAGAGGCGGGGCGGGCTGGGGCAGAGGGCCGGAGTTTGAGTATTAACAACTGGAAAAGTATGAAGACCGTCCCTGCCAGTTCCCAGCTCCCAGGAAAGGGACAGTGGCAGACAGAGACAAGGACAGGGGTGGACAGGGGAGCGCTGGGGCGAGAGGGAGTTACAGACTGGCAGGGGAACAAGGAGAGAGGGAGAATTAGACACCACGGGACACAGCAACAGAAAGAGAGACAGAGTTAGAGAGAAATTCCAAGTCAAAAATACACATCACTCACGCAGACACTCGCCAGCACTCGGCCTCCTAAGGAAAGCGTCCAAGTCTGGACAGAAGGGCCAAGGTGGGAAAAGGGGCCAGATGCACGGTGGGAGGCAGGGACTCAGTTGTCCCCAGGAAAATCATCCTCAGCAGGGCAGTGGGAGCCCCCGTTAGCCTTCAGGGGACCGGTGAGAGCCACTCCCTGGGAGCCAGCTCTCCCCCATACAACGCCCCCACCCCCACCCCTGCAGCCAGGACAATCCCAGCTGCTAGAAGTCACTGGACACTGCTTCAGGCCCATGACTCGGCCCTCTGAAACCCCCCTGCACCCCCCGTCTTTGCTCTTGTTTCTCTTGTCCCTCCAAAAGAAAAAAAAAAAGTGCCCACTCTCACAAAGGGCTGATGCCAGAAGGAGACAGGAGGAAGCTTGGAGGGAGGCTGTCACCAAGGCATGGAGGTGTGCCCGACTGCGCTGGCAGCAAGTGTGCACCTGGGGCTGTCTGACACAGTGTCCACGTGGACCTGTGACAGCATGGCCCGAGCCTTGTGAATGTGCGGCGCACCTGAGTCCATGGGCTTGCGTGCCAGCAAGTGCACC
The DNA here is from genome assembly GCF_033115175.1 of Lepus europaeus. Lineage (NCBI taxonomy): Eukaryota > Metazoa > Chordata > Mammalia > Lagomorpha > Leporidae > Lepus > Lepus europaeus. The sequence goes on from NC_084844.1 coordinate 22,204,796, forward strand.
TGTGTCCGCAGTGCCCACAGTCAATCAATGAACAAGTCTTTACAGAGCAGCCCCTATGCTAGTCTCTGGGTGGGATCCAGAGCTGTCTAAGCGATTCTCCCAGGTCTTCTCAGGCTTCCCAGGAGGGGGATTTGACAAGCCAGAATGACCAAGAGCGCGCGCGCTATCAGAAACGCATGCTTTGTATCATGATACATGAAAAATCTTTTCACACACACACATTCCATTTACTCTGGAGCAGCGGTTTTGCTGTCGACAGAACCTCCGAGTTCCACAGTAAGAATCCAAGAAAATACTTGTTGCTAAGTTGTGTACACATGTGTTGATGTGTAACTGTGCTTGCATTTGACAGAGTGACAGTGACTGTCACGCCAGGGGATGATGCCTGCGTGACTGTGCTCATGCAAGCACGTGTGTGCCTGTGAGTGACAGGTCTTTTGTAACTGTGTGGCTGTGTGCAATTGCTCCGTGTGCATGCATGCATGCCATAGTGACTTTTTCTGTGTGGGTGACAGCAACTCCCCCTCGCCCATGTGGGTGACAGCATCTCTGTGTTACCCTGTGTGTGGGCATGTGCATGGGTCCGACTGCCCGCTGCTGGTCTCCCGTGGGTATGCTCTGCCCCTCTGGGCTCCCACGGTGCAGCGGCAGCCTGCCTCTTTCCTTGTCCCATGTGGGTGTGTCCAGCAGCTCCTGTCCTTGAGTCCGCCTGGGTGTCCCTGGGTGTGCATGTGGCTGTTCTGTGTGGGCATATCTCTGTGTCTGTATGTCACCTCTGCTTCTCCCCTCATCTTGGACAACAGCCCCCTTCATCCCCTCCCCCTTCTGGGGCCGGAGCCAGCATGGAGGGGCAGGCTCCCATCTCACTGGCTTTCCTTCTGTTTCTATCCCCCCAACCCCCCACCCAGCCGGCAGCTCTCTCCTCGTTGCCTCTGCCATCCCCCCACCCCCAGGCCTTTCTTTCACACTGGACAAGGGAGGGCCCTAGACCGAGAAGGGGCACCAGAGACACGTTGCAAGGGGAGGGAGACAAGGGGGGGGTGCACAACAGAGATCCGTTTCTCCCTCTCTTTCTCAGCCCCGCCAGCCAGCACGGGCCCCCACTGCGCCCCCAAACCCTCACTCCCCACCCCCACCCCCCCAGCCGCGTTTTTGCAATTAGGAGTGTTGCAACCAGAGAGCCATGCTTAATTGGGGAGAGGGTGAGGGGAGGAGGGACTTCTGTCTCTCTCCCCTGGCCGGTGCAAGCCCACCCCTCCCCACTGCACTCCCACTGCCCTCCGCAGCCGCTCGGCCTCCGAGGCTGGGGTGGGGGCTCGGGGGGGGGGGGCAGGCCTCCGGAGCACCGTAAACAAACCGCGGCGCGGCGGGCGGGGGAGCTCGGGCGGCCGGCAGCGGGGCCCGGCCTGGGAACGCGCAGCAGACCGGCCGGACTGAGGCCGGGCGGGCCCTCGAGGGGGAGGCCCAGACGCCATCTCCGCCAGCGAACCCCAGGGCCCACCGACCGCCCAGCAACACCTCCCTTCCCTGGGGCGTCAGTTGCAAGCTCCCGGACTGTGACAGGGTCACCTGGGCGCCGCGGAAGGCTGAGGCTGGCAGCGGGCACCCCCTGGGCGCCCCCAGCCCGCCCAGGAGCCGGCCGTAGGGACCCGCGGCTTTGCATAATCAATCGCGAGGCATTTGCATATTAATGCCCCCTCGCTCCCTCCTCCTTACCTCGGCGTGGCGCGCTGGACCGGGCTGGGCAGCGGCGCGGGGGTCTCAGCGCCCCGTGCCGGGGGCGTCCATGGGGGGCCGGTGGGGCCCGGGCCGCCCGCCTCCAGCGCCCGGGTGTGAGTGCGAGTGAGCGCGGGGGGGCGGGGGGCGAGTGTGGCGGCCCCGCGGCTCCTCCGGCAGAGGCGGCGGCCGCTCTGGCTCCTCCCTCCCCCGCCCCGCTCCGGCTGGGGCTCGGGCTCGGCGCGCTCGGCCGGCTCACGGCTGCTCCCTGCAGGCCGCCTCGCCGCCGCCGGCGCCCGCCCCCCGCCCCACGCCGCGCCCCGGGACTACGGCCAGCGGCCCGGCAGCCCCTCGGCCGCCTCTGCCCCCGCCCCGCTCGGACTCCGGCAAGCGGCTCCGGCGGGAGCTGTACTTGGTGACATATTTGGAAAAGCTGTCACTTAAAAAAAAAAAAAATAGCCTTTGCCTGCCGGGAGGATTGGGGGGTTTTCGAGGTTTGCACCGTGGGCCGGAGGAGGGAGCGTGGACGAGCCACCTGCACCGCGTTAACGGGGCGGGGAGTCTGCCTGCCAAGTGCTCGGTCGAGTGGAGTTTGTTTGGGAGTTCGGGTCCCTTCTCCGCCGGTAACTCCCTGCGTGACCTTGAGGAAATCCCCGCTGCCTGCCCAGCCAGAGCTTCCTCAAGCTCCAATTGCAAGGGCTGGGCAGGTGCTCCCGCAGCAGGTCCTTTTACTTTCAGTCACGCCGTTTTTAATCCTCTGGGGGAGCACACTCCCCCTCACCCCTCATTCCTAACAGCCAAACCCGATCCACTGCCTCCTCTCCCGAACGCCACTCTTCCCCACGTCTCGGCTCTTTTATTCACTGACACCAGCCATTTCCCCAACAGTCTGCCCTCCCTGCTGAGCCCGGGGAGGGGGCGAGATTGGCTGTACCCTCTCCACTGCCAGCCCCACAAAAGCTGTGTTTCCTCCCATGCTTGCCTCACCTAAATCCAAGGGTACCAAGGCCACTCTGAGGAGGAGGGTGGGCTACACCCAAATGGACCCCCTTCCCCAAAAGAGGGATGGTCTCCATCATACCAGCCCCATCCCCCTGCATGCATGCGTGAGTGTGCGCACGCACACGCACACACACACACACACCCCTGCATGCATGGACATAAAACCATGCAAGTGACGCCAGAGCCCCTTTCATCTCAGGATCTCCTAGTGCCAGGCAGAGGTCTAATTACCCCAGCACCCCCTCTTGCCCCACCGGTTCCCCCCCCACCGCTGTCATTAGCCTAGTTTTACCAGCGGGGGCCACAGCCTTCCCACGGCTCCCAGGGCGGGGCCCTGTCTCCGCACTGCTCTTGGGGAGCTGTGTGTGTGTGTGTATTAGGGAAGCTGCTCTGCTAATGGTTTATAACTGGGCAGAATCATTTGTTCAGTGTGAGTTCTGACCAACCGTTGATCCACATTGGGCTGCCCTTGCTAATCCAAGTCTCAGCCACCCACCTTCTCAGTTTTGTTGGAGCCCCTAGTGCCAGGGGTTTAGGAAGTTTGCAATGCATGGGGGAGGGGAAGCTGCCTCTTTTGGGGCCCCTGGGCCTACAGGGAAGAAAAGGATATCTGGAAGGAAACTCCTGGGGTGCAGAGTGAAGGGTGTGCAGTGGGTGACAGGGGCCTGCAGTGTACAGTGGTGGTTACAGTGGGAAATTGAGGCTGCTGCCAGCAGAGTCAGCATGCAATAAGCAAGCCTGTGTTCAGTCTGGGCTTGCAATGGACATGCAACAGCTGCAGTGGCAGGGGAGGGGGAAGGAGGGAGGAGGCTGCAACATGCAGAGTCAGTGCAGGGTGCAGTGGGCGGTGCACTGAGGGTGGCTGTGTGCCAAGCGATGCCACCTCTTCCATGATCAGGTTTGACTGGGGAGCAAGGCTGCAGTGGGCGGTGCGCAGGGTCGGTGCTCTAGCCCAAACAGAAGTAGGTTCTTGGAATTGGGCTGCTCCAGGTGTTAGGAGAGAATACCAGGGCATGAGGTAGACAGGTGATACTCTGCCTCCACCAGACTGAACGAGGAGGCAACGGAGAGGTCCCAGCAATCTGGTGAGAAGAGGGAATGGAGCCCAGAGGGACACAATGCTGTAGTCTTTGTCTCCCCTCCTTTCTGGCTTTCTCCACTGCTTCTCTCTTTGATGCAAGGCCCTAAAATTATTGAGTGGGGGGGACCTTCTGAAATGGTAGACCCAGAGCCATAGGAAACACAGGGCCTCCCACTGCCCAGGGCACAGGAGGACATCTCTAACTCAAAGTAAGCTGCTGCTTCCGTTTCTCCCTCTCCTGGACTCCCAGTACGGGCTGGCGACAGACTTGGGCAAAGGCAAAGTGGAGGCCAAGCTGCTTTCATAGCACCCATCTCACCAGATGCCAGGATGCAACCCAGGCCTGGGCAAGCAGCCCCCGTCCCTGTTGCAGCACCCTTCCCCCACCCTGCACCTCTGCCCGCCTGGGCCGAGAGAAGTTTCCAGTTTTCAGATTCAGCGCATCCTCAGCTCCTCCTCTTCCTTGCTCCCTATCAAGTCCCCATCTGAGCTCTCACCTCCTAACCCGCTCCCCCCGCCTCAGTGGGGCCAGCGGGAGGGTGGGCCACAAGTGAGGTTGGATAGAGACTCTAGGAGGGGATATGTCTGACCAGCCCCTCCAGCTTCGATTTCGGTTGCCAAGGAGGCAGCAGGAACAGCTTGTTCTCTGGGCTCCCATCAGAGCAGCCATGCCCAGGCCCCTCCCTCTCTCCTCCTCACCCTCCCTTCCTTCCAGTCTGTTGCTAGGAAGCACCCCAAGGTTTCTTGTGGGCCCCACTCCCAGGAACCAGGGGATCCAAACATCTTTCCAAGGAGCCAAAAAGCCTGTCAGCTAAGGTGCCACACAGCATCCCCCACCTCTGCCGAAAAGACAAAGACTTGTATTGTCCTGGTGGTCTGGGGGAACCAGACAGCCCCTCTGCCAGCCAACCCTGCTACAAGCTCTGTGGTGCAGGTCTCAGTACTTTCGCTATCCCATATCATTTGGGCTTGCTGGGATCTGGGTGATGTCAGCAAGTCACCCAGTGTCCGGCGGACACCCCTTGGCTCTGCAGACACAGCCCACTTACTGGGGGTGCTCTGGAAAAACAGCAGAGGAAACTGAGGCACTGGCTAAGGTATTTCTCCCCCTAAGTGATCGCTCAACCAGAAGAGACAGTGGAATCAGAGTGTGAGTTTGAGTCCCAGCTGCTCCACTTCCAAAGCCTCTCCCTGCTAATGGCCTGGGAAAGCAGCAGAAGATGGTCCAAGTCCTAGGGTCCCTGCCATCTATGTTGGAGGTTAGGATGGAGTTCCAGGCCCCTGGCTTCAGCCTGGCCCAGCCTTGAATGTCACAGCCATTTGGGGAGTGAACCAATAGATGGAAGACAGATCTTTCTCCTTCTCATTCTTCCTTTCTTTTTTTTTTTTATTTTTAAAAATATTTTTATTGGCCGGCTCCATGGCTCAATAGGCTAATCCTCTGCCTTGCAGCGCTGGCACCCCAGGTTCTAGTCCCGGTCGGGGTACCGGATTCTGTCCCGGTTGCCCCTCTTCCAGGCCAGCTCTCTGCTGTGGCCCGGGAATGCCGTGGAGGATGGCTCAAGTGCTTGGGCCCTGCACCCCATGGGAGACCAGGATAAGAGAGAGAGAGAGGAAATGGAGAAAAGAAAGTTGGAGGGATGGTTATGAAGTTGGAGCTCAAAAAAGACTGGGAGATTAGCACACACCTACCCTAACAAGAGAAAGTGGGTACTTTTTTTTTTTTTTTTTTTTTTTTTGACAGGCAGAGTGGATAGTGAGAGAGAGAGAGAGACAGAGAGAAAGGTCTTCCTTTTTGCCGTTGGTTCACCCTCCAATGGCCGCTGCGGCCGGCACATCACGCCGATCCGAAGCAGGAGCCAGGTGCTTCTCCTGGTCTCCCATGCGGGTGCAGGGCCCAAGGACTTGGGCCATCCTCCACTGCCTTCCCTGGCCATAGCTGGCCTGGAAGAGGGGCAACCAGGATAGAATCCGGCACCCCGTCCGGGACTAGAACCCGGTGTGCCGGCACCACAAGGTGGAGGATTAGCCTGTTAAGCCACGGCGCCGGCCAAGAAAGTGGGTACTTTATTCCCCCCGTCAATCACCTTGGCCTCACCAGGCACCCCAGTTATGGGTCTCAAAAGAGGGATCCAGGAAAGGGACTAGGCCTGCCTGAGTCTTGTTTTTGGGTAGCTAAACCAAAAGTGGAAAAAAAGAAGCAGACACCTTCTCCAAGCTGTCTTTCAGGGTTTCTCCTACCTTATCTTTATGCATTCATTTGACATTTATTTTCTCTTAGCATTTGACATGTGCCAGGTATTGGGTACTTCAAATGTTCTGAACTCCTGGTTTCATTTTCTGAAAGAGCCTCCCACCCCTCCCCTGCTTTTGCCATAGAAGAGAGGAATGGGGGTGTAGGGAGAGGAAGCCTCTGTCACTGTGAGTTTGGGGCCCACCAGCCTTCAGCCCTCTCCTTCAAATTAGAGGAGAGAATGGAACAGGCTGATGAAGAGTCAATGGCTCAGGCCCAGAGGCCTCCCTTCCCCGCCCTGCAGGGACCTCAGGATCTCAGCCGCTCTCTTTCCCCCAGCGCCAGGAGCGTGGAGGGCACAGGTGTCCTCCAGGGTGTCAGAGAGAAAACTGCTCCGCAGCTTGGTTCATATCCTGCCTTCATTCTCCTGGGCCAGTGGGAAGACAGGGGCAGGGAACTTTGGAGGGTCCAGGGCTGTCTCTGAGCTGCAGCCACCAGGTAGGCCGCTTGGCCTCTTCCCCATCATCTCTGCTCCTAGAAAGAAAGAAAGTGTTTTGACTTGGGGTTTGGCAGGGGGAGGGAACCAGCTTGGAGTCAGCTGCGTGGGAGAGGGAGGCAATGGCTTTCCGTGCATCCCCCCTGCCGTCCACAGTGGGGGCACTGAGGCTTCCAGAGGAAAATGTTCCGTGTTGGGAAGGGCAATGGCAGTGAGCCTGCAGAGGGAAGGGGAGCTGCGAGGGTCTCTGTCTTACATGCTCACCAGCAATTTCAGTGTTTCTGGGGTTGGGGTCTGGATTCTTGCCACTTTGCCTGATTTTCTTTCTTGGCTTAGATAAGGAATGTCCCCTTCCCCTGGATGCCCCGAATCCCTGTTCCCTACAGCTTCTTACCTCACCATGGCCTAGCTGCCCCCCACCTCCAGCTTTCTGAGATTTATTTTTGGGGCTGACACTGTGACGTAGTAAGTTAAACCTCCATCAGTGATGCTAGCATCTCACATGAGTGCTGGTTTGAGTCCCGGCTGCTCCACTTCTGATCCAGCTGCCTGCTAATGGCCTGGGAAAGCAGTCAAAGATGGCTCAAGCCCTTGGGCCCCTGCACTCACGTGGGAGACCCAGAAGAAGCTCCTGTCTCCTGTCTCCTGGCTTCCATTTGGGGAGTGAACCAGCAGATGGAAGACCTCTCTCTCTCTGTCTCTCCCTCTCTTTGTCTATAGCTCTGCCTCTCAAATAAATAAATCCTTTATAAAAAAGGATTTATTGCTTTACTTATTTGAAGGAGAGAGAGAGAGAGAGAGAGAGAGAGAGAGAGAGAGAGAGAGATCTTCCACACACTGGTTCACATCCCAAATGGCTGAAATGACTAAGGTTGGGCCAGGCTGAAGTCAGGAGCCAGAAGCTCCATCCAGGCCTCACACATGAGTGGCAGGCCCCAAGCACTTGGGCCATCTTCAGCTGCTTTCCCAGGTGCATTAGCAGGGAGCTGGATCAGAAGCAGAGCAGCTAGGACTCGAGCCCAGGCTCTGATACAGGATGCCAGTGTTGCAGGCAGCAGCTTAGTTCGCTGTGTCACAGTGCCGGGCCTACCCAACTGTTTTTCTGCCATTGTTCCAGGTGTTGCCAGATCATTCTGCCTGACTGGCTCTCACCTGTCCCTCTTCCCCAGTCAGGCCCCCTCCCCCACCCACCAAGGGAGATAAGAGTTTGGGGTCTGGGGCCAGGAAAGTGGGGGCAGAGGCCTCAATCAGAGCTGAGGGTGACAAAATGGATAGCAAAAGAAAGTGAGGTAGGAGAGCCATTGAGAGAGGTCGGGGAGAGCCTTTCCTGGGGCAGCTGGAGGGGCCCTCGGCACTTCTCCTGTCACCTTCTGAGGATGACATGGAGTCCCATCTTTGCAGTGGATGCACCTGTGAGTGCAAGAGGGACCCTGGGGCCGGCGCCGTGGCTCAATAGGCTAATCCTCCGCCTGCGGCACCGGCACCCCGGGTTCTAGTCCCGGTCGGGGCGCCGGATTCTGTCCCGGTCACTCCTCTTCCAGTCCAGCTCTCTGCTGTGGCCCGGGAGTGCAGTGGAGGATGGCCCAAGTCCTTGGGCCCTGCACCCGCATGGGAGACCAAGAGAAGCATCTGGCTCCCTGGCTTCGGATCAGCGCGATGTGCCGGCCGCAGCAGCCATTGTGGGGTGAACCAATGGAAAAGGAAGACCTTTCTCTCTGTCTCTCTCTCTCACTGTCCACTCTGCCTGTCAAAATAAAATAAAATAAAATAAAATAAATAAAAGAGGGACCCTGGAAGATGCTGTGCTGAAGAGGGAAGAGAAGTCGCAGGGAAGGCTGACTCGCGTTTACACACTCCAGAGTTGAAAATGGCCCTTGTCCGGAGCAAAGGGAAACCTTGTGCAGGTGTCCACGCCCTGCAGAAACCCTACCAGGCCCCTAGAAAGGCTTCCGGTGAGTCATGGGAGGAGAGGCGGGCAGGCAGCTTGAAGACCAAAGCCCCTCCCTAGCAATGGCTAGGCACATTGGTTTGAGCTCAGAATATCGCCATCCTCAGGGCCCAAATATTCTCCACTCCCTTGGGGACTGGACCCAACACACTGCAGCTCAGAAACGGGTCACACAGTTGCCAGATCTCTCCCTGGGGGGCAGCTTGGGTGAGGAGGGATGGGGAATGTAGCCGTGGGCTGCTGAACAGGAAAAGAATAAGAAGTGGGGAGCAGGCAAAGGTAGAGTGAGGGACCTGGGACCTGAAGGGAGGCCAGGCATGTGACAGGCTCAGGAGTAAGTCTATGTGGCTGGGGGGAGCCTGGGAGTTAAGTGTGAGGAGTCTGGGTTCTCCCTCCCTCCTGCATCGGAAGCTTCAGCTACACATATTTGGCAGCTGTTTGTATAAACAATATTCCCCAGTGGTGTCACTTGGGCAGGCACAAAGGGAGGCTAATGGAGTGGGGTGAGGGTGCGTACAGGGGAGGGAGATGGGATCTGGCCCTTCTCCAGCCACACTGTTCCCTTCGGAAGAGAAGTCCTTGTTTCCCTGCTTGGCCCATGCTCCGGATGCCCAGGATCCTGTTATTCTCTGCCCCGACAGAGCCTGAGAGGGCTGCTCGTCCAGATTCAGCCTCGTCTGGGACTCAGAAGGTGGCCGAGGGATGGCTGTTGGGAGAGGGACAGGACTGGGACTTGTGGACTGGCACATCTGGCTCCTCAGGATATGGGGATGGGGGCTAAAAGGAGGGGTGGCAGGACACTGGCTGAGGGTCCCCCCCATTCCCTCTTGTCTCTGACTATAAATGTCTGGGGTGACCTGTCCTTATGACTGGGCAGGGGTGAGGCTGTATAGGGAGGTTCAGACCTCAGAGCCAGAGGTGGGGGATGTTTGCTTTCTGGCTTCTCACTGGAGAGAAGAGTTAATGCCTAAAGCCCTGGACATTACAATCTACAATGTGATTCTTTGGGATAAACAGGATTGCTTTTGGTATTTTATTTTTTGAAGAACTTATTTGTCTAACAGAAAGGCAGGATGACAAAGAGAGATCTTCCATCTGCTGGTTCACTCCCCAGATAACTGCAACAGCCAGGGCTGGGCCAAGCCAAAGCCAGGAGCCAGGAACTCCACCTAGGTCTCCCACGTGGGTGGCAGGGGCCCAAGTACTTCAGCCATCTTCCATTGCCTCCAAGGCACATTGGCAGGGAGCTGAATCAGAAGCAGAGTAGTCAGGATTCAAACCAGGCACTCCAATGTGGGATTCAGGTGTCCCAAAAGGCAGCTTAACCCGCTGTGTCATGCCTGCCCAATACAACAGGTTTAGGGGTGATATGGTGGCACAGTGGGTTGTTGTCCACTCGTGATGGCGTCCCACAGCAGTGTGCAGTACTGCGTTCTGGATACTCTGCTTTGGCTCCAGCTTCCTCTTAATGTGCCTGGGATGGCAGCAGCAGGCGGGCCCCTGCCACCCACGTGGGGACCAGGATTGAGTTCCTGGTTCCGGTTCTGTCTTCAGCCTGGCCCAGCTCAGGCTGGCCAATTTCTAGCTCTGCACCCAGTTTCTCCTTTCATTAACATCTTGACATTAGTATGATACATTTGTTAACAACTAATGAATCAACATCAATGCATTGTTACTAACTAAAGTCTGCTTTGTTCAGATTTCTTTAGTTTTTACCTAATGTGTTTTTTTTTCTTTCAGGATCCCATCCTCAACACAATGCCTTTTGTCGTGTCTTCTTAGGCCCTGTTGAGCAGTTTCTTGGATATTCCTTGTTTCTTAAACACGCTAACTTCGATTTCCTCTTTATTTCCTACTGTATGTGAGGACGCTCAGATGTGGCTGTGAGGTGATGTGTGTGCCACTAACCGGCCTCAGTGTCGCCTGTGGGATGCAGGTGTGGAAATGAAAAGTCTCACAGCTCCAAGAGCTCAGTAGGGGGAAAAAAAAAAGACAAGGAAAGAGAAACGCCACACCCTACCAACTAACTAGAGGGTAAGGAAAGGGTGTCGGAATAGGATGGAAAGGCCTGGTCGGCAGTGACGTCATTGGGCGACGCCCAGTTGCAAGCAGCTTTTCAAGGTCTCCCCCCACCCCACCCCGTGCCTCTGAGACGCTGTGGTGCCTCAACGCCTGGATATCCTTCTTAATAGGAGATAAATAATGCGGCCTGACAAGTAGTCCCTTAGCTTCCTTTCCGTGGCAAATACGACTTCAGTAGAAGGAACTACAACTCCCAGAAGGCACCGTGGCGGGACTTGCCGTATCTCTACTGGTTCGCATTTGTTACCCTCAGCCAATAAGAATTGGGCTCTTTGATAAGTGCCAAAATGGCGCTCCCTAGGGTCTAGAGCTCGACTGTCCGGTAGGTTTAAATTTAGGGAGGTGGAAGATGAAAAGGAAATAGGGAATTATAGTTTCAGGGTTGGGGAAGATGGTGGAAGTGGGGATGGGGGAGAAAGCTGAACGTGGGGTGGTAGAGGCCGAGGGACGCCGCCAGGGCTCGGGGAGTAATTGGCCATTGGAACTGGCTTAACCCTTTGTTACCCTCTTTAGTGTTTGTATCAGCCCGTTTGACACTCTCTTCGTCGTGCCCCAGTCCAAGAAGGGATGGATTAGGAGGGACGGGTCTGACAGGATCTCCACCTTGTCCCCTTCCCCTTTTTTATTTCCTGCTCCTCGCTTCAGTCGGTTCCCGTTTCCATTCTGTGGAGCTCCGCCAGCGGCTGTTCTCTTTCCCTGAAACTTCTCTTTAGCTCCATTTCTGCAACCTCAAAGCTGCTCTCCACGGGCGCCGCCTCAGAGTGAAGGCATGAAGGTGGTCAACCTGAAGCAAGCCATTTTGCAAGCCTGGAAGGAACGATGGAGTGACTACCAGTGGGCAATCAACATGAAGAAATTCTTTCCCAAAGGAGCCACCTGGGACATTCTCAACCTGGCAGGTCTCAAGTGAAGTGGAAGGAAGGGTGGGAGGGATGAGCCCAGGGAAGTCGTAACCACCCAGCCTTACTTTGTTGCTTTTACAGAGGCACTCCTGGAGCAGGCCATGATTGGACCTTCCCCCAATCCGCTCATCCTGTCCTACCTGAAGTATGCCATTAGTTCCCAGGTAAACCACTTCTTCCCCAAGGAATGAGGATTTTGGAGGTGAATGACCTGGAGTGCAGTTGCCAACTTAGTTGTTTTTTTTTTTTTTTTTTTTTTTAAGATTTATTTGTTTATTTGAAAGGCAGAGTTACAGAGAGGCAGAGAGGGGGAGGGAGAGAGAAAGAGTGAGAGGTCTTCCATCTGCTGGTTCACTCCCCAGTGGCTGCAACAGCCGGAGCTGCGCTGATCTGAAGCCAGGAGCCAGGAGCTTCTTCCAGGTCTCCACTTGGGAGAGGGGTCGAAGGACTTGGGCCATCTTTTACCGTTTCCTTAGGCTCATTAGTAGGAAGCTGGAGTGGAAGTGGAGCAGCCAGACATAAACCGGCGCCCACATGGGATGCTGGCACTGCATGCAGTGGCTTTACCTGCTACGCCATGGTGCCAGCCCCTGAACTTACACTTTCTTTCTTTTTTTTTTTTTTCTTTTTTTTTTTTTTTAGTATTTTTTTTTTACTTTTATTTAATGAATATAAATTTCCAGTATACAGCTTATAGATTACAATGGCTTCCCCTTCCCATAAATTCCCTCCTACCCGCAACCCTCCCCTCTCCCGCTCCCTCTCCCCTTCCATTCACATCAAGATTCATTTTCAATTCTATTTATATACAGAAGATCAGTTTAGTATAAAATACTTCAACAGTTTGCACCCACATAGAAACACAAAGTGAAACATACTGTTTGAGTACTAGTTATAGCATTAAATCAAAATGTACAGTACATCAAGGACAGAGATCCCACATCAGGAGCAAGCGCACAGTGGCTCCTGTTGTTGACCCAACAAATTGACACTCTAGTTTATGGCGCCAGTAACCACCCTAGGCTGTCGTCATGAGTTGCCAAGGCTATGGAAGCCTTCCAAGTTCCCCGACTCTGATCATATTTAGACAAGGTCATAAAAGACAGGGTGAGGATAGTAACCAATGATCCTAAGAGTGGCCTTAACCAGGTCTGAACAATTATACAGCATTAAGTGGGGAAGAGGACCATCAGTACACACAGGTTGGGAGTAGAGCCATTGGTGGTAGAGTAGAGGTTATGATTACAAAGGAATGAGGCTCAAGTGCACTAGACAGGGTCTAGAACAAAGGACAGAGTCATTATTAGAGGAGCTAAGAAAGGTGTTGTCTAAGCTACAATTAAGTTTTCTGATTGAGAGGCAAATAGAACCTGATAGAAGGGGCTTGATAATAATCTGTTGGGTTTTTTTTTTTTTTTTTTTTGACAGGCAGAGTGGACAGTGAGAGAGAGACAGAGAGAAAGGTCTTCCTTTTGCCGTTGGTTTACCCTCCAATGGTCGCTGCGGCCTGCGCGCTGCGACCTGTGCACCGCGCTGATATGAAGCCAGGAGCCAGGTGCTTCTCCTGGTCTCCCATGGGGTGCAGGGCCCAAGGACTTGGGCCATCCTCAACTGCACTCCCTGGCCACAGCAGAGAGCTGGCCTGGAAGAGGGGCAACCGGGACAGGATCGGTGCCCTGACCGGGACTAGAACCCGGTGTGCCGGCGCCGCAAGGTGGAGGATTATCCTAGTGAGCCGCGGCGCCGGCCCTGAACTTACACTTTCTACATGAACTGTTTGAACAGATTGCTTCTTTAGGCTCAGTTTTCTTATAAAAATAAGAATACTTCATCTGTTGTGATAGGTATTTCATTTGCTTATTCTGTCAGTGCTTGTAGTACCAGATAGTGCTAGGCTCTGAGGAAAAAGCTGTAAACACGACCTGATCCTGGTACAAAGGAATTTAATGGGTGACATTCAAACAGACTTGTAAAGCAGCAGTCACTTGATGGGTTTATGATAAGGGTTAGAACAGAGTGCGGGGACTCCCTGTTGGGTCAGCAGGTTAAGCTGCTGCCTGTTAGCTTGGCATCCCATATCGGAGCACAGGATCAAGTCCTTCCAATAACGTATCTGAGAAAGCAGTGAAAGATGGCTCAAGCCACCCAGATGGGAGACCCCGATAGAGTTCCAGGCTCCTTTGTTGTCATCTGAGGAGTGAGCAAGAAGATGGAGGATCTTTCTCCTTTTGCCTCTCTCTCTGCATTTCAAATGAGTACAGTAAATCATCTTATTTATTTTTAAAGAATAGAGTATAGGTACTGTGAGAGAACATGGAAGGGACATCTAATCCAGTCTGAGCAATCAGGGGAGGGTTTCTGAAAGAAGTGATGTTTTACCCAAATCTGAAAGCTGAGTAGGAGTTATTCAGGCAGATGAGAGCACGCCAAGCAGAGATAAAAGTGCATGACGTTGATTAGGAACTGAAATGATTAAGTATGGCTACGGCAGCAGTTTTGCTGACAGGACCCCTGTACGCTGTTTTTAGTTTCTGGCACTTTATTGTTAACCAATGATTATTATCTAGAATTAGAGATGTAATTTAATTGTACAACACGAAATTATGCTAATGGCAACAGCTTACTGGAATTTATGAAACACTCATTCCTGTATTTGTACGTTGCTATATAAATGTGCTCAGCTGCTAATGATAAAAGTTACAGTTGATTTTTAGTCATTATGAAAACCATATTGCAGATGGTTGTTTCTGTTTAGAAAAATGCAAACAGCTTTAAAAATGAATTAAATCCATTTCAACCCTATCTACAAATAGATTCTAAACAGCAAGTATAACAGGTAATTAATTTTTCAACACTGTTTCAGACTGGTGTAGCAATGGTAGTGCACGCGATTTTTTTTTTTTTTTTTTTTTTTTGGACAGGTAGAGTCACAGACAGTGAGAGGGAGAGACAGAGAAAAAGGTCTTCCTTCCGTTGGTTCACTCCCCAAATGGCCACTACGGCCAGAGCTACACCGATCTGAAGCCAGGAGCCAGGTGCTTCCTCCTGGTCTCCCATGCGGGTACAGGGCCCAAGCACTTGGGCCATCCTCTACTGCATTCCCGGGCCACAGCAGAGAGCTGGACTGGAAGAGGAGCAACCGGGACTAGAACCCAGTGCCCATATGGGATGCTGGCGCCACAGGCAGAGGATTAGCTAAGTGAACCACGGCGCCAGCCCATGCACGCAATTTAAAATGAGGAAATAAAAGCTAAGTGGAAGTCCAAGTTTTCACATATTCTGGCAATTTCTAATGCTTTAGAAATGTGAAACTTAACGTTTCAAAGCTTGGATCCCTTTACACTGTTAAAAATTTGAGACACAAAGCTTTTTCACCTTTTTTTTCTTTTTAAAGATTTATTTATTTATTTAAAAGGCAAAGCTTTAAAGAGAGAGAGTCTTCCATCCATGGTTCAACCCCCAAATGGCCTCAACGGCCGGAGCTGGGCCAGTCTGAAGCCAAGGAGCCAGGAGCTTCTTCTGGGTCTCCCACAGGGATGCAGAGGTCCGAGGATTTGGGCCATCTTCTGCTTTCCCAGGCCATAACCTGAGAGCTGGATCAGAAATGAGCAGCCAGGACTAGAACTGGCTCCCATATGGGATGCTGGCACTGCATTTTTTTTTTTTTTTTATTTGACAGATACAGTTAGTGAGGGAGAGAGACAGAAAGGTCTTCCTTCCGTTGGTTCACCCCCCAAATGGCCGCTAAGGCCAGCCCGCTGTGCCCATCTGAAACCAGGAGCCAGGTGCTTCTTCCTGATCTCCCATGCGGGTGCAGGCGCCCAAGCTCTTGGGCCATCCTCCACTGCCCTCCCGGGCCACAGCAGAGAGCTGGACTGGAAGAGGAGCAACCGGGACTAGAACCCGGCGCCCATATGGGGTGCCAGTGCCGCAGGCGGAGGATTAACCAAGTGAGCCACGGCGCCGGCCCCTGGCACTGCTTTTACCCGCTATGCCAAGCACTGGTCCTCAGAACTTCTTTTTACATTTATAATATCTATCCATATTTACCATCTTAGAAACTAAAACTAGGAATTATGATTCATTTAAAAGTAACACAAATCGGGGCCGGTGTTGTGGCATAATGGGTTAAGCTGCTGCCACCACTGTTTCATTCCTGAAATGATTTACTCCATCCACTGGTTCACTCCTCACATAGCCACAATAGCTACGGCGAGGCCAAGGCAAAGCCAGGAACCAGGAACTTCATTTGGGTCTCCCTCTTGGGTAGCAGGGACCAAAATGTACTTGGGCCATCTTCCACTGTGTTCCCAGCGGTAATTAGCAGGAAGCTTGATCAGAAGCAAAGCATCAGGACTCAGACCAGCACTCCCATATGGGACGCTGGTGTCGCAAGCAGTAGCTTAACGCACTGTGCCACAATACCAGCCCTGATGCAGCAGTATTTTTTTTTTTTTGACAGGCAGAGTGGACAGTGAGAGAGAGAGAGAGAGACAGAGAGAAAGGTCTTCCTTTGCCGTTGGTTCACCCTCCAATGGCCGCCGTGGCCAGCGCGCTGCAGCCAGTGCATCTGCGCTGATCCCAAGGCAGGAGCCAGGTGCTTATCCTGGTCGCCCATGGGGTGCACCAAGCACTTGGGCCATCCTCCACTGCACTCCCTGGCCATAGCAGAGAGCTGGCCTGGAAGAGGGGCAATCGGGACAGAATCCGGTGCCCTGACCGGGACTAGAACCTGGGGTGCCGGCGCCGCAAGGTGGAGGATTAGCCTGTTGAGCCACGGTGCCGGCCTGATGCAGCAGTATTTTAATAAGCCTTTCAGATAACCATGGATATTCATCTTTGATGCTATACTAAAATTCAGCAGGTTGTGTGAAACCCTGTCAATGAACTTTTTATACTTTGTCGTATTACAATCCATTGGTCTTTCTCTTGAACTTTGAATAGATCTCTTATGGCTGCATGATTTTTGTAGCATCATGAGTTGGTCATTTGGAAAACATTCATGATATAGATATAGATATTCCAGTTGTTGACACTTTTAGTCCTGTCATCACATGTCTTAGAACCTCAGGGACACTCTATTGTACAACTGTGAGAGAATGAGAGTGAAGAGATAAATAATGTTTTAGTAGTATTTTATTGTATCTAATTTTTAAAGATTTACTTAATTATTTGAAAAGTCAGAATTACGCAGAGAGAGGGAGAAACAGAGAGATCGTCCATCCACTGGTTCACTCCTTGGCTGACTGCAATGGCTGGGGCTAGGCAGGGCTGAAGCCGGGAGCCAGGAGCTTTTTCCAGGTCTCACACGTGGTTGGTGGGGTCCAAGTAGTTGGACCATTTTCCGTTGCTTTCCCAGGCACATGAGCAGGGAGGTGGATTGGAAGCAGAGCAGTCAGGACTAAAACTGGTGCCCATATGGGATGCTGACATTTCAGGTGATGGTTTAACCTGCTATACCACAGCACCAGCCTCTATAGGGGCATCTTAATTGGTGTCTTAAATGCTAGGCTAAATGTCCAACCCCTAGATACTTTTTTTTTTTTAAAAGATTCATTTATTTATTTGAAAGGCAGAGTTGCAGGGAGCAGAAGTAGAGAGAGAGAGGTCTTCCATCTGCTGGTTTGCTCCCCCAGATGACTGCAATGGCTGAAGCTGCACCGATCTAAAGCCAGGAACCAGGAACTTCCTCCAGGTCTCCCAAGTGCGTGCAGGGGCTCAAGCACTTGAGCCATCTTCTACTGCTTTCCCAGGCTATAGCGGATTACTGGATTGGAAGTGGAGCAGCCAGTGCCCATAGGGGATGCCGGCACTGTAGGCGGCAGCTTTACCTGCTATGTCACAGCGCCAACCCCTAGGTAACTTTTTTTTTTTTTTTTTTTAGATTTATTTATTTATTTGAAAGAGTTAGAGAGAGGGGGGGGGGGGTCTTCCATCTGATGGTTCACTCCCCAATTGGCTGCAACAGCCAGAGCTGCACCGATCCGAAGCCAGGAGCTTCTTCCAGGTCTCCCACGTAGGTGCAGGGCCCAAGGACTTGGGCCATCCTCCACTGCTTTCTCAGGCCATAGCAGAGAGCTGAATTGGAAGTGGAGCAGTTGGGTCTCAAACCGGTGCCCATATGGGATGCCAGCGCTTCAGGCCAGTTCATTAATCCACTGTGACACAGCGCTGGCCCCATAGGTAACTTTTTTATAACATTTTTTATAACATTTAGGGGGCCAGCGCTGTGGCATAGTGGGTAAAGCTGCTGCCTGCAGTGCTGGTATCCTATATGGGTGCCAATTCGAGTCCCAGCTGCTCCTCTTCCAATCCAACTCTCTGCTATGGCCTGGGAAAGCAATACAAGATGGCCCAAGCCTTTTGGCCCCTGCACCCTTGTGAGAGACCTGGAAGAAGCTCCTGGTTCCTTGCTTCGGATCAGCACAACTCCAGCCATTGCGGCCAATTGGAGAGTGAACAAGGGGATGGAAGATATCTCCCTCTCTCTGCCTCTCCTCCTCTCTCTGTGTAACTCTGACTTTCAAATAAATAAATATTCAAAAAAATTCTTAGAATATATGTATGGCTTTTTGTATATGTTTATTAATTCATTTTTATTTATCTGGAAGACTGCAAAATAAAGAGGGAGAGCTCTTCCATCCACTGGTTCACTCCTTAAATGCCTGCAACATCTGGAGCTGGGTCAGGCCAAAGTCAGGAGCCAGGATCTCCTTCTGGGTCTTCTATGTGGGTGTCAGAGGCCTAAGCACTAGGGCCATCTTCTGCCTTTGCAAGAATGTTAGTAGGAAGTTAGATCAGAGATAGAGCAGCTGGGACTTGAGCTAGCATCCTGATATGGGATATTATGTCATGAGCAGTGGCTTAACCTGCTGCACCTCAATGTTGGCCACGCCCCAATATTTTTGACCCCCAGTTGGTTGAATCTGTGGATGTGGGCTCTATGGATATGGAGAGCTGACTGTAAATACCAGCTTCGCAGCTTTTCAGACTGTATGGTCTCTGCTTCCACTCTTCGTCATTATAGCCCCAAAGCAGATAGTATGTAAATAATACAGAAACCGTAAGTAGACAGTGTATAATCAATGACATTGCTGCATCTAATATAACCTTATTAACAAAAACTCTGATGAGCCAGATTTGGCTTGTGAGTTGTAGTTGTGCGGCCCCTGACTTTAGGCTGTTGCAGTAATTTAGGTGTGAAATGATACTAGCATACACTAGGAAGTGGCAGCAGAAAACAAGAGGAGTTCAGGAATAATTTAGTAAGTAGCATGGAGAGGGTTTGGTGATTGGCTGAATGAGGGGAAGGTGAAGAAGTCATGGATAATGCCTGGCTTTCTGGTTTGGACACCAGATGGCTGATGGATTAGGAAGAAGACACTGGAAGCAGTGTAGGGCTGTTAGGGTTGGAACGCAGGTGAGGATGGCATGTTGATTTTGGCCTTTGAGGTGCCTGTGTGAACTGTCAGAGAGAGGATAGTCAATGGGCTGTTGAGCATACGTGTCAGGGACGCCGAAGAGAAGGCTGGCCTGGAACTGTTGGTGTGGAAGCCGTCAGCTGCACACGGCAATCGAGATGGCCCAGAGAGTGAGCAGAGGTGGCCCGAGTCAGATTCCTGAGGAGCCGGCCACAGTTAAGGAACGTGCGTGGGAAAGGAATTCCTCACAGGAGCCTGCAAAGAAGGGGTCAGGGAGGAGAGAAAAGTGAGAGCTCGGTGCAGGAGCAGCTGAGGGAAGAGAAGAGGGAATGAGGGAGTGTTTCATGTGCCAGATGCTGCCGAGCAGTCGGCTAGGATGGGGATCCACTCAGATCACCATCAAGAGTTTGTTGATGGGGGCTGGCACTGTGGTATAGTAGGCTAAGCCTCTGCCTGCAGTGCTGGCATCCCATATGGGTGCTAGTTCATGTCCCACCTGGTCCTCTTCTGATCCCCAGCTCTCTGCTATGGCCTGGGAAAGCAACGGAAGATGGCCCAAATGTTCGGGCCCCTACACCCATGTGGAAGACCCAGAGGAAGCCCCTGGCTTCAAATCAGCCCAGCTCTGGCTGTTTTTGGCTATTTGGGGAGTGAACCAGCGGTTGGAGGACTTCTCTGTCTTTCTCTGTAACTCTGCCTCTCAGATAAATAAATAAAATCTTAAAAAAAAAAAAAAAGACTTTTTTTTTTTAACTTTTGACAGGCAGAGTGGCTAGTGAGAGAGAGAGGCAGAGAGAAAAGTCTTCCTTTTGCCATTGGTTCACCCTCCAATGGCGCGCTGCGGATGGCGCACCGCGCTGTTCCGAAGGCAGGAGCCAGGTGCTTCTTCTGGTCTCCCATGGGGTGCAGGACCCAAGCACTTGGGCCATCCTCCACTGCACTCCCTGGCCACAGCAGAGAGCTGGCCTGGAAGAGGGGCAACCGGGACAGAATCCGGCGCCCCAACTGGGACTAGAACCCGGTGTGCCGGCGCCACTAGGTGGAGGATTAGCCTGTTGAGCCATGGCGCCGGCCTGTCTTTTTTTTTTTCAAAGTTTGTTGATGATCTTTTTTTTTTTCTCTTTTTTTTTGACAGGCAGAGTGGCTAGTGAGAGAGAGAGACAGAGAGAAAGGTCTTCCTTGTGCCGTTGGTTTACTCTCCAATGGCCACTGCAGCCGGTGTGCTGCGACCTGTGTACCGCGCTGATATGAAGCCAGGAGCCAGGTGCTACTCCTGGTCTCCCATGGGGTGCAGGGCCCAAGCACTTGGGCCATCCTCCACTGCACTCCCTGGCCACAGCAGAGAGCTGGCCTGGAAGAGGGGCAACCGGGACAGAATCCGGCGCCCCGACCGGGACTAGAACCCGGTGTGCTGGCGCCTCTAGGCAGAGGATTAGCCTGTTGAGCCATGGCACTGGCTTCTGTTGATGATCTTAATGAATGGATTCATGGGGTGGTCGGGACAGAAGTCATTGTCATTGATGTGGGTTGCAGTGTGAAGGTGGGGGTATAGAGGCAGTGCCTGGAGAGAGCTGCCTGCGAAGAGCAGCAGGTGCTTGAATGGAAATGTGGGTCTGCGGGAAGCTCCTTTAAAAATAGAATAATCTTGATTTGTCTGAACACTGATGGGAAAGACAAGAAGAAAGTGACAGAACTGCACGTGAAAGGGCTTTGGGCGCCATCAGGTGCTGTGCAGAATTGCTAAATTACTCAGAGTCAAGAGGCTCTTTGGTCCAGTGTTGTGCATAGAGAGGGCACTTCGGAGTGGTTGGAGGTGTTGGATATGAAGAAGAGCGGAGGGGATTAGAGAGCAGCTGCAGGGTCACGCGGGGCAGCCACGTGTGCAGCGGCCACACTGACAGTTCCAGTCTCAGGCGCCTGTGGTTCAGAGCTTCCATGTTGATTGAATTATTAAGACTGGACCAGGTTAAATCCTGCAGTGAAAAACAGTTTACCAGGTGGAAAGTATTTTTAGGTCCCTGGAGTAGCAATGCTTTCTTGATACAGTTAGCAGACACTCACTGAACTGCATTCACAATTGGAAGACCATAAATCCATTTGGCCTAACAATATCTCTCAGGACCTACAGAATTGGGGCTTTCTCCCCTGGTAGTTTGGGGTCTATTTTTAGTGAGAACATTCAGCTCCCCCTACAGGTTGGTATCCAGGAAGGCTCAGTCATTTGCCAAGCTCTTGCTATGGGGATGTCAGTTATAAATAAACAAACACTCGCCTGGGATGTTGTGGTCATCCTGCCCAGGCAGGCTCCCAACTTCCCGAGCACTGTCAGACACCAGCGTTGGCTTCGCAGTGTGTCCTGCTGATGGTGGTTTTGAACATGAGTTTTCTTTGAGACCTCTGTGTATCCCACTCCTGTCTCAACAGGGAGCAGTGTGTTCAGGGATAGAGGAATTACAGGTGGGAAGATGATCGCTGTACTTGGGTTACCAGGGCTGGCTTAGCTTTCTCAGTAAATCTTTGCAAGTTTCTGCTCCGTGAGGCAGATGATTACCCTGACTGTGTCTCTCATTATGTTCTGCTTTTTACTTTTGGTGTATTTTGCCATTGATTTTGAGCATACCATTGTAACTATTTCTTACAGCATTATTTTTGTTTTATCAGTGTGCTGGAATTTTTTTTTAACTACGACAAGTTAAAAAGATTTCATGTAGGGTTTACTTTCATTCAGGACAATTTTCTTTTTTTTTTTTTTTTTAAGATTTATTTTATTTATTTGAAAGCCAGAGTTACACAGAGAGAGAAGGAGAGGCAGAGAGAGAGAGAGAGAGAGGTCTTCTATCCGCTGGTTCACTCTCCAATTGGCTGCAATGGCCAGAACTGCGCAGATGCAAAACTAGGAGCCAGGAGCTTATTCTGGGTCTCCCATGTGGGTGCAGGGGCCCAAGGATTTGAGCCATCTTCTGCTGCTTTCTCAGGCCATAGCAGAGAGGATCAGAAGTAGAGCAGCTGGGACTTGAACTGGCGCCCATATGGGATGCTGGCACTGCAGGTGGCAGCTTTACTCACTATGCCACAGTGCCGGTCCCAGGACAATTTTCTTTTTAACTGGATCTCTAGTTTTGTTATTTGTGATGGTGATAAATAGGCATTACTAACAGAAATTCATCTTAAGGAAGAATTTTTTCAAAATGTATGTATTTAATAGAATTCATTTATTCAAAGCAATAAAAATCTCTTGAAGACCTGTACTATGTCCCAGGCCCCAGGCTTGCTGCCAGAGAGCTTACAGTTCAGGTAGAATTTCCCAGAATGTATTTTAGAAGTACTAGTTAGATATCTGAGTTTCCTTGGTCAAATAAATTTGAAGAATATTGTTTATTTTATTTTATCTGTATATCATCTTGGATAGTCTTATTCACAATATGTGGTACATTATAGTCTTAGAATTTATTTTTTATTTGAAAGAGTACAGAGAGAGAGAGAAAGATTGTCTTCTGGTTTACTCTCCAAAGCCAGGAGCCACAAGCTTCCAGGTCTCCCACATGGGTAGCAGGTGCCCAAGCACTTGGGCCATTTTCCACGGCATTTCCCAGGCACTCTAGCAGGGAGCTAGATCAGAAATGGAGCAGCTGGGATACAAACCAGTGCCCATATGGGATGCTGGCATTGCAGGCTGCACTTTATCCTACACCACAACACCTGCCCCTTTCCTCCTTTCTCTCTCTCTCTCTCTTTTTTTTTTTTTTTTTTTGACAGGCAGAGTGGACAGTGAGAGAGAGAGAGACAGAGAGAAAGGTCTTCCTTTGCCGTTGGTTCACCCTCCAATGGCCACCGCGGCTGGCACACCATGCTGATCCGAAGGCAGGAGCCAGGTGCTTCTCCTGGTCTCCCATGGGGTGCAGGGCCCAAGCACTTGGGCCATCCTCCACTGCACTCCCTGGCCACAGCAGAGAGCTGGCCTGGAAGAGGGGCAACCAGGACAGAATCCGGCGCCCTGACCAGGACTAGAACCCAGTGTGCCGGCACCGCTAGGCGGAGGATTAGCCTGTTGAGCCACGGTGCCAGCCCATCTCTCTCTCTTTTTTAATTGATTATTTGTTTATTTATTTGAAAGCAGAGTTACAGATAGGCAGAGGCAGAGAAAGAGAGAGGGGTCTTCCATCTACTGGTTCACTCCCTAGATGGCCGTAGTGGCTGGAACTGTGCCGATCCGAAGCCAGGAGCCAGGAGCTTCTTCTGGGTCTCCCATGCGGGTACAGGGGCCCAAGGACTTAGGCCATCTTCTGCAGCTTTCCTAGGCCACAGCAGAGAGCTGTATCAGAAATGGAGCAGCCGGGACCTGAACCAGTGCCCATAAGGGATGCTGGCATTGCATGTGGTGGCCTCACCCGCTACACCACAGCGTCAGCCCTGTCCTTTTTTTTTTTTTTTTTTTTGACAGGTAGAGTCATAGACAGAGAGACAGAGAGAAAGGTCTTCCCTCCGTTGGTTCACTCCCCAAATGGCTACTATGGCCAGAGCTGTGCTGATCCGAAGCCAGGAGCCAGGTGCTTCCTCCTGGTCTCCCATGTGGGTGCAGAGACCAAGTACTTGGGCCATCCTCCACTGTGCTCCCGGGCCACAGCAGAGAGCTGGACTGGAAGAGGAGCAACCGGGACTAGAACTCAGCACCCATATGGGATGCTGGCACTGCAGGTGGAGGATTAACTAAGTGAGCCACGGTGCTGGCCCAAGCCCTGTATTTTTTGTTAAAGATTTATTTTGAAAGGCACAGCAACAGAGAGAAGGAAACACACACACACAGACCGGGAGGTGTGGGGAGGGGGAGAGATCTTCTATCCCATCTTCATTCCTCAGATGGCCATAATGGTCAGGACTGGGCCAAGCTGAAGCAAGGAGCCTGGAACTCCATCCAGGTCTCCCACATGCGTGGCTGGGGCCCATGCACTTGGACCATCTTCTGTTGCCTTCCCAGTCACATTAGCAGGGAGCTGGATCAGAAAAGGAGCAGCTGGGACTAGAACAGATGCTGCTGTGGAATGCTGGCATCGCAGGTGGCTTAACCAGTTGTGTTGCAACGAGAGCTCCATATATACATATTAAAACCTAGGTTTTCAAGTTTGTGTGTGTGTGCGCATGCACATGGCTGTGGATAGGTAACATTTCTTAACGTAGTTGGGAACCTTTGGAACAGCGTAGTCCACTAGAACTTCCTGCACTGGAAGTGTTTTGTGTCTGTGCTGATACAGAAGCCAGTAGCCACGAGCACTTGGAATGAGGCTACTATGACTGAAGAACTGGATTTTTAGTTTTATTTAACTTGTAATTAACCCCAATAGCCACGTGTGTTCCAGTGGTTTCCCTGTTGACAGCATAGCTTTGGAAGCAACTTTAGGAGATAGTAATCTAAGGGTGTGTTTTCATTTAGTCATTCCACAGATGCCAACACTGTGGCAGTCACCGAACAGAAGCGCCCTTGTTCTCAGGGAACTGCCTGTTTAGTGGAGGCAGCAGGTACCCCTGTGTAGTGACGGGTGCGGGCGCCATTTGGAGCACGGATTTCAGCTTCAGGTGGGAGGCTGAGGTTGCTCCGGGAAGCTCCCTAACGAGTCCTAGAGGAACAGGCCCAGAGTGTGAGTGAGAGTGTCTGTAGTGAAGCTCACTGCCTGTCTCAAGTGCAGGTGCCGCTTCTGCAGCACCAAGAAATGTTTGTCATTAGTTCTTGCCCAGATAAATCGCTGTTATTGACAGAAGTTGGAGGAATTAAGTAACATAGCCTCACTTTTTTTTAAGATTTATTTACTTATTTATTTACTTTGAAAGGTAGAGTTACAGAGAGGCAGGGGGAGAGGAGAGGGGAAGGGGAGAGGAGCGAAGAAGAGAGAAGAGGAGAGTCTTCTATCTGCTGGTTCACTCCCCAAATGGCTACAATGGCCAGAGCTGGGCCAATCGGAAGCCTGGAGCCAGGAGCTTCCTTTGGGTCTCCCATGCGGGTGCAGGGGCCAAGGGTTTGGGCCGTCTTCTACTGCTTTCTCAGGCCATAGCAGAGAGCTAGATCAGAAGCAGAGCAGCTGGGACTCAAACCAGTGCCCATAGCCTCACTCTTGCCCATTCTTCTGCCCACTGGTAGTCAGACTTATTGTAGACGAGGAATGACTTGGCACCTTTTTTTTTTTTTTTTTTTGACAGGCAGAGAGGATAGTGAGAGAGAGAGACAGAGAGAAAGGTCTTCCTTTTTGCCGTTGGTTCACCCTCCAATGGCCGCTGCGGCCAGCGCATTGTGCTGATCCGAAGCCAGGAGCCAGGTGCTTCTCCTGGTCTCCCGTGCGGGTGCAGGGCCCAAGGACTTGGGCCATCCTCCACTGCCTTCCCAGGCCATAGCAGAGAGCTGGCCTGGAAGAGGGGCAACCGGGATAGAATCCGGTGCCCGAACCGGGACTAGAACCCAGTGTGCCGGCGCCGCAAGGCGGAGGATTAGCCTGTTAAGCCACGGTGCTGGCGGACTTGGCACCTTTTAAAAAATTATTTATGTATTCACTGCTTCACTCCTTAAATGCCCAAAATGGGGGTGGGGGAGGGCTGGGACCGGGCCAGGCTGAAGCCAGAAGTTGGAAGCTCAATCCATTTCTCCCACACGGGTGGCAGGAACCCAGTTATTTGAGCCATCGCTGTTGCCTCCCAGGGTCTACATTAGCAAGAAGCTGGAGTCAGGAGCCAGAGTCGGAATCGAGCCGAGGTCCTCCAGTGTGAGAATGGGCATCTTAACCACTAGACTAAGTGCCCGTTCCCACCTGACACCTTTGAGTAGCCCCAAATTCATCCGCGGGCTTACGCTGATGTCGTTATGTGCAGCGAGCCTGTCAGGCACAGGAACAAAGACAACGCGTAGTGTCATTTCTTTTCTGATGGATCAGGGAGGGCCTCTCCAAGGGGCTGAGGCTTCAGGAGCGCTGCAGCAGCTTCGGATGTCACTGTTCCTCTCAGCCGGGGGAGACCAACTGGCTGAGCGTTGTTTTTCTTCCTTCCCTCAGATGGTGTCCTACTCCTCTGTCCTCACAGCTATCAGTAAGGTAGGATCATGGCCACTCCTGAGCGAGGTGGGGGGCAGGGGATGACCGCCAAGCCCCACTGCCTTGGCTGCTCTGGTCAGGTGACCTCGCGAAGGCTGGACAGGCAGTGCCTGATGCCTCTGGCCGCATTCCTGGCCTTCCCCTGGAAGGGGGCGTCCTGGGAAGTGAGCGTGGCACGTAGGAGCCGAGTCCCAGTGCTGACAGGATGCTGGGTCTGGGGGCACAGGAGTCCCGAATGTAACAGCTACGTCCCAGGTAAGACCCAGGCCAGCCTCTCCTCTGTTCTTCCCACAGTTTGATGACTTTTCCCGGGACCTGTGTGTCCAGGCTCTGCTGGACATCCTGGACATGTTTTGTGACCGTTTGAGGTAAGGGTGGGGGCTCAAGGGCCCAGCATTCTCCCAGTGCAAAGGAGAGGTTCCCGTCCCATAGACTCAGACCAGCCTGGCGGGGCCCCACCTTTCTTCTTTTCACTTGCCCATCCCTACCCATCATCTTCATCCTTTTCTATTTATTCTCTTAGGACAAAATGCCTCTTCTCTACTCGGAATAGCGCATTTGAAATCTTGTCTGGGGGCCACCAACTGGATAGATGCCCTCCCTGGGGCTGTGCTATCCTCCTCGAGCTCTTTCCTAGTAGGGGCGTGCCAGGGTCGGATTTCAGCCCTGGGAGCAGAGACAGATTTTGCATCCTTTCCCGGTAGCTGTCACGGCAAAGCCGAGGAGTGCGTTGGGCTGTGCCGAGCCCTCCTCAGCGCCCTCCACTGGCTGCTGCGCTGCACGGCAGCCTCTGCGGAGCGGCTCCAGGAGGGCCTGGAGGCAGGCACAGGCCCCGGAGAGAAGCAGCTTGCCATGTGCCTGCAACGCCTGGAGAAGACCCTCAGCAGCACCAAGAACCGGGCCCTGCTGCACATCGCCAAACTCGAGGAGGCCTGTATGTCCCCTGATTCCTGTGCCTGTAGCTGGCCCTTCAACTGTTAGGGGAGAGGCAGGCTGACATCCCACTTCTTTCCAGCTGGATCTGAAACCATCCCACTTCCTTTTTTCTCTCCCCATAAGCATTGCATACATCCCAGGGACTTGGGCAGGGTGGCACCCGAGCCAGTCAACCAACAGGTATTTACAGAGCGTTGTTGTATGCCCAGCGCTATGCCAGGTGCTGGGTGCGGGGGCGGGGGGCTACCAAAGCAGCATTGTGGCAGGGCCCCTGCCCTCAGCAGGCATATGTACTAGTGGGAGCGAGTCCACTACGCCACACACCTCGAGGAAACGAGGACAAGACAGGCACGTCATCTGTTCTTACGTTTGTCTCCACATCGCTCCTTGTCTGGAGGCAAATGACTCTTGTCCCTTTGAACAGCAGTGCCAGCCTGCGATGCCATACACCTCTTGACTCAGGTTCAGATGTTAAATGTTGGACCCTTCCAAGCCTGAGAGCAGACAGATCACCTGGTGGAGGGAAAGGCTGTTTCCGGCAATGGGGTCGTAAGGCCACAGTCTTGCTTGGGAGCCAAGGCTGCTTGGGGCCACCTAAGGCTGTCTTGTTCCCCAGTAGCAAGAACACTAAAACGGGTGACACCCAAATCCTCAGGACCTGACTGGGGAGCTTCCTATAGGAGTAGTGTCTTTATTCTCTAAGTGCAGTTTAGTGTTTGTGAAAAGTCTGGAAAGATAATCTGTAAAGCGGGGCTGTGCTTGACCACTTCTGGCTGGCTGGAGAACTTGATGAGTGCCTGCTGGCCGCAGAGTGAGTGAGTCCCTGATTCTGATGCATCTCGGGTCTTGTCTTTTTCTTCCCCTTGTGCTACATGGTTAATGGGCTAGTTGGTGCTGTTATTCACCATTTGACCCTCTGGAGTGTAACTAGGATAAACAATTTATAATTAAGTGCTAAGTAATGTGGTAGAGACCATGAGTGCGGGCCTTTAGAGAGATTATTGGGTTAGACCAGTTGGGTAAATTGTTAAAGGAACTGAGGCTTGAGCAGGGACTTGAAGGATGGTGGGAGTTGTGTGTGAGGGGGCGTCTTCCCAAAGTGGGGAGCAGAGAGCAGGGCCCAGAGGAGAGGTGGTGGACAGGGATGGCAGTCTGGGAACCAGACGACTTGAGTGGAGAGAGATGGCCATGCCAGGCTGGCTGGCCTTTCAGCTGGGCTGTCTCGGGAGGTGATTTGTGGCTGGCCGCCCTGATCCAGCCAGGGACTCTACACGCTGTGTGCCGCCCTCTGCTACTGCCCATATGGTCTCTGCAGGCAGCTGGGGCGTCCCATGGGAGTCAGGCTTTTTGGCGTGGTTTCTAGGGCCTCCAGCCCTCAGTAGCGGTCCCCTTCCACACACAGTGCATGCTGCCCTTAGGCCCCTGGCCCCCATGTCATCCTCAGGGGAAGCCTCCCTGCGTGGTTCTGTGCGCCCAGGGTGCCAAAGCCGTGGGCCCAGGCCCGCCGTTGCCTAGCATGTTTCTGCATTTCCGGTTCCTCCGCAGCCTCCTGGACTGCCATTGAGCACTCTCTCTTGAAGCTTGGGGAGATCCTGGCCAATCTCAGCAACCCCCAGCTCCAGAGCCAGGCTGAACAGTGTGGCACACTCATTAGGAGGTAGCCAGCTCCCAGGATGATGGTGGGGGAGGGGGAGGACGTGTCCTGGGGCTTGGGTGAGGTGACGGTGCCCACTCCTATCCCCTTCGCTCTCACCTTGGTTCCCCAAACACTGTCCCCGCAGCATCCCCACAATGCTGTCTGTGCATTCGGAGCAGCTGCACAAGACTGGCTTCCCCACAGTCCACGCGGTGGTCCTGCTCGAGGGCACCATGAACCTGACAGGCGAGACGCAGCCCCTGGTGGAGCAGCTGATGATGGTGAAACGCATGCAGGTGGGAGGGGCCAGGTGGCCGCCCTCACCTGGGTGGGTGGGCAGGTCAGAGCAGGGGGAGGAGTCTCCTGTGTCTGTGGTGGAAAGGGGCTGCCAATCATGCATGGTTCTGTCTTCTGACCTCCCTGGCTCTCAGCACCAGAGCTGGGGAGCAGCCCTGCCCTGCAGACTCTGGCCCGGCCTAGCCCCTGGAGCCTAAGAAGGATGAAGGGGTGCGGGGCAGCCTCTGAGGCCTCCTCTTGACTTTCCCACAGCATATCCCCACCCCTCTTTTTGTGCTGGAGATCTGGAAAGCCTGCTTTGTGGGGCTCATCGAGTCCCCTGAGGGCACAGAGGAACTCAAGTGGACAGCTTTCACCTTCCTCAAGGTACCTGGAGCCTGGATGAGTCTCAGGACAAGCAGACCCCTGGGCCCTGGCCCTCTCGCCCCTGTCGGCTTCGTGCCGGCCTGCAGGGCCCCCAGCATGTTCCCATTGATGACCTTCTCTGAAAGCCCCAGGGCTGTGTTTAGTCCGCTTGGCAGGACTCTGGCTTCTCAACAAGGGCTGTTGTTCAGCTTGATGCTCAGTCAGCTTGGTGCTGGGCAGTTCCCAGAGCCAGAGAAGTAGGCCCCAGCCGTCCTGGGAGCTGGGCTCCTCCACTTCTGTGCATGGCATTTCCTTGTGGAGCTGGCAGAAGTGGGTGGTTCCCTGTGTCCTGTGGGTTGAGGGGCATCAGGCCCTTGGGCGCCCCCAGCTTTCTGACTGGCCTCGAAGGAGGTCTTCACTTCTAGTCAGGAGCACTCCTGTCCCGCGGCCTGGAGCAGGGGCCGGAGGGGGACGTTTCATAATAGGTGAAACTGATCTTCCTGTGTTTCCCTTACCTTGTGCCCTAGATTCCGCAGGTGTTGGTGAAGCTGAAGAAATACTGTCATGGGGACAAGGTGAGTTGGAGAAATGGGGTGGGGTGTGGAGCAGCTGAGGACATTTCTACCCTGGAGAACAAGGGCCAGGGGAGGCCGTTCAGATCCCAGCTGGGCAGTCTGTGCTTGTGTTCAGAAGACAGCAAGTGTGTGAGAGCATTGGAGCCCTGTGTGTGTCCTGCCACACATAGCCCGGCTCCCGGCAGCAGGCAGGCTGTGCCCTCCTGCAGGCAAGGTCGCCTGAGGGAAACACCGATGCCCCTTCCTTCTCCGATCCAGTCCTTGGAGCCGGTGGCGGGCAGGACCTACAGCAGGCCCCCGCATCCAACAGGATGGCCTTGCATGGCTGCCTTGTGGGCTGTGGGAGGAGCAGGGGACCTGGAGCCCCGGCGGAAGTTCTGACCCTTTGTAGGACTTCGCCGAGGATGTCCACTCTGCTTTTGAGTTCCTGCTGAAGCTCACCCCGCTGTTGGACAAAGCTGACCAGCGCTGCAAGTACGAGCGCCCTGCTCAAGCCCTGCTCTCCTGGAAGGTGTTCCGGGCTCTTAGCTTGCTGGCTGTGCCAGATAAGCCTCTGGGGACGCTGTCTCCTTGTTGGCTCCCCTTGGCAGGGGCAGGAGGCAGCAGCCCTGTAGTTGCTGCAAACCGAGATCCCTGTTCCCTTCCCTCCAAATTGTCCTCATCCTCAAAAACCCATCCCTGTATTGCCAGCTGTGTGCGCCGTTGTCTCATCATCATTTTCCCTCACAGCTGTGATTGTACAAACTTCCTGCTCACAGAATGTAGCAAGCAGGGGCTTCTGTCTGAGGCCAGTGTCAACAGCCTTACAGCGAAGCGGTAAGTGTGAGCTCATGCGGGCTACCCCAAGGGCCCCAGACTTCTCTGTCTCCTGTGGACTGGGCTGCTGCTGCCTCTCCCACTCTTGTCTAACGTTTGGGTTGCAAATGACTGGGACCATGCCACGAGGGGACAGGGGACAGGAAGGGACAGACCATACTCAGTTCTTTAGCATACAGTTTGGTTCTCTCAGTTGCTACTTTTTTTTTTTTTTTTTTTAACATTTATTTATTTATTTGAAAGGCAGAGTCACAGAGAGGCAGAGGCAGAGAGAGAAAAAGGTCTTCCATCCTCTGGTTCACTCCCCAGATGGCTGCAACGGCCAGAGCTGGGCCAATTCAGAGCCAGGAGCCAGGAATTCCTTGGGTTTCCCATATGGATGCAGGGGCCCAAGGACTTGGGCCATCTTCTACTGCTTTCCCAGGCCACAGCAGAGAGCTGGATTGGAAGTAGAGCAGCTGGGACTCGAACTAGTGCCATATGGGATGCTGGCACTGCAGATGGCAGCTTTACCCTCTACACCACAGTGCTGGCCAGCCCTAGTTGCTACTTTTTAACCCATACCTTCCAGTGTGATAAAATAAGAATCCCAGATCTTCTGTTAACCTTCAGTAAATTTTCAAAAAAGACTCAATGGCTGATGACTAATTGAGGCAGTCGCAGTACTGAATTGCTTTCTCAAGCTTCACCCCAACCCCCGAGGCTGTTAAAGGTTCCCAGGGTTGGGGCCAGTGCTGTGGCGTAGTGGGTGGAGTGGCCGCCTGCGGTGCCGGCATCCCATATGGGCGCTGGTTTAAGTCCCGGCTGCTTCATTTCTGATCCAGCTCTCTGCTGAGGCCTGGGAGGGCTGTGGAAGATGGCTCAGGTCTTTGGGCCCCTGCACCCGAGTGGGAGACCTGGAGGAGGCTCCTGGTTTTGGATCAGCGCAGCTCCGGCCGTTGCGGCCAATTGGGGAGTGAACCAGTGGATGGAAGACCTCTCTCTCTCTGCCTCTCCTTCTCTCTCTCTGTAACTCTTTCAAGTAAATAAATAAAATCTTTAGATTTTTTTTTTTTTTTTGACAGGCAGAGTTAGACAGTGGGAGAGAGAGACAGAGAGAAAGGTCTTCTTTCTGTTGGTTCATTCCCCAAATGGTCGCTATGGCCAACGTGCTGCACCGATCCAAAGCCAGGAGCCAGGTGCTTCTCCTGGTCTCCCATGGGGTGCAGGGCCCAAGCACTTGGGCCATCCTCCACTGCCTTCCCGGGCCACAGCAGAGAGCTGGACTGGAAGAGGAGCAACCAGGACAGAACCCGGCACCCCACTTGGGCCAGAACCTGGGGTGCCGGCGCCACAGGTGGAGGATTAGCCTAGTGAGCCGTGGTGCCGGCCAATAAAATCTTTAAAAAAAAAAAAAAAAGGTTCCCAGGGCTTGCTTCTGCAGTTAGACTAGGGAGTGTCATGAAATTACGTTCCTCTTCCCTTTCTCGGCCCTCTGGTTATGACCACAGCACTGAAGACCGGGAGCAGGCACCTCAGCTGAAGTCAGGAGAAAATGCCAACATCCAGCCCAACCCCGGGCTGATCCTGCGGGCAGAGCCCACTGTCACAAACATCCTCAAGGTCAGTGTGCCCATGCCTTGCCACCAGAGTCTTGTCTTTCCCGCTCCAGTCCCTGTACTTCCAAATAAGTGACCAGGGCTGCAGGGCTCTCTCTTGTCTCTCTTGTCTGGTTTTCTTTTTCTTTTCTTCTTCTTCTTTTTTGTTTTTTTGTTTTTTGTTTTTTTTTTTTTTTTTTTTTTTTAATTTTTGACAGGCAGAGTGGATAGTGAGAGAGAGAGAAAGAGAGAAAGGTCTTCCTTTTTGCCGTTGGTTCACCCTCCAATGGCTGCTGCGGCCGGCTCATCGCGCTGATCCGAAGCCAGGAGCCAGGTGCTTCTCCTGGTCTCCCATGCGGGTGCAGGGCCCAAGGACTTGGGCCATCCTCCACTGCCTTCCTGGACCATAGCAGAGATCTGGCCTGGAAAAGGGCAACCGGGATAGAATCCCGCGCCCTGACCAGGACTAGAACCCGGTGTGCCGGCGCCGCAAGGCGGAAGATTAGCCTAGTGAGCCGCGGCGCCGGCCCTAAGATTTTATTTATTTCTTTGAAAGGTAGAGTTACAGACAGAGAGAGGGAGAGACAGAGAGAAAGTCTTCCATCCTCTGGTTCACTCCTCAAAAGGTTGCAACAGCTGGAGCTGGGCCAACCCAAAGCTAGGAACCAGGAGCTTTCTCCAGGTCTCCCACTTCTATTGCTTTCCCAGGCCATAGCAGAGAGCTCAGTCGGAAAAGGAACAGCTGGGGCTAGAACTGAACCGGCACCCATGTGAGATGCTGGCGCTGGAGGCAGAGGCTTAGCCTACTGTGCCACAGCGCCGGCCCCTCTTGTCCGGTTTTCTCACGTAGTTTGCTTTGGAAGTAGAGAGAGGGGGAAAGCGAACACAGCTCCCCCTGAAAGCTGACAGTTTATTGGGTTTTGCTTGCGGGCCAGGTGCTGTGGTAGGGGCTTTCACTGTTACCACCTTGTGTGAAAACAGTAGACAAGCTCTCACCCTCGTGCCAGTGTGACTGAGAGGGATGGATGGATTTTAGGAGTGATTTTTCCAGATGGAAGTCAGAAAGATGGAGTCGAAATTGCAGATTGGGCTGTACTGGTCAGTGGAGACGTACAGTGAGAGAAAATGTGGCCGCTCTGTGTCTGGGGGGTTCCACGGTGTTCTTCGGGACTTGATTTCCTGTCCTGTCCCCAGACGATGGATGCAGACCACTCCAAGTCTCCAGAGGGGCTGCTGGGAGTCCTGGGCCACATGCTGTCTGGGAAGAGTCTGGACCTGCTGCTGGCTGCTGCTGCTGCCACTGGGAAGCTTAAATCCTTCGCCCGGAAATTTATCAAGTGAGGGGAACTGAGCTGATTGGTGGGGAGGCCATGTGTGAGGGAGGAGTTGGCAGAGTGGCAGTGAGGCACCTTGGACAGGTCTCCCAGGTCAGAGATGCACTGGCCAGGGCGGAACATCCCAGCTGGAGACTTTGCTGGAACGATCTTGACCCAGAATGCCTGTTTCTCTTGAGCGGAGGGTTAAGTGGAGGTGTGGGATAAGGTGCTGAGGCATTGAACAGGAGGCATGGTGGAAGTCTGTGTGTGTCCAGCTGCTAATGAGAGGCTCTCAATTCTCCTGCTTATTTTTTTTTTTTCTTTTTTCTTTTTCTTTTTTTTTTTTTTTTGACAGGCAGAGTGGACAGTGAGAGAGAGACAGAGAGAAAGGTCTTCCTTTTGCCGTTGGTTCACCCTCCAATGGCCGCCGCGGTAGGCGCGCTGCGGCCGGCGCACCGCGCTGATCCGATGGCAGGAGCCAGGTGCTTCTCCTGGTCTCCCATGGGGTGCAGGGCCCAAGGACTTGGGCCATCCTCCACTGCACTCCCTGGCCACAGCAGAGAGCTGGCCTGGAAGAGGGGCAACCAGGACAGAATCCGGTGCCCCGACCGGGACTAGAACCCGGTGTGCCGGCGCCGCAAGGTGGAGGATTAGCCTAGTGAGCCGCGGCGCCGGCCTCTCCTGCTTGTTTTGGTTGACTTGGAATTTGACATAGATCATTGTCACATTCAGGGAGCCAATCTCTGGGCCTTGGAGCTCTTTTAATGATAGGTAGGAGAAAAAAATAATAGGAATAATTATTTTTTCCGTAGCAGTGATGTTTATTTACAATTTTTAAAAAAGATTTACTCATTTATTTGAAAGAGTTACACAGAGAGAGAAGGAGAGGCAAAGAGAGAGGTCTTCCATCTGCTGGTTCACTCCCCAGATGGCTGCAATGGCTGGAGCTGAGCCGATCTGAAGCCAGGAGCCAGGAGCCTCCTTCGGGTCTCCCACGCGGGTGCAGGGGCCCAAGGACTTGGGCCATCTTCTGCTGCTTTCCCAGGCCACAGCAGAGAGCTGGATTGGAAGTGGAGCAGCCGGGCCTCGAACCGGCGTCCATATGGGATGCCAGAGCCTCAGGCCAGGGCATTAACTTGCTGTACCACAGCGCCGGCCCCAATTCAAACTTTTAAACCTGACTTTGGGCAAGCAGATGTGGGTTGCTAAAAGGAGTCCTCTAACTGGGGTTTGAGCTTTGACTTTTTCCCAGCACCCCTAAATGATATCACCTGCTATGGCGCCATAACTGTCAGCTGGAACGGGATGTTCCAGCTTAACCCGCTGTGCCAAAGCGCCAACCCCTATTTACAAATTTTTAAGGAGTTTTTTTTTTTTTTTTTTTTTAATTTGAAAGGCAGAGTGAGAGAGAAGGCGAGAGATAAAGAAAGATCTTCCATTCACTGGCTCACTCTCCAGATGTCCACAGCAACTGGGACTGGGCCAGGCTGAAGACAGGAGCTAAGAACTCCATCCGGGTCTCCCATGGGGACCCAGGTACTTAGGGCATCATCTGCTGCCCCCCAGGCTTTGTGTTAGCAGGAAGCCGGATCAGAAGCAGAAATGGGCCTGGATCCCAGACACTCCAGTGTGGGGTGTGGGCGTTCCAAGCTGAGGCTTCACCGCTGCCACGCAGTGCCTGCCCTGTCGTAGGCTTAGTCGTGGTTCCGATTCTAGTGACTGCCTCTCTGAGCGCGTGCAGCCCCTTGTGTCTGATAGTTGCTCAGCTCTTCCCTGGTTGATGCCAGCTGTCTGCATTCCTTCCACAGCTTGAACGAGTTGAATGAGTTCACAACGCATGGCAATGGAGAAAGCAGTAAGTCAGCGGCAGATCCCACTGGCGCTGGATCTGCCAGGGGAGGGAGAAGGCAGGGGAGGGAGGGAGCACCTCGGCTCACCCTGGGAAGGCTGTTTCCTCCCAAGCCGTGACTGACTTAAAGAGGGCGGTGTTGGGAAAAATTTCTGAAACTGTCCCGTTGTTGCCTTCCTGCCCATCTTGATGGTTCAGCTGGGCACTAGGGGGAAGTCTTTGACTCCAAGGAAGGAATGATGTTCCCTTGAGACTCAAGAAAAGGATTCTGAGCCTTGACTTTGAAGGAGCCACTCGATCCCTGACCTTCCTTGAGGCAAATCCCGATCGTGCGGCTCAGCCAAGGCCTTTTGGCCCTGGCCGTAGGCTGAGGTGTCAGCCTTTTTATCCTCTCACAGCCAAAGCAGCCTCCGTTCGTGCCTTGCTGTTCGATATCTCCTTCCTCATGCTGTGCCACGTGGCCCAGACCTATGGTTCGGAGGTGAGTGGGGCAAAGGGGAGGGGAACAACCCATAACCCCGCCATCCCCCACCTCAATCAGTCTCCCAGGCCAGTCCTGCTGGCCTCAGCAGGTGCCCACCTTGGACAAAGCCAGTGGACACCTCAGTTACATCCGCATCCTACAAGGACCGCTAGGTGGCAGCAGAGTCCCCTGTCTGCCTCCCTCAGACCAGTTGGTCTCTAGTTCTTCAGGGTTGGAAGGGAACTGCAGGTTTCTAAATTTATTTATTTATTTTGTGAGGTTTATTTATTTATTTGAAAGGCAGAGTTACAGAGAGGTAGAGGGAGAGAGAGGTCTTCCCTCTGCTGGTTCACTCCCCAATTGGCTGCAACAGCTTGAGCTGCACGGATTGAAACCAGGAGCCAGGAGCTTCCTCCAGGTCTTCCTATGCAGGTGCAGGGGCCCAAGGACCTGGGCCATCTTCTGCTGCTTTCCCATGGCAGAGAGCTGGATCAGAAGTGGAGCAGCCGGGACTAGAACCGGCGCCCACATGGGATGCCGACACTGCAGGCGGCAGCTTTACCACAGCGCCGGCCCCGGGAACTGCAGTTTGCCAGGCAGCTGAGGTGTAGCCCCTGGCCCAGCTCTGGCAGGCGCTGCGCCCTGCGCACTCTGTTCCTCTCTGCCCCCTCCCCAGGTGATTCTGTCCGAGTCAAGCCCGGGAGCAGAGGTGCCGTTCTTTGAGACTTGGATGCAGACGTGCATGCCCGAGGAGGGCAAGATCCTGAACCCTGAGCACCCCTGCTTCCGACCCGACTCCACCAAAGTGGAGTCGCTGGTGGCCCTGCTCAACAATTCCTCAGAGATGAAGCTGGTGTTAGTGCCTGGGCGCCACTGCAAGGGTGGGGGAGGGGCGGGGCCAAGCCCTTCTCCCGCAAGCCCATCTGTGCTCCCCATGGTGACTTTCCCCTCCTCCCCACCCTCTGTAGGCAGATGAAGTGGCACGAAGCCTGCCTCAGCATTTCAGCGGCCATCTTGGAAATCCTCAATGCTTGGGAGAATGGGGTGCTGGCCTTTGAGTCCATCCAGGTAGCCCCGCCTTTCTAGCAACCTCTGTCTTCCCAGTCACTGTTAGCTTGTCATATTTACCGCGAACAGCAAGACCCATGATCCAGGAGCTCCTGTGTGGTGTTGAGCATCCTAGAATCATAGTGTTAGCCACTGCTTCCCTCCCAGGTAGCACTGGGAAAATCCAACCTGTTGGGGAGAGGTGTGCAGTGTGGGAATGTGGCCTCGGGCCCACCTCCCCCTGCCCCAGCCCACAGAGTCCCCAGGGAAGGGGAGATAGTAGCCCAGTCTTGTCCTTGCCCCCAGAAAATCACCGATAACATCAAGGGCAAAGTGTGCAGCCTGGCGGTGTGTGCTGTGGCTTGGCTTGTGGCGCATGTCCGGATGCTGGGGCTGGATGAGCGGGAGAAGTCGCTGCAGATGATCCGCCAGCTGGCGGGGCCGCTGTACAGTGAGAACACTCTGCAGTTCTACAACGAGAGGTCAGTACCGCCCCTTGCCCTCCCCGCAGATGTGTCCCGAGAAGGCGGCACCTCCAGGAGCCAGTGTCCCCTCACCTTCCCCAATACGCTACTTGCTTGGTCACTTCCTGGCTGGCCCGCTCACTCACATTTCTTCTGCCACCCATCAGAATCTGAACCAGGCCTATGCTGCCCAGCTCCTGAGGTTCGATGAGTTCAGGGTGTCCAGGGTGGTATGGCTGCCGCTCAGTGTTGTCGCATGTTCATCCTGTGACTCTGTACCATGTAGTGTGTGTCACTTGTGTTTATCACCAGCGCTGCTCTGTGCTGGAAACGCAGTATGATTCCTGCCCTCAGAGGTCTCGAGTTCCAGGGGACTCGCTCACCAGTGCAGAGGCCTTGCTCTCTAGGAACCATGAGCCCGTCTGTAGGCCTATGGGCCGCCCCCAACCCCAGTCGTCCTTTGGGATGTCCTGGCTTGTTCCTGGTGACTTCAGCTGTGTTGAGTTTGATGGTGTTGGTTCATTCACTCAGCCAACAAGTTATTTGTTTTAAAATTCTGGCAAAAGGCGGCGCTGCGGCTCAATAGGCTAATCCTCTGCCTGCGGCGCCGGCACCCCGGGTTCTAGTCCCAGTTGCTCCTCTTCCAGTCCAGCTCTCTGCTGTGGCCTGGGAAGGCAGTGGAGGATGCCTCAGGTTCTTGGGCCCTGCACCAGCATGGGAGAGCAGGAGAAGCACCTGGCTCTTGGCTTTGGATCAGCACGGTGCGCTGGCTGCAGCGCGCCACCAGAGCGGCCACTGGGGGGTGAACCAACAACGGAAAAAGGAAGACCTTTCTCTCTGTCTCTCTTTCTCACTGTTCACTCTGCCTGTCAAAAAAAAAATAAAATAAAATTCTGGCAAAAAACACATAACGAGGCCGGCACCGTGGCTCAACAGGCTAATCCTCCGCCTAGTGGCGCCGGCACACCGGGTTCTAGTCCCAGTTGGGGCGCTGGATTCTGTCCCGGTTGCTACTCTTCCAGGCCAGCTCTCTGCTGTGGCCCAGGAGTGCAGTGGAGGACGGCCCAAGTGCTTGGGTCCTGCACCCCATGGGAGACCAGGATAAGCACCTGGCTCCTGCCTTCGGAACAGCGCGGTGCGCCGGCCGCAGCGGCCATTGGAGGGTGAACCAATGGCAAAAGGAAGACCTTTCTCTCTGCCTCTCTTTCTCACTAGCCACTCTGCCTGTCAAAAAGTAAAAAAAAAAAAAAAAAAGAAAAGAAAAGAAAAAACACGCAACGTACATCTTAACCCTCTTTCCGGTGCAGCGCAGTTGTGTTAAGTGTGTTGTTGTGAGACAGCTCCAGAATCTTCTTGCCTGACAGGTCTGAAACTCCCCCTCTTCATCAACAGCATTGTGCGTCTGTCTCTGTAGATCAGACTCCTTTAGATGCCTCCCATCGCTGGAATTAGGCAATGTCTGTCTTTTCATGACTGTCTTATTTCGCTGCTCATACTGGCCTCAGAGTTGATCCATGCTGCATGTGACAGGATTTCCTTCCTCCTAAGGCTGACTAATCCTCCACTGTGCACGTGTGTCCAAGTGCTGCTTGCCCATTCGCGCAGCCGTGGACACTGGGTTTCTTCCATCTGTTGTGAAGATTGTGCTAAGAGCACAGATTTTACCAACACATCAGTTTGTTGGTGAATACATGCATAAATATATTTTTTAAAATAAAATTTTAAGTAAATATTTATTTATTTATTTGAAAGGCAGAGTGACAGAGAGAAGGAGAGAGGCAGAGATTGGTGGACTCCCCAAGTGTCCCCAACAGCTGGGACTGGGCCAAGCAGAAGCCAGGAACCAGGAGGTCCATCTGGGTCTCCCCCGTGGGTGGTAGGGGCCCAAGGACTTGGGCCATCTTTTGTTGCCTTCCCAGATCAACAGGAAACTGGATCTGAAGTGGAGCAGCCAGGACCTGAACTGGCCTCCAATGTGGGGTGCATCACAGCACTTTAACTTGCTGTACCGCAACGCCAGCGCCGCTCCCCCCCCACCCCCATCAGTTGTAAATGATGACTGGCAGGGTAGCCATCAAGGATATTTTATAAAGGAAAAGTAGCAACGTTTAGCTAAAGTGAGGTTTGGGGAGGGTCTGTAAAATCGCATCTTTGGGGCCAGTGTTGCGCCAAAGCAGGTTAATTTGCTGCTTGCAGTGCCGGCAACCCATATGGGTGCTGGTTCGAGTCCTGGCTGCTCCACTTTCAATTCAGCTCCCTGCTAATGCACCTGGGAAAATCCATTTGCCGAAGATGGCCTAAGTATTTGGAGCCCTGCACCCATGTGGGAGACCTGGAAGAAGCTCTTGGCTCCTGGCTTTGGCCTGGCCCAGCATTGGCTCTTGCAACCGTTTGGGGAGTAAATCAGTGGGAAGAGCTCTCTCCTCTCTCCAACTCTGCCTTTCAAATAAAAAAATAAAAAAAATCTTTTGTTTTCTCTTTGTCTCCTCCTTTTTTCCTTTCTTCCCTCATTGTCCTCCCAAAAGTAATGGCACTTTGGCTGTGACATAATCGACCCTGAGTGCACCACACCAGTCCCTGTCTGGGTGAGGAATAGTGGGGAATCCAGGGCTCCCTGGTACAGGTGGGAGAAGCGGCCCTGGAAGTCCCAGCCGCTTTTCCAGCACCACCCAGCATTCCAGGAACAGTTGGCTCTCAGCCCCAGGTTTGCAGTCACAGTCAGACTCACACAAGAAGATTCCTGGATACACACTGAGATTTGCCCAGCTACCAAGGGCCGGGAAGAATCTCGCGGGGCAGCGCTGGGGCCTCTCCTGGAAGTAACAGTTTGCTTTGGGAGGAGGCCAAGGCTGGGCGGGGACCCCCTCAAGCACTGGGCCCAAGGGGAAGTGATTGTATTTATTTATGTCAGAGGGTTGGCAGCGCCCAGGCCTGGGGGGAGGGGAGGTTGGAGAAGGAGAGAAACAGGAATATAGCGCTGGAGCCGCGGAACAAAGGGAAGGCCGTGCACTGGCCCTTTAAGGGCTTGGTGCCCAGCAGGTAGAGCCCTGCCAGCTCTGCTGGGGGTTGTCTCCTGCTGCCCCACCGAATGAGGCCCCCGTTCCCCAGGAACATTTCCACAACCCAAGTCCAGGGGAAGTCTGGCCTGGGTGTGTCCTCCCCTTCCCACCAAGGCACCTGAACCTCAGGTCTTCCCCTTGCACAGGGTGGTGATCATGAACTCTATCTTGGAGCACATGTGTGCTGACGTGCTGCAGCAGACTGCCACGCAGATCAAGTTCCCGTCCACTGGGGTCGACACGATGCCCTACTGGAACCTGCTGCCCCCCAAGCGACCCATCAAGGAGGTGCTGACAGACATGTTTGCCAAGGTGCTGGAGAAGGGCTGGGTGGACAGCCGCTCCATCCACATCTTTGACACCCTGCTGCACATGGGGGGCGTCTACTGGTTCTGCAACAACCTCATTAAGGTACTTGGCTGGGATGGCGGGGAGCCAGGAGCGGGGCTGCAGGCTTGGAGAAAGCTGCACAAACACCTGACCAGGCCAGACTCCGGCCTGGCCCGGGGGCCACTGTGGGCAGCTTCGTGGGAGTAGCGGCAGGGTCCTGGCCTCAAGGAGCTGCCCGTTGGCTGTCGCTCTGGCCAGAGGCTGTGAGTTGGGAGGAGCAGGAGCAGCACCGGAGCCTTGGCCTCTGCCCTGCCCTCCAGGAGCTGCTGAAGGAGACGCGGAAGGAGCACACACTGCGGGCTGTGGAGCTGCTCTACTCCATCTTCTGCCTGGACATGCAGCAAGTGACCCTGGTCCTGCTGGGCCACATCCTGCCCGGCCTGCTTACCGACTCCTCCAAGTGGCACAGCCTCATGGATCCCCCTGGCACCGCGCTGGCCAAGTAGGACTTTCTCCAGAGCCTGCCGGGCTCCCTCTCCCTGGGCCTCAGGCAGTCCCTCCTGGGCCCGCCCCGGGAAGCTGGGCAGATGGGGCCTGATCAGTGTGGACCAGAAACCCCCTTTTGGGCCCCTCTGATTGTTCCACTTTTCCTGGAACCCTTGGCCAGGCTCGCCGTGTGGTGTGCTCTGAGTTCCTACCCTTCCCACAAGGGACAGGCGTCCTCCCGCCAGAAGAAGAGACACCGGGAAGACATCGAGGTAGCGGCCCTTGCTCGCGCGTTCCCATGTCATCCAGCAGACATTTCCAGGCGTTTGCTGGTGGGAGGCGCCTTCCCTGGCTGAGGGCCTCAGGCATGGCTCCTGCCCTTGGTGCAGCCGTATTTGGGCCTGGGTGGGCACAGGCTGGAGGGGTAGCTCACGCGGCCCCCCAGACTGCCCTTAGTAAGAGAAGCTGGTGAGGTCCGCCCCGCGGCGGTGAGGGCAGAGGCCCGAGGGCCGTGTGGGCTGTGGGCAGGTGGCTCTTCTCTGCGTCGAGGCCTCGCTGATAGCCGGAAGTCCGGGGCTCAGGTTGTGAAACAGTGACTCTGCCCCCTCAGGACTACAGCAGCCTCTTCCCCTTGGACGACACGCAGCCTTCGAAGCTGATGCGCCTGCTGAGCTCCAACGAGGATGACGCCAATATCCTTTCGAGCCCCAGTGAGTGAGTGAGGGAGGGGCCGCCTTTGTCGGGCCCTGAGAGCTGCGCATGTGCAGACGCAGCCACAGCTCCGCTGGCTGGTTCTGCCCTGGTCCCTCCCTTTCACCACAGGGTTGAGGGGTGACAAGCCACGCAGGTATGGTCACAGCTGCCTCGGTACAGCCTGTGCCATTGAGTCATCAGCTCTGGGCTTCCTTCCTTCCCCCAAAACACGCCCTATGGTCTGGAGCAGGCCCAACTGGGACTGGGGCTGCTCCCCACTCTTCCTCCCCGAGGAGCACCAGCCCAGCCTGGCTTCCACGCCCCCTTCCCCTAAGGCCTCTTCGGTGCCATTTCATTTTTCCCTCTTTCCTGAGAATAGAAGTTTCTCTGAGGCTTTTTGGGGACTTCGGGGTCCAAGTGCACGTATGAGAGGAGGAGAGATACTGGGCCTGCCACCTACAAGCCCTGTGACCTCGGCTTGTTGCTTAGCAAGGCTGAACCCCCGTGTGCTCACCTGCAGATGGGGTTGTGTGAATTGAGAGCTAAGCCCTGGTGCAGCCCGGAGGCTGGGCCCTGGCCCCGGCAGTCCTCACCCAGGGTTCCTGCTCCCTCCTCATGGGAATGTCCGCATTCAGAGCTCCTCTGGACTCTGGCCTAAGGGTCTTCTCTGGGCTCTGCAGGGATCAGCTGATCCCTGAGTGGGGAGGGGGGCTGCCACTGGCAGAGCCACCAGTGAGTGCAGTGGCCGTCTCCTCAGTGTCCCTGCGCGCCTTCCCACAGCTGACCGGTCCATGAGCAGCTCCCTCTCGGCCTCCCAGCTCCACACGGTCAACATGAGGGACCCTCTGAACCGAGTCCTGGGTGAGTCCCCCGCTGCCGCTCCTGAACCTCTCCCTAAGGGAGGCAGGGGCCATGTCCGCTGGAAGAGGCCTCTCACCTCCCCCACTGCACCTGCTTCCCCGTCGCCAGTGCTCCTGTGTCCCCAGGCGCTCGTCTCCCCGTTTTCCTCTATTTTCCCCTGGACATTCCTGCCTGGGGGGGGTCTCGGCGCCCCCTTCTACTCCCCTGCCTTCCCCCGGAGTCTGATCTCTGCCTCCTCTTGCTCTCCCGTCCTGCGCAGCCAACCTGTTCCTGCTCATCTCCTCCATCCTGGGGTCGCGCACCGCCGGCCCCCACACGCAGTTTGTGCAGTGGTTCATGGAGGAGTGCGTGGACTGCCTGGAGCAGGGCAGCCGAGGCAGCATCCTGCAGTTCATGCCTTTCACCACCGTGAGTGCCCTTCGCCCGGAGCCACCGCCAGGCGGCCAAGCGGCTCCGCACCCGCGCCGGGGTGGGGCCTCCTTCCTCCTGGGACCCTGCATCACCCGGGGAACCTGGTGAGCAGCTGTTGTTCTGTCTGTCTGTCTGTGGCAGGTCTCGGAGCTGGTGAAGGTGTCGGCCATGTCCAGCCCTAAGGTGGTTCTGGCCATCACGGACCTCAGCCTGCCTCTGGGCCGCCAGGTGGCCGCCAAAGCCATTGCTGCCCTCTGAGGGCTTGGAGTGGTTGCAGGAATGGCTGGAAGGGCCCTAGCCTCAGGCACCTCAGGAGGAAAGAGGAGGAAAGAGGAGACGGCGTTGCTCGTGGTGTAAGAGCCCTTGGTTGGTCTCCAGAACTTTCCCCCCGTTCCTGACTTCTAGACAGTTCCTACTTTTCTGTAATTTCTTCTCCCCTCTGCTGTATCTAAAGAGAAGGAGCAGGCTGGATCCTTAGCCTAGGGCAGGGCCCCTGTGCAGCCGCCTCCCTTGCAGACTGGCCCCCAGGACTTCATAGATGCAAAGAGGGTGCGTGTACGTGTGAGAGAGAGGGAGAGAGCATGCGCGTGTGTGTACGGGCCGTGTATTTTTGTAATGTGAGGGGAAGCCCACCTCAGCTCATTTGTAAATAAAGATCCTCACGGATCGCACTGTGAGTGTCCACACCATGGGTGTCTGCGCCAGTGCCCCGTGTCCTTCGCTGG
The DNA here is from genome assembly GCF_033115175.1 of Lepus europaeus. Classification (NCBI taxonomy): domain Eukaryota; kingdom Metazoa; phylum Chordata; class Mammalia; order Lagomorpha; family Leporidae; genus Lepus; species Lepus europaeus. The sequence continues at coordinate 22,248,633 of NC_084844.1, forward strand.
AGCTGGGGGAGGGGCGGAGGAGGAAGAGGCTCAGGAAGTAGGGCTCAGGTTCCCGTGTGTGTTCTCTGGGTAGGGAAGGGGGGCAGTGAGAGCAGCTTCCTGGGCTCAGACCCAAGTGGGGTGACAGCACTGGCCTGCGGCCCACCTGGTGAGCCGTACCCTGAGGCGGGAGGGGTTCTGGCATGCTGGGGCAGCATGTCCTGTTCTGTGGCTCCCCACCCGGTCTGTCCGGCCTGCAGTTTGAGCTGTCCCTTCCACAGGACAGGGCGAGGGACAGGAATGCTCTTGAACCCTTCCTCGCCTCTCCACACGCTCGGAGCTCCTGTGGGAGAGCCCTCAGCCAGGCAGTTGGGGTCTGGCCTTGCTGTCTAAGGCGCTGCGGGGAGGGGAATGGGTGACAGGAGCTGAGGACAGGGAGGGCGCCCAAGAGGGTGGGCTGGGTGGTTTGAGGGGATCTTTGAGCTGGAGGCTTGCCTGGTGCCTGCGGTGTAGACACCATATCCCCCCATTCCGAGCTGTGCTCCACCCTCTTCATCCCATCAGGCAGGGCCAAGGAGGAGAAGGTTCTTTCTGGGCACCGACCTTCCGCTGGCTTCTGTCTTCCCCGAGAGCCATGGGGTGGCAGCCACGGCCCAGCGTCGGCGGAGGGAGCCCAGATACATGAATGCCACAGGACTGCGTTTTGGCTGAGCTGGGGGGGGGTCCTTCCCTCCCTGCTCCCTTCCTCCTCCCACCCTTCAGCACCCTTGCTCCCCACCAGGCACCAGCCAGACTCAAGGAGGAAGAAGGCCATTTCTGGAGACACATTTTATTGCCCTGAAACTTGGTGACAGTGAGAAAGGGGGGCAGGGAAGGGGTGACCGCACACTTCCTGTTGCCCCCCCCCCCCCAGCAGGAGTCCCCTTGTCTTTTCCCTCTCACATTCCCAAGGCAAATGCCCAGCCAGAAAAGGAGCCAAATCCTGCCACTGCTGGGAGCAGAGGCCACGGCTCGGGACATCCAGTGATGCCTGCACTGCCTGCCCGTGAGCCAGAGGCCTTCACAGGGCCTGGCCTCCCAGCGCTGGCTGCCTCTGTCCAGGACTTTACCTAATAGGCGTGGTGGGGGGCTGTGAGGGGGCATGGGACCTGGCTGGCCCAGTGGGGGAACACTGCTGTTTAAATATTAAACAGAGCAGTCTTGTCTCCCACATGGACCTCCTGGTGCTCCCCAGGGCCCCGGGGGCTCACGGCAGCTCTTTCCAGTGCCCGCGGAGGCTGCCGGGAGCCCTGTCAGGAATAAATACTTGGTATTTACCTATCTCCCTCCCATGCAGGAGAATGAAACTTGGAGAGAGGGAAGGACCTGGAGTCTGGAGTTGTTTCACTCTTCCCTGTCTTTAAATACGAGGCTTAAATAAGCATAAATATTAAATAGAGATAAATACAGTGGGGAGGGGAGCTTTGCTCAGGGCTGGGCCAGGTAGCGCAGGACGCGGTAGGCCAGTTCCAGGAAGCTCTGCAGGTGGGAGGCGACCAGGACGCCGCCCGCCCGGCGCTGGAAGGCAGAGGTGAGGGCTGGCGTGGTGCCCTGGGCGGGCTGCATGGCAGGAGCCAGCCCCAGGTCCTCCATCTGTGGAAGAGGAGATGCCGTTAGGGCCAGTGAGCAGGCCTCGGTATCCGCGAGGACGCGCTGGGAGCTGATGGGGCTGGGAGTCGAACGCAGGTCTGTCTCAGGATCCTGGGATCTGGCTCCTTGTTCTCCAGGGGGACTAGAGGAGGGTCAGTGGGAGGTTCCTGACCTGGGGTGGTGGCTTTGCGTGCCCAGGCCCTGGGAATGTGTCCACTCCAACCCCAGAGCGTCTCGGAGCCCTGGTGAGCACTCAGCCTTGCTGTGCGCCTCCCCTAACAAGGCTCACCTGGTGCCAGATGGTGGTGGCAAAGTCGGCGACATCCAGCTGTAGCTTGTCCAGGGCTGGCGCTGATGCCGGGGAAATCCCCGCCAGGGCCTGCAGGAGGCCGCGGTAGAGGAGGAGGCCGCTGTGGAGTTGGCTCAGGCAGCCGGGCTGGGGGCGGAGCAGGAGTTAGGGGAGCTGCCGGGACCCTCAGGGAAGAGAAGTGGGGCGCCCAGGCATGGGTTTAAGCCCCCCTCCCCCGCCCTCCCTGGACACTCACCAGCTGCAGGGCCTGGCTGGAGCAGCTGCTCAGGGGAGCCCGCGGGATGCCCAGAGAGTGCCCGAGCAGCAGCAGCTCCTCAGGGTGGCACAGCCTGTGGGTGGCGCACTGCGGGTGGGAGGGTGCTGAGTGACACCAGCCAGGGCCACCCCCCATTTCTCGGGGCTGCCCCTCCTTCACCGTCCTGCCAGGTTTCTCAGCCCCTCCCCCCAGTGCTCTGGGCCTTGGGCCTCCCCATCCTGGTCCCCAGCAGGGGGTCTCTCCCCAAGTCCCTCCCAGCCACCTCTTCTTTCTTCCCTATCCCTGTGTGTCTCCCTCTCCTGGCACCTTCCTGATGATGGCTCCCTCCCCCTCTTTCCTCCACAGCCCTCCTGCTGCCCCTGCCTCCCCTTACCAGCTCCTCCTGCAGCATTGAGGTGTCGGCTTGGATCTTCCGCACCTGCTCTGAGCACTTGAGCAGGAAGCCCTGGGGCAGGGAGCTGGCAGGGCCTGGGGGCACAGCTTCTTGCACTGCCCAGAGTGCACCGAGCCAGAGCAGCAGCTGCAGGGCTAGGAGCAGATGGGGCTCAGAAGATGCTGCCTGCTCCCACCTGGGTCCCTCTTGGGTGCTGGGTGGCCATCACCCCAGGCTGGGGATTGCAGACCCCATGGCACTTCAGCCTCCCTCCCACACCCAGGCCAGGCAGCCGTCCAGTGCTGGGCTAGGATACTCACCCATTGACTTCGTGGGGCTCTGGGCAGCAAGTTTGGCCTTGGGTCTGTGTTCTGTGAGGGCTCAGCGCCTGAGGGCCTTTATACAGAACCCCATGGAGGCCTGGGAGGAAATTACCTGGGGCCACGACTCAGACTTAGTAATAATTTCCCAGGATTTATGCAAATACGGCGTAGAAGACAATGCAGGGGGTTGGAACAAAAAGCTGTTTGCGAAAGTTTTGTGAAATTGTGGAATCTCTGATCCTTTGACATCTAGTCCCCCTCAAACTCCCTTCCTCCCCTCCAGCTCCTCCCAGGCCTACATTGCCCCGGGGTGTTTGAGCCTAAACAAAAGTGAACTGCTGGTAAAAGCCTCCCAGGCTGGAGGCTCCTCGGCCTCCCTGGCTGATGGGGAGAGGCCAGGCCCCAGGACGGCCCCCCACCCTCCTCTGGCAGCCACGCAGGGCAGCCCTCTCTGCCTCTCTCCTTTGGGATTCTGAAGCCACCTGCACCACAGGCCCCCAAATAAGGGAGAAGACAGTGAGATGGCCCCCATAGGTACCCCCAAGCCCCTGGGGTGCTGGCTCCAGAGGGGCTAGGGCCCGAGACAGGGACATTGGCCTTGCCTCTGGCCACCACCCCATACCCCACACTGGGATAGGCACCATCCCAAGTTTCAGGCTGTCTTGTTCCCAGCTGATTAGCTGGGAACTCCCCGATACCCCCCGCTCTGACTCATTCCTTTAAGCCCCCGGAATGCGGCAGAGGCCAGAGGAAGCCGGATGCCTGTCCTGAATGAAGCAAGACCATCGAGGCTCTTGCTCACCTGACCTTGCCCTTCCACTGTCCCCTCTGCTACCCCTGGTGCGCTGCCCGTAAGACAGCAGAGTTCTCCAGGCTTTGGAATTGGGGGGCCGGTTCCTGTGGGTTCCCTGGCCGTTCCCTGCCCCAGGGAAGAGGGCACCAGCCAGCATGTGCTGCCCTCGAGTGGGCATGGGCTGGGGGTGACAAGAAGAAACTGCCCTGTCTTCACATCCCAGAGCCGTGCACTGTTAGTGCTGAACGTGAACTTGTCTTCAGAGCCAGCCACGTGGACTGGGCCTGATAAGGAAGTGCCTGGCCTGCGGTCGTGGGTAGCAGAGTCATGTTACAGCCTGGGCCTCTGCCGGGCAGTGGGCCTGTCTGGGCGGTCTGACTGACCGCACCCAGGGCTGTCACTTTCTGAACAGTCTACCGCAAGTGCTCCAAGAAAGACTTCTCTGGGTCAAGAGGGGATGTGGCGGCCTGGGCGGGGCCATCCCTGGGGCTGGGGTGCCCTCTCGTGGCCACAGCTGGCAGAGCCATCACCTGTTGAGCTCACAAACTGTCATCTGGTCCCCCTGTGCCTCTACGCTGATGAGGTCGGGCTGTGTGCCCAGCAGCTCGTGGAGGGTGGGGCAATCACATCCTCGAGCCTGCTGCCTGGCAGCCCTCAGGTGCCTCTTCTGCGTCAGGCCCTTTGCATGATATTCTTCCCATCACCCAACAGGTGTGTGACACACGAGGGAGGGCTGCACAGGTCAGAGCCCGCAGGATGTGGAGTTCTGTTGGCTTCCCAAGCCAGTGGGACTCCTGTCCAGACAGCCGTCTGGGTAATGGTGCACTCCGCACTTGAGCTCCAGTCGGGCGCTGAAGACCAGGCAGAGAGCAAGGGCTCGTTGCCGGCAGCATGGTGCACAGGCACTGCACTGCCTCAGAAGCTGAGAGCAAAATCTCACAAGGCGCCTGGCTCCAGACCCCCCATTCACCCCTTCAGCTTCCCCCGGGCCCTCCCGGGTGTTCCTTTGTGGTCAGAACTAGCTGGCAGCTTGCCCTCCCACTGCCTGCTTCCTCCTGGTGCTCGGCTCAGAGCATCTGTAGCAAGGATCCAAGGGACTCAGGTTGTTGCTGAGGACAGTTTGGTGGTATGGAGAAATGTGGCGCGTGTCCTGTGGCCGAGGGATTCTACTTCGCTAGGCCTCAGAGGGTAGGCAGGTGCCGCCTTGTGCTGAGTGAGGAATGGCTTTTACATTTGTATTTGAAAGGCAGAGAGTGAGCGAGCTCCACCTGCTGGTTCACCTCCCAGATGGTTGTAACAGCACACGGATGATGATTTCTCTTTCAAATAAATATTTAAGAAATAGTTGTGAAAACAATCAGAATATTTAGTATCATGTAAAAAACCATTTGAAATTCAAGTTCCAGTGTCCATAGACCTTCCTTTACATGTCGCTATGGCTTTTGCATTGGAAAGGCAGAATGGAGTAGTTGTGACGGAGGCCATATGGCCGACATGCCTGAAAACTGTCTCTGTAGCCCTTTGAGTTTGCAAATCATGTACGCCGTTGGTATTGCAAGACCACAGACACGCTCTCTGAAGCACCATCTCTGGTGAATCATTTCACGTTTCCAGCACAGGGGGAAATGCTCAATAAACTGCAGTCCACTCACACATCCCGCCTCCCCACCTGCCCGGCCTGAGAACGCCACGAGGAAGGGGACTGTTTTATTCCGGAACGTCGTTAGTGCCAGGGCGGCACTAGGCATGCGTACCGACACAATCAGCTCTCAGGCAGCAGTGACACAGCAAGCTCCATGCTGGTAACGTGAACGCGCCTCTTACAGAAACTTAAAAGACTCAATGCTGTGTGTTCTAGGGAAAGTAGGAAAGCAGAGAGTGGCTTAGAGTTCGGCCGGAGGCTGCCCCGGTAGAGGGAGCCAGAGACTGCAGCTTGCCTGGCGCTTCCTGCCTTCTCGGGTTAAAGCATCACACAACAGAACATTAACGTTTATTAAGCCTGGGTAGAAAGTATGTAAGTATTTGTTGTGTTATTCTTGTACTTCTACATTGTTTTTGCAATTCTAAAACGCTCAAGGGAAGGAATACAGTGAGCTCTCCAGGTGGGAAAGACAGGAAGCTTCTCCAGGAAGTGCAAAGCCAAGACAGGGCGACAAGCAGCTTCCAGAGGGGGACAGAGAAATGGTAGGCAAGAACCAGGAAATCGTGGCACATGACGCCAACTTGCTGTACCAGCCATCAACGCTCAGCAGTCTCTTACCAAGCCAGGAAGGCCTGCGGCGCTGGCTGGGGGTCAAGTGGAGACTTGCAGATCTGTCCTGTGTGCGGTTGGGCAGCACCAGGCAGAACAACAGCTGTGACCAGAGAACAGGCAGCTGCACCTGCCATTATACCTGTGTCCTGTCACACAGCTTTTGAGGTCAGGTACGGTGAGTGGTCAAGGGCCGAAGGACAAGCCATCTGGAGACTCCCCAAACCCCCAAGCCAACAGGGTAACAGAACCCCAGACTGAGCCTGAGAGAATGTGAGCTGAACTCGGAACCAGACAGGCAGGGTGACTCATGGGAACCTGTACTTGAATCCCCAAGACACCCAGGAGGTGGTCAACGTTCACTCCCTTTCCTGGAAGGGAATTAAAGAGCTCTTCAGGGACTGCTGTGGTGATGTTCTCGGCAAAACCGCAGCCTGCGATGCCAGTACCCCAGTTGGGCACCGGTTCCTGTCCTGGCTGCTCCACTTCCAATCCAGCTCCCTGCTAATAGCCTGGGAAAAGCAGAAGGCCCGAGTACCTGGTCCCTCCATCCATGAGGGAGACTCAGATGAAGCTCCTGGCTTGGGCTTGGCCCAGCACTGGCTCTTGTGGCCACCTTGGGAGTGAACTGGTGAATGGAAGATCTCTGGCTCTCCCTCTCTCTTTCAAAATAAATAAATCGGCCGGCGCCATGGCTCAACAGGCTAATCCTCCACCTTGCGGCACCGGCACACCGGGTTCTAGTCCCGGTTGCCCCTCTTCCAGGCCAGCTCTCTGCTGTGGCCCGGGAAGGCAGTGGAGGAGGATGGCCCAAGTGCTTGGGCCCTGCACCCGCATGGGAGACCAGGAGAAGCACCTGGCTCCTGGCTTCGGAACAGCGAGATGCGCCGTCCGCAGTGGCCATTGAAGGGTGAACCAACGGCAAGAAGGAAGACCTTTCTCTCTGTCTCTCTATCTACTCTGCCTGTCCAAAAAAAATAAATAAATAAAAAATAAAATTTTTTTTTAAAAAGATTTATTTATTTGAAAGGCAGAGCCACAGAGAAGCAGAGGCATAGAGTTCTTCCAGCCGCTGGTCCACTCCCACAACGGCTAGAGCTGGGCCGATCTGAAGCCAGGAGCCTCTTCCAGGTCTCCCACGCAAGTACAGGGGCCCATGGACTTGGGCCATCTTCCACTGCCTTCCCAGGCCATAGCAGAGAGCTGGATTGGAAGTGGAGCAGCTGGGACTTGAACCGGCACCCTTAGGGGATGCTAGCACTGTGGGCGGCAGCTTTACTGGCTATGCCACAGCATTGGCCCCAAAATAAATCAATCTTAAAAAAAAATGAATTAGGACACTAGCTAACATCTGCCACAGAGTGATGGGAGAGATCTGGAGCGTAGATGGCAATGCTGTTCCACACAGCCAGCTTCAAGTGCCTGACCCGGAGAGGCACAGATGCTTCAAGTGAGCAGGACTGGGTGGGACCCAGAAACAGCAGCCTGGGACAAAGCCTGGGGCACTCGGTACAAATACAGATTGCAGCGGACAGCCACGGAGCCCAGCGTGGCAGGCACTGGGTGGGGGCTGGGGGCTGGGGTGGGCCACAGACTGGCTAGGAAAACAGTTTGCCCCTGACCACACCCTAACAAAAGCACCTGATGGTGGGAAAGGGCCCTGGCCACCGAGTCCAGACCTGGAGGACACGTGGAATTCTGCAAAGTGGAGGGGACGAGTGGCCAGAGATCAGGGCTTGGAGGAGCAAGACTGTGACGTGCCAGGTGCTGGCCAGAGCACAGACTCGAGGTGGGAGCAGTAGTGCTCGGGATGCAGCTCGGCTCCTCCCTGGCAGCTGCCCTGGAAACCAGGACTCCAGACCAGGGAGAAAATTCCAGGCCTTTCGATATGGCAGCCACTGGAGTCAAGAATAGTAACTGATGCACAAAGAGCTTTGGAGAACGTTTTTATTGTTAAAAATCATAATTGAAGCTTCAAAAAACATAGAATTGAACACATGTCCCAACTCCAGTGCCCTACTCCCTGGAGGAGAGCACGGGGCTGTCCCTCCCTCCTGCTGCCCGCACCACTAGCCAGGACCCTGTCCTGGGGAGGCCACCTGCTCTCCTGCCACCGTGTGCTAAGTCACCGGGTGGGGAGGGGCCCTGGGATGGGGGGCGGCTCCCAGCACCCCTCACCCTCTGCACCTAGGCAGTCTGCGAGCTGTGTGTGGGACAAGGGGGCCAGTCCCCTGGGCAGGGGGCCTCCGGGGGGAAAGATCTAGAGCCAGTCCCCGCTCACCCACCCCTCCCCAGCCCCCAGCTCAAGGGAAGCTGTCGTCGTCATCTTCTGCCATCTCCTTGGCAAACTCCAAGTCTTGCTGCTCCCGCTCGCGTCGCTCCTGGGGGAGGGGTGGGGGGGCAGTGGGTGTCTCACTCCACCCAGGCCTCCGAGCAGCTGTCCCCCCCCCCCCCCCCCCCGCTTCAGGCCTACTCAGAAAGTAGGGAGCTTACCTCTGCCGACTCCAAGTCCTTGTTGTAGGATTTGGGAGGAAACCTCATGGCCTGGAGCACAGCAGGGTGGGGGAGGGAAAGAAGCAGTGTTGGTCCCACCTGCCAGGCCTCGAGAGGGGACGCTCTCTAGGTCAGTCTAGCAGGGAACTTGGCGTGGAAGCAAACTATTACAATACCAGGTGGCAAAGGCCAAACAAGGAGCAAGGAGAACCTGGAGGAATACATGAGCCGCCCCGTGCCAGGTGGAGTTGTGGGGCTGGGGCAGAGCTCATGTGTGAGAAGCCCTGCTCCGAGCTCATTGGCGCTAGGTGGGGGAGCAGCAGTGGGAGTGAGGACGAGACTCAGGGACCAGACACAAAGGCGCACGGCTCTCCCAGGGCGCGGCTCTCCCAGACTCTGGGGGAGAGCAGTGAAACACAGCAGGGAAGTGCTAACAGCAGCCAACTGCCCGCCAGAGGCGAGGGCCCGAGAACCTTTTCTGCAGTGACATGGTGGCCCTACGTCTTGCTCAACTTAGACCCTGCCAAGTGCCCTAGTGTGGCTGCCTCCTCAGTCCCCCTCGCCTGCAGAGCAGCCACGGTGGCTTCATAGATGGAAAACCAGGCTCCGAGAAGCTAAAGGACCGAGACCTGGAACCAGACTGGGGCCCTGCACCCTGAATCCCTGCTGACCACGACCCTTACAAGCGTAGGTCCTGGAGGCGCACGAGCCTCTGGAAAGTCCTCTGACCCTCCAGCGATTTTACGGCTGCTGGAGCTGTCCGAGGAGTCGGGAGGGAGGGAAGTGCCCCGCAGCCCTCACCTTGACGGACATGTTGTGGATGTCCAGGCAGAAGGAAATGCGCTGGTGGAAGGCCAGCTGGGGTTCTCGGGTGGAATAGATGTCAATCATCTCCTTGGACTGCACGTAGCCCTTCTCGTGGTTGATGCTGGCCTCAATGACGCCATCCCGGATGGCCTGAGTGTCCCCCAGGGGAGGAAAGGTCACCAGCCCATTAGTCCCAGTCCATTCCTCTGCCATCCTTACACACACACACACACCTACACACACAGGCAACTGCCTGGCTTTGTGATGAACAAACGGCAGGCCCCGTAGAGATGGGGCCGCTCCTCTGCCTTCCTCCCACTCCCACCCACGGGACAAGAAGGCGATGACCTGAGCCACCGCAGGTCCTGAACCAGCCCACCTTGGCGACAATGAACTCAGCATCTTCAGGGCTATCCAGCTGCAGCTTCTGGGCGATGTCAGCCAGGGAGATGCGGGAATAGGAGAGGCTGATCATGCGCACACCTGGGGGAGGAAGGGGTCGAGGGATGGGCAGGGCAGGCACAGGCCCTTCACCTGTTCACAGATACCCCCACCTGGGGCTGTCCTGTTCCTGGGAGAAGCCCCATCTGGGTCCCGCTCCTCGAACGGAGCCCGATCCACACCTGTCTTAATCACGTTGTGTCGCAGCCGGATAATCAGGGTGTAGGTCCCATCTGCTTGAAACTTCTCTCCAAACTGATCGAGGACCTGGTTGAACTTGGCTAGGTTTCCTGTCCTGACGGCTGCAGAGGCACAGGAGTGGGTCAGACGCTGCATAGGGGCACCGGCCTCAGAGGCCGCAGTGGAGGGTCTGAGGGCCCAGGAGGGCACGCACGGCTTACCTTGGGTCAGGAGGAAGTAGGGTGTGAGCGAGCGCTTGAGGGAAGGCTGGCGGAACTGCAGGCGGTCTGGGATCTCCCCCAGCAGGAGCTCGACCACGATCAGCAGCTTGTGCACCTGCAATGCAACAGGGGAACACAGCACTCAGCGAGTCGCCGGGGATGAAGTGGAGCGGGGCTTCAGTTTGGCCAGACATACTGTAAGCTGGGGCGAGGCAGCACCGGCTCAGGACCACTGGCGGAAATGCCCGGACGCCTGGCTCGCAAAGCTCGCCCCGGGGAGCCACATGCTGGGACTGGCTGACCCTTGAGCTCACAGCACCTGAAGCCTCATATCATCTGGCCAGGCGGTGGACCCTGCTCCGAAATGACAACGGTCTAAGGAAGAAGCCAGTGGGTGGGTTTCCTGGCTCAGAGGATGACACGAGCCAGACCAAGACACTGAGCAGTGCCCTGCTCCTGGAGAGAGGAGGGGGCGGCGTGGAGAGCCAGGGCTCGGGGAGTGGGCACAGTGCCTGGCTGCCAGCGCTGCTGAGTGTGCCCACCTGGACTGGGACGGGCGCGGAACGGCAGAGCAGGGGGCTGAGCTACTGCCGGGCAGCAGGAACAGAAACACACGCCGGCAAAATCACACCAAGTGCTGGGGCAGAGGCGGGGGGTCACGCCCACAGTGGGGATTTCTCACCTCCCCACACCCCCACCGGGCCGCCCTTAGCTTAATCCACGTGTGGGCGGAATCCACGGACGCGGAAGAATTCACTAAGTGCCTAAAGGGTTCTGACGAAGCAGAAACAGGAGGGAGGAAGCTCCAGTCAAGGGAGCAGCAGCAGGAGAGCGGGGGGCTCTCAGGAGAGAGGGGCAGGCTGCTGGGGGACGTGCACCCCGAAGAGGGCGAGGACACTCTCTCTACTGGGCAGGTGGCGGGCAGCCGTGGACGCTCCTGGCAAGAGGAAGGCAGAGCTAGAGCTCTGCTCAGAGAGGCGACTGCACGCTGCCCAGTGCAGGGGAAGCCTCCAGAAGGGTTAACTGCTGAGCACGTCAGCGCAGGCGTCAGAGCAGGCCCGCACAGAAGACGCAGCCACGTGACAGGGAAGGACCAAGCCAGGCTTCCCATCTGGACCCCGTGAGCAGGAGGAAGCAACGGCAAAGGGCTTGGGGGGGGGTGTGTGTCTGTTTTCGACAGGCTGCGTTTGACGAGTCGGGGCTATCTGAATGGAGAGGAAGCATCGTGGGCGGAACTGTGTGTGCCCCCAGATTGCTACATTGCAGGCCTAACCCCCGGGCCCCGGAGGTGACTATTTGGAAGTAAGGCCAAAGCTAAAGTAGACTGAGGTCGCGGGGCGGGCTGGGATCCAGTGTGAGCGGCGCCCCTATGAGAGGAGCCAGAGGGTGAAAGCAGGAAGCTGGCCGAGCAAGGCAGAGAGGCCCTCGGAAGGCGTCGACACCTTGCTGCTCGACTTCTGGTCTCAGAACTGTGACAGAACCGATTTGTACTAAGCCACGAAGTCTGAGGTTCCTGGTCACAGCAGCCTGGGCAGCCTCACCTGCCAGTGATGTGCCTCCAAGAAGCATCAGAGGCGAGAGCCCAAGCTACCAGAGCCCACAGGGCCACCTGGGGGAGAGTGTGGATTTCACTGTGGGCAGCTTGACTGTCAAGAAGGAGTAGGGAAGGAGAGAGACAGACAGACACACAGACACCTGGAGTGAGGGGCTGGGCCAGAGGCCTGCTGCTCGGAGCCGGGAAAGAGATGGCCTGGCTGCCTTAGCAGGAGGAAGCAGGGTGGGGGTGCAGAACTTCCTGCTCAGAGTCCGAAACAAACAGGTGATGGGCCCTGGGGGACACGGGAAGGGATGGGATCAGGAACACAGGAAGGGCAGCTTTTGGTAGATGGGGAAAGACATTCAAATTACAGTGGAGAGAAGGCAGCTGCAGAATAAACCCTGGAGCCTCCTTCCAGCCCCCAGGTGGCTGGGCCGGAGCTCCCCACGCGGAGCGGACTGTGGCCACCTTTAGAACTGTGGACTTTCAGAACTGGCCTCTGTAGATGCTCCTCCACTTGCGATGGGGCTACATCCTGATAAACCCATCCTAAGTTGAAAATGCATTGAATGGATGTATCGACCATCCTAGCTTAGCAACAAGGCCACTGCAGAACACCAGTGTGTGGCTGCTGACTGAGGGGCTGACTGGGAGCTGCACTCACTGCCACTGCCCAGTGTCGCCAGAGGATGGCACTGCGGAGCGCTAGCCCAGGGAACAATCAACATTCAAAACCTGGGGGCAGGCGCAGCGAGTGAAAGCCTCCCCTGCAGTGCAGGCATCCCACAGAGGCGCGGGTCCTGGCTGCTCCACTTCTGATCCAGCTCTCTGCTATGGCCTGGGAAAGCAGTGGAAGCTGGCCCAGGTCCTTGGGCCCCTGCACCCACATGGGAGACCCAGAAGTGAAGAAGCTCCTGACTCCTGGCTTCAGATTGGCCCAGCTCCGGCTGTTGCGGCCACTTGGGGAGTGAACGAGCGGAGGGAAGACCTTTCTCTCTCTCTCTGCGTCTGCCTCTCTGTAACTCTGACTTTTAAAAATCTGCTTTGAAAACTGCTTTAGGGGCAGGCGCTTTGGCACAGCAGGTTAAACCACCACCTGTGATGCATCCCATATGAGTGCCGGTTCGAGTCCCAGCTGCTCCATTTCCAATCCAGCTCCCTGCTAATACACCTGGGGAAGCAGCAGCAGGTGGCCCAAGTGCTTGGGTTCCTGCCATCCATGTGGAAAACCCAAATGGAGTTGCAGGCTCCTGGCTCCAGTCTGGCCTGGACCCAGCCACTGTGGCCATCGGGGAGTGAACCAGAGAATGGAAGATCTTGCTCTGCCTCTCCCTCTGTCACTCTTTCAACTAAATAAATTGTTTAAAAAAATAATTCTTACCAAGAAAAAAAAAAAAGAGAGAGAGAGAGAAAACACTGCTTTACCCTGCAAAGCCTCTCTCCTGGCACGACTCAGTCTACGTTAATTATTTGTATTTTTTTTTTTTTAAGACTTATTTTGAAAGAGTTACAGAGAGAGGGAGAGACACACAGAAATCAATCTTCCATCCACTGGTTCACTCCCTTTATGACATCAATGGCCAGCGCTGGGCCAAGCCAAAGCCAGAAGCTTCATCTGGGCCTCCTGCATGAGTGGCGGGGCCGGAACACCTAGGTCATCTTCCACTGCTTTCCCCAGGCCACTAGCAAGCAGCGGAATCAGAAGTGGAGCAGCCAGGACACGAGCTGGAGCCCATATGGGATGCCGGCAACACAGATGGTGGTTTAGCCACTAGGCCACAATGCTGGCCCCGTTTCTGGTGATTTTTAAAAAGGCACTCCAGTGTGTCACATCCTGCTCCTGTATTCCATGAGTCTGAAAAGCAATTACTTTCTGTAAAAGTTCTACCCAAACTGTTCAAAAACCAATTATTTTTGTTTTTAAGATATCTTTTTTCTTTCTTTTTAAAATTAATTTATTTATTTGAAAGGCAGAGGCAGAGAGAGGTCTTCCATCTACTGGTTCACTCCCCAGATGGCCACAATGGCCAGAGCTTCGCTGGAGCCAGGAACTTTTTCTGGGTCTCCCATCTGGGTGCAGGGGCCCAAGGACTTGGGCCATCTTCTACTGCTTTCCCAGGCCATAGCAGAGAGCTGGATCGGAAGTGGAGTAGCTGGCACTTGAACCAGTGCCCATATGGGATGTGGCACTGCAGGCACTGGCTTTACCGGCTATGCCACAGCGCTGGCCTCAAAAATATCTTTTAGTTATCTAACAAAATCCAAATTTGTCGTTCTCTGCACTTCTGACCAGAGAATGAACCTCCTGCTCTGCGACCTCACTGTCCTGCATGTCCACCCTGCTCCCTGTCTGGGGTGCCCTGGAGCTGGATCCACATAAAGGGGGGCGCACAGGGTGGCACTGGAGAAAACCGGGTCCAAATTCTGGCTGCACTCCAAGCCTTCACACACTCTCCAGCCGTCCAGAGTGCACTCTCTTGGTTCATGTCTCTGAGAGATAGCATTCCCCATCCCCTATCTCCCCGTGCCTCAACACCACTTCTTGGTGACTGGGAGCTCTTAGGCGGCCACGGTTTCTTTCTGCAATCAGTGAGCCGCAGGCGGCTTCCTGGCTCTTGCTCACACACAACACCTGCTGCCAAACAGGCATGGAAGGGGCAGCTCAGAGCCCAGGGTTTAGCAACACAATCCAGGCCCAGCGGGGCTGGGATGCAGCCACACCCTCGCCCCACCTGCCAGAGAACACCCCCATCACCTGCCAGAGGTGCAGGCTGTGCTGCTTTGTGTGCCCTGCACGGTGGCACCTGAGGATGTGTCCCTGGCCCCTGAACAGGGAGCCACAGCTGAAGTGGTTTCAGATGAGGGAGGGGAGGGGGGTAGTCCCCAATGCTCACCGTCTGCTTGAAGCCGACAGCTGTGTGCTGAGGGGCCTTGCGAAGGGCATTGGTCATTGTTCTCCGGGCCTCTGAGTACTCCAGCTGGATGGCTTTGATTCGCCCTGGTGTGGAGGAAAGGACAATGGTGCCACCCAAGCCTCCGGCAAGCCCGAGCACCGAAGGGGCCTCTTAGAGATCATCCCTCGGCAAAGTCGCACCAGGCGAGCCCGAGACAGGCCCTCCGCTCACCTGTGTAGTAGAGGTACCTGGCCCACTCATTGTTGTTGGCCTGCTCTGGGAACACGGACTTGGACACCAGCTTCTCGGCCTGGTCGTACAAGCTGTAGTGCAAGTAGTTTCGCAGCAGGAGGTTCAGCAGGGTGGCCTGCCCGTCCGCGTCATGCCGCAGGGTGGCTGTCCGGAGCCGGGCGTGCAAGAAGCTTCACGAAGGAAAGAAGAGAACAAGGCTTCGAGTGACAGCTCTGGGAACTTCCTTTTAGTCTTCATTTGCTTGCAATGCCTAAAAAAGTGGCATCAACTGCTCTTCTGGTTATTCTGAATATTCAACTACCAGCTGCCTACGGTGGGAGACACCTCTCTAGGGGCACAAAAGGACAGAGCTCTGCTCTCAGCTCCCCAGTGCGCAGGCTCCAGGAGTTCACTGCGTCTACCGGGCAGCCTCCTGCACGGACGATCTCCCGACATGGGGGACACTGGGGTGCGGAGGATGAGACACACTGGGAAGGCAATGCCTAGGCCAAGCCTCAATGGGGCAGAGCGCACTCCTGGCTGAGGGGGGAGCTGGGCAAAGGCTGGCACACCCGCGGCGAGCAGGCGGCCTGCGGGGCTGAGAGGAGAGTCGGGAATGGGGAGGAGGGGCAGGAGAGGAGGCCAAGCAGGCTGCAGTGGCCGGGTCACACCAGGCTCTGTAAACTCTTGTGAGGACTCTGAGGGAACTGGGGCCACTGTGGATTTGAGCAGAGGAGTGCAGGGTTTTCTGTCTGTCTCTCCACTCCTAATCCACCACTCAGCCTCCCTTAGGAGTCGGGGGTGAAAGGAAGCGCCTGGGGGATAGCTCTTAACCTGGGTCCTCATCTACAACCAACCCTCCCCTGGCCCAGGGCATGTCACCCTCCCCTTCCTGCTGGGTACCTTACAGCTACAGCTTGTTGCCCTTGGCAAGTCCACAGTTCTGTGGCACTGACTGACCAGGCCCCTAACCCCAAGGCAGCAAGTGAGACCCCTGGTAACGTGTACCTGCGCACCACGTCCAGTTTGTCCAAGAACTCATAGACCCGGGCGTGGTAATAGTAACACTTGGCGGCCACAAGGTCTAGGGCCCGGCGATTCTGGGTACTGATCTTCTGCATCAAGTCATCCGAGATTTTCTGTGCCTGGGGAGGAAGCCCAAAGAGAATCAAGTGGTCGTTTCTCAAAAGGTTAAATAGGAATTATCACACGAGCCAGCAAATCCCCTCCTGGGCACACATCCAAGAGAACTGGCAACATGCACGCCCATCTTGCAGACAAATGTTTATAGCACATTATTCACAATCACCCAAAAGCAGAAACCATTAAGTGCTCGCCAGTGGAGGCATGGAGAAACAAAATGTGGTCTATCCACAAGACGGAATACTACGCTCCCATGAAAGAATGAAATCCTGGTACAGGTTACAAGGATGAACCTTAAAGATATTAGGCAAAGTGAAAGCAGCTAGCTACAAGGGCCACGTAGTGTGTGATACTATTTATATGAAACACCCAGAACAGGCAAATTCTCCAAAGGGACAGAAAGCAAGTTAGCCGCTTCCAGGGGTGGAGTGAGGAGAGAATGGGATGTGATTATGAATAGGTCTGATCATTCTTTTTGGGATGAAGAAAATGTTCTGGAATTAGTGGTAATGGTTGTATAACGTTGTGAATATACTAAAAACCACTAAATCATACACTTTAAAGGTTGAGTTATATCTCAAAAGCAAAGAAAACAGTGGTAAGAAAAGGAAAAACTCGGCCGGCGCCATGGCTCAACAGGCTAATCCTCTGCCTAGCGGCGCCGGCACACCAGGTTCTAGTCCCAGTCAGGGTGCCGGATTCTGTCCCAGTTGCCCCTCTTCCAGGCCAGCTCTCTGCTGTGGCCAGGGAGTGCAGTGGAGGATGGCCCAAGTCCTTGGGCCCTGCACCCCATGGGAGACCAGGAGAAGCACCTGGCTCCTGGCTTCGGATCAGCGTGATGCGCCGGCCGCAGTGTGCCGGCCACGGCAGCCATTGGAGGGTGAACCAACGGCAAAAAGGGAAGACCTCTCTCTCTCTCACTGTCCACTGTGCCTGTCAAAAAAAAAGAAAAAGAAAAGGAAAAACGAAAACTAGGACCCAGGAAGGGGAACGCATCGTTTCTTGGGCCACTCTCGCAGCTGTGGCTGAGGCCGGTGAGGAACACTGTCCTTGCGGGGGAGCGGTGGCAGTGCTGAACTCAAAATGGAGGTGTCTGGTCCCATAATAGTTACCATTTATTCAAATATTGTGAGAGCTTATTAAGTGTAGAAGACAGTACAAATACTCTTATTCATTTATTTGAAGGGAGAGTGATAGTGAGAGATGAGAGAAGGGATCTTTCATTCATTGGTTCACTCCCCAAATGCCCGCAGCAGCTAGGGCTGGGCCAGGCTGAAGGCAGCAGTCAGGAAGTCCAGCCCGTCTCCTACGGGGGTGGCAGGAACCCAAGTACTTGGCCATCATCCAATGCCTCCCAAGTACACTGGCAAGAAGCTAGACAGGAAGTGCAGAGTGGTCAGGACTAGAACCAGGCACTCTGGAATGGGACGAAGGTGTCCCAACAGTAGCTTAAACTTGCTGTGCCACAACGCCCAGCCTTCAATATTTTTAAACATATAATTTATAAAATGCTTTAAAGAAGGGTGACACTGGCCGGCGCCGTGGCTCAACAGGCTAATCCTCCGCCTTGCGGCGCCGGCACACCGGGTTCTAGTCCCGGTCGGGGCACCGATCCTGTCCCGGTTGCCCCTCTTCCAGGCCAGCTCTCTGCTGTGGCCAGGGAGTGCAGTGGAGGATGGCCCAAGTGTTTGGGTCCTGCACCCCATGGAGACCAGGAGAAGCACCTGGCTCCTGCCATCGGATCAGCGCGGTGCGCCGGCCGCAGCGCGCTACCGCGGCGGCCATTGGAGGGTGAACCAACGGCAAAAGGAAGACCTTTCTCTCTGTCTCTCTCTCTCACTGTCCACTCTGCCTGTCAAAAAAAAAAAAAAAAAAAAAAGAAGGGTGACACTGGTAATTCTCATTGTATAACTAATTAATTTCCTAATACACAGTTAGGGCAGGGACCCAGGTCTATCTTCAAATCTACTTTTGCCAAAAAAAGTTTACTTTGCTGGTATTGTGCCACTGACAGGTAGACACCGCCAGCCCTTCCCACAGTGCCCGGAGTAGGGCCAAGCACATGCTCCGCGGGGGAACATTCTGAGGGATGGTTCTTAGCGAGCCCAGGGGTCATCTCCATTTCTCCACGAGGGGCGACCCCCACCCACCCCTCACCCTGCCCAGGCTCGTCAGCGGCTCTCACGCGTCCTGGGTACCTCTTTGTATCGCTTGCTGTTCATGAGGAAGATGACAGTGAGGAGCTGGAGATAGGCTTCCACTTCAGGCAGGAGGGGCGCTGCCGCGGCTTTGCCTGTGCGGGGACGGAACTGGAAATCGGCTTCAGTGTCCATGGGCTGGGGGAGGACAGGAGGCAGCAGGTCAACCACGATCGGGTGGAGCCCCCACTACGCCTTTCTACACGGCCTCAGTAAGTGTCTACTATGCGCCAAGATTTTGCAGGGATACAAAAACAAGGACGTGCCGTTTCTTTCCCAGCAACGCTACACGTCTAATCCAGGGCTGCAGGGTATCACAGGCTCCGGAACAGAACACAGAGGACGAAGCAGCAAATTGCTGGTGCCCACATCCAGGCAGAGGGAACACACCACCACCGCTGAGCCACTACAACCCTGTCGGACAGGGTTTCATGAAACTGAAGATCGAATCATGAGACTAAAAACTGGGCTTTTGTGGGAACAAAGACAATCTGTGGAAAATGGACCGACACACAGCGCCTGTCTTCAGATCAGTCACTGAAATGGACAGAAACAACGCCTGACGGTCCCCAAGGTGGGACAAACTCCTCACTGTTCTGCTTCCAGCATTTTCTGAGTCTCCACTTGTACGGCACAGACTGGCTTACACAGGACTCTGGGAGACGCAGGCGCTCAGGGTGAATGAGGTCTGAGAAGGCTGAAACCTGGTGTCATGAATGACGACTGAGGAAGCCTCCCCTGGCTCGGGGACCAACCATCGCCACCGGAGTGCCACTGTCAGCACTCCCCGTGTGCCAGGCTCTGCTCTGAGAGCTCTCCCCACAGTCCAGGCCGCCAGCTAATCCAGTCAGCACACGGAACCCAAGGAGAAAAGAGGCGCACTGAGCTCAGGTCACTAGCTCAAAGCCACACGTGCTAACTGGTAGAGTCTGGACTCAAACTCAACTATCCCCAAAGCCAATGCTCTCAATCACTGTTCTAGACTCTCTCTTGTTCCACAGGCCAAGAAGCAGCCTCTTGTCTCTTGTGACAATGAGACGTCACCCGGTGCAGGGAGAGAGTGTAGACGGGGAGGAAGTGGGAAGTGAGTTTGGGTGGAAGGGCCGAGTCTCCCACCCGGAAGAATGAATGCGGGCTTCCGCGTTCCTGGGCAGATGGCTACTAATGGGCGGCTCTGGCTTCACTCCTGCCACGGCCGCTAACGAGACAGGTTCTCAGGAAGGGAAGCAATTACATCCTGGGCTCTGGCTTCTTGCCTCCCGCCATTAAGCTGGCCTGATCCACTCACCTCTTCCAGGAAGGACAGCAAGAAGTCTCGCGTGGTGTTATTTGAGGTGAAGAAGCCGTGCACAGCCTTGTACAGGACGTAGTGGTTGAGGCGGCGTGACGTGGAAGGCAGCATCCGCAGGGCTCTCAGGACGAACCTGGGCTCCTTGCCCGAGACGGCCTTCTCCAGCTGCTTCACGTGCTCCTTGATGTCTGCAGAGGACAGGGGAGAAACGTCACTCCACTCCTCCACTCCTCCACCCCAGCAAGCAGTGTCGGGAGCCTTGTACACAGGGCAGGAGACGGCCAATCACCTCTTGTGTCCCAAAGTGTTAACCAGTACTAGAGATCCCATACACTGATGTTTAGGAAAAAAAAAAAAAGATCAGAAACAACGTGACTGAAACACGTGGAGGGGCTGGCAATGTGCCGCGGCGGGAGGCTGCAGCTTGTGACGCCAGCATCCCAGAGGGGAGTGCAGGTTTGAGCACTGGCCGCTCTGCTTCTGATCCCACCTCCTGCTGGGCCTGGGAAGGCAGTGTGGATGACAGACTAAACCCCTGGGCCCTGCCACCCCTGTGGGAGACCAGAATGGAGTTCCCGGCTCCTGCCTTCAGCCTGGGTCAGCTCTGGCTATTGCAACCATTCGGGGAGTGAATCAGCAGATGGAAGATTTCTCTCTGTCTCTCCCTCTCTTTCCAACTCTGCCTTTCAAATAAACAAAAAGGAAACACATGGAAATTTATCACATCTCAGTATAGGAAAAAACTAACTATAAACAATGAGAGAAATCTCTCTCACACACAGATACACAATTGAGGAATCTAATGTTTTGTGTAACTGTGTAAAAAAAAAATTTGCAACAAATGCGATCAAAGATTCATATTTTATTTTACAAAGAGCTGTATAAATGGTTAAGAGAAACTATATTGCCACAGTTTCCAAGTAAAAAGATACCAACACAAACACAGAAGACAAACAGCTAACAGATTTGAAGAACATATTTTACTAGTATTCAAATAACTGCAAGTAAACATTTTTAAAGTACCAAACTAGTAATATATTAAAAATCATAAAACGACTACAGTAAAAAGGGTATTTTTGCTAACATAATGTAAATTAGCACAGTTT
Source organism: Lepus europaeus (assembly GCF_033115175.1). Lineage (NCBI taxonomy): Eukaryota > Metazoa > Chordata > Mammalia > Lagomorpha > Leporidae > Lepus > Lepus europaeus. The sequence goes on from NC_084844.1 coordinate 22,269,089, forward strand.
TTCTGGACAGTGTCCAACACAAACCTTAAAAATGTCCACCTTTTTTCTAAAATTTAAAAAAATGAAAGGCAGAGCAACAGAGAGGGAGAGACAGACAGATCTTCCGTCCACTAGTTTACTCCCCAAATGCCTGCAATGGTCAGAGCAGGGCCAGGCTGAAGCCAGGACCAGGAGCTCTATGGGCCCAAGCACTGGAGTGGGCTCTCTCCCTCCCAGGATGTACTGGCAGGAAGCTGGATCAGAGGCAGAGTAGCCAGGACTTGAACTGACACTGACACAGGACGTGGGTGTCCCAAGTGGCAGTTTAACCTGCTGCGCCACAGTACCTGCCCCTCATTCACCCTTTTGGACTTAGGCATATAGATTCTGGGAATTTATACTGAAGAAATAATCAAATAAGTGGACTAGAGGGCTGGGTGTTTGCTGCAGTGTTATCAGAGTGCCTGGTTCCCATCCAGGCTCTGCTTCTGATCCAGCTTCCTGCTGGTACACTCTCTGGGAAGACAGAGATGACGGCTCAAGTACTTGGGTCCCCGCCACCCACGTGGAAGACCTGCACTGATGCACTGAGTCCTGAGCCCCCGGATGTGGCCTGGTCCAGCACTGAGCGGGGGTGGGCATGGGGTGGGGGGTACATCTGGTGATGAAGCAGCAGACCAAGACCTCAGTGTTTCTGCCTTTCAAATAAAATGAAATAAGGAGAAAAACAAAATTTTAAGTGGATTAAACAACTTGGATATGGGGGCAGGCATTTGGCTTGGTGGGCAAGATACCCACTGGAGTGCCTGGGCTCCACAGTCGCTCCTGGCTCCCGATTCCAGCTTCCTGCGATGGTTCAATAACTGGCTTCTTCCCACCCCTTTATAGGAGACATGGGTTGAGTTTGCGGCCCCTGGCTTTGGCTGCTGTGGGTATTTGGGGACCAAATCAGTAGAAGTGAGCTCTCTGTGTCTCTCAGATAAAACAACACTTATGAACAAAGTTGATCATTGCAAGGTTATTTGTAACAGGAACTATCAAATGTATAGCAATAAGGGAATACAATCAATTAGCAGGGTGTTCGGTCACTTTTACATATCAGCACTTAGCACAGGGTGCCTGGGCCACACAGATGATATAGTAACAATATATATGGAAGGTTTACCAAGTGTTTACCAGGTGTTAGGCAGAGTCCTAAGTATTTTAGTGTTCACAATCCAATGAAGTGGGTACAATTATTGTCATTTATACACATGGGGAAACTAATTCTAGAGCCTCTAGTTATAACCTCCATACTACGTATGCAATAAATGCTTCTGGAACAAACTGAATACTGACTACGATAAATGAAAAATCCAAAATCATCTGTATTTAGTCACAGATCTAATAAACTGTATATATGATCTGACCTCAACTGTGGGAGAGCAGCTTGAAAAGTCACAGGATAAAAGGTTAACCACGGTTGATTTTCCTTATCTGCTACTTTAGACATCTCAGACTTTCCAAAACCCAATCAACGTGAACTACTTAATCAGAAAATGAAGTATTTACACTAAACACACACATATACCCAGTAGGTGAGTGGCGCCTCAGCCACTCTCTATCATCACTTTAGGTAAAAGGATCTTTATTAGACACTGATCCTGTATCAGGCAGGAGCTGGTCCAGCCAACGCTCTGGAATCCTTAAAACCCCCACCCAGGAGTGTAACTCTGCTCGTCTCAGTGTTTAGAGCTAGTTTCTCATGCAGGCAAGTGAAAAGCAGTGGGGGGGTCACCGAGGGAAGTCCTCCCTCTACCCACTCCAAAGTGGGCAGGATGCTGGGGGTGGGGAGCACAGAATGAGTGAGTGGGCTTGAGACACCTGCACCTCCCCCCATACAGGAGGGCCTGGCTGGGCCTGAGTCCTGGCTCTGCTGCCCATTCCAGTTTCCTGCCCATGAGCGCTCTGGGAGGCGGCAAGTGATGGCTGAAGTACTTGTGTCCTTGCCGCACGTGTGGGAGGCCTGGGTTGAGTTTGGGCTGCCTGCTTCGGCCCGGCCCAGCTGTTGTAGGCATCCGGGGGAGTGACCCAGTGGATGCAAGACCTGGTTGTCTCTCTCTGCTTCCCAAGAAAATCCAATGAGAAATAAATAAATGAATGAATGAAACAGGCAGGAAACTGTGAACAAGCACTTAGGATAAAAGAAATTGGGGGCTGGTATACAGAATTTAGACTGTGAGTTAAAAGTGTGCGTATGTGTTTAAACGCACTGGGAGTGAGCTCCGGAAGGCAGAGGGAAAGAGCAATAGGCAGCTGGGGCACTTCAATTAGAGAAACAAGGAAGGAGCTAATAGGTAGAAATGGATCTTTTTCGGGGAGCTTGCTAAAGGCAACCAGGGCAGCAAAAACCGTTCGCACACCTTAAAACTCAGGGGTCGGCATTCTGTTACCCTGGTTCCCTTTACACGCCAACTCGGGTTTCTAGAGGGATCAACCCACTCCTACTGCTGGGGACGCCTGATTGCTGGGTGGGATTTAAATCCAGCAGCTCAGAGGGCTTACGAGGCCCGGTGCGACCTAAACTTAGATGCAATCCCAGAAAAGGACGCGCAGAGGTCCCCGGCCCGGAGAGGTCCAGTCACTGGGGCAGGGGTCCTAGGTGACAAGGCCGGGGCGGGGGGGGGGGGCACTTGGGCGCGATCTCAAAGAACCAGCGGTGGTGGAGGCTGCGCTGGACTTCCCGGGAGAGGTCCAATCGCTGGGGTCGCTGTCACCCGTGCCCGTAGCACCTTCCCGACCCGGGTTCCCGTACCCTCCAAGGTGACGGTGTCCAGCTCTCGCTGGGAGTGCTCAGCCGCCGCCGTCTTGCCGTCTGCCTCCCCCGTCGACCCGGCACCCGCCGCCGCCTCCTCTTTCATCTCCACATCCTGGGGAGCCGGCGGCGGCGGTGGGTCCTGTTCCCCTCCGCCGGGCGGCGGCTTCGCTTTGTCCGCACCGCGGCGCCGCGCCGAGCCCTCCTGCTTCATGGCGCCCGGGGTCGCGGCCTAGGCCGGGCACCGAGGCCGGGGCCTCGCGTAAAGCCTCGCACCACGGACCAGGAACCGAGCCTGGCCTGCACACGAGCGCGGGCTAGCGTCGGGCCGCACGATGACGGAGCAGCTGCAAACCCCTTCCCGGCGCTGGGCCTTCTGGGAAGCCCCAGGCTCGGCGGGCCGATGGCCGAGTCGACAAAGGGAAAAGAAATCAACCGCCGAGCTGCAGGATGGAGGCGGATGTTGGAGGAAGCGGCGGGGAGGAGCCTGTACGAGTTGGCGAGGCTTGCTTTGGTGCGCTTAACTGTTGATTTTCTGTTCCTCTCGAGTGCATCTCTGCCCATGTCCACGAGAGGTCCCCTCAGCCTCCGCCCTCCCCCAGTCAGTGTGGAGTGGGTGGGGACTCTCCGAAGGCAGGGCGGGTGACGTCACGGGGCCGGGCGGGTTTTGCACCCAAGGGGGCTCAGTTTCCCCCGAGCCAGGGTCCCCTGGGACAGCCGGCGGCTCTGCGCTCAACGGCCGCCGGGTGCGTCCTGCGCGAGGGGACAGGCGGGTCGTGGAGCTGGGCTGTGGGGGTTAAAGCGCCATTGCAGCGTCTGAAGAACCCCGTGATTTCAGTTCAGCCAGAAAATCTCCAGGCTGGGAGCGGGCAGGGTGCTTTGCGGAGACTCACTGGAGTTTAGTGAAAGACAGGGGTCCACTTGGGTGCTGCCCAGGACCAGCACGGAATGAGTCTGGGGCGGCGTGTTGTCTAGCGGCTAACCCCGGCACCCCACATGGCAGAGCCTGGGTGGAGTCCCGGCCTGCCCTTAGCCCCCCACTGCTGCACACCCTGGGAGGCAGCGGGTCATAGCTCAGGTAGCTGGGCCCTGACACCCACGGGAGGATGTGGAAGGAGTTCGTGGCTCTGCGCTCTGCCTGGCCCAGCCTGGGCTGTTGGGGATGCTGGAGAGATGAACCAGCCAGATGCAGGTTTTGTCCATCTGACTCTCTGCCTCTCAAATTAAAAAAAATTTGTTTTTTTGTTTCTTAATCTCTTTAAACAAGTAAGCAGACTAACAAAAATCCCTCCCTCTCTTGAAAGGTTAATCTGTTCCAAGAATGGAATTCCTGGGTTTTGGGGCTTGGACAGATCTTACACAGGGTGCTAGCCCTATAGTGGGGACTATGTTCTGGCCATACCCATTTTATACTTGTAAAGTGTATCTGCATAGCCCTTTTCATACTATAGCAGTCAATAGTTCCTTGCCTTCGGCAGCCATTTGTTAGATGGAAAACCGCGTGCTGCAGCTTTCTGGAACACTCCCCGGCCCATTCCTCCCTCACCGTCCTCTCACCCCCAGGGCTGAGGGATGGGTAACAGCACTTTTGCACCATCAGTGGAATAAACTCCTTGAGGATCTTCTTCATAACACGGTGTCTGTGGTTGAAGGTGGACGTAGATGAAATGCAGACGGGAGAAAACAGAGGTGCTTTGTTGTTCCTTCCCACGATCAAAGGAGTTACCCTGCTGAATGGCTGGGATGTGAGCTCACCTCTCTATTAAGTTTGCTTCACAAGAGACAAAAAATCAAGTCAGCAGATAACCAGCCGGTGTGGCCACGAGCAATCCAGGGAGGCTGGATGGGGAGGATGACTTAGCACAAAGCTTTTGGCTTTGTGAATCCGTGGTGAGTGAGCAGCCCAGGCTGGGCTGGGGCGGCCAAGGCAAGGGAGAGTCTGATTATTCATTTGAAAGGCAGAGTTACAGAGAGAGAGGGAAGGAGAGACAGAGAGAAACTGACCATCCCCTGGTTCACTCCCCAAACGGCTGCAATGGCTGCAGTAGAGCTGGGGCTGGGCCAGGCCGAAGCCAGGAGCCAGGAGCTTCATCCAGTCTCCCACATGCGTGCAGGGGACCTAAGCACTTGGGCCATCTTTGCTGCTTTCCCAGGCACATTAACAGAGAGAACTGGATCCAAAGTGGAGCAGCCAGGACTCGAACCAGTGCCCATATGGGATGCCGGTGTTGCAGGTGCCAGCTTAAACCGCTGTGCCACAGCGCTGGCCCCCAAGTGCACATCTTAACTGCTGCACCAACTGCCTGCTTCTAAAACTGCTTCCAAAGAGGTTGGTGGAAGATATTCAAACCCAACTTTAGGCAGAAGAGGATGATGTAAAATCAGTATTTGGTGAGATTGATATATATTAGAAGGCCCATACACCAAACCTATCTACTCTACTTCCCATAATCACTCTAAATTGAGGGCAGAAATAGAAAGTCCAAAGAAATCACAATTTACTTTTTAAAAATATTTATTTATTTGAAAGGCAGAGTGAGGGGTGGGGAGACAGAGAGTTTCCATCCACTGGTTCACTCCCCAGATGGCTGCAACAGCCAGGGCTGGGCCAGGTCAAAGCCAGGAGCCAGGAGCTTCTTCTGGGTCTCCCACGTGGGTGCAGGAGCCCAAGGACTTGGGCCATCTTGTGCTGCTTTCCCAGGTGTATTAGCAGGGAGTTGGAAGGGAACTAGCACCCATGTGGGATGCTGACACTGTAGGCGGCGGCTTAACCTGCTGTGCCACTGCGCCGGCTCCTACACAGTTTACTTCTGAAAGTTTTTATCAGTCCTATTCTTGGGCCCCATTTTTTAAAAGACCCATTGACATTTTCTATTCACTTGAATCTTGTCTCGTTTTTGTTTGGGGCTTGCATCACATACCTCTAGATCTTCCCTTTCCCCAGTCCCTCCACCCAAGGCTAAGGACCCCAAATAGTCTTCTTTGAAGAGAAGCTGCTCTGATGATCTCCCACGTTCTGTGTACACGTATTTCTTTGAGTACTTTTCAGCTGGCTTGAGGACAATGCAGAGCTGTAATCATGTATAGGTGATGTATAGATAGAAAAACAGCCATTATCATACTAACACAAATTAAATTTGGGCAGAGAGGCAGAGAGGCAGAGAGGCAGAGAAAGAGAGTGAGAAAGGGCAAGTGAATAAGTATTCCAATCCACTGGTTCACTCCCGAAATGCCTGCAATGGCTAGGAGGCTGAAGCCAGGAACCAGGAATTCAAGTGTCCCGTGTGGGTGGCAGGGATTCAACTAGCTGAGCTGTCATCCTGCCTGCCTCCCAGGGTGCACATTAGAAGGAAGTCGGAATCAGGAGCAGAACTGGGAGTCATACTGTGATGTCAGATGCAGCCATCCTAATGGTTAGGGCAAAGAGCCCCTCTCCTTATGATAAATTCTTTTTTTTTAAAGATGTATTTATGTATTTGAAAGGCAGAGTTACAGAGAGGCAGAGGGAGAGGGAGATGGAGAGGAAAAGGAAGAGGGAGAGGAAGAGGGAGAGGGAGAGGAGAGAGAGAGAGAGAGAGAGAGAGAGAGAGAGAGAGAGAGGTCTTCCATCCGCTAGTTCACTCCCCAGATGGCCACAAAGGCCAGAGCTATGCCAGTCCGAAGCCAGGAGCCAGGAGCTTCTTCCAGGTCTCGAGGTGGATGCAGGGGTCCAAGCACTTGGGCCATCTTCTACTGCTTTCCCAGGCCATAGCAGAGAGCTGGATCAGAAGTGGAGCAGCTGGGATTCAAACTGGCACCCATATGGGATGCAGGCACTGCAGGTGGCAGCTTTACCCACTATGCCCCAGTGGCAGTCCCAATAAATTCATTAAAGAAACACACCAAAATACATTTCATGCTAAGATTGACATAATTAATTCCAATAAAGGTTTTTTTGGAGGAAGAACAAGTGAGAATTAGGACAGGAAGTTTTCTTTCTTTCTTTCTTCCTTTTTTTTTTTTTTTTTTTTTTTTTTTAATTTGGAAGGCAGAGTGACAGAGAAGGAAAGACAGAGAGGGAGAGCTTCCATCTGCTGGTTCACTTCCCAAATGGCCATAATAGCCAGGGTTGGACCAGGAACTCCATCCTGGTTGGTAGGGCCCTAGTACTTGAGCAATCTTCTGTTGCTTTTCCAGGCATCTTAGCAGGGAGCTGGATTGGAAGCAGAGTAGCTGGGACTTGAATTGGCACTCATAAGGATGCTTCTGTTGAAATGACTCGCAGTTTAAAAGTCTAAGTGCTTCCACTTCTACAGGATTTCAGCATCAAAAGATGGGCTTAGTAGGTTGTGGTGCTGCAGGGCACAATGTAGAAATTGCTAATTGCGGGTGACCGGAAGTTATTTTAGTCAGCTTCAGCCTGGCGGCGCAGCATATTGAGGTTGGGAAGGCATTAGGGAAGCCGGAAACAGAAGGCAGGCAAGTTAGGAGGCCTTGGTCAGCAGCTGAAGGAGGGAGAGGCCAGCATACAGGGCACAGAGGTGGGGGAGGGTGTCTGGATCCCACATGTATTGGGGGCCCGACCTCTGCACTTCTAGGCCGCTCAGCCCCACAAGGGCCTCCGTGAGGGTCAGTTCCTCTTCCCCAAGGGAGGAAAGCAACTCGGGTCGCAGGGGGAAAACCCCCTCTTTATCCTGCAGGAAGTTCTGTTCCATTGCACTTTCCACCTGGCGGGAACCAAGACAGAATGAATAGGGAACACTAGAAACCTCTTCCTTTCTCCGAACCCACAAGAATCACAAAAAAGGCTGCGCTCCTTGTTGTAACTCCTACAATGCCTTGCAACTCCATCTGGGCCTTCTTACGGCCTCTGTAGCGGCAAGCGCATTTATTTCTAGCCCTGTTGCACAGAGGAGGACCTTGAGACAGACCCAGAGGGTAAACGATTTACTCACACCTAGCAAAGTCAAGGTTTTCTGTCTCTTCTCCCAAGAGAAGCCTGGTACACCAAGATCATTGCCCGGCAATTCTCTCTTCTACCTCTCGTTGGGACAGAACAAATAGGAAGTCGAGAGAGGAATGAGAAGTGGGCATGAGCTCTCAGGGGTGCGTCTGTCCTTATGCTAAATCTGCTCCTCCTCTTAGCCCTAGCTATTCCCGTCCCGCTCTCCCGGGAAAAGGCCACGTTTTGCTTTGTTTTGTTTTCTCTCCTTACCAGCTTCAGCTGCACAGGTAGGATCTTTCTCTCCATGGACTTTACTAGCAGTTTCTGTTGGGCTTCGCTTAGCACTGGAGAAAAAATGTAGAGGAAAAGATGTGAGTTGCTGGTGCCGAGGGGACTGCAGACTCCAAATGGGTGCATTTCCGGAATTCCAGCATTCAATTCATTCATTCATTCATTCATTCATTCCTGTTGTGTGCCTGCTCTGTCAGGCATCTTTTCTGGGTGTTAGCTAGCAACTGCACTCCCCCTTTAAGGAACTGACAAAGTGACATGTAATTAGAGTCCAGGTGTCGGGGAGCCAGCGATGGAAGTGTGCTTTTGGTCATCTGAGGAAGGGCAGGCTTCCTAAGGGAACAAAACCCTCAGTTTGTATCTGAGGGGTTGCCTAAGTGGGGACAGTGCAGAGGCAACCAGAAAACGTAGGGTCAAGATCAGAAGATGTCACTCTCTGAAACTAAAGCGAACAGGTGTTAACATGGGTGTTGAGCTTAGCTCTATGCAGAAGGGTAAAACATGTGGCCAGTAAAATTAGGGTTATTTCCCACCTCTATTAGCAAGACTAGGCTGTCTCCTCAGGCCCTCAAAGGGGCCCGAATGAATGAAAGGGGCCCTTAGGAATGAAACTAAGTTTTTTTTTTAATTTTTGACAGGCAGAGTGGACAGTGAGAGAGAGAGACAGAGAGAAAGGTCTTCCTTTTGCCGTTGGTTCACCCTCCAATGGCCGCCGTGGTAGGCGCGCTGCGGCCGGCGCACCACGCTGATCCCAAGGCAGGAGCCTTGGTGCTTCTCCTGGTCTCCCATGGGGTGCAGGGCCCAAGGACTTGGGCCATCCTCCACTGCACTCCCTGGCCACAGCAGAGAGCTGGCCTGGAAGAGGGGCAACCGGGACAGAATCCGGCACCCTGACTGGGACTAGAACCTGGGGTGCCGGCGCCGCAGGCGGAGGATTAGCTTAGTGAGCCGTGGCACCGGCTGTCTCTCTTTCAAATAAAGTTATTTTTAAAAATATAGATGCGGGAGTGGGGGCTGAGCTAGCAGTTAAGCTACGGTTACTGTGTCCACATCCCACATCAGAGGGCCTGGGCTCACTTCCTGGCTCCAGCTTCTGCTTCCAACTCCCCAATAATGTGGACCCTGGGAGGCAGCAGTGATGGCTCAAGGAGGTGGGTCCCCACCACCCATGTGGGAGGCCTGGACTGAGCTCCTGCCTCCAAGCTTCAGCCACCCTCCCCAGGTGTTACAAGTATTTGGGGGAGTGAACCAGAGGAAGGGAGCTATCCCTCTGTTTTTCAAATAAATAAATAACAATTAAAAATATTATTGATATAGAGAACTTGACTGTGGCATGATTTGCCTGGCATTCCTTCATTTGGGAGTTCATTCCAGTGATTCATTCCTGTCACTCACCAGGTCTGTAAGTGAAGATCTTCCCGCCTTACCTGTTAGGGCTCCAAGGAAATACAGGACGGCACCCATAGCCTCCTTTGAGAGTAGGACATCTTTTGGGAGTGCCTCTAGGGTCACTTCATGTCCCTTGTCTAGAGCCCCTTCAAGCTGTGGGAAAAGGTGGGTGACTATTTAGGATGACACGGTGCCCAGAACCTAATAATTCCTGGACACGAGTGACCCCTGTCGCGTTTCCCTGTCCCTTTTCCAAGGTACCAAGTCTTGAAAAGTACTGGACTCTTGGTGCCCTGGCCTCTGGGTTTTGGACCCTGGAAAGGGAAGCGTCCTGCCTGTTCGCCCAGAGAGCCCTCCGGCCTGCTGCCTGCCCCCTGTCCTTGTGAGGGAGCCTGTGCCCTGGGGGCATCGTCACTGTTTACTCTTTCCCAGGGGACAAGGGTGGCACTTGGCAAGCCTGGGGGAAGCTATCCACTATGGATTCCACTGGCCCCTGGCCGCCGCCTTCCCCACGGTCATACCCTCCACCCTCACCCCTACCCCACAGCTTCCTTCTCCCACACTCCCCGGCTTTCCTGAGGCCTCACCGTGAGCTCAAGGTCTTGCAGCTCCTTTTTCTTCCCTAGAAGTTTGCTGAGGGAGCTGAGCAGGGAGCTTTGCCCTCTGTGGCTCAGCTTCTCCACTTCGTGGGTCTCTCTTTGAACCTCTTCTTTCAGGGTCCTGAAGTCCTCGTGTGCCTCGCCTAGGAGACGGTAAGTGTGGCCACCGGCCGGCCACCCTCCCTGCCAGCCAGCATCCTCCCTGCGGGCCTCCTCTGTGCCCTGCTCCCAGCTTGAGCCAAGGAGCGTGGTTATGAAGCTGTCCTCCAGCCCTGATGCGAGGGTTGGGGCGAGGAGGCAGGCCGGGCCCCTCAGTGTCCCGGAACCCAACGTTAATCTTCCCTGCTATCCCAGGCCCCAGCCCGCAGTAGTACACCGTTAACTTCCTGTTCTCCGATTCCAGCTGAAAGTGGGAAGATCTAGTTCCCCTACAGGAGAATGACTATGGCAGCTGAATGGAGGCCAGGGTGGGGCTGTGCTGGAGGGAAGGGGGTCTATGTCTGGGTTGTGGGTAGCTCAGGGACAGCTGGAACTGTAGCCTGGCTCCCTAGGGGCCTGGCATCCCAGGGCTATGTCCAGCCTGCTTTGGGTGCCTGGACGTGGCTTCAATCCCCAGGACCTGGGACTCAGCCCCCGGCTTCCTCTCCCTCCACCCAAATCCTTCCCTTGCCATCTTCAAGCCAAAGCCTTGAGAGAAACACAGAACATTCCTTACCAACATCAGATGCCTGGATAACTGAGAAAATAAGAAAAACAGAACCGCATTAAGGATGGAATCCTGCAGCATGGCAGCCATCCCCAGGGGAGGAGACACTAATGAGGATGCCGAGTGCACCCTGCCTGTCTCCTGGGGGAGCCCGGCTATCTGGATTCTCCTGCTCCATTCCTGGGAGGTACGGAAAGCTCAGGAGAAGAGCTACTGCGACACGGAAACGGGCTCTGGGAGTGCGCTGGCACCGCGGTGACTCAGCAGCTCCCACCCCAGTCGCTGGGGAGCAGGGCTGCAGCCGTGGGTGGAACCCCCAGAGGGCTGCCAAGGCCTTGAGAACAAAGGTACGAGGCCTCAAACCACCTGGGCTTCTTGTCCAAAAACCTCCCCCTTCCACTGCTTCTTCTGAAGCCGCTGGAACTTCCGCCACATTTCGGGTACAGCAGTTGCTAAGACCAGCTCCACCATCTTCCCTGTCAATCCCGTGCAGAAGGGGAGAAAAAGCTGGGAGTTTCTGAGTCAAGAAAGCAGCATCGGATGAAAGGGAGCACTTACGTGTGAACTTCTCTTCTGGTTTTTCTAAAGACAGAAACAATGCACACGCCTCAGCATAAAACTCACTCTGCCTTGTTATCTCAGGCAGTTGTCAAGGGAACTCTATCCGTGCTCGTTAGAAAACCCATGGAGCCTCTGTCAGCTCTGCCACCCTTGCAATTGGGGAGCGCACTCTGCCTCCAAGCCTTACTCTGCTCTGGTCTCTGTATTGCTCTGTCCCTCTGGGATAGGGTTTGTATGCCTCTATCTATCTTTCTGAAAGTTGGTATTGATAAATAGTCTTGGGGGACTTGGGAAGCAAACACAGGGCTCCTTGGGGGGTCCCAGTGTGCGCTGTTGGTGGCAGAGAGTGCAGGGGCAGGGCAGGGATGCAGGGAGCCGGCAGCACCTGCACTTACCTCCGGGAGGGAAGGTCTGCATGGTGTCGCTGCAGATGTGCGGGATGTCTGTGACGGGCAGGGGAGGGAGAGCAGGGGCACACTCAGCAGCCGTTCTACCCTTCCTTCTGCAACCGAGCCCGAGGGCTCTGTAGGAGCTGGACCTTGTCCCTGAAATGCCTCATCCAATTCCTTGCTCCATCTCCGTTGCAGGAAGTTGGAAATTCTCTCCTAGGATAGCAACTATTTCCTGCTTTGCATTCTAGTACTTATGCCTGTTTCCACCTTCCACGGGGGGCTTCAGAGAAGCTGTGCTTGTTCAGTTTTGCACCCACTCACCCAACTAAACCATGGCTGCCTAGCAACAAGTAGATGCCCAGAACCCCCAACCTCTTCACCCATCAGGAGCAGCCCCTGGAGCCAGGTTCCCAGCAGGATCCAGCACATTCCTTCATGCATTCCCTTCCATGGCCACCAGAGGGGGCCAGAATGCCTTGGGATTGGTGTGGGGAGAAGGTGCGGGTCTCTGCTCACCCCACTCATCTTTGCCGTTGACCATCAGCTGTCTCACTCGGAAGGCCAGGACACAGCCCTTGGGGATGGTTACAGCCTCCTTGTGGTTTACAGATCCCTAGGATTAGAAGGTGAAGATTTGTGAATCCTAAGTATGAGAAATTGGGGGTTGGGGACAAGAGCAGGGCCAGGGCTGGGCTGCGGGCCCCTGGGGAGTTAAGAAACACCTTCAGCGGTGTCTCTGATCAGCTCTCTACCTGCTCTGGACTCGGTGAGGGGGGGGTGTCAAAGCACTTCCGCTCCTCTCCTGTGACATCTCTCCAACCATCTCTGTCTGTCTTCTTGGTTCAGACACGGGAAGGGACCTGGGACACCTGCTCCTCTCACCTGCCTGTGTGGCCCTCTGACCCAGGCAGGCTCTGGTTCCTTCCTCTGCGTCTTCTCCTTGTTCCATGCTCACCTCGTGCAGGAAGCCTCCATGACTTAACCCCTTCTCCCAGCTCCAAATCCCAAACCATCCCTCGAATGTCCATACTCAGTAGAGATAGGTGGGTGGAGCGTTACTTATTCCCGCTGGGTCTTCCAAGCCTGCGCTCTCTGGACTTCAGCCCCTGCATCTGCTCTGTGTCGTGAGCCTGAGAGCTCTCTATGAGCAAGGACTTCCTGGGCCCCTGCTGCTTCCTTCTCCTCCCTCCCCTCGCTGCTCATCCCTTCTGGGATCCGTTCTCTCCATCTCTTTCCCCCTCTCTTGCTATAACAGCGGGTGCTTTCACTGCGTGCTCCTTTGGTTTGCTTCCATGGTGTGCACATCTCCCTGATCCCAGAAAACCCATCTCTTTGATCTTGCAACTCTCTCAAGTTACCATCCTGTTCTTTCCTTCACTTCATTGGCAAATATCTCAAAGAACCTGCTCATCCCCTCTGTCTACTTCCTCACTGTCCACTCCTCACTTCTTCATTCACTTGGCTTCTATTTCCAAGGCCTTCTCTTGAGATGGAGAGCACCGCGAGTGCAAACCCGTGAGTGTGAGTTTCCCCTTCCCCGATTGCCCCTGTGGCATCTGGCTCAGAGGTTGGCCCCCACTGCGTGCCACTGACCAGAGAGCGTGGCTGACAGGTTTGGGTCTTGAAGAGCAGGGAGAAGGAAAGTCCTTTTCAATATCCTGGGTGGGGCACAGACCAGGCAAAATTGATGAGACCTCTGAGAAGGGGCTGTGTGTGCATGACTGTGTGAGTCCGCGTGTGTGACAGCATGCATGTGTGTGACTGTGTGAGCATGCCTATGTGTGAGCATGTGTGTGACTGTATGAATGTGTGTGGCTGTGTGTGTATGCATGTGACTGAGCATGTGTGTGTGTGTGACTGTGAGCATGCCTGTGTGTATGTGTGTGTGTGACTGAGCATGTGTGTGTGTGTGTGACCGTGTGAATGTGTGTGTGAGAGAGAGTGCAGAGCCCAAGTTGGACCACACCTGGAGCCCCAGTGGGGCGAAGAAGGGGAGGGAGAAGCAGCCCTCTGCCTTGCCGGCTCTCTCGAGAGTCACTTCCTGCACAGTCTCCACCACCTCCATCACCACGTACAGGTTCTCCCCCCGCTCACGCATCTCCTTCAGGAACGGGTGGTCTGCTGCCAGCTTCCTGCAGTGGGGGACACAGAGGGGGGCGCTCGGAGCTCGGCCCGTGCCTTCTCTTCTGTGCTGTGGTGTTGGGGAAGGAGCAGGGGCTCTGGGGTAAGACTGGGGCTGAGACCCAGAGCTGCTGCTGACCGGTAGGGCGGCTTATCCGAGTCGGAGTTGCCTCATCTAGAAAATGAGTGTACTGACGCCAGCCGCCAGGGTTGTCGAGATAAACTGCCATCGCCTGGCGCAGCGCCTGCCCAAACAGGGCCTCCTGTGCACCTCTCTCTATCTCTTCTGTCATTTGTTCTCTCCACCTCCTTCCTCCTCTCTTGCCATGAACGCCGGTTCCTCCTCACCGCTTGCTTCTTCTCCCTGACCCCACGATAAGCACATCTCCCTGATCCTGGAAAAGTCATTTCTTTGATCTTGCTACTCCCTCAAGTGACCACCCTCGGTTTTCCTTCACTTCATTGGCAAATATCTCAAACAACATGCCCACCCCCACTGTCTGCATCCTCACCGCCCACTCCTAGATTTCCACTCCTCAGTGGACACCACAGGGCTTCCTTCCCGTCACACCTGCCCCTGGGCAGCACTGATCCTGCTGTCCAAAACCCCATGGCACACTGCCTTCCGTTGGCTTCCAGTCACGCTGTAGGATCCTGGTTCCTCTCCTGGCTGTCTGGTTCTAAGTTTTATCCATTCTGTCTGCGTCCATTTTCCGCTTGACCTGGCTTGCTAAAATGTGATGTTCTCCAAGATTCTGTTCCCTCCCCTGTGCTCTCTGATTTCCGTGCAACAGTTCCCGCTTCCTGGAGTTTCAGTCTTTGTGTTGCCGACCGCCACACGTGTGTGTTCGCCTTGACTGCTCTTCCCAGCACCTGTCAAACATCCTCAGGGCAGCGACAGACTCGGAGCACCCAGAGGGGACCCACAATCCTCCTGTCCAGTGCCCCTCTTGCTCTGTCTTCCCGTTAGCTGTCACGTCACCGTGCTTGTCCTGCGGTGTCACACCTGGATCACCTGTCATCGTCAGCGTTGCCAGAGCCTCTGCCAGGTCTGAGTCCAGGCCATGCTGCTGCCCTTCACGGCAGGTCCTGCCTCAGTTCCCCGTCTTCAGTCTGACTGCTTTCTCCCTGGATTACATCTCTGACGCACAGTGGGACAGTGCTCCGTCTGCCTGCTTCAAACCCCTGTCCCTATCTGAATGGCTTCCTCCACGTGGCTGGATTAGTCAGGAGACACATCAGAGCACTGCAGGTCTCTCTGGTGCTTACAGAATACAGGATCTCAATCACCTTGACCTGGCACCTGCTCTTCTGTGGTCCGCTCCAGGTTGCACCTCCCACTTTTTGCACTTGTGTCTCTTCTGCTCCTGCCAAAGTGGCTATTCGTGGTCCCTTATTGATTTTTTTAATTTTTAAAAATTTATTGGAAAGGCAGAGGGGAAGAAAATCAGACAGAGACAAATAGAAATTGTCCATCTGTTGTTTACTCCCCAAATGCCTGCAACAGCTGGGCTAGGCCAGGACAAAACCAAGAAACCAGAGCTCCATCCAGGTCCCCCACGTGGGTGGCAGGGACCCAAGGACTTGAGTCATCACCTGCTGCCTCCCGGGATGCACAGTAACAGGAAGTTGGAATCAGGAGCAGAGCTGGGACTCAAATCCAAGGCCTCCAACATGGGATGTGGTTGTTCCAAGTGGTGGCTTAATCGTTGCACCAAATGCCCATCCCCTGTCCTCCCTGGGCCCCTCACCCCCCTTTGTTTTGAGAGTTCTCAATTTTGAGCCTCTGTAGCATCCTTCTACCAGCCCTGCATGTCCAATTTCTACTGCCCTTTCAAGGCCTAGGTCACGGGCCGCCACCTCTGTGAGTTCTTTCCTTGTTTTCCCAGCCAGAAGTCCCTCGATCTGCCCCAAGACTCAGATCACTTACGACTTCATGCCTCGGACCATGTTCGCATTTGTGCATTTTTTTCACTCCTAGATTACAAGCAGATACGAATGTTCTAGATGCGCCCCAGCATGCTCTAGGGTGCTTTGCACGCCACGAAGCTCTTAGGTGTTTTCTGATAGCTTCTGGAACACCTCAGCCCTTGCTTCCGGCCTCCCCAGCGCTCACCTTCTTTCAACCACTACTTAACTACGTAAAAGCCAGTTCCCCTGTCAGGCCAAACATCCGGAGCACCGGGCGTCACCACTGTATCTGCCACGCCCCTGGTGCCCCTGGGACGGGCGTGCCAGGTGTGTGTGTCATGCTGGGTAGCAAGCCTCACTTATGGGAGCAGACGCGGCGCTCAGCTGCGGTGGGGAGCAGTCCTGACCAGCTCCACCTTTGTAGGAAAGTTCATAGTTTTAACGTTGGAAGGAGCCAAAGCAGTGATCCTTGGACCCCATCATTTTGCAGGAAAGAAAACTGAGCTCTTAAGAGAAAACTTTTCCAAAGTCCCAGCCCAGATGCACAGACATTCTAGAAGGTTCCCAACAGGTGACCAGATTGGCACCCGCCAGCATGAGGGCCCCACCCTTCTACGCCCTGCCCCGCTCCATCCGGCAGCCCCCAGCCCGCTGCCTCTCACCTCTCCTCATGTAAGGTCTCCAGGGCCTTGGGAGCCACACTGAGCGTCTGGACCTCCAGAGTGCTGTTCCGGGACAGCCCTGCGGTCCCCGTCACCTTCACCGTCTTTGGCACATCCACCTCTCCCTCCACTCGAGCATCTAGCATATTCTTAAAGCCAAAGTTCCCAGAGTCTGTTGGATCTGCAGGAGGAAGAAGACAAAACGGGCTGGGCCGAGAGGCACCCCTTGTCCCTCCTGCTGCCTGAACTCCCAGTGGGAGCCCTGGGCTTGAGGACATCAACCACATCTGGCCAGAGGGGCCTCTGGGGATAGGAGGCCCTGTCCTCAGGACCCCTCGGAGGTCAGCCGCAGGCCCCAGGCTCACCCGAGGGGGCGCTGCCAGGCTCCAGCAGGTCCAGGAGGGTGTAGTCCGTGCGGACGTAGCGGGCGCCCCAGAAGAGCGTGCTCTTCCTCTTCCTCAGCACCAGGCAGAAGGGGTGGAAGCGCTTGAAGTCGATGAGGCTGTCAAGGGGCGTCAGGTCCCCGCGAGGGTTTAGCTGTCTGGCCAGGGCCCGGGTGACATTTTCAAACATGGTCATTGTCTCTGGGAGGGAGAGGCAGGGGAGATGGGAGAGGTCACGATAGCTTCCAGGGGACCAGGACTCGGGGCCCTAACAGAGCCCTTCGAGATGCCTGGGTCCCTGGACCTCAGGGCTGGAAGGAGCCAAGGGGCCGTCTTCTTGTGGAGGGAGGAAGCTGGGGCTCAAGAGCGCACACCGGTGATTGGGAAGCCAGACCGCCCCTTTCTTTGTCAAGGGGACGAAGAGTGTTCTCTCCACGCTCTCGTCCTCTTCACAGACTGGAACATTTTACCAGCGATGGAAGGGAAGCTTCCTCTCCCATCAGAGAACAGCCACGGGGAAGGGAAGCTGCCACTCCTGGGGCCAAGGGCCTGGGCGGGCAGAGCTGGGCACCTGCCCCAGTCATCATTTCCCGGGGCGCAGGTGCAGCCCGCTGCAGTGCCCTGTCCCTCCTTGTGCCCACCTCCCGGCTCTTGGGCGAGATGAGACCACTTCCCTGCAGCTGGTACCCCAACAGTCAAGCGGTCTGATGCTGCTTGCTTTTGCCCCCTCTGCTTCCCAAACCCCTTTCCCCATCTGCGAAGTCCCTGTTCACCTTCAAGGCTCAACTTGGGTCACCTCCTCCAGACCCCTTCCCACATTCCTTTAAGCAGCTGCTGACTCCGCCTGTGTTCCCAGAACACTTTGCACATCCCCTTCTGAAACACCTGCCACTTCCTGTGACCTGTTCACCCGCCCTTCTCACCCACTTGTCACTGACCTCCCTGAAATTGGACCTGGGTCTCAGTCACGTCTCTGTCATCAGGGCTGGAGCTTGGCGTATGTGTGTGGAAATAACAAGCTAGTGGGTGATTGTGGCCCTGGGGTGAGAGGCCCCAGAAGTATGGGGGCTAGCATAGCCCAAGGTTTGCCACCGTAGCTCTCCATCTTTGAAGTGCGAGTCCAGGTGCCCTGGCTGGGTGGCCAAGCGGCACACCCAAATTATATCCCTGTGGGTGGCAAAGGACACACCAGCTGACCTGGAAGTGCCTCACCTTTCCTGTGGATGCCTCCCAGAAGGTGGAGGAGTGGGAGGCACAGGCGCACACGCAGGGAGCCATTCTACCAGCTCCCAGGTGCCTGCTACAGTCCTCATCCCCTGGAGGGCCAGCCTCCTGGACTAGTTGGTATGGGGAAGGACTTGGGTGCCTGCAGCCTTCTCCTCCCCAGAGGGGGCTCACAGGAACCCTGCCCCCTGCTCCCCCTGATGCCAATCTCCCCATGCCCTTCTGGTCCCGCCCATCTTCCTTTGTCCCCGGAACAACCCCTGCCCCTTCTTACCGGGAGAGATGCTGGGTCCGTCCGTCAGCAGGGCGTGGGGGGAAGGCTCAGGTCTCCCTTGGTCTGTAGATTGAACGAATGACTGTCACCTGCCTGGGCGGGCTGCTTTATGCCTCTGTGGAGGCAGGGATGGAGGTTTCTAAGGACCCACCCTCCGCCTGGTCCGTTTCCGGGAGAACAGCATCAACCTGTTCCACGTGTGCCCTGCCCCAGGCCCTGGGCCCTGGCCTCCTGAGGGCTGAGGGGGTGGGTGGGAAGCTGCCAGGCAGGTGCCAGCGTGGGTGTGGGCAGCTGGGGCTGTGAGAGAGGTGGCAACTCAAGGCAGGCTTGTAGACATCATGGAGTAGGGGCTGCAGAGAGAGGCAGTGGGAGGTGTGTGTGCAAGTGTGAGTGTGTGCTGTGTGCGAGAGTGTGATGAGGGAAGGCATCTCAGCTGTGTCATTGTCATGGTCATCTGGAAGCAGCTGGGACTCCTGGTGAGGCCTTGCAGGTGCAAGTGTGATACGGAGATAAGAAGCCCTGTGTTGTCCAGAGTCCAGCGCAGAGCTGGCCTTCCGAAATCTGCCTTCCACTTTCCTGCTCAGGATGCGTTTGGCACCTCCCTCCCTTTGTTTTAGCTCAGGGACAGATCCCGGGTACCCCTAGACACATGGGTCTGAGAAGGCAGAGGTGGGGCGAGACCAGTGCTTTTCTGTTGCTTAGTGTTCTGTGCACTGCCTCCCATGGGACAGTGTGCACCATACATACACAGCAGGGCGTGGGACACAGCGAGACACCTGCACCTTATTTCGGAGTGCCTGGTTCGAGTCCCCACCAATTCCCCTGCTTGCTTCCACTCCAACTCCCTGCTGATGCGCCTGGGAGGTAGTGGGTGATACCCAAGTGCTTAGGATCCTGCCACTCACATGGGAGACCCAGATGGAGTTCTTAGCTCCTGGCTTCTGTCTGACCCAGCTCTGCCTGTTTTGGGCATTTGGGGAGCTAATCAGCAGATAAAGATCTCTCTCTTTCTCCTCTCTCTGTCACTCTGCCTTTAAAATAAACAAATTTTGATAAAAACAAAACAAAGCAAAGCAAACCCTGGCGGCTGCCTCTCTGGTCCCCACCCCTGGCCATTTTGCTCATCTCCTTTCCCAGTCACGCCCTCCTCGTGTGGATCTCTAACACTCCTCCCTCTTCCGCAGGCAGTCTATTAGCACAGTCAAGGTCCCTCTGCCTTGGGGGAGGCAGAGGCAGGCCGGGGTGGGGGAGGCCATCAGGCTCATTTGGTCTCTGCCTGCGATGCACGGGGATGCAGGCAGGTGTTGTGTTCCTTCATCTGCAGTGCTGGTTCTCCTGGTTCTTCCCGCACTGCTCTTTCTTCCTCTCCATCTCACAGAATCACTGTGTTGATTTGACACCTGCAATCCAGCTGCAAGACCCTGAGCTGCGCCATCTCTGTCCTTTCATCAGCTCCAGGGAAGGCGGTCAGTACCTGCCCCATCATCAGTCCACCCTGCCTTGGTGCCTTGGTCACACTTTTGCGACTTTCATTCTTTTAGATTTATTTATTTATTTATTTGAAAGAGAGGGGGAGAGAGAGAGAGAGAGAGAGAGAATATCCATCTGCTGGTTCATTCCCCAAGTGGCCACAACAGCCAGGGCAGGGCCAGGCTGAAGTCAGAGACCAAGGGCTTCATCCAGGTCTCTCTCGTGGGTGGCAGGGGCCCCGGCATTTGGGCCATCTTCTGTTGCTTTCACAGATGTATGACTAGGGAGCTAGATTGGAAATGGAGCAGCCAGGACACGAACCAGTGCCCGTGAGATGCAGGCGTCACAGGCAGTGGCTTACCTTGCTGTGCCACAACGCTGGTCCCTGGGAGTTTCTTCCTAGAGTCTGCCCTCCTCCCGTTGGCAGTAGGCCAAGGTTTCTGGTCTAGCTCATCCTCCCAGGATCTGGAGAAGAGTGGTCTCACAAAGTCACGCACATATCTGCTCTCCTTGAGGACCCCAAAACGTCTGTCTAGCCGGCTCACCCTCCTCTGACCCACGGGTCTTGTTCCTTTCATTTCTCTTGTTCCTTCATCCACTGTGACCCCAGAGCACTCCACCAGCCCGCTCTCAGTCTCCTTGTCCTGCCGCCTTCCCGCCTTCCCCCTCCTGCCCCGTTTACCCTAACTGCCCAATGGTGCTCCAAGCAGGGGGCTTTGAGGGCTTCAAAGCCGCAAGAAGACGTGGCTTGTGGAGCCAGCTTGTGGGGTGGAGGGCTTGCGCTTTTGTAACAACACCACCCATATTCAGGCCTGTTCCTTGCTCCTCCCTCCCATCCCAGAGGCCCTGTCTTTTTTTTTTTTTTTAACTGCCTATACCTGTGGTCTTATGAATGGGCCAGAGTCCCTTTAGTATCCAGTCTCTGCTTCAGTGCCCTGGTATATGGTCATGATAATGTGGAATAGAATTTACACTGCACTGGAAGGCATTTAAGTTTGACTAACACGTAAGAACTCCCTAGCTCAATTAAAGGAACTGAATGTTGAAAGAGGAGGGTGGGTGCATGGGGCTTAGGCAAGGTGGCAGGCTTTGCTCTCTATCTCCCTCTGGTGGTCACTTGGGATAGGTGTGAGGGTGCTGGCGCAAGGAGACCAGAACCGAGAATTCAGCTGGGGAGGACGCCTAACTACTTGCTCTCTGGGAAACTCAATATCTCTCCGTCACACAGAGCGCACTGCAGGCAATAGCTGTTGGGACAGTGCACTATTTTCTTACTCATCTTTTTAAAGATTTATTTATTTATTTGGAAGTCAGAGATACAGAGAGAGGGAGAGACAAATCTTCTATCCTCTGGTTCACCCTCAAGTTGGCTGTAACTGCTGAGGCTGGGCCAGACCAAAGCCAGGAGCCAGATGCTTCATCTGGGTCTCCCATGTGGCAGGGGCCAAGCACTTGGGCCATCCTCTGCTGCCTCCCCAGGCACATTGGCAGAGAGCTGGATTAGAAGTGCAATAGCTGGGACTCGAACAAGTGCCCATGAGGGATACCGGCACTGCAGCGGAGGCTTAACCCACTACTCCATAGTGCTGGCCCTGTGAGCTAAACTTTCATAAATTATCCTTTCTAAACAGAGTAAAATGCTCAGTCTTTTCTTATCCTCTAAAAATCTTTGAGGGGCCGGTGCTGTGGCGCAGCAGGTTAAAACCCTGGCCTGAAGTGCCGGCATCCCATATGGGTGCCGGTTCAAGTCCTGGCTGCTTCTCTTCCGATCCAGCTCCCTGCTATGGCCTGGGAAAGCAGTAGAAGATGGCCCAAGTCCTTGGGCCTCTGCACTCACGTGGGAGACCCAGAAGAAGCTCCTGGCTCCTGACCTCAGATCAGCACAGCTCCAGCCGTTGTGGCCATCTGGGGAGTGAACCAGCGGATGGAAGACCTCTCTCTCTGTCTCTACCTCTCTCTGTAACTCTGTCTTTCAAATAAATAAAATAAATCTTTAAAAAAATAAAAAAATAAAAATCTTTGAGCTTTCTTCCCAAATTCCCAAGTCAGTTTTGGAGCCCGACATTCCCAAACTCCTGGCTGGGCAGACACCGATGTGCAGTTCCAAGGGCACCATCTAGCTGTCTGCTCTCATCGCCCCCTTCCTCCACTGCCAGTCCCCTTCCATCAGGCTGCTTTGGGCAAGGAGACACTGCCAGCCCCCAGCCCCAACCCAGGGACTCCTGCTCTGTTGGCCGATCCTCTCAACACCCACGTCTTGCGGAGGTCCTGCTGATGCGGCAGGAACGGGTGTTGGAGCTCCTGTCTACCTCCTGGCTAATGGAAGCGCTGCTCCTCCTCACTGTGACTGTTGGGCCTCCCAGTGGGACAGAGCTCCCAGGGCCTTGCTAAAGAGACCAGGTCCTGGGGGCCCGATGTGGTGCAGTGGGTTAAACCAACATCCCATACTGGGGTGAGGGTTCGAGTCCCAGCTACTCTGCTTCCAATCTAGCATCCCTGCTAACGCACCTAGGAAGGCAGCAAAAGGTGGCTCAAGTATTTTAGGGGCAGAGCGGCAACAAGTCATTTGGCTCCCAGGGGTAGAGGGCTCATCTCCTGGATTTCCCTAACCCTCTTCACTGTCGTCCCCTCTAGGCTGTCTTTGGAAAGGAGGCCCCTGCAGAATCATGGTCTACAACCCCGATGTGTATTCTGTGTCACTGGGCTACCTTGCTCTCCTGCACCCTGGCTGTCAGCACCTCCCTCCACTTCTCCCTGCACAGGAGGGCTGGAATACTGCGGTCCATGCCTGTAGGATCTCCACGTGTAGTAAGGTAAGAAGCTTTGCCTGAGGTGGGGCCAGCGTGTTTGCGCCTGGCCTTCAGGAGTGCCCTGGATCCCTCATTCTCTTCCCTTCTCTCACCATCTGGCACCTGCTGGCTACTGTGCAGAGGACCCTACGAATAGTTCTGGTCTGCTGCCTATTTACTGCCTGGCACTGGAGCGCCACCAAGGCCTGTAACACTGCCCGCCTCCGTACCCTTGGCTCCTTCAACAGTACTGCACCCCAGTCTCTCCGTCTCCTACACTGTGAAGGCTCTTCCTGGGGTTGTTCTCCTTTATGGCAGCCTGGTGTACAACTACACCTTCCTTGGTGTCATTCCTGTTGATGAAACCATATCCGTTTCTTACAATGAACCATTTTACTGTTCCCAAAGCCTTTGCTGCCACTCATGTATGGCTGCTGTGTGGCTGCCATGGTGGGCTTGGTTTCAGAGGCGCTAGGGTTGGGGCAGTGGGCGGCTGCTGGGGCTCAGCTTTGGTGTTCATGGCCGCGATGGTGGTGATTCGGGCTGGCTGCCGCAGCTGCGGCTCCTCCAGGGGTGTGATGGTAACTGGGCCAGCGGCCAGGGCTCTCTGGGGTTCCCTCTCTGCTCTTGCTACTGATCAAACCTGTAATTCTAAAATTATTTGTTATTTGAGAGAGAGAGAGAGAGAGAGAGAAACTCTCATCTACCTTTTAGCTTACTCTCCAAATGTCTGCAATAGTTTTAACTGGCCTGATGCAAGCTGAAGCCAAGAACTCCATCCAGGTCTCCCACATGGGTGACAGGGACCCAAGTACTTGAGCCACCTCCTGCTGCCTCCTGGGGTCTGCATAAACCGAGTCACCAGCAGGAGCCTAACTGGTGGCTTAACTGCTAGGCCAGAAGCCTGCCACTTGAATAATTCTTAAAAAAGTTTTTTTTTTTTTTTTTTTTTTTTAACATGGAGCCTTGCATTTTTGTTTTGCACCGGCCACCATCAGTTGCGTGGCAGATCCTCTTGGTACCATCAGGCCCAAGCTAGTAGGCCCGGCACAGCACACACGTGACTGCACTCACTCACTCCTTGCCGAGTCCCAGCAAGAGGAGGATGCTGCTAGCCATGTTTGCTCATGTTCCGGCCTCCTTACTCCAAACTGGCTTGTTAAGACCAGGCCTGGGGCCAGTGCTGTGGCGAAGCAGGTGAGGCCGCCGCCTGCAGTGCTGGCATCCCATATGGGTACCAGTTTGAGTCCCGGTTGTTCCACTTCTGATCCAGTTCTCTGCTGTGGCCTGGGAAAGTGGTAGAGGGTGGCCCAAGGCCTTGGAACCCTGCACCTACATGGGAGACCCAGAAGAAGCTCCTGGCTTCAGATCAGCTCAGCTCCGGCCATTGCTGCCAGTTGGGGAGTGAACCAGCGGATGGAAGACCTCTCTCTCTCTCTCTGCCTTTTGAATAATTAATTAAAAAAAGTAAAAAAACCAGGCCCATCCACCCTGCAGAGAGGTGGGAAGTGATGCAGTTAGAGTCAGGGAGCTCCGAGGGAGGGGAGGCTGTCTCCTGGTCTCCCCGCCCAGTCCCTGCTCTCCCTCAGCCTAAAGAAGCCTAACCAGGGGCAGGTGTTTGGTGCAGTCGTTAAGTCCCGGCTTGGGACACCTGCATCCCGTATTGGAGTGCCTGGTTCGTGTCTCAGTTCCACTTCTGATTCCAGCTTCCTGTCCGGCACACCCTAAGGAGGCAACAAATGATGGTGGCTCATGGAACCCACACGTAGTTCCAGGCTCCTAGCTTCTGGCCTATGGCAGCTCTGGCTTTTGTGGCAGGCATTTGGGGAGTGAACCAGCTCATGGGAACTCTGTCTCTTTGCCTTTCGGATTAAAGAAGATCTTTTTTGGGCTAGCATTGTGGCACACGGGTTAAGCTGCTGCCTGCAATGCCAGCGTCCCATAGGAGAGCAGGTTGGAGTCCCGGCTGCTCCGCTTCCAATGTAGCTCCCTGCTGACGCGTCTGGGAAAGCAGCAAGGATGGCTAACACTTCCTGCACCCGCTTGGGAGATCTGGATGGAGTTCCTGGCTCCTGGCTTCTGCCTCGCTCAACTCCAGCTGTTGAGGCCATTTGGGGAGTGAACCAGAAAATGGAGGATCGCTCTCTTCCCCCTGCTCTGTAACTCTGCCTTTCAAAAATATAAAGAAACCTTTAAAAAGAAAAGCTTTTTTTTGGGGGCCGGCGCGGTGGCACACTCGGTTAATCCTCTGCCTGCGGTGCGGGCATCCCATATGGGTGCCGGGTTCTAGTCCCGGTTGCTCCTCTTCCGGTCCAGCTCTCTACTGTGGCCCAGGAGGGCAGTGGAGGATGGCTCAAGTGCTTGGGCTCCTGCACCCGCAAGGGAGACCAGGAGGAAGCGCCTGGCTCCTGGCTTCGGATCCGCGTAGCTCTGGCCATTGCGTCCATTTGGGAAGTGACCCAGCGGTGGGAGGACCTTTCTCTCTGTCTCTCTATCTGTAACTCTGCCTGTCAAATAAATACATTTAAAAACAAAAAAAGCTTTTTTTTTTTAAAAGAAGCCTCCTCAGGTTCCTCACAAGGCAAGCAGCCCATAGCCCCGCCTCCGTGACGCAGCTCCGCCCACATGTCTTAGGCCCCGCCTCGCGTCCCACGCTCTACCGCTCTCACCCAGCCCAGCCCCTGAGCACCGACACCGCCTGGGCGGGCTCTGCCAAGCCGCCCTCCACCCCGCCCACTCCGCTCCAGCCCCGCCCCGGACGCCCCAGTCCCGCCCCCTCTCGCCCCAAGTCCCGACTCGCACCGCGCAGTTCCGGCGTCCTCTTTAGCCCCGCCCCTGCTCGCTGCGCGCCCCTCCCCTCCGCTGCGCACCCCCGCCCCTGCGCGCCCCGCCCCGCCCCTGCGCGCCCCGCCCCGCCCCTGCGCCCTCCGCCGCGCTGTGTTCTCCCGCGCTCAGATCTGCGGCGCCGGCGGTTCTTTCCTCAGGCTGGGCGGCACCGGGTCGGGCGGTTCTCCCCAGCCGCTGGTCCTTTCCCTCAGCCTACAGCGCCCGACACCCCGTGTGCTCCGGGGCCCCGTCTCAGGGCGTGACTGAGGTTTGGGTACAGGACGGTGGTGACCCTCTCCACCCCTCTCTGCGCGTCCCGCTGCTCCCAGGCACCTGCTGCCTCCCTCCGACACCACAGGCCCGGGAAGGGGGATCCGGGCAGGGTCGGGTGTGGCGTGTGCGCGCAGCTCGCTCCTGGCAGTGTTTTCGGTGGGCACTGAGGACCCTGTAGAGGGAGAGGGACACCCGCTGTCACCATGGGCCACTGCCTTAGACGATGGTGAGCCCGAAACCCTGCTGCCCCGCGTGGGTTTGGGGCGTGGTGGGGCTGACGGGGCGAGGGAGCACGGGAAGGAACGCCTGCATCCCCCCCGAAGTCAGCCCCGTGCCGCCTGTCTGGGCAATGTCTTTACTCAATCAGGCTCAGAATTCCCTAAGGAAAAAGACATTGTTTTCCATTAACCTGGGAGAGCTAGGTTCCTGTGACCCCACTCACACTGGGGACTCTGAGGGTACCGCCTGCTGCCCCGGGTCTCGGCTTCATGGGGTGGGAAGAAGCTGGTGTTTGAAGGGCTGCGGGACCTTCTTCCTACCCGTTAACAGCCTGCCGGCGCCGGGGTGCCGCCTGTGGATGACCAGCTGGGGCCTGCTCCAGGCTACCTGGGTTCTTGCCTCAGAATTGGGCTCTCTCGGTACGTGGCAGCTTTGTTCTGGGCTCTACCACAGCTCAGTGGAAGAGGTTGCTCCTGATACAGGGCTCGCCCCAGGAGAACGCACCCTTTAGTCCATGCCAAGTGGAAACAGGCGGCAGCCGTGAGGCTGCCCAGCCTCCTCACCACGGCCCAGTGGCATCTCGGAGCCTGGGCCCTGTGATCCCAGTCCGTGACAGAGATGAGTATGGAGGTTGTGTTAGAACATCTGCTGCTGCTATGGCAACATGCCAGCGACGTGGTGCCTTCTAAAGAAAAGAGGTTTATTTAGCTCATAGTTTTAGAGGTGGACATCAGGACAGCCCACGGTCCAGAGAAGCCTCTTGTAAGGGCCCCAAGGTACAGTCCGGCACGGCAGGTGGCATCGTGGCAGGAGCATGCGTGAGAGGGGAGAGCCCATGGTGGGACAGGACGTCAGGGGAGTGTGGGGAGGGCTCCTTGCTCTGTTGGGCAAGAACCACTTAATCCTCCAGGAGGGCAGTGTCCCTGGTGTCCCAGATTGCTCCCGCCTCTCACATCGCCCAGCTGGAGACCAAGCCTCCAACGCGTGAACCCTTGGGGGACACGCCACTTCCAAGGCAGGGTGCTGAGGGAAGGGTCTCGGGGTTCAGAGACTCTTGTTCCAGGCAGGGGCCTCTATGTCTAGGCTCCTGTGTTGGATGGGCTGAGCAGACGCTATAGCTTCTTTTAAAAAGATTTATTTATTTATTTGAAAGTCAGAGTTGAGAGAGAGAGAGAGATCTTCCATGTGCTGGTTCATTCTCCAGTTGGCCACAACTGGCATTACTAACTGGGTTAGACTGAAGCCAAGGGCCAGGAGCTCCATCCAGGTCTCCCATGTGGGTGGCAAGGGTCCAGGCACTTGGGGGCCATCTTTTGCTGCTTTTCCCAGGCCATTAGCAGGGAGCTGGATCTGGGGTGGAGTGGCCAGATACAAACTGATGCCCATACAGGTGACAGCAGGTGGTGGCTTTACCCGCTACGCTATAATGCCTGCTCCAAGCTACAGCTTCTGATATCTTCATGCCAGGAACTTTTTTTTTTTTTTTTTTTTGGACAGGCAGAGTGGACAGTGAGAGAGAGACAGAGAGAAAGGTCTTCCTTTTGCCGTTGGTTCACCCTCCAATGGCCGCCGCGGTTGGTGCGCTGCAGCCGGCGCACTGCGCTGATCCAATGGCAGGAGCCAGGTGCTTCTCCTGGTCTCCCATGGGGTGCAGGGCCCAAGCACTTGGGCCATCCTCCACTGCACTCCCTGGCCACAGCAGAGAGCTGGCCTGGAAGAGGGGCAACTGGGACAGAATCCGGCGCCCCGACCGGGACTAGAACCTGGTGTGCCGGCGCCGCAAGGCGGAGGATTAGCCTAGTGAGCCGCGGCGCCGGCCTCATGCCAGGAAATTTTAACTTAGGGACCCCAGCGGGCTAGGATGATAGATAGGGTCTCTTCATGAGGAGGGGAGCCAGTGAAGTATTTCCTGCCACCTCCTGACCCTCCTCTCTGCCCTCTTGTCCTCCCTCTGCTGCTCCTCTCCGACTCCTAGCAGGGCCGCTGATCTGAGCTGGGCAGTAATTGGTGGGGCATTGATTACCTAGGGGTCAGGAATACCTGGCTCCAGGTACCCCCTGAGCAGGGGTACAAGCAAAACTCCTTCCCCGAATCCTGTCCTGCACTGAACTCTCTGACAACTGGGGTAAGCTGTCAGGGTTGGAGGAGGTGGCCCTCTGCTCGGGACAGCAGAGGGTTAAATAAGGAACGGGCACAGGTGATGGAGGCATAGGATCCCCTTGTTGCCACTCTTGTATCCCTGCTGTTCTACGCGATCTATCTTCAAGAACCCAGTGAGCTGTGTCCTAGTCTGATTCCTGTAGTGGGTGGGGCAGCAGATCAAGACATGCTCTGAGGGTGACGGGGAGAGGCTGATGGGCTTAATGGGGATGGGGCCAGGATTCTCAGGCCCAGGCCAGCTGTGGCTGGGATGGACGGTCAGAGAACCAGGCATCCCTGGAGCTGTGGAGGCTCAGGCTGCCTGAGAGGATGATGGGTGGAAGTGGCAGGTTTTTCTGAGCTGAATCAAGTTGGGGCTTCCTGGATGATGCCAGGGAACTCAGACTGGGAGTGGTCGTTGTGTGTGTTGTAGGAGCCTCAGTGATTAAGAGGGAGGGGGAGAAGAAGGTGCTAGAAAGGAGACAGGGAAGTCAGGATGGGGCAGAGGGGTCTGGGGGAAGATGGATTCCCCTGTGCCACTCCTTGAGTGACTATACACCTGGCTTTAGTGACCGCCCCAAGCTGGCTGGAACCCTGGTTCAGTGGTTTTTATTTTCAGTTGCTGTGTGAGCTCCCATGAGCAGCTCTTTTCCATGAAGTCCATGTGGGTGGGTCCTGCTGAATGGCCCACAGGGTATGAGGACCCCTTAGGGTTCTTGACAAGCCTGTTTGGTAATAGGTCACACGGCCTCCTGTGTCTCCCCTACCCCCACCAAGTTCTTTTGTTGACTTTGTGTGCACTTCTGTACGTAATCTGTCACCCTATGCAGACGCTCGTGTGTGAGAGAAAAGACAGATTCCTTGAAGGAACAGCCAGGACCTTGGGCTCCAGGAAGGCTGGCTGGGCTGCAGATTGGAGACTGCCCCCGATAGCTGCTGCCTGGACGCTGCCTTCTCTCCCTCCTCCCTGTCTGTCCTCTCTCAAGGCTTCCTCTCATCCTCTGCCCTTCCAGTTCCATCGTCATCAATCCTAGGCGCTGGCTGCCCTGGCACACACACTCTGGTGTCTGGAGCTGGGAGTGAGGGCAGGCGGGGAAAGGGAGCTGGCACTCAGCCCAGCCTCCAGAGGGAGGTGGAGGTGGTGGGGAGGAGCTCAGCCTTTCTGACCCTTCTCACCACCGGCCCACACATGTCCAATAAATGAACAATCATGGGGGCTTTATTGTGTTGCTCAGCGAGTTCTGGAGTCTTCCTTCTGCCTCGAGATCTCCAGTCATTCCCAGCTCAGTCCTAGAGACCACTTTTTCCCCAAGAGAAAGGGTTCAAGGAATCCTTCAGTGTCTAGAGAGGGCAGAGAGATAAGGAGTCTCTGGAAAAGGTAGTGGGGGGCCTTCAGTCAGGGGGTCCCCAGTACAGGGCACTGGGAGAAAGCCTGGGGACAGGAGAGAGGTAAAAAGCAAGAGGAAGTTCTTGGTAGGGGCAGAGGGAGAAGAGAGAAGGAGGCTACAAGGTCCTTCCCAATCTGGCTGCATCCCAACCTTTCTTTTTTAAAGACTCATTTATTTATTTGAAAGGCAGAACAAGGCAGGTGGGGGGAGAAGAGGGAGAAGGAAAGATGGGTGGGGGGAGAGATCTTCTATCCACTGCAACCCAAGTGGCTATAATGGCCAGAGTTGGGCCAGGCCAAAGCCAGGAGCCTGGAACTCCATCCAGGTCTCCCTGCCATCCTCCACCTGCCTCTCCAGGTTCATTATCAGGGAGCTGGATCAGAAGTGGAGCAGACAGGACTTGGACCAGTGCTTGGCTATGGGAGGCTGGCACTGCAAGGGGTGATTTAACTGGTGCCACAATGCTGGCCCCTGCACCCCAACTTTCTGACCATCCCTTGCCCCTCTCTTCATCCTTTCTAGCAGCACCGAGGGAGGTCCTGGCCCTGCTCAGGTGTTCTGAGTTGTTTTATATTTTCCTTGTCTTTGTATACAGCCTTTCATCTAGGATCCATCCCTCCCTCTTTTCTTCCCAAATTCCCTCTCTGTCTTTAAATGTCAGTCCAAACATGTCTGCAGAGAAGGCCTTGAGACACCCGCACCGAGGGACAGACTCCCTCCTCAGTGCTCCCATGGCTGCTGCTATGTTGGCACACAGACCACCTGCCGTCATTCTCTGTTCTCTCATCCCCCACCACCATGAACCCAGGAGCGTTGGGTTCTGAGTCTAGCACAATCCAGGCACAATCCAGGCTCCCCAAAATCCAGGCATCAAAGATGGTGTTGGGAGAAAGAGATCATGTTTTTAGGGGAGACAGAGGCTACAAGGGTGGGATGGGATGAGGAGATGGGTGGGGTTGCAGAAGAAGCAGAGGGAGTCAGAGGCTCACGGTGGGAGTGTGGGGCCTCCCATCATCAGACCACTGTGCTGAGGGTGGAGGAGTCTTCGGAGCGCGTAGGTACCACTGGGGCCCGCTTGAGAGGGCGCCGGGTCTCATCCCGGTTTTGCCACACGTAGTGGACCAGATAAGCCACCACCAGTGTCAGCCAGCCCCCCATGGTGACCAACAGGGCCACATCAGTGCTCCGCCGGGCCCCACCACGTCCTGTCCCGCACAGTTCTTCCTCACCGGTCAGCAGCAGGAACTCCTGCCCAACGAGGTCTGGTCGGGCTCCTGGGCCGCACATGATGCCCGTCCCGGTGCCCGGCACCAGCCTCACCTGCCTGAGCACTTCCTGGAGGGCACAGTCACAGCGCCACGGGTTGGCAGACAGGTTCACGTGGATCTGCAGTCCCACGAAGGCCTCCACGGGCACAGAGGCCAGCTGGTTGGCAGAGAGGTCAAGGAGGCGCAGAGTGTCCGCCAGGCCCTGGAAAGCATCCCCTGAGAGGTGTTCAAGGGCATTATGGGACAGGTCTAGCTCCTCCAGGACAGGCAAGTGCTGGAAGGCCCCTGCTGGCACCGATATCAGCTTGTTGGCATCCAGGTAGAGCTTGCGGGTGTCGTTGGGGATGCCGGTGGGCATAGCACTCAGGCCTGCCTGGCTGCAGCGGAACGTCCGCTCACCAGCTTCCTCTGCCACATAGCAGCCCTGAGGAGGTACCTGGGGGCTGGGCACAGTACCCCCTGCACATGTCAGCAGCAGGAGGGACAGGAGACAACTGGTTGATGGGAGCATGGCCACAGATTGGCATAGTCCTGGAGTGGACTGGGACCTAGGGGAGAAAAGACCAGGTAAAGGAAAAGCAAACACAGAGAACTCCATTCCCCACTGCCAGCTCTCTCCTGCAGGCCCTCTGTGGGGTCTCTTGGGGCTGGGTGTGGGGTAATTTATTTCCTCCTGTGGGTCTCTTGATCTAGGGTTTCTCAGTAGAGTGTTTTGAATAAAGGATCCCCCAGGCTTGGGACTCTTTTAGGGCCTAATGATTCTAGATGGTTAACTTCCAAAGTTTCTTGGCCCAATGCCCCATTGCTCATTCCAGTCTTGGGGTCTCTAAGTATCGGTCTGTCCGTGTATTGATTTCCCTCACTGAAATGAAGTATTTTCCTTCCTTCCTACCTACCTACCTACCTACCTGGGTGGCGTCCAGCTGGGCCAGGGGGGCACCCGAGGGTCTGGCTGGTACTATTAAGAAGACAAGGAAGACAGAGCAGCCATAGGACTTTGAGGCATCCATCTAGACCAGATGTCTGGGTAAGAGGTACCTCTGGCCCACCTGCTAAGCCCATCAACCCCTTCCTAGTAGCACCCACCCTTCTGCCTGTCCCAGCTCTGTCCTCTTTGCCCTGTGTGCCCCCCCCCCCCTTCTCCCTCCTCTTCCCAGTCTCTCACCCCTGTTGCTGGCAGAGCCTTCTGAGTTGTTGCCCTCTCCCCAGAGGTAGCCGCCCTGCCGCTTAGCTCTGGAGACCCCCTTCCTCTTCCAGAAGCCCTGTTTGTTCGTAGTTGCTGATGTTGGGGGCTGGGGCCCGAGAGTGTTGGGTTTCCTGGCATGTGACTCTGGGCCCCAGGTGTCGGATACCTGAGCCATGGCTGACCAGGTGATGCCAAGAAAGGGCAGATCCTGGACCCTGATAAACTCTGCCACCGGGAGATCAGACCCCAACTCCATTCCCTGCCTTTGAGCTCCCCTCCCAAGACGTCATGTTGCCATCTTCCATCACCTCTCACCCAGCAAGGCTGAGACTCTGTCTCCGAGAAGCTCTCTTTCCCTGCTTGGCAGGCCTAGTGGGCAGAACTGGGTGGGCCCCATCTCACATCCATTGCCTTCAGAAACATGTATCCCTCAACACCATCTCTCCCCTTACTCTCCTCTGTCCTGCCTCCATGTCCTGTGACACCCTCATCCCTTGTGAGGAAACTTCCCCCAGCCTTTTTCTTAGAACATTTTCTTCTGTAGAGAGCCTTATCTCCTGGCTCCTCAGTGCCCAGCACGCTGGCCTGCCAGGGGGCGCTGTGGTTCAATTTTGGTTTGTATTCTGTGTGGTTGGTGGACGGTGACTCTAGGAGTTGAAAGGACTTCTTTAAAAGACTGACAAAACCCTGAGTTTTTTTCTGTTGATTTTTTGTTCTGGATCAGGACAGACCCTGATTCTCTCTCAGTTTTTGGGGGTCCTGGGCTTCCAGGTAGGCGCTTGGAACTCCTCTTTGTGCCTTGGAACCAAAGAGGGCTTGGATGAGTTATTTCTCAGGGCCTCATTTGCAGCCCATGCCACCTCAACACACCATCCTCTTCTAATGCCCACTGTGTGGTGGGAAGAAGGGTTTGAAGCCAGAAGCCCCATTTAAAAAATATTTATTTATTTCGAAAGGCAGAGCAATAGGGGGGGGGGTAGTGATAGAGAACAAGAAACAGAGAGAGAGAGAGAGAGAGATCTAGATGCTGGTTCACTCCCCAAATGGCTGCCTGCAAAGGCCAGGCTGGACCAGGCAGAAGCCAGGAGCCAGAAACTCCATCAGGGTCTCCATACGGGCATATGGGTGGTAGGGACCCAAGTACTCTGGCTATCTTCTGCTGCTGTCCCAGGTGCACTAGTAGGGAGACTGATCGGAAGCAGAGCAGCGAGGACTCGAATTGATGTTCTGCTGTGGAATGCCAGCATTGCAAGCAGCAGCTCAACCTGCTGGGCCACAATCCTCCATGTTCTGTGTGTGACTTTGGGCACATCACCTCACCCCTCTGAGCCCTGTGTCTGCCTTTGGACATGAGAACACTGCTGCAGGGTGCAGAGGGTCTGCTAGGGTTGGGTGAATGTGAAGGTCCTTTGTGGGGTGCTGGGCAAATACTAGTTGTTACTGCATTACTATCTTTCAGAACATGGCCTTCCTACATGATTTGAGCACCCAGGTCAGCGTTTTCCCACCTATTTCATCTCCTGTGACTGCGGGAGCATGGGTGACAAGCGTCACTGTTGTGATGAGGTCATTCATGCTCAGGGGTAGGGAATCTTTTTACTGTCAAGGACCATTTAGATATTTAGAACATTATTCATGGGCTATACAAAATTATCAGCTTAAAAAAATTAGCCCTCTATAGATTTACTGAAATTGAAACCAGCCTGTGGTTGCCTTAGCAGGGCCAGATCAAATAATTTTGCAGGCCTTATACATCCTGCAGGCCAGACATTCCCCTGCCCCCGTAGCTGGTCCTCTGTAAGTCCCTTGACTCGCAGGTCTACACATCAGCTGCCTCAGCTTTTCCTCCTGTGGTGCCATTATCCCCATACCATCTCCAGTTTGCTCTCGGATTTAGAGCCTCAGCTGGTGACAGAGCTCCAGGAAATGGACCATCTAGTTTGATCCTCTTAAATTATAGGCAGATAAACTAGGGCTAAGAGTGTGAGCAGAGTTACACGTGAACCAGTGGCCCAGTTTTCTGATTCCTTCTCCAACCACCTCCCATTCCCATCTGCAGCTCTCTTGCCCCTGTGCCACCCCTGAGTCCTTGCCTATAACCTCCAACGATGTCCACGGCCGTGTGTGGACCCCCTGGGTCACCCCTCCTAGGTCAGATGGGTGGCAGAGAACCGCAGAGACTGGGGAGGAGAGATCTGCTTGCAGGAAGACAAGGTCAGGTGCTATGCAGGCCTTTATGAGAAGAAAATCCTGGCTGGATTTTGTACGAGATTATAGGCTAGCAGGACCGGACATGTAATTGCTGGGCCCAGTGCAAAAGAAAATGTGGGGCCTTTATGCAAAAACTGTTAAGAATTCCAAGGCAGCGGTAGCAGAGGGTAAAACCAAGTGCAGGGCCCTCGTGATCAGGGGGCTGGGGCCCAGGGTGAGCGCACAGCTGTGCGCTTGTGAAGCCTGGCCTGTCGGTTACCTTTGAACAAGCAGTTTCAGAAGCACATGGTAGGGGACCAGATGATATCAGCTCTGGGCATGTACGCACCCCTGACTCATTCCTCTGATGTCAGCAGGGGCATTTCTCAGACTCACATTTGTCCAAAGAATCAGATAAGATTCATGTGGGCAGGAGAAGCAAAAATTTTCTCTGTGCATTGCTAATTAGTTAGGCCAGGCACTCAGCTGCTGCATGCTTGGGTGTCCATGTTAGGGTGACGGTGGGCTGTGGGGGTGGAAGGCTTGGGACATCTCTACCTCCTGATGTTCTTCTCTCACACTGGTCAGGCGGTTTAGCTGAGGCCCATGGGCTGAGCCTGGCTATTGCGAGAGAGTTATCTCCTCCTCAGCTTAGGGCAGCTGCTAGCAAAGAGCGGGACTGGGCTATTCAGCTCAGCAGCTGGAGAAGCAGGCAGTGTGGGCACACAGGAGAGTCCAGCTGGGCTGCAGATGTGGGTAACTAACAGAAGTTATATGCAGGGCTCGGTAAAGAAGCGAGATTTGAAGAAGGGAAGGACCACAGTTAGGACAGTACACACCTCACTCTTCTCTGCTGTTCGTTCATTCGGTAGGGATTCCTGCCAGCCCTAGAGGGTACTTCTAAAAGTTCACAGAAGAATGAAATTAGAGGATAAGTTTGTGAGGTGGATGTTTAGCTTAGAGGTTGAGGTGTTGGTTATGCTGCCCACGTCCCACACCAAAATACCTGGGTTCAATTCCTGGCTCTGGAACCTGATTCCAGCTTCCTGCTAATGTGGTCCCTGAGAGGCAGCTGTGATGGCTCAAGTTCCTGCCACCCTCGTGGAGGCCTGGATTGTGTTGCTGACTCCTGGCTTTGTCCCTGCCCAACCCTGGACATTTTTGGCAATTGAGGAATGAACCAGCACATGGGAGCACTCTTTCGGTCTCTCTGTCACCTCTCAAATAAAAAAAATTAAAAGATAAGTTTATTTTGGTGCAAAAACATTTTTAAGAGGTTTGTTTGTTTATCTATTTATTTATTTCCGAAAGGCAGAGTGCCAGAGAGACAGAGGGAAACAGAGCGATCTGTCTGCTGGTTCACTCAAATGCCCACAATAGCGGGGGCTTGGCTGGGCCAAAGCCAGGAGCTGGAAACTCCATCTGGGTCTCCCTCAGGGTTGGCGGGAACCCAAGTACTTGGGCTATCATCTGATGTTTCCCAGGTGCATTAGCAAGAAGCTGGATCAGAAATGAAGGAGCCAGGACTTGAACTGGCACTCTAATACAGATTGTGGGCATCTGGAGAATCGGTTTAACCACAACCCCTCCCCTAGGGGTTCTTAAGGCACTGGATGTGAAGCAGTGGTTTCCAAAACTCAGCCTGTACATTAGAATCACTTGGGGAGCTTTTAAAAATTAGTTATGCTGGGACTTCATTTGGACCAATTAAATTAAAATCGCTGTGGATGAGCTCGAGGCACTTTTATCTTTCTAGAGCTCCCTGGGTATTTGTAATGTGCAGCCAGAGATGAGAACTGTCAGTGTAGAGGGAAACATAGACATGTCTCCACATGTCCCCACAATGCATTAATGTGGTGTCTACCATAGCTGGAGTGCGTACAAGCAGCTATGACGCACACAGCATACACATATATAAGGTGGCAGAACCTGCTGGCTGCCTGCTTGAAAGCACACAGCAGTTTGGGAGTAGCAATGTATTCAGCCCCTGAGGACCGAGCCTGATTCATCCTTCAACCCGTAAAATATCGTGGTGCCCACTTGTCCGGCCTCCTCTGCAGCTGGGGGTGGTCCAGGTGTGATGTGACGGCTAAGTGGGACTCTGCTGCTGAGGTTTCTGGGACACTCTGATTTTTGTCATGAGAGGATGGGGCTGGGCTCTGCTCTTTTCTCTCCCACTTTCTTCCTGCTTTGGACACAGTGAACTCCAGCTTTCTTGTGAAAATGAGGCAGAAAAGATCAAGAGTATCGCTAAGTGTCAGGCATTTGGCACAGCATTTAGGATGCTGCCTACCATGTTGGGGGGCCTGGGTTTGAGTCCCAGCTCTGCTCCCAGTTCCAGCTTCCTGCTGGTGTGCATCTTGGAAGGCAGTAGGTTGTGACTCAAGTGGTTGGGTCCCTGCCATGCACTTTGGATTCAGTTCCTGGCTCACCGACCTGTGGGGGATGAACCAGTGGGTAGGAGCTCTCTCTGTCTCTCTGCCTCCCAAATAAGGAGAGTAAATGGAAGTTTTAAAAAGTGTCACAGAGATGTTGGCCTGGATGTCACTGATCTATTCGACCAACACCAGCAGCGCCCACCTCTAGGTTCATTAGGTGAGAAAGACAAACCCCTGCTTCTGTGCTCTCCCCTCGGCTGCACGTTAGGTTACAGGAGGCTTTGAAACTCCTGGTGCCTGGGCTCACCCACAGCGATTCTGATTGCGTTGATCTGGCACGCGTCCAGTGGGATTTTGAAAAGCTCCTTAGGTGATTCTAATGGCAACCCAGTGTCAGAATCATCACTTGGGTTTTCTGTTGCTTTCAACTGAGAGCGTTCTTTACTGGTGTGCCAACTCACTGGGGCTGTGAGAGAAGGCTTCGCTAAGAAGTGTCATTTCAAGGCCTCCAAGGCTGGGTTCCTCAGGTGAGGAAGCAGTGTGTGTACAGGAGCAGGTGGCATGCAAGGCTTGGCTTCCCGACCACTGAGCGGATGGAGGGGGAAACTCTTCCTCCCTGGTGCTGGAAACCTGCATGTTCAGCCTGGACAGGGGCCAACTGAGAGAAAGGAGGAGGGGTAGTTACTTTTCCCATCAGGTCATCTGGGGGCCCATCTAACGCCAGGCTACTGGGCAGTTTAGGGAGGAGGGACAGCAAAGGCCTCTGCTTTGTCGTCCTTTGTGGAAAAGGACAAAGCGTGTATGCATCTTGCATTCCCATCCTTGGACCTGCTGTGTGGTTTGTTCAACATACACCTGAGCACCTGTGGTGTAGCATCAGGTGTGCAGAGAATTAAACATTGTGCCCACAGGGGAGAAGGGCTAGTGTGCCCACAAAGACACAGCCACCGGCGGCGAGCACAGGGGTGGGCTCCTGCTGAGTTGTTTACAGTGGTCAGCGAAGCCCAGAGGATAAAGCAGGGGTCCCTGCCCAGATACTGGAGATGGTGTCACAGAGAGGGCAGCAGGTGAGCTAGGATTTGGGGGGTGAATAGGAGTCCACCACGTGGAAAAGGGGAGGAGGGAAAATGCTGTAGACTGAGATAAGAGCAAGACAGAGCAAGTTGTTTCCCGGCAAAGGTGAGAGGCTCTGTGTGGCTGTAGTTGGGAAGACCGGCTTCAGTTACACACTGTAGCTCATACTTGTTGGGAATCCACTCAGTGCTGGAGATGCAAAGGTGGGTAAGACATGGAACAAGCCCCTAGTGGGGGAGTTTATACACATACACCCTGGACCATAGCAAACAATAACATTTGCTGTGATTGTTATTAAAGGAGGAACTGGCCCTACACAGGGGAAGAAGGTGACCACTGAGGGCAGTAGCCATCCCACATTTCTAGATGGGAGGGGCCTACTGGAAGTAAGAACTCAGCTGTGGAGCTGACATGGTGCAGTCAGTTAAGCTACCAGTTGAAAAGCTCTAATCCAGCTCCCAATACTGCACCTGGGAGGGCAGCAGATGGTCTGAGTTTGTGAGACCCTGCCACCCATGAAAGGAAGGAACTCTGGGTTCTTTGCTTCAGCTTGGTCCAGACCTGGCAGTTGTGGGCATTTGGGGAGTGAATCAGTCAATGGACGATTCATTCATTCTCTCTCTCTCTCTCTCTCTCTCTCTCTCTCTCTTTGTTACTTTGCCTTTCAAGTAAATAAATAAATCTTTAAAACAACCCTCAATTGGAAGAGTGTTAGGGGTTTTGTCTTGAAGCTACTGGTTTTATATCCATTTCCCTTAAATTTATTTATTTTTTACTTATTTACTTTGAAGACAGGGAGAGAGAGAGCGAGAGAAAGAGAGAGAATCTCCTATCTACAGGTTCACTACTGAAATGCCTCCAACAGATGGAGCCGAGGCAGGCTGAAGCCAGAACTGGGACTCTGGCCACCCTACTATCCAGACAGGTAGTAGGGTCCCAACTTCTTGGTCCACACCTACTGTCTCCCAGGGTGTGCATTAGCAGGAAGCTGGAATGGGAAACAGAGCCAGCTCTGGGATGTTGATGTCTTTTGTTTATTTATTTGAAAGGTAGAGTTATAGAGAGGCAGAAGCAGAGGGAGAGAGAGAGAGAGAGATCTTTCATCCGCTGGTTCACTCCCCAAATGGCTGCAATGGTCAGAGCTGGGTTGATCTGAAGCCAGGAGCCAGGAGCTTCTTCCGTGTCTCCCACGTGGGTGCAGGGGCCCAAGGACTTGGGCCATCTTCTACTGCTTTTCCAGGCCATAGCAGGGAGCTGGATCGGAAGTGGAGCAGCCAGGTCTCACACCGGTGCCCATATGGGACGCCAGCCCTGAGGGCAATGGCTCTACCCCCTATGCCACAGTGCTGGCTCCTGAAGCAGTGTCTGAACAGCTGCACCAGACACCTGTCTCTCCATTACCCTTTCGCCCTGTGGTATTATTCACAGGAGAGAATGTTAATTGTCCAGATCAAAGAATATGAAGACTGAGGGGTTCCTAAAACCCAGTTCTGCCCTTGGTTCTCAGAGGGAGTTTCCAGTTCCCAGGTGCTGGCATGCTGGCCAGCTCAGCCCTTTCCCTTTGCAGCCCCAAAGAGCCAATGGCCAGCTGGGCGAGGTTGGCTGGCTAGAGTGCCCAGGGGATGCTCCTGGCTCTCCCTGCTCTGGGGTTCTCTGGAGGTTCCCTCAGTGCTCCTTTGGTTTCACCCTTGCCCCACCCAAACAGAACGCCCCAACTGTCGATGCGATAAATGGTTCTTTCTTCCCTTCTGGAAGCTGGGGTGGGTGATGGGTCAGGAGGGCTAGTGGGAGTGGGGCTGTGGCACTCTCGCCCCCAGCGGCCAGGGCAAGGCCTCTGTTTCTGATGCGCCTTCTCTCGGCTTCTCGCAGCTGCCGTGATCCGTGATCCGGGGAGTGTGTTCCCTGTTTATCATCCTGCTATCTGGGCCTGTGTGGGTGTGTGTCTGCACA
Source organism: Lepus europaeus (assembly GCF_033115175.1). Lineage (NCBI taxonomy): Eukaryota > Metazoa > Chordata > Mammalia > Lagomorpha > Leporidae > Lepus > Lepus europaeus. The sequence goes on from NC_084844.1 coordinate 22,308,449, forward strand.
CGCCCCTGGGGGGAATGTGGCTGCCTCAGCAGACCCAGGACACCCAGAGGGCAAGGAGAACCTGTGGCAGTGGCTCACTCCACTCCAAACACACCTTTCATAAACAATTTAGAAGTAATATCGCATCACACAAAGTTTGAAACTCGAGAAGGAAAGAGATCGCCCTGAGTTCCCTTCTATCCCAATACAAGATCTTTTTCTATTTTGCTGAATTTCCATAGCCTAGTAGAGGCTCAGATATTCAAATGTGGAATTAATTGATAAGACACCACACATATGAGCATTCTTGTGCCAGGCGTTGTTCCGAGTGGTTCACATTTACCCGATTAATCCAAGGTGATGTTATCCTGATCACCACTACCTCTGCTTGGAAATGAGGTTACTGATGCACAGAGAGCCTCGGTGATCTGGCTGAGGTCACACAGCTGTAACTAAAGGAGCTGGGCAATATGGTGCCAGGATCTTACTAGTGCTGCTCCATTTTTGCTTCTCTTAATCATTAATGCATATGCAGGTTTAGAAAAACTTTCTTTTAAAATAGATTTATTTATTTGAAAGGCAGAGTTACAGAGAGAGAAGGAGAAACAGAGAGAGATCTTCCATCCGCTGGTTCACTCCCCAAATGGTCCTCAATGACCAGGGCTGGGCCACGCTGAAACCAGGAGCCAGGAGCTTCCTCTGGGTCTCCTACATGAGTACAGGAGCCCAAGAGCTTGGGCTGATTTCCTAGGTGTATTAGCAGGGAGCAAATGCGAAGTGGAACAGCTGGGTCTCGAACCAGCACCCATATAGGATGCTGGCATTGCAGGTAACAGCTTAACCTGCTACGCCACAGTGCTGGCCCCTAGAAAAACATTTTTTAAAAATTTACTTTATTTATTTGAAAGGCAGTGTGACACACACACACAGAGAGAGATCTATTCCACAAATGGCCACAATGGCCAGGGTTGGGCCAGGCTGAACTGGGAGCCTGGAACACCATCTAGGTCTCCCTCATGGGTGGCAGAGGCCCAAACACTTGGGCCATCTTCCACTGTCTCCCAGGCACATCACCAGGAAGCTGGATCAGAAGCAGAAAAGCTGGCATTCACCGGGGCTCCGATATTGGATACTGGAATCACGCACAATGGCTTAACCCACTGTGCCACAACCCTGGCCCCCAGAAAAACTTTTTATTAGAGACAATTTCACACATAAAAACATGGAGAAAATAATATTAGGAACCTCACATCCCCATGACACAGCTGCGTTAAATACCACCCCAGGGCCCATCTTGTTTCTTTTATAGCCACAAAGCTCCAGCCAGAGTATTTCCGAGCAAATCCAGTCATTGTATGATTTCATCGACAAATATTTTACTATAAACTTGTAAAAGATAAAGGAGATTTTTAAATAATTTTAAAAAAAGATTTATTTATTTGGAAGTCAGAGTTACAGAGAGAGAGAGAGAGGTCTTCCATCCACTGGTTCACTCCCCAATTGGCTGCAATGGCTGGAGCTGTGCCAATCTGAAGCCAGGAGCCAGGAACTTCTTCTGGGTCTCCCACGTGGGTGCAGGGGCCCAAGGACTTGGGCCATCTTCTACTGCTTTCCCAGGCCATAGCAGAGAGCTGGATAGGAAGTGGAGCAGCCAGGTCCTGAACAGGCACCCATATGAGAATATGGCGCTTCAGGCCAGGGCATTAACCCGCTGTGACACAGTGCCGGCTCCAAAGGAGATTTTTAAATAAAACAAATAAATAGGGGCCGACACTGTGGCACAGTGGGCTAAGCTGCCGCTTATGACGCAGGCAACACGAGTGCCAATTTGAGTTCTGGCTGCTTCACTTCATGTCCAGCTCCTTGCAAATGCATCTGGGAAAGTAGCAGATAGCCTAAGTGCATGGGCCTCTGTACCCATGTGGGAGACCAGGATGGAGTTCCAGCCCTGGTTGTTGTAGCTATTTGGGGAGTGAAACAGCAGACAGGAGATGTTTCTCTCTGTCTCTCCCTCTGTCACTCTGCCTTTTGAATAAATCTTTAGAAAATTTAATAAAAAATATATTTTAAGGGGATTCCCAATGGTCATTTGCTATTTGGGGTTTTCTTTCTTTCTATGAAGAATTATTTAGGGGCTGGCACTGTGGCATAGTGGGCTAAGCCTCTGCCTGCAGCGCTGGCATCCCTTATGGGTGCCGGTTCATGTCTCAGCTGCTTCTCTTCTGAACCATCTCTCAGCTGTGGCCTGGAAAAGCAGTAGAAGATGGCCCAAGAGCTTGGGCCCCTGCACTCATGTGGGAGACCCAGAAGAAGCTCCAGACTCCTGGCTCCAGGTCAGCACAGCTCCGGCCATTGAGGCTATCTGGGGAGTGAACCAGCGGATGGGAGACCTTTCTTTCTTGTCTCTCCTTCACTTTGTAACTCTATCTCTCAAATAAATAAATAAAATCTTTAAAAAAGAATTATTTATTTGAAAAGCAGAGTGACACAGAGAGAAGGACAGAAAGAGAGACAGAGGAAGCGAGATCTTCTGTCTGCCTGCTTACTCCCCAAATGCCTGCAGCAGCTGGGGCTGGGCCAGAAGCCTGGAACTCCATCTGGGTCTCTCCCATTGGTGACAGGGAGCCAAGCACTTGGGCCATCTTCTGATGCTTTCCCAGGTGAATCAGCAGGGAGCCAGATTGGAAGCCAGGTGTCCACCACTGGAACTGACACTCCGATATGGGATGCTGGTATTGCAGGCCCTTCTTAAGCTATTTTTTTTTTTTGGACAGGCAGAGTAGATAGTGAGAGAGAGAGAGAGACAGAGAGAAAGGTCTTCCTTTTGCCGTTGATTTACCCTCCAATGGCCGCTGTGGCCGGCACATCGTGCTGATCTGAAGCCAGGAGCCAGGTGCTTCTCCTGGTCTCCCATGTGGGTGCAGGGCCCAAGGACTTAGGCCATCCTCCACTGCCTTCCCGGGCCATAGCAGAGAGCTGGCCTGGAAGAGGGGCAACCGGGATAGAATCCAGCATCCCAACCAGGACTAGAACCCGGTGTGCCAGCGCCGCAAGGCAGAGGATTAGCCTGTTAAGCCACGGCGCCAGCCCAATAAATACATTTTTTTTTATATAAACTAGCCACATAGTTTTCACAACTGTATCCTAAATGGCTTCATACTATCCCATCCAAGAGATAGCCATATTTCTTTCAGCTTTCCCCTAATACATACTTTACTGAAATGAACATTCTCACATGCCACAGATTTTCTTGTACCTTTTCCATGGCATGGCTTCCTTAGAACAGCTACCCGAAGTGGAAGTCGCCACTCCAAGGCATTAATGCTATTTTATCCAAGAAGTTGCAAGTTCCCCAGCACCACGTAAGAGTGCTGTCACTTGAGGCCAGCGCTGTGGCGCAGTAGGTTAATCCTCTGCCTGCCGTGCCAGCATCCCATATGGGTGCTGGTTCTAGTCCCGGCTGCTCCACTTCCTTTTTTTTTTTTTTTTTTGACAGGCAGAGTGGACAGTGAGAGAGAAATAGAGAGAAAGGTCTTCCTTCCGTTGGTTCACCCCTCTTTCCGTTGGTTCACCCCCCCCAAAGCCGGGACCGCACCGATCCAAAGCCAGAAGCTTCTCCTGGTCTCCCATGAGGAGCAACTGGGACAGAAGACCGGGACTAGAACCCAGTGTGCCGGTGCCACAGGCGGAGGATTAGCCTATTGAGTCGTGGCGCCGGCCTCGGCTGCTCCACTTCCAATCCAGCTCTCTGCTATGGCCTGGGAAGGCAGTAGAAGATGACCCAAGTCCTTGGGCTCCTGCACCTGTGTGGGAGACCAGGAGGAAGCTCCGGGCTCCTGGCTTCCTATTGATGAAGCTCTGGCCGGTGCAGCCAGCAGACAGAGACCTATCTCTGTCTCTCCTTCTCACTGGCTGTAACTCTTTCAAAAAAATAATAAAATCTTTTTTTTTTTTTTTTTAAACGAGTGCTGTCACTCATTCTGAACAGTGCTCTGGCCTGTTCACAGCTGAAGGATGCTTGGTGAAGACATGATGATTTGAAAATTTTAAGAGCCAAAAGTTAGGGCAGGAGGAAGATGACAACAGGGACTCTGGCTAAGTAAAGCACAAAGTGATCTACAATTTACCGCAAACCCAGGATGAGTCAGAGCTCTGTTCACTCCTGTTGTGGAAAACAAACCAACGAACCAACCTTGATAACAGGAGTTATTAATAGAGTTGACATGTCTGGTGATCTTTCTGTTGGAACCTGCACTAGGCTGAACCCTAACGACCAATCGGTGTCACAGACATGTAAGGAAACTAGCAAAGATCCAGACAACTCCAGCAACCCAAAGGATGAAGGAGAACCCCAGAGAAAAGTCAAAGGAGACAACAGACATCTCTTTTGCCAAGGAGGTTTCTGCGAAAAGGACTACACTCAGTTGCTTGCTTCTGTGTGCAGAAGGTGATCATAAGGACCGGGGCCTGCACAACCCCAGTGACAGCTGTGGAGGATACAAGGCAGGACCTTTTCAGTTTCTGGGGTGGTTAGTTAGGTCCTGGTGTACGTGCTCTTGAGTCATTGGCCCTGGGGATTTTTGAGAAGCTGCCTGTTCTGCTCCGGGGGATTCAGACACCTACTTGCCTGTCCACTAGGTGCCCCTGGGGGTCTCACTCTAGCTGTATGACTACTGTTTCCGGGAAGTCCCCCAAGGACAGCTGGGGTCCGAGGGAAAATGCTCCTCAGCTTGTCGGGGTCTGCCTTGTCCTTCTCGTCTCCTTGCGTTCAGGGTAGGCGGGTGGGGGTGGGGGGTGTCCTGGCAGTGGGGTTGGCATGCCGTGACGTCATCTGATCCTGCTGTGCTAGAGTGGATCTAGAATGGTGGGCAGGGGAGCGGAAACTACCCAGAGAAGGCCCTCTGGTGAACACGGAGGCTGGGAGTCCAGGTCACAAGAACCACTTAAGCGTCCTACAACACATTCTTTTGAATGGGAGATAGGGTTTTCCAGGTGTGGAACAGGAGATTAAGACGAGTTACCTTGCCTAGGGTCACTGCTGGTAAAGGAGCGCCTACGCAGTGTCTTCCCGACACCAAAATCTTGTCTCCTCGCCTTAGCGTCTGCAGACTCTGACCAGCGCCTCCCACCCAAAGCCACACGAACCGACCTGAGACAGAAAGTCAAGCTGCTAACTATTGATCAAGGAATCTATGACAGGGGTCCGTTCTGACGTCTGATGCAGGAGACTCAGGATGCAGCCCAGCGAGCCCGCTTCTGGAGCAGCCAGCATGGGGCCAGGGCGGAGACAGCGAAGCTGTAGTGGAAAAACCCCGCGCTCGGGGTCTGAATATCTGACTTCCGGTCCAAGCTGGGGCCCCAAGTTACTTAAAACTCCCAAGTTTCTTCATCTGCAAAACCGGGGCACGGGTAAACCACACTGCGCAGACGCAAAAGCTGAAACTGCTACGCACCAATGGCATACTGTCGAATCTTCCTGTCGCGTCACAGTAAGACCCTCGCCCCGCAAGCCCCCCGCCAGGCCCGGCCCAGAGCCGAGGAGAAACTACGACTCCCAGGAGGCGTCGGGATAACACGTACAGAGGCAGCGAGAGAAACTACAGTTCCCAGGAGGCACCGGGCGGGCCGGCGCGGGCCGGTGACGTAGCGGGGGCCGGCGCGGGGAGCTGATTTGGCTGGAGCTACCAGCAGGGTGGCCGCCGCCGCGGGTTGTTACAGCTGCTGGAGTAGCTGCGGCCCCCGCCCCCGGGCAGCTCTCCCGGGCTCTCGACCTCCGACCCCGCGCGGTGAGTCCCAAGCGGACGGCCTCGGAGTGGCGGAACCAGGAGGCCCCGGGGCTGGAGGAGGGGCGAGAGGGAAGGTGGGGGCTGCTGGTTGGCGTCCCAGGCTAGAGGAGCCCCGGGCGGGGGTGATTGGGTCGGTGGGCGGTGCTTCGGCCGAGGAGGGGCCCAGAAAGGAGAGTGGGAGTGGGAGGCCGGGCGGGGGACGTCGGGAGGAGCGGGAGGCTGGGGTTGGGGGGCGGGGAGCGGCTGAGCCTCGGGGATAAAGGTTTGGCTGCTTCGAGGGCTGGTTGAACGCGTGGAGATGGGGGTGGGGCCTTGGACTTGCTGTGAGTTCCCAGGCCGGGGAGCCGAGCGGAGGCCGTCCCGGCCCTGAGGTCCCACTCAGAAAACCCCAACAACAATGGTCAGGACTCCGCCTCCTCGCTCCTCCCTCTGGCTGGGTTAGCGAGGGTTTGCCTTGGTATTCGCTTCTTTCCACTCCCACCGCCCTCGCGAGTGCGGGAGGCTGGGCCAGAGCTGAGAGGTGAGCAGCTGTGGCCCTGTAGGTCGGAGGGGTGGGAGCGGCGCCGGGCCGTGCTGCCACGGACGCCAGATTGGGGTCCTCAGGGTACAGGCCTGGCTGTTCCGTGATCCTCACTCAGAAGGCTGGAGGTTCGCTCTTTAAAAGGCTGCCCTTACTTGGGGGAGGGAAGGAGGAGCGCTCACCTGGTGGCTGCCCTGGGGCGCACTCTGTTCGGTCTTGGCTCGGGTGTCCGACAGACTGGCTGGGCTGGGGTGTTTGTGTTTGGAGCCAAGGGGGAGGGGAGGGAAAGAACGAGCCACCAGCAGAAAAGTGGTTAACAGAACAAAGTTGCTGCCGGCTCTGGTTTGAAGCAGGTTATGAAAGCGCACCAGGGCTGGGGCTGGCAGCCACCTGCCAGCCGTGGCCGCAGAACTTTCCAGCCTGGGCTGCTGTGGACCTGCTCTGCCTCTGCCGGCCCCTTCTCCCTGTGTCTCCACTTCTTGCTGGTGGAAGTGACATGTGCCCGTAGCCACAGGAAGATCCCAAGAGTGCTTCCTGGCTGCCAGTCTTTTTCTTAGCTTATTGATCTTTTCCGTCTTTTGGTGAGTCTCCCTGGGTGTTCTGCTGCCGGGCCTCAGATTTCCCGTCTCCCAGGGTGTTAGCGAGGACCTAGGTTTAGGCCTCTGCTCTCATCAGGCTTTTCTGGGCTGGAGGTTTTTCTACACTTGTATCTCAGTAGGACTGGTTACGGTGAAGGGAGGGGCAGCAGTTTCTGGGGGGAGCTCTTTCCCTCTCCTCAATTGGTGGGATGTGCTTCAGAGCCCTCGTCAGCAAGACGTTGCCCCCGCCCTGCAGGTGCAGGCTTCCTGCAGTAGGTGTCCCAGGGGCTGTGCTAGGGTAACTGAAGCCCCAAGGCTCGGGGAAGGTACACAGCTGAACCAGCTCTGGTTTTCTGGTTCCTTGGGTTTCTGTTAGGCCCAGTTATCCAACCTAATGGCTGGGTTGATGGCCCCAGGAGCATCTTGCAACCAGGCTGTACCTAGGCCGGCTCAGGTCTGTTTGCTGGGAAGGCGTGCTGTGGGCCATGTTCCCCCTGAGCTCTCTGCGCTCATAGCTGTCTGAGAAGAGGAAACTTGCTTCCATTCTCCTGGAAGCTAGGAACTGACTGCTGAGCTTTCTGGCCTGTGTGTGAGCTTGGCTAGGGTCCTGGACAGAGACAGGTAACGTTTGAGTTGGAGGTGGCCACCGTGGTGAGAAGGAGGCAGTCTTCTGGGCACTTCTGGAATATCTCCACCTGGGGCCTGGGACCCCTTCCTGCATTCTTAGGAAAGGGGGGACTGCAACCCTGGTGATGACCTCAGGGTCGTTAGCAGGCAGGATCCTGCCTCAGGTGGGGCGGTGAACCGATACACAAGTGCCCTTCTGCTGGTCACAGGGCCCTTAGTGGTATGGGGCCACCAGGCTCTGCCCAGGGGGCACATCATTACCCTCCCTCCCATCTCTAACTTGGCTCCTCCTGCTGCGGAGCGTCCACCATCAGAGCTGAGCCGGGGAGGGAGGCCGCTGGGCAGGAGTGAGGCCACAGGTGCTAGTCTGTGTCCTCGGAAGAGAGGTGTTGCTGTGAGTTCCAGCTGCCTGGGGGCTGTAGATGGTGGCCATGCTCTCTGTCCTCAGCTCCCTTCTCTGGTAGGGAAAAGGGCCTTGGTGGTTTGGCAACAGAGTGGATGGCATCACAACGGTGAGCCCAAGGGGCTGCCAAATGGATAAAAGTGTTTTGGAGAGAGCCGTCCAGGTCTGGGCAAAGGGTGTCCTATCTCTTGTTTTCACCTTTCTTCCTCCTCCTCTCTTTCTGCTCTTTCAGTCTTCCTGGACTGGGGCTGGGAGAGATCCAGGATTGGAGAACTGAGGGAGGTGGGTGGAAGCACCAACCCCCAAATATTTCAGCCATGGTGGCCTGTGCTCACAGGCCTCATCTGCTTTTGCCCCTTATGGAAAGGGCTTAAGGGTGAGACCCGTAAGGGCCCTGGGTGAGACAGGGTGCAGCAGGGGTTATGCTCTGTGAGAATTCTGGGGGGGCTTTCTCATTTGCCCACTGCTGTGTAGAAAGAGGACCTTCTGGGAATGCCACGGGGAGTGAGACCGGGGGACGGGCGCTCACTTGTCTGCTCTGGGCTGGAGGCCTCTTGATGACTTGTCTTCCCAGGCCCTGCTGGGTGGGACCCGGTCCTCCTGGGATGCTGCATTGGGCAGCCTGGTGTTTATCCCAGCCCGGCAGTGGGCAGCGAGTAGCACTAAGGCCACATGGACTTTCTTCAGCCTCGCTGGAGAGAGAAAAGAGTGAACGGGTGGCACAGAGTTGTCGAGAAGGGCGAGCCTGCCTGTGGGATGTGGAGGGAGAGAGGGGGCAGGGAAAGTGGTGTGACCTGTCTCACCGGCGCTGCCTGTTTGCAGGGCCGCGGAGGAGAGGGGCGGCACGATGAACGTGGGCACAGCACACAGCGAGGTGAACCCCAACACGCGGGTGATGAACAGCCGCGGCATCTGGCTCTCCTACGTGCTGGCCATCGGGCTCCTGCATGTCGTGCTGCTGAGCATCCCCTTCGTGAGCGTCCCTGTCGTCTGGACCCTCACCAACCTCATCCACAACATGGTGAGGGCCTGCCCTTGGCCACGCGTGGGCTGCTCCCTGGCAGGGCCGCATGGAGGAGGAGCCTGCTGGTCAGGGGCCAGATGTCAGGCTGATAACACTCACGACATCTGTTGCCAGAGCCCAGGCCTGGCTCTTATCTCCCTGCCCCACTTCCCCTGCTGAGCTGGGTTCCAGCCGTGCACATCGAAAAGAAGAATCAAATTAGCAGATTTGTCTGTGTCTCCAGGGTAGGGTGGCTTGTGGGCCGGGAAGAGGGGCTGTTGAGGGTTGAAGCCGGGGCTCCAGGGTGGCCTCAGGACAGGAGTGTGGTGTCTAGCCAGGTGCAGAAGTGCCCCTTTCTCCCTTTTCTCCCTTTCCCAAGGTGGGTCTCAGATCAGTCCCACTCCTGCGTGGCCCTGTGCCCTCACCACCTGCTGCCTGTACTCTTGGGCACATGGGGATCTGCACCCCTCCATCAGCTTGCTCCCAGGGGCCCAGGGGCCAGACTGGGCTGGAGGGGCAGCATTTCCGGGTCTGTTCTGCGGCTGACTCCTTCCCCCGACGTGCTTTCCTCATGCCAGGCCTGCCCTCTTCCCCGGGGGGTCCCACTTCCTTAGCCAGGCTCCTAGCTGCTTCATCCCGACCTTCAGCCCACATCCCCCTGCCCAGAGGGCAGAGGTTCCCTGTCTGTGTGACTGACGTGTGTGGATGGAGGAACTGAGCCAGCCTTTCCCCTGCAGGGCATGTACATCTTCCTGCACACGGTGAAGGGGACACCCTTCGAGACTCCGGACCAGGGCAAGGCGAGGTTGCTGACCCACTGGGAGCAGATGGACTACGGGGTCCAGTTCACAGCCTCTCGGAAGTTCTTGACCATCACACCCATTGTTCTGTGAGTGCCTTGACTGGAGGAGGACCCCAGCAGGCAGGGCAGGGCTGGGGGAGCCCGGAGAATCAAATCAGCCTTAACCCCTCCCTGACGCCAACCTCTGGCATATGGACGAGCAGAGGACGGACAGTTGGGAGCTCTGGGGTCCTAGGCTCTGGGCTTAGCTGAGCCTTGGACATCTGTGGGCCTGTCTTTTCCCAGCAGGAGCTTCCTTCCTGCTGGTGAGATGGGCCCATAGTCCTGGGTGACACAGAGGGGCCTCTTCAGCCTGGGAGATCCTGGCGTCCCACTTCTGGTTCTGGGACCCTCTCCTGTAATCCTCAGCTGTCAGGCCGTCTAGCCAGGGCGGGAGGAAGAGTCCGGGACAGTCTTGATCTCTCTCCAATCTTCCCCTCCCAGGTACTTCCTCACCAGCTTCTACACCAAATACGACCACATCCATTTCATCCTCAACACCGTGTCCCTGATGAGCGTGCTCATCCCCAAGCTGCCCCAGCTCCACGGAGTCCGCATTTTTGGAATCAATAAGTACTGAGGGTGCAGCGCCTTCCTCTGCCCAGGATGGCCGGGGAGGGCTGAGGGCCTGTACTGCGATACTGAAGCCAGAAGGAGCCTCTGGACGCTGCCAGAGATGGGGGCCGAGCCTCTTGGCCTGGTTTCCCCCCTGCTTCCCCCAGTAGCCGACTCGGAGTAGCTTGTAGTGGGGTTGGGGTAGGCCTCCCGGGCTCTGACCCCTTCTGATTTTTTTTGATCTTTTCCTTTTGCCTTTTGAATAAAAAGACTCCATGGGGGTGGTCATAGAATGGGCTGGGCTCCTGGGCTGAACATGGGCCTGCGAGTTTGGGACAAGAGGTCAGGGACAAACCTCTGTCACTTGTTGACCCTCAAGTAGCCAAAGCACTTTAGCCCCTGCCAGGGGAGCGGAGGGACGGTACTTTCACCCTTAGGTCTGCAGGGGGCCGCTCAGTGGGTGCTGGGCTGCACGAACGCAGGCGTGTGCGGCGCCTTGAGAGCTGCCTCACGCCAGCCTCAGTAGCCGGCCTGGGTGCTGGGTGGGTGGGAGGAGGGTTTGCAGAGGGAGGGCGGGGTGGGTGCAGTTGGCCTGGTCCTAGAGGAGAGGTGGGGGCTGCTGTGTCTCTGGCCCTGCCGTACGGGTGCCGGGGAGGAGCTAAGGCCTGGAGGACGGGGCTGCACAGCGGTAGTGGGGGTGGGGGCTGTCCGGGAGGGAGGGCTGCAGGCTTGGAGCGGGCGTTTACCCAGCCTGGGGTGGTACTAGGGAAGGGAGGCTGCTGTGGGTTTAAAGCTCTGGGGCTGGTGTCAGGGGTGGACACAGGTGGAAGAGGCCTGTCAGTCACAGGCAGCGCACGTCCCATGGGATGCTGCCTCCTGCTGTGCTGGGAGGGCTGTGGGGAAGCCGTGACGGCAATGGTGGGTGGGGGGGCCTTCTGCAACCCCTCACCTGGTAACCTCCTCATGCAGATGCGCTGGCCGGGGCTCCCGGGTGGCAGACCCTACTCAGGGCCCGTGGACTGCAGAGTCCTGTGGGATCCGCGCTAGGACAGGGCAGTGTGGGGAACTGAAGGGGCCTGCAGGTGCTGCCTCCTGGGCCTGAGGAGAGACAGATGGGCGGAGCCTCAGCCTCTCCCCTGTCGCCTAGGGGTGGTGTTGCTTTAGAGAAGGTCTGGGCCCTGTGCCCTCTCTCAGAGGCCCGAGGGAGGAGGGAGGTCACTGGCCCTGTGTTCTGCCTCCCGGCCCTCCATCCCCCACCCCAGGGATCATAGGGAACTTTCACCTCAAAATCTTTCTAAGCAAAGTGTGAATAGGATTTTTACTCCCTTTGTACAGTATTCTGAGAAACGCAAATAAACGGCATTGTGTTCCTGTTTCTGCCGTGTTTGACCTCTGCTTCCCGGAGGGCCCTGGGGCAGGCGGCGGGGGGGAGGCAGCAGCTCCTGCAGGCGGTGCTGGGGACGTGGGTCTGCCCTCTGGCAGGGTGGTAGGGTGGATTCTGGAACACAGCACAGGAGGCCTGCGGGGGCGCCGAGGGAGCTGCCAGGGGCCGCAGCGGGTCAGAGAGCAGGATTCTGCTGCTGGTGCCTTTGCTTGGCTGTTCTGATGGGCCTCGTGCCTGGGCCTTCACAGAGCGGAGTGGCCTGTGCCTCGGCCAGGCAGGCTCCGTTCAGCCAGGGTTTTACAGATGGGGCTGGGGTCCGACTCCTGTGTCCCGGTCCAGTTTCTCATTCTCACTGCAGGGCCTTCCGGCAGTGGCTTCTGCCCTGGGAGGGCTGCACTTCTCCTGGCCCTTCCCAGAGGGACTTCCACTGGGAACATGAGCCGGAGGCTCACAGGGCAGGAGAGGGAGGAGTCCTGTAGCAGAGGGACCCTTATCTCCTGAAGGCGCCATCCTTGCAGGGAGTTCTGTGTGGTATCATCTGTTCCCATGACAGGTACAAAGTCCCAGCTGGGAGGGAGGAGCTGTCCCCAGCCACCTGCGCCCCCTCTAGCCCTGGTCTAGCATTACAACATCCTGGCATGGGGGGAGGGGTCAAGGGGGGTGGCGTCTGTGCCCAAATCCAGTCACCAGCCCCCTCCCTGGGGATGTCCCACACTGCACTGGGAGAAGTGCGGCCTCTGGGCTCAGTCCTGAAAGAGTGTGGCCAGAGCGTAGGGCAAGGTGCCTGGGCACACCAGCAACGATCTGGCTTCAGATCCCCCCTCTGCCGCTTGCTAGCTGTGTGGCCGTACCCCCTCCCAGCCTCAGCCCCTGTTGTACAGGGGTAATGACACCTCCTAGGGAGGTTGTGTTAGCACAGTGCTTCTGGCACCTAGTCAATGCTGAGTACATGGTGGCTGTATTATTATTACTACACTGTTACCATCATTGTTTCCGGACAGGTTCTTTCAGAGCTGAGGGATGCACAGGCCAGAAGACAGAGTGGGTACACCCCGGGGGTAATCTCTGAGGGAGGACCCAGGGGTGTGGCCGGGGAGGTGGGTGAAGAGACTAGGTGGTCTCAAATAAGGAGGGGCATGGGAGTTGGTGGGGAGGGGGCCCCCGTGCACTGTGTTGGCCCCGCCTATTCCCCTGCAGGTGTTCTCTGCTGCTGTTTGGGTCTTCATTTGTGCTCACTGTAGCATGAGCTGGTTCCGGTTGGTTCACTCTGCTCATATCCCTGGCACAGCCATGGCCTTATTGCCTGCTGGCCACTGGTGGATGGTCACCAAATCCCATTCCAAGCCCAGGGCTCCTGCCTCTGTGCCATTCTTTGGCCCAAACTCACTGAGAGTATTAAGGATCTTCCACCCATGCCTTGGTCCCAAGAGGAAGGAAGGGGTTCTGGCCTTATCTGCCTCCTGTCCAGCCGTAATGGGGTACCCGGCCCCACCAGCCTTCCAAGAACTTCCAAATCCCTTGTTACAGCATCTGAGACTCAGAGGAACTGTGCAGAGACCTGACAGAGGGGCTTCCTACAGTCTCCATTTCTGGTGAGTAGCTGAGGAGAGAGGAGGTGGGTGTCCCCGATGTGGGCCTGTGGGCCCGTCTTTCCAGACAGCTGGAAGAATTGCCAGGTACGAGAGAACGGAGTAATGGCAACCACACTGGGGTCAGGAACAGAGAAGGGGGTAGTGGCTGGTGAGGTGTGGGCCAGGCTGAAGGGATGGAGGGGAGGTGGGCAGTGACAGGATGGGAAAATGGAAGCCAGGAGGCTTTTGTTTGCCTCAGGCCAAGGGACCATGGCCTCCCTGGGAAATAGTTGGCAGAGAGGCACTCATCCAACTGCCTTGCAGAACACAGGGAGGGAGGGAGGCCTGGGGATCAGAGCCCGGGGAAAAACCAAGGGAGTTGGTGTTGTAATGTGAGGCCTGGCAGCATGCCCCTCGCCCCTTCCCACTTAACTGACTGCATTGGTGAGGGCCTGGCTGGGGAATGGTGGGGCTGCTCTCCCACCCCTCGTGCCCTGCAGAACAAGATGGCAGCTCGGCTGTGGGAGAGGCAGAAATGGTTTGCATTATCCTGTTTGGGGCAGTCACTGCTCCACCATTCCTCCAGATGAGTTCCACAAAGGGCCGTGGTGAATCTGGGACCTGTGTCGCTCCTCCTCTTCCTGTGTTACGGCTGCTGTGCGAACCATCTGGGACCTGCCTGTCCTGGACCCTTTGGCTCTTCCTTGGTCCCAGGCTGCCAGAGCCAGAAGACGAACAAGCCTGAACCAGTACCCTCCTCCCCCAAACTGAAATTAGCTTCCTTTTCCCTGTTGGTCCAGGCACAAGGCCCAGCATATTGGAGCACATCGCAGAGTTGTGGTCCAAGAGGTGGATGCTGGAAGGGGTAGGACTGCTGTCAGAAGCATCACTGATGTTGGCAGATTCCACTGTTTCTTTGTGGTGAGGCAAGGGAGGTTTCTGGGGATGCTGGTCCTGTGGGAGGCATCTCACCCTCAACATACTGGAGAGAGGAGGGTGGAGGGCTTTTTGGTGAGCTGGATTCTGGCTCCAAGGTCAGTGTGCAGTGGGTGAGTGATGGACAGCCAGGAGGCCTTGCCCGTGTCTACTTCATCCCATTCTCTACTAATTGCCATCAACCATGCCAACCAACCAGTTTGTGTAGATGTGTGTATTCCTTAGTTTAAGATACACACAGAAGGGCTGCTTGGGAGGAGGGGAGAAAGGAGAGAACTGTTAATACTGGGTACTATTCCTCTACAGTCTTCCGTTCCCATTTTCCCCCATTTTTTAAAAGATTTTACTTATTTATTTGAGAGGCAGTTATAAACAGAGAAAGGGAGAGACAGAGAGAAAGGTCTTCTATCCACTGGTTCACTCCCAGATGGCTGCAACAGCTGGAGCTGGGCCAATCTGAAGCCAGGAGGCAGGAGCTTCCACCAGGTCTCCCACGCAGGTGCAGGGGCCCAAGGACTTAGGCCATTCTCTACTGTTTTCCTAGGTGATAGCAGAGAGCTGGATTGGAAGAGAAGCAGCCGGGACTCGAACAGGCCTGCATATAGGATTCTAGTACAGCAGGTGGAGGCTTAGCCTACTGTGCCACAGCGCCAGCCCTATAATTTTTTGTTTTAAAGATTTATTTATTTGAAAGAGTTACAGAAAGGCAGAGGCAGAGAGAGAACCACCTATCTGCTGGTTCACTTCCCAGATGGCCACAACAGCCGGAGCTAGGCCCATCTGAAGCCAGGAGCCAGGAGCTTCTTCTGGGTCTCCCACACAGGTGCAGGGGCCCAAGGTCCTGGGTCATCTTCTGCTTTCCTAGGCTATAACAGAGAGCTGGATCAGAAGTAGAGCAGCTGGGACTCAAACTGGTACCCAAATGGGATGTGGCACTACAGGCGGCAGCTTTACCTGCTACGCCACAGTGCTGGCCCCCTATAATTTGTTTTTTAAAAGTTTTTTTTAGGCCGGCGCCGCGGCTCAATAGGCTAATCCACCACCTGTGGCGCCGGCACACCGGGTTCTAGTCCCGGTCGGGGCGCCGGATTCTGTCCTGGTTGCCCCTTTTCCAGGCCAGCTCTCTGCTATGGCCCGGGAGTGCAATGGAGGATGGCCCAAGTGCTTGGGTCCTGCACCCACATGGGAGACCAGGAGAAGCACCTGGCTCCTGGCTTTGGATCAGCGCGATGCTGCGGCCATTGGAGGGTGAACCAACGGCAAAAAGGAAGACCTTTCTCTCTGTCTCTCTCTCTCACTATCCACTCTGCCTGTCAAAAAAAAAAAAAAATTTTTTTTTTTTTTTAAGAGCTTATTTTTGAGGCAGATAGAGAAATAGAGAGTGTGCTCCTACCTGTTGGTTCACTCCCCAGATGCCCTCCAAGGCCGGCCCCCTTGTGGGAGGCAGGCACCCATGTGACTGACAGGAGCAGTCACTGGAGCCATCACCGCTGCCTTCCAGGGTGTGCAGTGCCAGGAAGCTGGGATCAGGAGCCAAGGTGGGGCTCTAACTCAGGGACACAGCAGTCTTTATTTTCTCCCTCTTTATTTGAAAGGCAGAGAGTCAGAGACAGAGATCTTCCATTTACTGGTTCATTTCCCCAAATGCCCACAATAACCAGGGCTGGACCAGGCCAGGGTAGGCTGAAACCAGGAGCTAGAATGTCAACTGGGCCTCCCACGTGGGTGGCAGGGACCCTAACTACTCAAGCCTTCATCTGCTGTACACACGCAGGAGACTGGATCAGAAGCTGAGTAGCCAGGACTTCACGGCCCAAGCAGTGATGACTTCAGTCTCGCCAAACGCCAGCCCCCACAGGATTTTCAACCAGCATCTGAGTGGCTAAACTCCTGCCCCTGTAATTTGCTTTTAAATTGGCTGAGCTCTTGATCATTTACGGGGCTAAGGAAACGGAAGCAGTTTGCTTAGAGGTTAGGAAAGGCTGCAGGCTTTAGAGCTAAAGCTGCCTGTTTGGAGTCTGGCCTGCTGCTTACCAGGTGGGTGACCTCTGGGCAAGTTGCTTCATCGCTCTGTGTCAGTTTTCTCATCTGTTGGCTCCACAGGCCTGTCGGAAGAATCCAGGGAGAATCACATACATCGTTTACCACAGTGCCTGGCACTGTGGGAGCCCTCTTAAAGGTAGTGCCACTCGTTCTGCTGTGGGTGTTACTGCTCTCTCTCATGCTCTCTTGTTTCCTGGTATCATGACTGAATTGGACGTGGCTGGTGAGCAGAAATCCCCAAGGGCTTGAAGGCATCGTAGAGGTGGCAGAATGATCCCGTTCCCCTGCCTCTACGCCCAGCTCTTGCTGGAGTTTCTTGAGTTTCGGAAGTCCCAGGGTACGTGTTGTTGAACCCTCACTTGGAGACCTATTGCAGAGTCTCGCCCTGAAATATGGTGAGGAGTTCATACCATATTTCATAATATGAAGTGGCGAGATGCTGTGCGGCTCAGGCCATTTCTTATTTGGTCTCTTACCAGCAGATGGAAAGATTTCTCATGACACCGTGGAAGAGTTTTGAGCGCCTGCCCTGTGGAAGGCACTGTCGTGCTGTGATGGCGAGCAGTGCCTGCCTGGCTCACTCAGAAGTGGCCTTTCCACGTGTGAAGTTCAGTTAAGCAAGTTTAGCACAAACTCGGGGTTAATGTTTTTCAAAGACTGGGTTGTTTTCCTGAAAAGCAAATTTTTCCAAAGAGCAAATTGCCAAGAGCAAATTTACTAAAAGCCAGTTCTCAAAAAACCAGTCTGGGGCAGGTGTTGTGGTACAGCGAGTTAAGCCATGGCTTGGGGTGCCTGTATCCCAGTCCTGTATCATAGTGCCTGGGACCAAGTCCCTTCTCTGCTTCTGCTTCAGCTTCCTGCTAATGTGTCTGAGAGGCAGCAGATGTGATCCAAGTGCTTGGGTTGCTGCCATCCATATGGGAGACCAGGGTGGGGTTCCTGGCTCCTGGCTTCGGCCTGGCCAGCCCCAGCCCCAGCTGTTGCAGGCCTTTGTGGAGTGAACCAGCAGGTGGAACATATTTCTCTGTCTTTCCTCTCTGTCACTCTGCTTTTCAAATAAATAGATAAATGAATCTTCCAAAAATAATAGTCTCCCAAATACTAATTCACTGTAAACATGAAACTACTTCAACTTGAGGCAAGTGTTTTGCTTCAATTATTATTCTCCAGGGAGCAAGGTGTTAAGTCTGGAAAAAAATTTGGCATTTTGGTGCAGCCCGTTAAGTCCTGCTTGGGACACCTGCATCTCATGGCTGAAACGCTGGTTTGAGTCCTGGCTGCTCTACTTCCAATTAGCTCCCTGCTAATGTGCCTAGGAAGGAGCAGATGATGGCCCAATTCCTTGAGTGCCTGTCACCCATTTGGGGGACCAGGATGAAGTTCTTGACTCTTGGCTTTGGCCTGGTCCAGACCTGGCTGTTGTGGCCATGTTGGGGAGTGAACCAGAGGATGGAAGCCCGCTCTCTCTCTCTCTCTCTCTCTCTCTCTTTCTTTTCTTTTCTTTTTCTGTCACCCTGGCTTTTGAATAAATAGTTTTTAAAAATTTGACTGAGTCAGTTTCTTTTAAAAAAATCTGGGGCCAACGTTGTGGCACCGCAGGTTAAGCTGCTACCTGCGCACCAGCCTCTCATATGGATGCAGTTTGAGTCCCGGCTGCTCCACTTCTGATCCAGCTCCATGCTAATGTGCCTGGCAAAGCAGCGGAAGATGGCCCAAGTGCTTGGGTCCCTGCCCCCTTGTGGGAGACTGACACAGAGTTTCAGGCTCCTGGTTTTGGCCTGGATCATCCTTGACCATTGTGGCTATTTGGGGAGTGAACCAATGGATGGAAGATCCTTTTCTCTCTCTCTTTGACTGCCCCCACCCCCTGAGTCTGCCTTTCAAATAAATAGAAATCTTGGGGCTGCTGCTGCTGCTGCTGTGGCATAGCGGGTAAAGCTGCTACCTGCAGTACTGGTAGCCCGTATGGGCGTTGGTTTGAGTCCTGGCTGCTCCACTTCTGATCCAACTCTCTGCTATGGCCTGGGAAAGCAGTAGAAGTTGGCCCAAGTCTTTGGGCTCCTGCACCCACGTGAGAGACCTGGAAGAAGCTCCTGGCTCCTAGCTTCAGATTGGCACAGCTCCGGCTGTTGCAGCCAACTGGGGAGTGATCCAGCAAATGGAAGACCTCTCTCTCTCTCTCTCCATCTCTGCCTCTGTCTCTCTGTAACTCTTTTTTTTTTTTTTTTTTGACAGGCAGAGTTAGAGAGACAGAGAGAAAGGTCTTCCTTCTGTTGGTTCACCCCCCAAATGGTCACTACGGCTGGGATGCTGCGCCGATCCGAAGCCAGGGGCCATGGTCTCCCATGCAGGTGCAGGGCCCAAGCATTTGGGCCATCCTCCACTGCCCTCCTGGACCGCAGCAGAGAGCTGGACTGGAAGAGGAGCAACTGGGACAGAATCCGGCGCCCCAACTAGGACTAGAACCCGGAGTGTGGCGCCGCAGGCAGAGGATTAGCCTAGTGAGCCGTGGCACCGGCCAACTCTGACTTTCAAATACATAAATAAATAAATAAATATTTTAAAAAATCTTTTTTTTTTAAAAAACTTCTTTGCATATGAAATTCAGAGGCAGAGGTGAAAGTAAATTTAAAATATTCTTAGGGGCCGGCGCTGTGGTGTAGCCGGTAAAGCCGCTGCCTGCAGTGCTAGCATCCCATATGGGTGCCGGTCCAAGTCCTGGTTGCTCCACTTCTGATCCAGCTCTCTGCTATGGCCTGGGAAAGCAGTAGAAGATGGCCCAAGTCTTTGGGCCCCTGGACCCACATGGAAGACCCGGAAGAAGCTCCTGGCTCCTGGCTTTGGATCAGTGCAGCTCCGGCCATTGGGGCCAATTGGGGAGTGAATCAGCGGATGGAAAACCTCTTTCTCTCTCTCTGCCTCTCCTTCTCAGTGTAACTCTGACTTTCAAATAAATAAATAAATCTTTAAAAAAAATTCTTAAAGTGAATTGGTAATTTGAATTAATTTTTAGCAACGTAGCCTGCTCCCTTTTCGAATGAGTTTTTTTTTTTTTTTTAAATGGTACTAATGCTGTGGTTAAAGTATGCATAGGCTTTTTGTTTTATTAGAGAGCCTATCCCCTGAAGCCAGGAGCCAGGAACTCCATCCAGATTTCTCACGTGGGTGGCAGAGGCTCAAGTACTTGGGTTATTTTCTTTCCCAGGTTTATTAGCAGGAAGCTGGATCGGAAGTTGAGCAGCCAGGCCTGGAACTGGCATCTCAGTGGCAGTTCAACCCACTGTACACAGTGCCAGCCCCTGTTATTTATTTATTTGAAAGGCAGAGAGAGAGAAAGCAATCTCCCCTCTGCTGTTTTACTCCCTAAATGGCTGCAACGGGCGGAGCTGGGCCCATTCGGAGCCAGGAGCCAGTAGCTTCATCTGGGTCTTCCATGTGGGTGGCAGGGTCCCAAATTCCTGAGCCATCTTCCACTGCTTTCCCAGACATAGTAGCAGAGAGCTGGATCAGAAGTGGAGCAGCTGGGCCTCGAACCGGCACCCATATGGGATGCCAGCACTGCAGGCGGCAGCTTTACCCACCACACTGGAAGTTTCACTTTTTTTTTTCTTTTTAAGGATTTGTTTATTTATTTGAAAGTCAGAGTTACACAGAGAGAGGAGAGGCGGAGAGAGAGAGGTCTTCTATCCGCTGGTTCACTTTCCAGTTGGCTGCAACAGCTGGAGCTATGCCATCCTGAAGCCATGATCCAGGAGCTTTTTCCAGGTGTCCCACGCAGGTGCAGGGGCCCAAGGACTTGGGCCATCTTCTGCTGTTTTCCCAGGCCATAGCAGAGAGCTGTATCGGAAATGGAGCAGCTGGGACTTGAACCAGTGCCCATATAGCCCCTGTTTTTTTTTTTTTTTTTTAATTAATATCCATACTTTATTAGGATTACCTTAGCTTTAGTTGAATGCCCTGTTTCTGTTGCTGGACCCTGTGTTAATTTAGTTGTCCTGTCTGCCTGGGCTCCTCCTGGCTGGGACGGTTTCTCAGGCTCTCCTTATTTCTGACAGTGGTGCATGGTCCTGCTCAGGCCTGCTGTGGGGCAGAAGGTGGCGGACAGCACCGCTGTTCACCTTGACCTCAGTCACCTGGCTGAGGCAGTGCTAGCCAGGTTTCTCTGCTGTGACATCACTCTGCCCTCCTCCACGTGGCACAGTTTGTGTACGTAAGTTTTGCTTTTGCTTTTCTCTGTGACAAAGGACAGGCAAACTCTTGCACTGCTCAGGAAACAGACGGGCCCTGAGACATTAGAGTGACATGTGCAGTGCTGAATTCAGGCACCACTCCCACTCCTGTCCCCTTTCCACCAGTTCCGAATGCACCTTCCTCTCCTTCCTTGGTAGGTTCCTGGCTGGGCAGTCGGAGGGAACGGCACTCAGCTCTTCAGCGTGCCCGCACGTCCTCCTCCAACCTCGGCAGCAGCTGACTCGGCCTCAAGACCTCTGCTGGCGCCTGATCAGTGAGGGCAGAGGCCACGCAGGTGGGCGACTTTCCAGGGCTGCCTCGCGTTGCACCTGTGTGGTTCATATAAGCGCCGGGGGTTGCCCTCTGCTTCATTTTTATTTCCCTGTTGGCAGGAGCCCCTACTACGGTACTTTACTCTTTCTTGGTTCATTTCAGCCTCCCAGACAGTTCAAATAGAACTGGCTCACATTTAATTTGTAAGTGCATTATTTTACTGAATTTCCCCGGCAGAGGAAGTAAGTGTTAATGCCCTGCTTTGATGAGTGGATTCAGAGGTTAAGTGACATCTCCAATATGATTTGTAAGACTGGCAGAATAGGCTCAGACCCAGGCAGAGAGACCCCACGATGACTCTGACTCTGGAAGCTGCAGCTGGAGGGAGCCCAGGAGAGGACTGTGCCGCAGAGAAAGATCCTTTGGGTCAGCTCCAGTGTGACCTTTGCCCTTGTCCTTCCAGGTCAAAGGCTGAGTCCCACATACTGGACGACATGGACCTGAAGAGCACGTTGCTAGTGAAATAACCACAGAAACGATCCTCGCTGCCAGAAGACAAGCTACTGGGAAACAGGCTCTCCCAGAACTGTCTGGGTACCCTGAAAGACCAGTGAGGCAGGAGTTGGGCAGCAGTGAGGGGGTGGCAGGGAAGAGCCCTCCTGGATGCCAGCGACGTCTGATATGGGGGCCTGGCTGCTGCTGCTGCTGCTGCTGCTGCTGCAACCTCTTCACCCCTCCTCCCAGCAGGGTCCCTCCCGTGCCTTCTTCTCCCTGCAGGAATCTCCTCATTATGCCAGGAAGAGCCCCTGGCAGCTTTCTGCTGCCCCCTGCCCCACTGCAGTCCCTGTTACCTGCCGTCAGGGTGGGGGGCACTGCCCAGCACATTTGCTGTCCCAAGAGGCCACGTCTCTGCTCTCGTGTGGAGTTGCCCAAACCAGTAGAGTGTGCTTGTTTCTCTGAGTCTTGTGGGCAGCCAGTGGTTGCCACTGGTCTGGGAGCAACTCATGACAAGGCCCGACGGCTGACCTGCGGTAGACGGCCCCTGCAGTAGACGGTAGGTAGGGTGTTCGGTGAAAGAGCTGCCGTGAGGCACGGTGAGATCAAGGCACCCCTTGTGGAACACTTCCTGCACGGACAGTGCCACCCCCCACCCCAGGGTGGCACCAGTCAAATGCCACAGATTCTGAGAGCTGGAGGACCTGGTGCGTCCAACGTAAGGGGACATTCCCAGCCTTCCCCTCAGTGGTCTGACCCAACACCAGCTGGCATGGGAGGACGGGGAAGGGGCCCCATGCTTCTCTTGGGCCAGCTTTCTCATTAGAAACGGAAAGGCTTGCAATGAGACTTTGGGTGCCCCTCAGCCTACCCCTCCTCATCACAGAGTTGCTGGGGAGAGGCCGTCCGAGTTTCTCTCGGGGTGCTCAGGAGTTTCTCCGATGCCTACTGTGTGTGTAGCCGCCTGGAGACCCTGGATAGGTAGAGGAAGGTCGTGGGAGGCGTGGGTGCAGGTCTTCCTTGAGGATCTTTCTGTCATGAATAGTAGAAGCTCCATCAGGTTGTTCTAAGTGGCAAAAAGAATTTCCATAGGAAATCAAGGGACGACTCAGGAGCCCAAGAGCAGGAAGTGCAGCTGGGCCTCAGGGGCCAGTGCAAGGAACAGGAGCCCCTTCTCGGAGAAGCGGGTGGCTTGGGCTTGGCGATGCTTACCTCGGGATCATGGGAAAGGCACGTGCTTTGGGCTTGGACCTGGGTTTCAGTGCCAGCTCCACATGTACTGGCCATGTGATCTTGTGCTATTCATGACCTGTTGCTAAGGCCTCCGTTTCCCAGTATGGAGGACGGAGCGAGTCTGGGCAGCGTGAGTGTCTCCCAGTTCTGGCACAAGCAGTCTTCTGGAAGTGCTAGTGAGCTCCCTTCCCTCTTTGCACCCCCACCCCACAGTGGGTAAAGTGTTCTCAAGCAGGAACTAGCTGGGGGAGGGGGAGAAGCGCCACTGGGGGAGGGGCCCTGGGATCCTGAACTCTCATTCCCTCCAGTCAGTTCACACGATGCGGGATCTCACCGTGGCACAGGTGACGGAAACTGGAGATGGCACAGGAGGGAGCCCTGAAAAGCGAAGGGCGATGCAGATTCTGGAGCCAGATTTCTCCGGGCCATCTCAACCATGAACACAAGGTCAGGATCTGGAGGGGCAGGGATGGTGGCGCCCCAGCCTCGGGCTGAGCGCTGTGGGTCAAGGGGATGGCAGCCCAGACCCCGGGCTCTCCAGTTTTCCTTCAGACTGCCCTGGGCCCTTGGCCTTCCTGACCAAGAAAGGGTGTGTGGCATCGCCGAGTCTCCCCGCCTCCCCTCACCCTAGCTTTCTGCAGAGCGCTTCCCAGGCTCATCACCACACAGGGGTTTCTCTTGCTTGGTCACTGTCTGCCTTCCTTTCTAGGAGACAGGGAGGGCAGGACCACAGTGCCCGGAACAAAGCAGGGCCTGAGGAAGTGTTTCCTGAATGAACAGTGCTGTGTAGGAAGGAATAAACAGACTTTCCTTGGCTTCTCACAGCAAGCGACAGAGACTTCCGTGAGCGTGAAGGTTTGCAGATTCCTCCTTGCCCGAAAGCGAGCGGTCGGTTCTGCCGCTCCCGTTGAATTCTGCGCTCTCTGCCTGGTAGATCCCACGGGCGGGGGGCTCAGTCCCCAGACCCGCCCGCCCCCCTGTGGGTCAGCTGCAAGCCTCAGTGGTTCTGCTGGCCTTCTGAGCCCGTCTTGGGATTTACTGATTGCTCGGGCAGCTCTCACAACTCAGGGGGACACGGCGCCTAGATTATTACAAAGGATCTTATAAAGGGTACAGTTGAAGAGATGCAGAGGGGAGGTGTGCGAGAAGGGGGGCAGAGCTTTTGTGCCTTCTCTGGGTGAGGCACCTTCCAGGGGTCTCTACAGTTTTCTGGAAGCTCTTGAACCCTTTTCTTTGGAGTTTTTATGGCGTTTTCACTGTGTAGGCCTAGTTGCTAGCAGCTAGGCCTGCCTGTATGTCCAGATCCTTGGCTTCTCTGTGCAAAATTCATTCCTTCCTTGCAGGTTTGTGGCAAAGCTCCTCTTAAAACGGGGTCTTATGGTCTGCTCTCAGGCAAGGTAGAGCAGGGGGTCCCTTACAGCCAGCTCCAAGAACGAGAGGTGGGGACAGACTAGGGTTTCTAAGACCCGCCTTGAGGAAGGGCAGTTCTGGTTTAAGCCACCTGCTTTGGGGAAGGAGCCATGAACTGTAGATGAAAACAAACGGAAATAGACACCATCATTTTCCAAGTGGAAACAACAGGAGTTTGGTGTCAGGTGTGGGTTCAGATTTCGGCTCTATCATCGTACGACTTGTGAAGTGGAGATGTCTGCCTCCCAGGAGCGTTTGGGAGACTACTAAAGGTTACATGAATCACCTAGGGATCTATCAATGTGAACTCCTTTCCCCGGCACCAAAGGAAAGTGACCATCTCTTCCAGGGCCTGGGCGTCTACTCCAGCAACTCGTCTTCCCAGCAATGAGAGGATGAGTAAGCAGGCCCCGTGGGAGCAGGGTGCAGGGCCCTGAACATGAGTGGGCTGAGGATGGGTTGAGCCAGGATCTGTGTCAGCCTGGAGGTGGGGGGTGGGCTCGTTCCACAATGGGAAGAAGGCTCTGACCTGGGATAGCTGACCCAGCATTTGCAGCAAACAACAGTCCTTCCCCAGGGGTTCAAACTGCCATCTGTCTCCCAGGAGTTGTTTTTTGGGGGTAGGGTGCGGGGGAGGTTTTGGGGATTGAGAGCAACTGGAAAGGGGGAACTTGCACAAATAATTGGTAATTTATTTATTTATTATTATTATTATTTTTAATTTTTGACAAGCAGAGTGGACAGTGAGAGAGAGAGAGAGAGAGAGAAAGGTCTTCCTTTGCCGTTGGTTCACCCTCCAATGGCCGCCGCGGTAGGCGCGCTGCAGCCAGCGCACCATGCTGATCCGATCTAGGAGCCAGGTGCTTCTCCTGGTCTCCCATGGGGTGCAGGGCCCAAGGACTTGGGCCATCCTCCACTGTACTCCTGGGCCACAGCAGAGAGCTGGCCTGGAAGAGGGGCAACCGGGACAGGATCGGTGCCCCG
Source organism: Lepus europaeus (assembly GCF_033115175.1). Taxonomy (NCBI): domain Eukaryota; kingdom Metazoa; phylum Chordata; class Mammalia; order Lagomorpha; family Leporidae; genus Lepus; species Lepus europaeus. The sequence continues at coordinate 22,333,300 of NC_084844.1, forward strand.
ACCGGGACTAGAACCTGGTGTGCCGGCGCCGCAAGGCGGAGGATTAGCCTAGTGAGCCACGGCGCCGGCGGTAATTTTTTTTAAGATTTATTTATTTGAAAGGTAGAGTTACAGAGAGAGATCCTCCATCCGCTGGTTCACTCCCTAAATGGCCGCAACTGCTGGGGCTGGGCCAGGCCAAAGCCCTGAGCCTGGAACTCCATCCAGGTCTCCCATGTGGGTAGAAGGGCCCAAGCACTTGGGCCATGTTCTGCTGCTTTCTCAGTGTGTTAGCAGGGGGCTGGATCAGAAGTGGAGCAGCTGGGCTGCAAACCAGTGCTCATGTGGGATGCAGTGTCGCAGGTGGCAGCTTCACCCACTGCAGCGCAATGAGAAGTGGTATTTCTGATAAGTGGTTGCTCTCTTTCTCTCTTTGGTGCTAGCTTAGATGTTTTACTTCTCAGAAAGCAAGTGAGCAACGGGGCTTCCTGATCATCCTTTCAGAATGGGCAAGAATATTATTTTGAAAAGAGGGTACCCAGCAGCCTGGAATTCTGGAGTTGTTAGGGCTGAGAATGCCGCGGGTGAACCCGGAGGTGGGAACCGTAAGGAGAGAAGTCTGCCTGTTGGAGGAGTGGTCTGGGCTGAATGTTGGCCGAGAGTGTCCTGGCTTCTCCCAGGACAGCTCCGCCTTGCTTTGTGCCAGGCCGTGTGCCTGGGCTCACCACCCTCACTGAAACCCCTGGCCAGTTCTCTCGGGACAGCACGGGTGTGAAGAGAGCACTGGACTGGAGTCTGGGTCTGATCCTGCTACTCTGCTATTCACTAACTCCATAACCTCCTAAGAAGAGGTTAGACACAAGGTCCTTGTGGTTTTGAATGTGGGATCCTCTGGAATTTCTCTGGCTTTCCCTGGATCCTAAGAGGCCTTGGGAAGGGATAGAGACCTTGATCCAGATTTGCTGGGTGACTATGGGTGCATTGCACCCTCTGTGCTTTGGTTTCTTTGGCCATCCAGGCATGATCATGTGACCACCTCTCTCTAAGGACGTGGGAAGGGACCTGCACATCAGGGCTTTGCCATCTGCACTGGTGAGGAGGCAGGCCCCCTGGCCTGTGCAGTGAGGGCACAGAGTCCAGGGATGAATCCTTCTGTGACTGGGGGGCTGGAGACGATCTGAAGATGTTGGAAGGGTCGACTGCCCCTGAGGGGTCAGCTGAGTGGGTATGTTGAGGGGGAGGTCAGTGCCTAACAGGTTTTAACTTTAGTCTGGAGTCTTTAGTCTTCTCCAAATACAGTGGCTCTCACTGGTTGTGCACCCTGAAGTTGCCTGGGGGGACTTTACAACCAGTGATCTCTGAGCGCTGGGCTCCGGAAACCCCAGCTGGATTGATGTGAGGTGTGGCCTCCACACCAGGATTGACAGTGCCCGCGTGATTCTCATGCATGCTCAAGGTTGAGAACCACTGTTTAACGTTCTCGAAATCCTCACTACTGCTAGTAGTGGATTTTGAATGGCAGGAACTAAATGACCAAGTTTTGATTTCCTGGAAGGAGAGAAGAACTTGGGATTGGGGCTGGGGATAAGCTGGGTGAGTGAGAGGCAATGCAGGTGTCTTGGAATGATGCTTCATTTTAACAGGCAGACAGGAAGAGAAGACACAGAGGTGTGTGTGCAGAAGAAAGGTAAATAAATAATGGGGTCTAGAGGAGCCTTAGGAATGAAGCTTATGTGGCTAGGTGGGCCAGGTGCTTTTTATGAGAGAGAGAGAACATGTGCTCCCATCTGCTGGTTCACCTCCCAAATGTTTCCTGACTGGGCCAAAGCTGACGGCTAGGAACTCCATCCAGGTCTCCCACATGGGTGGCAGAGACCCAACTATTGGAGCCACCACTGCTGCCTCCCAGGGTCTGCACTGGGGAAGCTGGATTCAGCGATTGGAGCCAGGAACTGAACTCAGGCACTCTGCTGTGGGATGCAGGCTTCTTACCTGCTGAGCCAAGCACCCGCTTCCTGGGTCAGGTCCTTAATTAGTGCCTCTGCGGGAAAGTCCTCGAGTTGGATTCCGGAAGCATGAAGGGGAATGTGCAAGACATGGTAAGAGGCCTCCAGGCCCCGACAGGAATAATGAAAAGATTGCTGAGCTCCCCCACAAAGTACCTGAGCAGGGACGGGCATCTGTTGGGTCTGCAGCAAAGGGACCCAACAAGGAGCTGGGGCAGAGAGGACTCAGCAGGGAGGGCTGCTGGCACAGGGAGGACAGTCTGGGGCTCGTCGCCCTCCTCTGGCCCCAGGTGTGTGATCGTCAGGAGGCTGCAGGTGGAGGGCCCAGCAGGTCCTCTCATCAACAGCATCATTAATGCTGCTGGGGTCTTGGCAGAGGCAGAAGCCATTCCGGATCTCCTGGGTGCCTTGACAGGTGAGGCAGGTTCTGGCTGTCTGCTCAGGTGGAAGAAATGCTGAGCAGAGGCCTGTAGGGAACGAAATCTTGGGTGGAGGGGGGTGCACACTGCCCTGTGACTGCATTCCCGTTTCAGACTAGCTGTCCTCCCCAGACCAGGGACAGATGAGCTGTCTCCTCTTCCCCTCTGGTATGGTCTGTGACTCCTGCAGGCCAAGAGGGAAGCAGAAGCCACGGCAGGAGCCCATTTACAGTAATGCCCATCTAGCACTCCCAGGGGTACTCTTGAGCCTCCTTCTGATGCATATTCTGGGCCTGATCAGTCACAGAAGCCCAGTCCTGCCCTGTGCCTCTTTTTTGCCAACAGCCTTCTTTTGTTGCCCATAGAGCTGTCAGAGGAGCAGCAACTGTGGCTAAGGCCCTGCAGAAGGGGGCCTTGCCCTTGCTGAAGAACCAGGTGAGAGCCTGGGCTGCAGCCAGGGTCACAGTGCAGGTGAGTGCCAAGTGTTTCCAGGGACCCGGATGTCCCAGGATACAGTCTTCTCTAGTCTCTGGTTCTCTGCCAGCTCACATCCATGCAGCAGGTTTGTGACAATTCCCTTGATACACAGTTGCCACGACAATTTAGGATGGGCTCTTTGGGCTCTGTTCCTTGCCTATGGGCCAGAGGGGTGGAAGATGGTAGTCCCAGGATGGCATTGGGGACTGTCCTGAGTGCCAGCACTGACTGGCAGTGCCTGCCGCTGTATTGAGAGAGTATGAGGCTCTCCAGGCTCTGCAGGGAAGGGAGCCATGATGGATTACCCTGTCTGCCCGTGGATGCAGGATTAAGGAATGTGGCCAAGTATTTGCCATTTCTGGTATATTTCATTGTTCAGCTTTTGCAGCCCAGTGGCTTTTCTTCCAGGTGGGGGTCCATCCTGGAGCATAGCTGGGATGAGGAGGCCTGCCATCCCCATGACTTGTGCTGTGACCCCCATCCTGCTGCAGCTCGGAGAGCCCACTTCTGGCTCTTCCTAACTACAAAAGTCCTTTACCCATTTCCTCCATAAGCCTCTGGGCTCTCCTTTCCCCAGTTCTTCCTCCCCGCCATGGCCATCACCATCCAGTCACCAGTAGCAGCTGGCCATATTTCAGTGCATTTCATGTTAATATCCAAAGTGCGTCTGGCTTTTATAACTTTTTTAAAAATAATTTTATTATTATTTTTTTTTTGACAGGCAGAGTGGACAGAGAGAGAGAGAGAGAGAGAGAGAGAGAGAAAGGTCTTCCTTTACCATTGGTTCACCCTCCAATGGCCACTACGGCCGGTGCACTGTGCTGATCTGAAGCCAGGAGCCAGGTGCTTCTCCTGGTCTCCCATGCAGGTGCAGGGCCCAAGCACCTGGGCCATCCTTCACTGCCCTCCCGGGCCACAGCAGAGTGCTGGCCTGGAAGAGGAGCAACTGGGACAGAATCCGGCGCCCTGACTGGGACTAGAACCCGGTGTGCCGGTGCCACAGGTGGAGGATTAGCCTATTGAGCCGTGGTGCCGGCCTTTTATGACTTTTATGGACTTCAGATTCAAAGTGGCAGATCTGTATTAGTTTCTTCCTCTCAAAACCTCACTAACGGACAGTAAAGCAATAGAAAAGGGACAAACCTATCAGGATAAAAAGAATGTGGCAGCAGATAGAGATCTTCACACCTCTGAAGCTGCAGATGTGGGGCTGAGAGGTAGAGACGAGTACAGGGAGATCTGTTTTCATTATAAGCCTTTTAATTTGATATTTTTAAAGAAAGTGTCTAGTTAAAGAAATACATGCCTGTTATAAAGCATTTCTCAAACATAAAGTAGAAAGTAAAGGTACTTCATAACCTCCCGTGTCTTTCCGGTCACCCAGAGTTCAGTGAAGTATCAGAATACTAATTTTGACCCAGGTGAGGGGGGATTCATATTTGCAAATCCAGGCAATGTGGGGCTTCTGTTTGGTGAACCTCACAGGTTAGTGGTTCCAGGAGTCAAGGTCAAGGGCCTACCTACCCAAGGCAGGCAGTCTAATAAAAGGAGACCCTCCTTATATTAAACTAATCTTAAAGGACTCCATCATCAGGGTAAGGGTGAGTTGGCAGTAAACCCACAGCTCTTATCCCATCCCCAAGGGTCTGCAGGGAAGACTCACTGGGCACTGTTAAGAAGTTAACACAAGGGGGGCCAGCACTGTAGCATAGTGGGCTAAGCCTATGCCTACCAGTGCCGGCAATCCATATGGGCACCGGTTTGAGTCCTGGCTGCTCCTCTTCTGATCCAGCTCTCTGCTATGGCCTGGGAAAGCAATGGAAGATGGCCCAAGTGCTTGGACCCCTGTACCTGCATAGGAGACCTGAAGAAGCTCCTGACTTGACCCGGAAGAAGCTCCTGACTTCAGATCATCCCAGCTCTGGCCATTCCAGCCATTTGGGGAGTGAACCAGCGGATGGAAGACCTCTCTCTCTACCTCTCTCTGCCTTTCAAATAAATAAATTTTTTTTTAAAGAAGTTAACAAAAGAAATTATGCCCATAGCCCCGTCTGTTCACAGAACTTGGCCTGCATTTCCATCATCTGAGCATTTCAGGGAATCATGAATTGGGAACTTGGCTTTAGGGGTTCTTATAAATCAGCTCTATAGCAAGTCATTCCCACAGGTTTTAAAGGACAATGAATGGTGGCTCCTAGTAAAAAAAATAGTAAACCAAACCAAAACAGACCCTCAAGGCCCATTCAAGAATATACACCATAAGAGATAATGACTAGAAACAAAAGATAGTAGAATGGGACACGAAGACATCAAATTTTGAATTATTAGACTAAATTACAAAAACATGCTTATTAAAATTTTAGAGAAATTTTAAAATGAGCTGAAAAATACCATTAGCGACAGAAAACTATAAAAATGTGATCAGATATGACAAAGAACTAAATAATATTATTAGAAATTACATAGCTAAGGAGTTAGTGAAACAGAAACCAGAAAAAATAACTAAAAATATAGGACAGAAGGACAAAAAGACCTATTGAGATCTGGAGACCTAGAGGGTGGTGTGACAAGGTTCAAAATACACTCAGAGTTCCAGAGGAGGAAGGCAGTAAAGTCTCAGCGATATTTGAAGAGAAAATCATTGAGAATTTTGCATAGCTAATTAAGCCACCAATTTAGGAAGCTCAATGACTCTGAAGCAGGAGACACAAAAAGCCACATCTAGACAAATCATAGTAAAATTTCAGAACAAGAAAGATAAGCTTTTGGCGCCAGTGCTGTGGCATAGTGGGTAAAGCCGACACTGCAGGCTTTCCCATATGGGCACCAGTTCGAGACCTGACTACTCCACTTCAGATCCAGCTCTCTGCTGAGGCCTGGGAAAAATAGAAGATGGCCCAAGGCCTTGGGCCCCTGCACCTGCATGGGAGATGCGTAAGAAGCTCCTGGCTTCAGATTGGCTCAGCTCTGGCCGTTCTGACCATTTGAGGAGTGAATCAGCAGATGGAAGACCTCTCTCTCTAACTGCCTCTCAAATAAGTCTTAAAAAATAGCCGGCCATGGCGGCCATTTGGGGAGTGAACCAACGGAAGGAGGACTTTTCTCTCTGTCTTTCTCTCTCACTGTCTATAACTCTACCTGTAAAAAAATAAAAATAAAAAATAAAAAAAGCTTTTGGAAGCAGCCAGAGACATAGCCTACTTTATTATTATTATTATTTTAGTACATCATAGGTATGACATAAGACTGAGCCACAGGAGAATTGAGGCAGCCTACTTTCAAAGGAGCTGCAGTTAGACTGCAAAGTGACTTTAAGGGAAGGCCATTTGATGATGAAATTGTAACTTCCTGTATATTGAATGAAGACTACAATCATGAGCTATATACTCAGCAAAACTACCCTTTAAAAATGAAAGCAAATAAAGTTCTTTTTAGATAGTTTAGAAAGTTTTCCAACAGCAGATCTTCACTAAAGGAATTCAGACAAAAGGAAAGAAATCCCAACCAGAAGATTTGAGATGGAAGTAATGAAAAACCATCATAAAAGGTGGTAAATACAGGGTTAAATCATAGTGGAAGTAATTGTACATAAAAGCCAGTATGAACAGTTTCTTGGAGGGTTAACTACATGGCAATAATAACAAAACAATGTAATGCATTTAAAGTGTTTTAAGGATTATATTTTAACCTGGTAAGAGGGAAGCTGTTGCTTAAATTTAGACATTGATGATTCAGTATTCATGCTGAAATTTTTTAAGGTAGCCGCTAAAAAAATGGGAACAAACTAGTGAAGGGGAAAAAGGAATGATAAAAAATTCTCAATAAGAGATAAGAAAAGAGAAAAAGAAGACTAGAACAGGATTAACAAGCAGTATAAAAGAAAACAGTGAATTGAATCCAGATGCATTAGAAATTACATTAATGTACCTGGTTAAATGCAAACATGGTCAGACTAGATAAATATAGATAAATATCTACTTGCTGTTAAGGAGACGTATCTAAAACATAAGGATACAATATGTTGAAAACAGGATAGAAAAGTTCTGTGCATGTAAATAGTAGCCAAAAGTAGACTGGTATGGTTATATTAATATTAGGCAAAATAAACTTCAAGGCATAAAACATTATTTGTGACCACTTCACAATTCACCAGGAAGATGTAACAAAATTACTATGTACATAATAATATAGCCTCAAAATATGTAAGGCAAACATTGACAGAATCACAAGGATACACAGATACATAATCATAGTGATTATTTTAACACAATTTTCTCAGTAATTGATAGAATATGCAGCCAAAAATGTCAGTAAGAATATAGATGATTTGAACAACATAATTAGCAAATTTGACCTAATGGATTATATTTAGAAAACTATACCTAGTAACTGTAGAACCTACAAATGAGAGACATCTATAAACATTGTCCATATGTTGGGTATAAAGTAAGTTTTAGTATATTCTAAAGGGCTGATATTATACATAGCATCTTCTGTGACCATGATAAAATTAAGCTATGAATCATATTAAAATTACCAGACTATCACCATATATTAGGAAGTAAGGCACATCATTTTAAGCAACTCACAAGTCAAGGAAGGAATTCTAGTGTAAATTGGGCTTTTTAAGTATTTAATGATAATAAAAATACACATATCAAACTTTTTGCATTAAGATAAAGCCACTTTTAGAGAAAAAATATGTATCACCTTAAATGATTGTGTTAGAAAAGAAGAAAGCCTTAAAAAATCAAATACCACCACTATTCTACTCTCTATTTCTTTTTTTTTCAAAAGGTTTATTTATTTACTTGAAAGGCAGAGTTAGAGAGGCAGAGGCAGAGGCTGAGAGAGAGAGACTTTTGTCCACTGGTTCACTCCCCAAATGGCTGCAACGGGCAGAGCTGTGCTGATCCAAAGCCAGGAGCCAGGAGCTTCTTCCAGGTCTCCCATGTGGGTGCAGGGGCCCAAGGACTTGGGCCATCTTCTACTGCTTTCCCAGGCCATAGCAGAGAGCTGGATTGGGAGATGGGTATCTGCGACACGAACCGGTGCCTATATGGGATGCCGGCACTGTAGGCAGTGGCTTTACCCACTATGCCACAGCGCTGGTCCCTCTACTCTATGAGGTCAATTTTTCTGATCCCACAAATGAATTTGTTTTTCTATGCCTGTCTATTTCACTTAACATAATGTTCTTCTGGTTCAATCATGTTGTTGCAAATTTTATGGCTCAATAGTGTTCCATAATATATCAGCAACAGGCTGAAGATAGGAGCCAGGAACTCCATCTGGGTCTCCCACAGGACTCAAATACTTGAGCCCTCACCTACTGCCTACCAGTTTGTGCAACAGCAGGAAGTTAGAATGGGTAACAGAGGTGCAACTTTAACCCAGGCACTCTGATATGAAATGTGATGTCCCAAGTGGCATATTAATTGCGACACCAAACACCTGCCTTGTATTATATATTTCAAAAACAGTAGAAGGATTTTGAATAGTTTCACCACAAAAAAGTGATAAATGTTTGGAATGATATGCTAAATACGTTGATTTGATCATTATACAATGATACATATATATATATATGATACATGATATTATATTGTACTCCATAAATGTACAATTATTTGTAAATTAAAATAACATGATCATTTCTATAAAAAAAGTTAATAAAATTCAATATCCACTCATGATGAAAAATCCTAGAAAATTTGATGGGAAAGATACCCAGCAATTTCAGAGTAGTGTCTGTTTCTTGGGAGGAGGAAGAAAAATGGTGACAGAGAAGTGTAAGGAGTCTTTGAATGAACCCATAATGTTTTATTTTAAAAAATCTGAATTCAGGGCCGGCGCCGTGGCTTAACAAGCTAATCCTCCGCCTTGCGGCGCCGGCACACTGGGTTCTAGTCCTGGTTGGGGCGCCGGATTCTATCCCAGTTGCCCCTCTTCCAGGCCAGCTCTCTGCTATGGCCCGGGAAGGCAGTGGAGGATGGCCTAAGTCCTTGGGCCCTGCACCCGCATGGGAGACCAGGAGAAGCACCTGGCTCCTGGCTTCGGATCAGCGCGATGCACCAGCCGCAGCGGCCATTGGAGGGTGAGCCAAAGGCAAAAATGAAGATCTTTCTCTCTCTCTCTCTCTCTCACTATCCATTCTGCCTGTCAAAAAAAAGAAAAAAAAAAAAAAAAGAAATGGGGAAAGGTAATTTTTCCCTTAAAAAAAAAAATCTGAATTCAGGGCTGACGCTGTGGTGTAGCAGGTAAAGCCACTGCCTGCAGTGCTGGCATCCCATATGGGCACCAGTTCAAGCCCTGGCTGTTCCACTTCCATTCCAGCTCTCTGCTATGGCCTGGGAAAGCAGGAGAGATGGCCCAACTCCTTGGGCCCCTCAACCTGCATGGGAAGACCTGGAGGAAGCTCCTGGCTCCTGGCTTTGGATCGGCACAGCTCTGGCCATTGCAGCCAATTGGGGAGTGAACTTGTGGATGGAAGTCTCTCTCTCTGCCTCTCCTCTCTCTGTGTAATTCTGACTTTCAAATAAATAAATCAATCTTAAAAAAAAATCTGAAGTCAATAAGAAGTCCATAATATGCAGGTGAAACAATTCAGCAGAAAAAAGGACAACTTACATTAGGTTTGAACACTTGTTCTGGATATGCTGAGCAGGTTTACACACAGGTAACATAAGTAGACACATTTTAGTAAGAATTTTAATAGTTTATCTTGTATTTAAATAAGAAAGCCTAAGATGCTGCGATCTGTTGAAAGTCAGCCCTTGACACAAAGGTTTGTAAAAAAAAAAAAAAGAAAGCCTAAGGAAGATCAAAGTATTTATAGATTCTTTTTTTTTTTAAACAATTCTCTTTTTAAAAAGATTTGTTCTATTTATTTGATAGAGTTGCAGAGAGAGAGGAACAGTTTACTTACCAAAAGGCTGCAACGGCCAGCCCAAAGCCAGGAGCCTGGAACTCTACCTGGGTATCCAATATGGGTGGCAGGGACCCAAACACTTGGGCCATCTGCTGCTTTCCCAGGAGCATTAGTAGGGAGTTGGATCAGAAGTGGAGCAGGTTGGACTCAAACTGGTGCTCATATGGGATGCTGGTGTCACAGGCAGCGGCTTAACCTGCTGCATCACAATGCCAGCCCCTAGATTCTTTGTTGTTGTTGTTTTTTTTTTTTAAGATTTTATTTATTTGAGAGGAAGAGTTACAGACAGTGAGAGGGAGAGACAGAGAGAGAGGTCTTCCTTCCGTTGGTTCACTCCCCAGATGGCCGCATTGGCTGAAGCTGCACCTATCTGAAGCCAGGAGCCAGGAGCTTCTTCTGGGTCTCCCACATGGGTGCAGGGGCCCAAGCACTTAGGTCATCTTCTGCTTTCCCAGGCCATAGCAGAGAGCTGGACTGGAAGAGAAGCAGCCAGGACTCGAACCGGTGCCCATATGGAATGCCAGCGCTGCAGGCAGAGGATTAACCTGCGCCACAGCACTGGCCCTAGCCCCTAGATTCTTATAAAAGATTTATCACTGAATGGAAAGGTACATAAGCTATAAGTCTTTGGTTCCCAAATAATTCTTCTAATAAACTTGCTAATAAGTTCACAGATAGTAAATGCTATGAAATTGTGTTCTTGGGGCCGGTGCGGTGGCACACTAGGTTAATCCTCTGCCTGCAGCGCCAGCCTCCCATGTGGGTGCTGGGTTCGAGTCCCAGTTGCTCCTCTTCCAGTCCAGCTCTCTGCTGTGGCCTGGGAAAGCAGTGCTTGGGCTCCTGCACCCACATGGGAGATCAGGAAGAAGCTCCTGGCTCCTGGCTTCGGATCAGCACAGCTCCAGCCATTGTGGCCATTTGGGGAGTGAACTAGCTGATGGAAGACCTCTCTCTCTCACTGTCTGTAACTCTGTCAAATAAATAAATAAAAATCTTAAAAAGAAATTGTGTTCTTGAAAGTTTATATGATCAGAGGTTCCCCTTCCTTACCTGTTTCCTTTCCTTTCCCTCCCTACCTCCCTCTCTTCTTTCCTTTTTCCTTCCTTCACTCCCTCCCTCCCTCCTTACTTATTTGAAAGACAGAAAATAGAGACAGAGACAGAGACATTCAGAGATATTCCGTCTGCTGGTTAACTCTCCGAATGCCCACAACAGCCAGGGCTACACCAGCCCAAAGCCAGGAGGCAGAACTCAGTTCAGGCTTCCTTTGTGGCTGGTAGGGACTCAAGCAGTTGAGCCATCATCTGTTGCCATTCAGGGCTGCATTAGCAGGATGCTGGATCAGAAGTAGAGCTGGGACTAGAACCCAGGCACTCTGATATGGGGCACAGGCGTCCCAAGCAGCATCTTAACCCGCTGTGCCACAATGTGCTCCCTAGGTCAGAGACTGTCATTAACTGCAATAAACTAATGCTTTCACATATGACTGGGAAAATTGACTAAATTATTTTAACTAAATCAGTGTTTTTAATGCTTTAAATAGAAGCACACACAACACATGAAGATATGGCATCTATAATGCAAAGCATAATGCTGTTAACATCACATACACGCCAAAACGGTTGCTAAACCAAGCAAATGGGAAACCAAAAGTTCCTTAGTTCATTGCTAATAATACACCAGTTTTGGAAAATATTCTTGAAGCAGTATGAAGTACAGAATCCTATTCAGCAGTGACTCTTGGTAGATACAGTTAGATGAAATGTGACTTCCAAATACTATAAATGTACATTCAAAGAATCAAGATGAAGAGAGGGGTACTGTGAGATTGTTCATCAACAAATCACAGGGGTGTGATGACCCCTTCTGTTCCTATTGAATAAAGCAGAAGATACAATTTTGTTGCCATTTTGGGGACTTACTTCTGTGTTAATGCATAGAGATGACATTTACTACTACTACTACTACTACTACTACTACTACTACTACTACTACAAGATTTATTTATTTATGTGAAAGGCAGAGTTGGAGAGAGGCAGAGGCAGAGAGAGGGAGAGAGGTCTTCCATCCACTGGTTCATTCCCCAGATGGCCGCAATGGCCGGAGCTGTGCTGATCTGAAGGCAGGAGCCAGGAGCTTCTTCCGGGACCCCCACGTAGGTGCAGGGGCCCAAGAACTTCAGCCATCTTCCACTGCCTTCCCAGGCCATACCAGGGAGCTGGATCAGAAGTGGAGTAGCTGGGAGTCAAACTGGTGCCTATATGGGATGCTGGCACTGCAGGCAGCGGTTTTATCCGCTACCCACAGCACTGGCCCCAACATTTAATTATTGATGGGCTTACCATTTATAAAATATTAACCAAAAACACTTATTCTGCTGATATAATATTTTATTTTACCTTGGATTAGGATTAGGTGATAGGAAAAAAGTGAATCAATGTAATGGGACAAACATTTCAACATTTAAAAAGCAGAAATGGTGCAACTCAGTGTTTTCCCTGTGAAGACAGTCTAATCACTTCAATTAATTATTGTAGCTATTTGTGCATAGCAGTGTGGGGAGACCCAAAGGCAGGATGAGGAACTTCATGCTCATAAGCAGTTTATTATCCAACAGGGAAGGAAAGGGAAAAGGTCATAGAACAAAGAAAAGACATTAAACCTGGGGCGGGCGCTGTGGTGCTGCGGGTAAACACCCTGGCCTGAAGTGCTGGCATCCCATATGGGTGCTGGTTCGAGACCCAGCTGCTCCACTTCCAATCCATCTCTCTGCTGTGGCCTGGGAAAGCAGTAGAAGATGGCCCAAGTCCTTGGGTCCCTGCACCCATGTGGGAGACCTGGAAGAAGCTCCTGGCTTCTGATCGACGCATCTCTGGCCATTGCGGCCCACTGGGAGGTGAACCATCAGATGGAAGACACCTCTCTCTCTCTGCCTCTCCTCTCTCTGTGTAACTCTTTCAAATAAATACATCTTTTTTTTTTTTTTAAAAGGACATTAAACCTAGATTCAGTACTGGAAGACATATTATGAACATTTGATAATCCTATAATTTTAAAAATAAGGCTTAAAAATATAAACGATGGAGTGGGCACTGTGGCATTGTGGATTAAGCAGCTGCTTGGCATAGCTGTTATCACATATGGGAATGTTTGGACTGAGTCCTGCCTCTGCTTCTGATCCAGCTTCCTGCTAATGTGCACACTGGAAGGCAGCAGGTGATGGCTCAAGTGGTTGGGTTCCTGACACTCACATGAGAGGCTGGATGTAGTTCCTAGCCCCTAGCTGCAGCCTGGCTCAGGCCTGGTTTTATGGGCATTCTATTGTTCTGCTTTTCAAGTAAAAACAAAAATAAATAAAAATTAATGAAAAATAAATAGAACAAAAAAGAGAGAGAAATAAAACAATCCTAAACCCAACTTTTCCTGATACAAGCTTTTGTTTTTCTGGTCTTGATCTGAGGGCTCGGTAAGTGGGAACAAAAAAGAAAAGTCTCTCATCTTTTGTAGATATTTCTTTTGGGTCAGAAAAGATTAATACTTGCTTTTCAAAATAATATCATGGTTCAGCAGGCAAACCAAAGTGGCCAGCAGAAATGTTTGCAGGAGCTGATGCTGTAGCACAGTGGGTTAAGCCGCCTTCTGTGGGGCTGGCATCAGATATTGGCACCAGTTTGAGTTCTGGATGGTCTACTTCAATGCAACTCCCTACTAATATGCCTGGGAAAACAGGAAGATGGCCCACGTGCTTGGGCCTCTGCACCCATGTAGGAGACCCCAGGGAAGTTCCTGGTTCCTGGGTTCAGCCTGACCCAGCCCCAGTCATTGCAGTCATTTGGGGAGTGAACCAGCCGATGGAAGCTCTCTCTCTAACTCTGCCTTTCAAATAAATAAATAGGGGGCGAGCGCTGTGGCATAGTAAGCAAAGCCGCAGTTTGAGTCCTGGCTGCTCTACTTCATGTTCAGTGCCCTGCTGATAGCCTGGGAAAGCAGTAGAGGAAAGCCCAAGTGCTTGGGCCCCTGCACCTGCGTGCAAGACCCAGAAGAAGCTCCTGGCTCTTGGATTCGGATCCTTCCAGCTCTGGCCATTACAGCCATTTGGGGAGTGAACCAGCTGACGGAAGACCTGACTCTCCCTCTGTAACTCTGCCTCTCAAATAAATAAACAAATCTTGAAAAAAATTATATCTAGGGGCTGGTGTTGTGGTATAGAGAGTAAAGCTGCCACTTGTAATGGTGGCATCCCGTATGGGTGCTGGTTCAAGTCCTGGCTGCTCCACTTTTGATCCAGTTCTCTGCTAATGTACTTGGGAAAGCAATGGAAGATGGCCCAAGTCTTCAGGGCCCTACACTCATGTGGGAAACCCAGATGAAGCTTCTGGCTCCTAGTTTTGATCTGTCCCAGCCCTAGCCATTGCGGCCATTTGGGGAGTGAACCCAGCAGATGGAAGAGCTTTCTCTCTAACTCTGCCTTCAAATCAATAAAAAACAAATCTTTAAAAAAATTATATCTAAAAGTAGTATCAACATGTCACAAGAAGTAAAATCTTTACGCTAGAATAAAAGCACCTCATTCAAGAGCCAAACTATAAACACATAATACACTTGGAAACTGCTGTAAGAGGGGCCGGCACTGTGATATAGTAGGTTAAGTCTTCACCTTTTGGCACCAGCATCCCATATGGGCACCCATTCAAGTTCTGGCTGCTCTACTTCCGATCCAGCTTCCTACTACTAATGGCCTGGAAGTGGAAGGTTGCCCAAGTGCTTGTACCCCTGCACCCACTTGGGAGACCTGGAAGAAGCTCCAGGTCCAGGCTCCTGACTTCAGATCGGCCCAGCTCCGATTGTGGCTTTCTGGAGAGTGAACCAGTAGATGGAAGATCTCTCAGTCTCTGTCTCTGTCTGTCTCTCTCTGTAACTGTGTCTTTCAAATAAAATAAATAAATCTTAAAAAGAGAAATGACTGTAAGATGCCTACGCAGTACTGATAAAATTTAGACCCCAAAATGGGACAGATGGGGTGGATGTTGTGGATGGTTGTGGCACAGCAGGTTAAGGTGCCACTTGGGACACCTGCATCCCATATTGGAGTGCCTGTTTCTAGTCCTGGCTACTCTGCTTCCTATTAAGCTTCCTGCTAATAAGCCTGGGAGGAGGCAGATGATGGCTCAAGTACATGGGCTGCTGTCATTCATGTGGAAGAACTGAATGGAGTTCCTGGCTTCTAGCTGTGGTGTGGGCTAGCCTTGGCTGTTGTGGGCATTTGGGGAGTGATCCATAGATGGAACAGCTCTCTCTCTCTCCCTCCCTCCCTCTCTCTCTTTCTCTGTCATTTGCCTTTCAAATAAATAAATAAATCTTTTTAAAAATTTATTTTGATTTAGAAAGATATAGCGATTGGAGGAAGTAATCAAACATAATTATCAATACTACTTAGCAATGTTATAGTTACACAGGGAGCAAAGTGAGTTCATAAAGAAAATATATCAGAGTATCACCACCTTGATAGAAGTCCTCATTCAGAAAAGCTGATTTTGCAGCAACTGTGTATCATTTTAGGTTAAAGTAAAAGGAAGAGAATGATATACCATGGTAACATAAAGGAAAACTGGAGTAGCTACATTTACTTCATTCAAAGCAGACTTCTGAACAAGGAAAATTACCAGGGATAAAGAGCAGTATTACATAATGATAAAGGGATTCATTCTCCAAGAAGACGTAACAAGGCTTATTAACATGTAGGCACCTAACAAAACACGTGAGGCAAAACGTAATATAATTGCTAGGAAAAATAGATGAGCCCACTTTTATACTTGGAGATTTCAACACTCTTCTATTAGTAATGGACAGATCCAGCAGCTAGAAAAGTCAGTAAAGATAGTCGAACTTTGGACAGGCAAGTGGTACAGGCACTGCTTGGTAGGCCTTATCACATATCAGAGCACCTGAGTTTGAGTCTCCACTCTGCTTCCCATCTAGCTTCCTGTGAATGTATACCCTGGGAAAACAACAGGTGACAGCTCAAGTACTTGGTTTCCTGACACCCATGTGGGAGATCCAGATAGAGTTCTGGGCTCTCGGCTTAGCCTTGGCCCACCTCCATCTGTTGTAGACATTTGGGGAAGTGAACCAACAAATGGAAGCTCTCTCTCCATGTCTCTCTTTCTCTCTGTTGCTCTGCTTTCAAATAAATAAAACTTAAAAAAAACTAAAAATCAATAAAACTAAAATAAACTAAAAATCAATAATGATAGTTCAGAGATTCTAAAATATTTAGAGGTTGACATACTTCTAAATAACATATGGCTCAAAGAAGCCTCAAGAGAAATTTTGAAATATTTTAGGGGTTGGCATTTGGCCTAGTGGTTAGCCCCCATTAGGACTCCTGTTTCACACTGGAGTATGTGGATTCACTTCCTGGCTCAGGTTCCTGAGATACAAATTACAAATATCCATTTGGGAGATCTGGATATAGTTCCCAGCTCCCAGGTTCAGCAACCAACACCTGGCTGTTGCAGAGGACTGAGCCAGCAGATGAGAGAGATCTCTTTGTTTCTGCCTCTCAAATAAACAATAATTTAAATTTTTTAAAATAAAAATTTAAATATAAGTTTAAAATACTTTTAACTAAGTAAAATACAATTTATAAAAATTTGTGGGATTCAGCAAATACAGAGTTCAGAGGGAAATTTATAGCTTTGAATATACATATCAGAAAATAAGAAAGATCTAAAATCAGTAATCTAAGCTTCCTGCATAAGAAAGAGGAGAAAGAAGAGCAACAGTATAAAGTAAACACAAATCAATGAAATAAAAAACAGGAAATCATAGAAAATCGATGCATCCAAAAGTTGATTCTTTGAAAAGATCAATAAAATTGATAAAACTCTAGCCAAGCTAAAAAGGAAAAAAGGAGAGAAGATAGATACAAATTATAAATATCAGAAATGAAAGAAGGGTCAGCACTAATGATCCCATGGACATGTAAACTACAGTAAAAGAATATTACAAACAACTTTATATCCACAACTTTGATAACCTAAATGAAATGGGTCAATTCCTTGAAAGACAAAATCTACCAAAACTCACACAAGGAGAAATAGATGATCTGAACAGGTCTAGATATATTAAAGAACTTGAATCAATAATTAATAACAAAGAGTAACAGGTCCAGATAGTTTTAACAATGAATTGCACCAAACATTTAAGAAAGAAACGATACCAATTCTCTACTATCACATCCAAAAACAAGTAGAAACAAGAGATATTTAAACCAATCATGTGAGGTCAGTATTACTCTAACACTACATCCAGATAAAGATATTACAATAAGTAAAACTATAGACCAATAAGCCTCATGAACAAAAATGCAAAAATTCTCAATAGAATAACAAATTACATCCAATACTCTATAAAAATATTTAAACAAGTGACCAAGGAAAAGTTATTCCAAATCTTCAAGCTGACTCAATATTTGAAATTAATAAATATAATCCATCACATTAACAGACTAAAGAAAAATCATATGATCCTGTTGGGGCTTGGCACTGTGGCATAGCAGGTTAAGCCTTCGCCTGCAGTGCTGGCATCCCAAATGGGCGGCGGTTTGTGTCCCGGCTGCTCCTCTTCTGATCCAGCTGTCTGCTTATGGCCTGGGAAAGCAGTAGAAGATGGCCCAAGTGGTTGGGCCCCTGCACCCACAAGGGAGGCCTGGAGGGAGCTCCTGGCTCCTGGCTTCAGATCAGCCTAGCTCCAGCCATTACAGCCATTTGGGGAGTGAACCAGTGGATAGAAGACCTTTCTCTCAGTGTTTCCCTCTCTCTATCTGTAACTCTACCACTCAATTAATTAATTAAATTTAAAAAATCATGTGACCCTATGTAGAAAAAGCATTTGGCAAAATAACTGCTCATTCATGATAAAAATTCTTAGCGAACTAGGAATAAAGGAGATTCCTCAACTTGACAAAAAGAATGTCTACAAAAAGCATACAACATCATTCTTAATGGTGAGAAACTGGATGCTTTCCCTCTAAGATTGGTAACTAGGCAAGGATGTCTTCTCTAATCATTCCTATTTAACATTGCATGGGAGTCCTAGCTGATGCAATAAGAAAAGAAAAATGAAAGTATACAGATTGGAAAGGAAGAAATAAAACTGTTTACAGATGGCATGACTGTTCATGTAGAAAATTTCCAAGTATATGACAAAAAATTCCTGGAACTAAAAAGTGATCAGTAAGGTCACAGGATATAAAATTAATATATATAAGCCAGGGGCTGGCACTGTGGCATAGTGGGTAAAGCTGCTACCTTGCAGTGCTAGAGCATCCCATATGGGCACTGGTTCGAGTCCTGGCTGCTCCTTTTCCGATCCAGCTCTCTGCTGTGGCCTGGGAAAGCAGTAGAAGATGATCCAGGTCCTTGGGCCCCTGCACCCACGTGGGAGACCCAGAAGAAGCTCCTGGCTCCTGGCTTTGGATCAGCACAGCTCTGGTTGTTGTAGCCATTTGGAGAGTGAACCAGTGGATAGAAGACTCTCTCTCTCTGTCTCTACCTCTCTCTCTGTCTTTCAAATAAATAAAATAAATCTTTAAAAAAAAGTGATTTCAAACAAATTATTATATGGAAAATACAAAATTTTTATTATATTTTTCTACTCTTCTTGGCCTTAATATAGTTTTAGGTACAGAGCAACAGATTCAGTTTGTAAATAACAAAACACATTTCATTAAAATCATCCACTAATAAATTTTCCTTGGTACACTGGAGATAGTCCATTCATAACTTCTTAGAAATGCCATGTCAACTTTTTTCCTGAAGTTTCTAAAATGTATATTTTCTAATTTTTTGGTCTTACTGATGATCTTAATGGAACTATCTATGATGTTCTGATGTGAACAAATCATCTTAGGTACCCCATCTCCACAAGCATGCAAGTGATAATGCCTTCACCTCTAATCTTCACAATGCTGATTTCTGTTTGGAGTTTATGGGCAAGATTTAGCCCCGTATATATGGACAGAAACGCAGGTCTGACAAGTAACATCAACATCGGGACTGAAAGTGCCAGGACTACAAACCACTGCAGAGGAAAACACATGGAATAGATTGTTATAATTTAGATATATTTGATACCCATAATATCAATATCACACTGTTTCTATAGTTATATTTTCTGAGTAATATTCAGCCAATTAAGTTTTGGAAGATTATGAGTTTCAAACTTTGTAATTTGATAATCTTAAAGATAGGAGAAAGTGGCCGGCGCCGCGGCTCACTAGGCTAATCCTCCGCCTTGCGGTGCCGGCACACCAGGTTCTAGTCCCGGTTGGGGCGCCGGATTCTGTCCCAGTTGCCCCTCTTCCAGGCCAGCTCTCTGTTGTGGCCAGGGAGTGCAGTGGAGGATGGCCCAAGTGCTTGGGCCCTGCACCCGCCTGGGAGACCAGGAGAAGCACCTGGCTCCTGCCATCGGATCAGCACGGTGCGCCGGCCACAGCTTGCCAGCCACGGCGGCCATTGGAGAGTGAACCAATGGCGAAAGGAAGACCTTCCTCTCTGTCTCTCTCTCTCACTGTCCACTCTGCCTGTCAAAAAAAAAAAAAAAAAAAAAAAAGATAGGAGAAAGCTAGAATTCTAATTATTTTTTCTGTTAGTAACAGCATTTATAGTATCTTCTGCTATGCCCCATTTATGAGTTCCTATTTTTTAGTTCTCTGTGTTCTGTGTAGGATTATTCTGTTTTCCCTCATAGTATAGTAGTCTAAACCACAATACTAATGAAATATTCTGTAATACAAGAGGGTACATTAGAAGGAATATACATTCAAATAATTATATTTAGAAACATGGATTTTGAATTTTTTTAATTTCCCTTTCACTAAATGTATTTTTGCTAATATAATCAGTATAAATATTCAAGGATCCTGAATTATTCATCTATTCTCCTGACTATACCTTTAAATATTTATATTTTATAATTACCGCAACAGCTAGCGCAATTACTGTGTAGACCTTCATTTTTTCCAAAGCCTGGTCGACAGCTATCCAAACGTACTACTTGAAAACTGTGGTCCACAAAATGCATAGCTGGTAGAGTTTCATTAAAGTGATGATAGAAAATATATGCTTGACTTCGAAAAAATTCTTCTATCCGATCTCTTGCCTGAGATTTAAAAAATCAGAGAGAAGCACAATTATTAAACCATGAACCAAATTTCTCCTCCTGATCAGACGCAATGAAATGTAGTATAAGCAGCCATGCTTTATACAAATAGATGGATTCCTGAAAATTTGTGTTAATATTATTGAAATTATTGTAGCCTTGACTTTATCAACCACTGTCACTTCACATGTACAATGATTAAAAAACAACAACAACAACAACAAAAACTCTATCTGGGTCCCCCACATGAATGGCAGGGACTCAAGTACTTGAACAACCATCTGCAGCTTCCCAGGTGCATTAGCAGGGAGCTGGAATGAGAAGCAGAGGAGCTGGGACTTGAAATGGCGCTCTACCACGGGACACAGGTGTCCCAAGTGGAAGCTTAATTTGTTGTGCTACAATACCTGCCCCTTTAATTTAGAGGCAGAGTGTGGGGGAGAGTGAGAACATAATTTCCCATCTACGGAAATTCCCCAAATGCCTGCAACAGCTGCTGAGGGGGCAGCTGCACCAGGTCCAAGTAGAAAGCCAGGAACTCAGTCCAGGTCTCTCCTGAGGGTAACAGAAACCAAATCACTAGAGCTGTCACTGCTGCTTCCCAGGTTCCGCATCAGCAGGAAGCTGGAATCGGAGCCAGAATCAGGTACTGACTGGGATACTTGGATATGGGACATGGGTATCTTAACAGCTAGGCTGGAATGCTCACTCATTTCTAATTCTATATGATCATCAAGAGAAAAAAAAAAAAGAAGCAAAATGAAAAGCAAGAGTTTTCTCTAATCAGCATTACATTTTTTTTTTTTTTTTTTTTGGACAGGCAGAGTTAGTGAGAGAGAGAGACAGAGAAAGAAAGGTCTTCCTTTTTCCATTGGTTCACCCCCCCCAGGTGGCCGTTACAGCAGGCGTGTTGCGGCCAGCACGCTGCGCTGATCGCCAGGAGCCAGGTGCTTCCTCCTGGTCTCCCATGCGGGTGCAGGGCCCAAGCACTTGGGCCATCCTCCACTGCCTTCCCGGGCCACAGCAGAGAGCTGCACTGGAAGAGGAGCAACTGGGATAGAACCGGTGCCCCAACCGGGACTAGAACCCGATGTGCCGGCGCCGCAGGCAGAGGACTAGCCTATTGAGCCATGGCGCCGGCCAGCATTACAATTTGATGTAATTTTTTAAAAAGACATACTTATTTAAAGGCAGAATGACAGGGAGAGAGGGAGAGACAGAGAGAAAGATCTTCCATCTGCTGGTTCATTCTCCACAATGGCCGAGACTGGGCCAGGACAAAGGAGCTAGGAACTCCATCTGGGTCTCCAACATAGGTGGTGGGGTCCCAAGTACTTGAGCCATCTGCTGCTGCTTTTCCAGACATGTTAGCAGGGAGCTGGATCAGAAGCAGAGCTGCTGGGACTCCAATTGGTGCTCGGATATGGGATATTGGTGTCACAGGTGGTGGCTTAACCCACTGTGCCACAATGCTGGCCCTGTTTTATTTTTTGAGCAGAGAGTTTAATAACATTAACTGAGTTTCCCATAAGTCATGTACAACACTAAAGGTATGGACTCAAGAACTAGATCAGGAGAGTGAAGAGATTTTTTAGGACTACGTCCTTAGTTTCTGAAGGATGGCAGAGGAGAAAGCCATTATTATGATCAGTGCAGACATAATTTTGGAAGAACCATTGGTTTAACCTAGGATGGCATGATGATGAGGTTGTTTTCAAGTTACTTAATCATCATTTGGGAAACAAGACCAGAGATCCATCCTTCTGTTATAGGTAAAATGCATAACAGTAACCCGAGGAACTCTATAATACTGCAAATGTTCTACTCCAAAGTAACACATCTTCAAATAGCCAAGAATATCATAATCTTTGTTTAAATTACCGCGACAAAAAAATCAGTGATACTTTCTATCAAAGTTTTTTAACAAATAAATGTATTCCTTAGAAATGTTTTTACTGATATATATTTACAATATGAATGAATTTTGAAAGAAATTTTAGCTTTTCTTTTTCCTCCCTGCCCTCAATCCCCTTGCTGCCCTGTGCCTTAAGCGTGCGTGGCCCTCACCCGCTCCATGCTTTCCGGCCTGCATGCTCCTCCACGCGGCTGGCTCCTGGCCTGCTCTCTGCTCCGTATGAATCTAGACTTCCCTTTCTCTTTTAGACAGAGCCCTCACTCTCCTATGCATTTCTCTCACTGAATAAAAAGCTTAAAAACTCACCATGCTGCCTGGTTTATTTGAGCCAGTCTTCAGAATTCTTCTCTGAATAAATAGCAAGAGCCCACATGGCTTATTAATATGAGGAATATTAATAAGCAAATTAGTATCATTTTGGCAACCCAGATGGGACTTTTAATACAAGGGAGATTCCCCAATATTTATTAAAAGGAAAAAAAAGGCCGGCGCCGTGGCTTAACAGGCTAATCCTCCGCCTTGCAGCGCCGGCACACCAGGTTCTAGTCCCGGTTGGGGTGCCGGATTCTATCCCGGTTGCCCCTCTTCCAGGCCAGCTCTCTGCTATGGCCCGGGAGTGCAGTGGAGGACGGCCCAAGTGCTTGGGCCCTGCACCCGCATGGGAGACCAGGAGAAGCACCTGGCTCCTGGCTTCGGATCGGCGCGATACGCTGGCCGCAGCGGCCATTGGAGGGTGAACCAATGGCAAAAAGGAAGACCTTTCTCTCTGTCTCTCTCTCACTATCCACTCTGCCTGTCAAAAAAAAAAAAAAATAAAATAAAATAAAATAAAAGGAAAAAAAAGGCAGCATGTTTTAATTAAAAGAAAAAAATAAGAAAGAGAAGAAAAATAAATTTTAGAAATTTAAAAAGATAGATTTTTTTAAAGATGCAATATTTGCAAACCATTTTAAATATCTTTATTGACTAAGTACTTTCCCTTTAAAATGAAATTGTTACCTGGAGGATATTATGATTAGTGATGTCTTCACAGTCAGCAGATGCATTACATGCACTTCTCCACCCTGGTGCAAAAGGATTAACTGGAGAGGAAAAAATGATAGGCTCATAAAAGGATTAAAAAAGGATTTTAAAAAGTTTCAAATATTTCAATAAAGCTCCAAATGCTAAATTTAGTATATGTGCATGCATGTGTTTCATCTAGCTATCTAGTCCTAATAACAAAGTCAGGTGCACAATTTAAATAATTTGTACATTATGACTTTACTCCATCTGGGGGCTAATGGAAGTAACTACAAGGTTTTAAAATTAATGTAGATACAGTAAATTTGGTTTAGTTACTTCCTTTTATTCAGTTGTCAAAAATCCAATTTGAAATTCTTTTTTTTCAATTTGAAATTCTATAGTAAGTTAGAAGTGGAATATTAGCTGCTTAAAATCTATATTAATAAAATATATATCCCTGGAGGGATTCCAAACATGACTTTTAAGTTATAAGCAACAATATGACATATTTGAAGGCAAATAATTAGTATGCTATTTTTATTATTATTAGTGTATTAATTTTTAAAACCACAACCAGGCTAAGACTAATAATATACTTTAGTGTTTAACAAACACTTAAGATCTATTATTTATATCTCATATTAATATACTAATTTTATAATCTATTATGGCTCAGGACTAAATCCATAAAATTGAAAAATACAACAATTTTTTTTTACCTTGAAAAGCTATAAATAGCTCATGTACGAGACCATGTTCCGGAATTTTAACAAAATGGCACTTATATGATGGTTCTATGACATGACATGACAAATCAGAGATTAAATTATCCAAGATTTTCTTCAGCACTCTAAAGAGCAGGTCATTATATCTTCCTACACAAGACTTGGTAGTAAAACGTACAGCCATCTGATATGAATAATCAGGTTCCCGATAGGCTTTAAAAAAGGATGAGAATAAAAACAACTGTGCCTATCATTAATTTCCTCTACCAAACAATTTTCAAATAACTAAATCCTACCAACTTTTCTAATCAGCATAGAAATTTCACTTAGCTAATAAAATGGTTTTCAGTTTGTCTTCACAAAAACACACAAAACTAGTAACTTGAATGAGAACATGTTATTTTCACCTGATATATTTATCTACCTTGTGCAGGGATAGGGAATGTTTTTTCCTGCCAAGGGCCATTTAGATATTTAGAATATCATTTGCCCTCCATACAACATGATCAATTTAAAAATTAGTCTGCTATAGATTCACTGAATTTTGAGTCCAGCCTACGGGTGCTTTGGCAGGGCCAGACCAGGTGAGTTTTCAGGCCTTATACAACAGGCCTAACATTCTCCAGCCCTGACCTAGTTTAACATGAGAAATGGATTACATGGGTTGGCTAACAGGTAACACTGTCCAGAAAAAAGATTGCTTAATTTGCAGAAAGTGTCACACTGCTGTCAGAACTGTTCTAGCACAGAGGTCACGAATTTGCTTTTAGAGAGCTAAACATCAGTCTTTAAAGTACCTGGAAAAACAGTGATAAAGAAGATTGTGCTTGCTACCAAGACAGTGGAAAATGTCGAGTTGAGAGAATTATTTAGGGCAGATTATCCTGGTGTCAGGGCCAACCCTGTGGTATAGCTGATAGGTTCGAGTCCCAGCTGCTCCTCTTCCCATCCAGCTCTCTGCTAATGGCCAGGGAAAGGAGCAGAAGATGGCTCAACTTGGGCCCCTGCACCCACATGGGAGACCTGGAAGAAGCTTCTAGCTCCGAACTTGGGCCTGGTGCAGCTCTGGCCATTGTGGCCATTTGGAGAGTGAACCAGTGGACAGAAAATCTCTCTCCTTCTCCCTCTCTCTCTGTAACTGCCTTTCAAATAAATAAATAACTCTTTAAAAAAAAGTTTAATTAGCCAAATACAAAAATACTCTATTATCTCTCACAGATTCATTTTCACTAAATAAGAAAACTTATGCTTAATTCTGATCCAAACTGAATGTACAAAATGTGTTTAAATTCTTACCAAAGATCATGAAATCATATCTCTTCTTTACTACAGTTTCTTCTTGGGTTTCTGCTTTAACAGTCTTATAAGAAAGAGTACATGTGTAAAGTCCAGACAAAGCCTCCATAAAATCAATCACCATCAATTTTCCTGTTGTCGTTATATTCACTCTATTATTTCCTAAACAGAAATAGTCAATTATTTGGCTATTTAACATTTGATTCAAATATTATTTAATAAACTTGAGGTTATAAATAGACACAAAAATTTTAAAAAGTAATGTACTATTTCAACTTCAAGAATCCGAGAAAATGTTGATTCTGTGATACAATATAGTAACCCACATAAATACAGTTTTGGAATACATCCCTTTTTAAAATTCATTTTTTGTTATCTAGTTTTGATTGGTTCATGCCAGTATTCAGTAAACAAGATTGTATGGCCCTGCATTACCATATCTCTTCACATAAAACAAAATTAACGATGCTTCTACTCCAAGGCACTCTTGTAACATCACAAAAAATTATACATTAAGTATTTCATCTCATCTTACTGGTGCTACAAGGACAAATTTTATGTTTTACAAAGGCTTTTGAACTAATACATCTAATACATACAGTTTTGGGAAGCAGTGTACAAAACTGCTGCTTCAGTTCTTGCATGAGAAAATAAGACACAGACCAAGATATAACACGAATCATTTAAGTATGGACTAAGTAAAACTGCAGTTATATTTAAATTTGTTCTCTCCAATAAATGACAGTGCTTTCCTTAAAAAATTCACATATTTAAAAAGGATATATTAAAATCAAATATTTTACCTGTTAATGTCTTTTCATTTGGCCCAACCCATAAGTAGGTGGGATCCACTGTTTCTTTTCTAGAACGTACAAAATCCATACAGATAAGGACTGGGCTATTTTGATGTAATTTTACATATATTTTCACTGTGACAAAACAAAATGTATAAGTTCATTAAACAGCAAATTAAATGAAGACTTACACTCCTACCATTTTTCCCCAATGATATTAATTAGTTCTTTTTGGATTTCACTAATTCAAAATCAATATATTACTGTAACACTCAGAATGTTTATCCAAAGTCCTTCTTGTTTCTCATAGTAAGTTTTAAAACTTGTAGGCTGCTAATCACTTTTTCTGTGCTATTATAGTTTTCTTTCCTTTTTTTTTTTTTAGATTTATTTATTTATTTGAAAGAGTTACAAAGAGAGGAGAGGCAGAGAGAGAGAGAGAGAGAGAGAGAGAGAGGTCTTCCATCCGCTGGTTCACTCCCCAACTGGCCGCAACCCCAACTGGACGCAACGGCCAGAGTTGCACTGATCCGAAGCCAGGAGCCAGGAGCCTCTTCCGGGTCTTCCACATGGGTGCAGGTGCCCAAGCCCTTGGGCCATCTTGTACTGCTTTCCCAGGTCACAGCAGAGAGCTGGATCAGAAGTGGAGCAGCCGGGTCTTGAACTGGCACCCATATGGGATGCCAGCACTGCAGGTGGTGGCTTTACCTGCTACACCACAGTGTCAGCCCCTATAGTTTTCTTTCTCAAAATGTATGTATTACATTCTAATGTACAGATTCAGAACTCAAATCAGAATTTTTTTTAACTTTTATTTAATGAATATAAATTTCCAATGTACAGCTTATGGATTACAATGGCTTCCCCCTCCCATAACTTCCCTCCCACCCGCAACCCTCCCCTCTCCTGCTTCCTCTCCCCTTCTATTCACATCAAGATTCATTTTCAATTCTCTTAATATGTACTAAATTGATCTTCTGTATATAAAGTAAAAATTTCAACAGTTTGCACCCACATAGAAACACAAAGTGAAACATACTGTTTGAGTACTAGTTATAGCATTAAATCACAATGTACAGCACATTAAGGACAGAGATCCCACATGAGGAGCAAGTGCACAGTGACTCCTGTTGTTGACCCAACAAATTGACACTCTAGTTTATGGCGCCAGTAACCACCCTACGCTCTCGTCATGAGTTGCCAAGGTTATGGAAGCCTTCCAAATTCGCCGACTCTGATCATATTTAGACAAGGTCATAAAAGACAGGGTGAGGATAGTAACCAATGTTCCTAAGAGTGGCGTTAACCAGGTCTGAACAATTATACAGCATTAAGTGGGGAAGAGGACCATCAGTACACACAGGTTGGGAGTAGAGCCATTGGTGGTAGAGGTTATGATTACAAAGGAATGAGGCCCAAGTGCGCTAGACAGGGTCTAGAACAAAGGACAGAGTCATTATTAGAGGAGCTAAGAAAGGTGCTAAGCTACAATTAAGTTTTCTGATTGAGAGGCAAATAGAACCTGACAGAAGGGGCCTGGTAATAATCTGGTGGGCTTCAGGCCTTGTAAGTTAAGAGGCCCAGACCTATCTATCTCTTCACATGGGGTACATCCTAAGGGAGGTGCGAACCTCCTGGGGGAAGGCACTCTGTTGACTTTCATTACTTAGCTGGCCTGGGAGGAGAGCTGGCCAGGTAAAGGCAGGTGGCATCTCTAACAAGAAATTTACAGTTCTGCCTGCAATGTTGCTGACCCTACTTGGCCGTCTCCTCAGCTGCAGTGGTCACTTTGGAAGTTGGGCTGAGTGAAGGGCTTTTCAGCTTAGAGCCAATAAGATCTGTGGCTCTGACCTGGGCATCCTTCGGCTCCAGGGCAGGTCCATTTCCAGTGATCCAACTCCTTGCAGAGCTGCCAGGGCTCTTCACAAGCTGACTTCTGCTGAAGCCCAGGCTTACCACATTGAAAGCCACTGCAGTGGACTGGCCTGTTGGGTCTCCTTGAGGGCAGATCACTGTACATAACAGCCATTAATAGGCCTGCCACCCATTGCTTCTGATGCCTAGCTTTCTTTTCCTCCTGGTTTGTGTTAAAGCAGACCAGAGGATGCAAGTCAAGGGAGTGCCCATGTCCCATCTCTAATCTTTGGTGGCCTGAACTACAAGTCTATAGTCACAGGCATGTTCTGTAGTAGTTTTTCTAAGGTAGACAATGCCCATGAGGAAAATTATATTCTCACTTAAAACTTTCTTTCCCTTTGGTCTGAAAGAGAGGTTTTTTCTACTTACTGTTTACTTCGCTGATGGCAAAGTAAATCTAGCTGTGAGATTATAATTTAAGCTCTTATCAAATCAGAATTTTTGAAGGGTTGGTATAATCAATTTAAAGTTCAGAAGAGGACTTGATTTTGGTTGCAAAACTACAGTATTTTAAAGATGATGATGTGGTGTGGCAGGTAAAGCCACTGCCTGTAGTGCTGACACTCCATATGGACACCAGTTCAAGACCTGGCTGCTCCACTTCCGCTCCAGCTCTCTGCTATGGCCTGGGAAAGCAGCAGAAGATGGTCCAAGTCCTTGGGTCCCTGCACCCAAGTGACTCCACGTGGGGGACCTGGAAGAAGCTCCAGGCTCCTGGCTTCCGCTTGGCCCAGCTCCATCCATTGCAGCAATTTGGGGAGTGAACCAGCGAATGGAAGACCTCTCTCTCTCTGCTTCTCTGTGGCTCTGCCTTTCAAAATAAATAAATTAATTAAAAAAAAATCTCTCTTTAAAAAAAGATGATGATGGTTATCACGAGGGAAACTTCGTATTTAACTGTACATTTCCTCCGTTGGGAATAGTAACTAATCCTATACTGTGCGTGCCAGGAAGCTGTTCCACAGTGGTCTGTTCTTTCAGATTTGGTGCCAGCAGCGATTGTATGCTTGGGATCAACGCAGTGCCACAAGATATTACAGTTTACCGAAAGGCGGGGTCTGAGCACACAAAGCCCCTGTCCTACAATTTGGCGGTGATGGGGAGGAAAGGGTCCAAACATGGAGGGATCCCAAACATGCTAGGTGCTATAGGCTGGCTTGAGGTTATCTAACGTTAGCTGTGGGGCTGATTTTCCTCGGAGGCTGGGAAAGTTGCTGGCACAGTGAGGAAGACGGGAGCTGAGCAGGCGTTCCAGTTACTCAGGCCTTACAAACAAGAGGGGCTTCCAGCCCCGGAGAGGGGCTCCGGCGGCACAGCCACCTGGAAGTGAGGTGACAGGAGGGAAGCATCCTCGCTCCTTCCGGCCGGGCGGCGGGAGGCAGGGTGATTCAGCTAAGGCTAGGGTCGCTGTGAGGACAGGCAACCTTGGCGGGGGCCCAGCACACAGCAGGTGCTCAAGAAACGCGGGAAGAACCTTAGCAGACCCCCGGCACCCCGGCTCTGCGGAACGGCCCTGCGCGTGGGGCGGGCCTTGTTACCTGGGTGTCCTGGCTTGCCATAGATGAAGCCTTTCTTACTGAGTAAGGAAGAACGCTGCCATCCAACTGCGGAGGGGAAGAAACCACGGAGTTTTTAGTGAGGGGAGGAGCCAGGCTCCCGTGGGGCAGGGCGGGGAGGAGCGGAGGCGGCTGGAAGGGCAATGCCCCGGGCAGAGGGGACAGGCCTGGGGCCCTTCGAGAGGAGCCGCACCTCCTGTGAGGTACCAGAGCACCGCCGAGAGCAGGACCCACGCTCGCATCACGACTCAGGAGCTACCGTCGAGGGCTGGGCGCCTTCCTACCTCAGCCCCAGCCCAGACCCTCCCCATCGCGCCTCCACAGGAGCAGCAAACCGCCGGGGGTCGCCTCCCCTACCGGTCTGTCGCTGCTGTGGGGGAGCGCATGCGTGCCTCGAAGCTGCGCGCGGGGGCGGGGCGGGGCGAGCGCCCCACCCCTCGAGCCCACGTGGCCAACGTCGTGCGCGCGCTTCGCGCCTCGCGCCATTTTTCCATGCTGTTGGCGGCCTGGTTGTCTGAAAGACCCTCCAGGGAGGAAGAGCCAAGGGCGAAGGAGGCCAAGGCTTCGAGTGCGAGACTTCTTCAGCCCAGGGGCTCAAGGAACTGAGGAGCACACACAACGACCGCGATGGGGGCTGGCGGCTAAAGGACTTGAAGGAGGGAAAAGCTTGAGAGGATTTCTCGCGCGGAGTGGAGAGCCCCGCGCAGGAATTGCCTTCGCCTTTCTTCCATGACTTCTGTGTGAAAACCGTGTGGCGAATCTCCTTGAAATTCCGAACGCCTAATTTTTTACCTAACTGCATTAATCGTCCCATAAAACCAGGCCCTGAAGACGAGTAGCACCTCCAGGCTTCCTCGTCCCCCTGAGGAATGTCGGATTATCATTTTCAACTTCACTGCAGATTTATCTGAGACTGTGAAATAACCTTGCCTTAGAAAATGAACTCAACTGAAAGGCAAGAGCCCAAGATTGCTTGTCCCTGGGGATGAGTGACTAGTCAGAAACAGCTCCCAGAGGCAGGAGCGTGTCTGCGTCTTTCGTGGTTCCTTCTTGGCTACTGGTTGGGTGGCCCACAACTCTTTTTTAAAAAGATTTATATATTTATTTGAAAGGCAGAGTTACAGAGAGGCAGAGGGAGAGGGAGAGATAGAGCTAGAGAGAGATGGCTTTCATCTGCTGGGTCACTCCCTAGATGGCTGCAAGGGCCACGCCTATCCGAAGCCAGGAGCTTCCTCCAGGTCTCCCATGCGGGTGCAGGGGCCCAAGGACCTGGGCCATCTTCTGCTGCTTTCCCAGGCCATAGCCGAGGGCTGGATTGGAAGTGGAGCAGCTGGGATTCTAACCGGCGCCCACATGGGATGCTGGCACTGCAGGTGGCAGCTTTACCTTCTATGCCACAGCTCTGGCCCCGGCCCCAACATTTCATGTGTTGTCTATTTCTTAGCAGTGGGACACCACCCGCAGTTCAGTAGTGGTTTTGAGTAGGTTGGAACATAGAGAGCCCAAGGTTCAGACAGGGTGCAGAATGGTTATTTAGGGTGTGATCAAGAGTTTTCAGTTTTAATTTCCTTTGAGCCGAGTCAGTACTTGGACTATCTTAAATGGTCCAGGAGCAACCTTTGTCAGTAATTTCATTTTTAGTCACTGTTAATTTTACCTATATAGCAAAAACCATAAAATGTGATTCAGTGACTCAGATCCAGCCATTGGCAGTTACCATGTCTAGATTTCATGGTTTAGTCTTAACTGTTCCCCTTCTTGAAGTGATGATAATGAAGACAAATTTAGGCATTATCTTCAATTCCCTAGAAGCTTGTCATTCCAGTTTTAGTCAAAGTATATTTTAAGTCCACAGCATGTTTTTGGGCTTCCCAGTTATAAGTACTTAATTCTTATAAGTCTTACGTGATCAACTTGGAATCCCACAAAAAGAGACTTAACCAAATGAGTTGTAGTCATCTATTCAAAGTATGTGTCCATTCTTTTTTTTTTTGGACAGGAGGAGTGGATAGAGAGAGAGACAGAGAGAAAGGTCTTCCTTTTTGCCGTTGGTTCACCCTCCAATGGCCACTGCGGCCGGCGCATCATGCTGATCCGAAGCCAGGAGCCAGGTGCTTATCCTGGTCTCCTATGCAGGTGCAGGGCCCAGGGACTTGGGCCATCCTCCACTGCCTTCCCGGGCCATAGCAGAGAGCTGGCCTGGAAGAGGGGCAACTGGGATAGAATCCGGCGCCCCAACCGGGACTAGAACCCGGTGTGCCGGCGCCGCAAGGCGGAGGATTAGCCTGTTAAGCCACAGCGCCGGCCTGTCCATTCTTTTAAAAATAATTCTTTAATTTTAGACGTTTTAAATTATAGGAAAATTGCAGAGTTCACCTATACTCCCATTTTTCCCTATAATTGACACATTAATATTACATTTCTCATAATAGCCAATATTGATACATACTATTATTTAAAGGCTATGTTTTGATAAGATTTCTTCAGCTTTTAGCTAATGTCCATTTTCTGCTCTCGAGTTTCATCCAGGATCCCATATTATTTTTATTTGTAGTATCTCCTCAGATCCCTTTTGAGCGTGACAGTTACTCAGACTTTTCTTGTTTATGGTGACATTGACCTGGCCTCAAGTGATCAGGTATTTTGTAGAATGCCTCTCTACTGGAATTTGATGTTTTTCTCATTATTGGACTAGGGTTGTGGGTTTGGGGGAGGAAGCCCACAGAGATAAAGTGACATTCGCATCACATATTGAGTACATACCGTCTCTGCTTTATCACTGCTAAAAATCTTGATCACCTGGCTGAGGTAGTGGTTGTCCACTATAAAGCAACTCCCTCCCCCCAATTTGAACTGTACTCTTTGGAAGAAAGTTACTATGTGTAGCCCACAAAGTAGGGATTTTATGTTCCACCTTTTTGAGGGCAGAGTAGTTAAATTAGGTTTTATTACCCATCTACTTTTTAATCTCTCCCCTCAGGTGTCACTCTGTGGAGTCTGAAATGCTCACCATTGAACTATTTGCAGAGTAAGTATAAAGGCTATTGTGATGGAAGATAAAGTTTATTTATAGCTTTTTAATAACCAAATAACTATTTATCCCTGCACCATCCCTGTGAAAGTTTACAGTTCCTCTTCTGCTTCTTTTGATGTGCTATTTTTGCTTTCAGAAACTAACAAGCAACAAATTTCCCCTTTCAGATCTAAAATTAAATCTAGTATTTAGAGTATTTCTTTGAAATTGATATTATCCTGTGGGACTCCAGCTAACACAGCTATGGAGATGCTGTTTCGATGCTGTGATCTTAAAGCCAGTGCGAGTTATATACTTATTAAAAATTAAATGCAGTACATAAGAGTATATTATGTAGACTGGTTATGCCAAGATACTCATTAAAATAAATTCATACAATTGAAGCATGCATTCTTTAACTCATAAGCATGTCTTCTGATTTGGTCAGCTGATGCACAAACTCTCAGTCTTAAGTCTGAAATATATTTGTATACACTAACTATAATTTTACATTTTATTTATATTAAATTTCTATAAAATGTGATTTCCTAACAAAAATGGCAATGGAATCATTGATATATTGTACCACTGGGTATCTTACAGACTCTCTTAAACCTCCATGTAAAGAAAAATTGTGCTTTGAAAAACTGTTTTGTGGTCATTTTCCTTTCCCTACAATTGTATGTGTGCTTTACCTCTATAAAGTGGGGAGGATGTTGAGTAAAGACGTTGACTGGTGATCTATGTGTACTGACATCGTTCAATCAATTTTACTGTTACTACCCCTGCTCCCTTGACTCTACTTTCTTTATTTACGTTCTGGATACGTAGTTTATATATTGTTTTAAGGTGTCCTGTTTGGAAGAGGGCAGAGTAGCAGAAAAATAAACACACATAGATAGAGCAGTATTTTGTGAGTAGTGGCAAGTAAACCGAACAGTTTCCAGAAGGGAAAACAAACGTGAGAGAATTGGTTCCCAAAATTAAAAGGTTGACTTGATGAAAGTGCCAAAATCTTTTTGAATTTTTTGAAAAAAAAAAAAAAAAAAAAAAAACCAAGAACTTTTTATCCTATGAAATGAAAAACTAAGGAAAAAGAAATACCGTAAACAATACATGGAATGAAATGAATTCTCATTGATGGTTTTCATGGCTGTCTTTCCGGAATCTAGACAAAAAGTTTCAGATTTTGTTCAATCTGCAAAGAAAGCAATGCGGCACCTCCCCCACCAACCCCTACGCCCCGTGATACTACTCTCCCCTACATTATCCTTCTAAAACATTCTAAAAGAATTTACTGATGCGCCATTTCCATCCTATTGGGGTCCCTCGGGTTTGACATTCAAAAGTAGGGGCTGAAGGCGCGGAACCTGCGGCGATCCGCAGTGAGCGTCCTTTAAAGCAGCCGCCAGCCAGTGCCGCTGTAACCCCGCGCACCGGTAGGTCGCTGGCTCCTGCCCCTTTCAGTCTGCGCCGACGCAGCAGCCAGATCCCGGGGACTCCCCACGCCGGGAATCTCCCGCCAGCTGCGCCCTGTGTCCCGACGACGGCAGGAGCACGTGGAGCGGCAGGGCAGCCAGAGCGCAGCTCCAGCCCAGCCTATCCCGGCGGCGCAATGGAAGGTGAGCCTCCAGCACATTTCTTTTCTAAGGGGTCTTTGAGAAGCTCTACCGGCCCGCGCAGAAGAGTTCTTCTGAAGCTCGGTTTTGCTTCTATTTATTTCTTTTGTATTTCAGAGGGCAGAGCTTGTTGGTTCTCATTTGTCCTCCCTCCCCACTCCCAACTTTGAAAAGTGATAACTTCTCTCAATATTATTTCTTAGGGATTGTCAGAGGTGACGGGTCAACCCTAAGTCTGCAGAGGAAGAGCACATATGGGTCATCCCTGAAGGGACAGCAAACCTGGGGTGGAATAACTAATCCTCTGGGATTTTTTGGTTCATGGCCTCAGTGTCCTTTGGAATTAGGCTAATCTGAGTGACCTGTTTTGAGGGAGAGGTGACTACTTTTTTCTTCTAAGGGTAAATGCTGTCAAACAGGAAAAGTATATTTTAAAGAGGTTAGCACTTGCAGATCCCTTGGAACTTGATCTTCTAAGGAGCCTTCTTTACTCAAAGCAAAAATCAGGATCCCATTAAGAGATTCATTTGAATTAATTTTTGAGAGTTATAAACTTAGCCTTCTCAAAAGATTTCAATAGGTACTTCCTTGTGATAGCTAAAACTTCCATTGCTACAGTAAACTGCAAGTCTTTTTAACAAGTCTTTCTAAAACTTTGAAAATGGCAGAAACATCTCAACTTGGCAGAGCAAGTGGCATTTGGAAAAATAAAAACTAGCGAGAAACATATTCCTTCTACTAAAAGATGAGAGATACTGCCGCCTAATTAAAATGTTAATTTGATGAAGATCATGGGAGGTTTTCTCCATAATAATCAAAGGAGCTTCACTGACAATGAACCTTGATCTTTGGCAGCTCTAAAAGTTCTAGAGTATATGAAATTATCAAAATATGATTAAATACTTTGGTACACAGATATATGTGGTAAAACTTATGTTTCACAGTACAACTGAGTGCAATAATGCTGTCTAAATCTTCAATTTGTACATGAATATGCTTGTAAAAATTTTTTCATGTCTTGACCTATACGAACATTTCTCTCTAAGTAAAATCCCAAATGATAAGTCAATGAATAATATGTTTATTAAATAGAAACATGGTCAATATTGAATAGTGCTTCATATATTTTCTCATATAAAAACTATGCTTTTAATTTTTTAATCAAGTAACTTTTAAAAACTTTATACTTTGAACATTGAAATACTAGTTTATGAAGTGTTACTTTTAACATGTAAGGGTATCTTGGCCAATAACAGAAAAAATAACTTTTTAAAAAAGATTTATTTATTTTACTTGAAAGTCAGAGAGAGCCGGTGCTATGGCTCACTTGGCTAATCCTCTACCTGCGGCACCAGCACCCCGGGTTCTAGTCCTGGTCGGGGCGTCGGATTCTGTCCCGGTTGCTCCTCTTCCAGGCCAGCTCTCTGCTGTGGCCTGGGAGTGCAGTGGAGGATGGCCCAAGTGCTTGGGCCCTGTACCCCATGGGAGACCAGGAGGAAGCACCTGGCTCCTGGCTTTGGATCAGCGTGATGAGCCGGCCGCAGCGGCCATTGGGGGGTGAACCATCGGAAAAGGAAGACCTTTCTCTCTGTCTCTGTCTCTCTGTCTAACTCTGCCTGTCAAAAAAAAAAAAAAAAAAAAAGTCAGAAGGAGAGGCAGAGAGAGAGAGAGAGAGAGAGAGAGAGAGAGAGAGGTCTTCCATCCCCTGGTTCACTCTCCAAGTGGCCACAATGGCTGGAGCTGCGCTGATGTGAAGGCAGGAACCAGGAGCTTCCTCCAAGTCTCCTACGTGGGTGCAGGGGCCCAAGGACTTGGGCCATCCTCTGCTGCTTTCCCAGACCATAGCTGGATTGGAAGTGGAGCAGCTGGGTCTTGAACCAGCACCCATATAGGATGCCTGCACTGGCGGCGGCTTTACCTGCTATGCTACAGTGCCGGCCCCAGAAAAAATAATTTTAAAAAGTTTTCATGTTTTAATTATTACAGATTGTTAATGTATTTTTGCTGAAGTTTTAAATATCCCAATACTATGTTTTCCTAGTTTTAACCATATCACATATCAAAAATAACGTACAGAATTTTGTTAATTCATAGAAACTGGAGTATTTCTCTGTAAATGCTAATGCTAGACAAAATAAACCAAATGCATCTTTTAGGATATTAGTGTCCTAACAAAGATTTTTAGGTAAGTCTTGGTGAAGGCATTCTGAAGAAGAAAGGAATGAAAACTTGCATAGAATTTCATTCAGAATGTATGAGTATAGATTATAAATGGAAAGGAAATGTGGATCAGTGATTTTAAAAGCTGTGAGTTTAGATGACTAGGTTAAATACATAGGTCCATAAAGACAGATGTTATGTACTATATTTAGTGCAAAAATTTAAACATTTAAGTTAAAAAAAAGGTTAATAATGTGAGTTTGGTTATTCTAACATCAGGTGCTTAAAGATAGTGTTTGATGTAATAAAATATCTAGTTCATTATAACCACCCATGATTGACTAATATGGCTCATGATTTTGGCATTTAGATTAAAGTATTCTTCTATCATCTTGATATTTTGATCTCTTGGCAATGTAAGAAAATAGAATACTTTATGAAATACCTTTATTTTCTGCCTAATATGAAGGTTAGGTTAACACACTGTAGATTTTTGTAAAATGTGAGATAGTGTAGTTGGGATATATTATTCCTTTAGCATGTAAAATTACTTTTCATAATTTATCGACATTTATTAAAATGTTCTCTATGTGAAGATGTCAGATGAACTAAGCTTTTGTAATAGAAATCTTGTCATATAAAAATGAAGTTAATAAATGATAAATATAATCATAAATCATGTTAGAAAATTTCCTTACAATCTATAACCCTAAGTATTTTCTATCCAAAGACTTTATGTATTGCTAAATTTTTGTTATTTGTGCTGTAAGAACATCTCTTCTGTCTGGTATGATTGGGAAGTAAAATAGTTTACAAAAACGAGTTTCAGAGGTAATGGTAGGTTTCTCATTTAATATAAATCCTTTTTATTTTAGTAATATTGGACACAGATTTTTTCTAAATGTATTTAATATATAGTCTCCTCTGCTTTATAAACAGATTACGTAAGAGATGATTTTGTCTTGGTCAATATTTTGCTTATCAGGTAATGTATTATTCTGTAGTATCTTCTCACAGGGAGTTTTAAACTGGGAACTGAATGCTCCTACCTGAATATTCTCAGGTTATTTTGCAGTTTTTATCTTTTTAATGTCAGCTTCTGCTTCTCACCACGTGGATTTTGTGGTAGCCATTTTTTATTTTCACGTCCCTTTCCATGTTCTGAATGGTTGAAATTACCTCCAGATGGTGTTTACTTGCTCTCCGTTATGAGAAGAGGGAGGCTGAGATGGTAAAATTTTGAGGAACAAAAGCCACAAAAGGACCTTGGGATCCTGATAAAATACAAGTTTTTAAAATTCCTGTTTGTACCTCTTATAATCCAATTTAATATTTCATACTTCCATATGTCCACTAACATTTTTACCCCATTGTCTACCTGGTTATGGCTACTTACCTTCTAAGACTCTGCTCAGGTGTCATCATGCAGGTTCTAAGGAAGACCTGCCATCTGATGACCACCTCCTTCTAGTGCCTTCTGAAGTTCACCCCTTCCTAGTTGGCCACCTCCCTACGCATAGGCTGAGGGACCCTCCTTTCTGTGTATACTTCTATCACATTGAATTGAAATTATTTATGGATTTAGGTGTTTATTCTCCCTCTGGTCTTTACACTTCTGGTGTTCACAGACTATGTCTTATTTTTGTATGTTCTGTGCTAGGGAAAAGTTCCTAGTTCGTATAAGGCCCTAAGAGTTTAGGAAATAATGGCCAAAAAGTTCTCTTCATTATGGTTATTATGATACATTTTATTTAAAATTTTTTGAGAGTAGGAGATTTGTGCTAGCAATTCTTTAATAAAGCTTAATG
Organism: Lepus europaeus; assembly: GCF_033115175.1. Lineage (NCBI taxonomy): Eukaryota > Metazoa > Chordata > Mammalia > Lagomorpha > Leporidae > Lepus > Lepus europaeus. The sequence continues at coordinate 22,371,084 of NC_084844.1, forward strand.
ATTTTTCAAAAGTATTTAAATGGTATAACTGAAAAAGAAACTTGGAAAATAAAAATTTTACTGAATTTTTTTGCTAGATTGTCATTTAAAACCAAACCTTATCTATTATCAGGATCACATACTAGTCCTTTAAAATATGCATCAAATATGAATAATTTGTTCATATTCAATAAATAATCAGTAAGATACGATGGTGATATAAAATTAGTATTAACTTTTCCAGTGCTACTTTTAAAATACATTATGGATTGAGCATCCCTAATTTGAAAATCTGAAATCCAAAATGCTCCAAAAGCAAAACTTTTTGAGTGCCAACATGATGCCCTGAGTGGAAAGTTCCACTTGAATTTGTGTGGCAGGTCTCAGTTAAAACCCAGGGGTTGGTGTTGTGGCATAGTGGATTAAGCTGCTGCCTGCAAGGATGCCAGCATCTCATAGGCACCGGTTTGAGAACTGGCTGCTCCACTTCCTATCTAACTCCTTGCTAATGCACCTGGGAAAGCATCGGAAAATGGCCCAAGTTCTTGGGCCCCTACATCCAAGTGGGAAACCCGGAAGAAGCTCTGGGCTTCTGGCTTCGTCCTGACACAGCCCTGGCTGTTGTAGCCATTTGGGGAGTGAACCAGTGATAGAAGATCTCTCTCCATCTCTTCCCTCTATAACTCTGCCTTTCAAATAAATAAAAAATAAGCCTTAAAAAATTGCCTTCAGTCTGTACATATGAGGTGTTCATGAAACAGAAATGAATTTATATTTGGACTTGGGTTCCATTACCAAGATATCTCATTTATATTAAAATATTTCAAAAACCAAAAACAAAATATGAAATCCAAAACATTCCTGATCTCAAGAATTTGAGATAGGGGATTTTCAACCTGCAGTAATGTTTAAACTGGTTAATTTTGCTGGTTAACTTGTCAGAGGTACTGTCAAAAATTCAGTAAAAAATATTGGAGGGGTGGGTGTTGATGAAGTGGTTAAGACGCTGCTTGGGATGCCCACATCCCATATTGGAGTGCCTGGGTTTGAGTCCTGGCTCCACTCCCAATTCAGACTCCCTGCTAATGCATGCCGTGGAAGACAGCAGATGAAGGCTCAAGTATGTGGGTCCCTGCCACCTACATAGAAGACTCTGATGGAGTTCCAGGCTCCTGGCTTTGGCCTGGCCCAACCTCAGATGTTGGGAGCATCTTGGGGAGCATGGGGTTCGGGAGAGAACCGGCAAGTGGGAGCTCACTCTTTGTCTGTCTGGCTTCCCTCTCTCTGCTTTTCAAATAAATAAAATATTGTAGTGTTAACTAAATACAATGTGATACATACTGCCATCTTTTTCATTTTAATACTGGCCCTGCTCTATAAAAAAATACATGGCCTTCTAACTTTTAGGTTTGTTTGTTTTTTTTTTTTCTTTTTTTGTTTTTAAGATTTTTTTTTTTTTTTTTTTTGGACAGGCAGAGTGGACAGTGAGAGAAAGAGAGAGACAGAGAGAAAGGTCTTCCTTTGCTGTTGGTTCACCCTCCAATGGCCGCCACGGCAGGAGCCAGGTGCTTCTCCTGGTCTCCCATGGGGTGCAGGGCCCAAGGACTTGGGCCATCCTCCACTGTACTCCCGGGCCACAGCAGAGAGCTGGCCTGGAAGTGGGGCAACCGGGACAGAATCCGGCGCCCCGACCGGGACTAGAATCCGGTGTGTTGGCGCCGCTAGGCGGAGGATTAGCCTGTTGAGCCATGGCGCCGGCCAAGGTTTGTTTTAAAAAATGGTACTTTTTTATTTCAGTGCTCACTATAATTTCCATAATAAACTATTTCCTCATAGCACGTTTTAATTCTTAAAGTTACTGAGAAAAATTTGTTTCAGTTAATTTCTTTATCATAGCATATCTGTTCATTTGAGAAATATTGTGTATTTGAGAGACTATCAAATTGTCACAATGTTTGGCCCATCAGAAGTTTCCTGTAATAGTACCAAATGGAATCTGTGGATATGAAAAAAAAATCATTCTAATCTGTAAACATTGATAGACAATAGGTCTGGTCTGAAAACTGTAAGTAACTAATTAGAAAATTTTTTTAAAAAATTTTATTATATATTTGAGAGGCATCTGTCTTCTCCCTCCCCAGCTGCCCCCAGTGGCTGGCTGGATTGAAACTGGAAGCCTGGAACTCAATTCAGATCTCCCACATGCGTGCCAGGGTCTGCACTAATAAGAAACTGGAGTCAAGAGCTGGAATAGGCCATTGAACCCAGGGACTCTGACATGAGACATGAGTGTCTTACTGCTAAACCAAGTGCTCTTCCCCTAATTTTTATAATACTTAGTGATAATAATTTTTTTCTACATAAGCCTTTAAGAAATCACTTCATTTCAGCTTATAGTACTCATTAATCATTGATTATATGCTTACATACAGTGTAAACAGTTTCACGGATTTCTTTCAAGGCCTAATAATTTGAATTTCATTTGAATATCATGTAAAATTCCAATGTTTAATGCATTTAAGAATATTAATATATAAATTTATTGTCTGATTGCAAAATAAGACATTTTGCTGACTTACAATTGTATAAATGTGACTTGAGTAAGATGTTGATTCTGTACTGACTTTTTTTTTCTCTTGTGTATATTTGCCATCTAAAATTGTCTGAGTATCAATATTGTTAACTCTCCTACTCCCTGTGCTTAATTTAGTGCCTAAAAAGGCTGAGATTTAGGTGCTTGGGACACACTTTTGTAACACTTTAGTAATCATCTCACCAACAAAGTAAGTAACATGTTACATCATGATCATATGTTACCAATCTTAAATACATTCTAAGATTGTCTGATTTTTATATTCAGAATTTAAAAGTATGAATATTGAAAATCTATAGTAATTCATCTTGGAAACAAAAATGACTTACTGTCCTTTTTTCAAGTATCTGGATGTAGTTCAGTTAAACACTATTCTGAAATAATAAGATGAAACACTTTCAAATGGTCATTTTTTTTATATGAATACATCTTCAGTGTTTTTCCATATTGACAAAAAAACAAAATGCAGAGAGAATTAATGTTTTGAAACTGATAAAGTTGCAATTTTCATCCATAACTGTAGGTTTCTAGCTTTTGTTTATTAAAAATAACCTTATTCTCACTGTTTGACTTTTTAGTAAATATTATATATTTTAGAGTATTACAGTTGTACATTACTGAGATACCCTTTATCTAATATTAATCCATGTCAGGTTTTGGGTGAAATATCTCTTTTAGCAAAAATTTAAAAATAGTATAGAAATAGATGCTTTTCTACTAAGTAGCCAGTCTCTGGAAGCCAATATTGTCTGAAATTCAGCAAGTTTTGCAGAGATTGTAAATGTCTGAAAATAAACCCATGGTCCCTGGGGCTAAGCAACTTCCTTTGCAACACGGAGCTTCCTAATTCCATTTTGGTACCATTTTATGTTTTCTGTACCATTAAGACTTTGAGAAATAGATGGACCAATAGCTTACAAACTGGTGTGTACCAATGAATTCAAAAGGCCAAGTGAGATAAATTATCTGTAACTGGTAGGAACCACTGGCTCTTTACTTGTTTTGGTTTGTGAATCATTTCAGTAAGACAAAAAGTCTTGAAGACCATCCTAACCAACACACTTCTGCCTGCTATTGTAAAAACAAAATCTCCTAGAATTAATGAGAATATTTCTGTGAATGAGTGAAAGAATTACAATCACACACAACTTAAAATTTTTTCATGCATTCCAGAAATAAAAGTGTTAACTTACTTGGCAATTGAGAATTCAGTATAAAGCCAACCTTTGACATTTATGAATGTAGCCTACTGTTTTGACTCTGTGAAGGACCCTGAAAGAACTTAATACTACATGGTGATTCGTAAATGTTAATAGCTTCTGAAAAGAATTAAAATTTTTTATTTAATTTTCATTTTTTGAAAGAGACACAGACACACAGAGAGACAGACAGAAAGTGATCCTCCATCCCTCTCCAAATGCCTGAAACAACTGGGACTGGACTAGGCTGAAGGCAGGTGCCTAGAACTCAATCAGAGTCTCTCACATGCATGGGAGGAACCCAAGTACTTGAGCCATTCATTACCTGCTGCCTCCCAGGGTGCATATTATCAAGAAGCTGGAATCAGAAGTGGAAACAGGGCTCAAACCGAGGCACTCACATAAGGGATGCAGGTATCCCCAGTGGTGTCTTAACCACTGACCCAAATGCCCACCCCCGATTTAAGCAGAATATATAAAACTCCTGTTCAAACTGAAATCAGTATGTTTTGGAGACCAGAGTGCATAAGCAAGTACATAGCTTCTGCGTATGTCAAGCCAACAACATAGCATGCTAATCTCAATAAAAGGAGTTTCTCAAAGGACTCCACAGATATCCACTTTAAACATCAGGGACCTAGTGGGGTTTGAGCTGTCCCACATCTAAACAGCTAGAAAATTTTTAGAGGTAATCTAATTGAAGAAGGGTGGTAAAATGTTTATAATAGGACACATAATGATTAAACAAGTTGAAATTAAGAATTCATATCATGCTTATAGATCTTCCCAAAATACCAAATTGCACCTCTACTCAAAAACCATTTTAAATATTTCTTAGTCCAAAAAATGAACTCATTCTCTCCAACCCAAAAAAACTTTTCCTGAATTCCCAGCACTGTTAATAGCATCATGAACATTGCAGTTGAAATTCTCAATCCAGTATTGTCTATCTCCTTTAGCTGTTGTTGTAGGAGGAATCTCTTCCTTTTCTGGAACTTATGACTTGGTGTCTTTATAATGACTTCTAGATTCTACCTTCATTTTATGTTTAAATGTAAAATATTTTTGTGAGGTTTCAATACACTCTATATTGTGTAAGATTGCAAATATCGTGTAAGTTGAGGAGGCGTGATTTTGTTGTCAGTTCAGAACCTGTACTCTTACTGTTATCTTTTTTAAAAAAGATTTATTATTTTTTTAAAAAAAGATTTATTTATTTATTCTAGAGGCAGAGTTAGAGAGAGGCAAAGGCAGAAAGAAAGATAAACGTCCTCCAACCACTGGTTCACTCCCCAAGTAGCTGCAATGTCCGAATCCAGGCCTACCTGAAGCCAGGAGCCAGGAGCTTCCTCCAGGTCTCCCACGTGGGTGAAGGGTCCCAAGGACTTGAGCCATGCTCTACTGTTTCCCAGGCTACCGCAGAGAGCTGGATTGGAAGTGGAGCAGCCGGGACTCAAATTGGTGCCCATATAGGATGCCAGCACTGCAGACTGTGGCTTTACTCGCTGTGCCACAGTGCCAGCCCCCCATATTAAAATTTGACAACCTTGCCTACAGTTTGAACAGCATCAGGGGAACCTAATGTTACTCTTAAAGCACATATAGTATCAGTGATGGGTCATCTTCATCTTCATATATTTTGTTTTAGCACATGTTTTTTATTGTTTAAATGCTTATTTTAAAAGAGAGTTGAGGGGCCAGCACTGTGGCTCACTTGGCTAATCTTCCACCTGTGGTGCCGGCATCCCATATGGGTGGTGGGTTCTAGTCCTGGCTGCTCTTCCAGTCCAGCTTTCTGCTTGGCCTGGAAGGGCAGTGGAGGATGACCCAAGTGCTTGGGCCCCTGCACCTGCATAGGAGACCAGGAGGAAGCACCTGGCTCCTGGCTTCAGATCGGCACAGCGTGCCGGCTGTAGTAGGCATTTGGGGGGTGAACCAACGGAAGGAAGACCTTTCTCTCTGTCTCTCTCTCTCTCACTGTCTATCTGTCAAATTAAAAAAAAAAATAGAGTTGAAGGGCTGGTGCTGTGGTGTAGCAGGTAAGGCCGCCGCCTGCAGTGTCAGCATCCCATATGGGCGCTGGTTCGAGTCTTGGCTGTTCCACTTCTGATCCAGCTCTGCTATAGTCTGGGAAAGCAGTAGAAGATGACCCAAGTCTTTGGGCCCCTGCACCCACATGGGAGACTCGGAAGAAGCTCGTGGCTCTTTGCTTTGGATAAGCGCAGCTCTGGCCAGTTGCAGCCATTTCGGGAATGTACCAGTGGATCGAAGACCTCACTCGCTTGCTCTCTCTCTCTCTCTGCCTCTCCTTCTCTGTGTAACTCTGACTTTCAAAATAAATAAATAAATCTTTAAAAAAAAGAGAGAGAGGGTTGAGCAATGAAAGCTCTATGATGTCCAATTTTGACTAATTTTTTAAAAAGATTTATATATTGGGGCCAGCGCTGTGGCACAGTAGGTTAATCCTCTGCCTGCGGCACTGGCATCCCATATGGGTGCTGGTTCTGGTCCTGGATGCTCCACTTGCAATGCAGCTCTCTGCCGTGGCCTGGGAGACCAGTGGAAGATGGCTCAAGCACTTGGTCCCCTGCACCAGTGTGGAAGACCAAGAAGAAGCTTCTGGCTCCTGGCTTTGGATCAGTACAGCTCCAGCTGTTGCGGCCATTTGGGAAGTGAGCTAGTGGATGGAAGACTTCTCGCTCTCTCTCACTGTCTGTAACTCTTCCTCTCAAAGAAATAAAATCTTTTTTAAAAAGAGACTTGTATATTTATTTGAAAGAGAGTTACAGAGAGGCAGGCCACAGCTTTTAACCTGCTACACCACAGTGTCAATCTCCATAATTTTGACTAATCTTGCAATGCATTTATTACATGCTATAATTTAAAAGTCAGAGATCTCCATTCTTTATTCAGAGAATATTTGTTAAACATCTGTTATGTGCCATGCATGCTCAATATTAGCAATATATTGATGAACAAGACAGGGCTTTGCACTCATGGAATTTAGTCAGTTAAGGAAGACTGACCAAAAAACAAGTAATAAAAATTGAAATAATGGTAAGTGTCATGAAATAAATAAAAGGGCTAATACGGGAATAATTATAGGGGGATAAGAACAGTAACTTTACCTCTAAATAAGAGATCTGACTAGAGATAGGAATTTGGTCAACCTTCATATAAAAATGATATTTAAAGGCAAGGGAATGAGTATGATCAACTAAATAGAGACTATATTAAGAGAAGGAAGCCAAGGCCGGTGCCGCGGCTCACTAGGCTAATCCTCCGCCTGCGTTGCTGGCACCCCGGGTTCTAGTCCCGGTCGGGGCGCCAGATTCTGTCCCGGTTGCTCCTCTTCCAGTCCAGCTCTCTGCTGTGGCCCAGGAGTGCAGTGGAGGATGGCCCAAGTGCTTGGGCCCTGTAGTGGCCATTTGGGGGTGAACCAACGGCAAAGGAAGACCTTTTTCTCTCTGTCTCTCTCTCTCTCACTGCCTAACTCTGCCTATCAAAAGAGAGAGAGAGAGAGAAGCCCAAAATAGAATCCCTGAGAAATAACTTATTTGGTTAGGTAGAGGAGGATGAATGGCAAATGAGAAAGCAGCTAGCAAAACAGGAGGAAACCCAGCAGAGTGTGATGTAATGGAATTCAAGAAAGGATAGTATTTCATGAAGGAGTGAGTGATCAGCTGTCCTGAATGTGACTGAAAAATCAAGCAAATGAAGACAGAAAGTGTTTTTGGCAGCACAAAATTTGCAAATGACCTTGACAAAAGTGGTTTCTGTGGAGTGGTGGGGATGGAAATTAATCAAATTGGTTTGATTTGGAATAGGAAAAGAGAAAGAAATGTTGACAACAGACTTTTTTCCCCCAAAAGTTTAGCTGTCCGGTGAAGAAGAGAAATCAGTGGGCTATTGGTAAAGGGAAATATGGATCAAGAAGGTTTTCTGTTTCTTTTGTTTTCCAAAGATGCTTGACTTTACATTATCCATAAAAGATTTAGAAATTGCAATTCTCAGGAAAGTTTGGGGAATTAGCTATCATTGAAATTATCTTCATGTTCATTTGGCACATGATGTGTAAATCAATTTCTTCACCATAAGAAATTTTAAGCTATATAGGGACCATTCAGTAAATAGTTGATATAGATATAATAAAGATTGTATAGCAGAATCATGAGAAACCCTTAAAATTCTGTATTTCTAAGTTTAGGATTTTAGATATTTGAGGATGTTTGTGTTTTGTGGGGATTTTTAAATTAAGGAATAATATATACAATAAAATGCACATCTTAAATATATAGCTTGCTTATTTTTTTTTTTTTACCATCGTACAACCTTCCAGATCAAGATACAGAATATTTATCTCACCTCAGAAAGTTTCCTTGTGCCCATTAATAGTTAATTTCTCCCTTGCCCCAGGATAAATGCTATTCAGACTTCTGTTAACATTGACTAGTTTTTCTGTGCTTGACTTCCATGTAAATAAGATTATACTGTATGTGTTTTTTGTGTGTCTGGCTTCTTTTCCTAAACAGATTTTTGAGACCCTTCCATGTTTTTGTATTTATTAGTAGTTCATTCTGTTACTGCTGAGTAATGTGAATATACCATAATATATTCATTCTGATGGACCTTTGATCGTTTGTAGTGTTTGCTTATATTACAAGCACTTTCATACATGTCTCTTGAAACATACACCTAACAGAGTAGGTGTATGTTTGTTTGTTTGTTTGTTTATTTATTTATTTTTTCAGGCAGAGTGGACAGTGAGAGAAAGAGACAGAGAGAAAGGTCTTCTTTTTGCCATTGGTTCACCCTCCAATGGCCGCTGTGGCCGGCACACTGTGCCAGCGCTCCGCACTGATCCGAAGGCAGGAGCCAGGTGCTTCTCCTGGTTTCCCATGGGGTGCAGGGCCCAACCACTTGGGCCATCCTCCACTGCACTCCCTGGCCACAGCAGAGAGCTGGCATGGAAGAGGAGCAACTGGGACAGAATCCGGCACCCCGACCGGGACTAGAACCCGGTGTGCCAGCGCTGCAAGGCGGAGGATTAGCCTATTGAGCCGCGGTGCCGGCCCTATTTATTTATTTTTTAAAAAGATATATTTATTTATTTGAAAGTTAGAGTTACACAGAGAGAGGAGAGGCGGGGGTTGGGGAGAGGTCTTCCATCCACTGGTTCACTCCTTAGTTGGCTGCAGTGGCTGGAGCTGTGCTGATCCAAAGCTAGGAGCCAGGAGCTTCTTCCAGGTCTCCCACGTGGGTACAGGGGCCCAAGGACTTGGGCCATCCTCTACTCCATTCCTAGGCCATAGCAGAGAGCTGGATCAGAAGTGGAGCACCTGGGACTCCAACTGGCACCCATATGGGATTCCGGCACTGCAGGCAATGGCTTTCTGTGTTATGCCACCCATAGTGCTGACCCCCTGGGTATATGTTTAGCTTTGATACGGCTGCAAGCAGTTTCCTTAAGTGGTTGGACCAGTTTATCCTCCCACTAGCAATGCTTGAAATCTCCATTTAGTCACATATTGTCAATGCTTGCTATTGTCAGTCAGTTTATAATTATAGCCATTCTGGTGAGTGGTTAGGAGTATTTGTTTGTGGCTTTAATTTGCGTTTTCCTGATAAGTAATGATGTTGAGTACTTTTTCTTACATTTATTGTTTATTCGCCATTTGAATATCCTCTTTCCCAAAGTGCCCAAAGTCTTCTGGTTATTTGAGTTTTTATTTTATTTTTTAATTGGGTTGTCTTTTTAAAAATTAATTTTGTAAGCATTTTAATATTTTGAAGATGTGGGGTTTTTTTTGAAAGTCTGTTTTATCAGATGTGTAAGCAAATATTTTCTCTTGGTCTATAACTTGCTTATTTTCTTAACCTATTTATTGAATAGAATTTTTAATTTTAACAAAGATTAATTAGCAATTATTTTTCATCTTTTGTAATAAGAATTTTCTAATCTTTTTAAAATATTTATTTACTTATTTGAAAGGCAGCATTACAGAAAGAGAGAGAGACAGAGAGAGAGACAGAGACAGAGAGAGACAGAAAGGGAGAGACAGAGAGAGAATCTTCCATTCGCTGGTTTACTCTCCAAATGGCGGCAACAGCTGGAGCTGGGCCGATCTGAAGCCAGGAGCCAGGAGCTTCTTCCGGGTCTCCCATATGGGTTCAGGGGCCCAAGCACTTGGGCCATCTTCTCCTACTTTTCCAGGTGCATTAGCAGGGAGCTGGATCAGAAGCAGAGCAGCCAGGATTCAAACTGGCCTGTATGAGATGCCAGCACTGCAAGTGGCAGCTTTATCCACTATGCCACAGTGCTGGCCCCCAATTGTTATTTTTCTTGTAATTAAATGTTCTTTATGTTGTGTTTAAGACACCTTTGCTTACTCTAAGATCATGAAAGTATTCTCATTTTGCTTTCCCCCAGAAATTTACATATAACTTTTTTTTTTTTTTTTGGACAGGCAGAGTGGAAAGAGAGAGAGAGAGAGAGAAAGAAAGAAAGGTCTTCCTTTTTTCCGTTGGTTCACCCCCCAATGGCTGCTGCGGCCGGCGCACCGTGCTGATCCGAAGCCAGGAGCCAGGTGCCTCTCCTGGTCTCCCATGCAGGTGCAGGGCCCAACCACTTGGGCCATCCTCCACTGCACTCCCAGGCCACAGCAGAGAGCTGGACTGGAAGAGGAGCAACTGGGACAGAATCCGGCACCCCGACCAGGACTAGAACCTGGGGTGCCGGCACCACAGGTGGATTAGCCTAGTGAGCCGCGGTGCTGGCCCACATATAACTTTTACACTAAGGCCTATTGCTTGCTTCAAATTAAAGATTCTATTTCTGGCCTTAGTTATTTAAGCAAAACTAGTCATTTGGCAGTTATAAAATGAAAATCTTAATTTGATATGTTGGATTCAGTCATTTTAGCATAAACTTTAAAATTTTTTATTTATTTTTATTTTATTTGAAATGCAGAGGGACAGAGACAGACAAATAGAGATCTTCTACCTGCTGATTCACTACCCAGATGCCTGCAACTGCTAAGGCTGGGCCAGGCCAAAGCCAGGGCCAGGAACTCCATCCAATTCTCTCACCTGGGTGGCAGGGACTTTACTTGAACTATCCTTACTGCCTCCCGAGGTATGCATTAGAAGGAAGCTGAAATCGGAAGGATAGTGGGAACTCAAACCCAGGTACTCTGGTTTAGGATGTAGGAGGCATCCCAAGCAGTATCTTAACCAATGGCCAAATGCGTGCCCTGAACTGAGTGGTGACATCCAAGTAATCACTTAACCTATATGTTTCCAGAGAGCTGAACTAAGGACTTAAAAATAACATTTCAGTAAATCTGTGTTCTGTGACACTTAAGAAAGAACTTTTTTTTTTTCAACAATCGGCATTCCTCCAAAATAGAAAGGGATAACTTCTGTATTATTGGATATGTCTAAATACAGTAGAGGGGCCAGCGCCGCGGCTCACTAGGCTAATCCTCCGCCTGCGGTGCCGGCACTCTGGGTTCTAGTCCCGGTCGGGGCGCCGGATTCTGTCCCGGTTGCTCTTCTTCCAGTCTAGCTCTCTGCTGTGCCCTGGGAGTGCAGTGGAGGATGGCCCAAGTGCTTGGGCCCTGCACCTGCATGGGAGACCAGGAGAAAGCACCTGGCTCCTGGCTTCAGATCGGCACAGTGCACCGGCCGTAGTGGCCATTTTGGGGGTGAACCAATGGAAAAGGAAGACCTTTCTCTCTAACTCTGTCAAAATAAATAAATAAATAAATAAATAAATAAATACAGTAGAGGAGTATTAGAGAAAATTCAAATATCACATGGCAGGGCAAGGAGTAGTAAGCTCATTAAGATATCCACTTAATGGGGCCTGCACTGTGGCATGGTGATTAAAGCTACCACCTGCACTGCTGGTATCCCATATGAGCACTGGTTCGAGTCCCAGCTGCTCTTCTCCCGATCCAGCTGATGAAAGACCGCTCTCTTTTTCTGTTTCTGCCTCTCTGTAACTCTGCCTTTCAAATAAATAAATAAATCTTTAAAGAAAAAATAAAAAGAGGGGCCAGCGCTGTTGCATAAGCAGGTAAAGCCGCTGCCTGCAGTGCTGGCATCTCATATGGGCGCTGGTTCTAGTCCTGGCTGCTCTACTTCTGATCCAGCTCTCTGGTATGGCCTGGGAAAGCAGTAGAAGATGGCCCCTGCACCCACGTGGGAGACCTGGAAGAAGCTCCTGGCTCCTGGCTTCGGATCGGCTCAACTCTAGCTATTGTGGCCATCTGGGGAGTGAACCAATGAATGCAAGACTATCTCTCTCTCTTTCTCTCTGCCTCTGCCTCTAAAATAAATAAATAAATCTTTAAAATAAAATAAATAAAAAGCTATCCACTTAAGATTACAATAAGATATCCACTTATATACCTAGTAGATTTCATTGGTTATAGTGATCACTTTATAAAAAAGGATTTATTTATTTGAAAGGCTGAATGAAAGGGATGGACAGAAGAGAGAGCTTCCATTTGCTGGTTTACTCCCAAAATGTCAGCAATAGCCAGGTCTGGGCAAGCCAAAGCCAGGTGCTATAAATTCCATCCGGGTCTCCAGTGTGGGTTAGTGGAATGCAAGTACTTGGGCAATCATCTTCTCTTTTCTAGGTGCATTGGCAAGAAGCTAGATCAGAAGTGTGGAGTAGTCTGGCCTTCAACCATCTGATAAGGAATGCAAGTATCCCAAGTGGCAGCTTAACCACTGTGCCACAGTGCCTGCCCCTAGGGATAAGTTTTATTTTATTTTTTTTATTTATAAAATAAATGTTTCTTTAACCTCTCACACTTTTTAGTTTATTGCTTAAATTATCCTTTCTGTATATAAGTAATAATGTGATTTTTAAAAAAGGTTTATTTATATATTTATTTAAAAGGCAGAGTTACAGAGAGGCAGAGGCTGAGAGAAAGAGAGAGAGAGAGAGAGAGAGAGAGAGAGAGAGAGAGAGAGATATCTTCTATCCTCTGGTTCACTCCCCAAATGGCCACAATGACCAGAGCTGGGCCAGTCTGAAGCCAGGAGCCAGGAGCTTCTTCTGGGTCTCCCACAAGGGTGCAGGGGCCCAAGCACTTGGGCCATCCTCCACTGCCTTCCCAGGCCATAGCAGAGAGCTGGATCAGAAGTGGAGCAACCAGGACTTGAACCAGTGCCCATATGGGATGCCAGCACTACAGGTGGCAGCTTTAACTGCTGTGACATAGCACCGACCCAAGATATAAGTTTTAATACAGAGCTGTTCCTGTAATAGAATCTTAGGAATGACTATATGTGGTAGTAATAAAAAGAACTGGTAAAGTGGCCAGTGTTGTGACATAGCGGGTTAAGCCACTGCCTGCAGCGCCAGCATCCCATATGGGGACTGGTTTGAGTCCCAGCTGCTCTACTTCCAATCCAGCTTCCTGCTAATGAGCCTGAGAAAGCAGCAGAGGATGGCTCAAATGCTTGGACCTCTGCCCCAATGTGGGATACCTGGAAGAAGCTCCTGGCCCTTGACTTTGGATTGGCCGAGCTCTGGCTGTTGCAGCCATGTGGGGAGTAAACCAGTGAATGGAAGATATCTCTTTCTCTCTCTCTAACTCTTTCAAATAAATAAAATAATTCTTAATACAAAAACTGGTAAAGGACTTTTCAGAAATGTCAGCTAATACTTTTCTGCCATGTGTATATATAGCCTCAAATGTTAATGTGAAAACATTTTGTAATTATTATCTCAATTTCCAAAGCCTTTAGTTAACAAGTACAGTAGACATTTTAGATAAGCTATTTTATAACAAGATGAATGAGGAGAAGGAATTCAATTTACTGTTACGAAGAGAGAAAGGAATAGCAGCATTCAAGACAGCTTTCTGGCGTCTGCCAGGCATTGGAGCTGTAGGCAGCTGGCAAATTCAGGGCAGAATTCTTTCTGAGATTTGACATTTTGCTGTCCTTTGGTTCCTATACTTCCTACTGGGTAAACAGACCAGCAAGTGGAAATCTGATCTCTAAAGCTAACAGGAGAATTTTGTTAGCTAGCATTCTTAATTGAGTGACAATTTTTTTTTTTAAGATTTATTTATGGGGCCAGTGCTGTGGCATAGCAGGTAAAGCCACTGCCTGCAGTGCCGGCATCCCGTCTGGGCACTGACTCAAATCCTGGCTGCTCCACTTCCAATCCTGCTCCCTGCTAATGCTCCTGGGAAAGCAGCAGAAGATGGCCCAAGTGCTTGGGCTCCTGCATCTACATGGGAGACCTCAAAGAAGCTCCTGGCTTCTGATTGGCCCAACTCCAGCTGTTGCATCCATTTGGGGAGTGAACCAGAGGATGGAAAATCTCTCTCTCGCTCTCTCTCTCTCTCTCTCTCTCTCTCTTTCGGCCTTTCAAATAAATAAGTAAACAGTGACACAGAGAGGGAGAGACAGAGAATGAGAGAGAGAGGGAGAGAGAGAGAGAGAGAGAGAGAGAGAGAGGTCTTCTGTTTGTTGGTACACTCTCAAAATAACTGTGATGGTCAGGGTTGGGGCAGGCCAAAGCCAGAAGCCAAGAACTCCATCTGAGTCTCCCATGCAGGTGGCAGGGGCCCACACACTTGAGCCATCATCTGCTGCTTTCCCAGACACTTTAAAGTGGAGCAGCTGGGACTTGAATTGGTTTTCCACTGTGGGATGGCCAGCATTGCAGGTGGCAGCTTAACCCACCATGCCATAATGCTGGCCCAAAAAATTATTATTAGAAATAAATTAAATGTTATTAAAAATAAAGGCAAATTTTTAAAAATATTTATTTATTTGAAAGGCAGAGTTGCAGAGAGAGAGAGAGAGAGAGAGAAAGAGAGTCTTCCATCCGCTGGTTCACTCCCCAAAATGGCTGCAATGGCCAGAGCTGCGCCCATCTGAAGCCAGAAGCCAGGAGTTTCTTCTGGATCTCCCATGTGGGTGCAGGGGCCCAAGGACTTGGGCCATCTTCCACTGCTTTCCCAGGCCATAGCAGAGAGCTGGATCGGAAGTGGAGTAGCTGGACTTGAAAACTGTCTCCCATATGGGATGCCAGCACTGCAGGCGGTGGCTTTACCCACTATGCCACAGTGCCAGCCCCTAAAGGCAAATTTATAACCATTTTAGTTAAAAACATAGTTACAAATTTCATTGCTAATGTAAATACTTAATTTCCTTCACAGATAATTTTTATTATTAGAAGTGATATAAAACATTCACATGTGAACTTTGGAGAAATCTCAGATAACAAGATTACTGCAATTTCTAAGTTTAAATTTTATTTGTAATGTACCCTCTTTCATTGTTGCAGCACATAAAATGCTACTATCTCTGAGAAAAATCTTGGTATCTTAACAAAAATTCCAACTACTGAAAATTTTTATATGGCATCTTTGTCCATGAGAAACCTTTCAATTTGAAATTGTCATTGCTTAGAAAGTATGGTGGCAAAGCCGTCACCACCTGCAGCGCTGGAATCCCATACAGGCTCCTGTTTGAGTCCCAGCTGCTCTGCTTTCGATCCAGCTCTCTGCTATTGCCTAGGAAAGCAGTAGAATACTGCCCAAGTCCTGGGCCCCTGCACCTGTGTGGGAATCCTGGAAGAAGCTTCTGACTCCTGGCTTCGGATGGGTGCAGCTCTGGCCATTGCAGCCAATTGGGGAGTGAACCAGTGGATGCAAGACCTCTCTCTCTTTCTTCCTCTTCTTCTCTCTCTCTGTACCTCTGCCTTTCAAATAAATAAATAAATCTTTTTTTTTTTAAAGAAAGTATGTGATGAAGGCATTTTCAAGACTGGGTAGAAAATATTTGAGATTGCTAGTACAATCATGAATAATAGAGTTCCATGGAGAGCTAGAAAAGAGATAGCCTTGAACTTATACAGTCCAATATATTTGTCAGTTATCAGTAATAGATTAGTTATTTTCATTTTTCAGGATTTGTTATTTAAGAGGTAGGGTTTTAATGAAAAGTGCTTATGATTTAATTCAATCATAAAACATATCAGGAGATAGGTTATTTAGTTGTGGGCAGGGCAGAAGCACAAATGATATGAAAGTGTTAACCAGATTTTTCTGCTAGATTACAATTTGGCTTTTAAATTACATGATAAATGGGTTTATCTAACAATACAAAAAATTTTTAAAGAAAGTATGATGTTACACATATATTTGTGTGTATTTTAAATATTTAAATATTTATTTGAAAGGCAAGAAGGAGAGGGAGATCTTCCATCCCATGGTTCACTCACCAAATAGCCACAACAGCTGGGACTGGGCCAGGCCAAAGCTGGTAGCCAGGAATTCCAGCCCGGTCTCCCTGTATTCTGCTGTGTTCCCTAGCCAGCTGCTTAGTAAGAAGCTGGATCAGGAGTAGCCAGGAATTGAAGCAGCACTCTGATAAGGAATGTTGGCATCACAAGTGGACATTTTAACCTACTGTGCCACAACACCAGTCCTTAACTGAAACTTTGTACTCTCTTTTTTTTTTCTTTTTTGACACAGAGTGGATAGTGAGAGAGAGAGAGAGACAGAGAGAAAGGTCTTCCTTTTGCCATTGGTTCACTCTCCAATGGCCGCCGTGGCTAGCAAGCTGTGGCCGGCGCACCGTGCTGACCTGATGGCAGGAGCCAGGTGCTTCTCCTGGTCTCCCATGGGGTGCAGGGCCCAAGCACTTGGGCCATCCTCCACTGCCCTCCTGGGCCATAGCAGAGAGCTGGCCTGGAAGAGGGGCAACCAGGACAGAATCCGGCGCCCCGACCGGGACTAGAACCCGGTGTGCCGGCGCCGCAAGGCGGAGGATTAGCCTAGTGAGCTGCGGCGCTGGCCGAAACTTTGTACTCTTTGACCAATATCTCATTTCCTCTTTGTGCTCCTACCCCTCCCCCTCCACTCCCCAGCCTTTGAAAACCACTATTCTGGGGTCAGTGTTGTAGCACAGAGTTAAGCTGCCACCTGAAATGCCAGCATCCCATATTGCTGATGGTTCAATTCCTGACTGCTCCACTTATGAACCAGCTCTCTGCTAATATACCTGAGAAAGCAGTGGAGAGGTTACCTGAGTGCTTGGTTCCCTGCACCTATATGGGAGACCCAGATGAAGCGCCTTGGTTTCC
Organism: Lepus europaeus; assembly: GCF_033115175.1. Lineage (NCBI taxonomy): Eukaryota > Metazoa > Chordata > Mammalia > Lagomorpha > Leporidae > Lepus > Lepus europaeus. The sequence continues at coordinate 22,387,981 of NC_084844.1, forward strand.
ACTCATCCCTGAACTGGATGTTGTGGCCATATGGGGAGTGAACCAGCATATGGAAGATTCTCTCTCTCTCTCTCTCTCTCTCTCTCTGTGTGTGTGTGTGTGTGTGTAACTCTCCCTGTCAAATAAATAAATAAATCTTTAAAGAAAGAAAGAAAAGTACTATTCTACTCTTTGCCTCTGTGCGATCAATTGCTTTAGATTCTACATGTAACTGAGACCATGTGGTATTTGCTTTTCTGTGCCTGGCTCGTTTCACCTAACATCCTTCAGGTTCATCCATGTTTTCACGAAAACACAGAATTTCCTATTTCCTTTTATTTATTTATTTATTTTTTTGACAGCAGAGTGGACAGTGAGAGAGAGAGACAGAGAGAAAGGTCTTCCTTTGCCGTTGGTTCACCCTCCAATGGCCGCTGCGGCCGGCGCACCGCGATGATCCAAAGCCAGGAGCCAGGTGCTTCTCCTGGTCTCCCATGTGGGTGCAGGGCCCAACCACTTGGGCCATCCTCCACTGCCCTCCCAGGCCACAGCAGAGAGCTGGCCTGGAAGAGGAGCAACCGGGACAGAATCCGGCACCCCCACCGGGACTAGAACCTGGGGTGCCGGCGCCGCAGGCGGAGGATTAGCCTATTGAACCACAGCGCCGGCCAGAATTTCCTTCTTTTTAAAGGCTGAATAGTATTGTAGTATTCCACTGTGTGCGTATTTACTTTAGCCATTCTTCCACTGATGGACACTTAGGTTAACTTTATTTCTTGGCTATCATGAATAGTGTTGCATTGATCGAGATTTTTAAATACTTTTTAAAAAAATTAACAACTTTGCAGTGGTATCCCAAATATCATTTAGAGATTCAGAATCTAGAGCAGTGATGTTTAGTAGAACTTTCTACAGTGATGGGATGTTATTTTAATGCTTTGAACAATACAGTAGCCACTAGCGATATGTTGTTGAGTACATGAAATGTGACTGGTGTGACTAAGCAATAAACTTAAAACTTACATAACCACATGTGACTAGTGGCTACTGTATTGGACAATACAGTATTTGTATTAACCTATAAATATAGGATATGGCTCCACAAACTTTTTTTTTAGTGGACAAGATAGTGAATAGTTTAGGCTTTGAGAGTCACATAGTCCCTTTGCCCCCTATAGTACAAAAGAAGCCATAGATAGTACATAAATGGGCTTGATTGTATTCTATTTTTCTTTTTTTTTTTTTTTGACAGGCAGAGTGGATAGCGAGAAAGAGAGACAGAGAGAAAGGTCTTCCTTTTTGCCGTTAGTTCACCCTCCAATGGCCGCTGCGGCCGGCTCATCGCGCTGATCCGAAGCCAGGAGCCAGGTGCTTCTCCTGGTCTCCCATGCGGGTGCAGGGCCCAAGGACTTGGGCCATCCTCCACTGCCTTCCCGGGCCATAGCAGAGAGCTGGCCTGGAAGAGGGGCAACCGGGACAGAATCCGGCGCCCCGACCGGGACTAGAACACAGTGTGCCGGCGCCGCAAGGTGGAGGATTAGCCTGTTAAGCCACGGCGCCGGCCTGATTGTATTCTAATAAAACTTTATTGATGGACACTGAAATGTGAATTTCACATAATTTTCCTTTTTAAAAAAATATTTATTTTATTTGAAAGGCAGAGTTACAGAGAGAAGGAGAGACGAGACAGGGAGAGAGATCTGTCTATCTGCTGACTCACTCCTCAGATGGCTACAATAACCAGGGCTGGGCCAGGCAAAAGCTAGGAGCCGGGAGCTTCATCTGGGTCTCCCTCGTAGTTGGCAGGGGCTTAAGTACTTGGGCCATCCTCTTTTTTTATTTTATTGATTTTGGTAGGCAGCGTTACAGAGAGGGAGAGACAGAGAGAGGTCTTCCATCTGCTGGTTCACTCCCCAAATGGAAACAATGGCCAGGGCTAGGCCAGGCTGAAAGCAGGAGCCAGGAGCTTCTTCGGGGTCTTCCATGTGGGTGCAGGGGGCCCAATCACTTGAATCATCTTCCACTGCTTTCCCAGGAGCGTTAGCAGAGGGCTGGATTGGAAGTGGAGCAGCCAGGACTTGAACCAATGCTCATATGGGATGCAGGCTATGCCACAACGATGGTCCCTAGTGCCTTCCCAGGTGCATCTGCAGGGAGCTGGATCAGATGTGAAGTAGCTGGGACTCAAACTGGCACCCATTTGCTGCACTGCAGGCAGCATCTTAACCCACTATGCCACAATGCCAGCTCTCATGTAATTTTCAAGTGTCATGAAACAGTAGTGTTATTTTTTTTTCAACAACTAAAAAATTTAAAAGCCATTCTTAGTTCACAGGCCAGACAAAAGCAGGTGGTGAGCCATAATTTGCCAGATCTTGATCTTGAGTTCAGAGGGCTCAGCAACAGATATGTAAAAATTTGTGTGTTTATTTAACAACTATTTATTGAGTGTTCACCATGAGCAGGCATTCTTTGAGGGACTGAAGATACAGCAGAACAAAGCAGACACCATCCCTATTCTCAAAGAGCTTACCTTATGGTGGGGAGAGAGAAATAAAAATGTGAACAACAGTAATAATGACATTTTATGAAGAAAATCCAGATACGAGGAAGAAGAGTGACCAATGGAGGTTGAAATTTTATATAGAGTAGTTAGTTAAAGCTTACTTGATAAAGTTACTTTTGAGCAGACACATGAATGAAGAGAGGAAGTGAGCCAGGTGGCCTGCAGGAGAGATAATAAAGTCAGTGGAAAGGGTGAATGCAAAGCCCTCAGGCAGAAGCAGTCTTTACCTGTTCAAGTAATAGCAGAGATGTATAAAAGGAAAGAGATTTATATTTCAACAAAATCAACACACTCCAAGTTCTTTCATCATTTGTACCAGGTATCTAAACATCAGTATAGGAAACTATGTTTCTTTCCTTCCTTTTTTTCTTCCTTTCTTCCTTCTTTATATGAGAGAGTGAGAGAGTGAGAGCGAGAGCGAGAGCGAGAGAGAAGAGAGAACAAGCATTCCCATCCCCATCCACTGATTTGCTCCCCAAATACCCGCAACAGCTGGAGCTGGAACAAAGCTGGGCCAGGGCCAAAGCCAGGAGCTGGGAACTGAATTCAGGTCTCCCACATGGGTGGCAGGGACCCAATTACTTGAGTCATCACTGCTGCTTTCCAGGGTTTGCATTAGCTGGAAGCTGAATCAAGAGCCAGAGGTTGGCCGGCGCCGCGGCTCAATAGGCTAATCCTCCGCCTTGTGGCGCCGGCACACTGGGTTCTAGTCCCGGTCGGGGCGCCGGATTCTGTCCCGGTTGCCCCTCTTCCAGGCCAGCTCTCTGCTGTGGCCAGGGAGTGCAGTGGAGGATGGCCCAAGTCCTTAGACCCTGCACCCGCATGGGAGACCAGGAGAAGCACCTGGCTTCGGATCAGCGTGATGCACCGGCCGCGGCGGCCATTGGAGGGTGAACCAACAGCAAAAGGAAGACCTTTCTCTCTGTCTCTCTCTCTGTCACTGTCCACTCTGCCTGTCAAAAAAAAAAAAAAAAGCCAGAGGTTGGTGTTGAACCCAAGCACTGTGATAATGGGAAACAGGTATATTAATCAGGGTCTTAACCACTAGTCCATACACCTGCCTTAGGAAACTATATTTCTATCAAAGGAGATACAGAGACCCTTCGTACTTAGAGCATTCTTTTGGAAAATATTTTAAAATTGTATTGACTACCTACACATTAAAAAGACCTCAGTAGATGCCATCAAATGGAAACTTTTTTTTGGGGGGGATGCCAAAGTATGGAGAAATTCCAAAATGATTAAAAATGAAAAGGTTTTTGCTGTACTTAGAAATGTTTAACAAACCTTGGTCTTTACTTGAGAATTCTGGCACCATCTGTCCCATACCACCTCTATGGGCTTCATGTTCTTATAATGACCTTTATTTATTATTATTATTATTATTATTGTTATTATTTTGCCAGGCAGAGTGGATAGTGAGAGAGAGAGAGACAGAGAGAAAGGTCTTCCTTTTTGCCGTTGGTTCACCCTCCAATGGCCGCTGCGGCCGGCGCATCGTGCTGATCTGAAGCCAGGAGCCAGGTGCTTCTCCTGGTCTCCCATGCGGGTGCAGGGCCCAAGGACTTGGGCCATCCTCCCCTGCCTTCCCGGGCCATAGCAGAGAGCTGGCCTGGAAGAGGGGCAACCGGGATAGAATCCGGTGCCCCAACCGGGACTAGAACACAGTGTGGCGGTGCCGCAAGGTGGAGGATTAGCCTGTTAAGCCATGGTGCCGGCCATAATGACCTTTAAATTTAGGCAGGAAATGTACTTCAGCTCATATTGTCCCTGTATTTTAAGTATTTTTTAGTACCTAAGTAAAACATCCATGTTACCTGGTTATAGATGGTTTTAATGTCTCTTAAGGTGTTAGTTACAGTACAGAGAGGGTACTTGAAAAAATATTATTGGGGCCGGCGATGTGGCTAGCAGGTAAAGCTGCTGCCTGCAGTGCCGGCATCCCATATGGGCACCGGTTCGAGTCCCAGCTGCTCCACTTCCTATCCACTCTCTGCTTTGGCCTGGGAAAGCAGTAGAAGATGGCCCAACTCCTTGAGCCCTGAACCCATGTGGGAGACCCGGAAGAAGCTCCTGGCTCCTGCCTTGGGATCTGCATAGCTCCGGCTGTTGTGGCCCATTGAGGGGTGAACCAGAGGATAGAAGACCTCTCTCTCTCTCTCTCTCTCTCTCTCTCTCACTCTGCCTCTCCTCTCTCTGTGTAACTCTGACTTTCAAATCAATCAATCAATCAATCTTTTAAAAAAAAGAAAAGAAAAATATTACTACAACTATTTAAATGTCACTTCCAGGTTTCTAAGGACCTTTTGCCTTTAGGTCACCAAAATCAAAAGCCATGTTGCTGTTGAGTAACTAAAGGATATTCCCACATGAAGCTTGCTCATGTGAAACCTTTATACTAATTCTCTTTCTTTTTTTTCTGTTAAGAATTCTTTCAGTGTGCAGTTGAAAGTTGCATAGTTAGCTTTTTCATTTTCAATTAAAAACACTAAATAACTTACAAAAAAGTTGATACAGTACAAAAAACTATCTTCTCGGGAAATTTTGAGAGTAAACTGCTGACATGATGCTCTATCACTGTCTAATACATCAGTGTGTCCCTCCTTTCTAAAAAAAACACAATACACCTATCAAACCCAGGAAATTAATGTTGTTACATTACTGTTTACACCTCAGACCCCTTCCATTTTTCTCCAATTATTTCTATAATGATCTTTGCTGTGCAATACAATTCAGGTCAGACTTACACATTGCATTTAATTGTCACATCTCCATTTCATGACTTTAACTCTTTTGGGAATTATAAGCCAGTTGCATTAACTCATTCCACATGCTTCAACTAGAGTGAGTTTGTTATGGGTCTGTATTTGGAAGGGATATCACAAAAGATTCTGTGTTCTTTTCATTATCAGGCAGCATATGTGCGTCCCATTAAAATGATGATAATCAATGTAACTTTGCTCAGTTGCAGCAGTATCAGCCAACCTTCTCACCATATAGTTGCTTTTTCATCTTGTAATGAATAAGTACTTTTTTGAGAAGCACTTTTAGCAATATAAATATCCCATTTGTCATCAAACTTTTAATTTATTCACTTATTGAGGTTTGAATGCTCTCATGAATTTCTTTTTTTTCCAATGAGTTACAAACCAATACTATTAATATTTTGATGCTCCCTTGTCCCAAAGTTGGCCAGTGGAAATCCCTTCAAAATACCTTCCTTATTCTATTACGTTATCCTCTCCAATTTGTACACAACAAAATATTACAGACTCATCTTGTACTTTCCCTGCCCCAACCCTGGAATCAGTCATTTCTCCAAGAAACCTGAGTCTTTTAAGTGGAAAATGATATTTCAAAGTTAATACCTGGGTGCTATGAAGCCCTAGTAGTGACACTGCTCCCAGTAGACAAGACAAGGGATTGTATACATGTAAACTCCTATACATTAATTTATATCTATGTTTTGTTTCTGTTTATATATTGTAGACACTATGAATTCATGCCAGTGCTTCTAATTCCAATACAGTTGTACAGGTTTCCATATTTGCAATTCTCTTCTCTGACAAAGAAACTTAGCTGTCCTTATCCTTATAATATTCACTTATTTGATCAGTCCTCCTTTATATAACCAGCTGTCCATTGCCACTGGCATTTCCTTCTCAGCCAGATGCTCTCCTTGCCTCCCTGGGGGCTAACATCCCCTACGGTGACCTCTGCTCTGTGAATACTTTTTTCAACTGCTTGGGCTCTGACACCCCCACGCAAGACTGCCCCTAAAATGTGGATGCCCTCCTCACTCAACTCAAGTTCTAACACTTGGCACTGGACCACTTCTGCGGACTTCATGCTGACAGACCCCATTCTCCTGAGGTGGGTGTCTTGCTCACCCTGTTTTGGTTCTGAGACTCCATTCCCATGGATGCTTAGCTGTCTTCACCATGCTTAGGCTCTAACTCCCCAAGGGAGGCTGCTCCTTAGCTTGGGTGTCTTCTTCATTCCTCTAGTTGCCAACATTCCAAGTCAGGCCATCTCCCCTGCCTGAAAGCCCTCCTTAGGTTCTGACTTGCCATGCTGCCTGTCCCTTTCTGTGGAACCCCACTCACCTCATTCATGCTTCCCATCCAACATGGACACATTCTTGCTGGTTGGACCACAGCAGTCTATCCTGGGCTGCCCCCTTTCCTCGTATAGACATTCTTCCCTCAACCACCTTGGGTTTTGACACCCAGGCCAATCTTGTTATTTTAAAAATGTGTTTATAGGTGAACTACTTTTCTTTTCAAGTTTTTGTGTATTTATTTGAAAGGTGGAGAGGAGATGAGAGAAGAGGAGGGAAGAGGAGGAAAGGAGAACAGAGGAGAGAGTGCCCCTTCACTGCTTCACTTCTTATATGTCCAAAATCATTGGCAAGGGCTGGCTGGGGCCAAAACCATGAACCTGTAACTCAATCCAGATCTCCCATGTGGGTGCCAGTAACCCAAATACTGAGTCATCACTTGCTGATTCCCAGGGTACCCATTAGTAGGAAGCTGGAATCAGGAGTGGAGCCAGGGGGCCAGCATTGTAGCGCAGAGGGTTAAGCTGCCACCTGTGACATGAGCGTCCTTTATGAGTGCTGGTTTGAGTCCTGGCTGTTCCACTTCCCATCCAACTCCCTGCTAATGTTCCTGGAATAGAAATAGAAGATGGTCTAAGTACTTGGGTCCATGCCACCCATATGGGAGACTGGAATGGAATTTCAGGCTCCTGACTTCAGCCTGGCCCAGCCCTGGTGCGTACAGCCATTTGGAGAGTGAACCATCAAATAAAATAACTCTTTCTCTATGTTTTTCACTCTTTCTCACTGTAACTCTCTGCCTTTGAAATGAATACATAAATCGTAACAACAACAAAAAGGAGTGGAATCAGGACCCAAACTCAGGCATTCTGTATGGGATGTGGATATTCCAAGTGGTGTCTTTTTTTTTTTTTTAGTTTATTTTTTATTTTATTTGAAAGAGAGGGAGATAGACAGGGAGCTTCCATCCACTGGTTCACTACTCAAATGGCTGTACCCACCAGGGCTGGACCAGGCTGAAGCCAGTAGCCAGGAACTCCATCCAGCTCTAGCTCCCGTGTGAGTGACAGGGGCCCAAGTACTTGAGCCATCTTCCGCTGCTTTTTGGAAGTGGAGCATCCAGAACTCTAACTGGCACTCCAATATGGGATGCTGGCTTTGCAAGCAGTGGCTTAACCTGCTGAGCCACAGTACCAGCACTCCACTCCTGAACCAAGTTGTGTCTTAAGTGCTATATCAAATGCCTGCCCTTGCTTATTTTTTAAATATGCGTGTTTCCCATGCCTTTGTGCTTTGTGGCTAACATCTAGTTTTAAATTGGGACAGATATATATACAGTGACTCTATTTTTCAAACAAAAAACTGATATGTGACCTCATTATAGTATAGACATTTTGAAATGAGTACTATCCTGAACAGTTTTTGTAAGTGATCATCATTGAAATAAATAAAAAAGGAAACTTTTAACTTCTAGTAATGGAAGAGTACCTCCTATTGAACCAACCTTCCCATACATGGATAACAATTATAGATTGTATACAAATATTTTAAAATCTGTCACCTGAAGGCATTGGGAAAATGACCCAAAGAAGCCTGTTTTATGTCTTTTTGCTCAGGGCCAAATGTGAGTTCTCATTTTAGCCTCAGGGCCTTTAAAACTTAGATAAAAAAAAAATCTACAGTTTTACTGGCTTTAAAAAAGCCATATCAGGGCCGGTGCTGTGGCACAGCAGGTTAATGCCCTGGCCTGAAGTGCCAGCATCCCATATGGATGCCAGTTCGAGACCCGGCTGCTCCACTTCCAATCCAGCTCTCTGCTGTGGCCTGGGAAAGCAGTAGAAGATGGCCCAAGTCCTTGGGCCCCTGCGCCTGTGTGGGAGACCTGGAAGAAGCTTCTGGCTCCTGGCTTTGGATTGGCGCAGTTCCGGCTGTTGTGGCCAATTGGGGAGTGAACCAGTGGATGGAAGACCTCTCTCTCTCTCTCTCTCTCTCTCTCTCTCTGCCTCTCTGCCTCTCCTCTCTCTGTGTATCTCTGACTTTCAAATAAATAAATAAATCTTTAAAAAAGCCATATCACAGCTGAAAAATGAAGAGGGAAAACCTGGAATGGAGAAAGCCTGAGAGGGCTTTTCTGTATATAAATTCTCTGGCTGATCTTTGAACAAAACATATGTAGGGTCATGTACTAAGTGGCACGTCTGAGGCTAAAGTAACAGAGATTTATGCTTCTGCAAGAATAACCAATTCATTCCAGTTCTCTGTTCAGGGAATCCCATCAGTACAGACATACTGGACATTTGGTCACCCTACCTCCTGTCATCACAGTTGAAACAGAATTTGAGTTTGATCCCTGCAAGTTAACTGCATACTTTAAAAAATAAAGCAAATGGGGCTGGCACTGTGACGCAGTACATTAATCCTCCGCCTGTGGCACCAGCATCTGTATGGACACCGGTTCTAGTCCCAGCTGCTCTTCCGATCCAGCTCTCTGCTATGGCCTGGGAAAGCAGTGGAAGATGGCCCAAGTGCCTGGGTCCCTATACCCACGTGGGAGAACCTGAAGAAGTTCCTGACTCTGGATGGGCCCAGCTCCGGCCTTTGCCACCATCTGGGGAATGAACCAGTGGATGGAAGACCTTTCTCTCTGTCTCTTCCTCTCATAGTCTGTAACTCTACCTCTCAAATAAATAAACAAATAAATATTTTTTAAAAATAAATCAAATAAAATTCCTGTATACTTCAGAGGAACATAGCAGAATTTAGAATTTCTATAACATATCATTCTCAATATTCAAGATACAATCCAAAATTATTAGGTAATTTTAAGAATCAAGAGACTGTGGAACATACTCAAGAGAAAAGGAAATCAATGGCTACTGACCCTAAGATCAGATAGATATTGGAATTGGTAGACAAGAATTTTAAATAGCTATGAGATGACAGAAGAACAAGTGTGACAACTTGAAGATATAACAATAAAAATTACTCAATCTGAATAACAGAAAAGACATTAGAGGGAAAAACAGAGCCTCAGAGAACTGTGGGAAGATATGAAAGGTCTGACATACAATTGAAGTTAAAGAAGGAAATGGGTAAGAGAATGGAGCAGAAAATCTATTTGAAGAAATAACAGCTGCAGATTTCCCATGTTTGGTGAAAAACATAATTTTACAGTGTTAAGAAGTTCAGTGCATCAAGGTAAGATAGATATAGGTAAAACCAGACCTAGGTATATAAAAATAACACTTTTGAACACCAAAAGTAAAGAGAAAATCTTGAAAGTATTCAGAGAAAGGAACACTGAGTGTAGAAAAGAAATGATATCACTGACTTATCATCAGAAACAATAGAGGCAAGAAGACAATGGAGTGCAATCTTTAAAGAGCTGGAGGGTGAAAATACCATCTATTCAAGATTTTGTATCTAATAAAAATATACTGTAAGATTAAAATAAAATAAAGACATTTTCAAATAAATGAAAAGAGAGAAGCTGTTGCTCACCCAGTTGTGTTACTAGGACTGCTAAAGAAAGTTCTTTAGGTTGAAAGGAAATGATACAAGGTAGAACTTGGGTTGTCATGGAAAAAATGAAGAGCATCAGAAAACATTAAGTATATGGATAGAGAGTGCTACTAATTTTTCATCCTAATTACACCCTCCCTTCCTCTCTTCTTTCCTCCTACTCTTTTCTCTTTCTTTTTATTATTAAGAGGTGGAGAGATAGAGACAGACACAGAGAGACAGAGACAGAGGTGGCGAGAGCTCCCATTTACTTGCATACTCCCTAGATGCCCACAGTGTCCAGGGCTGGGCTAGACCAAAGCCAGGAGCCAGAAGCCCCATCCAAGTCTCTCAACATGGGTGGAAGGGAATCAAGTACTTGAGCTATTACCTGCTGCCTCTTGGGGTGTACATCATCAGAAAGCTAGAATCAGGAGTGCAGCCAGGACTTGAATCCAGGCACTTTGATATGGAATGCAGGTGTCCTAAGGAGCATCTTTTTTTTTTTTTTTTTTTTTTTGACAGGCAGAGTAGACAGTGAGAGAGACAGAGAGAAAGGTCTCCCATTGCCTTGGTTCACCCTCCAATGGCCGCTGTGGCCGGCGCACCGCGCTGATCCGAAGCCAGGAGCCAGGTGCCTCTCCTGGTCTCCCAAGCGGGTGTGCAGGGCCCAAGGACTTGAGCCATCCTCCACTGCCTTCCCGGGCCATAGCAGAGAGCTGGACTGGAAGAGGGGCAACTGGGACAGAATCTGGCGCCCCGACCAGGACTAGAACCCAGTGTGCTGGTGCCGCAGGCGGAGGATTAGCCTATTGAGCCGTGGCGCCAGCTGCCATAGAAGATCTTAACAGAGCTGTTGCTTGTGGCTCTGGCATCCCATATGGGTGCCAGTTTGAGTCCCAGCTACTCCACTTCTTTTTTTTTCTCTCCACTTCTGATCCAGCTGCCTGCTAATGCACCTGGAAAAGCAGCAGGAGGATGGCCCAAGTGCTTGGGACCCTGCACCCATGTAGAGACCTGGAGGAAGCTCCTGGATCCTGCCTGGCACAACTCCAACTGTTGTGACCGTTTGGGAAGTGAACTAGCAAATGGAGGATCTCTCTCTCTCTCTCTCTTTCTGTCCTTCCCTCTCTCTCTCTCTCTCTAACTCTGCCTTTCAAATAGAATAAATAAATCTTTTAAAAAAAAAAGATCTTAACAACATTATCAAAGACCTTGACCTCATTGACATTTGTCAAACAATAGACTCAACAGCAGGATGTATGAATATGTATGTGTGTCTATCCAAATACAGTTGGCACACTCATGAAGAAAATGAGTCTTACTCAATTCAAAAGAACTGAAATCCCTCAGATTATGCTGTCTGAGTATAGTGGAATGAAACTAGAAATCATTAACAGTAAAATAACCAGAGAATCTGATAATTCCGCTAAATACGTAGAAATTAAACACAAATAACCAGTGGATCAAAAAAGTCACAAGGGAAGTTATAACTGAATTATAATGAAAATAAATCATCAGAATTTATGAGATGCATCTAAAGCAGTACTGAGAGGAAAATTCATAGATTTAAAAACTTATATCTTTAGAAAAGGAGAAAGGAGTAAAATCAGTTACTAAAATTTCACCATAAAAGGGGAAAGGGAAAAAAAAAAAGCAAGTTAAACCCAAATAAGTAGAAGGAAGAAAAAGACAAGAGATTAATAAAATTGAAAACTGGAAACAAAGTTAACCAAACCCAGAAATTCGTTCTTTGAAAAGTTTTTTTTTTTTTTTTTTTTTCTGACAGGCAGAGTGGACAGTGAGAGAGAGACAGACAGAGAGAAAGGTCTCCCATTGCCCATTGGTTCACCCCCCAATGGCTGCTGTGGCCGGCATGCTGCGGCTGGTGTACCGCACTGATCTGAAGCCAGGAGCCAGGAGCTTCCTCCTGGTCTCCCATGCGGGTTCAGGGCCCAAGCACTTGGGCCATCCTCCCCTGCCTTTCCAGGCCACAGCAGAGAGCTGGACTGGAAGAGGAGCAACTGGGACAGAACTGGCGCCCCAACTGGGACTAGAACCTGGGGTGCCGGCGCCGCAGACCAAATTTAACAACTTAGAACAGATGCCTTAAGAAGTACAGCTTGCTGATACTAATGTGAAATGGAGTTTAAAAATCTGAGTGGACTTGTATCTGTTAAAGAAATTGGAATTGTTATCAAAAATAAAACTCCAGACCCAATTGTGTAACAGGATCAAACATTTAAGCAGAAAATAGTCTTACACAATTCTTTCATAAAGTAGAGGGGGAGGGAATGCTACCAAACTCTGATACCAAAATCTATTGAAGACATTAAAGAAAAAGAAAACCACAGGCCCAAAATTACTTACAAACATAGATACATAAATCCTTAATAAACTATAGCAGCTAAATACAGTAGTACATGAAACAGAAACTATGTCATGGCCAAGCAGGGGTTTATCCTAGAAACTCAAGGGATGCAATCCCACAAACTTATTCTAGGGTTTATCTCAGAAGTAAGATCAATGATTTACCAAATTAGTAGAATAAATGGGAAAAAAACTATAAAATTTCAAACAATATAGAAGAAGTACTTGACAAATTTATACATTCATTCATGATAAAATGAACAAACAAAAACTCTCTCAGCAAATTAGGAGTACCAGGGAATTCTTGAGTTCTGTGGAAAACCTACAATTAAACTATACTTTTTTAAAAAAAAAAGAGATTTATTTATTTATGTGAAAGGCAGAATTACAGAGAGAGAGTTTTCCATCCACTGATTCACTCCCCAAATAGCCACAACAGCCAAGACTGGGCCAGTTTGAAGCCAGGAGCCAGGATGGCCTTGTACAAGGAGAGCAGGGGCCCAAGTACTTGGACTTCTGCTGCTGTCCCAGGAGCATTAGCAGCGAGCCAGATTGGAAGTGGAGCAGCCAGGACTCAAACCTGTGCCCTTATGGAATGCTGGCATCATAGGTGCCCGCTTAACGTGATGCACCACAACGGTGGTCCCTAAAACTGTAATTTATGATAAAACAGTTAATGTTTTCCCTGTAACAAAAGTTATTTTTAATACATAAATTATTTTATTTCAAAATTTATATAAGAATGCAAAGGTGCTAAAATAGCTAAAGTAACATGAAAAAGGAAGCAATATTGGAAAGTTTACACAATCTGACATCACAGCTTTGCTATGAAGCATCAAAATATTATGGTATTGACATAATAATAGGCAGTGTTTCGCTAAAGTAGAGTAAGAGCTAAGATACAAGCCATAGTCTTTTTTTTTTTTTTTTTTTTTGACAGGCAGAGTGGACAGTGAGAGAGACAGAGAGAAAGGTCTTCCTTTTCTGTTGGTTCACTCCCCAGTGGCCACTGCGGCCGGTGCGCTGTGGCTGGCACACCACGCTGATCCGAAGACAGGAGCCAGGTGCTTCTCCTGGTCTCCCATGCGGGTGCAGGGCCCAGGCATTTGGGCCATCCTCCACTGCACTCCCAGGCCACAGAAAAGGAGCGACCGGGACAGAATCTGGCGCCCCAACCGGGACTAGAACCCAGGGTGCTGGTGCCGCAGGCGGAGGATTAGCCTATTGAGCCACGGCGCTGGCCACAAGCCATAGTCTTAAAGTTATTTGATTTGTGGCAGAAGCACCCAAAATAATCCAATGGAGAAAGAAAAGTTTTCAACAAGTGGTGTTGGAACAGCTGAAAAACCACAGAAAATGAAGAACCTCAACTTCTACCTTATACTTACTTGAAAATTAACTTACTGCGAAGCATAGACTGAAACATAAAAACCAAAACTATGAAGCTTTTAGAAGAAATCAAGAGGAAATCTTCGCAACTTGGAGACAACAGGCTTTTCTTAAACAAGAAGCAGCAATATCCACTTAACAATGGATGTATTAGGGGGCAGTGCTGTGGCATAGCGGGTAAAGCTGCAGCCTGCCGTGCCAGCATCCCATAAGGGCACTGGTTCGAGTCTCAGCTGCTCCACTTCCATCTAGTTCTCTGATATAGCCTGGGAAAACAGTGGAAGATGGCCCAGGTCCTAGGGCCGCTGTACCCATGTGAGAAACCTGGAGGAAGCTCCTGGCTTCAGATTGGCCCAGCTCCAGCTGTCGTAGCCATCTGGGGAGTAAACTAGAAGGTGGAAGACCTCTCTCTCTCTCTCTGCCTCTGCCTCTGCCTCTCTGTTACTCTGCCTTTCAAATAAATAAACAATCTCTTTTTTTTTTTGCCAGGCAGAGTGGATAGTGAGAGAGAGAGAGACAGAGAGAAAGGTCTTCCTTTTTTTCGTTGGTTCACCCTCCAATGGCCACTGTGGCCGGCACATCTCGCTGATCCGAAGCCAGGAGCCAGGTGCTTCTCCTGGTCTCCCATGTGGGTGCAGGGCCCAAGGACTTGGGCCATCCTCCACTGCCTTGCCAGCACCGCAAGGCGGAGGATTAGCCTGTTAAGCCATGGCGCTGGCCTTAAATAAATAATCTTTAAAAAAAAGAAAGAAAGAAAATGAATAAGGTGAGTTGGTGGATAAATTGATGAATAGGTGGAAAGTTACATGATAAAGCAAAAGCAAAATGTCAACTATAGAATCTAGTTGGTAGGTAATAGGTTCACTGTGTAAATCTTCTAAATCTTCTAAACTTTTCTTTCCGTGTATTTGAAAGTGTTCATAGTAAAGTATTGGAGGAGAAAATATTAAGGGTATCTGAGATTCTCTCTATTGGGACCCACTGTTTTTTTCATTGTTCTTGGTATAAGTTGACAGAAAATTCTTAGAGTAACATTTGCTGTGACAATAATTTATTTCCTTTCTCCTTTAGACACTTAGGGAGAGTATAGAGGAGGAGTAGTCCTGCTCTGAAAGAATTCTACTCCTCAGGGTTCAAAATGATATCCTTTTTAAATTTGGAATGCTCAAGTCTAGAATTATGTCCTAAGTAGCTAATATTTTTAACTCATTTTTTTCAGATACACAAGCAAATGCAGAACTGCAAAGCACTCAGGAGCAGGCTGTGCCCACAGGTAACATCATCTTTGTAGAAATACATCTTTACTGAAAATATTAAAAAAAAAAAGAGGAATGTTATTCTGACTTCAGTAAAAATGCTATGGAAAGATGTGTGTGTGTGTATGTGTCTTAAGATTTTATTTATTTATTTGAAAGGCAGAAACCACAGGGAGAAACAGAGAGAGGGAGGGGTTTGGGGAAAGAAAGAGAGAAATATCTCCCATCTATTGGTTTACTCCCCAAATGGCTGCAAGAGCCAGGGCTGGGTCAGGCCAAGCCAGGAACCAGGAAGTCCATCCTGGTCTCCCACATGGGTGGCAAGGACCCAAATACTTGGACCATCTTTTGCTGCTTTCCTAGGTGCATTAGCAGGGAGCTGGATCAGAAGTGGAGTAGCCCTTGCTTTGGGATAAGCTATAAACAATTAAAATAGTTTGCTTCCTAAAAATAATTCCTGTGCTTTTTCCATCAATTCACTTGCTTTGCTTTAATCAAAGCTTATGTTAAGTTGAAAAATTTATTACCTAAGTGCCTTTTTGTGTTATTGTGAGTTGTGTGTAATGCCATATATAATTGAACCTGAAACTCATATTGATTATTCAGGTATGAATTGTGTTTTGGTCATTTAAGCTTGAGAAAAATGAACTATTCTTTAGAACAATATCATAGAATATATGTTATAATACACAGAAATTAGAAACCTTAGGAATTCATAAATCAGAAACTGAGTCCATATGCTAACATTTTCAGGGTTATTAGTTATAGATTCTATGAAATGTGTTTCCATTTTAGTCCTCCAGTAAATGCCCTGATCCATGTGTTTGCTCGTAACTGCAGAAGAAAGAAACACCACTGTAGAGTTTCTAGTCACCTCTCCACTTTAGCCCAGCTTAAATGCCACAGGAGTCAGTATCTTAGAGTATTTCATATTTTATTGATCACTGGGAAGGAGTTTGACAGAAAATGGTAACTTTTCAGTTCATTTCTTCTGCTGT
The DNA here is from genome assembly GCF_033115175.1 of Lepus europaeus. Lineage (NCBI taxonomy): Eukaryota > Metazoa > Chordata > Mammalia > Lagomorpha > Leporidae > Lepus > Lepus europaeus. Next base: position 22,404,100 of record NC_084844.1, read on the forward strand.
CACCTTTTCATTAAGTTACTATGCTTTATACGTGAAAATAATTCCAGTCACTCTGTTCCTTTTTCTTCTAGTGTTATCAATATTTATTGTACAAAGCTATATTTTCCTTAAATCTGATTTTTAAAAAATTTTCTGCTTATTTATTATATATATATATATTAAATTTATTTGTAAGACAAAGTTACAGAGAGAAGTAGAGACAGACAGGAGTCTTCCATCTGCTGGTTCACTCCCCAAATGGCCACAACGGCTGAAGCTAAGCTGCTTCAAAGCCAGGAGCCAGGAGCTTCTTCCGGGTCTCCCACATGGATGCAGGGGCCCAAGGACCTGGGCTATCCTCTGCTGCTTTCCCAGGCTCATTAACAGGGAGCTGGATCAGAAGTGGAGCAACCGGGACTTGAAGTGGCGTCCATATGGGATGCTAGCGCTGCAGGCTGATGCTTTAACCTTGTGCCACAGCAGCAGCCCCATTTGCTGGTTATTTAAACATGCTTCTATTATATATGCTCCCTTTTACTTATGAGCTCCCAAAATACTTTGTGTTTTCTTCAGTCCTTTTCTAAGTCTACCTTGCATTGTGATTGTGGGCTTCTCTTACCTATAGCTGCTAAATGTAAGCTCCTTGAGAACAGGCATAATAACTAATATATATAGCCTTGCTAGCATTTAGTAAATGTTCAAATAAATAAAGGAACTTGAAGTTGGCACCCAATAATGTTTTTTACAGAGTTGCATTTCTGATGTGAACAGAGGGAAAAATAGGATTTCTTTAAAAAAAAAAAAAGATTTACTTATTTTTATCTGAAAAAAGTTACAGAGTCACACACACAGAGAGATCTTCCATCTGGTGGTTCACTCCCCAGATGGCTGTGATGGCCAGGGCTGAGCCAGGCTGAAGCCAGGAGCCAGGAACTTCGTCTAAGTCTCCCACTTGGGTGCAGGGGCCCAAGTACTTGGGCCATCTTCTGCTGCTTTCCCAGGCACATTAGCAGAGAGTTAAGTCAGAAGTGGAGCAGCTGGGAATCTAACTAGTGCCCATAAGCGATGCCAGAATTGTAGGTGGTAACTTAACCCTCTACGCCACAATGCCAGCCCCAGGGAAAATAGGATTTCAAATACAGAAGCTTACTGGCTTCCTCTTAGAAAAACATTCTTCCCAAATTGAATTATGCCAGTGTTTTCAGGCATAACATTTCTCATGATTACATATTAATTGTATTTCTTAGACATAAATAACAGTAGCGTCCTACTAAATATTGTGAGTTATACCAATGGAGGCAGAGTTTCTATCCAGAAAGAATATACATGTATTTTTTAAAAAATTTATTTTCACCTGTTTGGAAGGCAAGAGTCAGAGCAAGAGTGAGAGAGATATTCCATCTGTTGGTTCACTCCCCTAAATGACCACAAAGCCAGGGGAAGGCTAGGCCAGGCCAAAGCCAGGATTTAGGAACTCCATCCAGATCTCCCATGTAGGTAGTAGGGACCTAAGCACATAAGCTGTCACCTACTTTCTCCAAGGATTCGTAGTTGTAAGCTGGATCAAAAGCTGAGTAGCTGGGACTTGAAGTGACCCTCCCATATGGGATTTAGGCATCAAAGAGGCAGTTTAACCCACTGTACCACAATACCCACCCCCATTAAGTGCATTTTTGACTCAGGTGAAAGTATGCAGGCAAATTGTGTATAATGGAAAGATGCATGTACCCTGAGCACAGTTCTAAACCTCAAGAGTTTTCACATATCCCTCCTGGGTATATGTGAAGTGGCTGTGTGAAGCTCAGCTTTCATTGAAGGTCTACTTCATACTTATACATATTCATAAAAATCCTTTAAAGTTGACTGCATATGTAAAACTATTTTGTCTTGTAGAAAGCCCAGCGGTTTTGAATGACTACAGTTTAACCAAATGTCACGAAATAGAAAATGTGGACAGTACAGAAGGCCCAACCAATGAAGATGAAGATATGGGAGGTGAGCCATAGTGGAAAAACTAAAATCTAATGGTTATAGATTTGGGTAAGGCTTAGTAAGAAGAAGAAACCAGCTCTTCAAGGAAAACTTGCTTTTATAGGTTTAGTTAAGAGTGATTTCTTTTAATTTCACAAATATTTGCATTTAATAGTCTGTTGCAGAATATTAGCAAATTTTGAGAATGTAAGGTATCTATATTGTGCTCAAATTGTATTAACTTTATTTTTTAAAAAAATAACATTCAATTTACTCTTTTCCACTAAAAACAGTAATACAAGTTCATTACAGAAAATTTGGTTGTTTTTCAAAACTTAACAACCAATTCTTCAAGTCTCTAGACAACAACTTGGTCTATAGCAGTTCACTTCAATTCAATTCTGACACTCCTAGAGTTAGCACAGACTGTACAGGTTAAGGAATCAGTCCCACAAAACAGTCCCCACTTCAGATGTCAGTCTCAAGTTCCAGATGCCCAGGTAACCTACACTTCTGTCCAATGTGGCCACAAAGCTGGGAGTCCTCACAACCTGCCCCTCACTGAGGTTCAGTAATTTTCTAGGATGACTCACAGAACTTGTCATATAACCCCTTTGTTCATTCTTTACCCCCAGCTATTGTTCATCCTTTTCTTTGAACTTTTCTACCTTTGGCAGAAACGTTAGGTTCACTTATACTGTACTGGTCTAGAGTGAAAGCATTAGCAAGTATTCCTCTATTTTTTAAAATTAATTAATTAATTGATTTTTAAAGGAATACAAATTTCATAAGTACAACTTTAGGAATATAGTTATTCTTCCCACCATACCCATCCACCCACCCATACTCCCACCCCTCCTCCTCCTCCCTCTCCCCTTCCCAGTCCCATTTTCCATTAAGATTCATTTTCAATTAACTTTGTACACAGAAGATCAACTCTATACTAAGTAGATTTCAACACTTTGCACACACTCAAAAAAAAACCTGAGAACGTTTTACAGTTAACTTTCATAAAATAACTCGTTGAGGACAGAGGTCCTGCAAGGGGAGTTAGTACACAGTGACTCTTGTTGTTAATTTTTTAAAAGATTTATTTATTTGGCCAGCGCTGCAGCTCACTAGGCTAATCCTCCACCTTGCAGCGCCGGCACACCAGGTTCTAGTCCTGGTTGGGGCGCCGGATTCTGTCCCGGTTGCCCCTCTTCCAGGCCAGCTCTCTATTGTGGCCAGGAAGTGCAGTGGAGGATGGCCCAAGTCCTTGGGCCCTGCACCCCATGGGAGACCAGGGGAAGCACCTGGCTCCTGCCATCGGATCAGCGCGGTGCGCTGGCTGCAGCGCGCCTACCGCGGCGGCCATTGGAGGGTGAACCAACGGCAAAAGGAAGACCTTTCTCTCTGTCTCTCTCTCACTGTCCACTCTGCCTGTCAAAAAAAAAAAAAGATTTATTTATTTATTTATTTGAAAGAGTTGCACAGAAAGAGAAGGAGAGGCAGAAAGAGAGAGAGAGAGAGAGAGAGAGAGGTCTTCCATCTGCTGGTTTACTTCCCCAGTTGGCCACAATGGCTGGAGCTATACTGATCCAAAAAGTAGGAGCCAGGAACTTCTTCCAGATCTCCCACGTGGGTTCAGGGACCCAAAGACTTGGGACATCTTCTACTGCTTTCCCAGGCCATAGCAGAGAGCTGGATCAGAAGTGGAGCAGCCAGGACTTGAACTGGCACCCAAATGGGATGCTGGCACTGTAGGCAGCAGCTTTACCTGCTGTGCCACAGTGCCAGCTCCTCCTGTTGTTAATTTAACAATTAACAATCTTATGTATGATGTCAGTGACCATCTGAGGCTCTTGACATGAGCTTCCTATGCTATGGAAGCCTTTTGAATCCACAAACTCTGTCAGTATTTAGACAAGGCCATAAGAAAAGTGGAAGTTCTCTCCTCACTTTAGAGAAAAGTACATCTTTCTTTGATGGCCACTTCTTTCTGCTGGGGTCTCGCTCACAGAGATCCTTCATGTAGAACATTTTTTGCCACAGTGTCTTGACTTTCCATGCCTGAAATGCTCTCTTGGGCTTTTCAGCCAGACCAGGAAACCTTAAGGGCTGATTCTGAGGTCAGAGTGTTACTTAAAGTGATTTTCATTCTATGAGTCTGCTGTGTGGACTGCTTCCCATGTTGGAACATTCTCTCTTTTTTAATTCTATCTGCTATTATTACCAGACACTTGATCCTATTTATATGACTATTGTAATATGTTTATATCCTATTTATATGACCACTATCTATATGTTCACTTTAACACTATATGATCACTTTAACAGTTATGATGGCATTTTTACCACCCAGCTTAATGGGATTTGAGGTCCCATGACAAATTTTTAAACTGTACCCTTAGAAGTAAGTTTATAGGAATGTATGCAGGACTATACAGTTTCACAATTAACAAACTTCCTCTTCCCTCTCTTGTTCCCACTCTCATTTTTCACTGAGATCCATCCTCAATTGACTTTATACACATTTGATTAACTCTATGTTAAGTAAAGAGTTCAACAAATATATGAAGAAAAAAAGCAGAAAACAGAAACAACAAAAATAAACTTCCTCGATAGTCAAGACAAGGGCAGCTCAAGTCATCCCTTCTCGAAGTATCAATTACACTTCTACATATTTCATTTTAGGTGTTCTATTAGTTCTCAGAGATCAGGGAGAACATATGGTATTTGTCCCTTTGGGACTGGCTTATTTCAATAAGTGTGATGTTTTTCAGATTTATCCATTTTGTTGCAAATGCCCAGATTATATATTTTTTTTACCACTGTGTATTATTCCATAGTGTACATATCCCATAATTTCTTTATCTGGTCTTCTGTTGACAAGCATTTTGGTTGATTCCATGTCTTAGCTATTGTGAACTGAGCTGCAATAAACATAGGGGTGCAGGTAACTTTTTTATTTACTGATTTCATTTCCCTTGGGTAAATTCCTAGGAGTGGGGTGACTGGGTCATATGATTTTTGAGGTATCTCCATACTATCTTCCATAGTGGCTTTACCAGCTTGCATTCCCATCAACACTGGATTAGGGTACCTTTTCCCCCAAATCTTCACCAGCATTTGTTGTTTGTTGATTTCTGTATGAAAGCCATTCTAACTGGGGTGAGGTGAAACTTCATTGTGGTTTTGATTTGCATTTCCCTGATGGCTAGTGATCCTGAACATTTTTCATGTGTCTGTTGGCCATTTGGATTTCCTCATTTGAAAAATGTCTGTTTAAGTCATTTGCCCATCTCTTAACTGCATTGTTTGTTTTGTTGTTGTGGAGTTTCTTAATTTCTTTATATATTCTGGCTATTAAGCCTTTATCAGTTGCATAGTTTTCAAATAATTTCTCCCATTCTGTCAGTTGCCTTTTCACTTTCCTGAATGTTTCTTTTGCAGTACAGAAACTTCTGAATTTGATGTAATCCCATTTGTTAATTTTGGCTTTCACTGCCTGTGCCTCTGGGGATTTTTCCAAGAACTCTTTGCCTATGCCAATGTCTTGCAGGGTTTCCTCAATGCTTTCTTCTTCTTCTTCTTCTTCTTTTTTCTTTCTTTCTTTTTTTTTTTTTTTTTTTTTTTTGACAGGCAGAGTGGATAGTGAGACAGAGAGACAGAGAGAAAGGTCTTCCTTTTTGCCATTGGTTCACCCTCCAATGGCCGCTGCGGCCGGCGCATCTCACTGATCCGAAGCCAGGAGCCAGGTGCTTCCTCCTGGTCTCCCATGCGGGTGCAGGGCCCAAGCACTTGGGCCATCCTCCACTGCCTTCCCGGGCCATAGCAGAGAGCTGGCCTGGAAGAGGGGCAACCGGGATAGAATCCGGCGCCCCAACCAGGACTAGAACCCGGTGTGCCGGCGCCGCAAGGTGGAGGATTAGCCTGTTAAGCCATGGCGCCGGCCCCCTCAATGCTTTCTAATAATTTTATGGTATCAGGTCATTGATTTAGATCTTTAATCTGTTTTGAGTGGATTTTTGTGTAAGGTGTAAGCTAGGGGTCTTTCTTCATCCTTCTACATGGGGGGACCATTTGCTGAAGAGATCGTACTTGCTCCAGGGATTGGTTTTAGCTCCTTGGTCAAATAAAAATTGATTGTAGATGCTTGAATTGATTTCTGGCATTTCTATTCTGTTCCATTGATCTATCCATCTGTTTTTGTACCAGTACCAAGCTGTTTTGATTATAACTGCCTTGCAGTATGTCTTGAAATCTGGTATTGTGATGCCTCCGGCTTTGTTTTTGTTGTATAAGATTGCTTTATAAGTTGTATAAGCTACTCGAGGTCTCCTGTGTTTCCATGTGAATTTCAGCATAATTTTTTCTACATCTGAGAAGAATGTCTTTGGTATTTTGATTGGTATCACATTGAATCTGTAAATTGCTTTTGGAAGAATGGACATTTTGATGATATTGATTCTTCCAACCCATGAACATGGAAGACTTTTCCATTTTTTTTTTGTATCTTCTGTTTTTTTCTTTAATGTTTTGTATTTCTCATTTTAGAGATCTTTGACATCCTTGGTTAAATTTAGTCCAAGGTATTTGATATTTTTTTTAGCAACTGTGAATGAGATTGATCTTAGAAGCTCAATATCAGTCTTGGTATTGTCTGTGTATACAAAGGCTGTTGATTTTTGTGTATTGATTTTATATCCTGCTACTTTAACAAATGCTTCTATGAGTTCCAATAGTCTCTTGGTGGAGTCTTTTGGATCCCCTATATATAGAATCATGTCATTTACAAATAGGGATATTTTGACTTCCTCCTTCCAAATTTGTATCCCCTTGATTTCTTTTTCTTACCTAATGGCTTTGACTAAAACTTCCAGGACTATATTGAATAGCAATGGTGAGTGTCTGGTACTGGATCTCAGTTGGAATGCTTCCAACTTTTCCACATTCAATAGAACAGGCTGTGGGTTTGTCATAAATTGCCTTCATTGTGTTGAGGAATATTCCTTCTATACCCAATTTGCTTAGAGTTTTCATCATTCCAGATTACTTCCAGAGGATCTCCAATTAGACACAGCAGATGTCTCACCAGAAACCCTATAGGCTAGGAGAGAATAGCAAGATATATTCCAAGTATTAAGAAAAAAAAAAAACCCGTCAACCCAGAATACTATACCCTGCAAGGTTCTCATTAATGAATAAAGGTGAAATAAAGACCTCTGTAACAAACAGAAATTGTTTGTTTGTTTTTTGACAGGCAGAGTGGATAGAGAGAGAGAGAGAGAGAAGAGACAGAGAGAAAGGTCTTCCTTTTTGACGTTGGTTCACCCTCCAATGGCCGCTGCGGCCGGCGCATCTCGCTGATCCGAAGCCAGGAGCCAGGTGTTTCCTCCTGGTCTCCCATGCGGGTGCAGGGCCCAAGCACTTGGGCCATCCTCCACTGCCTTCCTGGGCCATAGCAGAGAGCTGGCCTGGAAGAGGGGCAACCGGGATAGAATCCGGCACCCCAACCGGGACTAGAACCCGGTGTGCCAGCGCCGCAAGGCAGAGAATTAGCCTGTTAAGCCACGGCACCGGCAACAAACAAAATTGAAAGAACTTGTCACCACCCATCCAGCCCTACAAAAGATGCTTAAGGATTGCTGCACACAAAAACACAGAAGCATGGTCATCACTACAAAAAAAGGTAAAGGAAGAAAACCTCCCAATAAAAGATCAAAGGAAATTCAAAGTAAAAAATAGGAATATTTTTGGAAAAATGGTAGGGCAAAGTCATTACTTATCAATAGTCACCTTGAATGTAAATGGCCTCAACTCTTCAGTTAAAATACACAGATTGGCTGAATGGATTAAAAAACAAAACCCATCTATTTATTGTTTATAAGAAACACATCTCACCGACAAAGATGCATGCAGACTGAAAGTGAAAGGATGGAAAAAGAGATTCCATGCCAACAGAAACCCAAAAAGAACTGGGAGAGCCATCCTAATCAGACAAAATAGACCTTAACATAAAAACTGTTAAAAGAGACAAAGAAGGGCACTATGTAATGATTAAGGGATCAATTTAAGGAGACCAGTGCCTGAGCACTAGCCCCAGTGGGTATAATATTCTCCCCCTCTGCCCCAAGGACCACACAAAGGATATATGCAGTCCTCAGTATAAGCTCAGATTCCCCAGCAATGTCCCTCAGCAGCTAACTAGGAAGCCCTGAGCGTGTGGAGTCTCCTACAGTGACTGCCCAAAGTCCTAGCCACACTGTGAGTCCTCCCACACAGTCTCAGTTTTTTTTTTCACAGTCCTGGCACACAAGCCTCCCATAGTCACGAGCACCCAGTCCCCTGTTCTCCCCACCAGGGTCAGGAGTCTCCACCCGGCTGGTTGCTGGGCATGGACAAGAGCTGGCACAGCTGTTACATATGTCCAAAATGGCACCACTCTATTGGCTTGTTATGGGATGCCATTGTAAGGTGATCAGGGAGAGAGAAGTATGTCCTTCCTTTTTTTTTTTTTCTCTTCTCTAGTTTTGTGGGTACACCATCTCTCATGGGGTTCCAAGCTGGGTTCCCTCTAGGTTCTTCCTGCAGCTCTATCACCAGTGGCTTGGGCTGCTGCAGTCTGGTCTTACCTCACTCTCCAATGCTGGTGCATAGGCTCTCAGCTGCTGGGGTCCTGAGCTGTGGGCATCCACGCCTTCCATGTAGGTCTACTCTGTCCCTCTGAATTTTGTAGTTTCCTCTGCTGTTTTCTCCCTAACTCTTCCCCGAGAGTGCACTCTCTCCACTTTTTTTTAAACTACCTTCTCCTGGACTACTGCAGTAAGCTCCCTCCCTACTCTGCCATCTTGGAAGCTCTGGAATTTTGATCCCTTCTTCTCTCCTTATAAGATAAAGTTACATGGTGGAGAACTAGTAGGCTACATCTGCCTCCAGGCAATATAACTGCACACACTGTTAACCCCAGTTTTGCTAGGTGGGATGAAGGCACAACTTGCTTCATTCAGACCTTTAGAAATTCTGACATAAATGTCTAAAACTATAGTTACAGTTTGTTGCTTAGAAAGCATCTTTATTTCTAGCACTTACAGTTGTACCCTCCCCCTAATCTTGGAAACACCACATCTAATAGGAAAGAAAAAGTTGAAGTAATGTGTGGAAGGAAAAAACAAAGGATAATCATCATGCCAGTGTCCTCCTCCACCCCTTCTTCCCTTAATCCACCAATAGAACAGGGAAATCCACCTGGTGGAGATACTCCTTAGCTCATGTTGAATGTGAGCACACACACTCATGAAAATATGTAAACTGCCCTTCATGCCTCTATCTTACCCTGTCTTAGATAGTGTTTCAGTTGGCCACTCCAGTTTTCTATCCAACAGTTACTCTAAGTATATCTCTTTATCCATCATTTGACATTATGGGATATACATAAAGAATATTCCTTTAACTGAGGAAATGTGATTCTGTGGTCAAAATTGGTGAGGTATCTTCTGTTCTGATTCTTTTATGGTACTCTTGGCCATTTCTATCTACCACCAGTAAGGAAAGCCCAGCCCAGGGTCATTGTTTATCCCTGGTATGTGTAGTCCCTGGGGCTACCAGCATTGATCCTTCAATGTAATTGACTTCCCAATGCTGTGTGAGGCCTTCCTCGAGGGAATCTTCTCCATAGACAGTCTGTATCTCTGTTTCTCTTGTTGGCAGACAGAACCATCTGTTGGCAGTTTGTGCCTCGGAGGGTGCAAGAGGAATACATCTAAATTTAGTGCACCTTCCTCATTGTTGCAGCACATCTTACCATGTCAACTCATTCATGGACCAAAGTGGTAGCTCAAGGAAACACACTGTGATGTCTGTTCATTGGTTCTAATCGCAGTCCAAATTTGGAAAGGAGTTCTTTTTCTAAGCATTTACCTGGCCTGCTTTAATACACCCATCAGATTCCTATAGTGGTTTTCATATGGTTGTATCCCATACAGGAGTTGTGTTAATAAGCCAAATTTCCATTGCCCTTCTACCTTACCATATGGCCAGGCTCCTTGGCCATTTCTCTTAAATTGGTAGAAACTGAAACATAAGAATATTTACTTTGATTTAGTTCTTCCATTACTGCTAGGTATTTCAGCCCATTGAGATTATTTATTTTTACCTTCTTAAATCAGAGTGGTGGTATTCCAAGCAATGTGTTATCCCTTTAACTGCTGTCTACAAATAGAACAGCTCTTTGTTGGTTAGTTACAGGTTACTTCATACAGCACTGCCCAATTGATGACAGAATCTGACACAGTTCCAAAGTCAGTTCTAGAGGAAAGAGGCTCCTTGCTTGTATTTTTTTCTGCCATTCCCTGTATAAGCCATTTCTATTTTATAATGGAACTTTTCCAAGCACTGTCCAGAAATGTTAGAGTGTTTCTTTGACGTCACCTAAGACATCATGGATAATTGAGAATTTGAGGGATTTTTTTTTTGTACTTTAGTAATAGGGACAATTTAAATTAATAGCAGTCTAGTAATTGCCTCTCAAGTGGAAATTCTCTAGCCCAAAGTTTCAGCTCATTGCTGGGAAGCATTCACAGGCTTTGGCATAAGTCCTTGTCTATATTTTGTATAGAGCTATTGCAGACAATGTGTCCATACTACACTCTTAAGTTCTCTTCTACACTGAGTGGGCTCAGGCCATCTTAGTCATTTCCATTTCACATCTAGTTAATATTGCCTGAAGGGCAGATTCACATGCTTCTGTCTTGCAGAAACAGTTCCCCAGGCAGACACAATGTCCATCCCCATAATACATTCAGGTAAAAGAGACTGAACCATTTCAAACAAAGTTTCTTCCTAACTTTCATCTTAATCTCATCAACTCATTTTTCTAACTGCAGCCTCTGCTGGGGCTTCATCAACAGGCTTTGTTTGTATAATACTAGGTATTATAGGAAGTGTTCCTTAGTCAAGACGTTAACATCCATTCCCCCCAAAAAAAATCAGGCAAGGGAGATACAACCTCTTCACATAGAACTGGTTTAAACCTTCCAATTTTCATCTGAATTTCCACCTTAATCATGTCAACCCTTACAATTTTTGTATTATCTCAGTCTAACTTGAAGCACCTGTTAGGCTTTGCAAATAAGTTTTGTTACCATAGTGTACAAAGTTCCCACATCAAGAAGTCCCACAAGCAGCCGGCACCGCAGTTCACTAGCACTGCGGCGCTGGCATCCTGGGTTCTAGTCCCGGTTGGGGTGCCAGATTCTGTCCCAGTTGCTCCTCTTCCAGTCCAGCTCTCTGCTGTGGCCTGGGAGGGCAGTAGAGGATGGCCCAAGTGTTTGGGCCCTGCACTCGCATGGGAGACCAGGAGGAAGCACCTGGCTCCTGGCTTCGGATCGGAGCAGTGCACTGGCCATAGTGGCCATTTCTGGGGTGAACCAATGGAAAAAGAAGACCTTCGTCTTTCTTTCTCTCTCTCTCTCACTCTCTCTCTCACTGTCTAACTCTGCCTGTCAAAAAAGAAGTCCCAGAAGCTTTTCCTCTCTACCATCTGACCGTCTTACCCCTTCATGTGCAAAAGGCTTTTAGGTCCCTGGTGAGGGATTAAGCCAAGGAACCTTGACCTTTTTTTTTTTCAATCTTTGTCATGATTAATCTGTCCATTGTCCAGACCATTTCATATCAGATTTCTTATTGTAGTCTTTGCTTTCTGGCTTTAAACTTTTTTTCCAAACTGGAGTAGATTGAGTGAACTTGTTTGGAGCCATTTAGTGTAGGGGAATAATAAGGGATTCCCTTTGGTTGTCCCAGCTTGTAATAGTGCTATGTTAAGACCTTTGTTTGAATTCCATCAATGTCTCTTTCATTTTTCGTATGTCTATTTATTTATTTATTTGAAAGGCAGAGTTACAGAGGTAGAAGCAGAGAGAGAGAAGGAGAGAGAGAGAGAGAGAGAGAGAGAGAGAGAGATGTCTTCCATCTGATGGTCACTCCCCAAATGGCTGCAACAGCTGGAGCTGGGCTGATCAGAAGTCAGGAACCTGTGGCTTTGGATCAGTGTGGTGCGCCGGCAGCGGCGGCCATTGGAGGGTGAACCAACAGTAAATGAAGACCTCTCTCTGTCTGTCTCTCTCACTGTCCACTCTGCCTGTCAAAATAAATGAATGAATGAATGAATGAAAGAAGTCAGGAACCTGGAGCTTCTTCCAGGTCTCCCACAAGGGTGCAGGGGCCCAAACTTGAGCCATCTTCTACTGCTTTCCCAGGCCATGGCTGGATTGGAAGTGAAGCAGCCAAGCTGTGAACTGGCACCCATATGGGATGCCAGCATTGCAGGCGGTGGCTTTACCAGCTACACCACAGCGCCAGCCCCTTTTCTTATTTTTTTTTTTTTTTAATTTTTGACAGGCAGAGTGGACAGTGAGAGAGAGACAGAGAGAAAGGTCTTCCTTTTGCCGTTGGTTCACCCTCCAATGGCTGCCACGGTAGCATGCTGCGGCCGGCGCACCGCGCTGATCCGATGGCAGGAGCCAGGTGCTTCCCCTGGTCTCCCATGGGGTGCAGGGCCCAAGGACTTGGGCCATCCTCCACTGCACTCCCTGGCCACAGCAGAGAGCTGGCCTGGAAGAGGGGCAACCAGGACAGGATCGGTGCCCCGACCGGGACTAGAACCTGGTGTGCCAGCGCCGCAAGGCGGAGGATTAGCCTAGTGAGCCGTGGCGCCGGCCTTTTTTTTTTAAGATTTATTATTTATTTGAAAGGCAGAGTTACAGAGAGGCAGAGGCAGAGAGAAAGAGAGATCTTCCATCTGCGGGTTCATTCCCCAAATGGCTGCAATAGCTGGATCTGGGCTGATCCGAAGCCAGGAGCCAGGAGCTTCTTCTGGGTCTCCCACACGAGTGCAGGGGCCCAAGGACTTGGACCATCTTCTACTGCTTTCCCAAGCCATAGCAGAGAGCTGGATTGGAAATAGAGCAGCCAGGACTCGAAATGGCACCCATATGGGATGCCGGCACTGCAGGCACTGGCTTTACCCACTACGCCGCTGCGCCAGTCTCTCCTATGTCTTAAAAACTTCACCCTGCTGGAAATTTATTTTCTGGGAATGAGTCACTCTCCCCCTTGTTTTCCCTTTGTTTCACCCTATCAAAGTTTCCTTTATTCACTTTATTTCTTAATACTCATTTAAAAAATGTCCACTTTGATGCGTGAGTCCTTTGACTCTTCCCATTTGCTTGTTAATTAAACGGAAAATCTTGTTAGCATCTATAAGACACATGAGGGGAAGCTAAGACATTCTTCTTGGACTGTGACTCAGTTTTGCAACAGTGAAGTCACATGGCCTATCCTTGCAAAGGGGACCCCATGTGCCAACTATATTTTTTTGGCTTCTGTATTTGCCTCTTTGACATCCATTCATCATTTTATATCTTATTTTTTGTATTCTTGATGCTCTGGCATTGGGGTCTTACAGACCTAGGAAGAGGCTATTCCTCTGAGGGTTAGCCAATTGTGAACAATAATGGAGGGCTTGGGTATGAATATATTTTACATATATACAAGCCAATCATATCCACTTCTCACACACCAAGGCAAAATTTTCCCTCCCCTAAATCATGCTAGGGCCATCCCAGACAACTACAGACGATACCTAATCCCCAAAGCCCACCAGAATTGCTCAAATCAAATTAACCAATATTAAACTGTTTACCTTGCCCAACTTTGTCTTTCCCACAAAAGCCCCAACAAAGGTTCTGGCCTAAGCTTTTCCTTATTCCTCTTTTCTGCCTCCTGACCAACCCCCAACATTGGTGCTTTCCTTTGTGACCCTACGTGGTATATAGTGACCCTTCTCTCTGGGACCCTTCTTCCTTTCAAGCTTTGTTCTTGCTTCTCTGTGACCATACATACCTTACCATACCATATCCAACATGTGCATTCTTAACTATGGAATTTACCATGACCTAGGAAATGGACATAGTCAGTGGGAGAATAGATTCTCATAAAGCTAATCCCACATGACTTGTATGTGAAGCATATCAGCTGCTTCACTTGGGGTGTTCCACTTAGCATTTATTTATGGGAGGAGTCAGACACTGTCCTTTCTTGGGGTTAACAGATCTTGTAGTGACTTTTATCTTGTTCACCAGACTAGCTGTTCCCTTGGGAATGACTTGCTGTGTGTTTAGATCACATATTGCAGGGGTGGGGACCATCCGACCTATGGGCCATATGAAGCCTGTGAAACCATTCGGTATGGCCCTGCCAAGGCAGACTCAGGTGGGACTAGAAATTCAATACATCTATAGCAGGCCAATTTTTAAATTGATAATTTTTTATGACCCACAAATGATGTCATAAGTATCCAAATGGCCCTTGGCAGAAAAAAGCTTCCCCATCCCTGGTGTATTGTTCTGTCATTAGCTGTGGATCCTGTTTCAACCTAAACACACTCTTACACTCCTCAGCATTTAAATAATTAAATGCCACCCCTAAAGTAGTTATTTTCACCATTCATTTTAGTAGCCGTTGTTAAGGAAGCTGATAATACAGTTCTATAAAATACAGTAACTCCTTTCCACTATCCTCCTTAGTTTCAGTTGTTGCTGGGTTTTCTCATCTCCAAACTGGACCATCTTCTTTATTTATTTAGTTTTTCTTTTCCTTCCTTCCTTCCTTCCTTCCTTCCTTCCTTCCTTCCTTCCTTCTTTTTTGGATCACCTTCTTGGTGATCAGAGGTCTTACAGGTATTCTCTGTTGTTCCCACATACTTCTTTGCCTTAGACATTGTTTCTAGTGTAATATGCAAAGCTCAGGCTGATTGGAATATGTATTTGGTCCAACATAAATATCTAGCCAAATGCCCTCTTTTTCTTTCATTTTAACTGTTACAGGTAAGAGTAACCAAAGGATTATGTATTTCACTATTTTCTTATTAGTTTTTTTTTTTTTCTTTTTGACGGGCAGAGTGGACAGTGAGAGAGAGGGACAGAGAGAAAGGTCTTCCTTTTGCCGTTGGTTCACCCTCCAATGGCCGCCGCAGCCGGCGCGCTGCGGCCAGCGTACCGTGCTGATCCGAAGCCAGGAGCCAGGTGCTTTTCCTGGTCTCCCAGGCGGGTGCAGGGCCCAAGGACTTGGGCCATCCTCCACTGCACTCCCGGGCCAAGCAGAGAGCTGGCCTGGAAGAGGGACAACCAGGACAGGATCCGGCACCCCGACCGGGACTAGAACCCAGTGTGCCAGCGCTGCAAGG
Source organism: Lepus europaeus (assembly GCF_033115175.1). Classification (NCBI taxonomy): domain Eukaryota; kingdom Metazoa; phylum Chordata; class Mammalia; order Lagomorpha; family Leporidae; genus Lepus; species Lepus europaeus. Next base: position 22,419,275 of record NC_084844.1, read on the forward strand.
CGGAGGATTAGCCTATTGAGCCTCGGCGCCGGCCCTCTTATTAGTTTTAAGTTCTTTATGTATCCAGTGAACCAAATCCCTGGGAGTTGGATCTCTCTGTAAATTCTACTAATAAATTTTCCCTTTAGTAACTGATCACAGTGAAGCTGCTACTGAATGTCATGGGTGCCCATATAGCCACCCAGGAATCATCCCCTACCCTTTGAACCACCCCCCCTTCAAATCACATGTTTCTTTAAGCCAGAGCTGGCATACCAAATCCCATTTTTGACAATTCTGGGATATTTTCCAATACCAATAACCATGTCTGTAGACTATAGTTCAATTGTTGTATCCAACAATTCAAGTCTGAGACTAACTCCTGGAGTTAATGCAGACCCCACAGGTTAAGAGCTTAGATCCCCTGAGACTGCTGTCATTCATGTCAGTTACCAGTACTAAGTCTCACGTTACTTGCACTTCTGTACAACTTGGACAGACTTGGGGTTCTCACAACCCTTCCTCATATTTGATAATTTGCTAGAATGATTCACAGAACTCAGGATATCACTTTACTAATACTGGTTTATGATTCGAGATAAAACTCAGGAACAGCCAAGTGGAAGAGCTGCATAGGGCAAGATATGGGGAAAAGAGGGGCAGAACTTACATGCCCTCTGAAGCATGCCACACTCACTGTGTCTCAATGTGGTCACCAACTTGGAGGTTTTCTGATTCTCCTTATTCAAGAGTTTTTATAAAACACAGTTTCCAGGGTAGCACTGTGGCATAGTGGGTAAAGCCACCACCTGCAATGCTGGTATCCCAAATGGGCACCAGATCAAGTCCTGGCTGCTCCACTTTCTGTCCAGCTCCCTCCTAATGTGCCTGGGAAAGCAGCAGAAGATGGCACAAGTACTTAAGCCCCTGCACCTACGTGGGAGACCCAGAAGAAACTCCTGGCTCCTGGCTTCAGATCAGCCCAGTCCCAGCTGTTGCAGGCATTTGAAGAGTAAACTAGAGGATAGAAGATCTCTGTCTCTGTCTCTCCCTCTCTATTTCTCTGTAACTCTGCCTTTCAAATAAATAAATAAATCTTAAAAAAAAAATACAATTTCCAACCCTCCTCCACTTTCCAGAGATTAATGTATGTAGCTGGGAATTCTAATCTTTTAGTTACTTTTTAAAAAAATATTTATTTTTATTTATTTGAAAGACAGAATTACACAGAGAGGTCTTCCATCCGGTGGTTCACTCCCCAGATGGCCGCAATGGCCAGAGCTGCGCTGATCCAAAGCCAGGAGCCAAGAGCTTCTGGATCAGAAAAGGAGCAGCTGGGACTAGAACTGGCACCTATATGGGATGCCGGCGCTTCAGGCCAGAGTGTTAACCCACTATGCCACAGCACCGGCCCCTCTGTTAGTTACTTGGCCTTTCTGGTGACCATCCCTATTCCGAGGCTATCTGGAAGCCCCAGTCTAAGTCACCTCGTTAGCATAAATTCAGTGCTATTGAAAGGGGCTTGGGCAGACATTATGGCACAGCTGCTTGGGAAGCTCACATCCCAAATCAGAGTGCTGGTTCAAATCCCAGCTACTCCACTCTTCTGATCCAGCTTCCAGCTAATACACCTGGGTGGCAGCTGATGATGGTCCAGTTACCCTTCCTTCCTTCTTTCCTTCCTTCCTTCCTTCCTTCCTTCCTTCCTTCCTTCCTTCCTTCCTTCCTCCCTCCCTCCCTCCCTCCCTTCCTTTTTCATTTTTTTCTTTTTAAAGATTTATTTATTTGAAAGGCAGAGTAACACAGAGAAAAGGAGAGAGAGACAGAGAGAGAGATTGATTTTTGTATCCACTGGTTCACTCCCTAAATGGCCACAATGGCTGCAGCTGAGCACGGCCGAAACCAGAAACCTAGAATTCCATCTGGGTCTTCCATGTGGGTGGCAGGAGCCAAGCACTTGAGCCATATTCTGCTGCTTTCCCAGGCACATTAGCAGAGAGCTGGGTTGGAAGTGGAGCAGCTGGAACTCAAACCTGTGCTCCAATATATGATGTCATGCTGCAGGTGGCAGCAACTTGGCCCACTGTTCCACAGTGCCAACCTCTACTTTGGTTCTTGCCACCCATGCGGGGCCCTGAATGAAGTTCCTACTCCCGGCTTTGGCTTGGCCTAGCCCAAGCTGTTGCGAGCATTTAGGGAGTGAACCAGTAGATGAAATATCTCTATCACTCTCTCTTTCCTCTTTGTCACTCTATCTTTCAAATAAATAAATAAATAGATCCTTTTTCAAAAAAAGGGGGGCTTGTTATGAATAATAATTTAGGAAGTTCCAAGGATTTTAGGAGCTCTGTGCCCAGAACAGGGAACAGAAACAAAGACCAACTATATTTTTGTGTTATACTATAGTTTGGAAAGTTCGCTGAAATAGAGAAAAAGGAAAATCCACCTGTATCCTACCACTCAAAAGTAGTCTTTATTAGCTTTACAGAATACTTACATCCAGGCTTTTTTGGGTGGATTTTAAGTACTCTCCCTATATTAATATTACTCACATTTTATGCTAATATTTATGTTGATAAACATAATTACTATTGCTTTAGGAGTGTCACTCAGCTCTCATCTTACATGTCATTTCTGCAGAGAGGGTTTCCTTGACAACCCAGTTACTATTTTAACACAGCACCTTACTTTAATTCTTTATATACACTTATCTCAGATAATTTTGGGGTTTTATTTGTTTGTTTATTATCTCTCTTCTTCCTTTCTTCATTAACCAGGATGTTGGGCTATCTTTTTCACTGCTAGCTATTTGTAACTTCTAGAACAGTACTTGGTCAGTAGTAGACATGCAGTAAATACTTACTGAGTTAGTGACTAAATGAAAGCCCTAGGTTAATTGTATATATGTTTATAAGTGTTTCTTTTAGGAAAAAAAGATTTATTTTATTTGAAAGAGTTAGAGAGAGAGGGAGAGAGCGAGAGTGAGAGGGAGAGAGAGAGAGAGAGAGAGATCTTTCATCTGCTCATTTACTCCTCAGATGGCCACAACCGTCTGGGCTAGGCTAGGCCAAAGCTGGGATCCAGGAGTTTCTTCTGGGTCTCCCACATGGATGGCAGGAGGCCAAACATTTGGGCCATCTTCTGCTGTTTTTCCTAGGCCATTAGTAGGGACCTGGATCTGGATTGGAAGTAGAGCAGCCAGGACACAAACCAGCACCCGTATGGGATGCCAACATCACAGTGACAGTGTTACCTGTTATGCCACAAAACTGGGCCCAAGTGTATTTCTTTCGTTTCCTTCCTTCCTTCCTTCCTTCCTTCCTTCCTTCCTTCCTTCCTTCCTTCCTTCCTTCCTTTCTTAGGATTTCTTTTATTTATTTGAAAGAGTTACAGAGAGAGAGAGACAGAGAAAGAGAGAGAGAGAGAGATCTTCCATCCACTAGTTCACTCCCCAAATGGTTGCAACGGCTAGAGCTGGACTGATCTGAAGTCAGGAGGCAGGAGCTTCCTCCGGGTCCCCCACATAGGTGCAGGGACCCAAGGACTTGGGCCACCCTCTGACACTTTCCCAGGTGCAGTAGCAGAGAACTAGATTGAAAGTGGAGTAGTCAGGACTCAAACCAGTGTCCATATGGGATGCCAGCACTGTAGGCTGAGGCTTAATCCCACTCTGCCACAGTGCCAGCCCTCCAGGTATATTTCTTAGAAGAGGAAAAGAAGTTTCTCAGTGTCTGTTTCTTTTGTTTTAGATTTTTTATTTATGAGAGAGAGAGAGAGAGAGAGAGAGAGAGAGAGAGACTGAAAGGAGATCCTATCTGCTGGTTAACTTCCCAGATACCTGCAATGTTTGGGGCTGGGCCAATGCCAGGAGCCAGAAACACTGTCCAGATCTCCCATGAGGGTGTCAGAAACCCCATTATTCCAGCCATCTTCACAAGGTCTACATTGGCAGGAAGATGGAGTCAGAAGTTAGAACTATGAATGAACCTAGGCACTCTGATATGGGATGTGGACATTTTCATTGTTAGGCTAAATGCTTACCTCTGTAATTAGATTTCTTAAGGAACCAAAAAATGAAGTTCTTTGTCTAAAACTTCTGAGATTCAAATCACAGCTTCAACTAACATTCCAGCACTGCCGAGCTATACATTAATTTGTACCAGTTTTTAACCACAGAGACAGAAAATGCCACCTGGCACAGGATGTGGTCATTTGTGCTGAGGAAAGACATGTAATGTATGAGCTTTACGCATTTTCTTGAAGGTGACATCCATGGAGTCATACTCCAAATGAGGCAAATGATAGCTGCCTTTGGTGTGCATTTTTCTGGGACAGAATTTTGTGTTTAAACTTAATAGTGAAGTTTGTATTTAAACATAATAGTGATTCTTATGCAACTACTGGTCTGTGAATCTACAATTTGTTTTTTTTCCCCCAAAGAAACCTTTTATTTAAGGAATACAAACTTCATGCATTTCATAAATACAACTTTAGGAATATAGTGGGAATCTACAATTTATGTTGGAGTTTTCTCTGGGTTCAAAAATAGGCTATAGGTTTTCAGGTAGTTGAGGAAAAAAAGAAAAAATTAAGTATCTAAATGTAAACAGGAAACCAAATAATTTCTATTCAACAGTAGGAATTTCAAACAAATATTGTGAAAATCCAAGTGATGCAGCATCTCTTTAGGAATCCATACAACAGACTGTAGGCCTCTATACATTTTGATCCTGCTTATAATGTCCCTACCTAAGTGTTACCAAAGAGAAAAGAGAGACGGAGATTTAGTCTTTGTGGTTCATGCAGTTTGGGCCCTCTTTGACTAATGGAGCTGCCTTTGCTGTGTCTATCACCTTACCTCTAGCTGCATGGCAATAGATTTATGGAATGTCTATGTATGGACATGTTTTTCCCAATTGCCAGTGGCCTGGAAATGTCATGTAGTTTTTTTTTTTTTAACCTATTATTTTATTTAATTGAAAGACAGAGTTACAGAGAGAGGTGGAGCCAGAGAGAGAGAGAAAGAGAGAGAGGTCTTCCATCCTCTGGTTCACTCCCAGATGACTGCCAACAACCAGAGCTGAGCTGATCCGAAGCTAGGATCAGGAAGCTAGGAGCCAGGAACTTCCTCTGGGTCCCCCACGCAGGTTCAGGAGACCAAGGACTTGGGCCATCTTCTACTGCTTTCCCAGGCCATAGCAGAAAGCTGGATTGGAAGTGGAGCAGCTGGGACTCAAACTGGCACCCATATGAGATGCTGGCGCTGCAGGCTGGGGCTTTAACCCACTGCACTACACTGCTGGCCCCATCTTGATAAAGATTAGAAGATATGATCAATCCTTCTAAATAATTTGAAAAAGAAAGAAGAAACAGTTCTTTTCTCTAAGACTCATGTAGAAAGAAATGAATAGACTAATTTAATGCTGAAAGATTATTTCATTATTTCATGATTAATCTCCAAATTGATCATTGTACTATTAATGTTGATACTTAATCTGGGTCGTATATATCTTCGGAAAATTATTATTATTATTATTATTATTATTACCAGGACCCTTCTTCTTAAAAAAGATAATATGATGAGTACATGTAAATTATACATGCTAAATTATAAAAACAACAGAGCTGAAAAGTAGCATTGCCTGATAGAAGATAGACCTATTACATAATAAAGTACTTTGCCCAAATGCAGCATGGGGAAGCATTAAGACTAGAATTAGGATTATACTTTTAAAGGTGATTAGATAAAGTTAGCTATAAGGGAATAACCATAATTAAAAAACATGCCTTAGAGGATCCTATTCTATGTTGCTTAATAGAAGCATTTTTTTAAAAAAGCTTTACTCAAAAAAAAAAAAAGATTTATTTGAAAGGTAGAGTCAGAGAAAGAGGGAGAGACAGAGAGAGATCTTCCATCCACTGGTTTACTCCCCAAAATTTAAACTAACTGGCCAAAGCACTGGTGATATTTAATCAACTCCAGTTTATTTTTACCATGAGGCCTTTTTACACTATCCCAACTCCCCCACTGTAATCTTAGATCTGAGTTTGTAGAATTAGTATTAGTTTAAATATATAATTGTGTTTTATCTGGAATTATTTTTGCATGAGAAGTTTTCACTCCTTTACATTATACATTTTTTGTAAAAAAAAAAAAAATTCTGAGTAGCCCACATTCACATATTTCTAAAAATGCTTACCTATAAAGTGAGGTGATCCAATTGGTGAAAAGTACAGGGGCTGGCACTGTGGCATAGCAGGTAAAGCCGCTGCCTGCAGTGCCAGCATCTTATATGGGCACCAGTTCAAGTCCCAGCTGCTCCTCTTCCGATCCAGCTCTCTGCTATGGCCTGGGAAAGCAGGAGAAGATGGTCCAAGTGCCTGGGTCCCTGTACCCACGTGGGAGACCCAGAAGAAGCTCCTGGCTCCTGACTTCAGATTGGTGCAGCTCCAGCCTTTGCGGCCATCTGAAGAGTAAACCAGCAGATGGAAGACTTCTCTCTCTCTCTCTGCCTCTTCTCTCTCTGTGTAACTCTGACTTTCAAATAAATAAATAAATCTTTAAAAAAAATAGAGAGAGAGAAAGAAAACTACAAGAAATGAAGAGATTTAGAGTTCTTTTGCCAGAACTTTTGCCAGAAGAAGACTTCTGAGAACAATTATTATTTCTCCTTTTCCTAGTGACCAACTGCAACTGTCTTAACATAGATCTTGAACAGTAGGAAATAACCCAAGAATGCCCAAGTGTTTAATTTTGTTTGGCATCCCATGAGTGCTGGGAGTAGATAGGCACTTCACTGAATATATAGTGTATTGGGACATTCTTTGATATAAAATGTCACCAAGATCCTGTAATGTCAAAAGCAAAAGTCAAAGCCATGTAACATCTCCTAAGAAACAATATCCCTATTGTTTATGTCAAGCTTGGTGTCACAGAAGAATACATTAAAATAAAAGCCTGTGGATGTCAGGACTAGAGGCAAGATGTGTTTAATCTTAGTGCACCCAGGGATATAACTAGATAGAGGTGAGACATGTGATTGTGGACTGTCATCCCAGCAAGTCACTGTAGGAAAGACATGGGATAAAGGGGGAATGACTGAGGTAGAACTCCCACATCTCTGCTTCAGTCCTTCCTCTTCTGAAAGTGGATTCCCCTCATTGCCATTTCCATTTAGAGACGGGAGGGAAAGATTCCGCCATGAGCCTGTGTTTTGTGTGTTTGCATTTGCCAATAGCATTATTGCTTGGCTACTCACCCCCTGCATTTAACACTCTACTGGCTCTGTTTTCAGCAGTCCCTATCAGCCACCATCTCTATCTACATAAGCCCTTTGTTCTGGAGCTGCTATAGGGGCCAAAAGTACACAATGTACCTCGATTCCCATCAACATCAGCTGTTCAGGCTGCTCAAGTTGCAATTTACCCTTTGTGTTAGTTTTCTAAGGCTTCTGTAACATTTAAATTGAGTGGCTTAAAGTAACAATTTTTTTCTCTCACAGTCCTGGAGGTTAGAAGTACAAATTCAAGGTGCTGGCAGGAGCATCCTCCCTTTAAAGGCTCTAGGAAAGAATGCTTCCTTACCTCTTTATAGTTTGTGATGGTCCTTGGCAGTCCTTAGTGTTCCTTCGATTGTGGCTCTGTAACTCATATCTCTGCCTCTGTTGCCACATGGCCTTCTTCCCCATGTATATCTGTGAGTTCTTTCCTTTTATAAAGATTCCAGTATTGGATTTAGAGCCCACTGTAACCCAGTGTGACCTCGTCTTAACTAATCACATCTATTTCCAAATAAAATCACATTTTTTTTTTTAAGGTTGAGTTATTTGAAAGGCAGAGTTAGAGAGGCAGAGGCAGAGGCAGAGAGTCTTCCATCCGCCGATTCACTCCCCAGATGGCCACAATGGCTGGAGCTGGGTCAATTGAAAGCCAGGAGCCTGGAGCTTCTTCCAGATCTCCCATGGGTGCAGGGATCCAAGGACTTGGACCATCTTCCACTGCTTTCTCAGACACATTAGCAATGAGCTGGATCAGAAGTGGAACAGCTGGGACCCTAACTGACGCCCGTATACCATGCCAGCGCTGCAGGTGGCAGCTCTACCCACTACACCACAGTGCCAGCCCTGATAAAGTCACATTCTGAGGTTCTAGGCAGTGTGAATTCAGTGCATTGTACCCTTCATCTGCTGCCTCTTGACAACTAAATATGAAGCACACCTGACATACATTATGAATAGATTTCTTTTTAATTAATTGTACAGTGGTAGTCAATCAATGTATTTATTTAATTACTTCTGTCATGTAAGAGTTATGCCTGAGTTAATTGAATTTGATATTTTTTATATTTTAGCAATATAGGTGCTTAGATAGATAATGACTTTAATTAGAAAACTTGCTGAAAATAAAATTCTTCTCCCCTTAGGAGATATAACTTCTATATTCACTACCTTTCCACACCCTAGCCTCTGTCCCTTTTGAGATGTACAGCTTTTTTGTGCTTGTAAGAAGTACAAACTACTTTGATGCTTCTTAAAAGAGGGAAAAAAAACAAGCCACATTTGTGGTTTATGGATGTTCATTACTGCTGCAGTTAGGTGTGTGAAGGAGGGTGGCTGGAGCAAGCTGGGAGAGACCAAGTCAGCCTTGCCTCGGTGCTCACTGAGGTTCCAGCGGCACTGTTCAGCACACGCAACTACATGCTTCAAAAGGAAGTACCGTTTTTTATCAAAATATTACATCTCTCAAGCCCAGATCGAGACCTGTCGCTCATGGGATGCAGGGGTTATCTTACAAAATCAGCAGAGTTTTGCTGCAGAAGTTCACTCACAGGGGATTTCTGTGAGTGTTTGCCATGGGCAGATCTTTACAGCTTCTCTGTGTCAAACTGGTAAATTCTGTTGGTGATAAAACCAAGACATGTCTCCTTGAATCTTTAACAAAAGCATCTCTGAGTTTTGTTTTGTTTTTAAACCAATCTGTGTAGCACAGTGAACTAAAAGGAATGTATAGGAAGGTACTTGGAATCTACAGAAAAAAGGACAATTGTCATGACCAATAGGAAAATGGGTCTGCCTACTGTCCTTAGTGGATCCTTTGGAGAGTTTTCCCTCCTTTCTTGTGCATTTCTTTAACTATGAAGCAGTAGTGTCAGTGTCTTCCTCCAGTTGGATTAGCAGAAATACTCATATGTGCATGCTAACTCTCAAAGCCAAGTGAGTTCTGCTGCTCAAAGTATGGCACTGGCTATGGTGACCTGGGCTGTTGTGTAGTCTGTGCACATTGTTGACCACATGAAGCTACCCTGCTAAGGGAAAGATCACAAGTCTTGGTGGTATACCAGAGCCAGCCAATATAGCCAGTTATATTTTCAAGAATCTTTTGAGTGGCTGACTTAGTAGTAGCCACTTCAAATGGTAGCTTGAAATTGGCTATGGTGGAGTAGCTAAACCACTGAAATTAACAAATGCTACACATAGCATTGGTTATTAAGCATTTACTAGCACACTACTGAGCTGAGGACTGAACAGTTTATAATTTGTAGTTTGCTGGCCCACATAGTGGGCTTTTTTTGGAAGGGGGAGTAGAATTTGTGCTAAGGAGAAAAGTGTTGCAGATGGGAAAAGCACATGAGATTTCTCCACAGCATAGCTGATAAGATCCATAAATTTTATATTATAAAATATGGAGATCACACTATTGTTAAGTTAATAAAATATGGTAGTTTTTCTGTACATACAGTTAACAAAGAGCACAAAGTAACAACAGTGAGGTTTAGACTGGACAAAATTGACTGGATGTATTATACTTTAAAAATCCAAAGACAGTTATTTCCTGTCTACTCTCCACTCTGATAAACTAAAAACTTTAAGTTACTCTTTTTTTAAAAAGATTTATTTATTTATTTATTTGAAAGGCAGAGTTACATAGAGACAGAGAAAGAGGGGTCTTCTATCCACTGGTTCACTCCCCAGATGGCCACAATGGCTGGAGCTGCACCAATCTGAAGCCAGGGACCTGGAGTTCTTTCAGGTCTCCCACGGGGGTCATGGGCCCAAGGACTTGGACCATCTTCTACTGCTTTCCCAGGCCATAGCAGAGAGCTAGAGCGGAAGTGCAGCAGCCAGGACTTGAACCGGTGCCCATATGGGATGCCAGCACTGCAAGCGGTGGCTTTACCCACTTCGCCACAGCACTGGCACCATTTAGGTTACTCTTATCTGAGAAAGGGTAAGGGGAGATAGCTGGAGATAGTCACCAATCCTATTATAACCAAATATGTACATACTGTGTAGAGGCAGAATGTTACTATACTTTGTTGTATTCCAAAGGCTTGGCAAGGACAGTTTATTTTTTAGCTGTATTCTTTTATGCCAGAAATTCTGGGCATATAGTATAATGCTCAGTATTTATCCATTTTCCTTTCTGCCATTCCATCCATTCATCTATTCATCCCCTACCTTGCTCACAAGTAATCCCTGAATAGCCATCACTTGAATGCTGAAGAGCAGCATGTGAGTACATTTTGGCCATAGGTTCTTTTTTAGTTGTGTTCTTCAAATACTGGGAAGGCTTTCCAAGGATTGCACAGATGTGAGCAATCTTAAGAGAAGCACTTTCTATGTCCTCAACATCAGTCTGTGTTCTTCCTGAAACGTCTGCCACAAGAGGCTGTTGCTGTTGAGCTTCTTCAAAGACAGACACATCTCTTACCAAGGAGGCAGGTACCAATGCCAGCGCACTTGGTAAAGTGATAAGTATAAATACACAACCGATCAAAAAGATAGGGTATGTGTAGAAGAGATTTCACAAATAAGACCAGTGTAAGCAAATAATGAAGGATAGAATTAAAAGGGAGAGAATGATCCTGCGGGGGAGGCAGGACACACAGCAGACTCATAGAATGGCAAATGCCCAAAACAGCACTCCTGCCTCAGAATCAACCCTTGGGGCATTCGGATCTGGCTAAAAGGTTCATGAGAGTCTCACAGGCATGGAAAACCATGACATGGTGGCAAAAAACAATCTAAATGAAAGACCCTGGTGAACAAGACTCCAGCAGAAGGAACAGACCATCAAGGAGAGAGATGCCTTTCTCTGAAGGGAGGAAGGAACCTCCACTGTGACACGGCCTTGACTAAACAAGTTCAGAGTCGGTGAACTCAAGGGACTGCCATAGCCTCGACAGCTCATAGCAAGAGTCTTGGGTGATTGCTGACGTCATAAATAAGAGTGCCAATTGTTAAATCAACAACAGGAGTCACTGGGTACATGCTCCCCACGTAGGATCTCTGTCCTTAATGTGTTTTACTATGAAACTTAAAAACACTACTAGTCGAACAATACCCTATACCTTGTGCAGTTGTGTGAATGCAGCCTGTTGAAATCCTTGCTTAGTATATACTAAGCTGCTCTTCAGTATATGAAGGTAATTGAAAATGAAACTCTATAAAGGGTGGGATGGGAGAGGGAGAGGGGAGGTCCACGGGAGGGAGGGAGGTTGAGGAGGGCAGAAGCCACAACAATACAAAAGTTGCACTTTGTAAATTCACATTTATGAAATTAAAAATTAAAAATTAAAAAAAAGACACATCTTGCATCCAGCTAAAAGGTAGATGTGAAATAAAGAGTAATTTAGATAATGGCTTTAACAGAACTTTTATAAATAATTTCCCCTCCATCCTTCTCATTAAGAGATGTATTTCCAATAAACTTTACTTATTTGATAATTACTGATAAAGAATTATAATGTACTTTTTTCATTTTTGAAATTTACTTGAGAGGCAGAGAGAGAATGTAAATCAGAGTTTCCATCTTTAGGTTCATTCCCAAATGCCTGCAACTGCTGGGGCTTTCCCAGGGCTAGAGCTGGGAGCTGGAAACACAATCCAGGTCTTCAGCATGAGCAGTAAGAACCCAATTACTTGAGCCATCACCGCTGCCTCCCAGGGTCTGCATTAGCAGGAACCTGGAGTGATGAGTGGGAACCATGAATCAGATCTAGGCACTCCAATGTGGGACATATCTGTCTCAGCCATTAGACCAAATTCCCACCCCCGCTATGTTTTTAATCATTTGCTAATCATTGAAATGATAATTCAAGACAGAAGAAATTTTTTTTTGACACACAGTAGCAAAAGACAAGAGAAGCAAAAGAAGATTCAAGCATGTAAGAGCAGCATGTTGGGGTTAAAATCTATGGGGAAAGTGAAATGGAAATGGAAATTTAAGGAAAAAATTTCTGATTTTTTAAGAGCTAACTTATTATTTTTTTTTTGACAGGTAGAGTTATAGAGAGTGAGAGAGAGAGACAGAGAAAAGTCTTCCTTCCGTTGGTTCACCCCCCAAATGGCCACCACGGCTGGCACGATCCAAATCCAGGAGCCAGATACTTCCTCCTGGTCTCCCATGCGGGTGCAGGAGCCCAAGCACTTGGACCATCCACCACTGCTATCCCAAGCCACAGCAGAGAGCTGGACTGAAAGAGGAGCAACCAGGACTAGAACCCAGCGCCCATATAGGATGCCGGCATAGCAGGTAAAGCCACTGCCTGCAGAACTGGCATCCCATATGGGCGCTGGTTCGAGTCCCAGCTGCTCCACTTCCATTCCAACTCTCTGCTATGGCCTGGGAAAGCAGTAGAAGATGGCCCAAGTCCCTGACCTCCTACACCTATGTGGGAGACCTAGAAGAAGCTCCTGGCTCCTGGCTTCGGACTGGCTCAGCCTCGGCCATTGCGGCCATTTGGGGAGTGAACCAACAGATGGAAGACATCTCTCTCTCTCTCTCTCTCTGCCTCTGCCTCTCTGTAACTCTGCCTTTCAGATAAATAAAAAAATCTTTTAAAAAATAATAATAATATTTACTAATTATGAGAAGTCAGGAAATATGCATAACTCCTTTCTTTTCTACTGTCCTGAAACCAATCCAAGGGATGTGTGTGTGTGTGTATGTATGTGTGTGGAGAGAGAGAGAGAGAGAGAGACAGAGAGACAGAGAACTCTCATCTACCGGTTTACTCCCCAAGTATCCAGAGTAGCCTGACTTGCACAAGGGACAGAGCCAGGAGCTAGGAAAGCAATCCATGTCTCCCTGTGAGAGGAGATACCAAATTACTTGAGCTATCACTGCTGCACCCAAGATCTGCATTGGCAAGAAGCTTGAGGGGAATTGAACTTGGGTATCCAATGTCTTAACCACTTGTCTTAATCACTGGGTTAAATCCCTACTCCCAACAATCTTTTAATTTTTTTCCTTGCTGACTCAAAGGCCTTTCCTTTTTTTTTAATTTTGATGGGTAAAATTATAGGTGCTTCATCCATTCAAAATGCTGAACAGAAATTTGGAAAGAATAGATATCATCTGCCCTTGACTGTTCTGCTATGCAATTTCTTACAGCATCCAATCAGCATGTAGCAATAGGCTGACATAGTGTTCCAGCTTAGAATTAGGAAAATGGAGTGTGTGTTGTGGCACAGCTGGTTAAGCTGCTGCTTAGGACACACATATCCCATATCAGAGTGCCAGTTTGAGTTGCAGTAACCCCAATTTTGATCCAACTTCCTGCTAATGTGTCCTGAGAGGCAACATATAATGGCTCCAGTGCTTGGGCCCCCTGCCACCTACATGGGAGACCCTTGTGGAGTCTGGAACTCCTGGCTTCAGTCTGGCACTACCCTGGCTGTTGTAGGCATTTGTGGAGTGAACCAGCGGTTGGAAGATCTCTTTCTCTGTGTCTGTCTCTCTTTTGTTCTTGCTCTGTCACTCTGCCTCTCAAATAAATTTTTAAAAATAGGAAAATTATATTTGGAAGTGATTAACAACACAGGTTTAAAGCTTTGGATATTTAAGGTGTCACACACTCACGGCAGATATCTGAGCCAGGCCTAAAGGAGAACCCTGGTAATCCAGCCCTTGGTGTATAACCTTCAAACACCAATAAACAAGATTATCTGGATTTAACATGTGACCTTTCTCATTTCAACTGGTAGGTCCAGATGTTTTCTCATTTAGCTGCCTGGTTGAAATCTGCAGTTGGATCTAGATTTGAGGTTGCAGGAATGCCAGTCTTGAAAACTACACTTTGCAGTGGATGACGCTGTCTAAACAGTAACATATGGAGACCCATGGTTTAATAATTAAAAATAATGTGTGACCTTACCCTTAATAGATTTGTTAATTATGTCAACTGAAAAAGTGAAAATGGGATCATGATAGATATTTCACTATATTCATCAGTCTGGTGGCATTAAAGACATTGACAAGATTTGTTAGAACCAGGCCTTTCTGCACCTGCGTCTACAGGAGCAGAAATCCCAGCCATGCCTTTCTTATCCTTCGTTACCCCTCTAGGAAGTTTATTGCAGCCCCAGAGAAAACAGGAAAGGCTTTTTATTAATTTTCATCAGTCCAGGCTTGTGGCCATACTTCCCATCCCCCAAAATTTGGAGACAGCTTAGTTGTCCTTTATTACCTCTCTTCATTACTTGAAACTCAGAACTATCTCTGGCATTTTTACATGACCTGTCCCTTACTCACTATCAGCTTGACTTTCCAGTTCTAGTCCTTCAGGTTGTATGAGTTCTCTGAGATGGTATAATTCTTCATTTTTTTTCTTTTGTCTTATGAGAGCTAAGCTCTCACATCCCTGAGTGAGCCTTCAGAGGATTTCATAGTGTACATTTATATTACTGCCGTCTTATACGTCAGAGGTAACTGACCAGTTTATACTCATAGCCTAAAGCAAACTAAATTATTACAAGAATAGAAAATGAAATAGTACAGTCCCTAAAAGCACAAAATATGGCAGAGAAGCACGAGGGAAGGAGGGATACTAGAAGTCACTGTCCTGTATGACCTAATTGCAGAAGTGACACCTTCCATCCCTTTTGCTGTGTTCTGTTAATTAGAAGCAAGTCAGTCCCCTGGGCCCATTAAATATTCAGGGAGAGTTTACACAGAGATTTGAATACTTGGATACAGAGATCATTGGGGGCTGTTTTAGAAAGCTGCCTACCAGGGCGCCAAACTGTTTCCCAGATGACTGCACCACTCTACAGTCCTACCAGCAGCAGTGCAGGAGGGTTCCATGTTCTTCACATTCTTGCCAAAACTTGTCTTTTTGATAATAGCTGGTCTGGCAGTGTGAAATGATATCTCATTGTGGATTTAACTTGCATTTCTCCAGTGACTGATGTTGTGAAATATCTTTTCATTGGCCTATTGGCTGTTTGTATAGTTTCTTTGGCTAAATAAATCTATTCAAATCGTTTGTGCATTAAAATTTTTAATTTATTATTTATTTTCATTTTTTATTTGAGAAGTAGAGAGAGACAGAGAAAATCTTCCTTCCATTTACTCACTCCTTAAATGCCCACAACAGCTGGGGCTGGGCCAGGCCAAAGCCAGGAGACCTAAACACAATTTTGGGTTTCTCATGTGGGTGTCAGAGACCCACATACTTGAACCATCATCTGGTGCTTCCCAAGGTGCACATTAGTAGAAAGATAGACTTGGAAACAGAGCCGAGACTCAAACCCAGGGGACTCTGATATGGGATACAGGCATCCCAAGTGGCATCTAAATCACAGCACCAAATATCTTTCCCTTTTATGCATTTTTAAAATTACCTTCTGGGGCAACACTGTGGCACAGCAGGTAAAGCCCTGGCCTGAGGTGCCAGCATCCCATAAGGGCACCGGTTCTAGTCCCGGCTGCTCCTCTTCCGATCCAGCTCTCTGCTATGGCCTGGGAAAGCAGTAGAAGATGCCCAAGTCCTTGGGCCCCTGCACCCACGTGAGGATCCAGGAAGATCCTGGCTCCTGGCTTCAGATCAGCGCAGCTCCGGCCATTGCGGCCATCTGAAGAGTAAACCAGCGGATGGAAGACCTCTCTCTCTGTCTCTACCTCTCTCTGTAACTCTGTCTTTCAAATAAAGTAAATCTTTTTTTAAAACAATTGCTTTCTTATTTAGTTGTAAGATATTTTCATTTACTAATTATGCTTTTGATGTAATTTCTATAAAATCTTTGCTTAGCTCAAGGTCACAAACACATTATGCATCAAGTACTATACTAGCTAGGCCTTTAGACAGGTTATTTTGCTTAACTTCATTACTGTAGCAACACTGTTAAGTATAGATATCATCACTGCATAAATGAGAAAATTCACACAAGTCAAGGGACTAGCTGAGGTCACATAGCTAGTTGGTACAATTTGAACCTCGGTTCTGTGTTACTCCAAAACCCATGCTTTGTTATCAGAGATCTTTTTAAAAAGACATTCAAGGGGCTGGCGCTGTGGCTCACTTGGTTGATCCTCCGCCTGCGGCGCCAGCATCCTATATGGGTGCCGGGTTCTAGTCCCGGCTGCTCCTCTTCCTGTCCAGCTCTCTGCTGTGGCCCGGGAAGGCAGTGGAGGATGGCCCAAGTGCTTGGGCCCCTGCACCCACATGGGAGGAAGCACCTGGCTCCTGGCTTTGGATCAGCGTAGCGGCCATTTGGGGGGTGAACCAACGGAAGGAAGACCTTTCTCTTTGTCTCTCTCTCTCTCTCTCTCTCTCACAGTCTAACTATCTGTCAAATTAAAAAAAAAAAAAGGGGCATTCAAATCTATTTTCAATAGGAAAAATAAGAGTTAAATGCCATAGCCCCTTCCCTGTAGTTATGAGCACCCACTTTGTATTATGTGACTACTACTGGTAGAAACCTCTACTTGTAACCATTAGACATTATCATATGAAGTAGAGGTGAACATGTGCTCTAGTTTATTGGCTAGATTCCATTCTAGTTTGTTCTGCCCGACAAGATTCCCTCCACAGCTTCTGGAAGAGCTAGGATGCATCTTTGCCTGCAGCCTTGAAGTGTGTTACTGGGCGTCTGTTAAACAGTTGTTATACTTCACCCCCAAGGATAGCATGTTCCAGTGACAAGATAGCTTCTTCCCTTGGGTGCTGTTAATGTTGTATATTCACCTAGGATGAGTCAGTGCTGAGTTTCTTCTATATATCTTGGTGCTCTAATTCCATTATTTGAAAACAGGAAATGGAGGATGGGAGGCACCAAAGAGGAATAAAAGTCCAAATATTATGTTACAGATGGTGAATATTAAATTATTTTTACATATTATATTTTAATGTTAAAAAGAGCAAGAATATTCTAATTTTTTAATCAGATATTTATTTATTTGAAAGTCAGAGGTAGGGAAAGAGAGAGAGAGAGATCTTATAGCTGCAACAGCAGGGCTGGGCCAGGCTGAAGCAAGGAGCCAGGAGTTTCATCCAGGTCTCCCATGCTGGTGCAGGGCCCAAACACTTGGGCCATCTTCTGCTGCTTTTCCCAGGCCATTAGCAGAAGGCTAGATTGGAAGTGGAGCAGCTGGGACATGAACTAGCGCCCATATGGGATGCTGGCAGTGCAGGTGGCAGCTTTACCTGCTTTGCCACAATGCTGGCCCCAAGAATCTTCTAATTCTTAATTCTTAACACTCATTTCCCTGTCCTCCAAGAATCCTGTATACCCTTTGGATCCGATTGATATATAGTGTCTTAAACTAGAAGTACAATTTATTGTTTCCCTTGACTCTGGGCTAATGTTCTCACTTTAGGCAAAATTGCAATCTGTGCAATTTTTAAAAACATTAACCCTAATTTAGTACTTGAAGCAAAGAATAGAATAATTACTCACTCCTTCCTTTCTTCACACTTTCCTTCCTTCTGTTTGGTAAGAAGTCACTGGGCTCTGTACCAGGCATATTGCTAACTCCTGAGGGTATCAACAGATTGATATACAGACATTGATATCAAGAAGCCACAGTCAAGAAGGGTAAACAGGGTATATTCTAAGAGGAGTAGATTTGGAAAGGCAGAAGAAAGGAGAAAGGTAATGAGCTAAACTTGCTGAATGTAAAACAAGTGTAGGAAACCCAGGAAGTGATTGGAAGTATATGTCTGGAGCTCAGCATGGAGGTGTACTGGATGTGTAGATATGAGAATCAACAGCAATAAAAAAATTAGATTATGAGGCAAGCAGTTAACACACCACTTGGGATGCCCATATCCCATATTTGGGTACCTGGGCTCAGCTTCTACACTTCTGACCCAGCTTTCTGCTAATGCACACCCTGGGAGGCAGCCAATGATGGCTCAAGTACTTGAATCCCTGTCACCCCAGTGGGAAACCTGGATGGAGTTCTGGGCTCCTGGTTTTGGCCTGGCCCAAGCAAGGCTGTTGCAGGCATTTGGGGAGTAAACCAGCAGACAGAAAATCTCTCTCTGCCTTTCAGATAAAATTAAAATACATAAATAAATTTTTAAATTACATCAGGAGAGTATGTAAAATGAAAAGACAAAGAAACAGGCCCCCTGGAAATCAATCATATCTAAGAGACAGAAAATAGAAGAAACAGAGAAAATAAATAACTGAGATAGGAATGGAACGAGCAAAAGAAAGAGGTTTCAGGGTGTGCAAAGGAAGAGGAGAAATCAGACTAGAGTGGTTAGAAAAAGTCAACTGGAGAATTGATTACCTCTGTGGGATTTGTGCCCTGTTTTGATGTGTTATGAGGAGAAACTCTGTATACTACAAGCTGAGCAACCTTTAATCCAAACTCCAAATTCTCCAAAATGCCAAACTTTTTTTAAAAAAGATTTATTTATTTGTTTATTTATTTGAGAAGTAGAGTTGCAGACAGAGAGAGATAAAAACAGAGAGAAAGGTCTTCCATCCACTCCCCAAACAACCACAATAGCTGGAGCTGAGCCGATCCAAAGCTGGGAGCCAGGAGCTTCTTCCGGGTCTCCCACATGGGTACAGGGACCCAAGTACTTGGGACATCTGCTGCTTTCCCAGGCCATAGCAGAGAGCTGGACTGGAAGGGGAGCAGCCAGGACTTGAACTTGTGCCCATTTGGGATGATGGCACCACAGGTGGTGGCTTTATCCACCACACCATAGCGCTGGCCCCCAAAACTTTTTGATCTGACATGATACCATGAGTGGAAAATTCCACACCTGACCTCATGTGGTAAGTCTCATTTAAAATGCAACACACTAAAAATATTGTATAATAGGGTGAGAATTTGACATAGCAGTTAAGCCACTGCTTGGGACACCTACATCCTATATGGGAGTACTTGCCTTCAAGTCCTGGCTCTGCAACTGATTCCAGCTCTCTGCCAGTTTACACCCTGGGAGGCAGCAGGTTATGCAGTGACTGGGTCTCTGCCACCTACATGGATTGAATCCCTGGCTCCTGCCTTCAGCCTGACCTACCCCTGTCTGTTGCAAGCATTTAGGGAATGAACCAGCAGATCAATCAATATCTGTCTATCTATCCATCTATCTATCTGTCTTTGTGTCTCTGTCTCTACCTTTCAAATAAATAAAATGCATTGCATAAAATGGAAGATCTGTGTGTGTGTGTGTGTCTTCCTCTCTCTGTAACTCTGCCTCTCAAATAAATAATCTTTAAAAAAAAAACTAAAAAAAAAAGTTTACTAAATTTAAAAAATGGACATTTAGAGGCTGGCACTGTGACACAGTGGATTAAGCTGCTGCCTGCAGTGCCGGCATCCCATATGGGTATAGGTTTGAATCCTGGCTGCTCCACTTCTGATCCAGCTCCCTGCTAATGTGCCTGAAAAGCAGTGGAGAGGGGCCAGCACTGTGGCGCAATGGGTAAAGCCCTGGCCTGAAGCGCCGGCATCCCATACGGGCACTGGTTCTAGTCCCAGCTGCTCCTCTTCCGATCCAGCTCTCTGCTATGGCCTGGGAAAGCCAGTGGAAGATGGCCCAAGTCCTTAGGCTCCTGCACCCACGTGGGAGACCCGGAAGAAGCTCCTGGCTCCTGGCTTTGGATCGGCGCAGCTCTGGCCATTGCGGCCAATTGGGGAGTGAACCATTGGATGGAAGACCTCTCTCTTTCTCTCTCTCTGCCTCTCCTCTCTCTGTGTAACTCTGACTTTCAAATAAATAAATAAATCTTTAAAAAAAAAAAAAAAAGGAGTGGAGGATGCCCCAAGTGTTTGGGCCCTTGCACCCATGTGGAAGACCCTAATGAAACTCCTGGTTCCTGGCTTTGGCCTGGTCATTTGGGGAGAAGAACCAGCAGATGAAAGATTTCTCTTTCTCTCTTTCTGCCTCTTCCTTTCTCTGCCTTTCAAATAAATAAATAAATCTTTTTTTAAAAAAATAGACACTTTGCCGGCACCGTGGCTTAACAGGCTAATCCTCCGCCTTGCGGTGCCGGCACACCAGGTTCTAGTCCCGGTTGGGGCACCGGATTCTATCCCGGTTGCCCCTCTTCCAGGCCAGCTCTCTGCTATGGCCCGGGAAGGCAGTGGAGGATGGCCCAAGTGCTTGGGCCCTGCACCCGCATGGGAGACCAGGAGAAGCACCTGGCTCCTGGTTTCGGATCAGCGAGATGCACTGGCCGCAGCGGCCATTGGAGGGTGAACCAACGGCAAAGGAAGACCTTTCTCTCTGTCTCTCTCACTATCCACTCTGCCTGTCAAAAAAAAAAAAAAATAGACACTTATTTGGTTGCCAGCACTGTGGTGTGGTAGGTAAAACTGATGCCTGTGATGCTGGCATCCCATATGGGCATTGATTGGAGTCCCAGCCGCTCTACTTTGCATCCTGCTCTCTACTAGTGCACCAGGGAAAGCAATAGAAAATGGCCCAAGTCCTTGGGCTCTTGCACCCACGTGGGAGACTTAGATGAAACTCTTAGCTCCTGACTTCGATCTGGCTGAGTCCTAGCCAATGCAGCCATCTGGGGAATGAACAAGTGGATTTAATATTTTTCTCTCTGTCTCTCCATCTTGCTAACTTTGCCTTTCAAATAAATGAAATAAATTTTTTTTTAAAAAAAGACACTTAAAAATTACTGGATGTCCATCGTTTTAAAATTGAAAAGAAGAAAAAAAAAGAAAGCACTATGGATTCTTGTAAATCAATGCTAGAAATTTAGTTTCCATTGAAACTTTCTAATTTTACTGGTTTGCAGATACTGAAACTTCTCTTTGTTTTCATGTTTTTCACTCTTATTACTGTATACATAAATGTATAAATTAGAATGTGAAATGACCCCTCATTTCAGTGTTCTTGTCCCTAATATAAAGAGGCCATTATGGGAAAGATGTACAGACATTAATTTTATAAGGAAAACTGTTCTAGTTCATCTGTGCTAGATTGTATAATAGCAACTAACTCTGTAGACTAAATACCTACAATACATATATCTCCCATTTTGCTCTTTAGTGCTTCAAGCTTCTAAATCCTATTAACAGCTGTCAAAACCTGGTAAACTATTTAGATGCTTTCACAATTTGTTTAATTGGATAGTTGGAAAATGGCATGCTAAAAAAGCCCACCACTCCCCCCTTTCTTTTAGCCTGGCTGAACATCTGTAGCATTAGGGCCTCATTATCTCTGAATTGGCATAGCAAATCAGTGGCATCATTAAAATGCCACATTAAGATGATTAAGCTTCTTTGTTATCCGGTTGACTTTTGCATGTGCTGAGGATTTCACGGTTATGACCCCCGATCCTTGTAAAACATTTAAACAACATCACCCTTTTGTGTTTTACCTAACAGCCTCTATCTCGTTTTGTCTCTTCTCAAAATATCCCTGGCAAACCCGAGGCTTTACTAAAAACTTGGTCCTTCTTGGAGTTAGATTCCGGGTTTTGCATAGTTCAGGGTGGAAATTCAGAACCCTTTTTTTACTGTGGGAAATTCCTAGTAAGAACCTGCTGTCCAAAGCACCCAAGTTGCCTGTTCTTTTTGCCATCTTTGCTAGGTTCTTCTCACCAACCGAGCATTTTGTGTGCCTGTAAAAACAAACTGAGGCACAGTTGGCTGAGACTGCTATTGCCCCTGAAGGATTTAGATGTTGGATCCTTTCCAGGACCCATTGTTTTCGCAGTGTCTCAGGTGAAACCAAAAAATGTCTACTCTGGAGTGCAAGCCTTTCATGTGATAACCATCACCCCAGGAAATGAAACCATGTGCATCAGCCCCAGTGAGCCAAACCTTTGTTCTCTTCAGCCTGCAAAATTCTCTGGGGGGTGTGTGTTAGTCCGTGTCATCTTCCTAAGAGACCTCCAGAACATAGACAAAGATGGGAACAATTACACCCTAGAGCAGATCCTTTAGAAAGAAGTTTAGTTTAATCTGATTTCCTATGGGTTAGATTCAATTTAGACATCTTTTCTCCTCCTCTGGGAATGTATAGCAATTACCTTTATCAGCAATTTGTGGTTTGGTATGTTCTTTTCTCTACAAGTTCAATTATAAAAATTTACTCAGGAAGTCTTTAACATTTTTTATTATGAAATAGATCATACATACAAAAAGGCAAATATAATTACATGCATAATTTAAAGAATAACAAAACAAGCATCTCTAGATCTACCACTGACTTAAGAAATACAATTTTGCTAATACCTGTGTAAACTTGAATAGTCTTTAAAGAATCAACTTAGGTTGTGTGTCTAAGAAACTTGATATGTATTATAAGAGTAGAGTTTACAAAACCAGAATGAGAGATTATTCACATTACAAAAAGTTTATTTGCTTTACAAAAGTCTTCAGGATACTATAAGGCAGTTCCTTAAGTACTTGGATATTCAGATATCTGTTGCCAGATCTTTAGGATTTTCTGCTTTTATTAAAAAGTTCAGGTATTGCCATTCACTGATAACTGCAAATCAGTGAAAAATTAAGTTAAACATCTCTGAGTCTGTAATGTAAATAAGTAGAACAATGTTGTTGGTTTCACATGGAACATTTAAATTCATTGAATGAATGATTGAGTTTATTTAGTTTCATCTACTTGAATCACAAAGTGACAAAGATTAAAAAAAAAAGATTTATTTATTTGAAAGAGGAAGAGGGAGGAGAGAGAGAGAGAGAGAGAGAGAAGAGAAGAGGAAGAGAGTAGAGAGGGAGAGAGAGCCAGAGAGAGAGAGAGAGAGAGAGAGAGAAGAGAAGAGGAAGAGAGTAGAGAGGGAGAGAGAGCCAGAGAGAGAGAGAGAGAGAGGAGAGAGAGAGAGAATGAGAATTGTACATCCACTGGTTTACTCCCAAAATGCCCAAAATAGCCAGGGCGGGGCCATGTCAAAGCCAGAAGCCTGGAACTCCATCTGGGTCTCCCACATGGGTGGCAGGGACTCAAGCACTTTAGTCATCATCTTCTGCCTCCCATGGTGCATTAACTGGAAGGTAGATCAGAAGGGGAGGAGCTGGGATAGAATCAGCTCTCCATTATGGGATGTGTGTATCCCAGGCAGCAGCTTAACTCTTCTGCACGTGAATGCCCTCCCCTTATTGTTTTTTTTTTTTTAAGGAATTCTTGATCATCATTAGGCCATACTCACGTTTTGGTTTTTATTGTTATTTTGTTGTTGTTTGAAAAAAAGAGACAGCTCCCATTGTCTGGTTCACTCTCTAAATGCTCACAATAGTTGGGGTTGAACCAGGTCAAAGCCAAGACACAGGAACTCAATCCAGGTATCCCGTGTGGGAGACAGGACCCAACTACATGAGCCATCATCTGCTGCTTTTCAGGATGCATGCTAGCTGAATGCTGGAATTGGGAGCATAGCTGGAACTTGAACCTAGACCCTCTGATATGTGATTGTGAATTCCAGCTGGTGTCTTAACTACTAGGCCAAATCCCTACCCCACATTATGAATGTATCAACTATAAAAAGATAAATTTTTCAAGATTAATTACATTGTGTTAAATATAAAGCAAAATGATATAGGTGTATGATCAAAGAAACTGAAGAAATTTTTGCTAGTTAACGGTATCAAGGAAAACTGAATAGAAGTTTGAGTAGAATATTGATATAGTGGGAGGGCATTCTAGGTGTGGGAAAAGCTTTGAAGAATCATGGTTAGTCAGATTACTGAAAGTTCAATAGGCATAAGAATCTTTGAGAATCTTGTTTAAATGCAAATTCTGATCCAGTATGTCTGGAGTGAGGCCCGAGCCTCTGCATTTCTAACAACCTCCCAGAATATGCTGCAACTGCTGATCCAAGGACTTCACTTTGAGAAACAAGGTTCTGCAACATATGAAAAGATAATTCAAAATGACTGAGAAATGGAGTAGGCGCTTGGCACAGCAATTGGAATACCCACATCCATTCTCAGAGTGCCTCAGTTTGAGTCCCAGCTCTGCTTCCAATTCCATCTTCCTGTTAATGGACACTCTGGGAAACAGCAGGTGATGGCTCAAATAATTGAGTTATTGCTGCCCACCTGGAAGACCCAGATTGAGTTCCAGGATCCTGGCTTTGGCCTGGACCAGCTCTAGCTGTTGTGGGCATTTGGGAAGTGAACCAGCAGATGAAAATCATTCTCTGTCTCTCTTGCTGTTTTTCTTCCTTCAAAATAAAAGCTTTTTAAAGAAAAATAAATAAATAAAAAGAAATGAGATGACCAGTCAGGCTGGAGGTGGGTTCTAGACGGTGTTCTAGCCCTTGAATGCCTCACTAAAGAGTTTGGACTTTGGGGCCAGCACTGTGGCATAGTGGGTAATGCTGCCGCCTGCAGTGTCAGCATCCCATATGGGCGCTAGTTCGAGTCACAACTGTTCCACTTCCAATCTAGCTCTCTAGGATGGCTAATCTGGTGATAAGATGTAGTGTAACAGAGGTCAATACACTGTGGGCCAGGTAGGAGGCTAATGGAATGGTTTATTTACACAACATATCTACTTTCTGAGGGGCACTGTGTTAAACTCTACAACTATCATTCTCAAACTTCTCCGCACGTAAGATTTACCAGGAAAGCATGTTTTTCAATGCCTATTTCCAGTCCCCCTAGATTATGATGAGAGCTCAAAATTCCTATTTTAAAACCATATTTATTCTCTATTCTTACAGTTACAGGTTAAGTAATATCATAGGAAATTCAGAATTAAACACGTACATACACACAGGTGCATGCACAAAGTCTGTGTAGGTTCTGCCCTCAAATAATGTCCGTGTCCAAAGAGAAGATAAGGCAAGGTTATAAGTCATGTAGAGGCAGAAGGCCAGGTTACTTTCCAGCTGGCAGGATCAGGGAAGTCTTAGTAGGGTGGAGATAGCATATTAGTTTGGATTTAAAAAATATGTGAGATTTGGACCTGTGGCAATGCTAAGGAAAAATCTTGTAGGCAATGGAAATAATATAAACTAAACCAAGAGTACTTAGAATTTGTTTTAGTTTGGTTAAAGTTGGAGTAATCAAAATCAATATTCCAAAGGAAGATGGGATCAGACGGCAGAAAACACTTTAAATGCTTTGTTTCTGAATTTGGACTTTATTTTCTTGGCAGTGAAAAATATTGAAGAATTTTGACAGGGCCATGGTATGACCCAAGTTAGAGTTTAAAAAGAGCCTTCTCATACAAGATGAGCCTGGAAAGTGAGAAAAGGTGGTAGGGAAAACAATGGTGAGATCATGGGAAAGTTGATAGGGTCTGAGAGTTAGGATAATGGGCATACAGAAAGGTGGGTGACAAAACAAATTGGAGATTGGGTTCAAAGATAGAACCAATGAGTGGTTAACTATAGGACACAAATGAGAAAAAGGAAGGATGACTATCCGGATAGTCTGACTGAGATTATAGCTAGGAAACCTTTGGAAATAAAGAACTGAAGCAGGGAAGAGAGATTATGCTGCAGATACATATGTGGGTATTAATCCTATAAGATGATAGTTAAAGCTTTAAGGGTGGATGAAATTGCCACCAGAGAGAGATGTAGAGAAAAGAAAAAGAGAGGGTTTAAAATGAGGATATGACAGTCTTCAAAAATTAATAAATAAATAAATAAATAAATATTTTAAAAAATGTATGGAAAATGAGTATTATTTAAAAAACTATGCATAGATTTTTAAAAAATTGCACCAAATAAACTTATCTCTTAAGTCCATTCTTCCATGAAATTTTTAAGCACCCTCATATTTAGGAGACAGGGGGGGGGGGGGCTGGCACTGTGGCGTAGCGGGTAAAGCCACCACCTGCAGTGACAGCATCCCATGTGGGCACCAGTTCGAGTTTCCACTTCCCATCCAGCTCTCTGCTATGGCCTGGTAAAGCAGTACAAGATGGCCCAGGTCCTTGGGTCCTACACCCACGTGGGAGCTTCTGAAAGAAGCTCCTGGCTCCTGGCTTTGGATCAGCACAGCTCTGGCCATTGTGGCCATCTGGGGAGTGAACCAATGGGTGGAAGATACCTCCCTCTCTCTCTCCCCCTTTGCCTCTCTGTAACTCTGCCTCTCAAATAAGTAAATAAATCTTTAAAAAAGAAAAGAGAAAAAGGAAAGGAGGTACAGTTTCATTGAAGAAATAGGACTGTAGAAGAAATGGTGGTAGCCGGCGCCGTGGCTCAACAGGCTAATCCTCCACCTAGCGGCGCCGGCACACCGGGTTCTAGTCCTGGTCGGGGCACTGGATTCTGTCCCGGTTGCCTCCCTTCCAGGCCAGCTCTCTGCTATGGCCCGGGAGTGCAGTGGAGGATGGCCCAAGTGCTTGGGCCCTGCACCCGCATGGGAGACCAGGATAAGTACCTGGCTCCTGCCTTGGGATCAGCATGGTGTGCTGGCCGCAGCGCACCGGCCGCGGCGGCCATTGGAGGGTGAACCAATGGCAAAAGGAAGACCTTTCTCTCTGTCTCTCTCTCTCTCACTATCCACTCTGCCTGTCAAAAAGAAAAAAAAAAAAAAAAGGTGGTGAGTAGTATCAAGGACTACAGAGAAGATGGGGAGACTGGCATACAAAAAGACATTGGACTTAGGAATCAGAATTTTTTAAGAGTTCGTTATTTATTTGAAATGCAGAGTTTACAGAGAGAAGGAGAAAGAGAGAGAGAGAGAGAGACCTTCCATTTGTGGTTCACTCCCCAAATGGCCACAATGACCAGGGTTGGGCTAAGCCAAATCCTGGAGCCAAGAGCTTCTTCTACAAGGGTGCAAGGGACCCAAGGACTTGGGCCATCTTCTATTGCTTTCCCAGGTGCATTAACAGGGAGCTGGATTGGAAGTGGAACAGCCAGGACTTGAACCTGAACCCATATGGGATGCCGGCATCACAGGCAGCAGCTTTACCTGCTTCGCCACAATGCAGGTCCCAGGAATCAGGATATTATTGGTAATCTGTAAGGAAGCAGATTCAGTGAATTATAGAGGCAGAACCAGATTACCAGCAATTTTGAGTCAGTTTTGCAGATGTAGAGGCAGTAAGCCTTGATCACCTTTTTAATAAATGTGTAGAAAGGAATGTTGCAAGAGGATGAGCTTAGGTATGATGTGATGAAATGTTAAACTAAATTGAAAAGGAAAAGGAAAAGAGGAGTTGGCAGGGCTGGCACTGTGGCGTAGTGGGCTAAGCCGCTGCCTGCGGCGCCAGAATCCCATATGGGTGCTGGTTCATATCCTTGCTGCTGCTCTTCCGATTCAGCTCTCTGCTGTGGCCTGGAAAAGCAGTGGAAGATGGCCCAAGTGTTTGGGCCTCTGCACCCATGTGAGAGACCTGGAAGAAGCTCCTGGCTCCTGACTTCAGATGGGCTTAGCTCCGGCCAATGAGGCCATCTGGAGAGTGAACCAGCAGATGGAAGATTCCTCTCTCTTTCTGCCTCTCTCTGTGACTCCCTGTCTCTCAAATCAATCAATCAATCAATAAAATCATTAAAAAAAAAAAAAGTTGGTATCTAGAGAGCCTGAGGAATTAGAGTTGACAGATCTTGGAGACTGATGAAGAGATTGAAAAGGAAAGGATTCTGTAGTCTTAATACTTGGAGGCTGGAAGTAGGGAGACTAATAAACATAAATATGTCATAAAATAGAAGGAAGTTTGAATTCAAAGATAACAAGCTTGATAGACATGTTTGATATTTCCTAGGGATACTAAGTAGAATGTCCCCTTCACTCTGCTACAATAAACTTCCTCCCAAGGAATGGGAAGGATCTCTTCATTAGAATGAACTGGTATCGGGAATACCAGTATTGTGGCATAGTAGTGTAGCGGGTTATATATTCCTGCAGTGACAGCATCCCATATAGGCACTGGTTCAAGTCTCAGCTGCTCCACTTCTCTCAACTTCTGATCTAGCTCCCTGGGAAAACAGTGGAGGATGGGCCAAATTCTTGGGCCGCTGCACCCATGTGTGAGAAGCTCCTGGCTCCCGGCTTCATTGGCCTCTCTGTCTCTGTAACTCTGCCTTTCAAGTTAAATAAATAAATAAAATTTGGGGAAAAAAAAAGAATGGACTGATGTCTTTTCCTCATTGTTTCGGTAGACTGTCTTTGGAGGCTGGGTGCTAAGCCTGATAATCTCTCAGGAGTCCTCTTTATATTTTAATTTATCCCACCATTCCTCTCTTTTTACACTCACATAGTAAATTGCTGATCCCCAGTAACAATTCAGACAGGTTATCCAGGTCATTTTTAGATAAGACTCTAAAGCAAACCAGCAACTATAGCAGAAACATTTTTGGTCCAGTCAGTCCAAGTGACTTCCCTCATCCCTGCTATGTGACTCTTACCCTTTCTTTTATGGCCCATTGTCTCAAATACTGTCTTCTTTGCTCTACAGGCAAATCATAAAGGACTAAAGCTAAGGTTTGAGGTTGAGCCGAGTTGGTAAAGTATTGACTCCCAGAGAAGGCCTACTTAAGGCCAACATTCTGAGGAAAACAGCAGATCTTCTGTCCTCTGTTTTCAGAAATAACCTACACTTTGATCTTCAGTATTGTCTAATGTATACTAACCATGGAATAGCCTGAGTCTGGTCAGATTCACATCTAACTAAAATGAAAAGGATCCTTTTTTCTGCTGGCCCTCTCTGTCTGCCGTTGTTGGTTTTCAGTAGTCAAGTTTTTCCGTTGAGGTTCTTTTAAACGCCTACATGCAAACTGAAGAGCACTCAAGCTTTGGTGGGATAGCACCCACAGCTGGAGCGATGGAGGAAGAGAGGAGTATACAAGCCTCAGGTGCATCCTTCTCTTAAAAAATTGTTTAAAAACAAAAACCACTTAAGCAAACCAATTCCAAATGAAAGCAGGCACGACCTGTCCAGAGAAAGAAGGAAATGACCCTCATTGATAGCAATTCATCTATAACCCAGATGCACAGGATGGGGAAATTTGAAACATGTTGAATTTATCCCACAGCCCTGCATCTCTGAGTGAAAGGTTGTGAACCATGAATTGTGGTAAGAGGCAGAGGAACAGTGTTGTAGCTATGGCTCCTTTGTTGGTGGTTAGGCCCTGTCTTGCTCTGTTAAGCAAACATGGTTAATACAGATGAAAGGTAACCTTGATAGAAGTGAAAATTGAAACTTGGGTTGAAGGTAGCAAGCCAGGCACAGCTGCAGTTGTACTTCCTCCTGTGTGGCAACAGGAACAACACTTATTGATGTTTTTTGAAGGGATGTAGTTTTTTTTTTTTTAAGTATCTTTTTTAAGAGTGTTTTGGTGTTAACATCTACACCACTGATAAGAGGGTGTGGAGTATAGTTGGTAATAAGCCAGTTAGATCTTATACGTGAATTATGTGAAATCAAACCTAAGTAACTGATAGCTCAGGGTCAAGTTTAGTGCCCTAATCCTACCTCTGCCAGCAACTGGTTGTATAAGTTTGGATAAATCCCTGAAAACATGTCTGCTCCCAGATTTCTTGATCTGAAAAATAAGAATGAAATGATCTATAAACTCCCTTCCAGCCCTAAATCCCATTGATTTGCAATTCCTCATGAGGAGGTCTAACTTCCTTTTCCTAAGAATCAATGTTTGAAAAAGTAATCATTTATATAACATTTTATATATTTATACATGAAAATCCTCTTGTCAGGTGAATGTTTAGGTTTGTTCCTATTCAATACATAAATTTGCCCTTCTTTATGTTTTTCACTAGAAGAGTGTTATAGCTATTTTGGAAATAATATTTGGTGAGCCAACACTCTTGACCTATTTTCTCCTCTCTTAGCCAGTCCTGCAATCCTAGGGTCTTGACTTTAGTTCTCCTTATCTTTGGTATGAATACCTTTTCCCTTGCTCATATTGAACCTCATTTACCTGTGTCATGGAAGTAGCTCCTTAAATTATGTAAAAGAATTACTTCCCCTTTTATCTTTCTCAACACTATTTCACTAGTACTGACAGCTTCCTCTACATTCAGTGTTGTGTTTTTATCTGTTCCAAGAAGAGACAGGGAGATGAGACATGGCTTAGTAGTTCATATACATGCAAGAAGAAAAGGCTAAAGAATCAGAAGAATCATGTTGACTCTTCAGTTCTCAATCTTACTGGCTTAAAGTAGATCCATCTGAAGGATTGAAACAGTAATTTTCTGTTTGAAACCTAAGAGCACCTTGCCTTTTGACTACAGTCAAGCAAAAAGGTACTAGATTTGAGAACCTTTCTTCTGTACTAGTACTAGAGAAGAGTTGTTCAAAATATTTGTTTCATAGTTGCTTTGAGTAGTCATAGCTAAAAATCTGTTATCTCTAATTTTCTGGATAGCACAAAACATTCTCATCTATTTTCAAGTTTGTGAGTCTGTGTGTTTTTCTTTGACTGTGATTCTAAATTCAGATATTGAGTGATCATTCTGATGTTGTTTCCCTGTCTTGTGGATATACAATTTTACGTTGGCTTCATTTGGTATTTGGCAGTTATGTGTCTTTGCTTTTTGAGCTGGTCTGGTAGCTCCACATACAGTCATTGTTCAATTCTTGCCTTTTCTTCCCTGCAGATGATTCAATGAAAATGAAAGATGAATACAATGAAAGAGATGAGACTGTTTTAAAGCCAGAGCCCATGGGAAATGTGGAAGAGCCTGAAATCCCTTACAGCTATTCAAGAGAATATAATGAATATGAAAACATTAAGTTGGAGAGACATGTTGTCTCATATGATAATAGCAGGCCAACCAGTGGGAAGATGAACTGCGATGTGTGTGGATTGTCCTGCATTAGCTTCAATGTCTTAATGGTTCATAAGCGGAGCCATACTGGTAAATACACTCCTTTTCCTTTCTTCTGTCCTGATGCAGTCACACGAGAAATGAAGTGAAAGGACTTCTGATGACTTGATTTATCACTCTGATGGATCTCCACCTGTCTGCATTGCCATATTTTTATTCCTGTTTTATCAATGCATTTGGCAAACATATTGCAAATGCTTTGAATAAAAAAAAAGGCTTCAGTGAGCACAGTGTTTTTAAGTTAGCCAAATAATTTCTTTAGTTAATAATTAGGGATTGAATTGTATTATTTGCTTCTTAGAAATTTTTCATGTATTTTTGCATAATACTTTTAATAAAAGCAGATTGTTGTACCTGGTTCAACTTTGGTAGATTAAAGAATATAGTTTTTATTACTAATTTTAAAAAAATTGCTTTCAGACAATAACAGGTAGTCTGTAGGAATGGGTACACACACAGTAATTCCCCCTGAGCCAAGAGAGACATCTAATATTAAGATTTTAGAAAGAAGCATTTCTGGCCCTTAACATCCTATTAAAACTTGTCTGTAACTCTTTTTTAGAGGAGATTATATTTTAAAAGAATGCCAAGTATTATAAAAACTAACATCTGGAAAACACTTCCAGAGCTACTCTTATTACTTGCTCTAACTGAAGACAAGATGATTCCTAAAATAGTCCTGCTAGCTGGGTCCTTTTTCTCTCCATAAAGAAGACCTAACACTTATACACCTCAGAAGTAATTCTATTACGGACAGAAACTGTCTAAAAGTTGAGTTTTGCCATAGGCATCTAATCTGTGCATATGCTTCTGCACTCACCTACTGATTAGTAATCTCCTTTTTTGCTCTTTTTAAAGGTGAACGCCCATTCCAGTGTAATCAGTGTGGGGCATCTTTTACTCAAAAAGGTAACCTCCTCCGCCACATTAAACTGCACACAGGGGAAAAACCTTTTAAGTGCCACCTCTGCAACTATGCGTGCCAGAGAAGAGATGCGCTCACGGGGCATCTTAGAACACATTCTGGTAAGTGAGAGAATGAGCACCCCATGTCTAGCAACTGTAGGTTCCTCAGAGCCCAGTGTGGAAACTGGAAAGAGTTAAGGATGGAGGTTTTAATCTGTCATTCTTGCTCTGAAGGGTTACGACAGCAGAGACCTCTAGGGCTAATTACACTTCCATTAGAGCATTAATTGCTCTCCGTCTGCCTCAATGAGATGATCTCAACATCCTTGCTCCCCTGGAGAACAACACAGACAGGAAGAGCCTGCCTTATAAAAATGCCATTTAAATTTTTGTGAGGAAGTTATAGCCATCAGTATTTTCTTATGGTAAACTTTATTAAAGACGATTTTCCTAAAATGTGTACATGACATCTGAACATGTACACACACTCTCTCCATTCAATAGACTGGACAGGTGCCAGCGCTGTGGCACAGTAGGTTAATCCTCCACCTGTGGCATCAGCATCCCATATGGGCACCAGTTCTAGTCCCAGCCGCTCCTCTTCCAGTCCAGCTCTCTGCTGTGGCGTGGTATAGCAGTGGAAGATGGGCCCAAATGCTTGGGCCCCTGCACCTGCATGGGAGACCAGGAAGCTCCTGGCTCCTGGCTTTGGATTGGTGCATCCGGCCATTGGAGCCATTTGGAGAGTGAACCAACAGAAGGAAGACCTTTCTCTCTGTCTCTCGCACTGTCTGTAACTCTACCTATCAAATAAATAAAATCTTAAAAAAAAAAAAAAAAAAACTGTAAGCTGCGGATAAATCACTGTTTGAGGATTAGTTTTTGGCCAGTCTGGGCTAAATTTCTTAAATCCAACTTCCCTCTTAATCAGCTTAACCTGCTTTTACTCTCTGAAAGATGAACTGTGATAAGAATTGGTTAAAAGCTATATGTTCTCTTGATGTTTTTACTCCTTATTTTGAGCAAGCAAGAGAATAATACATTTTTTTCTAACACATAGACTTTCCCTCCCAGAAAAATGAGACTGAGTTTATTTTCAAATTTGGGACTTCATGTTCTTGATGTTATCTGACAAAATTATAATTGTTTAAAAAAAAAGGGGGGGTTGTTTTTGTATCAATCCACATCTACTGTTTTGAGTAAAGCCCAGCCCAAAACTTGAAACCGATCACATTTCAAGAGACTAGGATTAAATAAGCCAGCCCCAACAAAACCCACCAAAAGTCTCTGCTTTCAGCTCATTTTTCAAAGTAATGAACTAAGGATAGGTTTGATTCCCTAACATTTGAATAGGTCTCTTGTGTTGCCTTTTTCAAGTGAGGAAACATCAACGATAGGCATTTTTAAAACAGATTTTAGAGGATCCCAATTTATGCAGAATTCTAATGTATTTAGTCCTACCAAGCCTCATTTATCTTAATTTGGGATTCCATAAAAGATCTTTTAGTGCTTTAAATTCTAAATTCTATGTTTTAAACAGATCAAGAAGAGTTAGAAAATACAAATTTTGGTCCTTAAAACTCTTACAAATTCATAGGGTATATTTAACAAATTGGAAAGGCCAGCCTTGCACAGCATTTATGTTATTACTTATATCTTTCAAACAATGAAGCATTTGGGGGACTTAGGAGGACAAAGTTTGCCTGAATTGTCTGGGTGAACTTTTAAAGAAATTTTTTTGCTCATCTTAGAAATGTATATGAGGTCATTTTGCAATTCATCCTTAATTCTATTATTAGTTAATTAATTCAGTTTTATTGTTTTAGCCTATGCTTTTCTGTGGCCATTTGGCAAGGATGAACTCAATTCACCCAATTAGGTCAGTGTTCTGTAAAGGCCATCAGTGTCTGGCTGAATGGCTAACTCACACAGAACTACAGAATTCTTTCCTTACAATCAAATGGATGTCACAAAATAAGGAATCCCATCCTATTTCATTCTTATACCACACTAACCTCCTTGAAAAATAAAAGAGCCTTTTATTTTTTTCCCAAAAAACAGGATTTTACCTGAAGCCCAAACACTATGTTAAATGGTAGTCATTAAATTCAAATTCTTTCTCTGTGACAGGGTGTGATCCTTTCAGAGAACCCTGTTGGTATAATAACCAATCAGATCATAACATTATTTCAGCTTACTAAATTTAAAAGTATTGTAGATTCAAAAGTATCCAACTACCCTGGCTTTAGTCAATATTTCTAGTGCAGTTTTCAGAGCCCCAGTATACTTCCTATATGGGACCCCTATAGCCCCTGAGGGTCATTGAGTGCCCCTTGTGTTCTCCTTCTAGTTGAGAAACCCTACAAATGTGAGTTCTGCGGAAGGAGTTACAAGCAGAGAAGTTCCCTTGAGGAGCACAAGGAGCGGTGCCGTACATTCCTTCAGAGCCCTGACCTGGGGGACACGGGTGAGTTCATGCAGCACTGGTTCCACACACATTTAGTGAGCATCTACTGTTCTAAGGGTGTGAGATACAGGAGTAAGTAAAAAGATTTTAAAAATCCTGTGCTAGTGGAGTCTACATTTTGATGAAGGCAGGCAGATTAGGGACAAAGTAGAAAAGCAAACTCTATGAGAAGGTTGGAAGGTAGTTAAGTGTTACTGAAAGAAATTAAGCAGGTATTGAGGGGTGTCAATGAATCACAGAAGGATTCCACAAGATAACCTTTTAACAGACTTAAAGGGATGAGGAGTGAGCCCAGCAGATAACCAAGAAACAGCAAGTACAGAGGTTCTGGGACTCAAATGTAAAGCCCTGTAGAGTCTTCAGTGGGGATGGGCGTTATGGCACAGTGGATTAAGCCACCACTTACAAGGCCAACAACCCATGTCAGAGTGTTGGTTCAAGTTCCTGCTGCTCTGCTTCTGATCCAGCTTCTTGCTAATGTACCTGGGAAAGCAGCAGCAGATGGCCCCAATGCTTAGGCCCCTGCCACCTATGTGGGAGACCAAGATGGAGTTCTTGGCTCTTAGCTTCAGACTGGCCTAAACCTGGCTATTGTGGCCATTTGAGGAGTGAATCAGCAAATGGAAGATCTCTCTCTTGTCTACTTGTATGATTTATTGTGATGTTTATATTTGTCTTTGGGGATTTCCTGTTTTGTTCATTGATTTGAATTAGATGCCTATTGGCTATTGGTTGAACTACTAGATATCTTTCCATGTATCCATTGCAGTCTTTTTCCTTTTCATTCTTTGGCTGAAACAACCTGAAACATTTCATGTCACATCTCTGCAGTTGTCCTTTGTCCTGTCCAGTCAACCATCAGCTTGGTTTTGCAGCTTGGGTTGTCTGACATTTTTCTTTGGTTGCTTGAACCTACTGCTTATTTAGAGTAAGAACAAATTGTCCTGAGATTTGGACTTCTACAAGAGTAGTTGCAAAAGTTGAATCATTTGAACAGCCTAAAGCAAAAGTATTACAAAAATATAGCAGAAATAATGTGAAACTCAGGAATAATCAGATGGAAATCATTAGGATTTAAGCTGTTCCTCTTTTGGATGTTGTGGTTCAGTGGGTTAAACAATTGCTTGGGACACCTACATCCCATGTTGGAGAGTGAGTTCAAGTCCCTGATACTTAACTTCTAATTAAGCTTCCTGATAATGCATCCCAGGAGGCAGCAGGTGCTGGCTCTAGTACTTAGGTCCCTGCCACCCACATGGGAGACCTAGATACTGTTCCAGGCTCCTGACTTCAACTGGGCCTAGCCCAGGCTGTTACTCATTCCCTCTCTCTCTGCCACTCTGCCTTTCAATAAAAATAAATAAATAAACCTTAAAAAAAACCTATCTCTGTTTTAAATGAGAGAAATTTTGTGTTTCAGATACAGCCTGTTTTATAGTGTTCAGAGTTGGCCAACTGAATTCTGTTGGTTTGTTCTGCTTCTGCTGTTTATCCTGGTAGCATCCTTAGTTTAATCAAAAAGTTGGATTTCCTTCTTATTTCTAAAGAGAAGTGTTCACTCCTTAAAAAAAAAAAAAAAAACAACACACACACACACAAAAAAAAACCTGG
The DNA here is from genome assembly GCF_033115175.1 of Lepus europaeus. Taxonomy (NCBI): domain Eukaryota; kingdom Metazoa; phylum Chordata; class Mammalia; order Lagomorpha; family Leporidae; genus Lepus; species Lepus europaeus. The sequence continues at coordinate 22,455,216 of NC_084844.1, forward strand.
CCGGCGCCGCGGCTCACTAGGCTAATCCTCCGCCTTGTGGCGCTGGCACACCGGGTTCTAGTCCCGGTCGGGGCACCGATCCTGTCCCGGTTGCCCCTCTTCCAGGCCAGCTCTCTGCTGTGGCCAGGGAGTGCAGTGGAGGATGGCCCAAGTGCTTGGGTCCTGCACCCCATGGGAGACCAGGAGAAGCACCTGGCTCCTGCCATTGGATCAGCGCGGTGCGCCGGCCGCAGCACACCAACCGCGGCGGCCATTGGAGGGTGAACCAACGGCAAAAGGAAGACCTTTCTCTCTGTCTCTCTCTCACTGTCCACTCTGCCTGTCAAAAAAAAAATTTTTTTTTCTACAACTTTAGTTGTTTTGTGATTAGCTATATATTCTATTTTTAAAGAAACTCTAGATGTAATTCTCATACCATAAAATTCACCTTTTTAAAGTGTACAGTACAGTAGTTTTAGCATATTCATAAAGTTATACTACCATCATCATTATATTACATTTCCATCCACCCTAGAAAAAATCCTTAGTAGACACCTCCCGTTCCCACTTCTGCCACTAGAAGCCACTAATCTATTTTCTGTCTCTGTGGATTTACATTCTCTGGACATTTCAATGTAAATGGAATTATAGACTATATGGCCTTTTATTCTGGCTTCTTTCACTTAGCATGTGTTTAAGGTTCATCCATGTTGAAATGTGTATCAGCTCTTAATTCCTTTTTTGGCAGCATAATAGTCTGTTGTATGGATTTACCACATTCTATTTGTCCATCCATCAGTAGACATTTGGATGAGTTTTTTCCCTACTTTTTGACATGATTGGCTGTATTTTTTTTTTCCCTGAAAGTAGGGAGAAAAATTTGTAAAGAATACTCCAAATTCAAAATTATTGATTTTGAAATAAGATCACCACCTTACTCTATTCCCACAACCTTTTACATGAATTTAAAATTAGGTAACATAATAAAAGAAACTTTTCAACTGTCTCCAATGGTGTTAGGTGATTCAGGAAATGCTAAAACACAGAGGTTGAGTTCATTTGCATTTCATGCAGTGGTTTGATGGATAAAAAAATAAAGGGTTAACAAAGTCAGCAAGTTTTGATTTTTTGACAAATATGTTGTAATGGTGGTTTCAGATTACAAAATGTGTAAAGTCACAGCTTCATCAAGTGTAAATACTGCATGCCAGTCAATATATTACTCTTTTGTTTCAAACAGTTCCTGTAATTTTCCTGAGATCCAAAGTATAAAGAATGTTTAATATAATATAAACCAGTCCTTTAGTTATTGCCACTGCTCTGCATGTGGTTTTCATTTCTGGTGTTTTTTTTTTTTTTTTTTTTTTTTTTTCTTAAAATTGAGAGTGCAGTGTGGGCAAATGTTCCATTCCAAGTCTGAGCAGTACAGTATACCTTACACCTTCATCCCTCACCTTTAAAGTGGTGATGCTCCATCACTACTGTGGAGGCGGCACTTGTTCATCAAATCTTTATTGTAAATTAAACTGTAGCATCCTGTGAGTGCCAAGCTTTGGGACAAACCTTTGTGGATGCAGATGGAAAGGCCTTGTACTAAAGACTAGCCTGCAAAAGAATATAAGTCATGGGTGACAGCATTTCTGGCCTTGACAGTCATTTTCTTTTACTGAGATAGCATTTGTGGAATTCTCTCTGTGTTAGATTCTGTTTCAGAACTATGTAACCCACCATCCAATAAGACATTTGATCTATTGATACAATACAAAGGGCTAATAGAAACACTGTAATGTTGCTGCTTCAGTCCAAGTTTCTATACCAGATATCATGAGCTACATTCTCAAAATATTCCAGTTTTCCTATCTTAATGGATTATTCATGAAAAGAGGAAAAAATATAGATGATGTGGACTTCATTGTCTCATTAGCTCGATCCTTATTCCAGACAGGGACCAACAGCTGGTATAGAGATTGATTTAGCCTCATTTCACACTTATGAATTCTTACAGCAGGACTTATTTTTATATAACAGTGAGCTCTAGCAGCAGTAAGATTTTTAAAGTAATTGAGTAATTATATTTGATTCTGAACCTAGGAGTTAGATCCTTTCATCTTCATTCTCATTGGTTCAGTTTAGCTAATGTAAACATAATGATTTCAGAATAAAGTTATGTTTTACCAACTTGTATTTTTGCCAAAGGAAAAGTTTAAAATATATGTCTATGTTCCCAACTAATATAAGAAGTGGCATTCATTTTCCTTGCTCCAAAGGGCAACAGTTTTATAAAAGTTTTTTGTGAGATCCTGCATCCATCTCTAATAGCTGTCTCTTGGTAGACAATTATTATTGCATAATAACACCCCTTTGTTTCACTCTCTATTAGCTACTGACTGACCACACCATAGAGAAGACAGGAAGCAAAGCCTCTTGTTTAAGCTCCATTTAGCACTCCAAGATCTAATGAAGGATTTTGAACAAAAACAAAAGACAACACATTACATAGTTAACCTTACAATCACTTTGAGATAGAAATTGCATAATGGAAACAGTTAGCTAAAAACTATACTAGTAAGACTTGTGCAGAGAATAAAGGTAGGAACCTATTTTTGTGATTTTAATTTTGTGTTACATTTTGTTGTTTACTTTTTTCAACATATCTTTAAAATCACTTTGCTAATGAATATTGGTACATTCACTCTGTAGCAAGCAAGTGGCACAAAGGAAAATTGATCCAGAATTACAGTTCTACATCTCCTGTGCTCTATCATGAACCACATGTGCAAATTGTTCCTTGCCACATCCCATGTAATGTACACCCACCCCTTGCAACATTAAACCGCCAAACACTACCCAGGAACGGATTTCCTATTTCATCATGTAAACCCATTATCTTGTTCCCTGACTCTCTTGCCAAACTGGTTTCCCTCTACTTGCGTTTCTGAGACATGATGTGGCAAGATAACAAGTCTAGACTGTATAGACAGTTGGGCCCTAAAATTGGGACAGAGGACCAAAGCCACAGTCCCTTATTTTTTCTTTCCTGTGCACTACCTAAACTCCATTGTAATTCCAAAGAGACTGTGCGACCACTAAGTGACTCTTTGTGTTTCAAAGGGTGACCAGTATTGTATATCAGCTGCAAACAGTTGCAAGGCAAAAAGCTGGCAGTTTAGGAAACAGAATGAGAGTGCATCATATTCATTTGAAAATGAGCCTTTGAGGCCAGTGCTGTGGTGGAGGTTAAGCCTGCAGCACAGGCATCCAGTCCTAGCTGCTGCTCTTTTTTTTTTTTTTTTTTCTTTAAAGATGTATTTATTTATTTGAAAGTCAGAGTTACACAGAGAGAGGAGAGGCAGAGAGAGAAAGAATTCTTCCATCTGCTGGTTCACTCCCCAGTTGGCCACATGACTGGAGCTGGGCCGATCTGAAGCTAGGAGCCAGGAGCTTCTTGCAGGTCTCCCATGCCGGTGCAGGGGCCCAAGGAATCGGGCCATCTTCTACTGCTTTCCCAGGCCATAGCAGAGAGCTGGATCAGAAGTAGAGCAGCCGGGACTCCAACTGAGGTCCATATGAGATGCCAGCACTGCAGGCGGCGACTTTACCTGCTGTGCCACAGCACTGCTGGCTGGCTGCTGCTCTTCTGATTCAGCTCCCTGCTAATGGCCTGGGAAATCAGCAGAAGATGGCCCAAGTCCTTGGGCCCCTGCACCCTACGGGAGTCCCGGAAGAACCTCTTGGCTTCTGGCTTTGGATCTGCTCAGCTCTGGCTGTTGCAGCCATTTGGAGAGTGAACCAATGGATAGAAGACACTCTCTCTGCCTCTCAAATAAATAAATAAATCTTTAAAGAAAAAAAAAGTGAGCCTTTGTCTAAGTTGGCAATTAGAAAACACAGTTAACTCAGTGAAGGTGAGTTAACAAATATGTCTCATATTTGCTGTCCATGAATGAACTCTCCGTTTTTGGTTTTTTTTTTTGTTGTTTTTTGTTTTTTGTTTTTTTTTTTTTTTTTTACAAATGTTAGGTATTTGGTCACTCACTTACTGTGTAAGATTTATGTGGAAATGACTGTCAAGACTAGCTTGATGGGTAACCAGGAATAAAAGCTGATGTTATCTCAGAAGTTGCCATTTAGTGACATGCCCTCATTATGTTTATTTAGGTCAATGTGTCCATGCTTCAGCATCCTCACAAATGCAGAGGATGTTGATTACGTGTCCCCAGGAAACTGTTTGTTGTCACTGATAGAGACTTAGGTATAATGTAGACTGTGACTGCTGAGAGGCCAATGGGAAAACTAGACTGGCAGAATAATGCATGGATAGGTCCCAGGTAATGATTTGGCCATGAGAGCCAAGAGACTGATAAGAATAGTGGTAAGTGGAAATAAAAGGTAAAAATTCCAAGAGATCTGGTTTTTATTTTCATTTCACTGTAAGTCTTTTTACTAGTAAAGATAGGGTCATTTGGATTTAATCCTCTTAGAATTGCTCCAACCAGAATAAATGTTACTGGTCAGAGCATAAACTTCACTGCCTTTCTCCTGCTGCTAAAAAAAAAAAACAAAAAACAACAACAACAAAAAACCTCCTTGTAACACCCTCAGGAACTTATTTCAGATTCCAGCCTGTGTCTTTCATCTCTCTACCCTTGGGGCTTTGGGTAGTGCCACATCTGGTGGTGGTTTGTGTGAAAGGAAATAATATATATATAATAGTTTCCTGTTTGGTCATTTAAACCTATCCCTTTGCTGGACAGAATTTGACCCACTTCACTCAACAGTGGTGTCCTGTCCAATAGCTGAAGTGCTAAAGTTGCAGTACTCCACTAGTCCAAAACCCAGAACTTTATTCTGGGCCTCACAATAGCTGTTAACAGTTTAGACTCTAGGCTCTGATTTATTTCTGTAGAGCCTAGGATTATTTTTGACAAGAAATTTACTGGTAAATATTATCACTATCACCATCCTCTTCTCTTACTCACTTTTGGAGCCAGGTTTCATTTTATTCTTGAATTTAAAAAGAAAAAACTGGCCGGCGCCGTGGCTTAACAGGCTAATCCTCCGCCTTGCGGCGCCAGCATACCGGGTTCTAGTCCCGGTCGGGGCGCCGGATTCTATCCCAGTTGCCCCTCTTCCAGGCCAGCTCTCTGCTATGGCCCGGGAAGGCAGTGGAGGATGGCCCAAGTGCTTGGGCCCTGCACCCGCATGGGAGACCAGGAGAAGCACCTGGCTCCTGGCTTCGGATCAGCATGATGTGCCGGCCGCAGCGGCCATTGGAGGGTGAACCAAAGGCAAAAAGGAAGACCTTTCTCTCTGTCTCTCTTTCTCTCACTATCCACTCTGCCTGTCAAAAAAAAAAAAAGACATATAGTCTTTATAAAAAATAAAAAATAAATAAATAAATAAATAAAAAGAAAAAACTGAACTTTATAATGTTTTGTATAATGGCTGGCTGAACATTTTTAATTTTTTTAATGCCATTAATAAAATGAAAAATAGTTAGTACTTTGAATTCTCTGTTTCTAATTCAGATTTGGGTCTCATCCTGGTCATACTTGATGTCTTACCCTGGAGGGCTTTCCCTTCAATTATTTCCTTCAAAGGTGGCTAGTTCTCTTTTTTTGGGGCATGTCCATTTATGGTACTAAATGTCTAGGAGACTGTGGAACTGGTGACATTAGTTCTTTGTATCAGAATCTTTTTACCCAGCAAACACATCATGCTCTTCAGTTACAGAATGAGCACTGACAACTTCCAGGCCTACATATATGAGTATTTTGGAGGAAAAATTCCATTCTGTAATCATCACTGGCTTAGTCCCTTAAACTAATTTCAATTTCTTCTTTCTTAGCAGAATTAGAAATGCATGGATATTTCATTTTAGTTTAGACCTCCACAAATACTTATAATAAAACAGAAATGTTTGTAGCACTGCAATATGTTTGCTTAGTGCAGGAGAGAGCAAACCAGGCCCACAGGCAGCAGTTTATCTTTTTTAAGGGTATGAGGCAGAATTAATAAAATAAAACAAAGGACAGAGACTTTGTGTGTCCCACACATTTCAAATATTAACTATCTGACCCTTTACCAAAAAAAATTTTTTTTGCTAATACCTGGCTCAGGCTAGCTTCAAGTGTTAAAGTTTCAAACTTTAGAACAGTTGGTTTCTCTTTAAACTTTAGAGATGACATCTTACTGGATACTGTCTGCTGTATCAAGGTAAATTGTGCTATGAATTAAAAAAATTTTTTTTGCTTTCATTTCATTTGAAAGGCAGAGAGATGGAGAGATCTTCTATCTGCTGCTTCACTCCCCAAATGTCAGCAAAAACCATGGCTGGATCAGGCAGAAGCCAAGACCATGGAACTTCAGAACTCCATCCAAACCTCCCATATTGGTGGCAGGGATTTAAGTACCTGAGCCAACATCTGCTGCCTCCCAGGAAGCTGGACAGGGAAGCAGAATAGCCAGGACTCAAACCAGGCACTCTGATATGGCCACTCTGAATTATACTCTAAGGGCCTGTAACATTGGCACAGTGGGCTAAGCTGCTGCCTGCAACATCAGCATCCCATACTGGAGCTCCTGTTTGTGTCCCAGATTCTCCACTTCTGGATCCAGCTCTCTGATAATGTGCTTGGGAAAGCAGTGAAAGATGGCCCAAGTACTTGGACCCTTGCCACGCACTTGGGAGACCCAAATGGAGTTCTAGGCTCCTGGCTTTGGTCTGGCCCAGCTCTGGCCCCAGAGGCCATTTTGGGAGTGAACCAGCAGGTAGAAGATCTCTTTTTCTGTCTCTGTCTCTCCCTCTTTCTCTGTCACTCTGACTTTCATAAAAATAAATCTTTAAAAATAAATAAATAAAAATTATACAGATGTATTCTAATTCTCTATTCTAATTGATTATATATTGGTGCTGTTCATATATTCTTCTAGTGGTTCTCAATTCTGGCTTCATTTTAAAATTATCAGGGGACTTTTGAAAATACTGTTGCCCAGGCCCCTGTATCAGTGATCCCAATTTCATTGCTCTGAAAGGGGAGCCGGGGTGTAGGTATTTCTTATTTATTCTTTAGGTGATCCTAATATGCAGGCAGGTGTGAGAACACTGGCCTACTGCCATCCAAAGATCTTTTCCAGGACTGACAATTTAGCCCATGATCTTAGGCAATTTTTATTCATATTTTTCATTAGAAAAATAATAGCAGTACATTATACAAATTGTTCTTTAATTTCAAGACAGAAGTGTTGCTCAGGGAAATTTTAACTGAGACAGTTTTGAAAGAACAGCATATGAAACAGATAATGCAGGCCCAGAGAAATAGAATATGAAAGATAGGATCTGAGAGGAGCATGCTGACAAAAAAAAAAAAAAAAAACCCTCAGAATTTCAATACACAAATCACTGAGTAGATTTTTTGCTATCTGGGTGAGTGTATCTATTTTCAAAAGTGCTATTAACATAAACAGAACAGTAAATCTGGGGCACCATACTTTTTTTTTTTTTCTTTTCAAAGTTGTTAAGAATTATGTCAGTCTGCAGGTGTCACACGCAGTTACTCAGAATCAGAAAGGACGCTGAAGGGGGTTAGAAGATCTCCATCTATCTATCTTTTTGCAACCAACCACGTCCAGGCTGTTTATTTAATACTTCCTCTTGCTAATGAAGGTGCTGGTTGGGGATGGGTTGGGCTTTCCCATCTCAGCATAAGACTGCAAGATTTGAATGTGCCCTGTTGTCGGCTTCACTGACCACGGCAGGTACCTGGGCAAGAATCTCAGTAGTACCAACAGGTAACAATGCAGAGCGCACAGAAGACCTCGGACACTTTTCTTTCCAGTTTATTTCCTTTTCTCCCTATTTACCAATGTGTTCTTTTTCCTCTCCTTTTTTCATTTTTCCAAACCAGCAAGTGTGGAGGCAAGACACATCAAAGCAGAGATGGGAAGTGAAAGAGCTCTCGTTCTGGACAGATTAGCAAGCAATGTGGCAAAACGAAAAAGCTCAATGCCTCAAAAATTCATTGGTAAGAATGCAAGCCTTTTTCCTGCTGCTGTTAGCAGATAGTGTGAATTAGCTAACAGGTTATTACTACACAGGCCCTTACTAACAATCTCTTAAAATAAGGTAACTGGTTTTCCATTTTACTTTTATTCTTGATAAATTTTGATAGCACTAACAAATAGAACAAAAGATGTTAAAGAATCTTAATGACAGAAGATGGAAGCATTGGGTATCCAATTTCCTAAATGCAGGTTGGGTTAAAAATGCTTTTCCTTCCTCTTTATAGTGAATGATATGTGTCGCATGAGAGAGTTTATGCAATCTACGCCAGGAAGATGCTGGAGATAGCACTTTTGTAATCTTTTGTAATTGTATTGTACAAGTAGGTTCTGCTAGTGTGCTCAAACTTTTTTCATGCTCTAACATACTGCCTTATTTTTCTTAAGTTTGAGAATTGGCTTTAAGGCAAAATGGTTTGGGAGGCAAACAGATTTAAATAACAATGTTTGATTCAATCATGTGTCTTATTAGCATTAATTTTTATGCCACTAGTTTTCACATTGTCAAAAATAAAGCAGGATGAAATGACTAAAAAATGATTATATTCATTAAAGTGTCAGGGCTTCCAAATGGAAGATATTTTGCTGAATTCTCCCAAATGTTTACATATATGTGACTGTGTTGTTTAAAACAGATTTGTATTAGTGAAAAAGGCAGCTGAATTAAAAGTTTCAATTTTGTTATAAAGTAATTTATAACAAAAATTATTTGAACAAAATAATTATCACATGAAAATATACCTCCTTCAACACCAACATATTTTAGAAACCTGCCAGTCTCCTTTTCCAAAGACCCTTGCCTGCTATTGATTTCTTCCTTCAATCCTTTTTGTGTTTATTCTTTTCAATATCCTTTACAGATATTAAGTGCCTGGTTTTAAAATCTGGCTAAATTTTATTCTGGTTGAGATATTTATACAGCAGACATTCTATGTGACCTATAGAGATATGTTAAAAGAACCCAAAATAATTTCAAAATTATCTAACTTGATATTTCTGCTTATTCATTTTATTTTGCTTAGCTGAAAGGTTTTTACACACCTTAGTCACTTATGCCTAAATTGTGTCAGACTAAAGTTGGTAGATTTCAGCCTAGGGAGATCCCCCTCTTCATTATCCCCTCTTCTTATGAGAACCACCATGTGGCCTGTAGTGACACTTCTATGTAGAGTTTAGATATAGTGGACCAAGTGTGATTCCAAGACTTTGTTCTAAAACATTGCTCATATATCTTTAAGCATTATTTATGTGAAGGCTGAAGTACAAAAGGCTTGGATCATTTTTGTATGCTAAGACTATATGTTAATTTAGAGAAAGTTTTGACCCTAAAAATGTCCTAAGCTGATATAGGGGGGAACAAAGGGAAAGATGGGCAAGAAAAACAATGTAAAGTGACTTAATTTCAGTCCAGTTATGGTCAATGCGTTTTGGTGTAAGAGAACTAAAATTTAAGAAAAAATACCTAGATCTTATAGTTGCCCTAAATGTGTAGTTGAGCTGAAGCTCTACTTACTATAATACAAGTTGGTTTGGCATGTCCGTGTGTTTAGAAACTCATATAATCAGATCCAAGCCATTTTGCCTATTGCTTCAGGGATCCATTCTATTGAAACCATGAGATTTTCTTTCTTTCTTTCTTTTTTAAGATTTATTTATTTATTTGAAAGTCAGAGCTACACAGAGAGAGGAGAGGCAGAGAGAGAGAGGGGTCTTCCAGTCACTGGTTCACTCCCCAAATGGCCGCAGTGGCCAGAGCTGTGCCAATCCAAAGCCAGGAGCCAGGAACTTCTTCCTGGTCTCCCACATGGGTGCAAAGGCCCAAGGTCTTTGGCCATCATCTACTGCTTTCCCAGGCCATAGCAGAGAGGTGGATCAGAAGTGGAGCAGCCAGGACTTGAACCGGTACCCATATGAGATGCTGGCACCACAGGTGGCGACCTTACCTACTATGCCACAGCACTGGCCCAAATGAGATTTTCATTCCTTCACTTCCAGACTAATGAGGGGCTCTGATTTTGTGGGTGCTGGTTTATTTCCTGAACCATCATGTTCTCTCTGTGCTTGACTCAGAAACCTACTAGAGTTGGCTCTTGTTCAGTTGAGCTGAGGTAGCAACTTCAGGGATTCAAGGCACAGAATGATTGAGAAGATTTTATTTTATTATATTTTGATGAACTGTCTCTGAAGCCAGAAGGCACAGGTTCTGATTCTAACTCTGTCATTTCTGAACTCTGTGTGTCTAGAAAATCCCAAGTCCTTTCTGGACCTCTGTGTTTACTCATCTGTGAAATGAAGAGACAGCACAGGAAGTCTTCTCCCATCTATAGATCTGCGATAGCTAAGAAAACACATCTGAAGCAGCAATTATGAATACTACTTTTTTTTTTTTTTTTGACAGGCAGAGTGGACAGTGAGAGAGAGAGAGAAAGGTCTTCCTTTTTTGCCGTTGGTTCACCCTCCAATGGCCGCCGCGGTAGTGTGCTGCGGCCGGCGCACCGTGCTGTTCCTATGGCAGGAGCCAGGTGCTTCTCCTGGTCTCCCATGGGGTGCAGGGCCCAAGCACTTGGGCCATCCTCCACTGCACTCCCTGGCCACAGCAGAGAGCTGGCCTGGAAGAGGGGCCACCGGGACAGGATCGGTGCCCCGACCGGGACTAGAACCCGGTGTGCCGGCGCCGCAAGGCGGAGGATTAGCCTGTTGAGCCACGGCGCCGGCCTACTTTTTGTTTTTTTAAAGCCCATGTGCATAGTTCAGTAATTTTTTTTCTCAAGGCTGCACTAGATATGGTGTTTATATTATAAACCATATCATGTATTTTAGGTTTTTTTCCTAAGGAAGATGTTGTTAAAAGTGGACTTCTGAAAAAAACTATTATGAAGCAAGCATTTAGCATAGGACTGAGAAGCCTGCACCCCACATCAACATTCCTGGGTTGATGCTTGTTTGCAGCTCCTGATTTTAGCTTCCTGCTAATGCAGATCCTGAGAGGCAGCAGTGATGGCTTCAGTAACTGGGCTCCTGCCACCATGGAGGAGACCTGGATTGTGTTCTTAGCCCTGGCTGCTCTGGGCTTTTGGGGAGTGAACCAGCAGATGGGAGTTCTCTCTGTCTGTCCCTCTTTATGTCTCTCTGCCTATCAAACAAACAAATAAATAAAAATAAGTAAATAAATAAAAAATTTGAAAAGCAGTTTCATTAGCTCAACATTCATCTATTTTACTTAGGAAAGTACTGTTTTTTCATTTGCTGGTTCATCCATACATTCGTCATTCAAATGGCTAAGTGCTCTGTCATGAACATGGTATACTTGTTCATGGGTATTCACTTATATCTTAAACCTTTGTTGAGAGATTTTTTTTTTTTAATTAAAGAAAATTGCTTGACTCATTTGACTGAATCATGCTTAGCACTCGGTCCATTCTTGGCTTCCTGACCTCTTGAATTGTGAAGGTAGCTTTTCCAGGTCAGCTTTTCCTGCTGAGTTAGAGATCATAACCTATGGTAGCATTAGAAGTGAACTGAGGGGGCCGGCATTGTGGTGTAGCAGGTAAAGCCACTAACTTTGGCACCAACATCCCATATGGGCACCAGTTTGAGACCTGGCTGCTCCACTTCCAATTCAGTTCCCTGCTAATGTGCCTGGGAAAGCAATAAAAGATGGCCCAAGTACTTCGGCTCCAGCACTCATGTGGGAAACCCAGAAGAAGCTCCTGTCTCCTGGATTCAGCCTGGCCCAGCCCTAGCCATTTTGGCCATTTGGGGAGTGAACCAGCAGATGGAAGATCTCTCTGATGCACCCTCTCTCTCTCTAACTCTGCCTTTCAAATAAATTAAATAAATATTTAAAGAGAGAGAGAGAGGGCTGGCACCACGGCTCACTTGGCTAATCCTCTGCCTGTGGCGCCGGTACCCCGGGCTCTAGTTCCCGGTGGGGACACCGGATTCTGTCCCGGTTGCTCCTCTTCCAGGCCAGCTCTCTGCTGTGGCCAGGGAGTGCAGTGGAGGATGGCCCAAGTGCTTGGGCCCTGCACCGGCATGGTAGACCAGGAGGAAGCACCTGGCTCCTGGCTTCGGATCAGCTCAGCGCGCTGGCCTTAGCAGCCATTTGGGGGATGAACCAACAGAAGGAAGACCTTTTTCTCTATCTGTCTGTCTCTCTCTCTCTTTCTCACTGTCTAACTCTGCCTGTCAAAAGAGAGAGAGAGAGAGAAAGGGAGGGAGGGAGGAAGAAGGAAGGAAGGAAGGAAGGAAGGAAGGAAGGAAGGAAGGAAGGAAGGAAGGAAGGGAAAAGAAAAAGAAACTGAGGAAGAGGGATGTATTGGAGTAAGTCTAAATACATTTTCTTTTTTTTTTTTTTTATTTTTATTTTTGACAGGCAGAATGGACAGTGAGAGAGAGAGACAGAGAGAGAAAGGTCTTCTTTTTTGCCGTTGGTTCACCCTCCAATGGCCGCCGCGGTAGGCGCGCTGCGGCCAGCGCACCGCGCTGATCCGATGGCAGGAGCCAGGTGCTTCTCCTGGTCTCCCATGCGGGTGCAGGGCCCAAGCACTTGGGCCATCCTCCACTGCACTCCCTGGCCATAGCAGAGAGCTGGCCTGGAAGAGGGGCAACCGGGACAGGATCGGTGCCCCGACCGGGACTAGAACACAGTGTGCCGGTGCCGCAAGGCGGAGGATTAGCCTATTGAGCTGCGGCGCCGGCCAAGTCTAAATACATTTTCAAACACAACAGCATCCCTCTATTAAAGAGTTAAGTTAAATAATTGCCTAAGGAAAAGAAAAAGAAACTTTTTTTCTAATTCTTTAAGACATTTTATATTGTTCTGTGTCAAATAGGATATAAATGGACACTCTATCTGCCTTTCAGATAAATTTTAAAAATAATTGAAATTTTTAAAAATTCTGTTCAGTTGTTCTTGTCAAAAGACAAGAAGACTTTCCTTTTAGCATCCTAACCCTTTTAAGGGTTTTCATTTCTCTGAATCTTGTCCTTCTGTTAAAAACTTGTTTGTTCTTCGAGCTAAGCTACCTCAAATGCTTAGCTCAAAATGGAGACCACATTTTTCTGCCAGAGGAAAGAGAAAAATGATTGCATTTCTGCATATTTGTTTTTCCTGATTTTCATTCTTTCCCCCAAAACAGGTTATTCAGACCTAGTGGTTACCACAGCATCTCCTTAACTATTCATTTTACATACCACTTTATTAAAGGAAGTTTTAATGTGGAGAAGAGCATGAGAAAAAATCTCACTCACCCCTAGTAAAGACGTCAGTGAGGTTTTAACACTTTAGCACACACTGTTGCTTCTCCCTGTGAAGTAGTTAATGAGAAATAGCGTGCTTTGGTTAACAGAGTGACAGGAAACAGCTTGATAACCTGTATCTGAAAGCATGAAGGACCTTCTCCCACCCCTTCCCAAAAGCCTGTCATCAAGTATCCCATAAGCCTTACAAGGCCATAGCATTTTGGGAGTATTAGGAACCACCCATGCATGCCCTTGTATCAATGGCAGGAGGATCAGAGATGGAGGAACACAGCTGGCAGGCAACAGAGCAGGACTAAACTTACATTTAGAAGGCACTGCAGCCAGAAGAGAGGTCACCCAGCACCCACAGCAGGCTGTCCTGTGTGCCACAGGAGGTGCCTTTTCTGCCAGGAGTGAGCCCTGCTGGAAGCAAAGCCCGTTGAAGGGAAGTTGTCCTCCCTCAAGGGTTTCTTTCCTTGAGAAAGAACCGTCTCCCCTGCGACCCAGGTGCCTCCCAGAGGACAAAGACTTCTGCATTCTGCAGTATGGCCTTTAGCAGGTGGCTGCTGTCTATTCTCACTCCTCCTTCCTGCTGCTTCTTGCTTTCTGGCTCCTGTTTTCTTTCTCCTGGAGAGGTGTCTATAATTTAGACCCGTGTAAGTTGAGACCAGAGCCGTCTTGATTGTTGAATATTCCATTTCTACTACTTACCTGCTTTGGGGTGGGTGGAGGAATGATATGTGCTTGCAGTAAGGATAAGTGGTAATACATGCAGGAAACTACACGGAGTAGCAGCAAACACATTTAAGTGATTTGAGAAACTTAAATACCTAAAGAAACCTCAATATTTCATATTATCCTATCATGGTGATTATAATATTGAATTTTTTAATTTTTCTAAAGGTCAAATAGTTTACCCTCTTCAAAAAATTTTTCAATGATTCCTCAGTGCAATGAAATCCAACCACTCAGGCATTCTGAGCCTACCACAATTTGTCTCCAATCTGTGTTTTCTTTTTTTAAAAAGATTTATTTATTTATTTGAAGTCAGAGTTACAGAGACAGAGACAGAGAGACATAACAAGAGAGAGCAAGATCTTCTGTCTGCTAGTTCACTCCCCAAATGGCTGCAATGGCTGGAGCTGGGCAGATCCCAAGCCAAGATCCAGGAGCTTCTTTCAGGCATCTCACATGGTTGTAGGGGCCCAAGGACTTGCGCCATCTTCCGCTGATTTCCCAGGTGCCTTAGCAGGTAATTTGTGCCCATATGGGATGCTGGCACCACAGTTGACAGCTTTACCTGCTACACCACAGTGTGAGCCTTGTGTTTTCTAATTTATTGTTGTTGTTATTATTATTATTATAGTTTGAGAAACAGAGAAAGAGCTCCTATTTGCTGATTCATTGTCCCAAATGCAGGCGACAACCTGAGACTGGGCTGGGCCAAGGCAGGAACTAAGGACCCAGTCCAGGTCTACAACATGGGTGGTAAGGACCCAGGTACTTAGAGCCATCACCTGCTCACTACCAGTACCCACATTAGCAGGAAACAAGAACTGGGGAGCCAGAGTCAGGACTCTAACCCAGGCACTCCAGTGTGGTCTGCAGGCATGACAATCAAATTCTTCTTTTATTTATTTTTTTTAAGATTTTATTTATTTGAAAGGCAGAGTTAGAGAGAGAAGGAAAGACAAAGAGAGAGATCTTCCATCTGCTAGTTCACTCCCCCAATGGCTGTAATAGCCAAGACTGGTACAGGCTGAAGCCGCGAGCCAGGAACTTCTTCCAGGTCTCTGATGTGGGTACAGGGGCCCAAGCACTTGGGCTATCCTCCACTGCTTTCCCAGGTGCATTAGCAGAGATCTGGATTAAAAGAGGTGCCCCCTGCATGGGAGACTGGGAGGAAGCACCTGGCTCCTGGCTTTGGATAGGCGTAGCGCCAGCCGTGGAGGCCATTTGGGGGTGAACCAACAGAGGGAAGACCTTTCTCTCTGTCTCTCTCTGTCTATAACTCTACCTGTCAAGTAAATAACTAACTAACTAAATAAATAAAGAGGTGCCCACATAGGATGCCAATGCTGCAAGCCACAGCTTTAACCCACTTAGCCACAATACCGGTCCCACTACCAAATTCTTGACTATTGGGCCAAATGCCCACCCCTACTTTTTTTTTTTTTTTTTTTTTTTTTTGCCAGGCAGAGTTAGACAGTGAGAGAGGGAGAGAGACAGAGAGAGTTATAGACAGTGAGAGACAGGGAGAAAGGTCTTCCGTTGGTTCACTCCCTTAATGGCCGCTACGACAAGCGCTTCGCCGACCCGAAGCCAGGAGCCAGGTGCTTCTCCTGGTCTCCCTTGCAGGTGCAGGGCCCAAGCACTTGGACCATCCTCCACTGCCTTCCCGGGCCACAGCAGAGAGCAGGACAGAATCTGGCGCCCCAACTGGGACTAGAATCCCGGGTGCTGGCGCCACAGGCAGAGGATTAGCCAAGTGAGCCATGGCGCCGGCCTACCCTTACCTTTTCTTTTTTTCTTTTCTTTTTTTTTTTTTTTTTTTATTTTTGACAGGCAGAGTGGACAGTGAGAGAGAGAAAGACAGAGAGAAAGGTCTTCCTTTTGCCGTTGGTTCACCCTCCAATGGCCGCCGCAGTTGGTGCGATGCGGCCGGCGCACCGTGCCGATCCAATGGCAGGAGCCAGGTGCTTCTCCTGGTCTCCCATGGGGTGCAGGGCCCAAGCACTTGGGCCATCCTCCACTGCACTCCCTGGCCACAGCAGAGAGCTGGCCTGGAAGAGGGGCAACCGGGACAGGATCGGTGCCCCGACCGGAACTAGAACCCGGTGTGCCGGCGCCGCTAGGCGGAGGATTAGCCTATTGAGCCGCGGCGCCGGCCCTACCCTTACCTTTTCTTTTACCATTTCAGCCAACTAGACCTTTATGTTGATCACAAGGAACTACTACTCCCACATCTATGTAATATTTTCCCACTACTGTGCAGTCATTCTTTCCAGGTTCTTGGGGCACCCTCTCTCACAGCTGCCTTAAAAGTCCACATTGTCCACATCCCCCACCCCGGTTCTCTGCTCCATTCTCTGTCTGCCCTCCTGGCATAGTTAGTAATCAGCTCCTTGTTGTAGATATGACTGTCTCTACCACCATGACTACCATCACCACCTCTGGCTACAAGGAGATTTTAAAGGAAAGAATACATGAATATTTGCCCTATCTTATGTGTAGCACATTTGAAGGGTGGCCCATAGTTCTATCTCCACTTTCTAGCTACTCTATACTGCATTCTATCACATAGCATTGAAGGTACTGATTTGTAATGAAACTGTGTAAATCCTGTTTCTTCTCTACTGGATTGCAGTTATGCTTGTATTCCTCAAAGCATCTAACAAGGTACTGAGCAAATAATAGTAGATCTACCACTTTTTGAGTGCTTACACATGTCAGGTACTCTGTTAAGCACTTTGTAGACTTCACATCACCTCTGGACATCAGAGACACTTTTTGAATGCCTGTGCTGGCCCATGTGGCAAAAGTGATTACAACCACTTAGCCCCCTTTTGACTGCTTATAGGAACCACCTCAGTGGAGAATCTGAAGTCACTGCTTGTGGAGGGAACATGCAGCTATGGGCAAAATAACAGCCAGGAAATGACAGTTAACACACACACACAGACACACACACATGCACACACACACATATATATATACTGAGATATGTTGGGCTCTTGGGTTGCATCCCAGTTCTCCATTCACCAATGGGTGACCTTGGAAATTGAATCAGACCAGTTGTGCTTTGGGTTCTTCATCTGACTGAGAGATGAGAATTTGAAAGGGCTGATCAAATGAGACAGTCTTCAAAGTATATAGGACAACACTGTGTATACAGAAGAGGCTTGATAAAAAGCAGCTATTATTATTAGTGTCATTATATATTGAATATAAGGCACAGTGCTCATTACTGTGAAGTTTTACACCAGAAGTAAACAGATTCGGGTGGTGGATTTTGACTGTTGATCCTGAAGACAGGTGTGAGTTCACATGCTCAGTTAAAGCCCCTTTTAGTTTCTAGTCTGTGATTCTGCACTTCCCAGTTGGCAGTTAGAAGCCAACAGCCATATGCCCTCACCACATTACATCAATTCAGGTCAAATGGTTTCTCGGTTTAGAGTTACCAATGCCAAGATATTAGAGGTTTTTTTTTTTTTTTTAATTATAGGTAGGGAGTAGCCCAACCAGGCAGCCCTGTTTTCTAAACTTAGAACTTACTGTTGTATTTTCACTGGAATAAGACCTCTAATTCAGCCTGAAGCTGGTACAATGAATCATTCAAAGGTGTGATGTGTGTGATTTGACTAGAGGCTGGACCAGTGGCTCTGTGCAGGTTAGGAAGCAGTTACACTCTTGTGGTTTGAGTAACCTTTTTTTATGAGTGTGTGACTAAAGAAACGTGAGCTGTTGGCTTTTCAATTACTGTAGCTTACCCCTTCTGAGTTTCATACACATTGAGTCATCATGTCTACAGGTGACTGATAATCATCTGCCGTGCTTGAGTTACCGTAACTCTGAGGTGAGGGGATCTGATGATTGCAAGTTGCGTGCACGTGAAGTTCTGAGGTTTGCCCATCCTCTTAACAATGAGTGATGGTCTGTATTAACCACAGAACTCAGTCACATAATTCCAATCATCCAGGAGTTTATTTTCTTCTGAATTTTTGCCTCTTACAGCTTTAGCATTCGGCTGTTTTCTGACATATGCTGCAGATGGCATAGATAGTTGAAATTGTAGGCCTGGCTAAGGAAAGCAAACTCCTAGGAGAAAGTATAAAAACAGAGTTTTCTGATATGCCTACCCCACCCTGGCAACTTTCTGGAGCCTCTGGGTTAGGCAAAAAATGAAAAGGTTCTCAAGGACCTCTGCTATTTAGGGAGTTGAGTAGAACTAGCCACAGTAGAAAAATCATCTACTTTGAAAAAATGAAACAAACAAACAAAACACACACACACACACACAGAGCAACCAAAATACATTATATCTGTGTCACTTTTAGGGAAGTGAATGTCTGGGACTTTAGCTTTCTTTCATGGCATCATTCTTCCAGATGGCCTTGGTGAAGGATATATCCAGTCTTGGAGGTGAAAATAAGAGCCATTGATTACTTTGGCCAAAGTCTACATTTCTGTTATTTCTTACTGAGTTGCTAAAACAGAGGATTTTCTTTGCATATGTTTTCCTCTTGGGAATTTGTCTAGAAACTATCAACTAGGCCCTTAAGGTGGGGAGTAGGGGAGGGCAGATACAGAACAAATCCATCTTATTGGATTAGACCTTTTAGCTGGTCTTCTGGCATCAATTTTTACTGTTTTGCTCCATCTTACACCTTGTTACTACATTGACCTCTAGCCTTTCTTTCTCAAGGGTGTATGATAACTGTTCAAATCCAAGTCCTATGATTGGTCATTCAGAACACAGATCATTTGGTTCTACCAGGCGTAATTTTTGTTTTCTGTTTCCTGAAATGTGGAATGCAAACCAGTAGGAGGCAAAAAGGGCACTTAAAAACCTTGAACCACATGACAAGAAAATAACTTTCTTTTCAGTTCTCTTTCATTCTCCATGATGACACCAAGGAGAGAAACTTGGGCTTAATTTGATGCCAGTTGTCTGTAGCACCAGTCTCACACTGGGTACACTCTGCTTTTAACAGAGAGAGTGGGACCTTAGTCTCAGGTACTCACAGTAGTATCTGATCAAAATCTAGTAAACTACGATGTTTCATTGTCTATTTTTCTTTCTTTTAAGATCTATTTATAGCCGGCGCCATGGCTTAACAGGCTAATCCTCTGCCTTGCGGCGCCAGCACACGGGTTCTAGTCCTGGTTGGGCGCCGGATTCTATCCCGGTTGCCCCTCTTCCAGGCCAGCTCTCTGCTATGGCAGTGAAGGATGGCCCAAGTCCTTGGGCCCTGCACCCGCATGGGAGACCAGGAGAAGCACCTGACTCCTGGCTTCGGATCAGCGCGATGCGCCGGCCGCAGCGGCCATTGGAAGGTGAACCAACGGCAAAAAGGAAGACCTTTCTCTCTGTCTCTCTCACTATCCACTCTGCCTGTCAAAAAAAAAAAATCTATTTATTTTATTTAAAAGGCAGAGTTACAGAGAGAGGGAGAGAGACAGGAAGGGAGGGAAGGAGGGAGAAAGAGAGAAAGAGAGAGAGAGAGAGAGAGAGAGAAAATATCTTCCATCCTCTGTCTCACTCCCCAAATAGCCACAATGGCCAGGGTTGGGCTAGGCCAAAGTCAGGAGCCAGGAGCTTCATCAAGGTCTCCCACATAGGTGGCAGGGGTTCAAGGACTTGGGCCATCTTCCACTGCTTTCCCAGGCACATTAGCAGGGAACTGGATCGGAAGTGGAGTGGCCAGGACTTGAACCTGTTATGCCACAACACCGGCCCGAATTGTCTTTATTTTTCATAATTATCTTTTTGTGGCAAGTGATTCTGGTTTTCCATTTATGTCAGTGATAAAAAGTTTCCTTAAAAAATAATTTATTTTAGAAGAAAAAAGAAGAAAATGTGAATTGATTCAAAGAAAGAATAAAACCACTAGCATTTACCAAGTGTTTTCTTTGAGCCAGACACTGTTGTAAGCACTTTCCAGTGACCCTATGAGGTAGATACGATTATTATCTCCATCTTACAAGACAAGTGAGCCTAGACAAGTGAATAACTTGCCCAGAGTCATGCAGCTGGTAACCAGTGGGGCCAGCATCAGACCCAGTCCCTGATGTGTGGATGTTACGGACTGTGAAGGAACAGTGAAGTCCGAGAAAAACTTGGCCTCGTATCTCTCGATATGCGTTAGTCAGACTCTCTTCCCCATACACGTCCTATACAGCCCACCTCCCTGCCTCCATTCGTTCTCCCCCTGACAGCATCTCCTCCTGCATCTCTGAAAACTCAGATCTTTACAAGTTCGTCAAGACCCTTAGCAAAACTGAGATTTTCTGGAAGTGCTTTCCCTTCCCTGAGTACTCCTGAAGTTTTGCATTCCCTTAATCCTTAAATATACACTTTATACCAAATAGTCTTGCCTTTGTCTAGACATTGCATTAAAAAAAATGAAAAGCAGCAACCACCATAGCCTCCCTTTCAACTCCTGTCTCATCTTCCATACTTTCTTGTCCTTGTCTGGCCACTCAGCCCTGAGCATATCTCTGCAGACCTCGTCCCTGTCTTCCCATGGCCAGAGAACCTCTGTTTTCTAACACCCACACGCCCTGACACTGGCTGAACTCTGTTTTCAGAATTTCTCAGCAGTTGACTTGAGAAGTGGGAGAGGGTGACCACAGATAAATTTTTGTAGTTACATGTGAATTAGGTCCTAATGGTCATGTGTGCACTAATGATACATTTTTAAATTTTTTAAAAGATTTTATTTGTTACTTGAGAAGCAAAGAGAAAGGCCTTCCATCCATTGATTCACTCCCCCATTTTGGCACAACAGCCAGAGCTGGGCCAATCCAAAGCCGGGAGCAAGGAGCTTCTTTGGGGTCTCTCACAAGGGTGCAGGGGCCCAAGCACTTGTGACATCTTCCACTGCTTTCCCAGGCCATTAGCAGAGAGCTGGATCGAAAGAGGGGCAGCTGGGACACGAACCAGCACCTGTATGCAATGCTGTTGCCGCAGGTGGAGGCTCAGCCTACTACGCCACAGGGCTAACCCCATGATGGTACATTTTTTGAGCAAGGGAAGAGTAACATGCTTGAGGGAAAGGATGGGGTCATGATCGCCCCTCAAGAAATGTTCTCTAAAACTTTCTACCTTTGAAGCTCTTTTGAAAAATCTCGGTCAGTCAGGTGACTGGTGAATATGGGGAGTAGCAAGCTGCAGTTTTTTGGGCTATTTTCTCTACCCCTGTAGCTATTTAAAGAGCTGCTGGCTGAGGCTAGGCGCTGAGCATCCCCACTGTTTGCAGCACTTCCGTCCCCCTAGTCACCTAATATCGCAAGTAGATGATAACAAACATGGTAAGCATTTGGGAGTTGACTATGTCTTAAGCATTCACGAGCAATAGAAGTACAGAGGCCCGGTGCACCCAACCCCTCCCAGCCTCATCCTAGGGTTCTTTTGCTTCTCTAGGGTTTCTCTCTGACGAGCCTTGGGAGTGCCTCATAATGAGGCTTCTACCTCTTGACCTTGCTGCCCCTCCCTTTCACCTTCTGGCTTTACTTTGGCCATCCAAACATGTTGCTGCTGACCAGGGATCCCTGGGACTTCAGCGCCATAGAAGCCATTCTCTCTGGATGGCTGGTCTTGTGCAGCAGGCAGCTATGCTTTCTCACTCTTTTGAGCACTCTGGAAAACAATTTGATAAACTCTGCCCTTGTGTTGTTCTCTTATAACCCTTTCTTCACTCATCCCAGGTGAGAAACGCCACTGCTTTGATGTCAACTATAATTCCAGCTACATGTATGAGAAAGAGAGTGAGATTATACAGACAAGGATGATGGACCAAGCCATCAATAACGCCATCAGCTATCTTGGCGCGGAAGCCCTGCGTCCCTTAGTGCAGACACCGCCTGCTCCCACCTCTGAGATGGTTCCAGTTATCAGCAGCATGTATCCCATAGCCCTCACCCGGGCTGAGATCCCAAATGGTGCCCCCCAGGAGCTAGAAAAGAAGAACATCCACCTGCCAGAGAAGAGCCTGCCTTCGGAAAGAGGCCTGTCCCCCAACAATAGTGGCCAAGACTCCACGGACACTGACAGTAACCACGAAGAACGCCAGAATCACCTCTATCAGCAAAATCATGTGGTCCTTCCTCGGGCCCGCAATGGGATGCCACTTCTGAAGGAGGCGCCCCGCTCTTACGAACTCCTCAAGCCCCCTCCCATCTGCCCAAGAGACTCCATCAAAGTGATCAACAAGGAAGGGGAGGTGATGGATGTGTTTCGGTGTGACCACTGTCGAGTCCTCTTCCTGGATTACGTGATGTTCACCATTCACATGGGTTGCCACGGCTTCCGTGACCCTTTTGAGTGTAACATGTGCGGATATCGAAGCCACGATCGCTACGAGTTCTCATCTCACATAGCTAGAGGAGAACACAGAGCCATGCTGAAGTGAAGGTCTGGCCTCGGAGGCTGTGCCTGAGTAGGCAGCATCATTGTAAAAAAAAAAAAAAAAAAAAAAAAAAAAAAAAACTGATTAACCTCACCTAACAGATTGCTTGCAAAGCACACTCCATCCCAAATGCCTTTTCGTAGCATTTTCATATCCAAGGGGCCATGATCACATGGAGAGCCTGAGAAACACTGTCTTCACTCAGAAATTGTTTGCAGATCTATTATGTTGTTACTTTTATGAAACCTTTATTTTCCCATCACGGGCTTGAATTTTATGGGATCTAGAAGCCAAAAAAGTGTTTGGTCATTTTCTTTTGCAGCAATAGAGCCGGCCATTCACGGGAGTTTGCTGCCAGTTGGAACAGTCCCCGTTGTGCCATGTGAGGCATTCTTTCTGAGCTATGTCAAGCAGATGTGGAAAAGCCTTTCAGTCACAGCCCAAATCCACAGAGACGAAGAGCTGACCTCGCCAGGAAGCACTGCCCTTCTGTACTTGACCCAAGGGGCTGCCACATTTGGGTGTCATCTCTGCATCCCAAACTGTGGTCCAAGAGCAAGGAAAGGACAGCGACAGAGTCAGGATCTGTCACCAGCAACTGAGGACCCCATGCAGGCGAAAAAGCATACCATCTTTGCTGCCATGTTCGCCACTCCCCACCCTGCTCTCCAGTGAAAAGTTGGGCTGCTTTGGATTTAACCACTGTCTCTAGGAGAAATTCTCTTACCAGAAGAGTTGATGGTTTTAAATCGAGACCATCATTGAAACTCCAGAAAGTTACCCACTGAGGATGATGGTATCTGTTTCCTTTGACCAGCAGAGAAATGACGGGGGAAGCAGCGTAGCAGCGCTAATAGGGAAAAAAAATAGCAACTACCTGAAAGTTGTTGGTGGCCTCCATGGAGTGTTGGTAGATAGACCCAGAGCAGACTTGTCAGTGTTTTGTTTTTCCCATAGGAAAATAATAAAGAATAACAAAAGTATAGCTTAGCCTCCTCCCCACAGGATAGACTCCACACAGGATAGACACTTTGATGAGCTCAGAGCTGAGCTTGGGCATGAGGTGGGTGTAAGGAGACACCTCTATGATTAGTTCTCCTTGGTCAATCGAGTTTTGGCTCTTCCCCCCACCCGCACCCCCTTTTTAAATGGAGCTGCTGAATTCCATGAAAATCCCTGAAAGTCTGAGCTTGGTTATATAGATGTATCAGTCACCTTTATCACCAAGAACGGGGACACACTCTCAGGGAGAAGTGCTGTGGTAACTGCAGAATTAGTGCCGGAATAGGAGTCACACAAAACGTGCTTGCTAATTCCATATTCGCCACTAATTAGCTGTGTGACTTTGAGCAAATCACTTAACTCTTAAAACTAAGTCTCCCGAGCCATAAAATAAGAGTTGGATTGAGACTTTCCCTAAGGTCTTTTCCAACTTTAAATGTATATATAATTATGCAGTAACCACAAGTTATTTTTTAAAACTCTTCATGTATGAGTATTAAGCAGAGGAGTATATATATGAATATATGTTTCACATCTCTTTGATGTGCAAATGTTAGTGTGTTAAGTTTTTCCTTTAACCACTGAGTTGTGAATGTGAAAAAGATGGTAGGGAGGAACAAAAAACAGGAAGGTATTTTGATCTTACCCCAAAGTGTACACACAAATTGGCACCTGCAGCTGCTTGCCAAAGCAACCCCCCCAGCTTTTTTTTCTTTTTTTTTTTTACCTTTTTAACAACTTGTGTTAGGGAAAATAAATTCTGCTTCCAGGGAAAACTTCATGGAGCCTATTTACAAATTAAGAACATGCTTTATGAATATTTCTACCAGAGCTGAGAATTCCAAATTCCTGGTAGATGAGTGTTTTATTTCTAAAGGGCTTATGCATTCGGCTCAAAGTCAACTCATTTATGTGCTGCCAGGAATGAAAACGTCCCACCTCAGACTGCACACATGGCTTATGCTTTTTTGTGGCATAGAGTCTGTCTCAGGGAAAAAGGTTTTATGAAGTTCTATGGCAACAGTCCCAACATGTTTGAAATTTCAGCTAAAGGACTAGATGTATTTTGGTGTGCAGCCTTCAGTGGATCACTGTATTTCCACAATACCAGACTCCAAGCCTTGCCAGACTGCTTACACCCGTTGTGAAAGAGGAGCTGCTTGTTATATTCTTGAAATATCACACATCTTGTTGACTCTTCGAGGGACAAGAGAAAGAGAATTTGGAGGCAGGGATTAGTAAGAAAGCAAGACAGGGACAGGGGGTGTTAACGTCTTTGCATCTCAAGACAGTGAACGCCCTGAGAACTGTTCCTGCAGATCCCATGCTCCTTTTTCCTGTGGCCAGTGGACTTGCTGAATGATTTCCATTTCTCTGAGGCCGGTGTTCTGAGTAGGGTGTCCACTCATGCAGGCCACTCTTTCACTGTCGCACTGTGTGCCCAGCTTGGGGCCACCCCTTGGAGAGGAAGTACAGATGCAGAGATGCCACCATTCTTCACTTTCGAAGTTGCAGCAGGTGCCTGCAGTGGTAACTTTTCCTTCTGCAAGAGCTCCTGCTGTGGGGTCGCTGCGGGGTGAAGGAGACCCTGGAGCAGGACGCTCAGAGGGAAGGGCGGGGCGAGGCTTTACAGGGCAGCGTCCAGCAGCACCTTTGCTTCCGCATGCAAAGTCCCTGTGAACTTGAGCTCTCTAGGTCTTCTCCTTTGTTTCTACCAACGGTCTTATAGGCAGGCCCCCACCACACACCCATGAGGCCACAATCTGAGCAGCAGCCAAACCCTCGCAGCCACAGCGACAGAATGGGGGTAAGGAAGGAAAAGGAACAGAACCAGTGCACCAGACAGCCCCTGTCATGATCTGAAGTGCTGAGCAGATGATTTCCCACGGACAGAACCAAACAGAGGCATCTCTCCCATTACCCTCCATCATCACGGGGCGGCGGCCCGGGGGGACAAAAACATAGCAGTAAATGCCCAGTCCTTAGATTCCTTTTTCTCCCAAAAGACATGTGCCTTGGCACAAATAAGCCAGCTAATCATATGCTTTGTTACCCATTCTGAGCTGTGCCTGACTCAGCTTCTGACATTGGCAGTGACAAAATTCCTCACCTTTTAAATGCAGTGCTGTAACATTTTGTTAGGCCTCAACTCACAGTGGCCCAGATAGAAAATGACCTCAGATTTCTTTTGCATAGAGAACTGCTTAAAGACACAATCTTACTCAGAAGACTGCATTTTTAACAAATCTCATGTCAACATGAAGTTTTTCCAAGTAGCATCAGTGTCACTATTCTTACCCTCCTTTGCCTTTTTCTTCCCTCTGCTGAAGTTTAGGTTTAGAATGTTTTAAGGGAAAAAAGCAGTACTTTTGAGATATATCACAGGACAGATGGTAAAACCAGATGAAAATGTTTCTTTGAAGTCCTGACTTGAAAATATATCCCACTGAGAGCTGGTGTGTTGGTCTCCAGTGGAGATTTGTGGAAAGGCTTGGCTATCTTAGAGGATTCAGACTCAGAATTAAGGTGGTATGAGCTCAAGAGGAAAAGAAGGGAGTGGTGAAAGTTTTATCCTTAAAAAACAAAAATGTGGTATCAAGAGCTGAAGAAGATAAGTGAGTATGGTAATACTGCCTTTTAAGAACTGGAAGCTATTTTTGTATTTTCCCAGAAAGATTAATTCAGAAAATCTCTAGACAGAGGTCACACAAGCAGAATGCTTTGGGACTTAAGTGCCTATAAAGAAAACAATTTTGACTCTAAACCAAAGGCTAGTCTTGGGCCACCCTGGAAAAAGAACTCTGTTCTCATTGATGGCAGGATTGAATGGCTCTGAGAACAACCTAGGCACCTAGGCCTGGGAGCTTCTGACTCTGAGGACTGTGGACTTGAAGCCTAGATAAGGTCTGGGCTTTAAACTTGTGTGTCCTCCTAAAGTAATGTAGATTGTATCCCTCATTTACCCACACGGTATGTAGTCTGCACCCCGCCACACCATCAATATGTTGAACAGGGGTGTGCACTTGGAAGAAGCTGGACACAAGTTTCCTCTGAATATTACCATAGTGGACTGACTTACACATTGATACCAATTGAATCGGTACTAGAAATGGGAATGTTAATGTTTATATTAAAATGTAAGGACCTAACAATATCTACCTTTCAAGGATGTTGTGAAGTTTTATGTAATTTTGTTTATGGGAGAATGTCCCCTTTTTTTGTTGTTTATTTGGTTTTTTTTTGCAGGGGCTGGTAGGGGTTACACTGGATGGTTCCCAGTTTTCTGCTCTACATACTGTGTCTGGGATTAAAGACACAAAAAATACTCCAAGACCAAGGACCAAAATAGCAGCTCCTAAACAGAGGCAGCAGATCTCAAATTCAGTTTCCTTCACTTCATTTCAATACAAAAGGGCAGAGACTGTGTTGAACCCTGGAACCCATGTGAGTTAAGGATGTGCTACAGGCTCTTCATGCACCCAGGGAAGCAGAATAGCTTTGCTACCTTGCCATCTAGGAGCCCTCAGCCATTTGCTCCCCCAGGGACTTCGCACTTCTGCAAATGGTTCTTGCTGCCCCACCTCTCCACTGATTCTGTTCAGAAAGCCTGCAGAGCAGCCCACGATGCTTCCTGCCTTCTCCCAGCCCTTTGCCCATGCTGTGGAGCCGATTGCACATTCCGGATAAATGAAGCTTGCTTCTCCATCTCCTGAAAAGACTGAGAAAACACACCGTAAAATGAGATAGCCCTAGAAACGACGGATCCCGTTGCCAGTGACTCATTTATACAAGAGCTTTTCCAGGCTAGCAGACAGGCCCTTTTTGGTGGGCCTGTGTCTGTGGGTTCACAGAAACCAAATTACTGTGGGTTGCAAAGAATTAGCAGGTCATTTAAAAAGCAGACATCCCTTCACCCAGACTGTGGTTTTGCATGCTCAGGTTCTCAGTCTGTGAACTTTTTGGTGAAGGATCATTTTGGCTGCTGGAAAAACCATAGCTTATTTTTAATTTCTGGTTGCCAAAGTCACCACACGTGTGGTCTTTGAATGACCCTTGTCTGCAGAATGACGGGGGAGGGACAGGAGGTAGCCTGGGACTCAGAGTGGCTTCTCCACCAGGAGGGGAAGGTGCCCTTGACCCTCAGGCAGTTGGACCCAGCGGGCTCAGGGCGTCTTTGTCTGCATTTCTCAGACAGTAGTGACTCTCCCTCTTCATTCCTCTGGAGTCCAGCCATTGAGAGCACCGAAAAGCACCCCACGCCTCTGTAAAGAATGTCCAAAAAAGGCAGCTTCTGAACTGTAGCCGCGCTGACCGCTAACCTCGCCAGATCCACGCTGAGTGCATCTTTGCATCAGAAACACCCCTGCCGAGCGTCTGTGAGATTCCTTTATCAGGTTTGGTTTTTACACTGGAAAATAAATCCCTTTGTGTGATAGTCCTTGTGTGCCTGTCATCTGTAGTCAGAGAATGGGAGGGTTTTTAGTTCTGCCCCCAGGAATATTTCCTTAATTTAGCCCTTTTGGCTGTCTTAAAGCCCAGGTATCAAGATAAGTGGAATGATCACCACAGCAAAGTAGCTCGCTGGACATCTTCCTGAGCCTGCTGCTGGTGTTCTGCTGCGGCCCCTGTGCACCCACAGTAAGGCTCTGACTTGCTGAGGGGACCAAGGAGGCCGAAGACCTGGACTCAGCAGGATCAACACACAGCACACAATGTCCCCTTACCCTTAGTCACTGCTCTGCCCTCCCACCCCTCAACAGAAATTCACCCTGACATTTTCATCTGAGATCTCAACATCCACTTTGGGAAACTCAGGGTGCAGTCAGTCACTGAACTTAGCCACATCTAAATATAGTCTTTAGCTACTTGGAGGCCTAAACCTATGATGTTGGCAGGAAACAGCACTGGATGGGGCAGCTCTCTCCCGGTGCTGTTACCCTACGTTCTCGCTCAGTGTTTGAGAAGGCTCTGAGGGATGGTCTGGTCTTCTGCTCGGCCTCATCTAGAGTACGCTCCATTGTCTCTCTTCGGTGCAGGAGGAAGTGTTTCTGAAGCTTGGGATGAGCCAAGCGCTGGGTTGGCGGCAGCTTTCCCTGGCTTGTGTGCGTAGCGCCGTCCCACTCCCGACTGCACCACCAGGCTGCTCCCAGCCCCTCTACCCCAAGGACGGGAAAGAGCAAGGGCAGAGCAGCCTGCCTCTATCGCTGAACATCAGATACATTCCCGCACAGCCTCCAGGCGCTGGCTTTCAGCCTTGGAGAAAGTGGCGCACTGCCTTCCCACTTCCACTCCCTCCTCAAAGCAGAAGCAGCCCAGAAAGAAACGGGAGGCGGGGAGACCCTGATGGCGGTGAGCTGAGCGCTGGAGAGACTCCCCTCAGGCCTGATGGGCTTCCTTCCTGCCAGAGGGTGGCTCCCTTTCCCGATTCTTGGGAACAGTCTGATGCTTTAGAGGGTGGTAGGCCTGGTAGGGGAGGCCACGCCACGGCTGCACCTCCACTCCTCCCCGACCCCATCACCCAGCAGGCAGGGTGGGGATGACCTGGCTGCGTTCCCTCATTCCCATCCCTAGATGAAGAGTGGAGGCGATCGCCCAGGGAAGGCCAGGCGCGCTGGCCTGAAGGGCTGTGGAGGGGCAAGTGGAGAGGCACACTGGCTGTGGCGCATTCCCGGTCAGACGGGTGTTTGCATAAAAGCCAAAAGCCACTGCACCTGGGGTGGGGAGGCCCTCTGGGGAGGTACTCCCTGGCCATGGGGGAGAGGGGGAAGGAAGGTGTCATGGAAAGTCCCCGAAGGACACGGGGTGTTGAGTTTGCCGCGGTTTTGTTTTTAACTCTGTCTTGACCTGTGAAGTAGGCAGCTGCCTCCCTCCCCCCCCCCCCCAAATAACAGACCTGCCCCCAGAATAGCATGCGCACAGCCAAGGAAAGACCATGCAGGGGAAAGAATGGAGGTTACAGGCCTGTGGGTGAGAGGCCTGCCACCCCACCCCACCCCACCCCACCCCACCCCCTGCCTTCCCCAGGAGTGAGCAGGCAGGAAGCCCCAGAACAGTCTCTTCCCATCACCTCACCTACCCGGCAGCCCCCCAGGGCCCCCTGGCCCAGAAGATCTACCTCGTCAAATAAACCACAGTCCTGGGGGCGGCTGGTGGATGGCAATGGGGGAGAGGCCACCTCCTCCCCCAGGCTCGTCCTGCCACCCCCACTGGAGTGACATTCTCAGTACCACCCTCCCTCTCACCCCTGGGGAGCTGTGTGTGTGTGTGCTGGGGGACAGCAGGAGGGTCCTCAGTGACCCCAAGCTCTGAAGTCTCAGTGCAGCCAGCTTGGGTCAGATTCCCGCCAGAATGGGAGCCCTGGGCTCCAGTCCCAGCCTTGCCGCTCTGCACGTCAGGGAGCCCAGAAGCTCCTCACGGCTGGGCCCCTAAGCCTGGCCTCAGCCCGCTGCTGGGCAGCCTCCAGATGGGCCCCCAAACTCCAGAAACAAGACCAGGGGCGGAGCAGATCCATCCCCTTCCCTCTCGCTTCTCCTGGCCACCGGGCTGCAGAGAGTGACCGCCGGCGGTTCCCCAGGGGTCACTTTCTTCACCGTTGTATGAAATCCAATCCCGGCGCCGGCGAGGGGCGAAGGAGAGGCGACAGCTCCTATCCCCTCATCTGCGGAACCGGGGTGGGGGTGGGGTGGGGGACACTCTGACTAGCGGCCCCGCGGCTGGATCTGAACCTTCCGGTGGGTCCTGCGCGGGTCCAGACCCCGCCCGGATTCCCAGCCCGGGACGCGGAGAGGAAAGCGCGCGGCCGCCCCGGGGGAAGGGTGCGGGCGGCGAGGTGGGAGCGCAGCGGGTGTGAGGGGAGGGGCGGCTGCACTTCTGAGAAACAGCTCGGCTCTGCGCAGCCCGCAGCCTAACCCCCGCCTGCGGCTTCACAGCTCGCTCCTCCTGCCGCCCACGCCGCTCGGGGCCTCTCCGGGGGTCGGCAGCCCCCGCGGCGGCGGCGGCGGCAGCTCCGGGGACAGCGGAGTGGAACCACGGCGGGTGGGGGTGGAAAACGGAGCAAGGCGTGGGTCGCGTGACACCCGCGAGTCAAAGCTATCCCTCCGTCGGGGTCCCGAGCCCGCGTGTCCCCTGCAGCCCCCACCCAAGGGGCCCTCCCATCACAGCCCGAGCGGCATCCAGAAGTGAAACTGCCGGGGTCACAGCCCAGCGCCGCCGCTGCGCCCCGCCCCGCCCTTCCGGGCACTGCAGCCGGGCAGGATCTCCCGACGCTCGGGCGACGGCCGGGGAGGAAACGGGGGAGGGAAGGAAGTGCCCCACGGGCAGCCTGCTTGCACGCGCCCGCTCTCCCGGGGTGCCCTCCCGGAACCACGAGTGGGAACCGCGTGAGGCTCCCGCACTTCCCACGACGGCCGCTGGGTGTCGCTGCAGCCGCGCGGCTGAGCCGGCCCGGTGCCGTCCACGTCTGGGGCCCGGTGACGCAGGGAGCTGGAGTCCCCTGGCTACCGCCACACGCGGGCCCCGCCTGGCCGTCGCGCCTGCATGCCACGCGAGGCTTGAAGGCCTTGCCCACAGATCGCAGCACCGACCCCTACTGAAGACCAGGCTGACACCGGCGGTGATGGGCTCGCCGCCCGAGACCCTGCTGAGCCGAGGCGCGCCCCCTGGCGAGGCAGACAGGTGGCCCTGCGGAGCCTCGCGCCGCCGGTCGCACCTCCATGCTGGCTGGGCTGAGGAGGGGCGTGCGCACGTGTCCAGAACGGCCGGCCTTGGGGATGGGTTCCCGGCGCTTCCTCGCCACGCCTACTCCGGCTTTGCCCAAAAGCCAAGCTCCAAGACCTTGGGGCAAGGTGGCTCGCTGGGAAGGGGGAGCTGTATGGGGACTGATGGAGGGCCCAGGTGGGGAGAGAGAGGAGGTCGCTGGACTCCTTTGGAAGATTGTTGTGGCTCCCAGCGGCAACGCCTGCTTCCACGTGTCCTGGAGGATCTGACTCCGGGCACAGGAATTGGCAGGTAAATGACAGTGAACTTGTCCTTGGGCAGCAGGTGTGGGGGTTGCAGGAGCCGGTTATGCTTCCCCTTAGATCTCAAGGTCACAGGGCCCCTGTCCTCATACAAGACCTTATTGGCATTCAGTGGTGCCCTAAAGGGGTGGCTTTGCCCCCCCATCTCCCACAGCCTTCTCCAAAGCACCCCAAGAGAGACCGATCCAGGAGAAAACCGGGCCACAAAAACGCGGCTTCAGGGGCCAGCGTGAGTCTCAGCAGTTTGGCTGCTGCGTGCGACGCCCATGCCCACATCTAAGTGCCTGGGTTTGAGGACCTGGCCCACTCCACATTCCAGCTTCCTGCTACGGCACCCTGGGAGGCAGCAGGGGGACTGCGCTCTGGGCTCCTGGCTCCAGCCTGGCCCAGTCCTGGCTGTGGGAGGCATTTGGGGACTGAACCAGTGACTGGGAGACGGTTATTTCTCTGCCATTCAGCCAAACAGCTTCGCCCAGGGCCCTGGAGAAAAAACACCGCCATAGTGCCCCTCTTTGTGGTAGATGGCAACTCTGCAAGGGGGCACAAGAGGCCATCGTAGCTCGGCCCAGACTCCACTAGGCTCAGGAGGAGATAGCCCTACTCAACCCGGACAGTGTCTGCACTTCCCAGCGCCCCTGCCTGCCCGTGGAGCTTCTGGGGCACCTGCTTCCCCGCTGGCAGCACTCAGCTCGCCTAAGATCCAACCCCTTTCCCTCCTCAGCAGCTCCCAGCCTCAGCTGGAAGCCCCCAGTCCTTGTCCCAAGTCGCCACTGTGCACCCCTCCCCAACCCCAAAGCTGAGGTTCCGCCAACAGCACCGGACAGGAAAGCGGTCTGTACAGACACCTGCCTCTCGGCTCTGGGCCGCCTTTTCTGTCTGCCGGACTGTAAAGGAAGCGCTCTCCGGACACACCAAAAGGCTGTGCGCCCACCCTACCACCACCACCACCACCAAGGCAGTTCTTCCCACAACCTGCGCCAGGGGCTGACACAGGGCTCTGGGAGGACCTAGAAGACTGCTTGGGGGACTGGTGCTGTGACATAGCGGGTAAAGACGCTGTCTGTAGTGCCGGCATCATATGTGGGCGCTGGTTCAAGTCCTGGATGCACCACTTCTGACCCAGCTCTCTGCTGTGGCCTGAGAAAGCAGTAGAAGATGGCCCAAGTCCTTGGGCCCCTGCATCCATGTGGGAGACCTGGAAGAAGCTCCTGGCTCCTGGCTTTGGATTGGTGCAGCTCCGGCCTTGCGGACATTTGGGGAGTGAACCATTGGATGGAAGACACCCCCCCCCACCCCCACCTTTGCCTCTCTGTGACTCTGCCTTTCAAATAAGTAAAAAAAATCTTAAAAAAAAAAAAAACCTCTCTTGATCTCTCCCTTACCCTCTCCTCCCTCTTTTCCTTCTTTGCCCTTTCCCTCTGGTCTATCAGGTTTCCCCACCAATAAACCCTTCCCCTTACTCCCGTGTTTGGTGTGTTTTGTGGCCGCCTTACATTGGTGCCGTAACTCGGATCCAGGCTCTCCCTTTGGGGATCTCTGGGCTGCCATGGGGTCCTGGATTTCTACCAGTCACAAACACAATCCGCAACTCCTTCCACACCACCGAACGCTCCGTGATCTCCATCCACACATCAGCCTTCCAAATTCCGAGTGTTTACAGGAGGTGATAATAGAATGAACCAAGACCTTCACCAGCCAGGCGGTCAACTGAATGCTGCTACAGGGATATGCTGGGCTCGCCACCCAGGAGACAGCGGCTTGAGACATCGCCCTATGTCAGCAGGAAGGAGCTCTTTAGAGAGAGCATCGTCCCTCTACCCCTCCTGGACTTTTTGGGCTAATGTAGTCCCATACAACTCTTGCTTTATTTAAAAAAAGGGGGGGGGGAATGTTAGTAAAATGGAGCAGCCTTATCTATAGCGCGATCTACACCCTGGACACCATCCTAGGTTCCAGCCCCGGCTGCGATGGCTGGAAGCCAGGTGACCCCATGGCCCAACCACCGATGTCAGCTCCACCCCCACCCTAATGGGATTCCCTGCTCCTACTTCCCTGTCTGCCCCAGCAAAGGTTTAAGAGGGCCTGTTCCTGAACACATGGCTCTCTCGATGTCTCTGTCTCTTGGTCTCTCCCTCTCTTGTCCTCTCTCTCGTTCTCTCTCTTACGCTCTCCTTCTCCTTCTTTTCCTTCTTTGCCCCTTCCCTCCAGTCTGTTGGGTTTCCCCACCAATAAACCCTTTCTGAGAGAGAGAGAGAGAGAAGGAAGAAAGAAAGAAAAAGAAAGAGAGAAAGAAAGAAAAGAGAAAGAAAACTGCTTGGCCGCACGACTTGGAAGGCAGGGCCCTTCCGGCTGGCCTTGGCTCCCCTGCCTGTGTCCTGACCTTCTTCCTCCACCCCTCCTCGGGTGCTCGGCACTGGGCCACGAGGAAGGAACCCCGCGGGGGTGCTGGCCTCGGATTGCACCCTCAGGAAGCCTCCCCTTGGTGAACTGGTTGCCGCACGTCTGGGGAGCACAGAGAGCGTGCACTGGCCAGCACCTTGTCTGGCTGTTCCACCCAGGGAGGGGGCCCAGGCTCATGCCACCCTGATTTCAGAGTGTGGAAAGTTGCATCACACCCCCAGGCTCTCACACTGGAGCAGGCAGGGAGGCCAGCCTGCGGCCGCGCCCTCCACAAAACACAAACGCTACAGGCCGGCCTTGCTGTCAAGAGCCACACTGTGTCCTGGCCAGGCTCCCCCAGCCACGCCAGCATCAGAGGCCCTGCTGGCCACGTAGGTAGGGCCAGCTCCCTGGGCACAAGCCCACATCCCCCCCCCCCCCCCCTCTGCCTGGATCCTCCTCAGTGTGGAAGGAGTATGGGAAATGTCCTGGGTTTTTTTTTTTTTTTTTTTTTTAAGCCTTTTTCTGATTTCTGAAATGTTCTTTAATAAGCATGTGTGATTTTTTTTTTACAATAGAACCCAATAAATTGGCATTGAAAAGATGATATCCGGGGGCTCAGCACTGCCTTGCTCACCAGAGAAGCCCCTGCTCCCCCAATCCTTTCTCAGAACCACGAGCCTCCATGCTGGAAGTCATACTGCCATCTCTTTGGAGGTAGATCAGCACCCTTTTCTCACCCTCAAGCCGGAGAATCCTGCCCAAGGCCCATCCGGGAGCTGGCCCCGAGGGGCCCCTGTCCCTGACACTCCTCCGGGAAACCAGAAATCCCAGCCGCTCACCAAGGACGTGCAGCCGCCAATCACCGGCCTCCAGCTCAGGGCCAAGTGCACCCACCACTGAGTGCTCCCAGGGGCCGGGCTCCCTCACAGTGGCCAGCAGCGAGAAGGGAGGGCAGGGGACAAAGGGCAGGGGAGAGAGGGCTGCATCTCCCCCCTCCCCCTGGCCACCCAGCCCCAAACTCCCCACCCCAAAGGGTCACTTGCTTCTGGAGCTTCAGTTTTCCATTAATAAAATGGCTCTCCAGTAGTTGACTGATATAGAAGGGCTTTGTCCCCTGCCCTGTGCCTCGGGCTGCGAGGAGACATTTTTGGGGGCAGCCTAACCCTCTGGACATGCTTGAAATGTGTCTCTCCTGACCCCTGTGCCCTGGCCCCAGCACCCACACCTCAGCAGGGGCCTGGACATCTGTGGCCAGCCACACAGCTGGCACCAGCCACTTGGACGCCGGAGGAGCAGCAACAGCGGGGAAGGCCTGTGGGGACACAAGCAGGTGGCAGACTGCTTGTTGAGTCCTGCCACCCGGCCCGCCCCTGTGCCACAGTTAAGTTCCACCAGAGTGCGGATCAGGCGTCTCGGCACCCCTCCGTCTCCCAGACCTGGCTCCAAGCCCCACAGTTTCGGATTGACCAACCATGCGGGTGCCTTGGTCACGAGTGGCTACTGAGTGGCCCAGGGGCTGGTGGCAGTGGCCGGGCCTTTTCCAGGTCACCTCAGGACAGCCTCTCGCTGCAGAGAAGGGGCGGACGCCCCTTCAGGCCACTGTTGTGCCAGCTGTAGATGCAAAGTGCCACCTGGAAGTCCACCAGGTGGGGGGAGCAGACCTGGGCTGAAATCCTGGCCCTCCCACCGTCCTGTTAGTGTGAGAGCTAAGCTTTCAGCCAGGCCGCCGGGGCCATGGAGGAGCCCTTCTCACCGACACAACGGACTCCCTCCACCTCGCACCCAACCAGTTTCAAAGATCTTTGCAGAGTTTCTCCATTTAAGAAAAGAAAAAGATGGGGCTGGCGCTGTGGCATTACGGGTAAAGCCGCCATCCCATATGGGCGCCACTTCAAGTCCTGGTTGCTCCACTTCCAATCCAACTCCCTGCTAATGTGCCTGGGAAAGCAGAGGAAGGTGGCCCAAGTGCTTGGGCCCCTGCACCCATGTAGGAGAAGCTCCTGGCTTTCGATTGACCTAGCTCTGGCCGTTGCAGCCATCTGGGGAGTGAACCAGAGGATGGAAACCTCTCTCTCTGCAACTCTTGCCTTTCAAATAAATAAATCTTTAAAAAGAAAAAGGAAAGGAAAAGGAAAAGAAACTACAATAGGATGTACAAAATTAGCAGGGAGAGAATGATCAAATCCTTGTGTACCTATCACTTAACTTCAGCCAGCATCAACTCACGGCCAGCCCACAACCACATCACACCCTTTCTGTTAACCATTGGATTATTATTATTATTTTAAAGATTTATTTATTTGAAAGACAGAGTTACAGAGAGAGGGGAAGACACAGAGACATCTTCCATCTCCCAGTTCACTTTCTAAATGGCCACAATGGTTGGGGCTGGGCCAGGTCAAAGCCAGGAGGCTGAATCTTCACCTGAGTCTCCCACATGGGTGTCAGGGGCCCAACTTCACTTGGGCCATCTCCCACTGCTTTCCGAGGTGCATTAGCAGGGAGCTGGAATGGAAGTGGAGCAGCCGGGACTTGAACCGGTGCTCATTTGGGATGCCCGTGTCACAGGCACCACAATGCCAGTCCCAACCACTGGATTATTTCTAAAACAAGGCTGAGGTATCGTGTGTCATTTTGCCTTATAAATACTTCAGAATGGGGCCGGCGCCGTGGCTTAACAGGCTAATCCTCTGCCTTGAGGCGCCGGCACACCGGGTTCTAGTCCCGGTCGGGGTGCCGGATTCTATCCCTGTTGCCCCTCTTCCAGGCCAGCTCTCTGCTATGGCCCGGGAAGGCAGTGGAGGATGGCCCAAGTCCTTGGACCCTGCACCCGCATGGGAGACCAGGAGAAGCACCTGGCTCCTGGCTTTGGATCAGCACGATGTGCCGGCCGCAGCGGCCATTGGAGGGTGAACCAACGGCAAAAAGGAAGACCTTTCTCTCTGTCTCTCTCTCTCACTATCCA
This sequence comes from Lepus europaeus, assembly GCF_033115175.1. Taxonomy (NCBI): domain Eukaryota; kingdom Metazoa; phylum Chordata; class Mammalia; order Lagomorpha; family Leporidae; genus Lepus; species Lepus europaeus. The sequence continues at coordinate 22,491,998 of NC_084844.1, forward strand.
CTCTGCCTGTCAAAAAATAAATTAAAAAAAAAAAAAAGAATATTTGGCCGGCGCTGTGGCTTAACAGGCTAATCCTCCACCTTGCGGCGCTGGCACACTGGGTTCTAGTCCCGGTTGGGGCGCCGGATTCTATCCCAGTTGCCCCTCTTCCAGGCCAACTCTCTGCTATGGCCCGGGAAGGCAGTGGAGGATGGCCCAAGTGCTTGGGCCCTGCACCCGCATGGGAGACCAGGAGAAGCACCTGGCTCCTGGCTTCGGATCAGCACAATGCGCCGGCCGCAGCGGCCATTGGAGGGTGAACCAACAGCAAAGGAAGACCTTTCTCTCTGTCTCTCTCTCTCTCACTATCCACTCTGCCTGTAAAAAATAAATAAATAAATAAATAAATAAATACTTCAGAATGAATTGCTTAAAGGTAAAGACTTACAACACCATAACCATAACACCATGACCACATCTCAGAAAGTTAACCATACCTTTAATATCATCAAATATCCCTCAGCCTTCAAACACCCCCCATTGCTCAAAAATGTATTTTACAGTTAGTTTGGATTTGAATCAGATAAGGTCACTGCACCACATCCAGTTGACATATGCATAAATTTCTTGACATCTAGAGATTCCCCATCTTTTCTTGTAATTTTATCATTGTTGAAGAAGACACTGGGTTCTGCTGTGGCTGCCGACTCCAGCTTTTGGTCACTGCACCCCCACGTGTCATTCCTCATCTCATGTCCCTCTGTTCCCTACACTTCGGGTAAACTAGGAATGGGATCCAAGGGGTCAGATTCAACTTTGATTTTTTTTTAAAGATTTATTTATTTATTTGAAAGGCAGAGTTACAGAGAGGCAAAGGTAGAGGCAGAGAGAGAGAGAGAGAGAGAGAGTTATCTTCCATCTGCTGGTTCACTTCCCAAATGGCCACAAGGCCAGAGCTGGGCCAGTCTGAGGCCAGGAGCTTCTTCCAGGTCTCCCACATGAGTGCAGGGGCGCAAGGAGTTGAGCCATCTTCCGCTGCTTTACTCAGGCACATTAGCAAGGAGCTGGACTGGAAGTGGAGCAGCCGGGACTCGAACCGGCATCCATATGGGATGCCGGCACTGCAGGCAGCTGCTTTTCCCGCTGTGCCACAGCGCCAGCCCCAAGCTTTGATTTTTTTACTTAGTTGGGGCTCACACGTCTGGAAGGGGGGTTTGCCTGCGGCTGAAATAGAAGGTTCAGGCACTGCCATCTGATGCCCTTATTATAAAGGTCTCACTGCGTGAGTACTCAGCCTAAGTCCGAGACAGACGTAGAAACTGGCTGAGCAGTGGGCAGAGCTGGCCCCGGCAGGCTGGTTCTGGGCTCCAGGGCAGCACAGAAGAGTGGGCAGATTCGGAATTTGGAAAACCACCCTGGATGTCGAAGGAGGCATTGGAGAGGGAAGCTAGACTCCGAGAGCCAAGGGCTGGGACCGTAAGGACAGAGGCAGAGCTGGGGTTGGGGAGGGGCAGAGGGGCAGGCAGTAGGGGGCACAGGACTTGTGGAGGTAATGGGAGCTGCTGGGGGTCTTGGTCATGGTGGGGGACACACAATGTCGCACTCCCATCAACTGGTCCAGGACAAAGGTGCCTCTGGGCTCAGCTCGGTCTCCAGCCTTTCTTCTGCAGGTTTAGGCAGGTTTAGGTCAGGAGATCTTGCCTGGCTGACTATCCCTTGTCGCCCGGGCTTTCATTTAACCAGCGATTACTGGAGCTGGCATTGAGGAGCAGCAGGTGAAGCTGCTGCTTGTAACACCGGTGTCCCATATCGAAGCACCAGTTGGGGTCCCCGTTGCTCCACTTCCGATCCAGCTGTCTGCTGATGTGCCTGGGAAGATGGGGGAAGATGGCCCAAGTGCTTGGATGCCAGCCACCCATGTGGGAGACCCGGATGGCGTTCCTGGTTCCTGGTTCCCACTTGGCCCAGCCCTGGCTGCTGTGTCCATTTGGGAAATGAACCAAAGTTTGGAAGATCTCTGTCTATGTCTCCTTCTCTTTGTAGCTCTGCTTTTCAAATAAATAAATCTTAAAAGAAAAAAACAACAACAACTAGCAATTGTTAGGCATCCAGTACGTGCTGGGCATTACAGACTCCAAGGCCTCCCCTGCCTGCCTTCAAGAAACACCCACACTGGCCAGGATGTGGCCGCCATTCACCTGATGCGTTCAGCAAGGGCTCCGCCTTCAGAACACCAAGGCTTGCCAGACACACAGGTGTATCAAAAAATAATCTTTATTGTCACTAGTATAAAACAGAGCAGATCAACTGGCCTCTCAGTCTGTACAAAGTGTGGGGCATACGACCACCTGGCCTGCCCCGTTCCCCCACAAGGCCCTGCCCAGACCAGCGCCCCAGGGCCTCCGTGAGGACGGCCACCAAGTGCCTCCCCTCGGGAAGAGGGGTGGACGGTGGCCTGGCAGGGGGGCGGGGATTCTCTGCCTGGGGAGGCACCGGCGCAGAGGAGCTCGCTGGAGTCGGGGAGCCTCCGAGCACTGATGGCCGGGTCCAGGCGGCGGTCAGAGGGCCACGCGGGTGCAGCAGTGGCGCAGCAGGCACGGGAGGATGCCCCGGTTCAGCTGGTGGAACTCCACGAGCTGCAGCAGGTCGGTGAAGCGCGTGTGGCCATCGTCCATGCTGTAGTAGAGGCAGCCCTCCTCCTCGCTCTGGGGCGGGGGGCACGGGCTCAGGGAGGGCACTGGGCTGGGGGAGGCCCCTCCTAGGCAGGGCTCAGGTCCCCATTTCTTGTCCAGGGGAAAAGGAGACACTCTGGGGGCTCGGGGAGGCCCCCCAAGAGAGGCAGAGGAGGAGCACAGGTGCCAGGATCCCCTGTCTCCCTGGCAGGCATCGGGGCATCTCGGGGGAGGCGGGGCCACTCACCGGCAGGATGAGATAGTGCTTGACTTTCTGCAAGTGGCACAAGGAGAGGACGAAGCCCTGAGGGTTCCTCTGGCTCTCGCGGACCAGGAACAGGCTGCCGGAAGAGGGGGTAGAGTTACCCAGGACACCCGGCTGCGCCCTTGACCCAGCCTCTCTCTTAGTCCTGCACCTGCTACCCCACCCAGCCCCACGCTTACCCGTCCACCAGGCCCTGCTGCCCAATGAGCTGCTGGCTCTCCTCACGGGAAATGCGCCCATGGAACCAGGGCTGAGTGCGGTGGATGGCTTGGGGGGCAGGGAGGGAGGCAAAGGGGAAGTCACTCTGGGGAGGGGCCCCACAGACAGCCTGCAGCGGCCCCCAGCCCCGGGCACCCCGCACCATCCCTCACCTGCACTGAGGCTGGTGCCGGAGCACGGCGTGGGCAGGCTGAGCCGGTGATTGGTCTTCTTCTGCGGAAGTGGGGGACACGGGGGTCAGGAGTGGGGGGTAGGGCCTCCCCTCCCACTCTGCAGAAGCCCATATGGAAGGCAGGGCCCCTGTAGGTACGCAGATGGGAGCAGGGCCCTCACCCGCCAGGCCTGGGCCTCCTCCAGGGCTGCACTCAGAGCTTCCCGAGGGTTCTCGATGACACGTCCGGCGTGGCCAGAGAAGTCCATGGCCACCAGGGTATTATCTGACACGCTCCTCTGGAGGTGGGAAGGGGAGGAGTCAGACAGTGCCCGGCTAGGCCTGGGGGTCCGCCCTCCCAGTGCCCCCCGCACACTCACCAAGGGTGGGGAACCCAGATAGGGCGGGCGCAGGTGGCGAGACTGTGCCTGCTGGTAATTCTTATATAGCTGCACCCCATACTGAGGGTGGGGGCGGGGAGAGAGAGACAGAGAGAGGGCGAGCCTGAGTCAGGAGGTCTTGGGGCTGGGCTGCTCCGCCCAGGGGGTCAGGACTCCCCAAGGCCAGGCCTCTTTCTGGCCTTGGACAGGAGCTGCCTGAAGCCAGAGCGGCAGCCCCAGCCCTGGCCTGGGGCTTCTCAGACAGCAGGGATGTGCTGCCTCCTCCCCCTAGGGGGCCAGGACGCCCTCATGCTCGGGCATCCCCCCCCTCCCCACCCTCCGCGCTCCAAGAGGCTCACCTTGAAGAGGCGGAAGGCAGCCAGCCAGCAGGTGCGGCTCTGCTCATCCTCACTGCAGAAGATTCGGAGCCCCTTGTGGCCATTGCGAAGCTTGTTGGGCTGCGGAGAGAGGAGCTGACTGGTCCCATGCCTGCCTCCAGGGCAATGTCTGTCCCTGTCTCTCCACAGAGCAGCCCCAGCACAAGGAGTCTCCAGCAGGGCAGGGTGAAGAGGGGGTGTCTAAGATGGAGCTCGGGGCCCCAGGCAGGAATCCTGGGGCCTGAGTACCTCCTGCCCCCCACCCTGCCCTCGGAGGGCAGAGTCTTCACCTTGATACAGAAGCCGAACTCTGTGGGCATCCCGTAGAGCTTGCGGCCCTGGGTCACCACGTACACGTTGGACTCGTTCACGTCAGCCACGTACTGTAGGTGCCTGGGATCCTGCTTGGCAAGGTAAGCAGGATTTGGTTCAGGTAGACCCCCTTCTCCCTGTAACAGCCCCCTAAGCCAGGTGGGGGCGATTTCAGGACCAGAGAGGGGCAGGAAAGAACCCAAGGTCACACAGCAAACAGAAACAGCGCTTTCCCTAAACTCAAGTCACCTGCCTTTTCTACTGCTACCTCCCGGGGTCGGGGCGAGCTGGACAGGGGGCTGGTGAACAACAGCCAGCCAGCCTGGAGGAGGCCGGTGAGCGGCTGAGGGTCTCAGGGTACAGGAGTGCCAACAGGGAAGGGGGCAGCCGGGCGTGGGATTGCGTCCCCGGGACCTCACCTTGGAGGTGCCCTTGGTGGAGTAGTAGAGGCCAGACCGGCGCAGGAAGCAGAAGAAGCGTTTCCAGAGCTTGCGGCCCGACCCCCGCAGCTGCAGGAAGCCCTGGATCTCGGGGAAGCTCCCGGCGTTCAGGAAGTTCTGTGGGCAGAGGACAGTGGGAGGGGGTGAGAGGCCGCCCTCCCAGCCACTGATGCCCCCATCGCACAGAGGGCGGCCCTGAGGCTGGGGCAGGGACGGTGGCTTGTCCACAGCCCCGCAGGGCTGCACCCGGGCTCTTCCCAGGCGCCAGGCTCAGGGGCAGAGAAGGGCGGGGCCCCCACCTGGATGAGGTCTTCGTGGGAGACGCCTGTGTGCGCATCCACGCAGCTGGAGACCATCTTCTCCGGGAACAGCGAGTGCTGAGGGCAGGAGGGAGTCAGGCTGGGGGCCAGGGTGCCCCGGGGCCAAGACCCCCCGCCCCCAGCAGCCCCTCTACACTCACTCACCGGGGAGCTCTTGAAGAGTTCGTACTTGGCGAAGTGCTTCCGGAAGACGAAGCGGCTGTCTCCGCCCACGGGCCAGGCGGCCTGCACTTCCACCACGGACTCGTGGTCCTCCAGACCCCGCTCTGGGGGCACGGGCAGAAAGCAGGGGTTGGAGAAGAACCGCGCCCCCCCGCAACGCACCAAGTGCGCCTCACCGCTCCCTGCACCCCAGCTCACCCAGTGCTAGATGGGGGTGACACTCCACCAGTCCCCAGTTCTCGTCATTCAGGGCGTGGGCACGATGTACCAGCATCTCACACACGTGGCGGGCCGTGGCACCCGCCGACACCTCTACCGACCGGCAGGCCCCGTCCTCACTGTACACCTTCACCACCTGCTCCCCAGGGCGTACAGACGACGTGAGGGGTGGGGCAGAGGGTGATTCCCCTCCCCCACCTGCTATACCCTCAAGGACCCCCAACCAAGAGCCCCCCTCCACTGAGCAGGCCCACAGCACCCCCATTTCCCTGCCTTCTCTTCCCGGGACAACTCACGTGGCTGGTGTCTCGAGGAAGCAGCCCCCTTGCGCTGGCAGACCCCCCAAGGATGGGAGCCTGAGAGGGAGGACTACAGAGCTCCGGGAAGGGGTTGGGGATGGAGGGCAGGGAGCTTGCCTGAAGCCCCTCCTCTCGGAGTCTCCTGTGGGGAGGGCAGAGGGGGGCGGGGTGGGCTCACCTCCAGCCTTCGTACTTCCCAGCGCTGACCCGCCCCAACCCCCAGCCCCATCACGCCACGGTACCTGCTGGGCGGGATGGGCAGAGGCTGGGACCTCTTCACCTCGCCCGGCAGAGAGGCGTCGGGCAGCGGGGGAGTCCCAGGAGGGGTACCTGGCGCTGGGCACAGGTCTTCCGGGGAGCTGCTGAGTTGAGGTGGAGACAGATCCAGCTCCATGACAGCTGGGGGAGGAGAGGGGGCTGAGTGCAACAGCTCCTGTGCCCTGGTGCCAGGGCTCTGCCACCGTGAGAACCCAGAGCCCTGGCCTCACAAGGCTGTTGGGGTGCCCTAGCGGCTACACAGCATCCCACTGCTCGCCCTCCAACTGGAGTTTTTCTGGCACCCTCGGCGGACAGAGTGAACCCCACTTTACAAGAGGACCCCGAGTTGCCAAGAAGGAGGCATTCTCACGCCCCCCTGACAGGTGCAGGGGGTGGAACCTGGTGTTCCAGGCCTCTTCCTCTGGCCCAAAGTCAAGCTGGCGACAAGCTAAGGGGGACCCCCACACACCATATGCCTGGCAGCAGCAACAGTCTCCAGGGCCCATAGACAGTCCGGGCTCGGCCCTTGGTGTCAGGGCACAGGGCCACCCCCTCCCGCGCCTGTAAGCGTGGGGGCACTCACTCCGCTGGGCTCTGCCCCGGGTTTTTCCAGCCCTTTGTTGCCAGACCCAGCTGCCAGAGCCTGTGGTGGCAACGCCTGCCCAAGTGATGAGTGATGCACAGGACAGGAGCGGGGGGGGGGGGGGGAGGGCAGGACAGGCTCGGCAGAGCGGGGGGCAGGAGGCCCAGCCTCTGGTCTCAGCAGCCCCCAAATCCCTGCGCCTTCTCCAGGCCCCTTTCCCCACCCGGCTCTGTCCTGAGGTCCCAAGGCTGGAGCCACCTCCTCTGAGCAGCCTTCCTGGGGTTTCCACGTGCAGACTGATGGGCTCCCTCTAGCACTGTGCTGGGGCCTCTGCACCCACTGCTCTGCACCTGTCCTCTCCACCCAGTGGCCTGAGGGCACCTGACACCCACAGGCAAAGCCAGAGTCTTGCACCCTCAGAGACCACCTGGAGCAGACGCAAGCAAGGCCAGGTGAGAGAGGGCAAGGATGCCCACCGCGGGCGGAGGCGGGGCTGCCCTCTTCCGCAGGAACCAGGCAGACCCCTTTGGCTGAGCTGAGACCTGGGAAGACCCTGGACGGCGCGGTGAGGCCGCCTAGGGCACCTGGGATTGGCCAACACGCGTGGGTGTGCGCACACACACACACACACACTCAGAGTGGGGCGAGCGCCTGACACTTCAGTGAGGGCAGAAGGCAATGTGGGGGACAGGTGAGCCAGGGCGGGGCAGGATGGCACTGCCTGGGACTCTCCATGCAACTTGACTCATCTTCACTTCCTGGCTGAAGAGAAACGCAAACAAGGCTGCACCCCACTCCCCCATGCCACCGGGGGAGGGTGGGGCGGGACGGAAGAGAAGGAGGATGCCGGCTGGAGCTGCCTCTGACTGACGTCACCCTCTCCTCCCCACCCCTGGCCCACCTCCAGCCCAGGTGGGAGCTCAAGTCTGCCCACCCTCAGCCCCCAGCCGCCACCTGGCCCGGGACGGGGAGAAGAAATGCCAGGCCTGGATTGCGAGGTCATCTGGAATGGAGCTGACTTCCCAGCTGGGGGGCCCCTGCGCAAGAAAGCTGGGCTCCCAGCCCCCGCAGCCCCCCCCCCCCGTGGGTCTGGCCCTGGTCCCGTTGCTAGGTGTCCCTGGTCCAGAGGACTGTCCACCTCAGCCTGGGGGGTGAGGGTCCCCATAACACACGCTCTGGTGTCCTGGCAAGTGGGCAGCAGGACAGCGGGACAGCAGGAGTGGAAAGGCCCAACACCAGAGAGGACCCCAGAGAGAGAGGGGCGGGAAGGATGAGCCACACTCCCCACCCAGCGTCCCCAGACACCAGCGTCCCACCCCCCAACCTCGGGCAAACCCCAGGAATTCGCTTCAGGAAGACCGGGGGAGGGGCTGCCGGGCCGCGCCTCCCGCCTCCCCGCGAAGTCCGAGGCCAGCAGAAGGGATCCCCAAGAGCAGTGTTGGGACTGAGGTGGGAGGGGTCCAGGGCCTCCGGCAGACGGGCCGAGGCCGAGGCTGGGGAGGGGCGGGAAGGCAGAGGCCAGCTGGGAGGCCTGCGCTGCCCCCTCCCGCTGCCGCTGGAGAAAGCCCCCAGACCAGCTGGTTCCCCAGCCCGGCAGCTCCAGGCCACCGCTTCCCGGGCTGCCTCCCTGCCCTGGCCGCGCCAGCACCACCCTCTGCCACCCTCGCTGCCTCCTTGTTTACTTCCTGAATCTTGCCCCACCTGGCTGGCCCCAAGGGCAGGGGGCAGGGCCCGGTGTTTAGGGCGGACAGAAAACAAGGCCACCGTCCGAGCTTCCCAGGGCGGGGGGAGGGGCCGGGGTGTGGCGGGCGGTCCCCGCGGGGGCCCGGGCTCCCCGCCCCACCCCCACCGCTACAGGATGTGGTGGGGGAGGCTTCACCTTTGGGGGAGCTCCTAGGGCCAGAGACCAGGTGAGGTGGGGGACTCCCAGGTGACCTGCAGTTGAGGGGAGGGCCCAGGGCCCCTGAGGCCCCGCCCACTCCCTCACTAGAGCAAAACACCCACTGGGGGGGGGGGCACTCTTTTAAAGTTTGATTTGGGAAGAAGGCTAGAGTCTCCCGGGTGGAGTTAATCGTTATTGTGCACTCAAGGAGGCCCCTCCCCACAGAGCAGGGTGTCCGCGGGAGAAAGGCGGGCAGAGCCCGGCCAGGCCCAGCCAGGGCCGTCCTGGGGGCCCCCGGGTGCAGCCTGGCAGACAGGTGCATGTTCTGTCCCCACTCCACCAGGGAGACCCGGCTCCTGGGTCTCTCCCCAGACTCGTCAAACAGACAAGACCACCTGCCCTTCCCGCCTCACCCAGACCCCTCGGCAGTGCAGACCCTCAGCTTCCACCCAACCGGGAAGCCGGAGGGCACCGTGGGCCTGCCTGCCCCCCACCTGCCCCCCACCTGCCCAGGCAAAGGCAGTGCGTTGTGTCCCAAGCAGGGACTGCAATATGGAGAAGGAGCCCCAGTGACCAGAGTCCCTCTCCTGCACCGCCCTCCATGGTGGGGGCACCCCTCGTCGGACTGGCTGAATAGATACGTGGGAGGAACCCAGATGGGGCAGAATCGGGCTGAGCAAGGGCGTGAAGGCAGCTCCCTCGGGATTCAGACCCCCCCCCCATTCTAGCTCTTTCTCTGTGAGTGGGGAGGGGCCGGTTTCAGCGGGAAAGCTGGAGGAGAAGATCCCAGACCTCCTGTCCCCATAAACAGGTCTGTGCATGTATGGGGGAGGGGGCGTGCGGAGAGAGGAAGAGGACAGGAATCAGAAATGAGGCAAGGATGGAAAACCGAAGGAAAAGAGAAAGTGTGAGGTGGTCTGAGTGGCACAGCAGGGGACGGAACCTTCTAGAATTACCCCAGACCTGCCCGTGCAGCCCACCTCTGGAGGAAGCACCCGCTTTGGTCCTTACCTGTACCCAGGGCACTGGTACACCTGGCTAGGGCCACTGGTTGGGGGAGAGAGATGCCAGGCCCTTAACTACCTGTCCCCACCCCCCACCTAGCACCCCCACACACACACCCCGCCCCTGGCCTGACATCACCGAGCAGGCAAGGAGGGCAGTTGGCCAGCTCGGACAAGATGGGCACAGCCTGGGGCCCTGGTGCGGCTGAGGGTAGAAGCGGGTGGTCGTCTGAGACCCGATCTCGGTCCCTTTACCTGGAGGAGCCCCCACAGGGGTGGCAGGACACTGCGTGCAAAGTCTGGCTCAGCCTCGGGCCCCTGGATTTCAAATTCACCCCCGATTCCCTGCGGGTGGCAGGAAGATGTCCCGACTTTGGCCGTAGAAGTCGGGGGAGAAGGAGGTAGCCCTGTGTGTCCAGATTCCAGGCCCAAGGAAACTAAAATTATCTTGGGCAGGTGGGGGCGGGGCCTGGGGGAGGCGCTTGGGAGAAGGAAGCACAGCGAGAGGGCGGAGACTCCCGGGCTCCCTGAGGGCTGGGCTGGGATTGTTTTCGCCCTTTCCTAGCCCAGCGACAGGTGCCGAGGGAGACTGCAGGTGCCTGGGGAGAGACAGGGAAACCTGGCAAACAGAACAGCCTGGAAAGCCAAGATCAAGAGTCCCGACCACTTGGGAGGGAAGGTTTGGGGGCTGGCAGAAAAAGGTGAATCTGGGCCCAATCTGCCCCCATTGGCCGAGCTAGGGAGCCCGTCCCCAGCTCTGAATCAACCCCCTGGAACAAAGGGCACCCTGAGAAGGAGGGAGCCAGCCAGAGGAGTGTCCAGCAGCCTGTCCTGGCCGTTGACCTCCAGCCACGGTCTGGCCACCTAGGCTGTGCCCTGGCTCCTCAGAGGCGCTCAGGCTCTGCCCTCCCTTCTGAGCACAATCCAGGGTCTCATCTCAGCTGCCGCCTTTTGAATCCAAGGGGCCAGGCAGGGTTGCACCGCGGGAGCAGCCACCACGATCTAGGAATTCTGGCTCGCCCAAGGCACTGCTCTCAGGGCGAGGGCTTTAGACTTCTCCCACCGCACTCAGCAAACAAGGGTAGCAGGAGGGGGGCAAGAGGCAGAGATCAAAGGCAGCGGCCACCTCCCAGCTTGATGAGGGTGACAGTTGGAAAAACAAACAATCCTAGGGGTGATAAGAGACCTGCCCTGGGGGAGCATGGAGGGGTGGCTGCGGCCTCAACTTTCTCCAAACTTCGGTTTTCCTTGAAAAACCAGTGGGGAGGAGGGGTTGGAGGAGCCAAGAGGTGGGGGAGGGGCAAAGGTCACCTGGACTGCGGAGCAGCTGGTGCGGGAAGGCACAGCAGCCAGTTCACTCAGGCATTCCTTCAACTGTGGAGCCCCTGATGTCAGCCCTCTGCTTGGTGCTGGGGATGCTGTGGGCAACGACACAAACAGGCCCCGCCCTTGTCCTCATGCTGCCCACTCAGGGAGACCACCCTTATCAAAGAACCACACACATAAGATAGGGCTGGCTCAGCAGGTGAAGCCTGCAATGCCAACATCCCATAGGAGCAATGGTTCAAGTCCCAGGGGCTCCATTTCCAATCCAGCTCCCGGTTGATGGGCCTGGAGAAGCAGCAGAAGATGGCCCACGTGCTTGGGTCCCTGCTATCTACACGGGAGACCTGGATGGAGTTCCAGGCTCCTGGTTTGACCTGACCCAGCCACAGCCATTGCAGCCATTTGGGGAGTGAACCAGTGGATGGAAAGCCACTCCTTCTCTTTATATATAAAACTCTGGCTTTCAAATAAATGTCTTTTTTTTTTTTTTAAAGAAATGACAGGTGACAACTCTACTAGATGAATGCCTGGGCAGTTAGGGGAAGGGACAAGCGGCTGGGAGGGGGGAGTAGGGTCACCTTCCACACGGAGGAACAAGTGCCAGAGCCCTTGGCAGAGGGGACTTCGGCAGAGGCAGAAGGTGGGGCCGTGCAGGTGTGCCTGGGTAGGTGTGGAAGCTGTGGGGAAGAGTGACCCGGGACCACCTGCTTCCAAGTCTCCTTGGAGAGATTAGTGGGTTTTTTTCTTTGTGGAAAACACAGATCCCTGGGCCCTTCCCAGCTACAGACTCTGTCTCTGCTGAGGCCCAGGAATGTGTGGTATTGACAAGCCCTGGGGTGGCTGTTCTGCAGAGAGAGCCATCTAGCCTGTTCGTCCAGACTGGCAGGAGTCCTGGGCTGAGGCCAGACCCTGCGGAGTTGGGGTCGTCCTGGGCTTCTGTGGTGGCGGTGGTGGTGGTGGCGGCTAGGCAGCGTGCACAGAGGAGTGGGCCCATTTGCATTTTGGAAAGATCACTGTGGGTGTTGAAGGAGGCACCGGACAGAGCTGGAACTGTAAAGACTATAAGCAGATGTCTGGCTGGGGAGAGGGCTTGGCGGTAGGGAGCGCTGGGACCCATGGGAAGTAACAAATCATATTGGGTCTTGGTCATGGTGACGGGTCCACCGCTGGCTGTGTCAGGACTCACTGAGAGGAACACTCAAAATGTCGACTTTGAAAGGCAGAGGGAGGGTCAGAGAGAGGCCTTCCATCTGTTGTTCTACTCTCCAAATGGCTGGAGGAGCTGGGCAGGTCTGAAGCCAGGAGCCAGGAGCTTCTTCTGGGTCTCCCACACGGGTGCAGAGGCCCAAGCACTTGGGCCATCTTCTACTGCTTTCCCAGGCCATAGCAGAGAGCTGGATTGGAAATGGAGTGGCCAGGACCCCAACCGGCACCCATAAGGGATACTGGCATTGCAGGAAGTAGTTTTACCCACCATGCCATGGTGCCAGCCCCAAGGGTGACTTTTACTGTGTATAAATGGCATTTGAATTTTTTTTAAAAAAGGAATAATAATAGAATAAATTGATAAATGCTTCTTGTTTTACAGTGGAATTCGGTCTTTTAAAATATTTATTTATTTATTTGAAAAGCAGAGCAACAGAGAAAGAGGGAGAGACCAATCACCTGTCTGCTGGTTCACTCCTCAAATGGTCACAGCAGCCAGGGCTGGGCCAGGCCACAGCCAGGAGCCAGAACTCCATCCCGGTCTTCCACGTGAGTAGCAGGGACCAAGTACCAGGCACATTAGCAGGAAGCTGGATGGGAATAGCTGGGACTCAAACTGGCACTGCAGTCTGGGATCTCGGTCTCGCAAGCAGTGGCCTAATCTGTTGTACCAGCCCCTACATCTTTTTCTTTTTAAGGAAAGAAAAATTTAAGAAAAATTAGTTCTTTTTAATTTAAAAGGCAGAGTGAGAAAGAGTAGGAGAGAGAGAGAGAGAGAGAAATATTGAGAAATGGAGATCTTCCATCCACTGGTTCATTCCCCAAATGACCACAACAGCCAGGTCTGGGCCAGGTAGAAACCAGAAGCCAGGAACTCCATCCTGGTCTCCCATGTGGGTGACAGTAGCCCTAGTACTTGAGACCCAGGCACATTAGCAGGTAGCTGGATTGGAAGCGGAGTAGCTGGGATTTGAACCAGCAATCTGATATGGGATGCTGGTGTTACAAGCAGTGGTTTGATGCACTGTGCAACAAGGCCAGCCCCTGGAATTACATTTAGATCAATCCATCGTAAGTGCAACATGCATTTAACACACCTAACCCACCGAACACCACTGTACACCTATTGCTCTGCAACCATTAGGATGCCAAAAAATAAGTTGAACTATCCTAAGGTAGGGATCATCTTTATAGATCAAGAGAACAGCATCAAGAAGTCCAAATAGGCCGGCGCCGCGGCTCACTAGGCTAATCCTCCGCCTTGCGGCGCCGGCACACCGGGTTCTAGTCCCGGTCGGGGCACCGATCCTGTCCCGGTTGCCCCTCTTCCAGGCCAGCTCTCTGCTGTGGCTAGGGAGTGCAGTGGAGGATGGCCCAAGTCCTTGGGTCCTGCACCCCATGGGAGACCAGGAGAAGCACCTGGCTCCTGCCATCGGAACAGCGCGGTGCGCCGGCCGCAGCGCGCTACCGCGGCAGCCATTGGAGGGTGAACCAACGGCAAAAAGGAAGACCTTTCTCTCTGTCTCTCTCTCTCACTGTCCACTCTGCCTGTCAAAAAAAAAAAAAAAAAGATTCTAAAAAAAAAAAAAAAAAAGAAGAAGAAGAAGAAGTCCAAATATAAACTCTTACATTTCTGGCCAGTTGACTTGTAACAAAGGTGCTGAGATGATCTGATAGAAAAAGAATGGTCTTTTCAACAGAAGGGGTACTCAGATGCCAAAAGATGAATTTAGACCCTTACCTTGCATGACACATAAAAATTAACTTAGGACACATAACACACCGACATGTAAAAGCTGAAACTTCTAGAAGAAATCATGGGAGGAATCTTTGTGACTTTGAATTAGGCGAGAAATCTAAATACAAGAGCAAAAGCACAAAAATATGATAAATTCCACTTTATCAAAATTAGAATATTTGTACTTCAAAAGACACCATTAGGGATAAAGAATGCTAGCCAGAGACTGAAAGAAAATGCCCTCAAATCATACAGCTCATTAGGGATTTTGTATCGGGAATAAAAGAACTTATATATCAATAATAAGAAGACAATGGGGCCAGTGCCTTGGCTCACTTGGTTAATCCTCCGCCTGTGGCGTTGGCATCCCATATGGGCGCTGGGTTCTAGTCCCGGTTGCTCCTCTTCCAATCCAGCTCTCTGCTGTGGCCCGGGAAGGCAGTGGAGGATGGCCCAAGTGCTTGGGCCCTGCACCCCATGGGAGACCAGGAGAAGCACCTGGCTCCTGGCTTCGGATTGGCGTAGCTCCAGCCGTAGCGGCCATTTGGGGAGTGAACCAATGGAAGGAAGACCTTTCCTTTCTCTCTGTCTCTCTCTCTCTGTCTGTAACTCTACCTGTCAAATAAATAAATAAAAATCTTTAAGCCGGCGCTGTGGCTCAACAGACTAATCCTCCGCCTTGCGGCGCCGGCACACCAGGTTCTAGTCCCGGTCAGGGCGCCGGATTCTGTCCTGGTTGCCCCTCTTCCAGGCCAGCTCTCTGCTGTGGCCAGGGAAGGCAGTGGAGGATGGCCCAAGTGCTTGGGCCCTGCACCCACATGGGAGACCAGGAGAAGCACCTGGCTCCTGGCTTCGGATCAGCGTGGTGCGCCGGCCGCGGCAGCCATTGGAGGGTGACCCAATGGCAAAAGGAAGACCTTTCTCTCTGTCTCTCTCTTTCACTGTCCACTCTGCCTGTCAAAAATTTAAAAAAAAAAAAAAACCTTTAAAAATAATGAGACAAGCAACACTGGGTGGTGGTGATCAAATGACACGGTGTTGGTGAGGATATGGAGAAACAAATCTTTAAAAGTATGGCTAGTGGCAATGGAAAATGGAAAAGCTACTGGGAAAAACAGCTTGGCAATTTCTTTAAAAAAATAAAAAAGATTGTTGTGACTGGCGCTGTGGTGTAGCACGTTAAGCTGCTGTCTGCAGTGCCAGCATCCCATAGGGTTGGAGTCCTGGCTGCTCCATTTTCCATCCAGCTCCCTGCTGGTGTGCCTGGGAAAGCAGTGGAGGATGGCCCCAGTCTTTGAGCCCTTGCATCCATGTGGGAGTCTTGGATGAATCTCCTGGCTCCAGCCTAGCCCAGTCCTGGCCATTGTGGCTATTTGGGGAGTAAACCAGCAGATGGAAGACCCCTCCCCTTCTCTCTCCCTCTCTCTGCCTCTGCCTCTCCTTCTCTGTAACTCTGACTTTCAAATAAGTGGATAAATCTTTAAAAAAAAAAAAAAGACTTATGAGATGCATTGAGGCACAGCAGCTACCACCTGCTTCTCAGGCATCCCACATGGGCACTGGTTCCTGTCCCAACTACTCCCCTCCGATCCAGCTCCCTGCTAATGGACTGGGAAAAGCAGCAGAAAATGGCCCAAGTGTTTGGGGCCCTGCCACCCACATGGGAAACCTTCACTGGGTGAAGGTCCTGGCTCCTGGCTTTGGCCTAGCCCAGCCCTTGTGGCTGCAGCCATCTGAGGAGTGAACCAGCAGACAGAAGATCTCTGTCTGTCTCTCTCTCTTTGTAACTTTGCCTTTCAAACAAATAAACAAATTTTCTAAATAGAGAGGAGAGGGAGAGACAGAGAGAAAGAGATCTTCCATCTGCCTGTTCACTCCCCAAATGGCTGTGACAGTCCAGACTGAGCCTTGTCTGAAGCCAAGAGCCAGGATCTGC
This sequence comes from Lepus europaeus, assembly GCF_033115175.1. Lineage (NCBI taxonomy): Eukaryota > Metazoa > Chordata > Mammalia > Lagomorpha > Leporidae > Lepus > Lepus europaeus. The sequence goes on from NC_084844.1 coordinate 22,507,726, forward strand.
ATCCAGGTCTCCCATATGGGGGGCAGGGGTCCAAGCACTTGGACCATTTTCTGCTACCTTCCCAGGCACATTAACAGGGAACTGGATTGGAAGTGGAGCAGCCAGGACTTGAACCAGCGCCCCAATATGGAATGCCAGCATTGCAGATGGCAGCTTACCTGCTATGTCACAAGGCAGGCCCCAGCAATTTTTTAAAAAGTGAAACACAAGCTTACAGTCCAACCAGACAATTTGATTCCTAGGAATCCACTCAGGAGAAAGGAAACACACATCCATAGAAAGACACCCACATGACTGCTGATAGCGACGTTATCCAAATAGAAACTGAAAACCCCATGTCCATCAGTCGGTGAATAAACAAGATGCTATCTGGCTGGCACAGGTGTTGCAGCACAGCGGGTTAAGTCACTGCTTGAGGTACACACATTCCACATCACAGTACCTGGGACTGAGCCCCACCTCTGCTTCCAATCCAGCTTCCTGCTAATGTGCCTGGGAGGCAGCAGATAATGGCTCAAGGGTTCCTACCAGCCATGTGAGATACCTAGATGGAGTTCCTGGCTCCTGGCTTCCTTTTGACCTAGCCCTGGCAATTGCAGGCATTTAGAAAAAAATGAACCAGCAGATAGAAAGTCAATATCAGCCCCCACCACCATCACTCTGCCTCTGCCTTTCAAATAAATCTTTTTTTTTTTTGAATACTACTTAGTAATAAAAAGGAACAAAGTACTGTACATGCTACATGAATGGACGAACCTCAAAAAAACAAAAAAGATACTGAGCGAAAGAAGCCAGAAGCAAAAGACCCATACTGTATGATTCTATCTACAGGAAATATCCAGAAAAGGTAAATTTATAGACAGGAAGCAAATCAGCAGTTGCCTAGAACTGAATATAAACAGGTGGGCGGGACCTTATCAGCTTGATGGAAATATTCTGTAATTGGATTGTGGCAATGTTTGCACAACTCTGCAAATCACTGAACTGTTTATAAAGTAAGGGGTTAAAGGGGCACCACGCGTGGGTGACCTGGTAGGATACTGTGCGGTATCCAGGAAGCCAGGAGACGGTTAAGGACTTGAGCAGCCTCCATTCCCAGTACTAAAAAATGAGATAATGCCCCGCTCTCTAGGGAGGGGCTGCCAAGGCACAGCGGATGTGCAGGAGCTGGATGCAAATGACGCCCCTGGGGAGTTAGCCTCTCCTCCCCCCGCCGTCTAAGGGCCTCCAGTGCAGGGAAAAGCAGTCACACAAGACTGGAAAAGTGCCATCAGCCTGTGAGTGAAAAACGGTGACTGTCACCACCAGCCGCCCCCAGCCCAAGCAGCTTGCCCACCGCTTTCTCCGCCTTTTGTATGGAAAGCTCTTTGCAGTTTACGATATTTCATCCGATTAAGGAAAGCCATGAAGCTGTGAGCAGCGGGCGATCAGCGAAGGTCTGGACCTCGTCTGCCCAGCCTCGGCCCCGGACGCAAGCTCTCCCGCGGCGGCGCAGGGTTAAGGCCCAACAGCGGCCGCGGCCTGCAGGGGGCGCCCAGACGCGACGCGCGGCCCCGCCCCTCAGCCACGCCCCGTCACGTGCCCACCGCGTCGCGTCACACCCGGAAGCGGCGGCCGGAGCGGAGCCGGCAGCGATGAGCGGGGAACCGGGGCCGACGTCCGCAGCGCCCTCTCCCGGGGAGGTGGAACCGGGCAGTGGGGTTCGCATCGTGGTGGAGTACTGGTGAGCGGCTCCGGCTCGAAGGGTCCCCTCCGCCCCCCAGCCTGGGCGGGTCGAAGGTGGGTCTAGCGGAGGCCCCTCCCCCAGAGCCCCGGCGCACTCGGCATCTCTTCTCCCCAGTGAGCCCTGCGGCTTCGAGGCGACCTACCTGGAGCTGGCCAGTGCCGTGAAGGAGCAGTATCCGGGCATCGAGATTGAGTCGCGCCTGGGGGGTACAGGTGAGGCCCGCAGAACACCTGCTGAGTCAGTCCGCTTTAATGCCAGCCCTGCTGTATTTTCTAGCTGTGACACTGGCTGCTTTGCCCAGCGGTGTGCATACACGAGGCCCCTGCCATAGGTGAGGGGGTCGCAGATAAGGACTACGGAGAAAAACCGGTTCGGCTTGAAACGGTGCAGGGTTGGAGGAGAGGGGACGCTTTTTTGAATGCTAAAGATCCCCGAGTGGTCCAAGGTTGGGGAGGACTTAAGGAGCTACAGATGAGTCACTAATGGGGCTGATGGACTTTGGTATAAACCCCCACCACCACCTCTGTCCCCAGCAAAGCACTGCTTCATTTCTTTCACACCAGGGGCCTTTGAGATCGAGATCAATGGACAGCTGGTGTTCTCCAAGCTAGAGAATGGGGGCTTTCCTTATGAGAAAGATGTGAGTATTCCTAGGGCCAGGGGGACACCGGTCACCCTTGCCCACCGACTGCATCACCTGTTCACATCTCTGCCTGCTAGCTCATTGAGGCGATCCGGAGAGCCAGCAATGGAGAACCCCTAGAAAAGATCACCAACAGCCGGCCGCCCTGCACCATCCTGTGAGCACCTGCGGTTCCGGGGGCCACTGGGAGCTCCCCCACCTTTCCCCTGACTGCTCTCCTGGCGTCCGCTCTGCCCCTTTGGATACAAGGAGGGAGTAAAGGCTCAAGGGGTCTTGAGAGCAGGAGAGAGACGCTCGCTGTGGACACGAGGTCATCGCCCCTTTCCAGGAGCGGAGCCCAGGCCCGGCCCCAGCCTGGCAGCACCTGTCAGATGGCACGGTAGATCTTATTTACTCCCCCTCCCCCACAGCCCTGGGCCGGGTCAGCTATGGGCAATAAAGAGGCACTACAGACACCTGTGCCAGGGAGCGTGCGTTTACATTCAGCCTTGGGAGCAAGCGCTGGGGTGCAGAGGGCAGCTGGGCCTTTGTACCACCTGGTGGGTGGGCTTTTTCTTGGGAAACTGAGTAACACAGTAGATACTGCCTTCCCCCCCCCCCCATCATCCACTCCCCTCACCCAGAAGCAGAAAACCGCCCCATTCTGGTGGGTGGCCTGAGCAGTTAGTTTGTCCTAAGCAAGAATCATTGGGTTGTCAGAGGGTCTTCGGATCAGAATCCCAACTGTCCGATGCCCCCCATCCAAAAGCCAGGCTCCAGGACAGCAGCAGGCTCCTGGCCCGTCCTTGCTTTCTCAAGACTTGCAGCCACGCCCACCAGGAAGAGAGGAGCTGTCGGGTGAGCAGCAGCCATGGCACAGAGCATCACCCCCACCCGGCATGAGCTAGCGTCAGCTGTTTTCCAAAATATATTTGCAAGTGGAGAAAGTGGGTGTGGAGGGAGGACCCCCTCCCCCCAACCGCAGTGACCCCCTCCTCCATACAACTCCCCCTGTTCCCTGGGTCCTTATTTCATCTTAAAAAAAAAAAAGTAAAAACAAAACAAGAAAAGCACTCTGTACAAGGATGGGATCTGGCCGCTGGTGCCGGCCCCTTCTCCCCGGGGCAGCACCGAGCCTGAGGGAGAGCCTGGATGGGTGGCTCTTGTCTGGCACACGCCCCTCCTGGGCCCAGCTTCGCTCAGTCCTGTGGTGCCAAGCTGCTGCCTCGCGTGAGGAGACTGTCTCTGTGGCCCCCTGCACCCCAGGATCTGGGGGGGGGGGGCTCCAGTCCACCAGCACTGCCCAAGGCGGGCCCTTCTCAGCCACCTGGAACTCAGCAGGCCGGGAGCTCCTCAGCACGGGCTCCTGGCATGGCGCAGGCTGCCCTGGGTGTGGTCCAGGGCCCTGTCCTTGCCTCCTTGTGATGCGGGCAGAAGTCAGGGCTCCCCACTCCCTGAGGGCACAGCAGGGCTTCGGCACACTCGGCCTGTGGCTCACACCGGCACGTCCAGGCCCAGGTACTCGGGGTTCTCTGCCGTAGGGGTCCCTTCAAAGGTGCTGGGTGGGGACCCCCGCTCTGCTGGGTCCTGGTCCCAATAATAGAGGTTGTCAAAGGCTGGGCTGAAGGCAGGAGGAGAGTGGGGCTGAGGGGCAGCCCCTCCCCGGGGTGCCAAGTACTCGGGGTTCTCCACGGCACCCCCAAAGGCAAAAACGTCTTTGACAACCCCATTCTTCCCGGGGGAGAGAGTCTTGGGCCTTTCCAGAGTGGCCCCGGCTGGTTGGGCAGGCGGTGCAGGGCCCTCCAGGGGTGAGGGGGGCTGCGGCCGGACCTCTGGCTGGTTCACATACTCTGAAAGGGTAAGCAAGAGAGGACTCAAGAGAGGATCCCAGGTGCGCCCCAGCGTCTCCCCGCCCCCACTGCCCAGTCTCTCCACTCAGGCCTAGAATCCATACCGGGCTGGGGGCTGCAGGTCAGGGGGGCAACGTAGCCGTCAGTGTCCGGGGGCAGGGGTCCTGTGGGGTCCTCACTGTACCGTTGTAGAGGGTTGGGGTCGTGTGGCGGGAGGCTCTGCAGCCCCTTGGCTGCCCCCATCCCCAGGTCGCCATCGAATACGTCGGAGCCAGCCCCTTCTGAGGGGGCCAGTGGAGACCTGGGGGGCTCCTCTTCGGTGGGCTCCAGCCCCAACGGCAGCTCACCACCACCACTCTGGGGACAGGAGAGAAGGTCATGTCCTGGGGTGGAGACCCCGTGAGAAGTGACTGGGTCCCAGGGCATGACACAGTCGCCACAGAGAGGATGGGGTCATGGGTTGGAGGGCAGTAAGCGTCGGCCCCTAGGGAGGATGGGGTCTCCATGAGGGAGGGGGTGGGGGAACATCCAATGGGGACTTGGTTCCCTGGGGCGGAGTGGGGAGCAAGCACAGCCCACAGTGTGGACTGAGACACTGACCCGGGTGGACGAGCTGCGGTGCCTGCGGTGGGCTGTGCCCCCAGCGCCTGGAGCAGGCTCTGGGCAGAAGAAGCCCTGCTGGGGCACCAGGTACTCCTCAGCGTCCACCAGGTCCCCCATGTCGTCATCCTCCAGCAGTGAGCGGTAGAAGGTGCTGTCCAACGGGCTGGCGGGGCCCAGGTCCTCATTCTGGGGAGGAGGCAGGCACGGCGTGGCAGCCCCTCCCCAGCCCGGCTTCACAGAGGGCAAGAGGCGGGGGCTGGGCTTGGGGTCCTCATCCCCAACCCCTGCAGGAGAGGTGGGTCGGGACAGGGCAGGAAGGCCCAGTACCTGGATCACCACAAAGCGCTGGGGGTCCCTGGCCATACGGGAGAATTCAGTCACCAACTCCCGGAATCTGGGCCGGCATTCCGAGTCTATCATCCAACCTGGGGCAGGAGCAAGCTCAGTGTCCCGGTCCCGGTTCCCCCAGTGTGCTGGCTGCCTGCCTGGGAACCCCGACCCAGCTCCCCTCTGGTCCAGACAACCCTGACTGAGCCTGGCACCGGCTCTCTGGTCTGGAGCCAGGACCTCTGGGCACCCCTTCTAGGTTCCCCTTTTAACTTGCATGTAATTCCCCAGACTTCTATAGGAGGGATACCAGACGCTTTGGGGGCTCCTGTAACTATACCAAATCCCCTGGGCCCACAAACATCCGGTTCCCAGCTCCCTCCCAGTCCCCCATGAGCCCCTCCACCCAGGACCTCCCAGCCCGCCTCCAGGCAGCCAGCCCAGCTCGGCCACGCACATTTGACCATGATCATGTAGACGTCAATGGTGCAGATCGGGGGCTGGGGCAGCCGCTCCCCCTTCTCCAGCAGGTCAGGGATTTCCCGGGCTGGGATCCCATCGTAAGGTTTGGCCCCAAAAGTCATCAGCTCCCACACAGTCACCCCTAGGACAGAGACGGGGACCAGGGGGAGCTTCAGTGTCCTGAGCCCTGCAGCTCTGCCCAGCAGCCTGACACCGCCGTGCGGGTGGAGATGTGACGTCGAGGGTCCGGATCTACCCAGTCCTTCCCCAGTGCCTAGAAAGTGGGCACGGGCAGCCCTTGCCTCCCCCACAACACACACATGCACCCACTAAGGTTCCTCCTAGTCCTCCCCATCCCAGCACCCGCACAGGTCCTCATCCAGCCCCCCCCACTGCCACGCACCGTAGCTCCACACATCACTCTGGTGGGTGAACCGCCGGCGGAGAATGGACTCCAATGCCATCCACTTGATGGGCACCTGGGAGGGCAGAGGAGGAAGTCCTCCAATTGGATATGACGGGAGGCTGCCTTTCCCAGAGTTCTCCTGGGGCTGGGTCCCACCCCACCCTGCCTCAGCTTGCTCACGCCTCTGACCTTGCCCCCGTCCGCGTGGTACTCTGTCTCGTCAATGTCCAGCAGCCGAGCCAGCCCGAAGTCTGTGATCTTGACGTGGTTGGGGCTCTTGACCAGCACATTCCGTGCAGCCAGGTCCCTGTGCACGAGCCGCACGTCTTCCAAGTAGCTCATCCCCTGCAATGGGAGGCACTGGTGTGGGCCTCTGCGTGGGGCTTGGCCTGGCCCCACGCCCAGGAAATGCACCCACCCTAGCCCTGTGGAGAAAGGGTCTTGCTCCCCAGAGGCCCACAGAGCCCAGGCTCCGCCCCTAAGTGCATACCTTGGCAATTTGCACACACCAGTTCAGTAGGTCCTGGGAGCCCAGGCGCCCGCGGTGTTCACGGACATGGTCCAGGAGGCAGCCATAGGGCATCAGCTGTGTCACCAGCTGCACCGTGGACGTCAAGCAGATGCCCAGGAGGCGGGACACGTAGGGGGAGCCCACCCCTGCCATCACATATGCTTCCTGGGGGCCAAAAAATTGTCAGAGACCACAGACCCCAGCCCCAACTGCCTCCCATGACTGGGGACCCTCACCCTGCCAACCCCAACCATCACAAAACACAGCCACGGACCACAGACAGGGGGTGTTGAGTTGAGGTTTGGGAGTCCCATCACCCCAGACACCAGTGCAGAAAGATCAGAGCCCCGCCCTACAGCCAGGGTGTGTCCCCATCGCCCGATGTGAGGGGAGCAGGGGCTTACGTCCAGGATCTCTTTGTTGGCTTTAGGAGATGTGTTTTCCCGCAACACTTTGATGGCCACTGGGATTTTCACATTCTCCCCATCGGGGATCCAGATGCCCTGAACAGAAAAACGCAGCTGTGAGCAGGGGTCGGATCAGCCCCACCCATCTCCCTGGGAGCCCTTCCCCTCCCCCACACCCCTGCAGGGATAGCCCCACCCCGGGGACCACCCACCCCAGCTCCTGACCTTGTAGACTGTGCCAAAAGCTCCTGATCCAAGCACCTTCACCTTCCTCAGCTCCGTCTCCTTCAGGATCCGCATCTGAGCCTGGTTGGGCATCGCTCCGCTGGGTGTTAGTGGCTCCACCAGCTGTGGGGCGGAGGTGCAGCTCAGTGCTGGGGCCGGGGCTGGGGCCCAGCCTCAGGCCAGCAGCGGTGGGGGACAGGGGGCCCTGGGCCGGCTCACCTCCGTTTCCTGCAGCAGCCTCCGCATCGTGTACTTCCGGATCTTCTGCCGCCTTCGCTTGATGAAGATCCCAAGGACTGACCCCATGACCACGACCAGCAGAATGCCCACCACAGCAGCGATGATGGACGTGACAGGGCTGGGGGTGGGAGCCAGGGTCAGGGAGGGGGCCACTCGGGCAAGGGGACACAGGGCCCCTGGGGAGGGACACGACAGCCCCTAGCATTGGGAAGGCTGGCCACAGGCTCTGACCCTCTCTTCCCTACCCGAAAACCTGCCGTGGCTCCCCACTGCCTCCACAATGAATCCAAACTCCCTGCTGGCCTTTCCAAGCCCTCTCGGTCAGGTCCGGTATTCCTGCCCTTGGCCATAGCTCAGGGCTTTACAATTTCAAGGCAGCTGAATCCCCAGGGAGCTTGTTAATATGCACAGTTGTGGAGCCAGGCCCCTCCCTGGGATTCTGATCCTCATGTGGGGTGGGGCCCAGGAATGTGCACCCAGCCAATTTGCTGTAGCACCAAACCGTGTTTCACTCTCGGTCAGTCCCAGCCCGGGCACTCGCCCGTCCTCCTGCTTGGACCACCACTTCTCCACGGGCCCACCTCCAAGACTCAGCTCATCCTGGATGGAGCCTCTGGATGTCGACCCAACACTCTGGTCACCCTTGTCCCTGTGCTGGCCCACCTGCCCACCCTCGCCCCTCTCAGCCAGGGTCTGGGGCAGAGCAAGCCTCGGAAGAATGCTGGCTGAATCTGTTCCTCCGAAAAGCCCCTCGCTGGGCGGACAACCACGTTCAGCTCAGCGGCCTGGTGGTCAAGGCCTCCGTGCTTCAGATCCAAACCCAAGCTGACTCTGACCTCCTCCCTTGCTCCCTCCCTGTGCACACAGCCCATCCCCACACCAGGACCTCGGCACACAGCCTGGATTTTCCTGCCGCCCCCCCCCCCCGCCCTGTCCCACCTAAATGCAAGAGAAATACCTGCCCCTCTTTCAAAGCCATCTCCTTGAGGCCTCCTGCCGTCTCCAGCTAAGACTCTGTCCTGTTTCCGTGCCAGTGCTGCAGCTCACCTTTCTCGCCCTACCCTGAGTCCCAGGGAAATGAACCAGGCTACTCCAGCGGGCAGGAACCGGGGTGGGGGTCTCAACCTTCTTCCCGCCCCCAGCACCCTGTGCAAGTGGGATCAGCAGTGTAAGAGTGGCCTGGGGAGGGACGTGGGTCACGAGATAACCCCTCCCTGCATGGGGGGGGCGGGGGTGCGGCTGGGGAGACAGGGGCACCGGGAGGAGACCTGCTAACCTGGCTCTCTGCTCCGCGGGGCAGCCTTTGTCATCCAGGTCCACGCAGCTGCAGGAGAAGAGAGTCCCATTAACAACTTAAGGAACCACCCTTCAGGGTTCCCCCCGCCTCATCACAAACCTTGGGGGTGAGTGGAACCGGGTTACTCTCCCCATGTGACAAAGGTAGAACTGGGGCACAAGGTCACTCTGTTCCATCTTTCGCACTGAGAAGCGATTCCTTCTCCAGCCGGGAACCCACATCCTCTGCTCCCTGCACCACCCCACGGTGCTGGAAAGTGCAGCTGCTGCCTCCACAGAGCACGGTCCAACACTCCCCACGGCCCCACACGCCTCCCTCGGCCCAGCCCCGAAACTGCCTGCACCTGCTGAGGGGACCACATACGCTCACATGCACACGACAAACAAAAGGAAACAAGCTCACTAGCCCGCAAACAGGGTCACAGATGGAGTCTCTTTGAAAAGGACACAGATCCACACGCACTCATGGACAGGTGACCTAAGACAGGAAAGCACAGGGCAGGCCTGGGGGAGGGAGGGAGGGAGAAGTGAGTGCGGGTGCTCCACGGCCCAGTGGGGTGATGCCTACAGCTCACATAGGAAAGGAGCTTGGAAGTCCCAAACAAAAGAAACAGTAAGGGTCGGAGCTGTGGCTCAGTGGGTTAAGCTGCTGCCTGCCTGTGGCGCTGGCATCCCATCAAGTGAGCCGCGGCGCCGGCCCTGCTCCACTTCTAATCCAGACGCCTGTTAATGCACCTGGGAATGCAGAGGAAGATGGCTCAAGTGCTTGGGCCCCCTGCACCCAAGGAGACCTGGGTGAGTGAAGCTCCTGGCTTCAGTGTGAGTCAGCCCCAGCTGTTGTGGCCATTTGGGGAGTGAACCAGCGGATGGAGGATCTCTCTCTCCTCTCTCTCTGCCTTTCAAATAAATAAATAAATCTTTAAAAATAAAGATTTTAAAAAGATATGGAGATGAAAATGCTAATTACCTGGATTTGATCAAGACACATTGTCTACACGTATGGAAATGATACACTGTATCCCCTAAGTATGTACAATTATTGTGTGTGAACTGGAAATGAAAAATGCCAAAAAAGGAAGCAGGTGTTTGGCCTAAAGTTAAGACCTGGGTTAAAATGCCTGTGTCCTGGGGCCAGCGCTGTGACAGCGGGTAAAGCTGCTGCCCGCAGTGCCAGCATCCCATATAGGCACTGGTTCAAGTCCCGGCTGCTCTACTTCTGATCTAGCTCTCTGTTATAGCCTGGGAAAGCAGTAGAAGGTTGCCCAAGTCCTTGGGCCCCTGCGCCCACGTGGGAGACCTGGAAGAAGCTCCTGGCTCCTGGCTTCAGATCAGCCCAGCTCCAGCTAGTGCAGCCATTTGGGGAGTGAACCAGTGGATGGAAGACACCTCTCTCTCTGTCTCCCTCTTTCTGTTTGTAAGTCTGCCTCTCAAATAAATAAATCTTAAAAAAAAAAAATATGCACAGATAAAAACACCTGGAGGGAAAATATTCTAAACTGTTAACAGAGGAACAGAACTGCTGGCGACATTCATTTGTATTTAATGCTTCCGTTTAAAATTTCTAACATGTTACATGTGTGATTAGAAAGCCAAAGAGTGGAAAAGTTAAGAGTCTCAGGGAGTTGTCCCCCTTTTACAGTAAGAGCCCCTGAGAGGCTCCTGACCTACAAACCCTCCCTTCTGCAGAAAAGGCCCCCAGACTCACGCATGGGTGCAGTTGATGGGGCACGGCTGGCATGTGCCTTCCTCATCCGGGAACTTCCAGACGGGCATGTAGGACAGGTCGGGTTTCACCCCACTGGGGCAGCGAGCCACGCAGGAGGGAGGGTCCTTGTAGTGGGCACAGGCCACACACTGGTCGGCCTCCTGCGCGGGGAGGAAGGGGTGGTGGGAGGCTGGCACTGACGTGCCCAGGACAGCAGGAGCAGGCTCTGGGTCCCTTCTCCGCTTCCTACAGCCTCCCACAGGCGCCGCTGTTTCCCTTGCTCGGAGACAAACAGCCCTGGGCATCCCCCGTCTCTGGGCACCCCTCCCTCAGCAGCGCTCCTGCAGACTTGCTCTGAGCGACCGGGCGCCGCCCAGAGAGGTGGAACAGCGAGTGGCACCAGTGGCTATTATGGAGACGGCCTTTGCAGTGCTTGGGCACTTTGCCAAACCCTGCTCCATTTCATTCTCACCACGCCCCAACGAGGTAGTTCCTACTAGAACACTCACTTCAGACAGCATAAAAACAAGACTGGAAGCAGGGCCTGGAACTGAGTCCAGGGAGCTGAAGCCCAAGCCCACGGGTCTAACCACCTGAGCCCAGTCACAGCCAAGAACCCTGGGGATCTCCAGGGTCCCTGCACCCCGCCTCCCTCTCCTGCTACTGTCCTGCCATCCAGACTGAGCTGTGCACCCTGCAGCTCCGTGCCCCTGCCAGGCCCCGAGACCCCGCCCCTCACCCCGAGCCCAGCCGCATCTCACCGATCCAAAGCAGGTGACTGAGCCATTCTGGGGCTGACACTCGGGGTGACACGGCAGACAGTGCCTGTCACTGACATACTCCCTGGGGAGCCTGAGAGGAGGGACAGGTGGTGAGGGGTCTGCGAGGAGCCCCGTGCACCCCTCCGGCCGCCCCTCCTCCAGCCCGCATACCCCTGTAGCACTCGGCATTCCTCCACGCACTCCTGGCCCCGAAGGAACTGGCTGCAGTTGACGCACTGGGTGGGCCCCGGCCCCCAGCAGTGCCCATGGGCGCACAGCGGGTAGCAGGCCTGGCCCTTGCCCGCTGCAGTGAAGAGGAAGGGGCCAGGAGGAACTCAGGGCAGGCCCCGGGTCCAAATGAACCAGGGGAAGGGGCTGTGAGCGTGGGGACAAGTGCCGGGCTTAGCAAGGAGGGAGGCCGTGTGAGAGAGCAAAGACAGAGGGAAGGGAGAAGGCGGCACTCAGGCAGCGTGGCAGGGCCCAGCAAGAAGCGTGTCTAGAGGCCAAGCCAGAACCAGGTCAAGAGTGTTGCTCCAGAGGCAGGGCAGGCCCCAGGAAGCTGCTGCCAGGGGCCTGTGGTCCCTCGTGCACCGGGCTCCGTCTTACCGCACTCGTCCTCCGGCCGATTGCCACTGTGCAGCAGCGCCTGGTGCGGGTTCCGGAAGAGCTGCTCCCAGGGCACCGTGTGCACGAAGCAGAGGTGGGGGTTGCGGTGGATGAGGGCCAGGCCGCTGCCCAGCTCCCGCAGCGAGCGCAGCCCCAGCCAGCGGATGCCCAGGCCTTGCAGGGTCAGCGAGTAGGCGCCGCTATGGGAGCAGGAGGAGGAGCGCTTAGGGCCCGGTGCACATCTTCCCGCCAGCCTTTCCCTGCCTTCTCTGTCCCCAGCCGGGTCCCTGTGGAGTCCAGGGACTGCCCGCGCCCAGCGCATCCCACGGGGACCCCTCCTCCCCGGTGCTCACTCATGCAGAACTCGTCCCCGGATGACTTGAAGGTTCTGGAAGACGCTGAGATCCGGCAGGCTGTCTGGCCAGGCCGCAATGTACAGGTAACCTGCAGGAAGCAGGTGAGGCTGGAGGGGTGGGGACAGGGCCAGGACCCCCCAGTCTCTGCAGAGCAGGATGCAGACAGCCCACCTGTTATCTCCTCCAGGGTCCCAAACACTGTGAGCTGCTCAGGCAGGAGGGGGGCGGTGGCAGAGGCTGGGTCCCTAGGAGGATCAGGGGAGGAGTCAGTGCCAGGAAGGGGGTGGACATGACCCCCACATGGGTCCCTACCCTGCCCCCAAGTGGTGCCTTCACTTCAGCCCTCTGCCCAGGGAGCCCGGCTCTTCCCATCCCGGGCTTGCCTGGACTCTGCCTGGGCCGCACCCCTCGTAACAGTGTTTCTATCCCTGATCTGCAGCTCTTCCTTCCAGGAACGTGGTCCATAGCACCGGGAAGGCAGAACTGCTTCTAAGAGCAGGAGTGGAAAATAACCTAAACTCCCACCCGTACCTGGAGAAACTGCTGGAGAAACCCGGATTTAGCTACAGACTACAGAATGAAAGAGCGTCTCACTCAAACTCCGTCACCACTGCACGAGGCGGGGAGCGTCCCTGTGCCCCTATTTTACAGGTCGGCAAGCCGAGGCACAGCAAGGTGAAGAGCACAGAACTGGCCACGTGTGCTCTCAGCTGCCCCCCCCAACCAGCTGTGAAAGATGGAAGCAGGCTGGGGTGAGCGGTCCTGCCCGCTCTCGCAGTGAGGGGTTGGCTGTCCTCGCCCACGGTCCCACCCACAGGCTCCAGCCTCCCCAGCTACACGCGGGAAACAGAGCCTGCGCATGTGCGAACGGCCCCGCTGACCACGCACCAGTCGCCAACAACCAGAAAGGGGAGCAGAGAAACAAGCGTGGAAGGGAAGGTTCCTCTTTTAAACACATTTCTAACCGGAGCGTAATTCGCCGACAATGAAATGGACAGGGTCTGGGGTGCAGGTGGGAGTGTGCGCAGGCGCACTGACTCACGTATCCACCACCCGGCTCCCTGCACTCCAGGAACTTCCCTCGTGTCCCCTTCCAGGTCCCCAGCCCCGGGAACCACTGCTCTGCTTTCCCTCAGGCACGTGGGCTTGGCTGTCACCCAGCAGAATCAGACAGTGGGGACCTGTGTGATCCGAGGTCCGGGCCCTTCTGTCGCTGTGAACTTCCTTGTATTCATATAACAAGAATCTCTCTGTGGTATGAATATCTCCATTTTCAAATAATAGATCATATGTGTTTGTTTATAATGTCTACATTTGAAGTAAATGTGCCAAAATATTAAAATTTTTAAAAATCACGGGCCAGCGCTGTGGCGGAGCAGGTAAAAGCCACTGCCTGCAGTGCCAGAATCCCATATGGGCGCCAGTTCGAGTCCCGGCTGCTCCACTTCCAATCCAGCTCTCTGCTCTGGCCTGGGAAAGCAGTGGAAGATGACCCAAGTGTTTCCTGCACCCACATGGGAGATCCAGAAGAATCTCCTGGCTCCTGGCTTTGGATCGGCTCAGCTCTGGCTGTTGCAGCCATTTGGGGAGTGAACCATCAGGTGGAAGGCACTCCCCCTCTCTGCCTCTGCCTCTCCATAACTCTTTCAAATAAATAAAGAAGTCTTTAAAAAAATGTTTTTTCGGCCGGCGCCGTGGCTCAACAGGCTAATCCTCCGCCTTGCGGCGCCGGCACACCGGGTTCTAGTCCCGGTCGGGGCACCGATCCTGTCCCGGTGGCCCCTCTTCCAGGCCAGCTCTCTGCTGTGGCCAGGGAGTGCAGTGGAGGATGGCCCAAGTCCTTGGGCCCTGCACCCCATGAGAGACCAGGAGAAGCACCTGGCTCCTGCCATCGGAACAGCGTGGTGCGGCGGCCATTGGAGGGTGAACCAACGGCAAAAGGAAGGCCTTTCTCTCTGTCTCTCACTGTCCACTCTGCCTGTCAAATAAAAAAAAAAAGTTTTTTTTATTTGACAGGCAGTTAGACAGTGAGAGAGAGAGAAAGGTCTTCCTTCAGTTGGTTCACCCCCCAAATGGCCGTTACAGCCAGCACTGCGCCGATCTGAAGCCAGGAGCCAGGTGCTTCCTCCTGGTCTCCCCTGCAGGTGCAGGGCCCAAGCACTTGGGCCATCCTCCACTGCCTTCCCGGGCCACAGCAGAGAGCTGGACTGGAAGAGGAGCAACCGGGACTAGAACCCAGTGCCCATATGGGATGCCAGCACCACAGGCGGAGGATTAGCCAAGTAAGCCATGGCACCGGCCCCTAAAAATTTTTTTTTAATTAAAGAACAACATACACCGCCATGTGTTTCTATATTTATTTCCAACTTGAGGCTATTATGAATTAAGCTGCCATGAACTTAGAGGAAATTTTCCTTTATACAGATGCTTTGACCACCACCTAAGTCCAGGGTCATGGATAACATATTATTTGCAAAAAGTCATCACCCCCTTACCCCAGCCACACACACACACACACACACACTAACATCCCAGCTCTCTCTGGTCTCCTTTGCATTCCTGGCCTGCTTCCCACCCCCCAGCACCCCCTCCCCCGACATGCTGACACATCTGGGTCCTCAGGGCCCTCCGGCCGCCCTGACGCCACCTCAGGCGCACCCTTACCCTTCAAAGCTCTCTGGCAGAAACGCCAGGCTCCCAAAGATCTTCTTGCAGCCGGCAAACTCCTGGATGTTGGCACTCGTAACCGCCCGCACCTCCCGCAGGTGCTCCATGCCCAGGCCGTAGCACACTGCGGGACGGGGGCAGGTGATGAGGCGCCATCTCCGCCCCACCTGGGGTTCCCTCCTAGGGCCACAGGCCCCCTCCCGCACTGACAGGAGATACAGGGGCAACTTGTGGGGCTGGTCTCGGCAAGCCAGGGACAGAGACTGTGGGAGAATAGGGGTCCAAGGACAGAGGACAGAGCGGGCTGGGCCAGGCTGAGTGGGCAGAGAGGAGGCTGGCCTGGGGGCAGTGGCTGGGTACCTCGTGCACAGGGCTTGCTGCATTTCTCACACCGCTGTGTCCCGTCCTCAGCCGTCACCTCTTGGTTGTGCAGGGGACAGACCAAGGTGCAGGAGCCCACGTCCGTAGACAGGTAGTTGTCTGCGGAGATGAGGAAGACGCTTCCTGAGCAGCGGGCCCTCGCCCAGGTACAAGAGCCACGCCAAGGGGCCGGCGCTGTGGCGTAGTGGGTAAAACCGCTGCCTGCAACACCGGCATCCCATATGGGCACTGGTTTGAGTCCTGGCTGCTCCACTTCCAATCCGGCTCCCTGCTAAGGTACCTGGGAAAGCAGTGGAAGATGACCTAAGTAGTTGGGCCCCTGCACCCATGTGGGAGACCCGGATGAAGCTCCTGGCTCCTGGCTTCAGATCTGCCTCGCTCTAGCCATTGCAGCCACTGGAGAAGGGAGCCAGTGTATGGACTATTTCTGTCTTTCCCTCTCTCGCTCCGTAGTCCTGTCTTTCAAGTAAATAAATAAATCCCGTGCTCCTCCCGAGCACCGTGGGTCAGATCCCCGCTTTACGAAGAGGGAAACCGAAGCACTGAGCTATGGGAAGCACTCCGGGTCACTGTGCCCGTCCATGGAGGAGCCCGGATGCAAACCTAAATGGCCTGGCTCTCGGCATTGTCCTCTCACCCACCATGAGGCCGCACAGCCAGCACCCGAAGGCCCTCTCCTGTCTCCTGGAATGGGTGGAAAGGGATCCCCAGGTCCACCCCGTCTGTGCATGTCCATCAGTAGGCAGAGGAGTTGTTAACTGAAGCCCCAATCTATCCAGACTATAGAATAAAAACACATTATCACCAGGCGATGCGAAAGCTTGACAAACGTTAGCTCATTCCACCTTTGTCACCACAAGCTAGGGACCATTTGTGCCCCCATCTTACAGATGAGACAACCGAGGCACAGCAAAGAGAGGGCCGCAAGACTAGTAAGTCGGCCAGCCCGGTGCAAACCCAGCCAGTCGGGCTCCCGAGCCTGGGCTCCCAGCTGCCTCTCCTGCCTGCTGCCTGCCCCATAGCTTGGGAAGGAGGAGGCAGGTGGCGACGAGCGGTCGTGCCCAGCTCTGCACAGCGAGGGGCAGGCAGCCCCACACACGCTCCCAGCCACGAGAACCAACCTCCCCCGCAGATGCTGAAGCCCTCCCTGGACTCACAGGGACAGGTGGTCACGCAGCTGGCGCCGAAGGTGTAACGGCCCTCCGGGTTGGGCATGGACTCAAAGGTGTCCGTGTTGTAGGTGACCAGGGCCGGGCAGTGCAGCTCACAGATGCCACTGTGGTTGAAGTGCAGGCAGGCCTGGGGGCGGGCAGCTGGTGTCACTGGGTGGTTTTCCCTGGAGCGCCAGGGGCAAGGGGGCGTTACCAGGCAGGGTGCCCACCCCTTGCCCCCTGGGGTTGGGGAGGAGGGAGTGAGGCCCACTGGGCCCAGGCAGGAAGGCACGTACCAGGCAGTCGGAGTGCTTGGGGCCCGTGCAGCCGGCGGCGCACTGCTCATGGCAACAGTCCGTGGGCAGCTGGCCCTTGCAGCGGGCACAGCCTCCAGCACAAATGGTGCGTGTCACTGTCGGACAAGGGGCAGGGTAAGGGTGGGCGCCGGCCCAGGCACCAGGCCCCACACCGGCATCACCTTCTGGGAGGATGCTCTGGCTGCCCGCACCACCCACCCCGGGCCCCGCAGGACTCACGGCTCTGACAGTCCTCGGGGCTTTCTCCCCAGCAGCCGGAAGCTTGACAAGCTGGAGAACAGGGTGGGCCTGTGGGGAGGACCAGAGCGAGCAGTGAGAGATGGGGTGGCGCAGACAGCCGCGGAGACTAAAGCGAGGACACAGAGTGCGGCCAGAGCCGGCCGGGGACCGAGGGCGGCAGAACCAGAGGCACGTGGGGAAGCCGAGGGAGACACCAGGGGGCTGAGACAGGGTCAGGCGGGCAGGCGGGGAGAAGGATGGCTTACAGGTCCGGGCGCGGCTGGCATTTATCCGCGTGAGGGCCAGCTGGTTGTTTTTGTGGAAGATGTCCTGCCACAGAATCGTGTCCTGGTAGCAGAGCTGAGGGTTCCGCTGGATCAAGACCCCTCCCTTCAGGATCTCTGTGGGACAGGCAATCGTCAGGGGACCCTTCCCCCACCGTCTGTCACCTTCTGTCCTGTCTTGGGCCCTCCTGCCTCTCAGAGGGTGCAGGCATCTTAATCAGGCCCCAGACTCCCCGGAGAGCAGAGAAGTTAGCCTCCAGCCCCGCCATCACCTGGCCCCCACCCCACACTGGGAGCCAGGGAGCAGCAGGTTCTGGATGTCCACGTGGACCTGGACTCTCTCCTCTCCCCTCTACCTTGGGCACACTGTTTGGCTGTTAAGAGAGACTGGGGACGGGGGTTGCGGTGCAGTGGGGTAAGCTGCCACCTGGGACACCCACGTCCCGTATCAGAGGGCCCGGGATGGAGTTCTGCTTCCACTTCTGATCCGGCTTCCTGCTAATGCACCTGGGAGGCAGCTGGTGCTGGCTCAGGTACTCGGGTTCCTGACACCCGTGTGAGAGACCTGGATAGAGCTCCTGGCTCCTGGCTCCTGGCTTCAGCCTGGCCCAGCTCAGGCTGTTGCTCCTACTTAGGGAATGAATCAGAGAGAACATCTCTCTCTCTCTCTTTCTGCCTTTCAGATAAATAAATACATTTCTTTAAAAAAAAAAAAATGGGGCCAGCATTGTGACGTAACAAGTTAAGCTGCCGCCTGCAACACCAGCATCCCATTTGGGTACCAGTTCAAGTCCTGGCTGCTCCACTTCCTACCCAGCTCCCTGCTATGGCCTGGGAAAGCAGAGGAAGATGGCCGGAGTGCTTGGGCCCCTGCACCCATGTGGGAGACCCAGAGGAAGTTCCTGGCTGCTGGCTTCAGCCTGGCCCAGCCCTGGCCATTGCAGCCACTTGGGGAGTGACCAGCAGATGGAAGACCTCTCTCTCTCTCTCTGTCAACTCAGCCTTTCAAATAAATAAAATAAAAGAAAGAAGAGAGCCCAGGGAGTCTGGCTTTACCACTAACTGGCTGTATAGCCTTGAACAAGTCACTTATCTTCCAGAAGCCTCAGTTTCCCTGTCTGTAAAGCGAGAATAACTCTGAAGCTTTCCTTGCTGGATTCTCTGAACTGAGATCATGCAAAGCACCAGGCACCCAGAGCCTGGACCACGATCAGCTCCAGGCCCACCATGTACAGTTCCACAGGTTGCTCACTGCACATTTATACTCAGCTGAACGGGGCAAACACCCAGCCTGCCTTCTGATGATCGATGTGTGCACACTGGCACAAGCCGCCACTTCCTGGAAAGGAGGGAACTCTTTCTGTGGCCGGAGGGCACCACCCCTGGCTCTTCCTGCACCCACCCAGAGGAGGCGCCACCTCCAAATCACACAAAGCCTCTGCGTGGCGAGCGGGAGCCACGGGGAGCTCTGGAGAACGAGCAGAAACTTTCAGGGACAGCGAAGGCCACCTGTGAGGCTCCGAAGCCGCAGCTCCCGCAGGCCTCCCGGGGGGGCCCCCGCGGCTGGCGTGGCGTTGTCCTGCGGGTCTCCATTGTCCAGCACGGCCAGGGCGAAGCTGTCCTCAAAGAGCTGGGTACCTCGTATGATGCGCAGCCTCTGCAGCGGGATGTGCCGCACCTGGTTGTGGGCGATGAGCACGTAGCCCTGTACCTCGTGGATGTCCTGGGGGGGGAACAGGGCAGGGGAGGGGCTGAGTGGATGTCCTTGGGGGGGACAGGGCAGGGGAGGGGATGAGTGGATGTCCTGGGGGGGGCAGGGCAGGGGAGGGGCTGAGTGGATGTCCTTGGGGGGGACAGGGCAGGGGAGGGGATGAGTGGATGTCCTGGGGGGGGCAGGGCAGGGGAGGGGCTGAGTGGATGTCCTTGTGGGGGACAGGGCAGGGGAGGGGCTGAGTGGATGTCCTGGGGGGGGACAGGGCAGGGGAGGGGCTGAGTGGATGTCCTTGGGGGGGACAGGGCAGGGGAGGGGATGAGTGGATGTCCTGGGCGGGGACAGGGCAGGGGAGGGGCTGAGGCAGGTCTGGGGCCTAGGACACTGCCGGCCCTGTAAAAGCTCCTGCAGGCTACACTGCGCAGGGATCTTGGGCAAGACCCCCAGCCACAGAGCAGTCCCACACCCTCCTGTGTTAAACGGAAATCAAGGCCACTGTCATCTGACATCGCCAGTTCCTAGACGATCCAGAAAGGAAACGGGGAGAGGGGACACTAAGCTGTGAGCTCGAGCCCCACCCTCTCCGCATCTCGGTTTTCTCATCTGTGAAAAGGGGAGGACGCCTGGTCAGGATGAGGTCTGCTGTGACCCAGCAGGGCACGCGCCTCCCGCTCCAGGCGCTCCCCACGCTATCTCAGGTCTTTCTCTTTTGACCTTTGTGATGGGTCCCCAGCATGCCTGTTGCTCCCACTATACAGACAGGGAAGCTGAGGCCCAGGGCAGCTAAGGATTAGATCATATTCACACAGCACATGAGTGGCAGAAGTGGGCCTGGAACTCACCTCTCCCGCCACCCTCTCCACCACCATAGGTGGGAGAGGGACCGTGGCCCAGGCGGTCTGACAGAGGAGGTGGTCACGCTGGCCAGAGAGCACCAGTGTGGCAGAAGCACAGACGCATGCCACTCAGGGCCCCGGCCAGCTATGTGACACAGTGGAAGTCAACTGATTTTGTAATGGAATGGGTAGGAGTTAGACATCAGGAGGGACTTCCCGGCTAAGGAAGCACAGGGCAAGGCATCCTCTTCTACCGCCCACCTATAATCAGAGGACTCAGCCCAGCTGGAGGAGGGCCTGGCTGGGCTGCCCCGGCCTCACCTGCAGGAAGGAGAGACTGGCATTGGCGGGCAGGTAGGTGAGTTCCAGGTTCCCCTGCACCACCTGACAGCCCTGGTAGAGGTAGCGAAGCATGTCCAGGTGGGTCTCGGGACTGGCCGGGAACCGCAGCTTCATGTCTGTGCCGGTGCACACTGTGGGAGGGGGCACACAGGTCAGAGGATGCTGCCCTCCACACCCGCCCCCAGACGGGGAGGCAGCGCGGCTGCGAAAGCCCGCCTCCCACTTCCTGGCCCCTGCAGCGTCAACAGCAAAAAGCAGCTTTCGTGTCGGGAACAAGAGGCAAATCTGGGAAGAGGCTCCCTTCTGGCTGGGTCTGCCCTGGGCACCCAGAAGGGCCCTGTGTGCCGGCCCCAGGGGGCTTGCCCACCAAGAATGGCAAAGAAAGCTTCCCTTTGTCCCACAGGCACCAAGCAGGGCCAGGGGGTACAAAACCCCCAAGAGGCGATGATGAATCATGAAACCTCTGGGTACCCCCTGCCCCTTTCCCAAGCCAACAAACCCAGGGCATTTTCCCTAGGCCATTCTCACACACCCACACTGTCAACCTCCTGGCCAGTGCCAGCCGCCCCCACAGTGCCACCCAGCAAGTGGGGAAGGAGGGGCGGCGGGTGTCATAGCTGGGACATGGGGCAGCCCGGGCCCTGGGCGCTGCAGAGACCTCTAGAACTCCCCACCTCCCGACCCCACCCCCGGCAAAGAGAAGGCGCCTCAGACACCAGTATGGGCATCCGGACCCCAGCAGAAGATCCCGGGCCGGGGCGAGGCACGCTCTGCAGGTTCCTACGTTGGCACCCTCGCCCTTGCCACCTCCTCAGGGCAGGGCTCCAGAACCAGCTGGCAGAATCTATGCCATGAAACTCCTGCCACAGAGGCACGGCGTCAGCTCTGTGTACCTGCCCGGTGCCAACCAAGATGCACCGTCGCACCTGACCCCTCCTGGGCCTTAGCGTGGGGGTTCCTGAGACCAGAAGGAGCCGCTCAGCCCAGGGAATCGAGGGGGGGTGACCCTCCCCTGGTGAGCAGGGTGCCCCATGTCTGCCAGCGGCGGGGGTGCGGGGGAGACGAAAGTGCCCAGTTGAACTTGTTTTTCTGCTCCGGTGAGAACATGAATCACCTGGCGCGTCCTGCCCGGGAGCTTGGAGGGAGGCGGGCGGAGGGCACCGTCAGTTACACAGGCTCGCAGGTGCCTGAGCGGCCCAGAATTCCTGCTGGTCTCTGCTGCGCCTCCCAGGGACCAGAGCAGTGGGTTTGGGGGTCTGACGCCAGGGGCTCTCCTCTCCCAGCCACCTGCAGCTTAAGGTCAAGTCTTAGGGGGCGAGAAGATACCCACCCCCCGCTCCAAAGAGCCAGGGAAAGGCTGGCGGGGCAAGCCGGGAATCCCTCGGTGGCCTCCCAGTAATGCCCAGACTGCTCTCTGGTCCCTCCCCGCTGGGATCTCTCTCCCCTGGACACCAGGACAGGGGACTGCCAGGCCTCCCCACCCTTTGCCATTGCACCCCTCCCTTGCCCCAACCCTTCCCCCCAAAGACTCCCAAGAGAAACAGGAGCCGGGGGTGGGCGGCCAGGCCCAAAATAACGGCCGCTGCCGGGACCTCCCCCCGCCAGCAGCTTCAGCTGCTGCATAGACACAGCTGTCCCCAGGCCCAGGTCCCAGCTCTGGCCCAAGCTGGGGACAGGGACTGACAGGGCTGGGGCAGGGGCCCTCCCCATGTGGCGGTCCACTCCTTGTGGCTCTCCACCACCTGCAAGGAACACTAGCCAGGGCAGCCGGGCAACGAGTCAGCCACCACCATGGGAACCGCCACCTTGACCGGGCTGGGCACCTACTGCGCGCCCAGCAGGCACTCGGCGATCCTCACGACATCCTGGGGGCCGGGACTGCTATCCTACACAGAGGAAACAGGCTGGCAGGCGTGACACTGCCCCATGAGCGACAGGTCCTTCCGCTGCACACACGGCGTCAACAGTCACTCTCCTGATGCCACCGAGAACAGGCTCTAAGGCAGCGCAGGGGGCTGAGCGGCAGGGTCAGGGAGGGTGGCAGCCACGCCCCGCTAGCCAGTCTGTTTACCTGACTTGCTTGCGGCTGAATCGAGACTAAGACTCTCAAGTGTTTGCCGGCAGGTGGTAGAATTGGTACCCAGGGCCCGGGAGCTTGCAGGCTACACCCCTGCCAAGCTGCTGAGAAGGCCCACCTGGTGCCTCCCCTGCCTCCACCTCCATCCTACGGGCCCCTTCCCCACGCCCTTCAGTGACCCCCATACCCAGCCTTGCGTGGTGGAAGGTTCTAATGCCCACCAGGGACTCTTGGTCGCCAGGACACTGGTCCCTGAGCAGCCCCAAGCTCAGGGGCCAAGAGTGAGACAGGACCAGCCCAGAGCCAGCACTGGGCCCACGGATCAGGACTTGTGCCTGCTGAGTGAATACACCCAGTCTAGTCAAGAGTCTCGGGAGGCAGAGGGGCCAGGTGTGGTCTCGGTGCCCATCCCTCCGCGCAGAGCGGGGCATACTCCCTCCTGTCCCTCCTGCGGGACACTGGTGGTCAGGGTTTGGCCTCAGCCCCGGGCTCTCTGATGGGTTCTCTCCTCTCCCCCAGCCTTCAGCCCCAGCTGCTTCTCTTGCTCACAGCGTGAAAGCCAAGGCTTCCTTTGGTTTCCATGAGTACTACCAGGGAACTCCCTTCATCCCCAGACCCCTGGGGCCACAGCCAGGCCAGGGCTCACTCCTCACACACACCTGCAGGGTTTAGGCTGTCCTTAGACCAGAACCCTAGTGCAGCCACTCTCTCTGTGACCTTGTGAGGCCCTGCACCTGCAGGGCAGAAGCTCCCTGGGATTCATCTCCACACCTGTGATTTCCTTGGCACCCAGCGACTATTTCCTGGCCTAAACTGGGTCCTAACGACTCTTACTCCCTCCAAGCAGGTACAAGAGAGTTAAACGAGAGCTTGAATCCAGAGGCAGTCTGTAAACACGGCAAGTCTTTGTAAACAGAGCTGGGGCAACACAAACATTAGCTGTAATAATTCTCCCACTGCTTCAGAGCGCACACACCCCTCGCCCCTATCTCGCCTCTCTTCCCAAGGGTGAGGAGGGGAGGGGGTGGCCTAGCAGAAGTGGCACAGGAGTTTCCCCACAGGTGGAGGGCAGGAAGGGAGATCTCTTTCTAGACCATTCCATCACCCAGGGGCAGGCACATCTACCCTAGGTCCTGCCCCAGCCTCTGGACCCCCAGGCCTCCCCTCACCCACAGCCCTTAGCATCCCAGTGGCCTCCACACGCTTCTGCCCTAAGTCCCCTGTGATGAGAGGGCCCAGGAGGAAGGCAGGCGTGGGCTGGACAGGAAGGGAGAGGACTCCACAGCCGGGAGGGGACTTCAGGCCCTCCAGCTCAGCCCCATTTCCCCTAGCCAGGTTCGGAGGTTCAACCCAAAACAGAACAGCATCTCTATCCCTTTAGGCTAAGGTTTGGGTCAAGCCATTCCTGTTGTGTGGACCAAGTCCTTGGGTTCTCTGAACTTCAGTTTTCTTTTCTTTTCTTTTTTCTTTCTTTCTTTTTTTTTTTTTTTTTTTTTTTTTTTTTTTTTTTTTTGAGAAGCAGAGTGGATAGTGAGAGAGAGAGAGAGAGAAAGGTCTTCCTTTTGCCGTTGGTTCACCCTCCAATGGCCACCGTGGCCAGCGCATCGCGCTGATCTGAAGCCAGGAGCCAGGTGCTTCTCCTGGTCTCCCATGCGGGTGCAGGGACCAAGGACTTGGGCCATCCTCCACTGCACTCCCGGGCCATAGCAGAGAGCTGGCCTGGAAGAGGGGCAACCGGGATAGAATCTGGCGCCCCGACCGGGACTAGAACCCAGTGTGCCGGCGCCACAAGGCGGAGGATTAGCCTGTTAAGCCACGGCGCCGGCTTGAACTTCAGTTTCCCACCTGTGCCCCCGTCTCAGGATTGTTAGAGATGGAACGGAACCATCTGCAGATGAGCACCTGCCTACAGGAAGTGCACTGCAGGAGTACAGGTGATCTCAGTTCAGGAGAAAATGTGCATTGTATTTGACCTTGGAAGCCAAATATTTTTCTTTTTACATTTGAGCCTTTCTTTGCTATTGTTTTTTTCTTGGACATGAAAATGAACACTTTTAGTAGAAAGAGGGAAGGAGGCTCTAGGGAAGAGCACACTGGGATTAAAATATGAATGAACAATGGAAAGGATGCATTTGGCGCAATGTACAAATCTTGACCGCTGAAAGAGACCTCAGCAAAACCCTGGCCCCTGGGCCTCCCCTTCCAACATCCCTGCCCCAGCCCACAGCCCTGGGTAGAACCTGGTGGGACGTGCCTGCCTCTGTAACCATTCCCCATGCAACACACTCTGTGTCTCTCTGTAACTCAGCGTGAAGACCCGAGGAGGCCCCAGTCAAGAGGAGTCTACCCCAGCAATGCAGCCACTGCCTGCTCTGCTCCCAGGCAAGGAGAGGAGGGCGGCGGCTAGGCCTCAAGCCCAGCGGCCCCTCGCCATGGGCAGAGGTGAAGTTGCACGCCCAGGGAAGGAGGGAGGGAAGGACAGGGACCTCCCTCTGCAGCCACCTCCTGCTATTTACAACAGATCTGGCCCAGCACCTTGAGGGCGTTCCTGGAGAGGGCAGAGTTCAGCCTGCGTCCCCAAGTCATCAGGGAGACTGATGTTTGGCAACACAAGGCCCAGACACACAAACACAGACCATAACTCAGGACCACCTGGCACAGCCCCAGACACACACTGACAGCTCACAGACAATGTGGCAAGGCCCTGGCGAGGACCCGGGTGGGCACCACGGATGCATTGCCACCCACGGCTCCCCAGACTCCCTGACGGCCAGGGGCCACCTCACCCCGCTCCCACAGCACCCTCACCCAGGGATGCAGGGGGCAGCGGCCCCCACCGACGCAGGTGGACCCCAGTCACCATTTTCAATGTGCGGCTAAGGCTTGTGCTGCCCTGGGCCAGCTGAGAGCCCCACCACAGGCCAGCAGCCACCTCCCTCTTTGGGCCCCGTTTTTCACCTGCAACGTGGCCTCTGTTAGGAAGAGAAAGGAGGGAATGCATGCAAGACGCCACCCACAGCCCAGCAGTGTGTACTGGGCACAGAGTGTGTGTTAGCGACTGCGTGCGTGCAGAGGGACAGCTAGGTCGGGATACACACCTCTCCAAGCACCCTCCCCTTCCCCTCACAGCAGGAAGCAAAAAGACAGCACAAGCACCCGGCCCCTGGGATACCCCCATCTGGCCATAGCTGCCCCGATATGCCGCCCGTGGGACTCTCTAAGCCAGGAAACCCACCCTCGCCCCTCTCTGGTCCAGGCTCTCCAAAAGTCACAATGCACGCAGGCCCTGTAGGAACCGGCTCAAAACAAACCAGGGCCCCTCCCCCTCGCCCAGACCCCAGCGCCAGGGACGCGAGCAGCTCGCCAGGCCACTCTCCCCGGCCCGCGGGGCAGGTAGCTCTGCCCACCTCCCCCTTCACCCCCGGCCCCGCCTGAAGCCGGTACTCCAACGCGGGCGGCTGGAGGGGGCGGGGAGGGGGGAGGGGCAGGGCAGAGAGGACCCCCCCCCCCAAGGAATCCAGCCCAGTCCAGTCCGGAGGCGGAGGCTGCCAACTGGAAAGGCTTTGAGAAGGCTGGCGGGGGCTCGGCGCGGGGAAACACGCTCGCGCGCGCGCGCGCACACACTCCCACACCCACCCCGCAATCCACCTCGGCGAAAACTTTGGGCGCAATCTCAGAGAACTTTTCTGACAAGTCCCCGGAGCCCGCTGGGAGTCCGGCAAGCGCCCGGGCCCTAGAAAGGGGCGACCTCGAGCCGCTTCGGTGGGGGTCGCCCCCAACCCCGCCTCCACCTTCTCTCGCCCCCTCCCGGCCCGGGCGCCCCGCGCCGGGAGAGCCTGAACTTAACGAAACTTGGGCGAGGAGGGCTCGTCGGGCCCCTCGGCCCCCGCCAGCCTGGGGCTTCGGACCGGAGACCCAGGCTGCAGCGGGGGGGGGGCTTCGCTACCCCATCCCCTCCCCACGCCAGACCCACCTTGGGTGCCCGCGGTTCCAGGGGGCAAAAGGGCGAGGAGGAGCCCCCAGCGGTACCAGGCCGCCAGCTCCATGGTGCTCACTGCGGCTCCGGCCCCATGGCTCCGGCTGGACCAGGCTGGGAGGGCGCGGGGCTCGGCGCGGGGGGTGGGGGCCGGGCGCGCGGCTCCGGAAAGGGCCCCCGCGAGAAGGGGCGCGCGGCTGCGGGCGGGCGCTCCTCGTCTCTCGGCTCGCGATGGAGGGGAATCTCAGCTCCACAACTTCATTCTCGTACTTCCTCAAGCAATCCTCCTCCTCCACCACCTCCTCCTCCACCTCCTCCTCCTCCTCCTCCTCCTCCCGTGATTGGGAGCAGGCGCGCTCACGGCTCGCCCCCCCACCCCCGCCGCTGCATTCCAGCAAGTCTGGGAGTGGCAACTCCAGCTTCGCTTTCTCCCTCTCCCGGCGCAGGCCTGGGTGCGTCCGTGCCAGCGCCCGGACGCCGGGGTTGCCCGCAGCAGTCCTCACGCAGAGCCCGGCAGAGGGATCCCGCCGCCTGCCCCGGAGTGCGGGCGAATTCTCCAGGCTGCCACCCTCCAGTCTCTCCGAAGCCTCGGGTTAGATCTGCAACATTCCCGGGGAGTTTGCATCCTACCGCGTCCCGCGCTTGTTTGTTGTGGTATCGAATAATGGCTTGCCCGCCGGCGCACTCAAGTAAAACTGACGGCCCGGGAGCGGGGATGAGCTGGGGTCCAGGTGCGGCCTCCAGGAGCCCTTGGGACAGCTCCCCGGCTGTTGTAGGGATCTGGTCCGGGCTGAGAAGCAAGACCTGCACATTTGGGAGGGGACAGTGAAATCGGAGGCAGCAGGGCTTCAGTCCCTGGCCGAGCGTTCTTGTTTTCCGTAAGGCTACGCGCAGAGCCCAGTCCGTCCCAGGTTTGTTCCTCGCCTTTTCCCGGCCTGCTGAGCGCCACCCCTCCACCCTGCACCCATCCCGCCTGAATTCCGACCCCTACTCTTAAACCTCAGTGGTGGCAGTACGCCTGGAAAGAAGACCGATTTTTGCTGGAAGACAAAATACGACATGGGACATTTTATCCTAACAAATTGCTCATTATTTATCTGAGATTCAGATTTACGGGGCACCCTTATTATTATTATTTGCTAAAGCTGGCAGTTCTGAATGCCCCCCCACTCCACCCCGGGGAGCCCAAGAGCACAGCAGTACCGGTCAAGAGGAGTGAGGCGCTGCTGCTGGGGCCTGGAGAGAGAAGCAGAGGGACGTTTCCTAACCTGCGTCGTGGGCTGAGCCCTGAGAGAGGCAGGTTGAGAACAGCCGGCTCTGGAATCAGGGAGCCCTGTGTTCAATTCGCAGCTCCATCACATATTAGCCACTCAGACGGCACTTGGCACATGAAGATTGCTCAGCACACACTCCCAGATTTACTCATAGTGGGAGAGATGTAGGTTTTGTGGGGTCTGGGGTTTATAAAATTTGAGAGACTCTCTTTAAAAAAGAGTTGGAGAGAGAGGGCAGGACCCCCACATCCCACATCAGAGTCCTGGCTACACCATGCTTCCGATTCAGCTTCCCGCTAATGTGCCTGGGAAGCAGCTGATGATGGCCCAAGTGCTTGTGTTCCTATCACCCACACAGGAAACCTGAATGGAGTTCCAGTCTCCTGGCTTTGGACTGGCCCAGCCCTGGCTGTTGTGGGCATTTGGGGAGTGAACCAACAGATGAAAAATCAATCTCTCTCTCTCTCAAATAAATAAATATATAATTTTTTTAAAAAGAAAGTGATGGAGAGGCCAACACTGTGGCATAGTGGGTAAAGCCACCACCTGCAGTGCCAGCATCCCATATGGCCTCCGTTTCCAGTCTCAGCTGCTCCATTTCCAATCCAGCTCTCTGTTATAGCCTGGGAAAGCAGTAGAAGGTGACCCAAGTGCCTGGGCCCCTGCACCTGCGTGGGAGACCTGGAAAAATCTTCAGGTTCCTGGCTTTGGATCAGCACAGCTCCAGCCATTGCAGCCATTTGTGGAGTGAACCATCGGACGGAAAATCTCTCTCTCTCTCTCTCTGCCTCTGTAACTCTGGCTTTCAAATAAATAAATAAATCTTTTTAAAAAAGTGAGGTACATGCATGCAAATAAGAAGCCTCAAGCTTACCCTTCCTTAACCCCATAGTAAGTCCTTCTCTGGGTCTAACCAGGGATGTGCCAGCTGCAGTCAAGATTAAAGGGTGGACTGGGAAATCAATTTAGACCAAGAGAAGGCTTTAAAAAGAAACAAAGAAAGAAAGAAAGAAAGAAAGAAAGAGAACAGGATAGAAAAGATCTGAGCACATTGCATGCGGTGGTGTAGTTTTGTGTGTCCTGGGTAATTTATTCCTTGGATAAATCCGATTATTCCTTGGATCCTTGTCAGAAACATTGAGGAAACACCGCTGTGTAAGTACAGGAGCTCATAGCCTTCACAACGACCATCCATAATCTGAGTTAGTGTTAGGGCGAGGCTCCAAAGAGTTAAGCAATTTACCCAGAACGCCTGTGGGCAAGTGGAGAAAGTTGAGCATCCAGCAAGTCCAGCCCCTCACCCTCCCTCTAACCTGCAGCCTGAGACCCAGTGAGCCTGCCTCTCAGACCTGCAGCTTCTCCCTGCTCTGGCGAGAGGCCATGCTGGCCACACACTGGAGGGCATGCACCTGCGCGAGGGTGGGCGTGGCCTCGAGAGCCCTTCAGGATGCTAGGCCCCACCCCCACCCCCTGGCCCGCTCCTCCTTTGTCCTCTTGTTAGGAAGGGTCCAGCTGGGAGAGCTGCATGGCCGCCATTCTTCAGGAGATACCTGTTCTGAGCCCTGTGTCCCCAAACCACAAACCTCGTCTCACCGAGCCCTTCTCCAGCCTCCAGGGCTTGAGGGGAGGGCTGTGGTTCCCCAGTTTGCACAAGAGATCCTGAGAAGGAGAGGAACTCTTCCAAGACCACAGGGCAGAGCCTGCAACAGAACCATGGAAGCTTTGGCTTCCTCCACTTCAGGAGCCTGGAATCTAGGGTACCACCTGCCCTCTCCCCAGGCCCCTGTCAGGGAGCCAGAGGTGGCTCCTCCAAGAAGTCCAGGTAACCATGCCCCCTCCTCCCTCCTGCCAAGATCCGCCTTCTCCCTCCTTTCACTCCCTGTCTCCACCAGAGCATCCCAGACCCCCATCCCGGTCCCAGGAAGCAACCCTCACTGGCTGACCAGGCGCATCCCTGTGGGCAGCGGAGTGGGCGGGGCCAGCTAGCCGAGTCGGGGGCAGGAGGGGGCGGGGGAGGAGCTGGGGTCAGAACCCACGCCTGCCAGCCCAGGAGGAGGCTCAGCGGGCCCAAGCCTCCCAAAGAGAATGGGCCCATTCAGAGTGGAGATGGAAGAGGAAAAAACCTTGTCTGGTGTTTGACAAGAGGGGAGGGAGGGGGCAGGGTGGACCCTGCTGTCTCCATTCTCTCCTCTGCTGCCCCTCCCCGGTGCCTGGCAGGGGAGCCTGGAAGGGGTTGACTGAAGGGAGAAGAGGGGGATTGTTGGGGCCTGGAAGGAGGTGGCGCCGCACAGGGAGGGGTGGCTGCAGGACACAGGACACCGGGCAGGGCAGGGCAGGGCAGGGCGGCCAGCCTAGGTCAAAGGGCAGGAGGGTGAGACTTGCCCAAGAAGATCCTTGGGCAACAGGGACCCTGTGGGCAGGGGAGATGACCGAGGAGGCAGGATGGGGTCCCTCTTAGGGTCTGGAGCCACTGGCCTGTGAAATGCCGATCAATCATTCACCAGCCACTGAAACCCAGGGGCAAAGGAGGTGTTGTATGTGTGCGTGTGTGTGTGTGCTTGCACGTGCATGTATGCTGTGTGTCCATGTGCGTGTTGTGTGTGCTGTATGTGCATGCTTGTGTGGTGTGTGTGTGCACATGCTATGTGTCCATGTGTGCTGTTTGTGTGTGTGCTGTGTGTCCATGTGAGTGCCATGTGCGTATCCATGGATGTGTATGTTGTGTGCATATGTCTATGTGCGTGTTTGTGTGTGCATGCAAGTGTGTACTGTGTGCATGAGCATATGTGTGTATGCCTGCTGGCCCCAGAGTCTCCTCCCCTCTGCCTACCTCATCAGCCAGCCTCAGGTCAGAGGACTGAAAACAAACAGAAAAAGGGAGGGGACAGTGCAGTCCACAGTCCGAGGTCCAGGCTACACACCAGGGCCTGCCACACAGGGCCTTGAGGCTGGGGTGCGGGTTGCTGGGGAAGTGTTTGTGGGAATTAGTTACTTGGAAGGAGTCCCTTGGAGGAGGAACAAGGCCTTCCAGGGGCCAAAGGAGAGTCATTTAGAAGCTTCTGATAAGAAAATCGGGCCTGTCTGAAGCTTTCCCGAACACTTGGAGCCTAACGACTGGGAGGCTGGGAGGCTGCTCCCTGGGCTCAGGGTTAGCTCCAGTTTCAAGGACAGCAAAAGAGACAGAGCCCAAACTTGCCAGACACATAGGGGGGGCTTTCCCCCCTCAACCCCCCTCAGGAATGCAGGCCTGAGGCCCCAGAAGTGGCTCTGCTGGGCACTCTGCCGCCTGGGACTCCCCTGGCTTTTACGCCATGTCTGTGCAGCACGCAGGGGACTGGCGCACTTGGATTATCTGTGGGTCTCTGCTCAGACAGTTGCTTTGTTCGTGGCCTTGAAGAAGGGCTCACCCTTTGCTGTCTGAAACACAGGAGAGCTGCCCACAGCGGCGCCCGGACAAATGCTTCTGCACATGGTAGGGAGTGGGCTCCGTGAGATAGCAGGTGCCCGCGGCCTTCCGTGTCCTGGATTGCAGATTCTTCCTGCTGCCCCCACCCTGGGGGCCCCAGGCTCGCTGCCCCACCCGCCCCCACCATTGCAGCTGAAGCTGTAGACCACTGGAACTTAAATGAGGACGCTCTTGTCTCTGGACACCAAGAAGCTTCCAGAAGCCTCCCAAAGTCCTGATTTGAAGGGATCGTTCCAGTTTCAGACCATTGCACTCAGGGGGCCCACATTGTTGGGTCTTCAATTTCCTTGTCGTCTATATGTAGACATTCTGTAAGATCTTCCAAATCCACTACCAGTACATTTGCACTTTTCCTACCTCCACCACGGGCTGGGCTCACCCCTCTATCACTTCTTGGCCCCTACAATCTTGCCGCCAGCCCGCAGCAGCCAAAGTTAGTATTTCGAAGGGGAATCAGGTCATGTCATCTGCTCCAGGGCCGAAACAGCCCTCAGCGGTTTCCCAGAACCCAGGCGCTCCACCAGGACCCAGGAGACTTGATGGGATCAGCTCTCTGGCTGCGGCTTCAACCTCCCCGCATTCCAGCCACGCAGGCTCCTTTGATTTTCAAAGATGCCATGCTCAACGCTGCCCCAGGGCTCTCTGGCTGGCAGTTCCCCTCAGCCTCCAACAGCCTGCCCCCAGGGGTTCCCAGGGCTGCTTCCCTCTGGTCAAGCAGCTGTAGCTAAGAAAGGCCTGTCCTGGCCACTGAACCGAAGTCGATGGCCCCTGCCTGCCCACTTCTCTGCTCTCCCCACAGTCACTGCTGTCACTGCTCTGTTTTCCAATTGCATTTCACCCCCTTGCTTGTTACTCCTTGAAGTTGTTCTGTTTACATGTTTCTTGGTTTTTCACTGATGATATATGTAGATGGTACAGAATTGAAAAGGTATAAAAATTTAAAAATGCCTTTCACTTCCCTATTACTGGTCCATATCTCCTCACAGACAATAACTATTTCTACCTTCTTTTTAAGAATATTTATTTATTTGAAAGAGTTAGAGAGAGAGAGAGAGAGACCTTCTATCCATTGGTTCACTCCCCAAATGGCTGAAACCACCAGGGCTGGGCTAGGTCAAAGCCAGGGGCCAGGAGGTTCTTCTGGGTATCACATGGTGCAGGGGCCCAAAGACTTGGGCCATCCTCCACTGCTTTTCCCAGGCCATAGCAGAGAGCTGTATCGGCAGTGGAGCAGCTGGGACTTGAACTGGTGTCCATATGAGATGCTGGCGCTGCAGGCAGCAGTACTACCTGCTAAGCTACAGCACGGACCCCAAGCATGTTTCAAAAAGTTAGTGGAAAATGGAATTACAAAATAAGGTAGGGTGGGGGCATAGAGTCTAGTGGTTAAGATGCCAGTTGCCACCAACATCCCCATCAGTGTGTCTGGGCGCAATAGCCAGCTCCAGCTTCCTGCTACTGCAGGGCCTGGGAGGCACTGGTGATGGCCCAAGCAATTGGGGTCCTGCCACCCACACGGGAGGCCTGGATGATGTTCCCAGCTGCAGCTCAGCGCAGCCTAGGCCACCACAGGCGCTTGGGGAACAAGCCCAGTAGATGAGAGCTCGTTCTTGCCTCTCAAATACATAAATAATTTTAAAAAGTTTTTAAAAAGAGATAAGTTTGGGAGTGGCTCATCAGCCTAGCAGTTAAGATACCCACATCCCATATCAGATGGATTCAATTCCCAGCTCAGCTCCTGACTCCAGCTTCCTGCTAACGGAGACGGAGACGTTGGGAAACAGCGATGGCTCCAGTGATTGAGTTCCCACCGCTCATGTGGGAAACCTGAGCTGTGTTTCCTGATCTGGCTTAGTCTATGCTTGGCAGTTATTTCAGACATTTAGGGAGTAAGGCCGTTGATGGGGGATCTCTCTCTCTCTCTCGCTCGCTCTCTCTTGCTGCCTCTTAAATTTTTAACAGTTAATTTTTTTTTTTTTTTTTTTTTTTTTGGACAGGCAGAGTGGACAGTGAGAGAGAGAGACAGAGAGAAAGGTCTTCCTTTTCCATTGGTTCACCCCTCAATAGCTGCTGCGGCCGGCGCACCGCGCTGATCCCAAGCCAGGAGCCAGGCGCCTCTCCTGGTCTCCCATGCGGGTGCGGGGCCCAAGGACCTGGGCCATCCTCCACTGCCTTCCCAGGCCACAGCAGAGAGCTGGACTAGAAGAGGAGCAACCAGGACAGAATCCGGTGCCCCAACCGGGACTAGAACCCAGGGTGCCAGCGCCACAGGCAGAGGATCAGCCCAGTGAGCTGCAGCGCCAACCAAAAATTAAATTTTAAAAAGATTTAACCCATAAGGGCACCGGGTTCTAGTCCTGGTTGCTCCTCTTCCAGTCCAGCTCTCTGCTGTGGCCTGGGAGGGCAGTGGAGGATGGCCCAAGTGCTTGGACCCCTGCACCTGCATGGGAGACCAGGAGGAAGCACCTGGCTCCTGGCTTCGGATCAGCATAGCTCTGGCCATTGTGGCCATTTAGGGAGTGAACCAACGGAAGGAAGATCTTTCTCTCTGTTTCTCTCTCTCTCTGTAACTCTACCTGTCAAATAAATAAATAAAAATCTTAATAAAAAGATTTGATGAGTAAAGAAACCCTCATTGTAGACCATTCCCCAATTATTGCTCTGTTGCACCCATAGTATGCTGTACTGTTTGATTGTCTTTAACCTTCCTGACCTGGGAACCACTTCTGATTCATCCTTTTTTTTTTTTTTTTTTTTCCCCACTAGTGCAAAAGGACTGACACAATGTAGGGTTTAGTGAGCTAAGTTAAAAGAATGAATTGGTGACTTTGTAGACTGTGACTCACATATAAAACCAAAAACAAATTTGGAAGCAGATTAGGCTACAGGGGATCAGTAGGGAAGTGGGGGCTCTGGGCTGAAAAGTTGAGAAAGAGGACAAGGTAACTGTTAACTGGGGAAATTCTCGAGCATTGTCCCACAGAGAAACTCCCCATCAAAGACAAAAATCAGGAGGTGGGTGTTTAACGCAGTGGCTGCAATCACTTA
Organism: Lepus europaeus; assembly: GCF_033115175.1. Taxonomy (NCBI): domain Eukaryota; kingdom Metazoa; phylum Chordata; class Mammalia; order Lagomorpha; family Leporidae; genus Lepus; species Lepus europaeus. Next base: position 22,541,578 of record NC_084844.1, read on the forward strand.
GGATGCCCGCATCCTGCCCCAGAGTGTGTGGTTCAAGCCCCAGCCGCTCTGCTCGCTGGGAGGCAGCAGGAGGATGGCTCAAGTAGTTGAGTCCCTACCACCAACATGGGAGATCCAGACCGTGTTGTGTTCTGGGCGCCTAGCTTCAGTCTGGCCCAGCTCTGTCTGTTGTGGGCATTTAGGGAGTAGACCAGTAAATGGAAGATCTTTCTCTCTGTCTCTGCCTTTCAAATAAAATGAAAAGAAACAAGAAAAAAATTTTTAAAAAGCTATAGATTGAATTGACTTTTAGCCACAATTCGTGAATTAGGGCAGCCCCCATTCTACAAACAGAATGAGAGCTCCCACCAGGGGCAGAACAAGGGTTTTGTAAGGTAGGAGCACGGAAGCAGAACAATAGCAAAAAAGATGATTGGCAAACATTAGGTTACTTAGGTTATTGGTTAACATCAGGCCGTTTTTCCTAAGGGTTAAATCGAAAGGGGAATTCTTTATTGCACTGACTCAGGTAGATTGGAATCTTCTGCTTTCAGGTCTGATTTGGGATCTATGTGATTCCTTAAAGTTCAGGCTATGAGGCATTTAGCATGAGTGACTCCATTTTTGGTTTAGTCTATTCTGCTGGGGCCTGGCACAGGCACGGACTCCCAACAATGATCTCCTATAATTTTGTGTAATAACCCCATCTCCCAAAAAGACAAGACAGAAGTCTCCACTGGAATTGTTCTCTCCATCAGGTATGTAGACATGAGTGTTCAAAGACCTAGAGAAATTTTCATTGTTACAGCAAACTATAAAAATTAATATTTTACTAAATGCACATAAATGTAGCACTATCTCAACTATTAACAGCAACGCAACTACATATAATTGTTTATGAGTTTTACTTAATGTAAACTTAAAAGGTGTTGCCACCTTTTATAAAAGATTTATTTATCTATCTATTTATTTATTTGAAAGGTAGAGTGATACAGAGAGGGAAAAGACAGAAAGATCTTAGATCTCCCATCCACTGGTTCATTCCCCAAATACCTGCAACAGCCAAAGCCAAGAGCTGAGAACTCCATTCAGGTCTCCTACGTGGGTGTCAGGAACCTAAGTTCTTGGGTCATCATCTGCTGCCCTCCAAGGTGCACACTTGCAGGAAGCTAGATTGGAAGCAGAAGAGGTGAGACTCAAAGAGGCACTCTACATAGAATGCAGGAGTCCCAAGAGATGGGTTTAATCTGCACCATATGTTGCCATTTTAGTGTGTTTGATATAACATGATAAGATGAGCACCTTCAAAATCATAACCTTCGAGGTTTTAAGAGTCCTGTCTTGGCCTGCGCCGTGGCTTAACAGGCTAATCCTCCGCCTTGCAGCACCGGCACACCGGGTTCTAGTCCCGGTTGGGGCGCTGGATTCGATCCCGGTTGCCCCTCTTCCAGGCCAGCTCTCTGCTATGGCCCGGGAAGGCAGTGGAGGATGGCCCAAGTCCTTGGGCCCTGCACCCGCATGGGAGACCAGGAGAAAGAAGCACCTGGCTCCTGGCTTCGGATCAGCGAGATGCGCCGGCCGCAGCGGCCATTGGAGGGTGAACCAATGGCAAAAAGGAAGACTTTTCTCTCTGTCTCTCTTTCTCTCACTATCCACTCTGCCTGTCAAAAAATAAATAAATAAATAAATAAAAAGAGTCCTATCTTGACCTAGGAGTTCTTTCAAAGGGAGAATCTTTACTTTGTCAGAATTTCATCCTCCTTAATCCTAAATGTCCTCATCTTTAAATGGTATCCTTGTAAAAAGATTCATTCCACAGTTATAGTAAGGACAAAATGAAATTTAAAAAATGTGTTATTAAACAATTGATCTGTCAGATGCAAAGCAATATTCACACTGGTTTGCTTCTGGTCAGCTCCTCATAGACTGAGTGGTTGTTTTATTCATTTCAGCTTCCCAGATCAGTATCAGCTGGGTGCTCAAATGCAGGGGTCACTGGAAGACACACCAGTCACAGAAAATGCAGCGGATGGTATGTCCCAGTGTTGTGCCTTGATTAGCATGGCTCTAGGGCTAAGAGCTCAGGAAATGCTGAGTCAGTGAATGAATGAATGAATGGAATTCAGTGTTAACTTCTTACTCATTCTACCCCACAGGGTAAAGGAAAAATTGACCAAGGGTGAAGAGGGTGGGGGAAGAGGAAAGGCAATTGTTAACTACAAGGCTTCAATGCTCTCACAAAATTGAATAGGTGGGTTCTGGGGGTCTTATAGGGGAGGTGGAGTGGATCCTAAAGCAACTGTCCTATTCTCAGGGTCTTTCTTGAAATATTACCTCCCTTCTGCTTCAGCACGGAACCACACTAATGATTTGACAGCCCTGGATTTGGTACCCCGGCAAGTTCTTATGTTGAATTATGCTGTTCATCCTTTTTTTTTTTTCTTTTTTCTTTTTTGACCGCACTTAGTACCTACCACGAGCCAACTTCTGCCAGTGCTGGGGGCAGAGTGGCAAACAGCAATCACCCTGAGGAGCTGGTGCTTACACTGAGACCAGAAGAATAAACCGGAATGAGAGCAAGAGCGACTCCTGAAGGCTTGAGGAGCGGGTCTGGAGCAGGGGAGTGCAGGCCCACGGCAGGGCTGCGTCGGGCAGGGCTTGTAGGGTTTGCCTCTTATCCTAAGGATAACTGGAAGTCTGTAAGGATTTTAAGAAGGAAAGGGACAGGGTCAAATTTGAATTTTGAAATTGGAGGGGGCAAAGTAGAAGCAGGGAGATGCTTGAGCTGTGTCAACCAGGGTGCTGCCAGAAGAGACACACAGAAGTGTATGGTTCCAGCTACCCTGAGGAGTTGAAACCCAACAGGCCTGCTGATAAAAAAAAAAAAAAAAAGCCTTGTCTCAAATGAAAACAGAGACGCCAGAGAGAAGAAAGCGAAGGACAAAAGACTTTATTTTGCCCCTGAACCCATCAGGCGTCCATCTTCCCCTCACTCTGTCGCCTCAAAATATAGAAACAACAGTGGGACGAGGGGCGGGGCAGGCGCCCACAAAAACCCGGGAACTATTATTTGCAGTGCGTGAATGCCGGCGGACAGAATAAGGAACACAGGGACTTCCGTTTACTCCGGAAGTGGAGACTTCACACGCTCCTAAGCTCCTCCCCCGGCAACGAGCCAGCGTGGAAGGATGGCCGGGAGGGCGGTGGGGTTGGTGTTGCTGGCGGGGGCAGCCGCACTAGCGAGCGGCTCCCAGGGCGATCGCGAGCCGGTGTACCGCGAATGCGTCCTCCAGTGCGAAGAGCGGAACTGCTCCGGGGGCGCGCTGAAGCACTTCCGCTCTCGCCAGCCAATCTACATGAGCCTAGCCGGTAAGCCCCGCCCCTTTAAGCCCCGCCCCCTAGTCTTGGCCCCCATTTCCCCCCAATACTCCCTGCAGCCTCTGAACCTTTCCCAGAAGCTTGTATTTTTTTTTATTTATTCATTTGCTTATTTTAAGATTTATGTTTGAAAGTCAACGTTACAGAGAGAGGGAGAGAGAACACGAAATCTTCCATCCGCCTTCTTACCCCCCAGATGGCCTCACAGCCAGGACGGGGCCAGGGGGAAGCCAGGAGCTTCTTCCAGGTCTCCCACACGGGTGCAGGGGCCCAAGCAGGGGCCATCTTCCGTGGCTTCTCCCAGGTCTTTAGCAGGGAGCAGTGGAGCAGCTGAGACTCAAACCTTTGCCCATATGGGATGCCGGTATTGCAGGTGGTGGCCTTACCTGCTAAGCCACAATGCCGGCCCCTCATTTTCTTATTTTTAATGAAATAGGTACTTTTAGATACTTGCTGGGTTCAAGGTCCTGGAACAATACAGAAATCAGACTCCAGGTCAGCCTTTGGGGCCTCAGAGCCCTCACAGGACAGCAGCCTCCTCAAGTACAAAGCAGAGAATGATTTGAGCCCAAAGGATCCTTAAATTAAGCACTAGAAGCCTTTGAGAGAGGGAGGACTGGATTCCAGCTTTGAGCGGGTGGGGACAAGGGTCACCTTGGAATCCTTTGTGAAGGGCCTCTGGATGGATACATTAAATATGGACTTGTGATCATAACGGGCAAGGAACCAACACACTAAGCACACACGTGTGACAGGTGTCAGCTTTCACTGAAGCTCTCTCGGGAAGTTTCTCTAAAGTCCGTTTTGACAGTTGGGGAAACTGAGGCCTGTTGGGTGCCCTGCCCAGGGCCATACAGCCAATGAGTGGTGAACTGGCGTTTCCGGTTCTTGCTTGTTCGACCACAGGCTTATTAACGTTTTGCACTCTGGACAGAGGGAACCAAGACAGTGGAGGCCCAGAAGTGGGCACAGCCAGAAGCGGTTTACCCAAGGGCACAGGCTGCCTGACAAGGCGTCCTGGAAATAAAGCCGGAATGGCAATTTGGGGCCTCAGAAGTTACGGGGGAGAATTTGGGCTTCATTGCCTAGGAGAGGAGTCAGACAGCAAGGACCCCTCTGCCTGGCAGGGAAGTAGCTCTTGTGTTTGGGAAAGAAACAGGTTTCCTACCAATGAATTCATCAGTTGCCAAGATTCCCTTTATAGGTGAAAGGGGAAAAGAAACTTCTCTGTTTGCCCTCACCCCTAAAATGCACGTCCACGACCTCTCCCTGTGATGTGTGTGTCCCATCGTCTCTTGCCTGTTCACGTGGGAAGCTGACATCTTGACATGTCTCCTGGTTCACCCCTTACCTGAAGACCCTCTTGGCCTGCATCCGAGCTTGGGCCACATTCATGCTCTCGGTGCCTCCCTGTGCAGGGGAGCTCACCAGGCCACGCGTGTCTGTTTCAGGCTGGACCTGCCAAGACGACTGTAAGTATGAGTGCATGTGGGTCACCGTTGGCCTCTACCTCCGGGAAGGTCACAAGGTGCCACAGTTCCATGGCAAGGTGAGATGGGGGTCAGGGTGGGTATCCGGGGGTTGTGGCAGTAAGGTGTCTCCCTGCTGGACCACACTGAGCTGTCGGAGGCGTGGGGTGATGGGTGTGTGCTCGGGGCAGGAACCTGTTCGTCTCACAATCTGCTGATTCCCATGTAGTCAGACGGGACCGATGTGTTCTGCCCCTGGATTCTGAGGAACAAGATCTGGGATGTGCCCACCTTGTTACAAGGACAAATTCCCCGGTTCTCTGCAGCACGTCTTCCACTGCTTCTCCATGGGGGTCTGGATTAACAGTGCCCCCCCCCCCCCGAGAGCCCGGGGACACGGTCTGCTGGTGTCTTTTGAGCCAGGGTTATCATCCTAGCTTGCTGAAGGTGGCAAGAATTATTCTCCCCAGTCTGCCCAGAGTGGGCGGAGGCTCGGAGTGTTGTGGTCAGGGGAGAGGAGGCGCTGGGCCCTCCACCAGGCCACACCAAGCCATCCACACTGGCCCACCTGGTTGTCCTGGGGCACGGGGCTCGCTGCAGACAAGGCTCTGACCCTCAACCAGGGATGGGAGAGCAGCTCATTGTCCTGAAGTTCCTCATCCCCTGAGCTGGGGAATGGCAGGGATCTGTTGGCTGGGCCCAGTGGGGGTCACCGGCCCCTCAGGCCCCCTCCATCTGCTTCTTTTTCAGTGGCCCTTCTCCCGGTTCCTGTTCTTCCAAGAGCCGGCTTCCGCCGTGGCCTCTTTCCTCAATGGCCTGGCCAGCCTGGTAATGCTCTGCCGCTACCGCACCTCCGTGCCGGCCTCCTCCCCCATGTACCACACCTGTGTGGCCTTCGCCTGGGTAGGTGTCCTGGCAAGATGCCTGCTATGCACCCGTGTCTCAGGGAAGGAACTCCTAGGTCCCCTATGAACACCCAACAGGGTGTCTGCCCACCCAGCCCCACCCTGTTAGAGCCCTGGGGTGGCCCAGCCTGGGCAGCCACAGGGAGGGTGCTGAATCAGGCTCGCCTTTCCGGCAGGGGCCAGACCAGGCTGTCTGGGGAGAGGGAAGGGGCACTGTTCTTGCCCTGGAGGAGGCAGCCGCCGAAAGACTCGGAAGGCAGTCCTTAGGCACGGGTGGTCGGGAGTGTCCTGGACCACGGGTCTTCACGGGACCCCTCTGGAGGGCGTGGACCGATCTCGCTCTGGCCCAGAGCTGGTGGGCAGTGGCAGCCTGGCACTCCGCGAGAGCGCAGCCAGGGCTCCCGCCCCCTGCAGAAGCCACATGTGTGCCATCTGTGCACCCAGGAAGGGCTGTGAGGCTCGCGGTGCAGCTGCTGTGAGGAGCCCTGGGCAGGGCCCGGGCTGCAGGGCAGCCGTGAGCCATGGTGGCCCTGGGGAGGGCGATGGTGAGAGACTTGTAGTTATCTCTACGTGTGCCAGGGACTTTGCTGGGTGCTGCAAATAATGAGGATGTGAAAACAGACCTGTGCCCTGTGGTGCTGATCACACAGTCACACAATTGAGTGTAGACACACAGCTCTCGAGAAGGAGTGGAAGGGTGGGGGTTGGGGGACTGAACCAGTATGGGGCAGTCAGGGAGGGCTTCCCTGAGGAAGGGGCCTTGGAGGTAGGCGTGAATGTGAGCTAGGTGCAGTGGAGAGCCTGGCGGGGGTGGGCTTCTAACACGGAAGGCAGGATATGCCCGGGCAGGGGCGGACCTGAGGGGCCAGCAGGCCTGCTGTGTGGGAAGCCAGGCAGTGGGAGTGAGGTGGCCGGGCCAGCGGGCAGCGGCTGGGGCAGCCACCCGAGGGCCCACTGCTTGAGGTCGCCACTCGCGTGTCAGGAGGCGCTGAGGGGCTCTGAATGAGGGTTGGGGAGCAAAGTGGGTTTGTGAACAGAGTTGCCCCCGGGAAAGCCCACTGGGCCGGGCAGATGCAGGAGCCCGGGCTGAGGAGTCAGCACAGGGCCCAGTAGCCAGACAGGACGGGTGGCAGGGGTCCCGGGCGTCAGAGACGGGGACAGTCGAGTTAGGTTTTTGAAGTGAAATTCTCGAATAGCTCATGGCGGCCACCCTTCTAGGCATTTAATGCATGTTAACCTTGTTCATCCCGTGATGAGCTCGCGAAGTAGCTGTAATTGCCATCCCCAGTTCCGGTTCCAGAGCGGGGGGGTGGGGTGGGGGTGGGGGACACTAAGGACCGCAGAGGTTCAGGTTGCCCCCCCCCTCCCTGCTGTCTGGGCTCCGCAGGGGAGCCCGGTTGGTGGATTAGCTGAGAAGGGAGCGGTCAAGGCTGAGTCCCTGTGTGCTTCTGAGATGGCGAGGACCATCTGTGCGTGGAGGAGGCCACGTGGGGAACGCAGATATGAGAAGAGAAAGGGCCCGGGGCGGAGAACTCGGGGACCGGCAAGGGAGAGAGGTGTGCGCAGAGAGTCAGCGGGAAACTAGGGCAGGACGGAGTGGCTGCTCTCTGGGCATTGCTGGATGGACAGATGAGAGCTGGAGGGACCTCTGGATCTGGCCTCGAGGTCCCCGGTCACCCTGGGAGGGAAGCTGAGAGCGCGGTGTGTTGAGGAAGCCAGGCCAGCCCGGCGCTCGGAGATGTGCAGGCGGAGGGGGCTGGGAAAAGCTGACCCTCCCCGATGCTTCCTCACCTGCATCCATCGCCAGATTCGTTAGGAATCGGAACACAGGCCATGAAGCAGGGTGGCCTACCTGTGTACATGTTATCCAGCCCTCCCCATACCGCTGTGCGCTCTGGGCGAGGCTCAGAGGAGAAGGTGCCCGAAGTGAACAGCTAAGCTAGTGGGTAATGGAGATGGGGCTGGCACCCAGGATGACGCCGGGACCCCAGTACGTAGCCTGTCTGGGCTGCCTCCGTGTCCTGTGGTGCGTGTTCCACAAACACTTGCAGTAGATAGAGAGGGCTCAGTGCTTGTGGGGAGCTGCAGAGCCAGGTAGCCCAGAAGGCGGGCGGCAGGCAGAGCCCTGGGAGTGGCGCAGTGGGGAGCCCACATCCCCCAGGTGGGGACGTCTGCCGGGCAAGCCCAGGGAGCAGGAGAGAGAGGTTGCTGGTCGTCGGGGACTTGGCAGGCCTAGGCGGCATGGACACGTGGGGGCCAGGCTGGGACTTAGGTGTTCCAGGCTAGGGTCACAGCATGAGCAACGCGTGCAGTCCGGGAAGGCCACAGTGCGGCGAGTTCAGGATGTGCAGGGAGGCGGAGCAGAGGGCCGAGTGCCCGGTGCGGGGCTGGGCGCTCTGCGGCAGGCAGTCCCGGCATGGACGAGGTAGAGCCACTTCCCGGGCAGGCCTCGCAGAGAGAGGAATTCGGTCCTGGCCGAGAAAGCGGGAGGGCAGGGAGTGTGAGGAGGTGACCCTAACCTGTCTGCCTTCCTCTGGGGTTCTTCCAGGGAGCCACTTGCGTGGGCCCATGGCCTGCGCCGCCCCCTTGCCCCTGCCCCTGTTAGAGGGCGCGGCACAGCCCTGCTGGGACAGCCCAGGGCCTCTGTGGAGAAAACGCAGGTCTGAGGTGACCCGAGGCGCCCAGCTTTGCCTGCGTGACGTGGCCAGAGGCCAGTGGTGACGTCAGGACTCTGGACTTGATCTTCTGGCTCTTGGACCTCTTGTCCCAGTGGTGTTGGCAGGTCAGCCTCCTTCTTGAGGGGTCACCCCTACAGGCTTGTGTGACCAGAGACCCTGGGGGAGAGAGAGCTGAGCCTTGTCATAGCGCATACTCTGGGATATGGGGTCCTGGGACAGGGGACCCCCGGTGCCACCACTGGGCCCTCGGGACAGGCCTCGGAGCCCCGCCCCTACCTTGATCAGTTTGGGTCCAACCCTGGACTGTGGGTCCTGGGTGTTTCTGCAGGGGGAAGTGTTCCCAGCTGTAGCGAGGGTGTGGCCATGGGCTTGCGGGGCTCCGGATTTCTGTTGGGGTGGGGGTAGGATGAGGTCTTGGGGAGAGGCGTCCTTTTCTCTCCGGTGGAGGATGGAGAGGAGGGGTGGCAGGGGAGCCCAAATCGCAGATGACTTATGGGGGTGGAGACTGATCGTGCCCCACCTCTGCTGAGGAAACTATAAGCAGAGATAGGTGGAGGCTGTAGCTGGATGGTAGTTAGACTTCAGGGAGGACTTCCTGATGGGCAGACCAGCAGGAAATCAAGGAACCCTTTCTGATCGTGGAGGAAGCCCCCTTCTCTCGGGAGTGAGCCGGGCCAGGCTGGCCCTGCCCGGGACAGGGAATGAGACACTGTGGGCCCTGGCGGGGGTGGGGGTGGGGGGCAGCAGGCATCATATTTAACATTCTGCCTCCCCCACTTCTGAGACACCAAGCTATTTAAAGACCCACTTGTCCCCACCGCCACGGTGTCAGTGACAGCCCGAGCGCTGGGGCTTAGCGCTAGGGTCGGATTCCTGACAGATCTGGTGCACTTGGCATCCAACCAGTTTCACGGCTGAGATATTTTTGTCTCAATTTTCTTATTTTCCAGCCGACTCCTGCCCCTGCCAGCAGCCCTCCCTGTCCCCGGAAGCCCCACCCCCTTTGGCACCGTGCCCCTGGCCGCCCCCTTCCCTCGGTGTTTACACGGAGTTCTCGGTGCCTGCCAGGCCAGCCCAGCGCCCCTGGCCAGTTACCCCTCCCTGCCGAGGAGTCTGGAGCCGCCGCACATTTGCCACTTGGGGTTCTCCCTGCCTTCCGCATCCGTCTGTCCCCCGGGCCTGTGTCTTGGTTACGAACTCTGAGCGTAGAGGAGTTAGATCTGCTGGGCCCACGCTGGAGGCACAGCAGCTCGGGAACCAGAGCTGAGGGGTCCCGTGGTTTGACCCTGAACTTTGCGACCCTTGAAGAAAGGAAAGCTGGGTGGGGGGGTCAGCCTGCGGGGCACCGTGCAGGAGACTGACCCCTCCTGTGTGCCCAGCGGCAGGAAGTCCATGTACGCAGGGCTCCTTCACGCCACGCATTTCAACCCCGCCCTGGGCGGTGGGGCGCTCGCTGACCCTGTTCCGCAGGCATCCGAGCCTCACAGAGCTGTGCTGTTTGTTCGGGATCAGACGGCCACTGAAGGGCCAAGGCAGGACCTGGACTCAGCTCAGTCACGTGAAGCCTCCAGACTTTCCATCCCAGCCCTGAACTGTGGGGGCAAACACCCCTTCTCGGCCTGGCCTCCCTCGGCCAGTAGGGAGCGTGGGAGGCAGGCTGCGGCTGCGGCTGCTGCTGATAAATTGCATTTGCTCCTTGGACCAATCCTGCGCCTGGTGACGGGCCCTGCCCCGGGTCCTGTGCTCCACACTGTATTTGCATTGCTTGTGAAATCCTGACCGACACTACCATTATTCCCATTTTACAGATGAGAAAACTGAGGCCCAGCAAGGCTAAATAACTTGCCTAAGGAAACACAGGAAATGCAGAGCTGGGATTTGAGCCCTGGCAAGTCTGGCTGTAGGGCCTGCCTTCTTAATGACACTACCTCCCAAGTCTGAGGCAAGGGTCAGAAGAGGAGCCCCCTCATAGAGGGACACAGCCCAGGGGAGAGGGGACTTATCGGGGTGCAGAGTCCAGGCTGCAGGTGGGTCTCTGTAAGTGCAAGGCACCCTGGGGACCCCGTCTCATGGTGCTAAGGCCTGGCCCTGTCTCCCACACCACTGCTCTCCTTGTTCCGACCGCCACTTAGCTCTGTCCTCTTGTCGCCTCCCTCTTCCTGCTATGGGGGACGAGGAGGCCTGGCCAACTGCCTGTCCCTGCTGCCTTCCCCTCCTCCCTCCCACACTGCTCTAGGGCCACTCTCCTCCCCAAGGAAGGAGGTCCCTGTGCCATCACCTGGGCCCTGCTCCCCTCCCCCTGCTGACCCCAAGCATCGCAGACTTTCAGGCAATGGTGTCAGGATCCAGCCTGAACCCCACTTTCCAGCCTCCCGATGGCACCCATGTGGCTACCTCTGGGGAAGGGGCAGCATCCAGGGGGAGGGGACAGAATGACTGTCCTCAAAGGAGGAAGCCACCTGACCGCAAATAGTCACTGAAGGGTCGCTCCGGCCAGGGCGGGCCTGGGAGGGGGGGTGCTCGGCCCAGGTGAAGAGGAGCAGCAGCGGCAGGGCTCAGCCTGGGCCGGGACTGCACAGGCCTCCCCAGGCTCCCGTGAGCCTTCCTGGGCCTGGCAACACGAAAATGCCCAGTGGGCTTTGGGGCCCTGCCCACCTCAACTCCGCAGGCCTGCATCCAGGAGCCGTTCCTGCCCTCTGACCCCCCTGCTGCGGGCCCTGGCACTGCGCCCTCCCCTGCCCGGCAGTGTCCCAGGCCTGCTCGACCGAGGTGAGCAGCAGCTCCTGGCCTTCTCCCACCCTCCCGCATCCCTCCTGGGGCCAAGTCCCCGAAACGGGTGCCAGCACCAGCGCCCGCAAGACCCGGGGCGCATTTGCAGGATGATTGGGAATCTCTCCCTGCAGCTGCAGACACCCCCCTCCTAGGCCCCCGCCCACCACAGCCCCTCCAGTGCTGCCCCTGCCCCCACCCAGGGCTCAGGGCAGCCACTGGTCTGGCGGGTTGGACAGGCCCAGCCAGGAGGAAGCTGGGCTAAGTTGGCGGCCTCCTGCTCAGGACTGGACTCCAGTGGGATCTGCTTGATCTCCCTCCCTGCTTGCTTGCCGGGGACACACCCCAAGCTGGCTCCAGCCCCTCAGCCCCACCTACCGCCTTCCCGCCCCCAGAGGCTGAGGTCATCAGCTGCCCTGGGCCGGGTGGGGAAGGAGGTGAGGCCCCTGGGGGCTGTTGTCTTAGCGATTGAGTAACCAGGGAACTTGGATCTGCCAGAACTGGTTCCCAGTCTGGAGGCTGCAGCCCCCCCCAGCCCCCCCCCCGGAGGGTTTGGGGTGATGGTGGGGGGGTGGGGAAGCCATTCCTCACCCCCACGGAGCCCCATCCTTAAGAGGAGGTGATGTGGGTGGGTGTGGGGGGGGGTAGCGCTCTGACCAGGCTCTCCCCCTTCAGGTGTCCCTCAACGCTTGGTTCTGGTCCACAGTTTTCCACACCAGGGACACCGACCTTACCGAGGTGAGTGCCCCCTCGTCCCGTGCCGCTCCCCGCCGTGCCGGGGCCCTTTGCCCTCCTGGTGACTGAGGGCAGCATCCTGAGCTCTTTGCCGCTGAGCCCTGGAGAGGGGAAGTCCTTTGCTAGGGCCACCCGGCTAGGAAGGAGCACAATCACAGTGCGAGTCCCCAGCCGCCAGCGTCCGCACTGCGGCCCAAGCCGGGCCGCCCAGCGCGATCTGAACACAGGGCCAGTCTGTTCGATTCAGCAATGAACAGCAATAGGCAGAAGGAGCAGGAGACACGGTCCCCACTGACCGCAGGCCCTGGGACACCCCGCCCCTGTGAGTGGGAGGTTGCGCACTGGCCCACGCTGGGTCCTCTCTGGCCCTACCTTCGGCCCTCCCTGTCCTCAGAAAATGGACTACTTCTGCGCCTCCACCGTCATCCTCCACTCCATCTACCTGTGCTGCGTCAGGTGAGCCCACCCTGCTGGCTGCAGGGGCACAGCCTGGGCCGGGAGGGGGGGCTCACCCAGCCTTTGTCGGCTCTTTCAGCCAGGAGAGCCCCAGGACCCTCCCTGGTCTCCCCTGTGGGCCGTCCTGCATGGGGACCCTGGGGGAGGGCTGGGGTCCCGGGTCCTCACAAGGAGCTGCAGCCCTCAGCCGCAGGCCCTGGGCGACACGAGGCTGCCCAGCTGGACCTTTGGGTGGCAGAGGGGCGGTGGCCTTGGGGACTGCTGTTCTGGGCCGGCCCCCGCTGCCCTCTGAGCGACTCCGGGCGTGGGGCAGGACTGTGGGGCTGCAGCACCCAGCTGTGGCTGCCGCCTTCCGGGTCCTCCTGCTGCTGCTGCTGACCGCACACGTGTCCTACCTGAGCCTCATCCGCTTCGACTACGGCTACAACCTGGCGGCCAACGTGGCAATGGGTGAGGCTGGGGGTGGGCGCAGGAGGTTCTGGAGAGACCCTGGGGTGGAGGGAGGGGGAAGGTTTGGGTGGGAGAGGGAGGCTCGGAGGGGAGCGTGGGGTGGGGTGGCCTTGGGGAGGTGGCCAAGGTGCAGGGAGTGAGCCTTCCCCCGTTACACAGGCCTGGTGAACTTGGTGTGGTGGTTGGCCTGGTGCCTGCGGAACCAGCGGCAGCTGCCTCACGTGCGCAAGTGCGTGGGGGTGGTCGTGCTGCTGCAGGGGCTGTCCCTGCTCGAGCTGCTCGATTTCCCGCCTCTCTTCTGGGTCTTGGATGCCCACGCCATCTGGCACATCAGCACCATTCCTGTCCACATCCTCTTCTTCAGGTGGGTGCCGTCCTCGCCTGGCGCTCATCTCCCTTATGCCCTCCCTCCCCTGCCCCTTTCGCCCCTTAGGGGACACCCGGGCCCTGGGTGCCCACGCACACGCTCTGGCCTTGCTGGCACTGCCCGGCTGCCTCCAAGGGTCCCCCTTGCCCGCAGCTTTCTGAAAGACGACAGCCTGTACCTGCTGAAGGAGTCTGAGGCCAAGTTCAAGCTGGACTGAAGACCCTGGGAGCGGGGCTGCCCGGTGGGGGAGCCTGCCCCCTCCCCGCTGACTCTCCCCCACTTAACCTTTGAGATGATTTTTTTTTCCTTTTGGCATCTCAAATTTGAACTTGAGAGTTGTGGGCTCAGAATCATGTGGCTGCCCACCCACTGCGGGCCTCCCCAGGTCTCGGGGCCAGAGACTGGGCTGCCGATCTAGCTCCTAGAGCTGAACGGGGATGGAACCGAGTGGATTCTTAGGTCTGCTGAGTCATGCCTCTGTTTCCCCAGCACCAGCAGCGCCCCCCCCCCACACACACACACACTGGGGCCCGGAGCCCTCTGTGTACTGTGGAGATCTGTTCCCGGCATCCTCTGGGGATACAAGGAGGGCCCCTCTGTTACCATGCGCTCCTCCAGGACACCACTAGGTGGCACTGGATGCTTGCTCTTTGGCTACCTAAATTTGAAGTCCAATCTCATTGTCCCCATGGGACCTCAATTGAAGGCCCAAGCTGCAGGGACCGGGATGGGAATGGGTTTCCACCTGACTGTTGCCGCAGCCAGATGTCCAGGAAACCTTGTGTACTCCCCTCCGAGCCCAGGACAAAAGTCCTGCGCTGCTCTCCATGAGGTGCAGGGGAGCATGGGTCAGGCCCAGTGCAGGGGTGCCAGACCATGAGCTCAGGCCTGGGTGTGCAGTGTGGAGAACGGAGTGTGTGTGTTCAGGGGGCAGGGGGGTGAGTGTGGGTGGGGGTTTTGCATAGACTGAGTGTGAGTGTGCTGTGGGCTGTGCCTAGGAATGGATGCTGGTGAATGTGCTGTGTTTGTGTGCGCGTGCGTGTCAGCCAGGATATCCCCCCAGTCAGGCTGGGGGCTGGGGTCCGGGCTCGCCATGTGTGTGCCCCCCAACCCCAACAGGACGTCCCACAACTTAGGACCACCCTCTAGAGCCAGCCTCTGGGGAGGAAGAGGAGGGAAGGAAATAGGGGTCCCCAGGGCCCTTCGCGGCCTGCCGCCCTGCCCAGGCCTGACGGCCTCGCCCTCCTGGTGCCTGCTCTTTGAGGGAGGAGGGGAGAAAGCCTGTGGCTGGTGAACCCAGAGGGGCTCGCTGTTCCAGGGTGGCCATGCCCTGCCTGTGTCCTGGTAAAGGTGACCCCCTGGAGTTGCCAGCAGCCCTGGCACATTCCTGCCCCCCCCCCCCATGGAATGTGGAGCTCCAGAAACTTTCCCAAAGGCAGTGCCTGTGCCTGAAATAGGGAGACTGGGTTCTTGCTCTGTCCCTGCCCCCTTGTCCCTCCCCAGGAGGTAGGGGACCGTGCCAGGACTCCAATCTCAGGGACTGGGGCGGCCTTTGTTAGGTTCTTTTGATACTGGAAACTATTTTAAGGTGGGAGGGTGGCAAGGGACATGCCTAATAAACCAATTCTCTGCCTCACCTACTCTTGTGCAGCTCCTTTTATGTATACAGTGGGCTGCATGGAGGAGGTGGGGGCCCTGGAGCTGGTTGGAGGCGCTCAATGGGGTGGGGGGTCTCTACTGAAATTCGCAGGGGTGGGAGGGCGAGGTCCAGCTCGGGGGAGCTGGTGGCACTTGTTTTCTGCCCCCTTGCCTGGGCCTGGGCTGGGCTGCAGCACCTCACAACTCCCATGCAAATCCTGCTCCAGTCTCTCCCCACCTGTGGTCCGAACCAGGCCCTGCCACGCTCTGTTTTGCTGAGCTTTGCTTGGAAACCGGCTAACAGGACTGAACAAATGCAAGGACCGGATGGGGTGATTGAAGTGTCTGTACATTGCAAGATCCGGCACACAGCAGGGTGCTGAATGAACTCCTTCTTGACCTTGGCTTTCCTAAGTTTGGAGAGAATGAGTGACACAGCAAGTGTCCCTCACTGAAGCTTGAAGGGCTAGAGCTGGTGCCTCCCCCCACCCCCCCCCAACTCGGAAGAGATCTCTCGGCCCGTGTTGCTTCCGGGGAGGAGGGGCACAGACCACACTGGCACAATGCAGCAGGCATGTCTGCCTTTATTGGATGCACTTCACGTGACAGGGGCTCTGGGAGCCGAGGGCCGTGCAGCACACTGGGGCCTCACACCCCCACCGCCGTCTTCTTCTGGGCCCAAGCAAAGAAGATGCCCTTGACGTCATCAACGCCTGTCCGGAGGTGGGCAGGCATGGAGTAGGTGCGAAGGTCCCGGACCTCGTAGCCACTCTGCTGCAGAGCCTTCCTCACCTCCTCCTCACACACGGGCACCACCACCAGCCTGGCCTCCCCAGCCAGGTACCACGACTCCTCCAGGGCCCCAATGAGGAGCAGATGCCCCCCAGGCCTCAGCAGCGTGGTGATGTGGCCCAGGGCCCGCTGGAAGCTGGCAAGATCCGGGCTCACGGCCTCCAGGCAGAAGGCAGAGACCAGGGCGTCAGCAGGCAGGGGTGCCGGGCTCCCAGCACCCAGAGGCTGGGGCTGGTGCACGTCGATGGGCAGCACCCGCTTCACCCTGGCCCGCAACTGGCGCTCTTTCTCCTGCCAGGACTCACTGTGGAGGCACAAGGCGAGGCTCAGGATGGCCCCCCCCCACACAGCCCTCGGTCGCCCTGTGCCACCCACTCCTGGAGAAGCCGCCCAGCCAGACACCACCCAGAGCCATTACCCCCTGCCCTCGATGCGGCACACATGCTGGCTGTAGGCGCTCCAGCTGAAGGCCCCCGGCTCCTCCCGCAGCCACAGCTCCAGCTCGCGCCGGTTGACCTCCAGGAAATCGGTCATGGTGATGTCCTCAAAGTGGGCGCAGGCACTGAGCAGCTGGTAGACGGTGGGGCCTGAACCGATGTCGATGAGGGAGTGTCCGGTCACCTCACCTGGATGAGGGACAGGACCGCGTCCTGGTGCCAGGCCTGCCCTGTCCCCCCCCCCCCTCACCTGCCGTTCCCCCATCAACCTGTCTCCCAGCAGGAGGAAGCACTGGGTTTGGATTCAGACTGAAGTCCCGGCTCCATCGAAGACCTTGGGAAAGGAACTTGACCTCCCTGAGACTCAGGCCCCACACCTGGAAAACTAGCTGTCAGTGAGGATTCCTGGGGGAGTCCCGAGCTGCCTGGCTGAGCCTCTCCCTGCCCAATCTCTGCCTTCCCACGCCACCTCTCTCCTTGGTCCTCTTAGCTTTCTCTTCTGATTGCGTGTTAGCCCCTGCCTTTGCCTCTTGTCCCCCCACCTGGCGCCCTCTCACCCCTTTGCGCTCCCCAATGACCTCTTGTACCCCGTGCCTCAGTTTCCCTGAACTCACCCGTGGCGAAGGTCTGCGCCAAGCAGCGCAGCTTCCAAGGCCCGACGCCGTCGGGGCTGCTCAGGTCCCCGCGAGGGGGCGCGTAGTTGTTACGGAGGTAGGCGCGGGGCTCGAAGCGCTGGTAGGCCGAGGCGACCGCCGCCCGGCCTGGGTCCGAGTCGGAGGCTGCTGCGCCCGCAGGGTGGCTGGTGAATGCCCGGCTCATGCTGCTGCCCTGGCCGTCCCTGTGTCCCGCTCGCCCGGTGGCCCCTTTATCCACCGCCGGACCCCGACCCGGCCCTCCGCGGCGGGGGCGGCGGCTGAGCGATGAGGCGCCCGGGGCCACGCACGCCGCGTCTCCCCACCCCATCCATCTGAGTTAGTGTCCCCGCCGCAGACACAGCGTGGGGATGAGGGACACCGCAGGAACATCAGCTCCCGCCCCCACCCAGCTCCGCTGCCTTCTGCCTGGGCCCCGCGCCCCCACCGCCCGAGCCGCACCCCTCCTGTCTCTTGTCTCCAGCTCCCCACAGCCAGAGCCACTGCCTCCATGTGCCTGGCCTCGCATCCTTCCCTCCCAAGGTTCAAATGAGCCCCCAGCCCCAGGCCCCAGACCCCCGACAGGCGCTTCTTCCTCACGAAAACCCTTTCCTTCTATGTCACCCCCACTCCCGTTCCCCACCCCTCGTGCAGCCCCCCCCCCCCAGCACCTGGTCCTCCGCCTTCGACAAAGGACAATCCGTTCCCACCGCTATTGTGCGGTGGCCCCGGGCCCCAGGGCAGGCTGGGTCCCGCCCGTTGGATGGCGCAGCGATAGGGGAGGCTAATGCATTTAGCAGCCGGAACACAGGGCCTCCCCTGCGGGCTCTGCTCTGCGGGCTCCCAGCTGCTTATCTGTGGGCAGAGGGCTCGAGATGTTCCCACCAGGTCGGGGAGTCCGGGATGCAGGACTCAGGTGAGGGCCAAGCCCAGGGGCTGTCTCTGGGCCTCCAGGAGCCTACGGATCTGAGGTCCCACGGGTCTGGGCCTCGGCCCTCTCTCCCAGCTGCACTTCAGCCCCCTCTGCAGGTTCTGCTTGGCACAGCAGCCAGGCGTTCCCTTTCCTGCTCTCCCTGAGCTTCCTGAAATGGGACCCCCTTGGAACCCATGTCCCTCTGCCTCTGGCCAGGCCACAGCCCCGGCTGGGACCGGCCCTGGCCCCCTCGACCTGGGCCTCCTCTGCGTCTGTCCCTCCTGTCCCAAGGGGAAATCTCCTTGTTGGGCCGGGCAGCCAGGGTGGGACATGAGTCACCATGACAGCTGCAGGGGTAACAGACAGGAACCTGACCCCTATGGCCCCTAGCAATCCACCCTGGGCTCCCAGGCCAGGGAGGGTGGAGCGCCTGACCCCCAGCCAAGGACGGATTCTGTCTGGATTCAGAACTGAGGTAGAGTAACCTTGGGGTCACTGACCCTGGACACACCCTGAGGCACGGCCAAGGACAGGGCCGGTGCCAGCCCCCTCCATAGTCTCCGTGAGACATCATTTAAACAAGTGCAGGCTGCCAGCTGGCCTGCTGGCCACTGCCCAGTGCCAGGGGGCTGGACACAGAAGCCAGGGCTGGCAGTGGAGTCCGGGTTCGGGAAGGGGACTGGACAGACACTCGCTCTGTTTACAGCCCTGTCCCTGCTCCCCGAAGCATGGGTGTACCCACTGGCTCTGCCATATTTAGCTGCAGGACCTGTTCCCAGAAGCGGGCACGGGGGGACACTGATGGGCTGGCCCCCACACCACAAGGAAAGAGGCGAGCCTGGAACACGGGGGGCATTTATTGCAGCGCTAACAGAGGGTGCCGGGGGCTCCTCCCTACCTCCGCCCTCTTCACGTCCCCCTCCCTCCAGTCTCCAACACGGTCCCCTCACACTTGCAGTCCTCCGGAACTGACGCCTGGACCAGGTCACTCTTCTCAGGGCCCTGTCGCCCTCTCCAGCATCTTCTGTCCCTTCCCTTGGGGCTGAGGGTGCTCGGCTGTGCTGGCCCCCAGCTCTCCATTCAGTGCCCACCGCCTAGCTCCCCTCCCACTGGGCACTCAGGGGACCCAGGCACCCTGGCCTCTGGCTCCCTTCTCCCCTAGCCCCCAACTCCGGGCAAACTACAAAGCATCCTGGGCCAGCGACTCCCCTTGGCGCTCCTAGGCAGGGAGGGCCCAGCCCAGGGCGGGCACAGCAGAGCCCGGGTCCCGGTCCTGCTCAGCCTCTCTGTGCTTCCTGGGACATGGAGCGGGACAGGGTGCGACGCAGGGCTCCAGGCTTGCTGACAGGCACCACGGGGGGCAGCTGCTTGGTGATGTCGGCCACATCCTGGCGCTCCAGGCACTGGCCGCCCAGGGCTGTCTCCAGTGCCAGCAGGTCCCGCAGCTGGACGGGGGTGTCCTCGCGCTCGTCCTTGGCGCCCACCTTGGTGGGGGTGAAGATGGGCAGTGGCAGCACCCGCTGGTAGGGCAGCTGGTACTCCTGCAGCCCGCGGCCAAGGATGCCCATTCGCATCACCAGCCAGGGGGAACGCTGCACCAGCGCCTGGCACTGGCCCTGCTGGTGGTAGGTCTCACGCCGCCAGGCATCCTCCTCGTGCAGGGAGCAGCTGGAAGGAGGAGGGGGACTGTGAACCACGCGAGGGGCGCCCTGGGCAGCAGCAGGGGCGGCCACTTTGCTTTCCCCAGTGGGCACACTTCTTGCCCCACCCCAGGGATATCTCCATGGCCTCAGCTGGTTCAGGGAGGCGCTTTTGGGAGGCAGAGAGACTCACCCCTCCTCGGGCCGTGTGGACAGCGTCAGGTCCTTCCATTCTGCCCAGAACGCCTCCCTGCGCTCGCAGTTCTCCTCCGACACCTGGCAGCTCAGCTCCGAGGCGGCCATGGTCACTCCTCACTCCCTCTGCCGCCGGGCCCAGGCCCTTTAAATAGCCCCCTCCTCCCCCTTCTCCAGGGGCTATTTCGGGCCCTCTGGCGTCACATGCTAAAAGCAGAGCCAAGACTCACTGTTGGGGGATGCGGAGCCCAGGGCGGGGGCTGGGGTACCTGGACTCTGGCTGCTCCTAGGTCAGAGGTCAGCTTGTAGGGCTACCTGAGATGCTCTCGGCAAGGGGGCGGGGTCCTCAGAGCAACCCCTGCAGGTGCTGGACACTGCTCAGGCCACGGCAGAGCAGGCACATGCCCAGCCTCGTGCCACCTTGGCCTCTGCCCAGGGGGGCCAGTGGCTTGTCTGTAAACAGAGCAGCGGATGGCGGAACGGGCGCCCCTCGGCTCAGCACCAAGGCTGCGGCTCCTGCCCCTGCTGCTCTCCTCGGCCTGGTTCAAGGGCACATCCGCTGACCATCCCCTCCAGCAGAAGGGCCGCTGCCGCCGTGTCCGCAGGCATCTGCCCTGCAGGCCTGGTCCCTGCCACCACAGCCACGGCTAGCAGTGTAGCGGTGTGGTCACTGCACACCTGGCACCCAGGGGCATGAAGCCTTGCCAGGCGTTTTCCGAGAAGTGGTCTGAGCCAGCCTGGAGGAGACAGGTGTGGAGGCGGCCCCAGCTCTGCCCCTACCCTGCTCATGGGGCAAACTGGGGTGACGGGAGTCCAGGGGCTCTGAGGAGAGGCAGCACTGGCTCTAGCCCCACACTGGCCATAGCCAGGCTGCGTGACCGCGGGTCGTTCCCTGCCCCTCTCAGGGCCTCTTTCGCCACTTCCTGTCCATAATGTGATGACCAGAAGAGCTCCGGGGCCTGCTACTGGGGAGGGGCTGTCTCTTGTTCTCGGGGAGCAGGAGAGGAAGATGGTCATGGGGACAGTCCAGCACCCCAGGAGGCAACTCACTGCGCAAGAAGCTGGGGTGCAGGGTGGTGGCGTGGGGGGGGCGGCGAGGAATGAGGGCACCAGGAGAGGCGGTGAGAGGAGCTGGGCACGCAGAGCGGGGGCCTCAGCTGCTGGTTGGGCCCTGGGTGCAGAAGCCCAGACTACTGACCACGGAGTCACCAGGCCCCATGCTCGGGACCTTTTACTCTCCCCGTGACCTATGACACAAGCCCCGCTTTCAGAAAGCAGGACAAGCAGGCTGAGAGGTAGGTCTGGCCAGTGTTCCACACGCAGCCAGGAGCAAGACAGGATCCTCCTGGCCGTAAGCAGGTGGGCTCCTTGCGACCCCTGCAGGCAGGGAGGAGGGCAGAGCAGAGCCTGGCTCCAGGCTCCATGTGACCTGCTGTGCCTATGGCCAGGGGAGGAGGCTGGGATCCCAAGGTGCCTCGGTGACCCTGCAGCCCGGGCGCCACCTCCAGGCCACCCTGGTGTCGGGACTCAGGCACACGCAGGGCCTGCTGAGGCCACTGCCAGGTACCTCCCCTCCACTCCCCACGCCTGTCCTGGGCTGGAGACCCAGGCCTGCCCTCCCCAAGGCCTGGCAGCGGCAGAGAAGTTTCCTCTGACTGCTTGGTCATGGGGTCTGTCCAGGGAGACGCTGAGGTGCCAGCCTGGCCACTGCTGGCTCCCTCCTGCCCGTTCCCAGGTACTGGCCTCTTCCGTCCACAGCCCATGTCCAGGTGGCAAGGACTGCTTGTGCTTAGTCTGAGTTTATGTTTTTTTTCTTTTAATTGGCTCAAATTACAAAGGTCCCCACAGAGGCCTGAGAGAGGCAGAGATTCCCTGCCAGCACCCACTGCCCCCACATGTCCGGGGAAAGGTCCCAGACCTTTCTGGAACCCCAGAAAGCCGTGACAGGTGGGCACATGAGGGGCGCTTTCCCCGCAACACTGGCGGCGCTGCTGGGCCCTGGCTGCCCCCACCAAGTCTGAGGCTCCTGTCCCAGACCCTGCCCCTGGCCGGGGTGGGGACAGTGATCTCCTCTGGGAGGCAGCAGGACAGCCCCCACTTCCATCCGCCAGCAGAGCCCCTGGGTTCAAACGCTCGGCCCCGCAGCCTGCTCAGGGCCGGGGCTCCCAGGCACAGTGAGGCTCAGAGGACGGTGCTGGCCTAGGGCCAGGATGACGCCCACGCTTGAGGCCAGGTCCTGTGTGGGCAGCAGGAAGCCCAGCTGGCCCCGTTTTCCTGCCTCTGGAGGCTGTGGTGACAGGACCCTGGCCTGCAGGGTGGGTAAGGGGCACCGTCACGCCCTGGGCCCCAGCTCTCCGATGCGCTGCCGCAGGTGAAAGGCAAACTCAAACATGGTGGCCGCGAGGCTCTGGTGGATGAGGTACCGGGGCAGGCGGCCCTGGGGGGGAGGCAGGAAGCAGTTACAGGAAGGTAAGACGGCAGCCTGGGCTGGGGCAGGGACCCCCTGACAGCTGAGACGATGGGGTGCCCTGGGCCACAAGGCAGGTGTGGCTCTGGCACGTAGCCCAGGCCCCCTCTCACCGCACCCTCGCTGGGAAGAACACACAGTGCCTGGGTCTTGGCATTGGCCACACAAACAGACGCGGGTGGGGCTGGGCTGGCAGCTGGCCACCCCTCCTCGGGGCCTCAGAACGGAGGTGAGAAAGGGGAGAATGGGATACCATGAGGACCCTGCCCCAAATTCCAAGTAAGAAAAGCGGCTGAGAGGAGGGTGGCCCGAGCACGGCAGAGAGCTCCTCCCGGGCCCAGCGCCCACCTTCAGATCCGTGTTAAGAATCCAGATGAAGGTGCACACGTGGGCGTTGCTGGCTGACTTCAGCACGACGAAGCCCCCGGGACCGTTCTCTCCCCTGAAGAGAAAGGCGCCACTAGGGCCTGCTCTGGAGCCCAGCACGGCCCCGGCCCACACGCACACGCACACACGCACGCACAGACTTGTACAGGCTCACCCCCGTCGCTCTTGGTGGGAGAGGAAGGGCAGGCGGTGGTCTGCGAACTGCTCCCCTGGGGAGCAGGTGTCCCAGAGGCTGGGGGTCAGCCCTTGCCTCCACCGCTCTGTGCCCCGTGAATCCTACACCAGCCCGTGGCAGGAGCTCACTGCCATCCCAGCCCTCTGCTCTGTGCGGATTCCAGGTGGGTGTTGGCCTGAGCCCAAGCCCACTCCACAGATAAGGAAGTCGGCACCCAGAGAGGGAAGGCAACGGCCCCGTTGACCAGCAAGCCAGCCGTGTGCCAAGCCCAGGGCTCCGGCCTCACATTCTAGAATGGTGCTCTCTGCTGGTGGCCAGCACAGGGCGGGGAGGAGGGACATCTAAGAGATCTGGCCACCCGCAGCGCTGCAGTCCAACACTAGTCGGTGGGGAAGACTGGAGGGTCTGGGACAGGCAGCAGGGAGGTGGTGATGCCCCCTCCTCTGGGAGACAGGCGCCCCGCTCCAGGAGAGAGGCAAGGCAGTGGGGACAGGGAGAGGGGGACCCAGGTCCCCTCACCCAGGAAGCGGACACCCTGAACTCAACAGACCTCCCAGCTCTCACTCCCTTCCCTGGACTGGTCCCTGCCCTCAGTCCACCCCTGGCCCGCTGCCCACCATACACGTCCCCTCCAGCCCTGGCACCTGGGTTCCTGCTGTCATCCCCCTCCCAATCTCCCACAGACACAGCAGCCAGATTAGCAGGATTAGGGGCTGGGAGGGGCTAGGCCCAGCAGGAAGGGAACAAGAACGTGGCCTCCAAGCTGTACACACCGTACTCTGCACTGCCCACTGCTCCCAGGGGAAGGGCTGGCAGGGCTGGCCCCAGGCCAGGCCAGGCTTACCTGACGTATTTGTGTGTCGGGGGCTTGGAGCAGTGTACAGTGGCGATGCCCGACGACAGGTACCGGTCTCTGCGCCTCTCTATGCGCCGGACATTCACAAAGTCCCTGGTGGAGGGAGGGGTTAGCTTGGCGGGGGTGGGGGTGGGGGTGGGGGTGGGTGGGTGCAGATCCCAAGATCCAAGTGCAGGTGGCTGGGCTGAGAGAAGGGGACTCGGGGACACTCACCTGGGGGAGACTACCCCACCGGCGGCCCCTGCAGACACGTCGTAGGAGATGAGGGTGTTGTCTTCTACCCGCTGCAGGATCTGAGGACCATCGGGGTTGGGGGGACCTCAGGTGCAGCCCAGCCCAGGATAGTCCCAGGGACAGGGTCCCAGCACCTAGGAACCCCGCCCCCCCCGCCCCGCGTCTCCACCCAGGTCCCTTTACTCTAAGAGCCATTCCCCTTCACAGGCCCCGGCTGGGCGTTCTAGAGTGCTCCTCCTGCCTCTCCTGCCCAGGAGACACTGACCGTCAGCCCCCTCCGTGCAGGGCGAAGTGGCGTACACAGTGCCGAGCGTCACAGGCCCCGCCCTCGTCTCCGAGGTGCCCGTGGGCTCACCTGGCAGGCCGTCACCGTCTTGTTCCATAGCACCATCCTCTCGGGCTGCAGGATCACCTCCTGGTACACCAGCTCCGCGGGGCAGGGCAGGAAGGTCTGCGGCAGGGTAGGCGGGGGCTGGGTGGTCCCGGAGGGGCTCGGGCACACCAGCCCTTCCCTCTGGCGGGGGGCCATGCCCGAGGGCCCCTGCGGCTCCCCCTGGGGTTCCAGACAGAGCACAAGGCTCGGGACGCCCACTGCCCTTGCTCACCTTCAGGATGAACGTCTTGCCGTGGAAGGGGATCTCAATGGTGTACACGGTGTCCCCGTACTCCTGTGGCAGGGAGGAGGGCAGAGGGCCTGGGGGGGCTGCTGGCACAGGAATGGGTGCAAGCGGGGAAGGCGTGTCTGGGGACCCCTGGGCAGCCGGTAACAAACAGCGGTTCTGACAAACACGGGCCACGAGGGGAGGAGGGAGGGGGTTTCCGACACCGAGCTGAAAGCCGGAGGCCCAGCTGTGGCCCAGCCACCAAGAACCGCATCTCCAGACCAACAGGGGCCGCCAGAGGCCTGGGCGTGTTTGCGATCTCCAGCTCTGCCACCTTTCCAGAGAATGTCGTTTTGGTCATGGAACAAAGCGTGAGACCTAAGGCAGAAGTGTGGCTCCCCCTTCAGGGCCCGGGGCCGAGGGAGCAGAGCGGCAGGGGGGCGAGGACTGAGGGCGGAAGCAGGAGGGGATGGGGACAGCTGAAGGAGCCGGGCCTCCTGCAGGAGGACTGCCTGCTCTCCCGGGCGGGAATCCCGCTCCAACCTCAGGTCTATTTCTCAGGTTTCAGACAGGGAAGCGAGAGGTCGTGACCTACAGGGGAGGTCAGCTGGAAGAGGGGCTTCTTACATTGTTCTTCTCGAACTTCCAGTTCTCCTCCTGGGCCAGGATCTGGTCCACCACCGCAGTGGCCTCCTTCCCCTGCAGGATGTACTCCCGCTCCTGGTCCCGAGAGGAGGGGCCCCGGGTCACCTAGGGTCTGCTCTCTCTCTGCAGCCACCCGGCACACCGCCCAGCCAGATGGGGGTCTGGGCAGGCCTCCCTGTGTCCCCAAGCACAAGGCAGACGGGACCTGCTGGCCAACGCCAGGGTGGATGGATGGGCTGTATGGCATTAAGGCTGCCCGCCCTCCACTGGGAACCCCCTGGCCACGCTGACAGAGCCTGGCCCGGGCCCGCTCCAGGCACTCCTTCTGACGGTAGGGTGGGGGCAGGCAGTGAAATACCTGGGCAGAGAAACTTTTCTTCCCAGTGACTTCTTCATCTGATTCATTGTCAGACCCTGCAGAAAACACGCACTGATGACAATGGCAAGGGGTGGGGAGAGTGCGGAGGCGGTGGGGTTCGGGGATGTGAGTGCAAGGATGTGGGGGCTGGAGGTGTGTGGGAGAGGGCTGCTGGCTTTCCCCTGGGAGCCTGGTAGAAGGAACAGAAAGAACAGACCCAGCCCACCCTGCTCTTCACAAAGCCCACTCCCCCAGAAGGCAGCGCCCCCACTCACCAGCCCTCACCTGCAAAAGATTCGGGAGGTGAATAGAACTGGCCCTCGGACAGGGCACCAGGGAACAGGAGGGGTCCACGGGCAACAGCGGCCTGGGCAGCAAGATACCCTGGGGGAGCAGACGAGGGCAGCCCCAGCTCAGCAGCCTGGGCCACCCCCCCTCAGCTCGGGGAGGCAGCTCCGCGGCGGCCAGATGGCTCAGGCCTGCCCCCCATCCTGACTCACTCCTCCCTCGGGGCTGCACCCCGACCCCCAGCACTCACATCGCTCCTTCTCAGCCTCCTGGGGGAGGACTTTGAAGTCAAGGAACCAGGTCTCCGACCAGGCGAGGACGAAGGAGACGATGGGGAGCAGGTAGCCAAAAGCCCCCTTGCTGAGCAGCTGTGGGGGGAAGGAGCTGAGCTTCACGGTGGGGGTCACCTCAGGCCCTGAGCTCTCTCCAGCGGCCACCAGCACTGGCCGGCCCACTGGCACACATCCCATTCCCGGTACCAGCTGCCTGGGGACCCTCTGTGGGTCACCCCAGACCCTGAGCTCTCTCCAGCAGCCACCAGCACTGGCCGGCCCACTGGCACACACCCCACTCCCGGTACCAGCTGCCTGGGGACCCTCTGTGGGTCACCCCAGACCCTGAGCTCTCTCCAGCGGCCACCAGCACTGGCCGGCCCACTGGCACACACCCCACTCCCGGTACCAGCTGCCTGGGGACCCTCTATGGGTCACCCCAGACCCTGAGCTCTCTCCAGCGGCCACCAGCACTGGCCGGCTCACTGGCACACACCCTACTCCCGGTACCAGCTGCCTGGGGACCCTCCGTGGGTCACCCCAGACCCTGAGCTCTCTCCAGCGGCCACCAGCACTGGCCGGCCCACTGGCACACACCCTACTCCCGGTACCAGCTGCCTGGGGACCCTCCATGGCAACTGTCCCTGGCTAGGGTTGCACTGGAGGAGGAACTTTCTGATTCCTGAGGTTGCAGAGGGGTAAATGGGGCAAGCCGATGAAAATGGTTCTTTAGAAATGAGCTCCGCCTCACCCCAGCCTTGACAGCAGGGACCGAAACCCAGAATCAGAGAAGTAGCCATTTCTTGAGAGAAGCCCAGCCCTCTGGTCAGATGCCCACCAGCCCAACCAGACCCTGAGTCACTGACCTCAGAGAGGATGACCTTGACAATGAGGAAAGCACTGGACACAAGCGTAGTGATCTGCCCGGAGGAGGGGAGAAGGGAGGGAGGGAAGGCAGAGGCTGGGGAGTGAGTCCTCCAGCGTCCCCTCCCTTGCCCCAGCCCCACCAGGGCCCAAGGGCTTCTGGGAAAGGGGCATCTTACCGCAATCACCCACCAGTGCCGGAGCCGCAGTACCGCATAGCCCAGGAGCAGTCCCGAGAAGCGGAAGAAGGCCAGGACCTGGCAGGGGAGGGCGCCAAGCCATCAGGGGCAGCCAGTGCCCCGACCCTGGCTGAAGCCGACCTCCCGTCCACCTGGCCTGTGCATGCCTGGGGGCACACTGAGGACACGACCTTGGGGTCTGCAGTTCCCCCTCCTACTTGGGGCTCCCTGAAGGTGGGGCCTTGTTACGGAAACTTCCTGAAGACTGAGGGCTTCCTGATCAGGCTGGAGGAGTTGCAGAAAGAGGAGAACCCAGGCGAGTCACGTCCTGCTGCCCCCTACCCCCTGCCCCGGTCCCTAGGAGCTCCCAAGGCCACTCACAAAGATGTCAAAGAAGGAGGTCTTAAAGCTGTAGTAGATGATCTCCTGCTCCAGGTTCCTGCGGATGCCCGTGTTGGTCTGGGAAAGGGAGACCGGGAGAGCTCTGAGGCGGAACCAAGCCCCCGGGGCTGCCCTGCCCCAGACCTTGGCTGAAATGCTAAGCCACCACCCAGACGCACCCCTGAAGCACCAAGCAAGCTCAGCCAGAAGCCCGAGACTCCAGGCACCAATGCTGTTCCCCTAAGGATCCAGGCAGCCCACATGGGCAGGGCTGGGTTCGAGCAACTTCCCAGCAAAGGGCAGGCTTGGGGGCCTCGGGAGCAGGGAGGGGAGGCGACAGGCACACCGGGCTGACAGTGCTGGGGGCCTGCCTCTCGCGTGACTTCACCTCCCTCCCAGAACTGCAGTGCTCCACCTTCCCAGTCAACACTCCATCTGGGGCGACAGGGGCTGGGTGTGGGAGCGGTGTCAGACAGAGCCCCAGGTGCCAAACCAATTGATTAGGCTTGTGCTTAATGGGCAGAATCCATCACGCTGCTGGAGGGGACGGCGTGGCGTCAGCAGACTCGGCCCATCGCTCTGTCCTTGTCCCAGCCCACCACATATTTCACCGGCACCTGAGGCCTTGGCCTGGACTTGTGTCCAGGGGTCTGGATGGACATTGAGAGCCGGACTCCGACCTGCATCCTCTGAAAAGGCGTGGGCCTGGGCCCCCTGGGGAAGGCAGGACACCAGGGCCCTGTGGTGGCTGCAGCCTGGAGTCCTGAGGAGCAAGAGCCTTCACGTCCACCAAGCAGGCGGGGGCTCGGAGCTCCCGCCAGTCATCTGGGTGGTGGGGAGGGGCTTGTTGAAGGTACAGGTGCTCAGGCTCCTGGGTCTGAGTTGAGCCCCAGGGGATCTTTATAAAGCTCCAGGGGATTCGGATGCTCAGAGCAGGCAGACACATCCCAAGACCGCCCTGAGCCATGAAACCCGGCCACGGGGCCTGCTGTTGAGGGCCAGGGTGACAGCTCTCCTGCTGTCCGCCCCATCCCAGCTCTCCTGCTCCTCAGCCGGCTCCCTCCTGAACACAGCCCCTCCCCCGGCAGTTGCTGTCCTCAGCCTCCTGCCCTCCCCCGCTTCTCGCAGCACGGACTGCGCCTGGAAGACCCCGCCCTGCCCACTGCCCCTGCTGCGACCCCTCAGGCCACACAGACACAGTTTATCAGAGGGTGACAAGCGGACAGGCTCCGAACCACGAAAATAAGGCTGCAACTCTGAGAATTACGAAAAGCTTAATTTAAGTGTCTGTCAAAGTCCACGAAGGACACGCCGCGTGGACTCTACCAACTGTTGGACGCAGCGTTCCGAAGCTCCTGCTACGTGTGCAGGCGTGTCACAGGGTAGATTTTCTCACCAGGCCCCAGTTCCCAGCATGCACCATCACTGCTGGGCACTCGGCCGACAGCCAAATGACCGCAAAAGTGAAACTATCAAAGCATTCTCAGCCTTTTGTTGGTAAGAGACTGTGCCCTTGGGGCCGGCACTGTGGCCTAGCAGGTAAAGCTGCCGCCTGCAGTGCTGGCATCCCATATGGGCACCGGTTCGGGTCCCGGCTGCTCCACTTCCGATCCAGCTCTCTGCCATGGCCTGGGAAAGCAGTAAAAGATGGCCCAAGTCCTTGGGCCCCTGCACCCACATGGGAAACCAGGAAGAAGCTCCTGGCTCCTGGCTTCAGACTGGCCCAGCTCTGGCTGTTGCAGCCATCTGGGGAGTGAACCAACAGATGGAAGAACTTTCTCTCTCTCTTCTTCTCCTTCTCTTTCTGTGTAACTCTGACTTTCAAATAAATAAATAAATCTTTAAAAAAAAAAAAAAAAAGAAAGAAAAAAAAAGAAAAGAAAAGGAACTGTGCCCTGAACATGGGATGGGAGTGGATTTCAGTATTTGCTTTGACGTTGGATGGGACTTTGAGGGGAAAGAAAGCCTAAGACCACAGATGCACTGCAAACAACCCAAAGCCTTACTGGCCTGTTTCCTCATCCTTTGCGTGGGTGCGAGGGCCCTGAAGGGCTATGCCCCTTCTCACTGGAGGCACCAGCTCTCCTCCGGTGCCCAAAGGACAGTCACGGTCAGAGCCCTGCCCTCCCTCCAGCTCAGCAAACCCATCCTCTGGCCCCTGACCAGCCCCTTCCCCCAGCTCCCACTTCTATCAGAGACCTCACCTTCCTGTCCCCATGCTTCAGAGCTGGAGGAAGGGTCCTTGCACCCAGGTAAGCTCACACTATGGAAGGAAAGTGAGGGCAGGCACCAAGGTCACAGTCCAGGAGGACGGGACGGACATTTGGTGCGGTGGTTAAGACTCCACTTGGGGGAGGCTGGTGCTGTGGTATAACAGGTAAAGCCGCTGCCTACAGTGTCGGCAGCCCATGTGGGTGCTGGTTCAAGTCCTGGCTGCTCTGCTTCCAATCCAGCTCTCTGCGATGACCTGGGAAAGCAGTGGAAGATGGCCCAAGTCCTTGGGTCCCTGCACCCATGTGGGAGACCTGGAGGAGGCTCCTGGCTCCTGGCTTCCAATCGGGCCAGCTCCAACTGTTGCAGCCATTTGTGGAGTGAATCAGCAGATGGAAGACTTTCTCTTTTTCTCTTTCTGCCTCTGCCTCTCTGTAACTCTGCAACTCTGCTTCCAAATAAATAAATAAATGTTTAAAAAAAAAAAAGAGACTCCACTTGGGGTGTCCACATCCCATCTTGAAGTGCCTGGGTTGGAGTCCCAATACCAGCTTCATTCTAGCGTACACCCTGGGAGGCAGCCAGTGATGGCTAAGTAGTTGTGTCCCTGCCACCCACATATGGACTTGGATTTAAGTTCCCTAGCTCCTGGCTTGGCCTGGCCCAGCCCCGGTGCAGGCATCTGGGAACTGAACCAGCAGATGGCTTCTCTCTCTCTCTCTCTCTCTCTCTCTTTCTGTCTGTCTCTCCTGCCTTCCAAAGTAATTAAACATTTCAAAAATGAAAAACAGAAACAGAAGGTGGGCCGGCCCAAGCCTGGGACATTCGCTCCCAGGGCTCCTTCCTCTGTGTGCTGTGCCTGCAGGTCCAATCAGGCCCTCCCACCAGCCAGACTGTTCCCTCAGGGAGGGCCACGCACTGAGTGGACCGGGGTGGGGGTGCAGACCCTGTACCGCGAGGCAGCTGTTTCCAGGCCACCAAGCAGCATCTCACTAACACTTAAGCCCCTGTGATCTGAGAGTTCCTACTGGTTTGCTTGTCATCGTTGTTGTTTTTGATTTTTACTCATTTATTTGATACGCAGAAAGCGAATGAGCTCCTAACCACTGACTCACCCCCCAGTTGCCCACAGCTGTCAGGGCTGGGCCGGCTGGGCTGAGGACAAGAGCTGGGAACTCGATCCCTGTTTCCCCCATGGGGGACTAGAACCCACTCACTGGAGCCACGGCTGCTGCCTCCTAGGGTCTGCATTGGCAGGAAGCTGAAGGCCGCAGGCAGAGAGGCAGGTACTGAACCATATGCGATGCAGGCATCTTTTTTTTTTTTTTTTTTCCTGACAGGCAGAGTTAGTGAGAGACAGAGAGAAAGGTCTTCCTTTTCCGTTGGTTCACCCCCAAATGGCAACTACGGTTGGCATGCTGCGATGGGCGCACTGTGGCCGATCCAAAGCCAGGAGCCAGGTGCTTCCTCCTGGTCTCCCATGTGGGTGCAGGGCCCAAGGACTTGGGTCATCCTCCACTGCATTCCCGGGCCACAGCAGAGAGCTGGACTGGAAGAGGGGCAACCGGGACAGAATCCGGCGCCCTAACGGGGACTAGGACCCGGGGTACCGGTGCCGCAGGCGGAGGATTAGCCAAGTGAGCTGCGGCACTGGCCACAGGCATCTTAATCACCAGGCCAACATTAGCTCCTATGCCGAACACCCGCTCTGAGTTTTTACTGTTGTACTCCCCACTGTTGTCCTCTGCTTCTAGCACAGCACCTAGGACACAGCAGGGGCTCAACAAATGTCTGATGAGTGATTCAAAAGATGAATGAATAAACAAATGGGAGCCTGAGAATAAGTTAGGGCCAAAAGACAAAGTTTTCAACATCTCAGCCAGACTGGGTCCGGTTCCTCATTCTTAGTCTCCACTAGGGGGCAGCACAGTGCAGAGGCCAGGGGTGTGACCTCTGGACCAGAGAGTGGTTCAATCTGCCTCCTTCACACATTTGCTCAGGGACCTGGGCCAAAGGACTCGGCCCCATTTTCTTCAGCCAGCGATGTGAATGGATATCATTGCCCATTTAGTCTTCTTTTCACCCAGTCAACCCCACGGGACAGGTGGCCTTCCTGTGGGCAGAGGGATGATGACCCAAGACCCAGTGGACCCCCCCAAGGTGGCTCCCAGCCTCACCCCCACTCACGTTCAGCTCAATGATCCAGAGCAGGGAGATAAAGAGCAGGTCGAAGGTGACAAAGAGGCAGAAGGTGCGGCGCACGTCAGAGATGGCCTGGCGCTTCCCAGGAGGTGGCGGGAGCAGGTGTGAGGAGAGGCTCTGGCTGTGGGACAGTGACGAGCCCAGGGAGGCCACGGCTGGCAGGCTGCGCTCCAGGTCGGGGGCCAGCTCCCCAGGCAGTTTGCTCATCCTGGTGGTCCCCACCTCAGGGCGGGGAGGCAGGGCCTCAGCAGGGCAGCTGCGGGTGAGAAAACAGCTAGTCAGGGGTGAGGGGGTCCTGTGAGCCTCCTCCTGCCCTTCCACACACAGCCCCCAGCCCCTCACAACTCTCAAGCATCTGTTCCCTGACCCAGGGCCCTCGGGCCACATCCCTCTACCAGTCTGGCACCCGACCCAACCCAGCAGCCCAGGGTTCACCCTAGGAGGGCTCTGGGGTCCCTCAGATGGGCACCTCCCCTGCTTCCTGGAGGCCCAGCCCGTTCCTGCCAGGCCAGCTCTGTGGTTTGGCCTCTGCTCCTGTCAACAGCCTCTTGGTCCGCCCCACCCCCAGGAGAAGAGGGCCCCAAGCTCTGTTCTTTGTTTGCCAAGCACAAAGCCACATTCCCTGCCGGCAGCCAGCCTCCCCTCCCACCCCCTAATCCATGGCAACTGGGAGGGACTTCCTAAGCAGTGTCTCCGGGAGCTGAGCGCTGGGACCCGGGACACGGCAGCGAGGGAGGACATACTGATCCCTTTTCTCCGGCTCCATCACTGCCCTCCAGGCCCAGGCACTATCCCCTCCCACCTGGATGGCTACAAGTGCTCCCAAGGGTTGTCTCCAGTGACGTCTCACGCTCCACCAGCCACTTCTGCACCCAGAGCCAGAGCAGACGCTGCACTCCCCCACTCGCAACCCACCGGGCCGCTTGTGCTCAGGGCTCAGGCTCTCCTCAGCAACCCCACAGGGTCAGCCCTGCAGGGGCCCAGCTATCCTTACAAGGCACGCCTCTGGTTCATGACCACCGCCATGTGGGCCTTCAGGCCTCATTGTAGGTCCCTCGCAGTGGCTGTCCTGTCTTGCTCCAGGGCCTTGGACCTGGCTGTCCCCTTCCTGTGGAACATTCTCCAGTCCTTCCAACTGGCAGCTCTAAAGCCTTCTCCAGGAGTCTCACCCTCCTGTCCTGCCTCGTGGCACAAGCTCATCATCACCACGTGAAGCCATCGTCTGCGTTGCTTTATGGTTCTCCCTGCTCTCCCAGACCAGAAGCCCCAGGTATGTGGGGGCCTCATCACACTTGGCCACCACCATCTCCTTGTGTCCAGCACAACGCCTGGCATGTGGCAGGCACTTCGCGACTGATCGGGGAGTAAATGAATGCTCCTCGGGGTCCCCTGGCCCCCAACCCCAGGCCCCACAGCAGAGAGGCCAGGGCCATGCCCCCTGAAGAGAGTAAGGAGGAGCCCCTTGCCCACCCCGTGCCTGCATGAGCCCTTGGCCAGCAGCTGACTACCCTCAGCAGAGGAGTGAGCAGAAGCACCAGCCCAAGGCCACCCCCAGTGCCACCTCCTTTGGGTCCCCTGACAAGTTCACCTGAAGGACTGCAGAGAGCTGGGGCCAGCTCTCGGAGGAGACGGTCACTAGTGGGGACGTGACAGGCCGCCGGCAGGGGGACCCTCTCCACCCATCAGCCAGACAGCGCCAGACCTGCATGCTCAATGCGTCCCTCATGGTGACAGGGCCACAGCTCCAGGGCGGTGACATTTCTGTCTCTAATGGCCTTCTGTGTCCTGCCAGACCAGTCTCCCATCCTCTCTGTCTCCATTTTTCTCTTCCCTTCTTCCTGTCTCTTGCAAAGTAACCTTCCACTTATATCTTGTGTTGGTTTTTTTTTTTTTTAAACTCCTCTCTCATGTCTGTCTGGCTTTTTGGTTTGGTTAAGTTGAAAACGACAGAAATCTATTGTCTTTCCAGTCTAGAGGCCAGAAATCCACGCTCCGCCCCCTCGCCTGTCCCTGGCTGCTGGGGCGTTGCTGGGGCTTGGCGTCCGAGGTCTAAAGCTGCATGGACTTCCACCTCCACTGTCACCAGGGCTCAATGGCTGCCATCTTGTAACCATACCAGCCACGACAGAGCGGGGTGACTGCAGCCTGACTATGTCCCTAGCGACCCCACTTCCAAAAGAGGTCACATTCTGTAGGCTAAGGCCTTGGGACCGCAACACATCTTTTTTTGGGAGGGAGAGGGAGGAAGGAGGGCATGAGATCTGATCCAACCCTCTCTCTTGTACAAAGGAATATCTGCACACATTTCTTACCTCCCTGCTTACCCAGCCAACTGCACGTGCTCTTTTTGTGGCATTTTTTCCCCTTTCCGGTGCATCCCGGAGATCACACCAGCCTGAGATCCCTCTCCCTCTTCTGCTTAGATCTCCACTGTGAGCTCCTCCTACAGGTGAGCGTCTGGACTTGGAAGGACCAGAAACGCTGCGAGGAGTAACCCAGTGCATGCGACGTATTTCACGCTGTTGGAAGCGTGTCCTCAGGACAGATTCCTAGATCTGTTAGCTGCTTTGCTAGGTAAGGCCCAATCCCTCTGCATTCCCACCAGCAACATATGACGGTGCCTGTTTCCCCACGGCCCACAGAAGGCAACGTCACCCATGTCCGCCTGGGCCTTCCTGCCATCTCACTCCCATTTATGGGTCTCTCTCTCCACCCTCACTGTCTCTCTCAATCAATTCTCCCCCCCCTTCCCAGTCCCACTTCTGGGCACTGTGCTTGCCTCCTCCTGTCTGTCTGCCCCTCTGGCTTTCTCTCTCCAGGGACAGGACTGGGATGACAGCAGCTTGGGTGCGAGACGCACTTGGAGTGGCAACCGCACTGACACTCACACGGCCAGACATCCGTGTTGAAGTGAGAGACACAGATGGGGCTACGAGCAGAGGTGTTGGGGGAGCCTGGCAGAGCTGACGACGCCAGGGTATGCATGAGCCAAGCACGGGGCTCCTGGGTAGGGGTGGGAGGGTGGCTGGCCATGAGTCAGGGGAAGGGGGCTCTACGTCACCCTTCCCACGGAACAGCTCAGAGTCCCAACAAGTGCAAGCGCAGCAGAGAGAGCACCAGGCTGCAGCCACCAGTCTCAAGGCCACCACTATTCCCGGAAACTTGGGGCAGGTTCTTCTCATTAATACTCTTCTATGGGGGGGGGGGTTTCTTTTCTTTCTTTTTTTTTTTTCCTAAAGATTTACCTATTTATTTGAAAGTCAGAGTTACACAGAGAGGAGAGGCAGAGAGAAAGAAGATCTTCCATCCATGGGTTCACTCTCCAACTGGCCGCAATGGCCAGAGCTGGGCCGATCCGAAGCCAGGAGCCAGGAGCTTCTTCTGGGGGTGCAGGGGCCCAAGGACTTGGGCCATCTTCTACTGCTTTCCCAGGCCATAGCAGGGAGCTGGATCAGAAGTGAAGCAGCCAGGTCTGGAGCCAGCACTGATATGGGATGCCAGCGCTTCAGGCCAGAGTGTTAACCCGCTGTGCCACGGCACCGGCCACAGGTCATGGCTTTTTCACATTCTTTTTGGGGTGGTTAACATGCCACTGGGATGCCCACATCCCCTGTCAGTATGCCCAGGTTCAAGTTCCACCCCCACTTCCTGATAATGCACACCCTGGGAGGCAGTCGATGACAACTCAAGTGCCATCCACATGGTAGACCTGGGCTGAGTTCTCAGCTCCCAGACTCACTGCAGGGCCCAGCCATTGCAGGTATCTGAGGAGCGAACTGGAGAATGGAAGGTCTCTCTCTCTCCCTTTCAAATAAAATGAAAATAAGTACGGAGCAGCGTAGTGGCACAACAGGTTAAACCGCTGCCTGCAATGCCAGCATCCCAAATGTCACTGCTTGGGGGCAGCGACAGGAAATGGAGCACTGGTTTCCTTCCTGGCTGCTTCGCTTCTGATCCAGCTCCCTGCTAATGTACCCAGGGGAAGCAGTGGAAGGTGGCCCAAGTGCTTAGGCCTCTGCCCCCAACATGGGAGACCCAGATGAAGTTCCAGGCTCCTGGCTTCTGCCTGGCCCAGAACCAACTACAGCCTCAGCTCTAGCCATTGAAGTCATTTGAAGAGTGAACCAGTAGATGGATAATCTTGTTCTCTCTCTTTCCCTCTCTCTGTCACTCTGCCTTTCAAATATATAAAATCTTTAGAAACTTAAAACTTACCAGTCAGCCTTCGCTCCCACTCCAGCACCCCTGGAGGCCTCCTGGGGCCCACCCAGACGGCTCTGAGGGCCTCGGAGCCCTCCTGCCAGTCTATGAAAAGGCCACAGCTCCCAAACACTGATTCCCTGGTTGACTCCCCAAGATGGCTTGGAAGGCCAAGGCTGGCAAGGGCCAGCAGAACTGCCTGCCCTGGCCTCTAGCCCTCTGAGGGAGGCAGGTACAAGCCCTGTGAGGTTGTCCTGAACTCCACCCAGCCTCTTGGGAGCAGCAGGCCCCACTATGCCCCCACCCACCTCCACCTGCCATCTCGATCCCTCGACAGCACCTTCCGAGGCGTCAGGAGGAGGCTGTATGTGTGGCATGAAGCAGTCATCCTGGGACCGTGGCAGACTTGACACCCATGTGTCTGTGGGAGCTGGGCTGCTAAGGCTCAGGGGAGCGGGAGGGAGGGAATGGGAGGGGAGAGGAAGGGCAGGAAGGGATGGGTGAGCCAGGGGTCTGGGCACAGTGGATTATTGGTTATTTCAGGTCCCCAGATCAAGGGGAGGAAAGCACACAGGGCTCACACCCCTTCCCAAGCCTCTCAATCTCCCCAAGTGCCAGCGCCACTTGCAGTGGGATGGGGGTGGGGCTCCAGACCTAGGGAACAACAGGAGGTAGCTGAGATCATGGAAACAAGAGAAGGCTTTCAGGCAAGCAGTGGTTGGAATGCACATAATAAACTTCACGGTGGGGGGCCTGGGCTCAAATCTCAACTCTGCGTTCACCTGCTGGGGGCCCCTGGTCTGGAAAGCAAGCCAAGTTATTTCTGCTCCAGCAAAAGTGAACTTTGCTTGGGGGCAATGACAGGAAATGGGGCCATCACTTCCTCCTGCTACCCCCCTGCCCATTCCGAGGACAGCGCCCGCAAGCCCTGCACGCAGGCCGAGCCCCCACCCCCACAGCCACAGGTCTCGGGTCACACGTGCAACCCAACAGCAGCAGCGAGCACCTCCTGGCCAAAGGCAGGCTGTGATTTCAGCAATGCCACTCACTCGCTGCCCAGGCAAGCCCTGCTTACTGCATCTGTACACTGGAGACACCTGTCTTGACACAGGCCTCTGGAGACCCCAGGATTCATCAGTCAGTCCTTGCTCAAGAAACCGCTCACCCTGGCCCTGCCGACCCCACAGGGAGGGCTGTGCTCTGCGACCCCAGCAAGGAGCCCATCTCCCTATCTCCAGGGGTGACCCATGTTTCCAGGCAGCATGGCTGTTCCTCATCTCCTGAGGCCGTGGGGACAGAGCTCCAGGCTCTCCAGACCACCTGCTCACACCAAAGGAAATGCCAGCACCAGCCCCACGTGGGCCACGGGGCTGCCCTGGCCATCCCTGACCCGGCGGCACCTGCCCCACGCGGGCCACGGGGCTGCCCTGGCCATCCCTGACCCGGCGGCACCTGCCCCACGCGGGCCACGGGGCTGCCCTGGCCATCCCTGACCCGGCGGCACCTGCCCCACGCGGGCCACGGGGCTGCCCTGGACATCCCTGACCCGGCGGCACCTGCCCCACGCGGGCCACGGGGCTGCCCTGGCCATCCCTGACCCGGCGGAAAGCAGGAGGATTCAGCGAAGTCAGAAGAATGGGACTGCAAGCCAAGAGAAGGACCCAACCTGCGAGTCCCACCTTCGTGGTCACTTAATCCCTCCAAGCCTCAGTTTTCCTCCTCTGGAAAGTGGAGCCAACAACAGCACCTACTCCGCACAGGAATCACAAGGAGCAAGTCGCCTGTTCCAGGTAGCGGCCTGGAACAGCCATGACGCAGGGTGTTGCTGCGTGAACGCTGGCTCTTCTTGCTTCCCTGCCTCTTCTCCATAGGGACAGAGCTAACAGGAGCTCCAGGAGGGCCCAGCTTAATGAAGAACCCACAGAAGGCGGGGCCGCAAGGCTCTGCGTAGGGACGAGGGTGGCCCTGGCCAAGGACACTGGCTCGGGGAGGGAGTGTGGCAGACCAGACTGGCCTGTGCGCCATCCAGCGGCCTAGAGCAAGGCAAACCACCCTGGCTGGCAGTGGTCCACGCTGGTGCTCGGCAGAGTCCTCTCCTCCTCTCCTCCACCCCTGCCAGAAGCTGTGGGGAGGACTCCATCACAGCTCTGAGGGACCTCCCTTATCCCCCCCCCCGCCCCTCCCCAGCCTAGCCGGGGAGGGCGGAGCTGACCCCACAGGCACGTGGGCTTCCCCTGCGCCAGGCTGGGAACTGCTGAGCACAAGCAGAGCCACCCCGAGAACGCCTGCTGGCTGCGGGGCGGGCGGGGCGGCGTCAGAGCCCAGCCAGCCAAGATCCCGCCCTTTCACTTCAAACCATCAGCAAATCCTGCTGCTGCTTCCCGGAAAGCCCGGCCAGGAAGTGTTGCCGCCCAGCTGCCAGTCAGTCTCCAGCCAAGCTACTGCCTCTCACCTGCTCCAGCTTCCTGCCCTCCGCTTCCTCCTCATCCCAAGTCTGTTCTCAGCACGGCAGCCAGGATGCTGTCACAAGTCAAAGAGGGGCCGGGCAGTGGGCTCATTTGCTGCTTGGGATGCCCGTGTTAGAGTGCTGGTTGAATCCCAGGTACTCTGCTTCCAGGCCAGCCTCCTGCCAATGCACCCTGGAAAGCAGCAGAAGACAGCCCAAGGAACTGGGCCTCTGCCACCCACCCGGGAGACCTGGATGGAGTTCAGGGTTCCTGGCTTCAGCCTGGCCTGGCCCTGGCATCGCGGGCCCTCCTGGAGCTTTGCATTGCCCGCTCCCCACTCCACTCTGGTCTCTACGCAGATGTCCCTTTGGAGAGACTTCTCCCATATCCCCTGGGAGCCCCACCTTTCCCGCCTCACCCTGCCTTACTCTCCAGAGCACTGTTCACCTCTGATGTACCCATCTGCTTACCGTCCTCCTCTCCCACTGGGAGACAAAGCTTGAGACAGGGACTTTCCAGACACCCAACCGCACCCCCACCCCCAGTACGCTGCGTCCCTAGGCTCACGGAAGATATTCAGGAAATGTGCTCCACAGCGGTTCACATAAGGCTGCTCACACCCAGGCCAGGAGTAGCCCCGCTCTGGCCAGACCACCCCTCCTGGAGCTAGACTCCACCCCTGCTGGTGTCTTGCCCTGCCCAGGCCCTGGCCCCAAGCAGGCCAGAGGAACCGGCTTACTGGGCACCATCAGATCAGGGAGCTGTTTCCGTCCCCTTCCCCGCACCCCAACTTGCAGAGGGCCTCATGGAGCCGGCCCGAGACAGAATGTTTTGGGTTTCGGGGGCCCTGTCCTCAGCCTTGGCTTACTGGCCCCACCCACTTTCCCCATGGGGAGTTTGGGCAATTCTTGGAGAAGTGGGAGCCCCATGGTGGGAGAGCACGGCCGCAATGACAAATGAGAGCTCCAAGCCACGGCCTTCTTCTTCCCCTTCTCCTTTCCTTCTGGGGAAGTGGAAACCAAAATGAGATTCGCACCAGAGGCGCCTTCTGGCGCTGAGTCTACTAGTGAACCCTAACGGAGAGTCACTCAGCCTGCCTGACCGTACCTCGGGCCCAGGCCCTGTTAAATGGCAGGGACGGCCCAGGGACGCCCCAGCTCTGGGATTCCGCGAGGCCTGGCCTGCTCGGGGCCCTGTGAGTCACTACCCCAGCCTTCGGTGCCGCTAAGTAACCCCTGGACTGATGGGGTCGAGTCTCCAAGGTCAGTCTGGAAAGGGCCAGTTGTCTTCTAGGAGAGACCTGGCAGCTTTTTCACGGAGACGTCTCCAGGGATGTGGGCACTTCCTCGGACGCTCCCAGCTCCAGCCCTGGCCAGACAAGAGCCAGAAAGGGTTCAGAGGGAATGCAACTGCAGGAGGCTGCCTTCTTGGCCCTCTGTCCCAGTGATGTGGCAGCTGCCTCCTTGCGGGCCGGGGCCCTGAGACAGTTTCTGGAAGGCAGCTGTGGGCCTGGAGCCAGGAGACCCTTCTTGAAATCTCTGCTGGGTGGCCTTGACCTTACTGCCACTGCACCTCAACTTCCTCCTCTGTGAGATGGAGTCAACAAGCTCTGCCCCTGAACGGAACAAGTCAGAGCCGCCGGACGGGCAGCACTTTCGGTCTTACCCACAGTACCCTCCCCCCACCCACAAGTCCAGGTGAGAAAGACCTTAGTTTCATGCAACACAGAAGTACTGAGAGCTACAGACTGCTAGCCTGGGGGCCACAGAACCTGTTCTGGTCCATCAGGGACTGGCTTCGTGAGGAAGAGGGAGAGGCAATAAGACACAGCGCCCATGCTGGGATCCGTGCTTCAGGGAGCTGGGGGCTCCCGGAGCAGGGAGGGCGCATCAGAGCCAGGCTGGAGTCGCTGAGGCCAGGAAAGCCTCAGGAGGAGGGGCTGTCTGAGCCCGGCTGTGAAGAATCCACATCTGTCAGCTGGAGACAAAGGCGACGGGCACAAACACATGCCCCAACCCAAAGGCACGCAGGGATCCTACCCCAGGACACCAGGGGCCAGGCCTCCAGGGAACCCCAGGGCATGCTCCCAGCTGACCCCTCACTGGAACTCTGTTCAGAGGACCCAGCTCTCCATCTCGGCCCTCTCCAGCCTCTGCCTCCCACTGGTAAACTCACCCACTCCCTCTCCTCTGTGAAGCTGCCCCTGGCCTTTCTCTCCCTCGGCTCCCAGAGCCCTGTGACACCTGCGCACGTCCAGATCTGTTTTCCTGAGCACACGGATACAGGTCTCTGGTCTTTTCCACCTCCGAATCCTCACTTGCTAAGTCCAGTTCCTGTCCCAGTGCCCTTGCCTCTGCACTTTACTTAACGACAAAGAGTCAGGCTGTAGGGCTCTGGGGGCAGAATGAGAAGCCACATCAGCTGTCCTCCAGCAGGGTAAGAAATTAAAAATCCTGGGGCTGGCATTGCGGCACAGCAGGTTAAACCACTGCCTGCCATGCTGGCACCCCACAGCGCAGAGTGCTGGTTGGAGTCCTAGTTGCACTGATTCTAACCCAGCTCTCTGCTGGGAAGAGCAGAGGATGGCTCAAGCGCTTGGGCCCCTGCCACCCACATGGGAGACTTGGATGAAGCTCCTGGCTCCTGGCTTCGGCCTGGCCCAGCCCTGGCTGTTGCAGCCATTTGGGAAGTGAACCAGCGGATGGAAGGTTTTTTTCTCTCTGCCTCTCTCTTTCTCTCTCTGTCACTCTAGCTTCCAAATGCATAAATCTTTTAAAAAAGAAATTGGGGCCAGCACTGTGGCGCAGCAGGTTAAAGCCACAGCCTGCAGTGCCAGCATCCCAATACAGTTGCGGGTTCAAGTTCCAGATGCTCCACATCCAATCCAGCTCTCTACCAATGGCCTGGGAAAAGCAGTGGAGGGTGGCCCAAGTCTTTTGGATCCCTGCACTCATGTGGGAGACCCAGAAGCAGCTTTTGCGCTTGGCTTTGGCCTGGCCCAGCCTGGTCATTGCAGCCATTTGGGGGGTGAACCAGTGGATGGAAGATCTCCCTCTGTCTTCCTCTCTCTGGAACTCTGCCTTTTAAACAAGCAAACAAATCTTTAAAAAAATTAAAAGTCTTAATTAGTGAGCTACCCTGTTCTAAATCATAATAAGCAACATGTGTCTAGTGGACACCCAGGTGCTCTGTACTGCTAAGCCCTGTCCACAGATGACTCACTCAGTTCTCAGGACGACGATGAGGTAGGCATATTATTATCTGCACTTTACTAACGAGGAAACTGACTTTGTCAAGGTCACAATACAGTACCAGGACCCAGGCAGTCTGACTCAGGAGTCTGTCTCCTTAGCCATGATGTTACTACCGACTGGGTGCTCGGGGGACCCGGGGGCAGGAGGAGGTGCTCCGAGGCGGTGCCGCCTGAGCGGGGCCCTGCAGGACTCAGAGAAGGCACTCCAGGCAGCGGTGCTGGTGCCGTAAAGGCATGGACACAGGAAGGAAGGCTGTAGGCTGGACACTGGACACGCCCTGCAGGACCGCGCTGTGGGGCCTCGGGGAGCACACAGGAGTTCGCAGGGAGGAAGGCAGATCTCAGGGGGCCCTGCAAACTGTGCGAGCGATTCAGCGCCAGGGTTTCTAAGCAAGCAAGTGACCACGGGAGCTACAGCGTGGGA
Source organism: Lepus europaeus (assembly GCF_033115175.1). NCBI lineage: Eukaryota > Metazoa > Chordata > Mammalia > Lagomorpha > Leporidae > Lepus > Lepus europaeus. The sequence goes on from NC_084844.1 coordinate 22,583,456, forward strand.
GCTGCTGGGGAGCTGGTGTGGTCTCCGGGCAAGGAGCACATTCACAAAGGGACAAGAGGAGACACGGACAAACACGACGGACACTCAGCAAGTCCACCACCAGGTCACCTCTCGGCGTGGGAGGTGAGGAAGAGCAGCGGAAGTAATTCAGGGTTTCTGACTGGGCTGGAGCAGCACAGGAACTGATTCTGCAAGGCTAGTCCGAGTCTCAGACAGCTCGCCCCACGGGAAGAGGGCCGTCCACCGGCGGCAAGGAGGCCGAGTCTGGAGCCCTGGGCAGCAGCTGCGCTGTGGCTGTGGAGCTGATGGGAGGCTGCAGCCATGAAGGAGGTGTGACCATCACGAGTCGCTGGACACGGAGGGGTCGGGCAGGGGAGGAGAACGTGAATTGGTGCTTCCGACCCTGCGGTCGGCGCAAAAGCAGGAGATGTTGAGATGGAGCAAGACAAGAGGGCAGGGGGGACGGCCATTAAGAATGAGGGGCCAGGGGGCTGCGCGCCCGCCGCTGGGAACTCACTTTAAAGGCCCTTCTGACATCATCAGGAAGTTGTTCCCGGCAGTTTGCAAAGGAAGTTGGAGACACATCGAAACGACAGTGGGACGCAGACTCGCCTCCTTCTTCCAAGCCACGACCCCTCCCTCAGACCCTCCCCCTGCCCCATATACAGGTGCAGTCCCCTCGCCTCTCTCCTCCCAGCTAAGAGAGAGGCTTTGGAAGGCGATCGTGGACGCGCTACCGGAGCACTCGCGGGTGGACCGGGCCGCCGAGGGTCCGCTCCCGAGACCGCCAACAGCGAGCGGGGCCAGGCGAGGCCAAGCAGAGCCAGGGGGCGGAACCTGGGACGCGGAGGGTACGGAAAGGGTCGGACCGAAGCCAGAGCGGACACTGACAGGGAGGCGGGGCCGCCGGTAAGAGACGACCCTCGTGCCCCCGCCCGGCTCCAGCGTCCACGGAGGCACCCACCTGCTCCATGTCAGCCGCGGCACCAGCTCTTCTCGCCCCGGCCGCAGTCGGGCTCCGCGGCCCCGGCAGCGCCTCGGAGCGGAAGGGGAGCTCCCGGCGGCGCCACTTCCGCCGCTGAGCCCGCCCCCCCCGGCGCTGACGAGGATTACGTCAGGCGGTGGCCCCGCCCCCAGCCCGCGGGTCCTGGCTCGACGGGCGGGAACTGGGGGCCTGCGGCTGAAGCCGGGTTTTAAGGGGACCTTCTTAGGGGTGCGGAGGTGGGAAAGAACCCGGGCTGTCGTCACTGATGAACCAGAGACCTGGCACTGCGGGAAAAGGGGGAGGCGTGTGGGGCGGGGCGCAGGTCCCCGGCAGGACCGCGCAGCTACTCTTGCAGGACTCCTCTCCCGGGCTCCCCCTCTTCAGGAGGTACTCCACCTGAGTACCCCCGAGCCTGCCGGCCTGGACGGCTGGACGTTAGGGTCAAGGCCCTTGGTTCCCGCCCTCCCTCCTCCCACGTCAGGGTACCCCACTACCTCCCGCCCCAGCAAGAGGAGGCTCAGCACGATTATTTACAAAGATTTATTACAGCGGGGGAGGAGTTCAGGCCAGGGGTCCGGGAAGAAGGGGAAGGGTACAGAGCGGCTGGCGGACGAGAACCTGGCTCCCCCTACCACGCCCCCCACCCCAGGGTGTATACCAAGCAGCATTCCTGCGTCAAAGCACAAACAAAACGCAACAAGCAGCCTTTGCCAGCCCTTCTTCCGAGCACCCAGAAGAGGCAGGGGTGATAAGAAGGGTTCCGAAATAGGGAGGCTGGGCCCTGGCAGGGGGTGGTGACTCAGAACCCCTGGTAGGAGAGGGGCACCCGCGGTTCTCGGTGCCTGCTTTCCCCAGATCTTAGGGTCCTGCCCTGTGGGTCTCCTGTGCCCAGGGGAGAGGATCTGGGAGTAGAACCGTGAAGGGCTCCCCGGGCTTTCCAGTGTGAGCTGTCCCACGTCCCATATCCCACCTCCCACTGGGAAAGTGGAGGAACGACTGGCAAGGGTAGGCATCAGGCGGCAAGTGCCCGGGTTCTCTGGGCATCGGCCAAAGGTGGGCAAACACAAAGTGGACAAGCAAAGACCAGCCTTAGTCTCCTAGAAGTCAGAAGCCGCAGCCCTAGCAGGTCAGGGGCAGGGTACAACATAAGGTGGGAACAGAGTGAGTTTCTTGGGGAAGAGCGATGCCCCTCCACTTCCTCCTGGAAGATGCAGAACCGGGTGCCTATGTGCCAGGCTCAGCCGCAGCAGGGCCCTGAGGCTCTGCAAGGCAACCGGAGAGGGACTCAGGGCCTGGCCCTGCCCACCAAGACCCCAGGCTCCTCCCCTCATTCACTCCCAAGCCTCACCACTTAGGGCTGGGTCTTCCACTTGGTCCTCGGAACTTCCATCTCTCTGGGGCTCATCCAGAGGAGGTGGGCGTTCCCAGGGCCCCTCCAGACCTTGGCCACAGGTTGTCTTCTGCCCGGCTGAGGATGGGAAAGAGGGCACACACAGGCTCTGAGTAGCTGTCTGCTGTCCTGGGTCCTGAGCTCAGGCCCTCTGACGGCTGAGACTACACTTTCTGAGGGCATCCTGGCATATCAGAGGGGACACTGGACCAGGACAGCTCTTGGGATCACCGTGTGTGCGTCCTGAGCTACGTGACTTAGACATGTCAGCTGGGGGGTTGGTGGTGTGGTGCAGTGCATTAAACCACCACTTGTTATTATTATTATTTTTTTTTGACAGACAGAATTGGACAGTGAGAGAGAGAGACAGAGAGAAAGGTCTTCCTTCCGTTGGTTCACTTCCCAAATGGCTGCTACGGCCGGCGCGCAGTGCTGATCCGAAGCCAGGAGCCAGGTGCTTCCTCCTGGTCTCCCATGCGGGTGCAGGGGCCCAATCACTTGGGCCATCCTCGACTGCCTTCCCAGGCCACAGCAGAGAGCTGGACTGGAAGAGGAGCAACTGGGGCTAGAACCCGGGGTGCCGGCACCACAGGTGGAGGATTAGCCAAGTGAGCCCTGGCGCCGGCCAAACCACCAGTTGTGAAACCGGCATCCCATACGGGCACCGGTTCCAAGTCCCAGCTGCTCCACTTCTGATCCAGCTCCCTGCTAATGTGCCTGGGAAAGCAGAGGAAGATGGCCCCATTGCTTGGGCCCCTGCACCCTCATGGGAGACCCAGATGGAGTTCCAGGCTCCTGGCTTCAGCGTGGCCCAGTCTTGGCTGTTGTGGCTATTTGGGGAATGAGACAGAGATGGAAAATCTCTCTCTCTCTTCCTCTTTCTGTAACTTTGCCTTTCAAATAAATAAACCTTGAAAAGTCATGTCAGCTGGTACCTTCTGAAGGAGTTAGCGAGAAGGCAGCTGTGTGGATGACTCTAAGTGGCATTAATTCCGTCCAGCCTGCACCAGCACTCGGGAGCCGCTGTGGAGTGGTGCTGGCTCATGCTGTTCCACGGCTCAGTCCTGTCATTTCACCCAGTGCCCTGCTGCCTGTCCTGAGGTGCAGTCTCCTCTCACCTCCTTGCCACCAGGCTGAGGGCCTCATGGGAGCTGACTCAGCACTTCCAACTCTGCCCTTGCGGCTGGCAGCAAAAGCTGATGCCCTTACTGCCAGAGGCACAGAGCGGAGGCCCCAGCCATCGTGAGAACTTCGAGCAAGGGCAGTTGTTCCCGTAAATCATGGGGCCAAAAAGTTGAACACACATTGGGAGGGATAAGTGTGGCAGAGTCTTCCACGGCCGGACGTGGAAGAAACAACCGTATCAAGGGATGAGCTCTTCCTCCCCATGGCCTCTCTGGGCCTCGGGCCCCTGTGGGGAGCCTTTTAGATCTGAGACCTACTGGGCCTGGTCCCTCTCTTCCCAGGCAGCTAAGGTTGGATGTGCCGGGGACCAGGTTGGTTCTTGAGTCCTAGATGCTAAGTCTGGACACTAGAGGGCACCCTCCTACCCCATGCTGCGGAAGAGGAGGAGGGAGAAATAGCAATGGGATCCTAGAGACACAAACCAGCTGCTTGGCAACCTTGGGTCCCAGCAGAGACCACATCCCAGGTTCACATATGCAGATGAGGGCCGGCGTTGTGGTGCAGCAGGTTAGGCTGCTGCTTGCGATGCCGGCATCCCATGCTGGAGTGCCGGTTCAGGTCCCCGGTTCAGGTCCCCGCTGCTCCACTTCCTCCTAGCATTCCCACCCGGAAGGCAGTGAAGGATGGCCCAAGTCCTTGGGCCTCGCCACCCATGTGGGAGACCCCAATGGAGTTCTTATTTGAAAGGCAGAGTTACAGAGAGGCAGCGGCAGAGAAAGAGATCTTCCATCTGCTGGTTCTGGAACTGAGCTGATCCTAAGCCAGGAGCTTTTCCTGAGTCTCCCACGCAGATGCAGGGGTCCAAGGACTTGGGCCATCTTCTACTGCGCTCCCAGGCTGTAGCAGAGAGCTGGACATGGAGTTCTTAGCTCCTGGATTTAGCCTGGCCCAGACCTGACTATGACAGCCACTTGGGCGTGAACCAGCAGATGGAAGCTCTCTCTCTCTCTTTCTGCCACTCTGCCTTTCAAATAAATAAATCTTAAAATAAAACCAAAACCAAAAAGAAATGTGGGCTATGAGGGTGCTGGGCTTTCTCAGGTGTCTAGGCATGAATTCCCCCACCTCTCACTCCTTGGGTGGGAAGTCCTTTTTGGGGTCCAGCCTCAAACCTCATGTGGCCTTGCCTAACGCCCAGGGAGGAGAGGCGTCATCAGGGAAAGCCAGGCTGGGCGAGGGGCAGAGCGAGGGTGGAGGAAGCCCGGGTCCCAGGCCAGGCCCACCATGAGGCTGCTGTGCAGTGAGGGGATGCAGGCCCCTGCGGGGTCCCTGCGGGCTGCAGTGGGAGACACTGGGGTGGGGGGCTCGTCACAGGGCACTCAGGGGGCATCTGCACCTAACCCACCGAGTGGGGCCCCCTCAGCGCCTCCAGCTCACCAGACCCCCTGCCGCCCTTCAGGACTTCAGCCTGGCTGTCCTCTTCTTCCTCCTCCTCCTCCTCTTCCTCCTCGTCCTCGTCCTCTTCTCGGGGGTATCCCAGCTCCCGCAGCTCCCCCAGCTCATCCTCCTCCTCCGAGGCCTGGTTCTCGCCCACGTTGCTGATGGACTGCAAGTGAGACTCGGCGATGCGCTGCACGGCTGCACAGAGGCACCAGGGGGTGAGGGTCAGCAGGGCTCCAGGAGCAGCCCGTGTAGCTGTGGGGATCTGGGGCTTCAGCCTGCTCCTTCCCCAGGGGCCTGGGGCAGGTCAAAGGCCAACAGGGGCACAGGGTGGGCCCCCCACCCCCTGCCAAGGCGAAAGCAGCAAGGGTTGGACTCAATCTAGTTTGGCTCATGAGCTGTCCCGAGAGATTCTAGTCCCCTGGAGGCTGGCATGGGTAAGCGCCCCCATCCCATAGGGCGTCAGGCTGGGCAAGTCTAGGCGGGCACAGCAGCAGCTTAACACCCCCTAGCCAGGAGCTGCCTTTGCCAAGGACTCGGTGCTAGGGTCCGTGTCTACCAGCTTCAACCCTGGGCAGAGGACACAGGGCCTGTGGGCCTTGGAGATTTGCCCCTTTGAATTTCTGGGGAGACTGCCCACCTGCTTAGGGCTCCGTGCTGACCCCATTCCTGGCCACCCCACACCTCACACCACCTGGTCCACAAAGCTCCAAGGGGCAAGGGGCAGGGGCAGGGACGCTTCTGAGTCTGAGGACGTGCTGGTCTGCAGCCCGGGCAGTGCGTGCTCGGAGGTGGCCCCTACAATTTTGACCCACATCCCCAAGCTCCCGGCTCCCTCTGCGGCAACCTAGAAATCAGGAGACACCCCACCACCACCAAGACCTGCTCAGCTGGAGAGAAAGTTCCAAAAGATGGCCAGGAACAGGGGCTTGGGGGAGAGGGGCCAGCGCCTGGGGAGGAGTGCAGAGCACATGCGACGCTAGGCTCACAGTCCCTAGAGGGGACGCTGCAGTTCCTTCTTGGTCACCAGTGTCCCCTCCCCTTACAAGCTCAGAGGGATAGATCTAGGCTGGAAACCTCCGGGACAGTGAGCAGGGGCAAGGCGCTCCTGCCAACGCCGGGACAGGCACAGAGGGCGCATTGTGTGTGTCCGTTGCTCTGCCCTGCCCCCAGCTCCAAGCCCAGTGCCTCCTGCTGGCTCCAGGCAAGCTACCCAGGCAATAAAAGCACAATAAAACACCCTGCCTTGGCCTTGGGGACCCGGCAGAGTCGCACCTCAAGCCAAGTGTGAGAGCTCTGCCGCGGAGCGCCCCTCCTCCACCCAAGGCACAGTGCTGTCCACCGACCAAGGATCCTTGGTTCCTCCCCTGCAAAACCCCAGACAGGGACTAGAGCCTCTGAAACAGCGCCCTCCTGGTAGAGAAGGGCCCCCGAGGGTGGGGGGCGGCGAGGAGGTGGCAGCTGGGAAGCTTCCGTCTCCCCCAGCGTGGGAGGAGAGTGTGGTTCGTGAGCCACAGTGACAATAGGTGTGTGTGGTGCTGGCGCCCCCGTGAGCCTCCTGCGTGCCTCCCCTCCCTCCTGCCTGGCTGCCAGCTCTCCGGGGTCTCCCCCTTGCCCCTCCTAGGCTGTCTCCAACCTCCCTGAAGGTCCCCAGAGTGCACGTGCCTGACTCCCCTCCCACTCCCCCGTCTTGCCCCACTTCAACTCCCCTGAGATGTAGCCCAGGGGGCAGTAGGGGTGGGACACGTTTCAGGCCATGGCAGCTTGCGTGGACGCACCCTTAGCCATAGCCTCCCCACCCAGCCCACTCCCCTACACTCGCAGTCAGGAGCCCAAGGGGCAATTCCTCCATCTTCTCCACCCCACTTCTCCGCAGCCCAGGATGGGCAGGGGGCTTCCTTCTCTCCTGGGGAGATACCACCTCTCGCACCCCCCACCCTCTGCCTGCTTGGGGCCCTCCCACATGTGCTTCTGCACTGCCCACTGCAGCAGCTCTGCCTTCTCATTGGCCTGTCCTGTGGGAAGAGAAGGATCCTCCCCTCTCCGCTCCCAGCCCCTCCTCTCTGCCCCTGACAGGTGCACCTGTTGACCTTGGCTGGCGCTGGGAACTTTTTATCCACCTCCTCCCCTGGAGGGAGCTCTCAGCACACCCTTCCGGTCTCCCTCCCTCCCTCCGTGGTAGGAGGGGGCTGGCCAGGCAGGAAGTGCCTCAGGCAAGAGTTGAGGTGGGGGTGGGAAGAGGCCCCCCACACACCTCAAACTGCACCCCCTCTGCAGGTGAGATTCCCCAGCTTCTGGGCTAGAAGCCAGGTCTCCAGGCAGGCCCTCCGACCCGCTGTACGTCACACTTCCTTTGCACGCCTTCTCCCGAGTTGCCTGCCTGTTGGATTCCTAGGCTCCTGCCGATCCAGGCTTGAACATCCTCTCCTGTATAGGGCCCCAGAAGGGTGGGCATCCACTCTTACTCATCTTATTTTGCCCAAAGCCCACCAGTGAGGCTGGCATGCACTAGCACTCAGTAAGAGCATGCTAATGGAGTCGTTTGCCTTTTGACATAGAAGAGTTTGGGTGCAGACCTGGGCCATGGGGGGGGGCAGTCGGAGAGGAAAGCGTGGGGGCGACCCCAGGAGAGGGCACCGTGTGATAGGGGTGGAAGACAGTGCAGCAGCTCATGCTTGCAAAGAGGAGAGGCCTCTGAGCCACATTCACAGCCAGGCCCACCTGTCACTCAGGGCCAGCCACCTCCTTTCAACCCCGCAACCTGCTGCCCTTGGCAAGAGGAGACTAGGAAAGACTTGGTCCCCAAGTAGGAGTTGTGGTGCTGACAGCAACCCCTGCCCACTGGCAACAGCCCCACCTCCCACCTCCCTCCCCCAGGGCCAGCCGCATCCTATGGGGGAGGAGCATCCTGGGGCCGGCCAGGATGGGCATGCACTGGGTGGGGTGGTACCTTTCAGTGAGGGGGGTGTGTAGGCACAGGGGTTGGCTCTCTTCGACTTGACATGGTGCCCCTCTCCTGCTGCTCTCTGTCGGGGGATGTGCAGGTCAGAGGCGCTCGCTGGAGTCCCCTCCACCCTCCCTCCATAGCATCCCACCACGGCCACCCAGGCAGTCCAGTCCAGCCTCCGCAAGTGGGTCCTGCACCTGGGCTGGGGGCCCCCCGTGGGCTAGGCCCCTGGATCCTGGAGGTCCCCACCCCCAGCCAAGTCTGAGCATTGAAGCAAGAGCAAGGAGGAACTTCGGGCATCAGGGCATCAGGCACTCAGAGGAGAGCCGATTGATATGCTAATGACCCTCCCGGTGGCACCTGGCACCCCGTGTTGGCAGGCACCAGGCGCCGCAGGCACCCAGCCGCCCTACCCAAAAGGATCCGGTGTCCCTCCTTCCGGCTGCCCAGGAAGCTCACCTGGTGGGGGGAGGCCTCCTCCTCTGATGGCGGTGACCAAACAAAACCGAGAGAGGAGGATAGAAGAGAGGGAGAAGCGGTCAGGTCAGAGTCACCTTATGTCCAGTCGCAAGCTCTGAGGAAAGGGGGCAGGTGCGCTTCCCTCCTCAGGTCAGAGGTGCGGTTCAAGAGGCCAGCAGAGCCAGGCTCCCAGGCCTCACCCACTCCCCCTTACTCCTGGGACCTTGGCAGGGCCCCAGGAAGGTATCAGAGTCAGGGTGCGGCCGGGGCTGGGGGGCAGGACAGAGGCCCTACCTGGGGAGGAGTGCTCTGAGAGCCGGAACAGCATGGCCGGGGTTGGTCTCCGGCGCCGGATCTGAGGAGAGGGAGGAAGGTGAGGCACAGGATAGACACCCGCAGGATGAAGACCGAGGGCCACCCCCACCCCCAGGCAGCAGGGGACACACAGTGCTTTGGGGTCCCCAGTGAGCCTTTGACTCAGACACTCAGCCCAAAGGAGCTCTGTAGTCCACCCAACCCCTTCATTTTAGGAGGTGAGGCCCCAAGACTCAGAGAGGTTCAGCAATGTGATCAGGGTCACACAGCACACCAAGTTCAAAGGACAAGAGAAACCGGTCTCAGCAACTCCCCGCCCGTGCCCGGCTCACTCCAAGTTACTCCAGGTGGACATCTGCCTCTCTAACTCCCCAACCCCACCACCAGGCCCTTCCTCTCCAGTCTCTGAAGACACCAGACCTTGGAAGCCAAAGCCAGCTGTGGCTCTGGCTGCCAGGGACAGGTCCTCTGGGGGCCATGTGTCCTGGGCCCTGGCATCCACATGACCCTGCCCACTTAAGGACAGTTCAAGGGCTCCAAAGAAACTGGGTCCCGCTGCTAGGGAGGCTGAGCTGGCACTGCAGGCTCCCCAACCTGACGCTGAAGGCCCAGCCCCTGGGGACCTGGGGCTGTCTCTGGAGGCCGGGGTCTGGCCCCCCGGCAGCAGCCTCTCTGGAACCCTAGGACTCTTCTCCCAGTTCTGGTGGGAAAAAAAAAAAAAAAGTTGCCCTCCTTGCTACATTCGCCAAGCTGGGGGGGGAGGGGGGAGGTGGCACACTGAACTCACTCAGCAACACCCCCCCCCCCAGCTTGGCAATCAGACCAGCGGTTAATTAGGTCCCCTCTGAGCTCCAGGGAGCACAGAGAACCAGGTGAGTTCACTGGAAAGTGCCACCTCCCCCAGCAGGCTGCCTGCACTGAACCCAGCTCCAGCCCAGGCCCCTTCCCCATCGCTCCCCAAAGTGACTTGGCCCCCATATTCACCGCTCCCACCAACAAGTGACCGTCTGCTAGGGGAGGGGAGAGGTGGAGCCCTGGGTCACCCCAGTCCCCCCAGACCTCAGGAAGGCTCCTGAAGACCCAGGAGCCTATGGGAAGAGATCTGGCTGGGGCGGGGAGAGGGGGCCTCTCTCCTTAGAGCTGGGCCTTACCCAGGAGCTAACAGCCCTGAGGTCAGAATACGGTTCTGGCGGCCCCAACCCGGGCAGGCAGCGCGGAGTGAGGCAGGGGCGAAGGCCTCCCATTCCTGCTGGGTCAAGGAACACGTTTCTCCGTGTGACCCGTCCTGGGGCAGGAACCAGGGCCGAGTGGTCCCGGTGGCGGCCCACGGAATGGGGCTGCCCCAGGGGTACTGCGCAGGGGCGGCCAGGGACCCGCCAGCCCCCGAAGCTCACTGGGCGAATTCTCCCGCCCCGAGATCAGCATCGAGGCGCCGGGAAAAGTTGCACGAGTCTCCCGCGAACTTCACGCGTTGCCCCGCGCCTCCGCCTCCGCACAGCCCGGGCGCTCTCCGTCCCCCGGCCCCCCGCCAGCCCTGCCCAGCAGCGCCCCGAGCGCGCAGAGAAGCTCCCGGTGTGTGTGTGGGGGGGGGGGCGCGGCCCCCTTACCATCTCCACCTGGCGGGGGTCGAGCTGGCTGGGGGGTGCAGGCACCGAGAACTGGATCTTTTTGCGGTCCTTGGGGTCCATGGCGGGCGGGGCGCGCGACTCGGGGTCTCGCTTGCGGTTCGCGCTCGGCTCCGGGTGCTGCCGGCGGGCTGCGAGCGGCGAGGAAGAGGAGGAGGAGGAGGAGAAGGAGGAGGAGGAGGAGGGCTGTTCACGCACGGATAAAAATACCGCGCGCAGCGCGGACCGGGCGCGAGAGCTGGGGGCGACCGCCCGGGCTCGCCGGCGGGCCAGGCGCGGGCTCGGCGCGCCCCCGGTCCTCCGGCTCGCCGCGCGGCTCTGCCCGGTCCCCCGGCGCACCCCGGCTCGCGGGTCTCAGTCGCTCCCTCCTTCCCGGCTCTGGGCGTCCCTGCGCCTTCCGCCTCGCCCTCTCCGGTGTCTCTGTAGGGCTCAGCCCCGGGTCCCAGCCCTGGGGTCCCAGCCCGTCCCCTTGGAGGGAGGGCACAGCAAGAGGTGGCCAATGAGCGCCGAGAACCGCGCTCTGCCCGCGCCTGGGGGGGTGGGGTGGGGGCGTGAGCAGGGGCTGGAGCGGGCTGGGGGCCCCCTGCCGTCGCCCCAGAACTTGAGGCTGCATTATTGATGGTGCCCCGCGGAGAGCATGGCGGGGGTCAGCGGGCAGTGGGCCTCCCAGTAACCACTTCCCCGCCCGGGGCTTGGAGTTGCGCGGGAGGCCCGCGGGAGAGACCCGCTTGTCACGCTGTGAATGGGGGTGTCCCAGACAGCGAGTGAGCGTGAACGAGGTGTGCGTGGGAGGACACCTGTCAGTCACCGTGGCAGGGAGTGTGTGCCAGGGGCCTGCGGTGCCGTGGCTGGGGACTGGGTGCGTGTGTACGCGGGGGGTGTTGGCGCTGTGAGCGTGAGTGTGTGTGAGTGCCAGTGTGTCGGTGTCAAAGGCGCGGGTGTGAGTGGCAGCGTGTGGGAGGCCTGGTGGGCGGGGGCGGGGGCGGGGGAGGTGACAGAGGCTGTGGAGGTGATGGGCAGGCTGTGGAGCTGGCAGGGGCTGGGGGCAGCGTGCCTCCCCCTGCAGTGGAGGGGATGAGGTTGTGGACTGAGGAGTGCTCCCGGGAAAGAGGGGTGTCACTCCCGGGAAAGAGGGGTGTCGTGCCCAGGCTGCACGTGTCCTCTGCCCGTGTGGCCCTGATCCGAGGGGAGGAGGGAGGACAGAGCCAGCCCGGGGGGCTGAGTGGGGGGTGGCTGGGGGCTGCTGCACCCAGACACGTGTCGCCACGTGTGCGCGATCAGGAAGAAGCCGGGGAAGCCAGGTGCATGTGCCTGTCTTTCTGGAGGTGCGCTGTGTGTGTGCAGGAGAGGGGCTGTTGTCCCTGTGTCTGTCCAGGATGTTTATCTGTCCGCGGAGTCTTTGCAGGAGGCGGCATTTCCGCTGCGGGCGAGGGGGCGCGTGGAAACGCGTGCACCCGCCTGTGTCCTCCCTGAGCTCTGTTTGTGTTGGCCGTCTTCCCTCCTGGTCACTCGGGCCGGGACAGCCAGCAGCCCTCCACCGCAGCTCCCAGGGTGACCTTTCCAACCCCTCCTCCCCTGCCCCAGGGTGCTGGGCCCTTGGCACCACGAGAGGTCAGAGGATCCTTAGGGAAATGGGGTCAGGGGCAACCTCGGGCGGGAATGAGGGGGAGGTGGACCCCCGGGAGCTGGAGGTCCTGTTCCCTCAGCTCTACGTTCCCCCCGCCCCGCCCCCCAGGCCTGGCTCAGCTCCTCGTGTGTTTGTTTGTGGACTTCTCAGGAGACAGCCGGATGCTGGGTTGCTGACCCAGGGATGTGGGCGTCTCTGGCAGCCCCTGGCTTGGCCCAGAACCCCTGTTCCAGATGAGGGTGGCTGGCACAGACCAGTTTGGCTAAGAAGGGGCACAGGAAGCGCATGGCTCAGGCCGTAGTCACCTGAACAGCCACTGGGCAGAGGGACCTGTGGCTCCCAGTGTTGGGGCATGGGGCAGGATGGAAGCACCAGGGGCCAGCTGGGTGGGCCATGGCGGGACAGGGAGGCCCTGCCACCAGTGCAACCGAGAGCCCAGCGGAGGTCAAAGGCCCTGCGGCCCCCGCAGCTGGACTGCCTGCGGCCAGGCAGGGCTTGTTTACGGAGGGCTGGAGGGAGGCCCTGGGTCAGGAGGAGGGAGGCCCTGGGTCAGGAGGAGGGAGGCCCTGGGTCAGGAGGAGGCCGGGAGGAGAGCTGAGAGCCAGAGTTCCTTCTCAGCGGGGCCTGGAGGATGGGGCCTTTGGGGCAGAGGGGAAGGTCTTTACCCTGTGCACCTGGCCTTTGCCCAGGCACCCACACTCCTGGCTGCTACCTGCTGGGGCCAGGCAGGGTCGGGGAGACTGGCCGAGGCGGGTAGAGACAGGCGGGACGGTCAGGCGGAGACAGGAGGGACGAGAGAGGAGGCAGAGACAGCAGGGCTGTGAGAGGAGGCAAGGCAGGCAGAGGGAGAGAAGCCTCACGCCGGCGAGGGGCAGGAGACGGAGATGGAGAGGGAGTAAAAATAGCTCCGCAGTAAGATAATTGCAGCGAACAGCTCTGCCCTCCGCTAGGAATTAAATGAGGTTTTATTACTTTGATTTTTCTCTCCTGGATCCTACGCGACTTCTCTAGAACTTGGGGAGAAGTTTCTCAGGTGGGCGGCCAGGTGGTAGGGGCTACGTGGGCGGCAGAGGAGGGAAGGAAGGAGACTTGGGGGGAGCAGGGGTGGGGTTGGGGAGGGGCTGCTGAGGCCGGTGGAGCCCTGCAGGGCTGGAGGAGGCAGCCTGGGCCAGGTGCATGGGCCTGGGGCATGGAGGAGGAAGGGGCCAGGGTGGCCACTTAGAATTAATCATATGCAAATGAGATGTAAAAATAATATGCCACTCCTCGGTTATTATTCTTGACTAAGAAGCACAGGCGGTTGGGCCCGAGGAACAAATTCAAGACCTTGTTTGACTTCACTTGGGTTGAACTTGGTCTCTTCTGGGGCTTCAAGAAGCTTCAGGCCGGGCGTCTGCCGGGGCTCGGGGCTGAGCACACGATTCTGCGCCGTTTTTGAGCTGGGGTACCTGGCATGAGGAGGCCCCACGGGCACCCATGGGAGGGTGGTGTGAGCCCTTGGCCCTGTTTTTGGGAGGCAAGGAGAGGGGCAGTCTGAAATATTCTCCCTTTTTCTTCCCAAAAGATGTTCTCATGTCAAACTGCCGAGCTTGACAGCCCTCGGTAGGAATCTCAGGCCTGTAATTACTGTGTGAACTTGAACAAATGCCTTAGGGGCTCTGTGCCTCGATTGCCTTAGCTTTGTTTCTTTCTTTCTTTTAAAGATTCATGGCCGGCGCCGCGGCTCACTAGGCTAATCCTCCGCCTTGCGGCACTGGCACACCGGGTTCTAGTCACGGTCGGGGCGCCAGATTCTATCCCGGTTGCCCCTCTTCCAGGCCAGCTCTCTGCTTTGGCCCGGGAGTGCAGCGGAGGATGGCCCAAGTGCTTGGACCCTGCACCCCATGGGAGACCAGGAGAAGCACCTGGCTCCTGCCATCGGATCAGCGCGGTGCGCCGGCCGCAGCGCTCCTACCTCGGCGGCCATTGGAGGGTGAACCAACGGCAAAAGGAAGACCTTTCTCTCTGTCTCTCTTTCACTGTCCACTCTGCCTGTCAAAAAAAAAAAATTCATTTACTTCATTCGAAAGGCAGAGTTACACACACACACACACAGAGAGAGAGAGAGAGAGAGAGGTCTTCCATCTGCTGGTTCACTCCCTAGATGGCCACAACGGCTGGAACTGGGCCGGTCCGAAGCCATGAGGTAGGAACTTCTTCCAGGTCTCCCATGAGGAAGACAGGGGCCCAAGCACTTGGACCATCTTCCACAGCTTTCCTAGACACATTACAGGGAGCTGGATCTGAAGTGGAGCAGCTGGGATTTGAACCGACACCCATATGGGATGCCAGCGCTGCAGGCAGCGGTTCTACGTGCCGCACCACAGCGCCAGCCCCCGCCTTAGATTTCAAAGCCCACTTCACACAGTGGTCATGACTGTTGTCTAGGATGAACCTTAATAAAGTGCTCAGCACAGCACAGCACCCCCGGAGTCCCTGGAACACAAGGGATGCAGCTCCAAAAGAGGCCAGCAGATGGCAGAGTTGGCCAGGGTTTCGGCACCTACTGCTGGCACTAGGTCTGCAGTTGGGCATCGCACGGGTGACCTTGGCATCTCTGAGCCAAAGCTGGCTGGGCAGCTGCAAGTGGCAGCTGGAAGGGAGGCCCCAGGAAGTCCCGGGAAGCAGTCTTAGAGGAGCTGGGGAGGCTGCCTGAGCACACGGGGCCATCTTTCCCTGCTGCTGGGGAAAAGGAGAGAGGACGAGGCGAGGGAAGGGAGCAGAAGGAGGAATTCCAAGGCTCACCTCGGGGCAGGCAAAAGCCCCTCCATGGGGACAGCAGGGACACCAGGGCCAAGGGTGGCTATCGGAGGCTCCATCCATTCATCCATCCTGCACCCTGTAGCCCATTCAGGAAATCCAGATCGATGCTCACATCTTTAACAAATAAACTTTACCGTATAGTACATACATTGTATCTTTTTTTTTTTTTTTTTGACAGAGTGGACAGTGAGAGAGACAGAGAGAAAGGTCTTCCTTTTTGCCGTTGGTTCACCCTCCAATGGCCACCGTGGCCGGCGCATCACGCTGATCTGAAGCCAGGAGCCAGGTGCTTCTCCTGGTCTCCCATGCGGGTGCAGGGCCCAAGCACTTGAGCCATCCTCCACTGCACTCCCGGGCCACAGCAGAGAGCTGGACTGGAAGAGGGGCAACCGGGACAGAATCCGGCGCCCCAACCGGGACTAGAACCCGGTGTGCCGGCGCCACAAGGGGAGGATTAGCCTAGTGAGCTGCGGCGCCGGCCTACATTGTATGTATTTTTTATAAATATAATACATTTATAAATCTTTTATTTATTTACTTGAGAGGTAGAGTTACAGAAAGGCAGAGACAGAGGTAGAGAGAGAGAGACAGACAGAGTGAGAGAGAGAGAGAGAGAGAGAGAGAGAGAGAGAGGTCTTCCATCCACTGGTTCACTCCCCAGTTGGCCACAATGGCTGGAGCTGCACTGATCCAAAGCCAGGAGCCAGGAGCCAGGATATTCTTCCAGGTCTCCCACATGGGTGTAGGGGCCCAAGAACTTGGGCCATCTTCTGCTTTCTCAGGCCATAGCAGAGAGCTGGATAGGAAGTGGAGTATCCGGGACTCGAACCAGTGTCCGTAAGGAATTCCAGCACTGCAGGTGGTAGCTTTACCCACTACACCACAGCACTGGCCCAATAAATAAATCAATCTTAAATCAAGGCCAGCATTGTGGCACAGTAGGTTAATCCTCCACCTGCAGCACCGGCATCCCATATGGGCACCAGTTCTAGTCCTGGCTGTTCCACTTCCAATCCAGCTCTCTGCTGTGGCCTGGGAAAGCAGTAGAGATTAGCGCCAAGTCCTTGGGCCCCTGCACCCACATGTGAGACCAGGAAGAAGCTCCTGGCTCCTGGCTTCGGATCGGCACAGCTCCAGCCATTGCGGCCATTTGGGGAGTGAACCAACGGAGGGAAGACATTTCTCCCTGTCTTTCCCTATCACTGTCTGTACCTCTACCTCTCAAATAAATAAATAAATTAAATATTTAAATAAATCTTAAAACAAAAACCTCCCCTAGCATGTGACTGTCATCACAACTCACATATAGAAAGTTTCTGTCACCCCACAATGTTCTCCTGGGCACCTCCCTGTCACCTTGGCGTGTGCACCCTAACTCGGCACACTTTGAGATGCGTCCCTCGCACCGTGTCTCTACATCACGCACCTGCCACAGTGCCTGGGACACAGAGAGCCCCACACGCGTGGGTTAGAGAGGCTGATGGAGGAGCCGGTGAAGAGCTAAAGATGCCATCATCGTTGCCACTGGCGTGGACCGAGCGCCTGGGCCGGCTGAGGCAAGTGAGGGCCTGCAGCGGGGCTGGCATCTGCCGGGGCTCAGAACACGGACCCCCCGCCTGGATTCCAGCCCCGCTCTGCTCCCAGCCCCAGCTGCTTACTACTGCACACCTAGGGGCAGCAGGGGACGGCCCAGTGCTTGGGTCCCCGTGGGAGACTCCCATGGAGCCCCTGGCCCCGCCTCAGCCTGGTCTAGGCCCAGCCCCCGTTACTGCTGCCATCTGGGGCTGAACCAGCAGGTGGAAGAGCTTTCTTTCTGTGTATGTCTCTGCTTTTGGCATGAGTAAGTTTTACAAATGAGTTTTTTAAAAAGGTTCAGGAGTTTTTGCCCAGAGTCTGGGTTCAAATGTAATCTTTTAAAAAATGAAAAAGAGTCATTTATTTTTACTTGAAAAGCAGTCAGAGAAAGACAGAGACAGAGAGAGGTCTTCCATCTCCTGGTTCATTCCCCAATGGGCCACAGCAATTGGGGCTGGGCCAAGCAGAAGCCAGGATCCAGGAACTCCTCCGGGGTCTCCCACGTGGGTGCAGGGGCGCAAACACTTGGGCCGTCCTCTGCTGCCTTCCCTGGCACCTTAGCAGGGAGCAGGATTGGAAGCGGAGCAGCAGGGACTCAAACCCGCAGTGGATACGGGATGCTGGCATCACAGGTGCAGCGCCGCAATGCAGACCCGAACACGCCGTCCGACTCCAGGGCCCTCATTCCTTCCCACTGCCCATGCCGCGGTCAGCACTCCGCACCAGGACGGCCTCTCCGGGCTCAGCCCTCGACCTGGGTTCTGCCTCGCCCAGCCGGTTTTGGACAGATCGCAGGAGCAGCAGCAATCAATGTGCCGACGCCGCCCTCTGGTGGCAGAAACGAGTACAGCCGTATCTTGCCCTCTGGCGCCCCCAGGTGGATGCCTGGATGTTTTCGGGAAGAGAGCAAACTGGCCCACAGCTGGGCCAGCCTCCGCCCCGGGCACCTGGAGACCCCCTGCTCCGGCCACTGCCTGGTGCCCCCCGTGGTGCCAGCTGAGACTGCCCCCGAAGAATGCCAGCTGCTGGAGCTCTCCGCCTCCCGCTCCCTCCACGAGCCTCACACACACACTCCAATCCCGGTCCAGTCGGCTGCTTCCATTCCCTGAAGAAGAGGCCCTAAAGTTAAAACAGCTGTTAATTTATAAACCAATTTTTCCGTGACTGCTTAATAAATCGCCAGCAGCTGCTCTGCCCCCTCCTCCTGCCCAGGCCCCCGGCCCCGGGGGCTGCCTGGAGAAGCTTGGAGCTGCCAGCCTTCCCTCCTGCCTCCTTCTCCTAGAATCGGGGCGCGGCAGCGGCGGCGGGGTGGGGGGGGTGTGTGTGTCCCTGGTGAGCCGGTCTTAACTGTGGCCTCCCGCGGGGTGCTGCTGCACGGATGGCTTTCCTTTCTGGTGGGCTTCAGCCCAGAGGCCATCCCTCCCAGTGCCCCACCCCCAGACTCCAGGCCCAGCAGGTGGGTGTCAAAGGTTCTCCCAGTTCGAGGATGGGGGGTGGGGCAGGGTGTCCAGATTCCCTGGAGAAGTTTCCCCGAGCCACTGGGCATGAGAGGACCCCGGCTGGGCCCAAGGCTCGTCTCCGGCAGCACGGAAACCTGGGTTTCCCCTGCCGGGGTGGTTCCCTGCTCTTCTGAGGCCAGGCTGGGAGGGGTCCAGGGAGAGGCCCCCACACACGCCCGTCCTCACCTTGGCGGGCTCCTCCTAGCACATAAGAGGCCACGAGGGCGTGGGGGCCATGGGGACAGCAGCCAGGAAGCGTGATCCTCTTGCATCTGCGAGTTCCAAAGACACCGGGCGTGAAGGGTCTGCTGCCACTGTGGTCCCCGGCTCCCCCGGCCCCGAACCTCACCTTGACCCCGCCTCTGCAGCCATGAGCACTGAGCACCCTAGGAGAAGGAGAGCGGGGGCAGGTGTTCCGTGAAGCTGTTAAGACGCTGCTTGGGAGGCCAGCGCCTCGTTACCGGGGTGCCTGGCTCCCAGTCCCCGCTCTGCTTGCTGGAGCTTCAAGCACTGAGTTCCAGACTCCTGGCTTCGGCCTGGCCCAGCCCCAGCTTTTGCAAGCCTTTTGGGGGAGTGAAACAATGGATGGGAGGTCCCTTTCTACGTTTTTCTACTTTTTTTTTTTTAAGATTTATGTATTTATTTGAAGGGCAGAGTTGCAGAATGAGAGAGAGAGAGAGAGAGAGATCTTCCATCTGCTGATTCATTCCCCAAATGGTCACACACAACAGCCAGAGCTGGGCTGGTCCCAAGCCAAGAGCAAAGAGCTTTTCTGAGTCTCCCATGTGGGCGCAGGGGCCTGAGGACTTGAGCCATCTTCCACTGCTTTCCCAGGCCATAGCAGAGAGCTGGACTGGAAGTGGAGCAGCCAGGACTCAAACTGGCGCCCATATGGGATGCCGGCGCCACAGAGGCTTTACCTGCTATGCCACAGCGCCCACCCCTTCGACCTTCTAAATAGATAAAAAGCAACAAACAAAACACAAAGGGGAATGGGGTAGGAAAGCACCCGAGCTCAGGCGTGTAGGCCCCATTTAGGAGCTGTGTGGCCTGGAGCAAGTCACTTAGTCTCTCTGGATCTGCAGCATCTTGATTTATAAAATGGGGATAAAAATAATAGAACTGCTATGAAAATTAAACAGGGGGATGCACATGAGTGCATAATTTTTTTCAATTATTCATTTTTATTCGAAAGGCATATATATATTATATATGGAGAGAGAGAGAGAGAGAGAGAGAGAGAGAGAGAGAGAATCTGCCATCCATTTGGTTTACTCCCTAACTGTCCACAACGGCCGGAGCTGGAGCCAGGAGCGCCACCCTGTGGTGTCAGGAGCCCCAGCCCTGGGTTCATCTGCTGCCTTCCCAGGTGTGCTAACCGGAAGCCGGATCAGAGCAGAGGAGCAGGGACTGGGATCAGCTCTCAGAAGTGGGATTTGGGTGTCGGGAGCCAGAGACAGCTTAACCCTCTGCGCCCCACTAATTGTTAAGGGGTTCGTTGCGAAGCCATATTTGGTATTTACCTTAACGTCCCCTGCTACGCGAGCCCAGACTGCGGCCCCTGGGTGGAGACGCCAGGGCAGTGCCAGGGAAAATGGGGCGCAGGCGGGGTTGCTGAGGACAGAACGGAGAAACATCCGGTCGGGACTCCTGGGTCGTTACGGGTCCTGGCTGCCTTCCCCTCCAGCCATTCTGTCCTCCCCCACTCCTGCCCTGCTCTGACAGCCCTGTCCCCACTGCCTGCTTCTCAAGAAGCCACCTGGGAGCCCCCCACCCCGCTTCCGTCTCTCTCCCATTCCCCTTGCAGCCTGGCTGCCCTGTGGGAGCCTCTGCCTTGTCCACAAACTCCCTGTGTGTCCCAGGGCGACTTGGTCAACCTCTCTGGGCCTCGGAGCACTCTGCAGGCTGCCCCCTGGCTTGTGGTGAGGCTGCCTGGGCCCCGCCCATCAAGTTCCTCCCACAGGGCCCGGCTGGCAGTGGGAGCTGTGGATGCCAGAGCTGCACTGTCCCGGCTCCCAGCCTGCTCCACTGCACCTGCCTCCGTGACCTTGAGCCGTCACTTCGCTATGCACGGGCGAGGATGGGAATGGAACCTGTCCTGGGGGTGTAAGGTCCTGGACCCTTTGCGGCTCTGCGCTTGTGGCCTGCCCATGGGTGTTTCCATCACCAGGCCCCACGAGAGCACTGACCGGGCCCTCCTTAGGCTCTGCGCCACCCAGGGTGACCGGACCCAGGCCAGGGGCCCTGGCATCGGGATCCCGGCTCCAAGCAGGCTGGGGTCCTCACCTCCACAGCGTGCCCACCTACAGCATCCCCCAGCCCCTGGCTGGGGCACAACAACCCATTCCCTCTGCCTCGCACACCCCCCCCCCCCAGCCAGTGGCCCTGGGTGGCAGCCAGCCCCTCCCTGTGCCCAGGGCCTGACGACCTCCTGCAGCAGGGTCCCCGGGGCCCACTCAAGCCGGGGCTGCTCTGCCAGGGTGCCAGCTGGTGCCCATGGGGGCGGGGCAGCAGCCCCAGCACGTGCAAAGGGAAGGCTGGGTGCACCCCCAACCTTGCCCCCCCAACTTGGGGACCAGAAAGCTCTCCGGGGCACCCATAACAGGCCACTGGCGCCCTTCCCCTGGGGACAGGAACGGGGAGAGCTACGGTTGGCCTGCCCTGTGCCTCCGGGGAGGGCCTCTTCACTGCCGGTGTCCCGGCTTCCCGGCCCGGGCATCTCGGAGCGCCTTTCCCTCCCTCCCTCCTTTCTTAAAGAAGCCCAGCTCAGACACCCCCCCCATCCCAGATTCTCTCCAGAGACGCCACCCAGGGGGACACTTATAGCCCCCAGCCAGGGGGAAAAGGCCAGCGCCGCGCCGCGACCGCTCCTGCGGGGGCGCGGGGCGGTAGCTGCCCCTCCAAGTCCGCCCGGGCCGCGGGTCCCCGCCAGGGCCTCTCTGAGCTCGCTGCCCCGGCCCCTGCCCGCCGCCACTGGCCCTTTAAGAGCCTCTCCGCGCGCTGCCGTCCCGGATCAGCCAGAGAGACCATTAAAATTTTATGCAGAATGAAAATGGGCCAGGTCTCCAGCTTCCTCGCTCCCATCCAATGATTTATTACTCGCAAATACCACAGAACTAATTAGTATAGTAATTAATTAATACGCATTTGCATATTTGCATGTGCAATTAGTGCAGTGGAGTGATTACTGGGAGAATGAGGGGCCCCGGATTGTCAGATGTGAGGGGGAAGTGGCCTGGAAAAGAGTTAGTGGGAATGAACTTTGTAGGGAGCGGGGGCGAGCGGGGGGCGAGTGGGGGGCGCCGGGGCGAAGGGCCGGGGCGCACGGCGGCCGCGCCGGGGAGCGCGCGGCCCCGGCCCCCCGCCACTGGCAGACGCGGGGCTGGGGTCGCGACCCCGGCGCCCCCGCTCCGCCCCGCCCGGCCGGGCCCGCGGCCCCGCCCCGCCCGCGGCGCGTGGCACGGCTCCAAGCGCGCGCCTGATTGTTATGCATTGTGTTTCTTGTTGCGAGCGGAGCCCGGCGGAATGGGGCTGGCACAAGCTGTTTCCCTGCCACGCGGCGGTGGCACCTTAAAGGGGCAGCGTCCTCGCGCCGCCGCCGCCCCGCCCCGCGCCCGCGCGCCCCGCGCCCCAGCCTGGCTCCCCGCGCGCGCCGAGGCCGCCCAGGACCGGGGCGAGAGAGCCACGTGCCGAGGGGCCCCTGCGCGCCGGGAGTCAGGGCAGCGAGCCGGCCTGGGGCTGCCGGGGCGCGCCGGGCGCCGAGCCAGGCACAGGGCGGGGTGCCGCGGGGAGCGGCAGGAGGAGAAGGGGCGAGCGGCAGGGGCCCGCCGGGTGTCAGGCGCTGCCTCCCGGGACGCTGCCCGCGGAGGTTCTGGGTGGCCCGGTACTCAGACCGAGATCAGCAGGGTGCTGATCACTTGCACGCAGCAAGTGAGCACGTGGTCACGCTGGGCTTCGGGGGCGCTGGCCCATGGTCCTCCAAGCGCAGGAGGTGCTAAAGGCCCGAGGAGGAGAGTGGCCTTTTCCCAGGGGACATCCGTGACTCCTTCCTGGTGGAGGAGGCGCCTTGATGAGCCTGCAAGGGCCTGGGAGGCGCCGTCTGACCCAGGAGGCTGGAGGATAGTCCCAATTCCTGTGATTGCCCCGTCCCATCCCCTCCCTCAGCCGGAGCTGCCACACTGAGGCCTGGACAGAGGGCAGAACTTGCACCCAAGATCACAGGGCTGGGGGAAGGGGGGCATAACTAAGAGCAGGACTCAGGGGTCACAGCTCTGTTCAGATCCAGGATCTTAAACTGTTGTCTTCTTGCAAGGAGCTGAGGCCTGGGGACAGGAGGCCCCCAGCGTGGAAATCCTGGTTTCTAGCCCCAGACCTGCCAGTCTTGTGGGCGACACCAAGCACGGCACTCTCCTGTCTGAGCTGTGATGACTCCATCGCAACATGGGCTCCTATCCCTGACTGTCTCCCTGTCCCATGGGGGATCTCCCTCCCCTCTGAGACCAAGCAGGCCTTGGCCAGCCCCGCCTGGCCTCCCAGGGCAGTGAAAAGGTGCCCGGCAGTGGCTCACATCCACCGTCCTGGATTGGTTAAAGTGTGACCGTGTCCCCTGGCCGTGGCCTCCGCGTGCACCCTGCCCAGTGGCCCTATGGAGCTGTCCTGTGAGGGGCGGCACTGCTGTGGTGCACCCACTGCCCCGGGTGTCCCCTGCACCTGTGCCAGCCTCAAGGCACACATCAGAGAATCACCCAGTAGCAAGCTCTCAGACCACGTAGCCCAGCCCTCTGGCTCTGATTTCCAGGAAAAGAAACAGAAATGCCCAGGTTCCCGGGGAAGTTGGCAGCCAAGCCTGGCCAGAGGAGAGAGCGCCCAGCCTGCACCTGGTAACCTTCCCGCTGCCCTGAGCGGCCCCAGGAGGAGCCAGCGCCCGAGCACCCCAAGGATGCACGTCATAAGCTGCTGTCTCTGTGGTCCTCGCATCCGTGCCGAGGCACAGGTGGACGGGCGGCGCTGTTCCCATTTCACAGATGAGAAAGTCTAAGGTCAAGGCACTGTGAAGGCCGGTGCTCTGAGGCCACCTGGAGCTCCCTCTTCCCTTGACTCCCTCCTGGCTGGGCCCTAGCAGTGGGACAGGGGGAGGGGCAGAGGAGACAGCCACCAACTGTTCAGGTGGCAAGCAGACAAGAGAAGCAGAGCAAAGATACGGTGATGAAGGGAGCTCCAGGAGCAAAACACTGACAAACGGTCCCAGTGGTACAAGGGCTGGAGGCAAAGGGGGCCCCTCTGGACCGGGCTGGGGGCTGCGGCGCCCCTCTGGCACCTGGCTGGAGACTTAGGGTAGTCTTGGAATGATCGTGTCCATTTTACAGAGGGAAGGCTGATGCTCTATGTGAGTGCCGGGCTTGGCGGGGTGGGGGGGCTGAGGAGGAAGGAGGGGAGGGTCCCAGGGCAGGTGCCCCGCCCTGGCTGCAAGCCCCAGTTTCTAGGGGAGCGCAGAGGCTGAGTGGGAGGCTGAGCTCTGTCCTGGGGATCCTCTGTCAGGCCCAGTGCCTGCCTCCCTGGAGGATACTGCTCTGGCGTCCAGGGTGAGGAAGGGGAGGGGCCCCCAGGCAGAGGGCGCGGTCTGAGCAAAGGTACTGAGGTAGTGAGGGTGACCTGAGTGGAGGGAGAGCTGGGCGTGTCCCTGCAGAACCGCATCTGACCCTAGGGGGCGCTGGGGAGCCACTGACTGCTCCTGAGCAGGTGCATCACATGTTCAGATTTGCACATCAGAGAGGATGGGCGATGGGAAGCCTGGTCCTGGGATGAAGCCAGAGGAGCGAGGGTCTTTGGGAGGTCAGGGCCAACTTCCCGGAGGAAGAGGGCTTGGGCCAGGCCTGCAGGACAAAAGGGTTCTGAGACACTGAGGGGCGGTGCCAGCCAAGGGAGGAAGGCAGGGAGCAGGACCCAGCAGTGCCCTGGATCTCACAGCTGCTTGCCGGGGGTGAGGGGCGGGGTCACTCCATGCGGGGCAGGAGTGGGTGGAGGGTGAGGAGCTCTGAGTCTGCCCGAAGCCAGGAATCTATAGTGGGGCCTCCTGTGGCCTCAGGCCCAGGGGCGGGTGGCCGGGCTCAGGCTCAGCCTCCAAGCCCCTAGCCCTCTCTCCTGGGATCACTCAGGGACCCTCATCTCAAGTCCATCTTCCCAGGCTAAAAGTGAAGAAGGCGAGGGGAGGGGCCTGGGAGCTCTGGGCCTGGCCAGGACCTTGGCCTTAACCACTCTAGGAGACTCCCGGAGGATGTTCCAGTACCCCTGCCCCCTTACTCCAGGCAGGCATTCATGCAACAAGCTTTTGTGCAGCAGGGGACCAAGGACACACAAAATAAGCAGCCATCACAGGTTGGGGAGCACGTCTCCTACCCAGGGCTGGAAGCTGCCCTGCCTGGGGCAATCAGGGAAGGCTCCCAGGAGGAGGTGTCCAGGAAGCATCTTGGTGGGGAGACAGGATGGGTTTGACCAGTGGGAGACTCAAGACCAATGCCCATCAGGAAAGGAGCTTTTCTCAGAAAATCAGAGCTCAGAGGCCGAAAGTCCAGGGTTACTGGGGCAAAGGTCACTCCACTTCCGGAGCGAGGGAGGAATCCTGAGGGCTGGCTTTCAGGAGGGCTCGTGCCCTCAGGAGGTCCTTTGTCCCAGGCTGGGGGTGGAGGGGACAAGAACACAGCAGTGGTCTGACCCTGGGCTCGGCTCATGTCTGGCCCACCCATGGCCCGGTGGGGTCCAGGTCCAGAGCAGAGGTCAACACAGGGCAGCCCACGGAGGGGGCCACACCTCCCTGGCCCTGGCTGCCCCTCCCCCGTGGCACCACAAGGCACGCAGCCGCATCTCACCCGTGCCAGCCCTCACCTCCCGGCAACGTCGCCGCATTCTCAGCCACGCCATCTGGCATGCCCGCCGCTCCCCGGCACACTGCGGCGGCGGGGGAGGGGGCAGCGGGGCAGGTGCCCACCCAGAGCCAGGAAGGAGCTGCAGGTCCCCCTTCCCCCACGTCCTTCGCACTTGAGGTGGGGCAGGGGGCTGCGGAAGGGGGCAGCAGGTGCTCCTGTGCTTCGGGTGGGAGCTTCGAGCCGCGGGCGCTGCTGGAGCCGCCGCCGTCTGGGCAGTGCCAGCCGCCCCTCCCCTCCCTCCCAGCACAGCCAATGCCAGCAGCACAGGCCCTTCCAGGGTCTCCGAACCCCTGCCCTTCCCCCCCACGTGACGGGGAAGGGGGACAGCAGGGCCCCTCCTCACCACGCTCCTGCCCTCGCCGGCTCCTCACCTGCCTGCCCAGCTGGCCCGAGGAGGTCCCCGGAGGTGCACGCCCAGCGGCGCCTGGGGGCGACACCTGCGTCTGACCCACCTGTTCCCCACGGCCTGGTGCTCGGCGGGAGTCAGGTGTCCCTCAGAGCCCTGGCCCTGGCCATCGTCTGGGGGAGGGGGGCTGCCCCGGGACCCCCGGGTGTCAGGTGGGGCGGAGCAGGTGCAGATTCTGGTGAGGCGGGGCACCCGAAGAGGAGCTTTCTAGACCATTCTCGCGTCCCCTGAGCAAGACTCCCCTCTGCTGCTCAGGAATGGCCTGTGCCCTCCCCATCTTGTCCAAGGTCTCAGCCCCCAGCATCCCCCCTGCCCCCCAGGACCTGAGCCTGAACAAAATGGCTGCCATCCCTCTGAGGCAGCCATTTTAGGTGCCCAGACAGTGGCCTCCCTTGGGACGGGGCTGTGTCTCCATGGGAACCTCAGCCCCCCCACCCGAGGCTCCCTACTCCCTCAGAAGCCGTGCACGGCTCGGACGGGGTCTGCCAGGCCCGGCAGAGGCGCCCACCGCGCCCCTCTCCCTCTCGAAGACCCGGATGGGACCAGGCCCCACACCAACTCCCTTCCCCCAGTGCCGGGGGGAGGAACAGATGGCATCTCTGGGTGTCCTTCTCCGTCTCCTTCCTCCCATTTCTGGCTCTTTCTGTCTCTCCGTCACGGCATCTCTGCCTCTCTGGGTGTGCGGGGAGGGGCGCGCGTGGCCCTGTGTGTGCGTGCCTGCCGTGTGTATGTGGACACACGTGTTGTGCCTCTTGCAAGCCCATGTCTGGAGCAGGCCCATCCCACACCTCCCTCTGTTCCAATTTCCCCCTGGTTTTTATTATATCTTCTAAAAAAAAAGTTGAAATGTGTCGAGTGAGAAAAACTTGTTCCATTTTTCTGAAGGAAAAGAAGACAGGAGCAGGGAGCAGGCCGGAGGGAAGACGTCCCCCAGGTGCGACCCCCCACCCAGGGGCCTCCTTCCCTGAGCGACCACAGAGCCGCTTCGCAGGCTGCAGCCAGGAGGCAGGAGGGCTGGGACGGCCTTCCCTGGGCTCTCTGTCCTGAGCAAGGTTCTGCCTCTCACCTGGAGGAGCCTACAAGCCCCTGGGTGGGCTTAACCCAACCAGTGTCCGAGAGCGACTGCAGGGGGGTCTTTCTCCCCCTAGGGAGCATCCTACCCAGCCATTCACTCACCCATGAATTCAACAGCAATTCCGCTTCCATCCAGACAAAGCATTTGGAGTGTGTGTGTGTGTGTGTGTGTTGGGGGGTATTACTGCCAGAAGTGCCTGCTGGGAGGCAGGTAACCATTTGCAGAGTGTGCTAATAACATAAGGGTGGGCATGTGTGGAGGGCTGGTCACACTGAGTGCTGGCCCTGCACTAAGCTTGCTACTTGTAGAATCTCAGTTAGGACTAGCAACAGCCCTGTGAGGGTATAGCATCATTAGACCCATTTTACAGGTGGAGAAATCAAGACTGAGAGGTTCTGTTACCTGCTTGAGGCATTTGTCATCTTTAAAAAGTTGGTGAATGGGGTCAGCCAGGAATCAGCAGCCCAGAGCACGTGCCCAGAACACTGAAGTCAGGAGCCTGGAGCTACCGTGAGGCCCGGGGAACCTCACAAAGGGACACAAAACCCTTGGAGACTGTGTCTGAGCTTCCAGGGATCCTGGGTAGCACTTGGGAGTCTCCGCCCCTCCCTGCTGCCTGCCCTTTGACCTTTTCCTCTGAGGTGCTCAGAGGCACCCAGATTCTGGGACTCACCTGCCCAGGCCTCGGAAGTAGATCCTCACCACAGCTTCTCAGCCTCAGAGAGCATGGAGGCAGGTTTGGGGGTTGTTGGGGGAGCACTGGGCTGGGAGTCCAGTGCCTGGGTGCTGGGCCCACTCCACCCCCATGTGCTCAGGGAAGTCCGTTTCCCACCACGGCCTCTGGAAAGTGAGGCATTGGGAGGGTGCATTCCAAGGCTCTTGCAGCTCCCGGCCTCCTGCCTCTGAGCACCCCAGACAGGCCTCCCGGCTCATCACCTGTCTCCAGTTAGAACCAACGCAGCCTTGGTGGCGTCCATCAGCGTCTCACAGCCCAACGTCCCTTCGGAAGCTGCAGAGGGGGAGGCCCGTGCCCACCCAGCCTGAGGGAGAAGCCCTCCTCTCGCTCGGCTCGGCACGCTTCTGACACCAGCCACGTGTGTATGCCCAACGTGGAGCTGAAGTTGGGTGTGCACCTGCAGGTGGAGGGTGTGGAGGACGGGCAGGCGGTGTGGGTCTGAGACACACAAATGCCTGAGCTGGGTGCGGGCAAGGGTCTCCCTACGCCTGGCTGTGACTACCTGCCCCCAGGCACGTGTGTGTTGGAGCAGGGGTGTGTGTCCATTTTCCGTACCCCAGGGCGAGGAACAGGTGCGTGTGGGGGCGTGTGTGCCACTACCTGCCTCAACCTATGCCACTGGCATCTCTGTGTGACCCAGAGGGAGGGCAAAAGGTGATTTCCCACCTTCCTTCTCAAGACACCTGTCTGACCTGCCTGCCCTGGTGGCCATGGTGGTTTCTGTGTGCTTTGCAGGGCGAGGCGGGTGCTTGTGTCGCATCCAGGAACTCTAGACAGTTCCCAGCACAGCCCCTCCTCCTCCAAGTGCAAGGCCAGGGGAGCACGGCTGGTGGGATGGTTGCCTGTCTGCCAGGGGAAGTAGATGGGGGAGGAGAGGGAGCGAGAGGTTTCTGGGTTAGGAGTCCAGACCAGACCCTCTCCTCTCCCCCTGGAGGGGTGGGCGCATGGCTTATCTCAGGGGTCCTGCCCTCCCCCCGCCCCGCACCCCAGCGCACACATGCCCCCACATCCACCGCGCTCTCTCCTGGCGGCTGACTCTACAGAAACACACACATGTCCCCACAGACACACACACGCCCATGCAGAGGCACAGACACCAGGCAAATCTTCCCCTTTCTCTCTCTTCGCCTTGGTTTGAATTTCGTTCAGCCACATATGTTGTGTGTGCGTGCGGGTGGGTGGGGGAGGGGCAGACAGGGATGAGGGATGGCAGGGTGCCAACATCTACCTATGGGGCTTGGGCCAGGGACGCCCCCTACGCCCACCCCAGGAGGGGGCCTCAGCTGTCCCTTTGTGGTGGAGGGGACCCTCCAGGGGAGAGAGGGCAAGCAGAGGAGCCCCTTCTCCCCACCCAGGGTCTGCTCCCTGACCCTCCTTGGAGGCCCGCAGAGAAGGAAATGGACAGAGCAGGACCCCAGAGGAGCCACAGAATTGGTGGTTACCCCAAGCCCCCAGTTCCCAGCCTTGCCACCCATTGTCCCCAGATGGGGGGGCTCTTTATCCGAGGGGGGGCAACTCCTCCCACCTCCCTCTCAATCCCTGCTTCCCTTGCGTTGGGCGGGGAGGGGAGGGCGGCGGAGATATTTATTTATTTCCTTTATTTATTTAATTTTTTTTTTTTTTTGGAGTAGAGAGTGACAGATGGCGGCGGGTCCCGGGGGAGCCGGCTCTCCCCCAATGCAGACGCATGCCAATCACCGTCTCTCATGTGATAGCTGCTGCCCGTGACGTGCCAAGCCCATATGGCCTGGCATAGAGGCTGGTACCCCGCCTGGTAGAGATGCCACACTCGCTCCGCGGTTCGCATGGCGCTCTGAAGACGCCGGCGCCCGCCGCCTTGAGGAGCCGCTGCCCCCGCTCCCTGAAGATGGGGGAACAATGAAATAAGCGAGAAGAGCCCTCTTCTCCCCCCTCTCTCTCGCCCCCTCCCCCCTCCCCTCCCCTCTCCCCTTGACTCCTCTCCGAGGTAAGTTGTCCGAAAGGGGGCTGCATCCGACCCGCCGACTGGGAGGGGGCGGCCACTTCGGCCGAGGGGAGAGTCCCCAGATCCCCCCTTCCCGGGACCGTCCCTCCCGCACTGGGTGGGCATCCGAGGCACCCCGGGTTCGCGCTCCCCTAGGGGCTGCAGCTCAGGGGGCCACGGAGGGAGGTGTCTCTGTCTGCAATGGGCTGGGGTGAGGGGAGGCAGAATCACGGGGCGGGGGCGCGAAGAGGCCGAGATGGGGACCCCCGCCTTGGTTGTCCCGAAGGAACCTGCGACCTTTCCCCACCACCAAAGAAAGAGAAGCAAACAAACAAATTTGGATTCTCCCCCCCTCCCATCAATCCCGAAATACAACGAGATCTGAAGAGCCGTGTGGGAGGGAGGCAGTTTGCAGGGGGGAAGGGGGTCCCCGACCGCAGGGGAGACGGACGGGGCTCGCTTCTCTGTCTCCTCCCCACGCCCGGTGTTACAGCCCTCGCCACCCAGAGCGGGCTCCGCGAGCTGGGGACTCACCGGCTGCAGGAGTCGATCCTCCCGCCTCTGGAACTGGGGCTGCGGGGGTGGGGGCCGAGCCGGGGGCGGCGCGCGGCCAAGTTGCAAATTGGATTAGGGAGCGTGGGGGTGAGAGCCACGGGAGGGGTGGGGGAGCCCGGCCGGGGGGCCCCCCGGGCCGCGAGAGCCGCGGAACCGGGCAGCTGTCCGCACCCGCGGCCGCCCAGCCTCTCTCCGCCGCGGGCAGGCAAGAGGCTTTGGGGCGAGCGCGCCGCCTGCCCTGGCGAAGCTATCTGGTCCCTGAAGCCCCCCGCTCGGTTCCCGCCCTGACCCAGAGGAAGAGCTGGCCCCCCATTCAAGCGAGGGGCGGAGCTGGGGCCCAGAGCCGGCGAGAGGGCCTGGGCCGAGATCCCCGGCGGCGGGCGGCGGGGCAGGGCTGGGCCGGCTCTGGGCGGGGCAGGCGGAGGAGGTGGGCATCCCGGGACCCCCCCATCCCCCGGGCAGGCGTCCGCACGAGCCTTGGGCGTGGGGGTGGCGGCGGGTGGCGGGCGCCGTGACCCCAGCGCGCCCCTCACTCTGTGCTGTCTGTCTCCTCTTCCTGCCCGCCCGCCCGCGGGGCGCCCTCAGGCACCATGCTGACCCGCCTGTTCAGCGAGCCCGGCCTCCTCTCGGACGTGCCCAAGTTCGCCAGCTGGGGCGACGGCGACGACGACGAGCCGAGGAGCGACAAGGGCGACGCGCCGCCGCCACCTCCTCCTGCGCCCGGGCCGGGGGCTCCCGGGCCCGCCCGGGCCGCCAAGCCGGTCCCCCTCCGCGGAGAAGAGGTGTCGGAGGCCACGCTAGCAGAGGTCAAGGAGGAAGGCGAGCTGGGGGGCGAGGAGGAGGAGGAAGAGGAGGAGGAGGAAGGGCTGGACGAGGCGGAGGGCGAGCGGCCCAAGAAGCGCGGGCCCAAGAAGCGCAAGATGACCAAGGCGCGCCTGGAGCGCTCCAAGCTGCGGCGGCAGAAGGCGAACGCGCGGGAGCGCAACCGTATGCACGACCTGAACGCCGCGCTGGACAACCTGCGCAAGGTGGTGCCCTGCTACTCCAAGACGCAGAAGCTGTCCAAGATCGAGACGCTGCGCCTCGCCAAGAACTACATCTGGGCGCTCTCGGAGATCCTGCGCTCCGGCAAGCGGCCGGACCTGGTGTCCTACGTGCAGACGCTGTGCAAGGGTCTGTCACAGCCCACCACCAACCTGGTGGCCGGCTGCCTGCAGCTCAACTCGCGCAACTTCCTCACGGAGCAGGGCGCCGACGGCGCGGGCCGCTTCCACGGCTCCGGCGGCCCGTTCGCCATGCACCCCTACCCGTACCCGTGCTCGCGCTTGGCGGGCGCACAGTGCCAGGCGGCCGGCGGCCTGGGCGGCGGCGCGGCGCACGCCCTGCGGACCCACGGCTACTGTGCCGCCTACGAGACGCTGTACGCGGCTGCGGGCGGCGGCGGCGCGAGCCCGGACTACAACAGCTCCGAGTACGAGGGCCCGCTCAGCCCCCCGCTCTGCCTCAATGGCAACTTCTCGCTCAAGCAGGACTCGTCGCCCGACCACGAGAAGAGCTACCACTACTCTATGCACTACTCGGCGCTGCCGGGCTCGCGGCCCGCGGGCCACGGGCTGGTCTTCGGCTCGTCGGCTGTGCGCGGGGGCGTCCACTCTGAGAATCTCTTGTCTTACGATATGCACCTTCACCACGACCGGGGCCCCATGTACGAGGAGCTCAATGCGTTTTTCCATAACTGAGACCTCGCGCCGGCCCCCCTTCTTTTTCTTTGGCCTTTGCCCGCGAGGGCAGGGGCGTCCCCACCTTCCCCGGCGCCGGGCGCGGGGAGCGGGCCCTCTCCGGAGCGGCGCGGACCTCTTCCGTGTGGGTGGCCCGTCCCAGGGGCCTCGCTTCCCCCAGGGGCCTCGCCTCCTCTCTCCCCCAAGGGGTTCCCTCCTCCTCTCTCCCAGGAAGTGCTTCTCCAGGGACCTCGCTCCGGGGGCTTCCTAGGGACCACGTGCGCCCACCCCAACACCTCCGTTTGGGTGTCCTGCGCCCTCTCCTCCCTGCAGGCCCGAAGGCGTTGGTAAGGCGGCAGCCGAGCTGTGGGATTCGGTTTTCCCCTCTCCCGATTTATTGTTGTAAAAACAGACGCCGACCTGCCGAGGCAGACAGCAGCCGGGCGTCCCCTCTTTCTTGAGGAGGCCAGAAGTTAGGGCGCCCGAGCCCCAGCCTGGACCGCCTTCACCCCCAACCCCGAGTCTCCGCTTTTTGCGATTTTAATTTTGGCGGGAGGGGACGTGCATTGAGAGGAAAGAGAGAGACCGAGACAGTTTGTAACTAGAAACCGTTTTTCCCTTTTCATTTTTTTTAAACAAACATACAAAAAACAAAACAAAACAAAAAAGCTAAGAGGCGACGGAGGCCGAACGCAGAGTCCGGATCGGAGAGAAAACGCAGTAAGAACTTTTAGAAGCAATAAATGGCAAAAAAAAAAAAAAATACTACCAATAATAAAAAGACACAAATATCTATGCAAGGAGGTTCTGACTGAGCCTAGCGGTCCGCCTGTCCGGGGTGCCCCTCCCGGCTGCCGGCCGCCCCGCCCCAGCGCGGGTCTGTGCACTTTGGTGAAGTGGGGGCCCGCGCCGCCCCCTCCCCTCCCCAGGTTCTTACAATCAGTGACTCGGAGATTTGGGGCCCCAGTGCCACTGCCCTCCCCCACCCCGTCCCCGTTGTGCGTCATGCTGTTTTTTAAAAACCTGTTTCCAAATTTGTATGGAATGGCAAACTGTTGGGGGGTCGGTTTGGGGAGGGAGGGTTTGCATGAGAGACACACACACACACACACACACTCACACACACACACCACACTGCACTGCAGGCACGTGCAGGCCTGGCACCGGCGTCCTGGGTGGCTCAAGGAGGTGAGCTCACTGCCCCCTACCCAGTGGGCACTTCCTTCCCCTCCCCCAGGGGTGAGGCGAGGAGGGGGCGCTCCCATCCCTGCGCAGACGGGTGCCTCGGTGGGCACCAGGTGCCCAGCGGTTCCCAGTGGCTGGAGAAGGGTTTATTTTGTCCAGGGTGTCCTCCGGGCAATTGCCTGGCAGGTGGACAGGGAGAGCTGTGGGCTCCTTCTGGGAGGTCTCTCCCCAAAGGAGCAAAAGGTGAACTTCTCGCTGTCAGAGGCAGGGGCCCAGGCGTTCAAGCACACGATGCAAAAATGCAAACCCACAGGCGACACACACACACACCCACACACTCACCCACACACCCACACACCTACACATAATTTTACCTTCCTCTTGTAGCGAAGATGAACTCCCGGCGGACACCCGAAGTGCATTGCGTGTTTCTGTTCAGTTTAATGACGATTAATAAATATTTATGTAAATGAGATGCAAAGACAGACCAATTTCTCACGGTGGCCTCCTTTCATGGGGGTGGGTGGGGCGGAGGGGGGGAAGGAGCTAGGGCTACAGTGACCAAGGCAGAGTGGCAAGCGACTGTGCAGAGACCAGAGAGAAGGGTTCTGGACATTGCTGGCTGGCACCAGGCTCCTAGTCTACAGACCCTCACACACACCCAGAGGGCACAGAACAGCCACACTCCCTGCCCCTCCCACGCCAGCCCCAGACTCACAGAGCCCCAGCACAAAGCCATGCTGGCAGGGAGTGACCGAGCGCACCTTCCTTGAAAACAATATCCCTCCTTCACTGGAAAGCGGTCACGGTGGAACCAGCCGGTCACGTTCTAGCCCTCTGCCCCCTGTTACAAAAAGTAGAGGGCAAAAGATGGGGAGACAAGCGTGTGAGCCAGACGGGGATATATAGTTTTTAATTTAACAAAATAATGATAGGGTTATGAAGCTGAAGTTCGAGCAGGGGAAACCCCGTGGTCTCAGGGGAATGGGCCGGTGGGGAGGCTCGGAGTGTGGGATGCAGGTGTCTGCCGGGATGGCGCTGGGGTCTGGGAGGCGGCTGTGTGCCCAGCCAGCTTTCAGAGCTCACTCCGACCTGGGACACTCCCTTAGTCCACACTGGACAGCCCCCTTTCTGCCTGGCGAAGGCTGAAACCCCTCAGCGGCATGGGGAGGAACAGGTCTGGCCTGCTCAGAGGGGTGGTCTTTTTCCTCTTCACCGACAACCCCCGAAAGGCTCCCTCCGCCTCCCCTCCCCCAGACTCCCATGCCCGCGGCAGTCTTGGAATATTTGGAGAGGGGTCTGAGTCCCAGGGGTCTCCATCCTAAAGCCTAAACACGCCTAGGAGTCCTGCGGAGGGGCTGCTTCTGACACTCCTACTCAAGTCATTTTCCTGGAAACCCTGGCTTGAAATGGGGGCTGTAGTGTTGGGGTTGGCGACTGAGGCTTTTAAAGGTTTGGTCAAAATGAGATCACCCTGACAAAAGCAGGGACGTCAAAGGCAGCTGGAGAAGGAGGTGGACTGGATGATTCCCAGCAGACGTCTCCTGGAGGACTGGGGGCAGAACAGGGCACCCCAGGAGCTGGCTCTCCTCTGCAGGGAGCCCCTACCTCCACCCTCCCGGCCTGGGGAGCACAGTCCCCCAGGCTGAGGCCCTTCCCAAGGCCCTACCGGGATTCTCCGGCGGTTTCTGAAGAATTTTGCTGGAATTCTTTCAAAATTTCACCATCTTCCCTGGGATTCTCCTGGGACTGCATCTCTAGAGTGAGCTCCCTCACAGACTGGGCTCTCGGTCCGGTCCCTAAGATCGGTCCCTGTCCCTTACCAACTTCTGAATCACACCTACTTTGGGGAGAAAGGAGTTGGCCCGATTGCTTCTCCCCCACTTTTTTCTAGGACTACGCAGCAAACCCTGCATCCCATCCCAGACTCAAACTTGAGGAAGGCTGGTCTGCCTCCGGCGTGGCCTGCAGAAGCAACAGGAGAGAAAAGACCTGGTTCTTATCCTGCCCTGGGAACAAGGGCAATCGGGCTTTTCTCCCACTCAGCCAGTTTCCCAGAACCCGCTCTGAAGTTCCAGACTGGGCAGGGCTGGGTGGGATCCAGGTGGCTTGGGGCCCAAAGCAAATGACTCCTCCGCTCCGCGTGGCTCCCCTGGCCAAACAGGCAGACACACCCCTCCTCCAGCCACTCCATGCCACTCTGGTCCATCTTTGAAGCTCGATGCCCACTCCTTTTGAAGGATGCTGATGACGCTTAGGCCACTGCATCTGTGGCTGCGTTGGGTTGGGGGTGTCCCGGCCCCTTTTAGGGCGGGGATCCCGAGAACACCTCTGCTACTGGCAAATCCTGGCACTCACACGGGCCGCCCGTTCCTTTCTCCTCGCTGCCTGCACTCTGGCTGCCCTCTAGCCTCCCATCGCCCTCCCCAACACTCTACTTCCCTGGCGAGATGGCAAGATGAGCAGGAGAAGAAGATGTGCACGGACACGCGGCCCCAAACGCCCCCTCCCAGGTCTCTTTCTCTCGCTCCTTCTCCCGCTTGCGCGCACACACACCCAAAGGAGCTTAGCAGCAGAAGGAGGGGGCGGCAGAAGGGGCCAGCGAGGTGGTGCTGGGGGCCAGAGGCAGAAGGCGCCACGGAGACCCCCTGGTGCCCCATCTGAGCAGCGGGATCTCCAAGCGCACACCAGCCGCTGTGCTCAGCCCGACGGCTGGGACCGGGTTCAATCAGGAGGGCGTTTTCCCTTTGATTTTCCGGCTTGCATCCCAAGTCCAGCGTTTGGAGGATGTCAGAGAAACAGAGCTATCCCTGCATCCAGGCCGTTTGCCTATCTGGTGGGGAAGGGAGGGAAAGCCGCTGCTGCCTCTCCCCTGGCCCTTCCACTCTGACCTGGAGCGTGAACGCTGAGTACCGACCCCTCCTGAAAAGCTAGCTCGGATTTTGTCACCCAGGGGAACAACCCAATAAGCAGCTGGGGGGAAATGGAGCCCCTCAAGGGTCAGCGGCAGGAAAGCCCTGGCACCTGGGACTCTTTGGAGTTGTTTCTGCCCCTGCACCCCTTCCTTCCCCTGGGAAGCTGGCAGGCGGGGGCCGCTAAGCTTTCTGGCAGAGGTCAGAGAATTCGTCCCTTCCCGCACAGTCCTGCTCCCTTCTCTTCCCCAGACCCTTTCACAGAGAGTCATTGGCTCCTGGGGGGCTCTGCTGGCTGGGGGGGGGGCAATCAGACAGAAGCGTGGTTCTGGATTCCTCTCTTTCGTCCCGGTCCCAGAGGAAGATGAGGTAGCACGGGCAGAGCTTGGTGGCCTGCACCGTACTCCCACCTGACACCAGAGGGGCAGCCGGGACCCCACCACCACCTGCTCCGAAGTGCTGGAAGGAGAAAGCTGCCTTGTGCGGGAAGTGGGAGGGGCAGACAGGCCTCTGTGGTCCCAGGCTTCCCAGCTCGCACCCCAAGGCTCTGCCACTCTCCCTTCCTTCCTCAGGGCTAGGGCACCCAGGTGCTGGCCACAAACCCAGAGCAAAGGTAACACCTGGCCCTGGAGAAACCCTGCAACCCTGTCTTGGTTCTGAATCCTGAAGCAGCTCCTGCCTTCCTGTCCCTCATCTTCAACAATTTTTAACAAAGTTTCTGCTTGGGGGAGAAGGGGTAAGAACACCTGCACCCCGACCCCATCCCCACCCCTTGGGAAACTTTCTCCATCCTAAAGAAGCCGCCCTGGGAGTGTGGGCGGGCGGGGCTGGGCTCACCTGCCAAGGGCGATGGGGGGGTTCCCAGGGGAGATGCCAGTGATGGGGTTTCCTTAGCCCCTTGGTGTGGGGAGGGGTCGGGCAAAGGAACCCCAGGGCACCAGCCACGCGGGCGGTAGCTGTGGCAGACACTGGGTGTGCGCCTGAGTATGGTTCTGGCGATGCCAAGTCTCTTGCCTGGTCCAGCGCCCGAGTGCGGCGGTCTCGGGCTGCGAGTTCCACACCCAAGGTGCGAGCCTGGTATTTGGTTGTTCAACCCTCTCTCTCTCTCTGCCTCTCAGTTTCTGTCTGGGTCTCATTCCTTTTTGGATTAATTGAGTTAGGAACGGGTCTTTCCAGGGCTTTCCCAGCTCCAGCTAGAGGCTGCGCTGGCCAGGAGGCCAAGGCAGCGAGGTCAGGTCCCGCCGGAAACTCGGGAGCCCCCAAGTCCCTTTGGGGACCCGCGTGCCAGTTCCTACCCTCAGCCAAGTCTTCGCCAAGGGCACAGCTGGGCGGGGTCTGGGCAGTGCGCCCGGCTTGGGACATCTGTTCTCGCCAGAGTCGCATTAAAGGCGAGGGGTGGGGGGCGGGGGGCTCCAAACCAGCCCCTCAAGCCCAAGCCGATGCCTGCTTTCTCGACCGCAGGCGGAGGCAGGAGGGGACAGCGGACTCGCATCGTTTTTCCTTCTCCCTGGGGAACAGCGAGAGAATCAGGGTGGGGGCAGGTGGGGCTTTCTCTCTCTCTCTCCTTCCGTGAACGTCGCCCGCTCTCCCGACAGAGGCCACGTCAGGCCTCGCTCCGGAGGGCAGCAGGGGGCTCGTGCCCCGCACGCGCGGCCGGGGAGCCTCGGGAGGTGCCGGCGCCGGGAGCGCCGCGGAGGCTGCGGACCGGCCGGGCGCAGACCGGATCCCGCTTGCTGCGAACTCTGGGCTCCGAGAGCGAGGCCGGCGCGCGGCGCAGGGGGAGGGTTAAAAACAACTCAATTAAAATATCGAAAACATTTGGGTTTATATGAAGGGGAGGGCGGTGCTTTAAAAAAAATATATCAGAACCATAAAGCCCCTAATCAACCAAACCAAAATCCTTAACTACTGATCATTTTGTAGAAAAAGACAGAAAAATCCCTCCGACGTTTCTCCCCCGGTGCCGCCACGAAAAGACTCCCGCCTGGCCAAGCCCGGAGCCCCGACGCCCCTTCACCACCCCGGCGCCCTGGCGCTCAGCCCAGGTCGCCCCCTGCCCACCCTTCGCTAGCGCGTTGGTGCCAGTCTGTGCCACTCAGCCGGTGCCCGGTGCCCGGTGCCAGGCGCGGGGGGAAGGCGGGGAGGAGCCCAGGCTCCAGCTTAAATTCCATGGCATCTGTTCATTATTATACAGTGAGGATTTTTATATGGACAGCTAAATTAAAGACAGATTTTTGCCAGAATTGCAGATCCCATAAAAATGATGACACAGGATGGGGGCTTTTTCTTTTCAAAGAAAGAAAGAAAAAGATTTTAAAAAGCGCCACCCCGCAGACCACAACCCAGACCCCACTGTGCCTCTCTCTTGTCTTTCAGGGGATTCTCTGACCCCTTTGCCCACCTTTCTGTCTTCCAGTAGCTCCAGCTGCTCCCAGGAGACCCAAGCCCTGTGGCTTCTCATGCCCAGCCCGCTAGCAGATGCCCAGTGGCCAACCAATTCGCTCCCGCAGCCGCCGTGGGGGGCCAGGTCAGGCGCGCAGGGGTAAGGTGGGGACAGCAGCAGGCATGGTGTCCGCCCTGGGAAGGCAGAACCTGAAACCGGCGGCGGTCAGAGGGCCTGCCCCTCCTGTGTCCCTCTTTCAAAGCGCAGGCTGCACTTGGGGTGGGTTGCCAGGCTCCCGGGTGTGCCGCTGAGGACCGGGCATGCTGGGCCAGCACTCAGGGATACGGGGCAGCACCCTCGTCCCCCTCTCCAAGGAAGAAGGTGACAGAAGGATTGAGCCTGGGGTGCAGTTTGAAATTTGTGAAAGTTCTTTAGTTTCAAATGTCAGAGATTCTAGAAAGCTGGAACCCGCACAGGGGTGGTGTTCTGGGATGCCCGAATTCTAGAATTCCAGGAGGGTCCTGGGTGAGGACGCAGACCTCAACGACATCACTGGTTCTGTTTGCCAGGCTGCGGCTTTGACCACGACCACCTTGAGGGGGCCTCAGCTCCTGGGAAAATGTGGGTGGGCAACAGGAGGAGGGCAGAAGGGGCCGGGGTCCTGGAAGTGTGCCTCTACAGTTAGTGGCAGCCTTTCTTGTTTGTCTTTCTTCCTTTTTTAATGATTTCAGGGAAGAGAAAGAACTATCTCCAGAGTTCTGTGTTCTGCAGACGATCACTGTCTGTGACTCTGTCTGCGGAGCTGTCTGCTCGTCTCTCCTGGATTCGGAGCTGACAGAATTCATATCAGAAGAGTGAACGCAGGGACATCTGTGTGCGGAATGACTGTGCCTACTGGAACCTGCCAATCGCTCCTGGCACCAGTTGGGTAACAAATGCCTGTTACCTCGGAATGCTGGCGGGTGGGGGGGCGGGCGCCTGGTACCGCCCTGCTGCCAAGGGCTGCCAAGACCCCCTCCTGCCCGCTGCGGGTCCCGCCCCCTTCCCTGAGTTGGGGGGGGTCTTCAGAATCGGATTATTCATTAATTAGCAGTGATTAGAAAATTCGGGTGTCTCTCAGCCACTGCCAAGCCTGTCCCTTCCTCCTCCCGGATCCGGATCCCCACCCCGCTCCTGCCCTCCCCCTAGGTTTTCTGGATTAACTCCGGGATTCTACCTGGGGCAGGGGGCCAGTTGGTGGGGAGGGGCTCCCGGGAGGCAGAAAAAAGGGGTCCCTAGAGGGAAGAATTCTGCCGAAGTTGCCAGGAGGAGTTTCTGTTGCAAAGTGTGAGGGTCTGCGTAGACCCGCGTGGGGTGGGTTGCGCAGAAGAGCAGGACCCAGGCGGTGGAAAGTCGGGGCTGAAGAGATCCGAAGAAGGGGAGGAAGGAGAGCAGGAGGCAAGAGGCCCCGGCCGGCCGCGCCCGCCGCTTCCCTGTGCTCCTGGAGCCGCCGACGCGGCCGCCCGGCCCAGGCCTTCCAGATCCGTGAGCCGGTTCTGCTCTGGGTGTGGGGGGAGGAGGGCACCACGCCGCAGCCGGTGCCAGCTGGGGAGGGGAGTTATTGTGAGGAGGGGCGGAGAGCACATCTAAAATTCCGAGACATCTGTTCACCCAGGGAGGAGACACCGTGCGCGCTCTAGAAGCCTGGGCGCCCTCTCCCCACCCGCTCTGCAGCCAGTGGCGCCGGGCAGATCCTCCGACCTCGGCCGGGTGGGTGGGTGGGAGCCTCCTATGAGGTGGGGGGGAGCGCACGAGCTGCCACCCTTTGCACGGGTTGGCAGAAGGGGAAGCTCAAGGGAGGGCTGTGGTGGAGATCCTGAAAAGGAGGGTAGGGAGGATGTCAGGGTCCCCCCCCCCAGCACCCTAGGACACCCCCCCAACACACACACAAATTGGATCACCAGAGTCGGGTATAAATCCTCCATTTCTGTGAACACACACAAGTCTACATAACTGACCCCTTCCCCAGTCAATCACTCATTTGCACAGGCTAATTTATTGGGTGCTTGGCCCGGGATGGGTCTATGCAGGACCTTGGAGGAACTTTCCTGTTACCCAGACGCTGTCAGTCTGGAGAGCAAGTTCACACACTCAATGCCAGGCCCTTCAGCTGGTGGTACTCACACAGAACTGTGTTCCCAGCGCAGGAGGGAGTGAGAGGGAGGGGTTCACAGCGACAGTGCCCCCACCCCATCTTGGTCAAGGGAATCCAGGGGCAGGGGGTCCTGGACCCACTACCAGCTGCTTGTCACCTTCTTACTACTCCCTCGTGACAGGAGCCCTTGTCCTCAGGTTTTGCATCCGCAACCTTCCCAGCAAACCTCAGCGGCCACCTCTCTGTCTCCTCAGTGCCCTGGCCTGGCACCTGCCCCTCCACCAGGGCTGCCCTAGCTGGGCCGACAGAGGCCAGGCCTCTCAGCTGGGAAATGTCCATGTGGTTGCTACTTACAAACTGATTTATGAGGCCGTGGCGGCTGTGGAGGCTTGGCCTGCGGTCCTGGTGGTAATCAAGGGCATATGCCCATCTCGCCTGGCACTGCCCAGCTTGTGAGCCCAGCCCTGGCCTCTGTGCTCCTGCTGGGAAGAGAGAGGCATAAAAGGAACCAAGTCTCCTGTCCCAGCAAGCCTTCTCTCTCCTCCTCCACCCTCCTCCCTTTCTTCTTCCTCCTCCTCTTCTTCCCTTTCCTCTCTCCCTCCTCCCTCATCCCTGCTCCTTCCCTCCCTCCCTTTCTCTTCCTTCTCTCCCAAGTGGCACGGACCAGCCTGTGTGCCGGGCTGGCGCTCACAGCTGCAGCCCATCTGCTATGATTGAATGGTGACAGTGATGAGACAGGAGCTGGGAGGAATGAGGGGACATGGGGGCTGCCCTGCCACCCCCTGCCCTCCCTGTGCCAGCCTCCACACACGTCCGTGCCCTCCAGGATGAGGCTCTGCATTTTGCTGCTGCAGGATGGGGAAATCCCATTCCTCTAAGTAGTGAGGGAATTCCTTTCCTCCCAACTAGATCCCTGAGAAAAAAGAAGAGAGGTCGGGGAGAAAAAGGAGAAGGAAAGGAAGGAATTGGGGTTAGGAGAGCAATCTGGAAGAAATAGTTCACACCCACCCAGGATTGCATGGGGCCTGCAGCACCAACACGTAGTAGGGCAGATGCCAGAGGCTCAGGCTGGGTGGGGAGGCCAAGATTCGATTGCTCCAGGAACCCAGGGTCTTTGAGAACCCCTGGAGAGAAAGCACAGTACCCTGTGCCCTAGGACTCTGTCACTTTCCTCACCATGGAGTTTCCTCCTTGCACCCCAGAACACATCCTGGCTACCTCTCTTGGGAGTGAACTTGAAGATTTGGGAAAGCACAGGCCTCCATGGTGCCTAAGGGGAGACCTCAGAGCTGGGCCCATGGCTGTAGCAAGAAGGTCCAGCCAGGCATGAAGAAGGATTCCCAGCCGATCCCCAGGCGAGACCAAGATGTAACAACAACCACACAGTCGCCTACACTTGGAGATACGATACCAGGGGTCCTCAGAAACTTCATGGAAAATGCCTGTGATGAGAAAATTGTACTTGGACTTCATCTTCACATTTTTGGTACCAAAATAAAGTTTTCCTTCCATCCCACTTTCCTTGACCTTTTTAAAATGCCTTCATCTACCAGTAATGGACTTAGTGCCTCACCAGACTCATCCTCACAGTGTTGGTTAGACTCTCCTTACACCTACATTCTACACAGCGGAGTTGAGGCTCAAATCCCAGCTTAGAGCCCAGCCAGGCTTCTTCTGTCTCGATGGGGAAAAAAAAGCCAGTATCATTTCTTTCCCACTTACTCCTCTCCCTCTGTCTCTCTTCCTGTTCTACCTGCTCTTTGCCCTCAGTCAACCTGGTAGCCACCCTCCAGTGGAGCGCACACGTGTGTCCTTTGCCTTCTGCCACGGCCCACGTGAGCATAAGTAGAAACACCCCCAAGGAGGCAGCCGCTCTGCCTGTCCCACCCAGGAGGAAACCACATGCACACACACACAGGCACACACAGGCACACACATACAACTGCATCTGGCCTCACCTTCTCGCTGGGGCAGCTGCTCCTCACATGCATAGCCCTGGCCCCTAGGGTCTCTCTTGCCTGAAGCTCTGGATGCCATTATGAACAGCTGCAGGGCCAGGCTGGGATTCCAGTCTGAACTGGACCTCGGGAAAGTTTGAGGGGAGCAATGCGCTCCCCACGGCAAGCTTCCCCTGCCCTTTCCCCAGACACCAGAGTGCCCTCTCTCGCTCCTGCTGTCTGCATGTCCACCACCTTCCTTCCTCTGTCCGCAGTCTCCTCTCCTTCCCTCCCTCCCTTCATCCTCTCATCCATCTTCACACATTTTATCTTCCTTTTCCTCTTTTTATTTTCTCTCCCTTGCCTTCCCTCCTTCTCTCTCACCCAGTTACGATAATCCCTCTAGTTCTTGGAAATACCCCCCACCAGGAGAGTGGATATTCTTCATGTTGCATAGATCTCATAAGGAAGGGGCTGCCAGTGGGAAGACCATCCCTACTAGGCAGTCTCACTGGAGGGAAGTTTTTATCTCAAGAGGAGAGAGGAACCTATAATCCAATCTTACGGATAAGCATTAAGCAGTCACTAAATCCCTGAAATCCCTAGAACAAATCCAGATCAACATTATTGTCCACTTGCCCAACATAAATCCAGATAAGAAATCAGGTGGAGAGCTATCTGCTGGACCACTATAGGACTTTTCCCATGTCTGCCTCTTTCCCCTACAATGTTCGGGCCATCGAGAGCAAGGTGGCACCTGGAAGGGGCAGCTGGAGGCCACAGAAGCCACGCATCTGGGATCCCACACCTGCCACAGCATCCTTACCAAACTCTTCCCATTCTTGGCCCTGATGGACAAAGAGGGCTAAATCCTTGCGTGGGAGCCTGTGCTGGCTGAGAGCACCTCCTATTCTCACCTTCCTCTCCCAGGGCCAGGGGTCAGGCATTTCCCCTGGGTTCCTCTCTCCATCACTCCTTTAATTCTGGGTTTTTCTCTCTCTCCCTCTCTCCACCTATTTCCAGGTCCGTTTCTCCCATCCTTTTGCCGCCTTGTCCTTCCATAGAGAGGACAATCAAGACTTCTGGTGTCAGCACCATGGACAGAGATACAGGGTGCACTTTCTGGGAACGGCTGGGGCAGGTCTGCCATGGCCTGACTTCCTCTGGGTGCCTGTGAGTGCCTGTGTGTGCCCGAGTCTATGCAAACGCTGTGTCTGTGCCTCTGTGGGGCACACGCGTGTGGGCGTCTCTGGGTGCATCTGTGCATTTGTATCTGTCTGTGCTGTGTCCCCGCCTGCTCCCCGAGTCCCTGGCTGGGAAAGGGGACGGGATGGGGACGCTCCGTTCTGGAGGTGGGGGAGGCAGCGGGTAGCTTGGTATCCCAGCCGGTCCTGGGGGCGTCATCCTTGCCCAGACGCGCGCCAGGCACCATGTGGCGTGTGTGCCAGCCGGCACAGGCTGAGGGCACTCTGCCCGGCTTAGGGGGAGGTGGGAGGAGGCAGGGAGCTGGAGATGGCAGAGAGAGGTGAAGCGCTGAGCTCAGAACTCAACTCTGGGGCAGACCCTTTCCATCCTGTGTGAACTGCACCCGTGGGCACGTGCATGAGGAAATTTACATTACTTGTTTTTGTGAGGACCCAGGGGACCCAATAATCTTCCCCTCATACACATATCCTGAGGGAGACACACAGAATGCAGACTTCATCTGGCTTGCACACATGTGCAAATCTCTTGGCCCTGTGCACACTATTTCCTGTACCAATGCACACACACACCACTCTCAGGGGATGGAGGAAGCAGGGATAGCACTTTGGTAACACTGAGCAGGATCCTGCACTCCGCAGCAGGACGCCTCCCTCCCTGTGACACCAGGCAACTATTCCAAGAGTCTGGAAGCTTCCATGTCAGCGGTGCCCACCTAAGAAAGGGACACATTTCTCCAGCACAGTGCAGGTGCTGGGGTGGTCATC
The DNA here is from genome assembly GCF_033115175.1 of Lepus europaeus. Lineage (NCBI taxonomy): Eukaryota > Metazoa > Chordata > Mammalia > Lagomorpha > Leporidae > Lepus > Lepus europaeus. The sequence goes on from NC_084844.1 coordinate 22,627,142, forward strand.
AAGGTGCTTGACCTTGGGTAATGCTACCTCTGTACTTTATTTGAGAAGCGCGAGTGAATGGGAGGCGGAAGGCAGCCAGTGCCATCACCCTGTTATACTGGGACCATCCTGGATTTCTCATCCCAGTCCTGATTCTTTTTTTTTTTTTTTTTTTGGACAGGCAGAGTGGACAGTAGAGGGAGATAGAGAGAAAGGTCTTCCTTTGCCGTTGGTTCACCCTCCAATGGCCGCCGCGGTAGGCGCACTGCGGCCGGCGCACCGTGCTGATCCGATGGCAGGAGCCAGGTGCTTCTCCTGGTCTCCCATGGGGTGCACTCCCTGGCCACAGCAGAGAGCTGGCCTGGAAGAGGGGCAACTGGGACAGGATCGGTGCCCCCAACCGGGACTAGAACCTGGTGTGCCGGCGCCGCAAGGCGGAGGATTAGCCTACTGAGCCGCGGCGCCGGCCTCCCAGTCCTGATTCTAACGGGCTGTGTGAACCTGGGCAGGCTATTTCCTGGTGAGATTTCAAAATGACCATTCGGGTAAAGGGTTGAGCTCAAGTGAGTTGTCATTATAGTAGTCACTATTATTATTATTATTATGGTATTTTTGAGACTATGGAAAGAATCACTGGCAGAATTGAATGAAATAATGTAGCAAAAGCTTCCAGGGCAGAGTCTGACCTGTCCTGAGTACTCAGTGAATCCCAGTATGGTTGGGGTTTGCTGGTAGAATCTTGGGAACTTTAGGCAGCTAATGGGAACTGAGAATGAGAGACTTTTATGTCTAAGCTAGAGAGGCACAGGCGCTCCAAAGAGCAGCACAAGGAAGTTCAGCCGACAAAAAAGGCAGAAGGACCAGCTGGGGAGCAGCAGAATGGGTGCTCAGAGGAACCCCTGTGGGCTAGGTCATCTGGTCCTCCCTCCCACGGGGCCAGGAAGCCTCAAGGGGGCCTCCCTTGCCAGCCTGAGCCCCTGTCTGTGAGCCTTCTTCCTGTTTCTTCTCTTGGTTTCCCCATCTTGGTCCACGGCAGCTCCCAATCACTGGCTCATGCTAGAATCCTAGGAGGTGTCCTCAAGTTCTCCCGGGCCCTCGCTCTCTACCTAGATTCTCACCAAGAACCACAGATTCTCCTCTAAAACGTCCCTCCAATCGCAGTGCTTCTCTCCCTCGGTGCTCTCCCCTAAGCCAGCTCTCGCCCACACCCTGGGCCTCCCGGAGAGTCCCCCTGTTTGCCCACCTCTGATCCATTCTCCCACGGAAGCTGGGGAGTTCCTTTCACTCTTTTTTTTTAAGATCTACTTATTTATTTGCAAGGCAGAGATACAGAGAGGAGAAAGAGAGGCAGAGAGAAATCTCCCATTCGCTGGCTTACCCCCTAAATGGCCACATCAGCTGTGGCTGGACCAGGCCGAAGCCAGGAGCCAGGAGTTTCTTCCAGATCTCCCATGTGGGTGTAGGGGCCTAGGTACTTGAGACATCTTAGCACAGTAGCCAGGATCTGAACCAGTGCCCATAGGAGATGCCTACACTGCAGGCAGAGGCTTAACCTTCTGCACCACAGTGCCAGCCCCCGGAGCACTCTTAAAAAATTAAGTTCCTGCTTGTAATACCCCTGTCCCATATTAGAGAACCAGTGTGAGTACTGGCTCCTAGCTCTTTGGCTTCTTTTTTTTTTTTTTTTTTTGACAGGCAGAGTGGACAGTGAGAGAGAGACAGAGAGAAAGGTCTTCCTTTTGCCATTGGTTCACCCTCCAATGGCTGCCGCAGTAGCGCGCTGCGGCCGGCACACCGCGCTAATCCGATGGCAGGAGCCAGGTGCTTCTCCTGGTCTCCCATGGGGTGCAGGGCCCAAGCACTTGGGCCATCCTCCACTGCACTCCCTGGCCACAGCAGAGAGCTAGCCTGGAAGAGGGGCAACTGGGACAGGATCGGTGCCCCGACCGGGACTAGAACCCGGTGTGCCGGCGCCGCAAGGCGGAGGATTAGCCTAGTGAGCTGCGACACCGGCCAGCTTTTTGGCTTCTGACCCAGGTTCCTGCTAACATCATGGGAGGCAGTGGATGATGGCCTAAGTGCTTAGACCTTTGCTACCCACATGGAAATCCGGATGGAGTTCCTAGCTCCTTACTTCAGCCTGGCTCAGTTGTGGCTTTTGTAGGCACTTGGAGAGTGAACTAGTATATAGAAGATCTCTATCTTTCTCTGTCACTCTGCCTTCCAAGTAGATGAAAATAAGTTAAAAATAAGCCTTAAAAGAGATACAAGCTGGGTCATTTCACTCCTTGCCTAAAAATTCTCCGGTGGCTTCCTTAGCATATAGAATAAAGTCAGTCTAGCTGCCGGGGGTTGGGATCTTGGAGGGAAAAGGGGAGTGATGCTGATGGCTATGGTGTTCTTCCTGGGGGATGACAAGGTTCAGAAGTGCTGGTGGGGATGGCTGGGCCTCCCTCATCAGTGCCATTGTTTGCCACTCTCTCTCCATTCGCTAGCCTTGCTGCCTTTCTTTTCGTTCTGCAAGTCCTAAGAGCGACTTCTCATGCCAGGGCCTGGGCTGCTTTCCCCAACCCACCCATCCCCTTGACTCTCTCCCTCTCTTGGCTTGACTGACACATGTATAAAAGGATGTATTTATTTATTTGAGAGGCAGAGTTACAGACAGGAGGAGGCAGGGGCCTAAGCACTTGGGCCATCTTCCATTGCTTTTCCCAGGTGCATAGCAGGGAGCTGGATTGGAAGTAGGGCAGCCAGTAATTGAACTGGTACCCATATGGGATGCTGGTGCTACAGGGGGAGGCTTAACCACCCATGCCATGACACTACCCCTAGATTTTAATTTTTTATTTATTTGAAAGTCAGAGTTTCAGAGAGCGAGAGCAAAAGCAAGATCTTCTATCTGCTGGTTTATTCCCCAGATGGCTGCAATGGCCAGGGCAGGACCAGGCCATTGGTCTTCCACATGGGTATCAGGAGCCCAAGCACTTGGATCATCTCCCAGTGTTTTCCCAGGCCATTAGCATGCAGCTGGTTCAGAAGTGGAGCAGCTGGGACTTGAACCAGTGTCCACATGGGATGCTGGCATCACAGGCAGTGGCTTTACCAACTGCACCACAACACCGTCCCCAGTGCTCTATCATCTAAAAATATTTATTTAATTATTTATTTGAGATGCAGAGGGACAGAGAAAGAGAAGGAGAGAGAATCTTCTATCCATTGGTTCATTTCCTAAACAACTGCGAGGGCTGGGGTTGGGCCAGGGTGAAGCCAGGAGCCCAGAACTCCATTTGGGTCTCCTCTATAGGTGGTAGGGGCCCAAGTACTTAGACCATCATCTGTTGCCTTCCAGGGTGCATTAGCAGGGAGCCGACTCAGAAGTGGAGCAGCTGGGACTCGAACCAGCGCAGCCATGTGAGACGCCGGCCACTGCTTTGTTGCCTTTGCAGAGGGGTGGGGAAGGGCGAGCAAGTTCCGTAGCCTAGGTTCCAGCCTGCCTCGTTAAGAGTCCGGCTCACCTCCCTTTCTTCCTCCCAGGCGGCCTGTCTGCTGGCAGCCTCCTAATTATGTTTTACTTGACTATAAATCTTTCCGTTAAGTGTAATTGAATAATACACCTTTTGAATCATCACATTAACCTAGCATCCGCTCTAAGGTGGTAATTAAAGGCTTCCTAGAATCTCCCGCTAGTTTGAGGAGAGCTGGCTCTGAGCGACTCCTCCGCCAGGCCCAAATGTGTGGGTGCCCGCCCCTCTGCCCCCAGAGAGGGTGCAGGCAAAGCAGCCAGGCTGCCCTCGGGCCCCATTCTCTTCCTGCTGTAGGAATCGGGCGGCTGGGAGCCGCAGCCCAGTGCTCACTGTGTAGTCTAAGACTGGAGAGATTCCCCCCACCCCTCACTCTCTCCAGGGGCCTGGCTCAGAGCAGGCTCAGCTGGAAGGGCCAAAGGAAGGGGACGGGGAGGAACCAGTGCTCCGTCAGTGCCCTGCAGGAGCCAGTCTGTCCTCCTCAGTCCCTCAGCCGCCGTGGGGGCGCTGACGCTCCAAGACTGAGGGATGGGAGGTCAGCATACAAGGGAAAAGCCAAGGTCTTTGGGATAGGTGCTGTGGAAGCTACCGCTTAGGACACCTGCACCTCAAATCAGAGTGACTGAGGGGCCAGCGCTATGGCATAGTGGGTAAAGCTGCCACCTGCAGTGCTGGCATCCCATATGGACGTTGGTTCAAGTCCCAGCTGCTCCACTTCTGATCCAGCTCTCTGCTATGGCCTGGGAAAGCAGTGGAAGACGGCCCAAGTCCTCAGGCCCCTGCACCCACAAGGGAGACCCAGAAGAAGCTCCTGGCTCCTGGCTCCAGCCATTGCAGCCATCTGGGGAGTGAACCAGAGGATGGAAGACCTCTTTCTTTCTCTCTCTCTCTCTCTCTCTCTCTCTCTGCCTTTCAAATAAATAAAAATGAAGAAATAAACATTTCTTTTTTAGAAAATTAATTTATTTGAAAGGCAGAGTTACAGAGAAGCAGAGGCAGAGAGAGAGAGAGAGAGAAAGAAAGAGGTCTTCCATCTGCTGGTTGACTCCCCAGATGGCTGAATTGCCCAGTGCTGTGCCCTTCTGAAGCCAGGAGCCAGGAGCTTCTTCTGGGTCTCCCATGTGGGTGCAGGGGCCCAAGGACCTGGGCCATCTTCCACTGCTTTTCCAGGTGCATTAGCAGGGAGCTGGATCAGAAGTGGAGCAGCTGGCACTCAAATTGGCACCCATATGGGATGCTGGCACTGCAGGCGGCAGCTTTACCTGCTATGCCACAATGCCCCCCCCCCCCAAAATAAACATTTCTTTAAAAAAAAAAAAGGTCAAGGTCTTGGAATCTAAGCTCTGTGGGCAGTCAGGGTGCCGCCCTTGATGGGTGTGTTTACAGGCTAGCCCCTCCCTTTTTCTAAAATTTCCCCTTTCTTAACTTCTGAGTTTCCTAAGCCCCAGGCTGAGGAACCATCCTTATTTTTAAAAATTTATTTGAAAGGCAGAGTTACAGAGACAGAAAGATAGACAGAGAGATTGTCCATCTGCTGGTTCACCCCCCGAGATGGCCACAATGGCCAGCGTTAGGCCAGGCTGAAGCCAGGAGTCTGAAACTCCATCTGGGCCTCCCACATGGGGGCAGGGGCCCAAGCACCTGGGCCATCTTCTGCTGCTTTCCTAGGTGCACTAGCAGAGAGCTGGCTCTGAAGTGGAGCAGCTGGGACTTGAACTGGTGCTCATCTGGGATGCCAGTGTCATAAGCAGTGGCTTAACCCGATGTTCCACCATGCTGGCCCCTGGCACCATCTTTGATATTACTTATATATCCCACACCTAATTCTCCTGTGATTCCGTCTGCTCTGCCATCAAAATCAATCCAGATCTGTGCACATCTCACCATTCTGCTGCTCCCGCCCTGGGCCGAGGTGCTGTTCCTTCTCCTGGTGGCCAGTTCCTGTTGTCCCTGTCCTTGGCGTCTTCCTGTCTGTTTTCAGTGTGGCAGCCAGAATGATATTTCTTTAAAATAATAGATTTATTGAGACACAACCCAACTATTTAAAAAATATTTATTTATTTAGTGAAAGGCAGAGTTACAGAGAGAGGGAGAGACAGAGAGAGAGAGAGAGACGTTCTTCCACTGGTTCACTCTCCAAATGGCCGCAATGACTGGAGCTGGGCTGATTTGAAGCCAGGAGCCAGGAGCTTCTTTCAGGTCTCCCATGTGGGTGCAGGAGCCCAAGCACTTGGGCCATCTTCTACTGCTTTCCCAGGTGCATTAGCAGGGAGCTGGATCGGAAGTGGAGCATCCGGGACTCGAACCAGTGCCCATATGGGATGCCAGGACGGAAGGCGGTGGCTCAACCCGCTATGCCACAGTGCCGTCCCTGAAATAAATCTTTAAAAATAAATATTAAGTCAAAGGAGATCCCTCCTCTGCTCAAACTCACAGCCTTCCCATGGGGAAGCCTTTTCATTGAGAGAAAATGCCCGAGAGCCCTAGACGGCTTGATAGCAGGCTCCTCCCCACCGCCTCTGCTCACTTCTCCCCACACTCCGGGACAGTTAGCGCCTCGGGGTCTTGGCACTGGCGGCTCTTCCGGCTGGGAAAGCTCCTCGCTGTATCTGACCTCTGACACCTGCAGTCATCTAGCGCCTTCCCCAGCAGCCCTGCCGACTGCCATCCTAAAGGGCACCTGCCGGCCTCTCCTGCCTCCTTGCCCACTCCCCCGCGCGCCCTCAGTAGGCGTCGCCAGCAGCACACTCTGCGTTTGGCACACTGAGAATGTTCATCGTCTACTTCCGCCCCACAGGCACAGGCGCTTTGTCTTGGGTGGCACTCCCAGGGACCCAGGGCAGGACCAGGCACATACCAGCGGCCCATCAGTAAACGGTGAGGAAAGCGATGACTGAGTGGGGTCGAGAATACAGGTGTGGAGGCGGAGGACCTCGCGGGGTGCGCTCTCCAGGGGCGGCAGACCCGCTCTCCAGGGCCCCGGGGCACAGCTCCAGCGAGCCTGGCTCTCTCTCCTCTCGGTGTCTCTTCCTTCTTGCCTCAGACACAGGTCCCTGGGCAGCCCCTGTCACCAATCCGCTGACCTTTCCCCTCCTCCCGCCTTCTCCCCCGGCCCTGGTTGTCAGCCCATGGACTCGGGATGTCGCAGAAGGGACCGGCCCCTGCCCTCCAGGACAGGCAGGGCTCACTTCCTGCGCATGCTCACTGGGACCAGGCCCAGGCTTGAGTGTGTTAGACCCCTGGAGTCTGATTGGACCTTCTGTTCAACGAGGCAGCCCACATTAGGTCACTAAGTATCTGTGATGTGCTAATGTGACAAAGGAAATGAATTTCAAATTTTGATCCATTTAAATTTAAATAGCCCTTCAGAGCCATTCAGGGAGTGAACCAGCAGATGGAAGACCTCTCTCTCTCTCTCTGTCTCTGCCTCTCTGTAACTCTGCCTTTCAAACAAATAAATAAATCTTTAAAAAAAATTGAGCAGCCACACGTGGCTGGTGGCTTCCAGTGGGCAACACAGCTTCAGACATGTTGTTTCTTTCATCTTAACAATCACCCATGGAGCAGGGATTCTTATGCCCATTTTACAGATGGAGAAGGGAGCCAGGCCTGCTGGTTCTGAGAACCTGCTGGAAGCCGTTTCAGGGCTGGGGTAGGCGAGGCGGGCGTTCATGGAATCCCATTGCTAAAGCGCTGGTACACGCCACAAGTCCTGTGTCAACCCCTTCTGCCTGCTCTTCGCATAAGGCACTACTTTGAGTCCTACACGGTTGTTTAATCGATGTTTTAAAAAGTATTTATGTATTTATGTGACAGGCATGGTGACGGAGAGGGGGAGGAGGGGGGGAGGGGGAGGGGGAGAGGGAGAATCTTCTGTCTGCTGGTTCACTCCCAAAATGGCTGCAACAGTTGGGGCTGGGCCGGGCCAAAGCCAGGAGCCTGGAGCTGCATCTGGGTCTCCCACATGGCTGCAGCACTTGGGCCATCCTCCGCGGCTTTCTCGGATGCATTATCAGGGAGCTGGATCGGAAGTGGAGCAGCCGGGACAGGAACCAGCACCCATAGGGGATGCTGGCACGGTAGGCAGCAGCTTTACCCGCTGCAGCACAGGGCCAGCCTCCATGCTGAGGCTTCGTATTCAATGCATGAAAACTCAGAGATCTGAGGTGGGTGTTCGGCGCAGCGGTTAAGGTGCTGCTTGGGTTTGAGTCCTGGTCCCGCTCTGGATCCCAGCTTCCCGGTAACGTTCACCGGAGGAGGCAGCAGGTGACGGCTCAAACGGTTGAGCCCCTGCACCCACCTGGGAGGCCTGGGTAAAATTCCCAGCACCTGGCCCAGCCCTGGCTGTTGTGGACGTTTGGGGAGTGGACCAACAAATGGGAGAGCTCTATCTCTCCTCTGCTTTTCAAACAAATGAAAAACAAAAACCCTCAGAGAGTTTTCTCCCTTTTTAAAGCTTTTTTAAAAAGATTTATTTATTTATTTGAAAGGCAGAGTTAGAGAGAGAGAGAATCCTTTAACTTCTGGTTTACTCCCCAGATGGCCACCATGGCCAGGCTGAAGCCAGGACCCTGATCCTGACTCTGACTCCATGTGAGTGGCGTATGACCCTGAACTCACAGGAGCGTCTGCCATCGCAGGTGCGGCTTAACCACGACACTGGCCCCAGGGACCTGTCTCCCTTTATGGCAGGAGGCCTGGCTCTGCCTTGCAGGCTGTGGCCCAGGCAGGTCTCATCTCCCCCTTTCCCTCGCTGTTTCTTCTCTTCTCTGCTGAGAAAGAGCGCGTCCTCCTTCCAGGTGGGCTGCTCCCTCCTCACGGTCCTCACGGCTGGGAGCCTGGGCAGAAGCTCTTCCTTGGGGCTGTCTGAGACTCTCCATTAGGAAGGAAGAGAGTTAGACAACAGAAGGACTTCCCAAAAGTTAGAAAGCCAAGCAAAGGGACGAGGCATCTTCTCTCTAAGGACTAAGGTGCAGTGCTGGTGGTGTGGTGTATCAAGTTGAACCCCCGCCTGCGCCGCCTGTATTCCATATGGGTTCGAGTCCCCGCCTCTCCACTTCTGATCCAGCTCTCAGCTAATGCGCCTGAGAAAGCAGTAGAAGATGGCTCTAGTGCCTGGGCCCCCGCATCCACTTGGGAGACCCAGAAGAAGCTCCTGGCTCCTGGCTTTGGATCGGCACAGCTTCAACCATTGTGGCCATCTGGGGATGGAAGCATGCACACTCTCTCTCTCTGAAAACTCTGCTTTTCAAGTAAATAAATCCTAAAATGGTGGTGGTGGGGGGCATTATGTGCTCTCCTCTTCCCACCTGCCTTTCTGTCCATCTTCCAGAAGGGTCAGCCACAGGCCGTCAGGGCCTGACCACTTGGCCTTCTCCACTCCCGCACATCATTTCCTGCCTCCCTCAGCTCAAGGCCAGCTGCAGGGCCAGGCCACATGGATCCCAGGGAATATTAAGCCAGCTAAGAGGGAGAGCTGAGCCCTGATGTGCGGCCCCGCCTACCCCAGAGGAAGCAGGGTGAGGAGGAAAGGCCAGGCCTGGCTCTGCCCTACCACCGCTGTGTGGCCCAGAGAAGTCGGTCAATCTCTCTGGGCCTCAGTGTTCTCATCTGTTAAATGGGGCTAATAATCCTGTTCCGCTGCTCAGTGCAGCAATTGGAGATGGTTCCTGGCACGCGGGAGGCACTTAGTGTCATTGTGATTATTATTACACAGGCGTGAAACGGTCTCTCTCGTTCCCATGCAGGAGGGAAAGTCTTCCCCACTGCCCATACTTCACCCTCTGGAACTTTCGTCTAGACCAAAGTAGTGGTTTCCTTTCTGGTTCCCCTGCCTCCAGGCTCATCCTGCCCCAGTTCAACCCCTACACCCTGCCAGAAATCTTTTTCCACTCAGTCCACTGCTGAACATTCCTCCCAAGTTCCCTATGTCCTGCCAGGGCACAGCAAATACAGTGCTGAACAGTTCAGGCTTGGGGTCGGCACTGTGGATCGAGACGCTGCCTGTGATGCCAGCATCCCACACGGCTGTTCCACTCTGACCCACTTCCCTGCGAGTGCACCGGGAAAGCAGCGGAGGATGGCCCAAGTGCTTGGCCCCTACCACCCAAGGGGGAGACCCAAATGAAGCTCCTGGCTTCAGCCTGGCCCAGCCCCAGCTGCTCTGGGCATTGGGGGAGTGAACCAGGGGATGGAAGATCTCTCTTTCTCTCTGCCTTTCAAATAAATAAATACATTTAAAACAAACGACCAACCAAAAACAAGTGCAGGCTCAGACTCTGGGGCAGACTTGGTTCTGTCATGTTCTAGTTGTACCTCTTGGGCCAAGTTACTTAACATTTATGAGTCTCGGTTTATTCATCTGAAAAATGGGATAACAGTACCTGTTCCATGGGCTTACTGTAATACAGAAGCAAGGCGATGAATCCGAGGCGTCTGGCACACAGGAGAGGCCTGCTGGAGCGATGGTATGGCGTAATGAAGGCACCGTTCCTGAACGATGGATGCAGAGCTGCCCGCAGGGGTCAGACAACAGAAAGGACTTCCCAGCTCCCGGAGCAGGGCTGTCAGGACCAGGCACCTGCCCATCCAGCCTTGTGGCCCGCCATCGTCTGCAGGAACAGCGGGACTGTGTGCTGAGGCTTTTCGGGGCCTTTGCACATGCCGTTCCTGCTGCTCAATATGCTTGTGCCCTCCTTGCCCACCTGGCAACCTCCTCCTCAACACTGAGTCCTCATTCGAACCCCCTGGCTTCCGCCCAGCCTCCGGGAGCCCCGAGCAGGGTCGACGGTGCCCTCCTCCCCAGCACCCACCGGGCTAAGAGCCACAGGCCTTAGTAGAACCAGGCAGCCTGCATCAGGACCCCAGCTTTGCCACTTCCTGGCTGGGCGACCTTGGGAGTTACTCCGGTCATCTTCGGGTCTCAGTTTCCTGTTCTGGGAGATGGGAGTGGTAAGAATAGCCTGTGTCTGTGAGGAGTCCTGGGGTGAGGCTGTGTAAAGAATTGGCTCTCGAATCTGGCCCCCAGTCAACACCAGGTCAGGACAAGCCTCTGTTGCCTCCAGGGGGCGCTTGGTCTGTGTGTGTCTGTGCCCCCTGGGGGCTATAAGGAGGCTTGGGGGCCAGGGCTGGGCTTGACATGGAGTGGACACTTGGTACTTCTGCCTGGGTGGACAGTTTCGAAATCTCCCCCTACTGAGCGCTTCCAGATGCACCAGGCTCTGGGCTGGGTCCTTGGGGTAATCCTGTGAGCTAGGTGCCTGGGGGTGAGTGCCTTAGGGCCCTAAAGCCGGCCAGTAGCAGCCAAGGGCTACTCAGGCCCCGAGGACTCCAACCGACCCTCTGAGCTGTGGGGGAGGCTGAATCCGGAGAGGCCTGGAGGAAACTTCCAGAGCTTGCCTCGAATTTGAAAACCTGTCTTTAAGTTTCAAATCTCTGGTGGCAAACACCCCAGCCCCAGGGCGCTTTTTGCCTGAGGATCAGCAAGGTGGTGTAATAGGAGTGGCTAGGAAAAAACACCCCACCCCTTGCCCGCATCCGCTCATCGCTCTGTACCTCAGCTGTATATACACCTCCCTTTCACAATACAGTGAGACCCTGCCTCGACTGGGCTCCACACCGCGCCTGATTGTCCCCCGGGTTTGGGGAAGGCTGAGTGGCGGGTGGCGCACTTCCCCTCCTCGGTCAAGGCAAACTGTGGGCAGCCTGCCTAATTCTCCGGCGGTGGCGAAGAACAGTCACCGCACTGAGCCTCAGTTTCTTCATGCGGAAAATGGGCGTGCGGCTGTTCTTGCCACCTTGCGGGTTTACCTGTGGTTTCATCTATGTGAATGTGAGAGAGGTGCAGAAGGGGGTTTGATTCCTGCTTAGGAACTGGGTGCTGCTTTGTCTCAGATAAAAACAGAAAGTTTTCTGGGGGGTGAAACTAGTAGCCGAGACTCAAGTGGCCCATGCCACCCCCCTCCCCAGGTCCCTAGGGTTTGTCTGGAGCCTGGGGCCAATTCAGCTGCTCCCCCCTTGCCTGGGCCAGTTGCCAGCCCCTCCACCCCTTCCCCCTCCATTACCATTGGAGGACAATGGTGGGCAGGCCCGGCCTTTGTGAGAGGGGTCAGACCAGTTAATCTCGGGCTGGGCTGGGGAGGAGCTCCGTGGGGGCGGGGGAGGGGGCTGTGGACAGAAGCAAGTGGGGGCCGTGGGTTGGGCCACAGACAACAGGGCTGCTGAGAGACCGGGAGGAGGAGGGCGTTGGAGGCAGGGGGCCCCGGGAAGTAAAAGCTTCAAACAGGCTTTGGGGAGAGTTTCCTCCGAATGTAGATTTGCGTTCCTATTAAACTTGCCAAAAATTTGTGTTAGCTAATGGATTCTTAATTCTGTCTAAAATGAGAGAGGGAAAATTATGCCATTCATCTTGTATTGGTTTGAAATTACATCTGACACCTAATCGATCATACTGTGGAACATTAACTCTCTGGAAGGGACCCAACTTGCTCTCTCTTCCTCGCTTCCCAGGGCTCCCGAGCCACCCCAGCCCGGATTCCTGCCTTTGTATTTCATTAACTAAGCACAGCTCCGGCTGCCGCTGGGGGCGGCGAGGGGGTGGGCGTGGGGCAGGGTGATCACCAGGTCCTTCCACCCTCTGCCCAAACCCGGGCCCCCACTGCCAACCTTGAAGTGACCTCTCCTGGCCTGCTTTTCCCACACTTTCTGAGAGGTGGAGAAGCAGGCTGAAAGGCACTGGGGTGTGGGGTGACCTCGGAGCCACCTTGGGGGCACCGGGGAGAGGCGGGGAGCCAGGCCAAGCTGAGCTGGCACCTGGGGCTGGGGCAGGGGCCGTGGCGGGGGGCTCACCTGCGACTTGCCTGGCAGATGGGAGGAGGAGGAGGAGGGCAGATGACAATGGATTTGCCTCTGGGGATCCTGATGAGCTCCGACTGCAAACCCCAACCCCAGACCTGCTTTTCCGGGAGGAGGACTTTCTGGCAGCCAGGAGAGCCCACTGGAGGCTGACAGACCTGGGCTGGATCCTGGCTCCGCTGCTGGCAAGCTGTGTGACCTTGGGCGAGTTACGTAACGCCTCTGGTCTCAGTTTCCTTCCCGGTCAGAGCTGAGGAACAGAATGGCACAGGGCTGGCTGGGGTGTGGACTGCGGAACGCTGGGGGCAGGCGCCACAGTCGGTGCCCAGCAAAGGCGATGAGTGCGAATCCAGGTCCCCTCTCAGACTCCTGCTGCCCCCCACCCCCACCCCTCACCCTCTGCTGCCCAAGGACAGATCAAGGGCTCAGAAGCCACAAGATGGCCAAGGCCACCAGGGCCAGCCGATGCCTCCTCCCCTGGCCCTCTTCCTTCCTGGAGCTCCTCCTGTCTGGCATAGAGGACTCTCTCAGTGACCCCACCTGCCTGGCGGGTGGCACCTCCTGAAGAAGGTGCTGCCGGAGGGGACACTTCGCCGGGAAGCCGCTTGCTTTTTTAAAAACAATTTTTCCGGTGGTTTTAGATTTGTTTTTTAAGATTTATGTGTTTATTTGAAAGTTACAGTTACAGAGAGAGGTCTTCCATCCACTGACTCACCCTCAAGATGGCCACATGGCCAGGGCTGGGCCAAGTTGAAGCCAGGAGTCAGGAGCTTCCTCCAGGTCTCCCACATGGGTGGCAGGGACCCAAAGGATTTGGCCCATCTTCTGCTGCCTTTCCCAGGCCATAACAGGGAGCTGGATGGGAAGTGGAGCAGCCAGGACTCGAACCGGTGCACATATGGGATGCCGACATTGCAAATGGCAGTTTTACCTGCTCCGCCACAATGCTGGCCCAGCTTTTTTATTTTTTATTTTTATTTATTTTTATTTGACAAGGGGAGAGAGAGACAGAGAGAGAGAGAGAGAGAAAAGAAGGGAGAAAGAGAAAGAGAGATCTCCCATTGCTGTTCACTCTCCAAATGTCCACAGTAGCTGAGGCTGGGCCAGGCCGAAGTAAGGAACCAGGAGCTCCATCCTGGCCTCCCATGGGGTGGCAGGGCCCCAGGTACGTCAGCCGCTCTCTGCTGCCTCCCAGGGTATGCACTAGCAGAAAGCTGGATCTGAAGCAGAGCTGGGCCTCAGGCACACTGATATGGAGATGGGCATCCCAGGAGGTGGCTTAACCATTGCCGTCCCCTGCACCGCAATGCACACCCCGAGCCACTTTATTTTCCTTCGGCACTTCTGACCTCTGTGGGTTCCAAAGGGCTCCTGTCTCCAATGCAGGCACCCCAGAGTTTCAGGGAGGGTGGAGTGGGTGGGGTGGGGGCAGGGCCATCAGCCCCACCCCCAGTTCCCAGGAGGCACCCTGGCCTCTCCCTTAGGTTGCCCTACAGCTCCTCACCAAGGGAGGGGCCACGGAAAGAACGTGGCATGCAGCTGGCCTCTGGTACCGGAAGTAGCAGAGTAGACTTCTGTCTCAAAAAGCACCCAGAACACCCACATGAATGAGAGAGCAGGTGAAGGCACCCAGGCGAGGTCGCACAAGGAAACCCGAGCTCCTCCCAGCAAGTCCCAGTGCAGGGGCCCGGACAGCCCCACTGTGCCCTGGGTCCTCGTGGAAGTGCCCCAACACGGAGAAGAAGAACCATGGGAAAGTCTTCTTCATCCTATGGGACTCAGAGGGTGCGTGTAAGAGGCCGGGGCCGCAGGGCGGGCAGGGACACTGGGTCTCTTGTCCATCCCCTGCATCGTGAATCTGATGGGATATTTTCCAATCCAGTTGTCCAGTCCCGGCAAAGCCTGCAAGGGGCTGGAGCTTAGAGAGGCAGTGAGGAGAGAGACTCCTTCAGAAACCGGAGAGGGCAGAGGGGGCTGGGGTGGTTTAACTCCTTTCCTGCCCCAACACACACACACACACACACACAGAGAGCGAGCGAGAGAGCGAGAGAGCGAGAGAGAGAGAGAGCGGCAGGAGTTTTATTTCCAAATGTCCCTTCTCCAGGGAGTTTGCTGTCTCCCAGGAGACGCCTGGTGGAGATGCCCCTTCCTGCCAGGCTTCCCGGCAGCCACTAGGCGGCCACGGCTTCCTCTCCTGCTTGCAGACGCCACCGCGAGGGTCCCACGTGGTTTGTGTTAATAGGAAGTGAGGCGGAGGGCTACAGGCGCTGAGGACCGGGCAGGCCAACTGGGGGTTGGCAGGCAGCTGGGTAGCCCGAGGCGGCCACACAGGGCCAAACTGAACGAGGGTCCTGGGCTGCACGGGAGGCCTGGATAGAGGTGCTGACCTGCCTGTGGTTACCAAAGGAAAAAAATCTCCCTTGTCATCTTTTTTTCCCAAACTGGGAAATGTTTTTGTTGTGTTTTTCCCTTGACTATGAAAGGAATGCATGATTGTTATAAAAATAGGTAATTCCAACAAAAGAGAATGAACCAAAGTCCCAGAATCAAATGTTAGGATCTGTCTCTTCCCTAAGAATGTAAGTAGCTACTGACCAAAGAATCCAGGGCAAGAGTGCTGTATTCAGAATGGAGAAGGAAGCAGCATGACCTCATGGAATGTTCTAGAATCTACCTGGGAGGACCCCACCCCCACCCCCGCAGCAAATGCCCCTGTGCTGGACAGGCTGCTGTGTGCATCTCCCTGCAAAGCACTGTTTCAGAACGGACTCTTCCCGTTCTGTCTGCATTCATTCCCACACGGTCACCTGCTGGTACGCCAGTGTGGCCACCCAGTAAACAGGGGGTGGAAGAATAAACGGACGAACTCACAGACCCGGAGATGGACACGGGCTGGCAGAGCGACCCAGGCTGTGTTCACAAACATGCCTGCCACAAGTCGGGAAAAAAATAGCCTTAAACTCTCTGGCAGCTCCCTCCTCCTGGGAGACTAAAGGCTGGACTTACCCCAAAGGGCCAAGCCCACCTGAGAGTTTCCCAGGTCTGGCTCCTGGACAGCACAGGACTGAGGCACCAGAGGGAGAGGCAGGCTCTGGGGTGGTGGAGAGCCTGCTGAGAATTCAGGTATTATACCAATGCGCCAGGCAGGTGCCGGGACGCTCTGTCTCACCCTGACAAGGGGCAGCTTTGGTCAAGGTCATCTTCCTGAGAAGAAGGAATTGGAACACCTGAAGACGCACCTGCCTCAAGGGTTCCACCCCAGACAGCAGCAGGACTGGGGGCGGCCCCTCCTCTCCCTTTCTTCTTGCAGAGATCTGAGCCGGTCCTGCCATCAACCCGTCACTGCTGACCCCATTTAGCCGTGGACAGCCGCGAGGTTTGAACACCACTGTACGGGCGAATAAAAACCAAGGCTCAAAAAGGCAAATGACTTGCCCAGGCCACAGATCAAGTGGCAGAACCAGGAAGAAGTGCCCATCTTGGGCCTGGTCCCCAGAAGTTTGTTCCACTAAAGTCCCAGCACAGGGCTTTGGGGGATACCCCTGCTGGATTCTGGGGACGGGTCCTCTCCCTCCTGGAGGCCCCCCGGGCTTCCTACCAGCTCACATCCATGCCGGTCGTCCTACCCCCGGCCTCCCCTGAGAACTGGACTGAAGGTGCCCACGTGTGACATGGCCTTGGCCCATGTGACCCATGCTCTTCTGAGATGTCACCTGTCCCATCTTGCTGTGCAGGACGTGTTATTCTGAAGATCTCAGCCCATCACCGTGCTGCCTGCCCACCCCGGCCCCTGCACGACCTCCGGGACGAGGGGCGGACGCCCTGTCACCTGCGGGCATGTTGGGCAGCAGCACGGAGCTCCACACAGCTCCTCTGTTCCCTGGGGCCCTCCCTGTCCACCCCGGGGCCCGGGCCCGGCGCTCCTTCCTCCCGGCCCGCCCCCACCCCCCACCCCAGCCGCAGCAGGGCACCGAGGGGCCGGCAGCCCGAGGAGGCTGAGGGCGAGGGCCGGGGCGGCCCGCAGATGCCGCCTCCGCCCCCTTCCTTGGCCGGGGCCCCCACGGTGTCGGGGAGCAGGAGGAATCAATCAGGATAATGAAGCCGCAGCCTGCCACGCACCGCGGGGGCACCAAGGAGCGGGGGCCGGTGCCAAGTCCGCCAGACGGTTCGGAGGAGCAGAGCCCGGCGCGGCCCGGCGGCGGCGGCGGCGGCGGCGGCGGAAACCCGGGGCCGGTGCGCGCAGGCCGGACACAGCGCGGCGCAGGCCCCTGGCAACCGCGCCTGGCAACCCGGACGCCCGGGAGAAATCTTAAAGCTGCAGCGCCTCCTGTCCCCGCCGCTGCGGTCGCCGCCCGGATGCCGGGGCTTAGAGGGGCTGGCGGGGGCACCCAGGCTCTGTGCCTCTCGGGACTTGGGATCCGACACCCGACTTACACGCATCCCCCCGCCCCGCCACGTCGTTTCATCAAACGTGAACCGAGCCTCCTGCCCAAGCTGGGGCTAGACACTGGGGAGGGGCCAGGGCGGTGATTAAAAAATGAGCAAGATCCTGCCAAGAGGAGTTCACAGTCTAGCGCGCAAGGCAGACCAGGCTGGCTGAGGTGAGCAGGGCCCTGTGCTCCCCCGGATGAAGGGGCTTTGGCCGGAGGGCTGAGGGGGCTGTTATACAATATTCCGGCAGCCCCTGCCTTGCTCCAGGCCGGGGGGTTAGACACTTCTGTCTTGGGCTGCATTATCTTCCCCCAACAAGCCCTGTGAGATGGATATCATCGTTATCACCATTATCAATCCCATTTTCAGGATGAAAAATTAGAGGCCCAGAGAGGTGAAGGGACTTAGCCAAAAAAAATCTCGTTTTATTTTCCTGGGCATCCAGGACTTCCGACTCTGGCCGGCTATCACTCTGCACGTCTGGACCCCAAAAAGCCAGTTGTGTGGGACGTGAGGAAGGGAAGAGGCAGTAGACGGGAGAGATAGCTGCTGCACCCTTCTTCGGCCACAGCTGACCCTGTGGTGCCCTGTCCTCGTGGGCAGGCCTGGATGAGGTGACCTCCAGACGTCCCTCTGCTCCTGCGATTTTGTAGCTCCTGCCTGAAGTCCAGGCGCTGTGCCACCCTTCTGGGCAGCAGTAGCTGGCAGGGGGCTGCAAGCTGGGTGGGGGGGAACTCCAGACTTTGGAAACAGCGGTCAGGGTTGGTGGGGGGGGGGATTAGAGGGTGGCATGCAGGCTTTGGCAAAAGCAAGCTTCGTCAGTAATCACGAGGAAGGCCTGGGTCTCCTCACCGCTTCCCTTGTTCACCTGTCTCCTTCTGCATATGCACGCGGGCACGAAGCTGTGCCAGGGCCTGGGGCCGACTCAAAGGCTGCTGGTGAGGCAAAAGGCGTGCTGGCTTTGGAGCCAGGCGCATCTGGTTCCAAATCTCGCGCTGTCCTTTACCAGCTCTGTGACTTTGGACAGCTGACTCCATCCCCCCGAGCCTTGGTCTCCTCGTCTAGAACGGAGGCATTGCTATCTACTTTCGGGGGATTGTCACAAGACCTGTAAGGTGAAAAAGTGTATGCACAGTGTCTGGTACATGGTAGAGACTTCATAAATGGTCCGTTTTGGCTGGCGCCGCGGCTCACTTGGCTAGTCCTCCGCCTGTGGCGCTGGCACCCCGGGTTCTAGTCCCGGTTGGGGCACTGGGTTCTAGTCCCGGTTGGGGCACTGGATTCTGTCCCGGTTGCCCCTCTTCCAGGCCAGCTCTGCTGTAGCCCAGGAGTGCAGTGGAGGATAGCCCAAGTGCTTGGGCCCTGCACTCTCATGGGAGACCAGGAGGAAGCACCTGGCTCCTGGCTTCGGATCAGCGCAGCGTGCCGGCCACAGCGGCCATTTGGGGGGTGAGCCAACGGAAAAGGAAGACCTTTCTCTCTGTCTCTCTAACTCTGCCTGTCAAAAAAAGTCAGTTTTAAAATGCCTTTATTTTGGTAGTCTGATAATGGCTCCCAAAGATAGGTCCACATCCTAATCCCCAGAACCTGTGGAAGTTCTTATCTGAACAAAGCATTTTGCAAATTGGATTAAGAATCTTCTTCTTCTTCTTTTTTTTTTTTTTTTTTTTTGCCGGCGCCGAGACTCAATAGGCTAATCCTCCACCTGCGGCGCCAGCACACCAGGTTCTAGTCCCGGTTGGGGTGCCCGATTCTGTCCTGGTTGCCCCTCTTCCAGGCCAGCTCTCTGCTGTGGCCCGGGAGTGCAGTGGAGGATGGCCCAAGTGCTTGGGCCCTGCACTCGCATGGGAGACCAGGAGGAAGCACCTGGCTCCTGGCTTCGGATCAGCGCAGTGCACTGGCCACAGTGGCCACTGGAAAGTGAACCAACAGCAAAAGGAAGACCTTTCTCTCTGTCTCTCTCTCACTGTCCACTCTGCTTGTCAAAAAAAAAAATCTTTTTTTTTAAAGATTTATTCATTTATTTGAAAGTCAGAGTTACAGAGAGAGAGAGAGAGAGAGAGAGAGAGAGAGAGAGAGAGGTCTTCCATCTGCTGGTTCACTCCCCAGTTGGCCCATCCAAAGCCAGGAGCCAGGAGCTTCTTCTGGGTCTCCCATGCAGGTGCAGGGTCCCAAGGGCTTGAGCTATCTTCTGCTGCTTTCCCAGGCCATAGCAGAGAGCTGGATCAGAAGTGGAGCAGCTGGGACTTGAACCAACGTCCATATGGGATGCCGGCCCTGCAGGCGGCGGCTTTACCCACTACACCACATCGCTGGCCCTAAGTTAAGAATCTTGAAATGGGGAGATTTTTCTGGGTCGTCTGGGTGAGCCCTTGTAAAAGAGAGGCAAAGGGAGATGACACACACGGAGGAGTAGGTGAAGACAGAGGCAGACACTGGAGTGATGGGGCCAGTGACAGCAGCCACTAGAAGCTGGAAGGGGCAATGTGTAGATTCTGCTCTGGAGCCTGCTGACAAAACCCTGATTCAGGCCCAGTGAAAGCGATGTTGAACCTTGGCCTTCAGTGACGTGACAGAGTACATTTCCTTTGTCTTAAGTTGCCACTGTTGTGTCTGGGAAAGGAAATAGATATATCTATATGATATGGGAGATCCAGTCTTGAACCAAACCCTGTTTCCGGATCTAGTGGGAAAACAGAAATATGTGGTGCACAGGAGCACCCAGAAGCAAGGCACCTTGCAGGGCTGCAGAGGGGAGTGGGAAGGTAGATAAAGCTGTTGGAGTTCAGGTGAGGGGCTAAATCAGGGGAGCCTTCTAGGCAGAAGAAATTGTGGGTAAAGGCATGGCATGAGAAGCCTGTGTTGTGGCGCAGCGGGTAAAGCTTCTGCCTGCAACAACGGCATCCCATATGGGCACCGGTTTGAGTCCCGGCTGCTCAGCTTCCATCCAGCTCCCTTCTGATGTATCTGGGGACACAGCAGAGGATGGCTCAAGGCTTTGTGCCCCTGCACCCATGTGGGAGACCTGGATGAAGCTCCGGGCTCCTGGCTTCAGCCTGCCCAGCCCTGGCCCTTGTGGCCATTCGGGGAGTGAACCAGCGGATGGAGCTTCCCTCTCTCTCTGCAATTGTGCCTTTTAGATCAATCTATAAATATATATTTTTAAAAAGGCATGCGTGGGCCGGCGCCGCGGCTCACTAGGCTAATCCTCCGCCTTGCGGCGCCGGCACACCGGGTTCTAGTCCCGGTCGGGGCACAGATCCTCTCCCGGTTGCCCCTCTTCCAGGCCAGCTCTCTGCTGTGGCCAGGGAGTGCAGTGGAGGATGGCCCAAGTGCTTGGGCCCTGCACCCCATGGGAGACCAGGAGAAGCACCTGGCTCCTGCCATCGGATCAGCGCAGTGCGCCGGCCGCAGAGCACCTACCGCGGCGGCCATTGGAGGGTGAACCAACGGCAAAAGGAAGACCTTTCTCTCTGTCTCTCTCTCACTGTCCACTCTGCCTGTCAAAAAAAAAAAAAAAAAAGTAAGAAAAAAAAAAAAAGGCATGCGTGGGAGAGAACACTGTCCTCAGGAAACTGCCCACATCCGGGATGGCAGCTGAATGGGGGAGTGGGGGTGTGACAGACTGAAGTGGGTGGCAGGGCCAGGAGAGCCAAGGGCCTTGGCTTCTACCCTGGAACGGAACGAACCCTGCACCCTGTGCTAGCACTGGGCCCCAGGTCCGAGAGAGAAATCTTAGGGATCCTCCAGTAATCTTACCATTTCCCACATAAGGAAACTGAGGCCAGAAAGGGAGTCCATTTAAGGAATAAGCTGGAACCAGACAGCTGCACTCCAGCTTGGCTCTTGAACCTGCTGCTTCTCTGCAATCCACTTCCGAAAAGCACTGGCCTGTGGTCTCTAAACAAAGAGGGTGCTATTTGCATATTATTTGCATGGTACTAATTAGATGAGAGAGGCAGATTCATTCAGTCCCTCCCCTTCCTGTCCCCCAGTCCCACCTCACATGGAGTTGTTCTTCCTCTTCCTTAACTTCAACTTTTCCCAAAATTACACCGCTCCAGTTCCCTTATTTAGCCCCAGCTCAGCCATATCTATCTATCTATCTATCTATCTATCTATCTATCTAAAAGCTAATTTGAAAGAGAGAGAGGGAGAGCTTGCTCTTCTATCTGCTGGTTCACCCCTCAAATGCCCACAACAAGCCAGGGCTGGGCCAGGCCAAAGCAAAGATCCAGGGACTTCATCCAGGTCTCATGTAGGTGGCAGAGGCTCAAGTGCCCAGGCCGTCATCTGCTGCCTCCCGGGGTGCATTAGCAGGAAACCGGATTGGAAGAAGAGGAGAGACCCAATCCCAGGCACTCCAATATGGAATGCCGCTTTCCCTTGTGGCAGCTCAAGCCCTACTGAAGTGTTTGAACCTGCCTAGAAAAATTGCCTGCTGGGTCTTCATTGTATCTAATTTGCATGGAAGACTCAGAGCAGGTTACATTGGAAAGCAAGGTGATGGGTTTCAAGCTCAAAATGTTCTCTTTCTCCTTCTAGCCCACGATTATCTGAATGGGGGTATGGGAGTGGGAGAGAAGCGCGTTCCTTGGGAATCTGGTGGGCAGGTGCCAGCTGCATGCCCCAGGCCTGCCCCAAGCCTCTTGGCTGGCAGCCACACCAGCCCCCGGGAGAAGCCAGCTTTGCAGAATTCTTTGCAGGAGGAGGAGGCTTGGGGAAGGTCGGGGAGCATCCCTTGGCCTCGCAGCCTAACATGGGTCAGGTTGAGGTCACCATGTGAGTTACTATGGGTCCTCCAAAGGGGACAGCACAATCAGATTCTCAAGGCTGCTGTCTATCAGAAAATTGTGAGGCACTGGGCTAAACACAATGGCTTCTTTTTTTTTTTTTTAATAATGAGGATTTTTTAAAAAATATTTATTTATTTATTTATTTGAAAGGCAGGGTTACAGAGAGGCAGAGCAGGCAGAGAGGTCTTGCATCTGCTGGTTCACTCCCAAATGGCTGCAAGGGCCGGAGCTGCACTGATCTGCAGCCAGGAACCTGGAGCTTCTGGGTTTCCCATGCACATACAGGGGCCCAAGGACTTGGGCCATCTTCTACTGCTTTCCCAGGCCATAGCAGAGAGCTGCATCAGAAGTGGAGGAGCCAGGGCTGGAACCAGCGCCCATATGGGATGGCGGCACTGCAGGCAGTGGCTTCACCCGCCATGCCACAGCACTGGCCCCACACAATGGCTTCTTGAAGACAAGCACCCAGTCAGTGTTTTCTGATAACAAGGGGCCAGCTAACAGGCAAGGGGAGTGAGTCACAGAGGGACACAGATTCTGCCTCCCTGCCTCCTCCCTCTGAAACCAGTACCTCTCCCTGGTGAGATGTCTTAGCCTGGCATCTGGTGGTCACCAGAGACGGCACCACACTGTGGCCAAGACAGGTGCCCAGGATGCGCTCAGGTGCCCCCACCCCCACCCTGGAAGAGGAGCTGTGGGCTCTGTCACCATGGCTGGTTCAAGGTAGCTGCCAGGAGCTGGGGAGTGAGGACCCATGGGAAAACCGGGGCACTGCCCAGGCTAGCAACCTGCAGAAGCCAGCTTGCTTTGCGTCAGGACAGTGGCCTGGAGAGGAGAGCAGAGACTGCCCTATGTGTGTGAACCACTCTTTCCACGCACGGGTGATGTGGGGGTTGTGTGTGCAAATGCCATGGGAGCCTAGCAGGCAGCCCAACCTGGACGTGCAGCTGTGTGCACCGTGCTGGTGTCTCCATGGAATTCCACCTTCCCTCTTCTCGCAGAGCAGGCCTTCTTGTTCCTGGTAAAATGGGAAGCGAGGGAGTGACCCCCGACTCGCTACCCTGACCCTGCGCCCTTGTGCAGACGGTCGCTGGCTCCATTTGCCCGGGAAAGCAAGCATGGCTCCTTCTTCATCCTGAGTGGGGCAGGTCTGGATGGCCCCATTCTGCACCCATTCCCCTGTCCCCATAGCGCCCTCTTCTCTACCATGTCCCACGCCACTGTCTTATCAAAGGAGGAGGTGGGAGGAACTTGGGGTTATGCTGTGGGTGTGGGAGGAGGAAGGGCGGATCAGATACTGTTCGATTTTGCCCGGGTCCCCTTGGAGCACTGCTGCTCATTTAAAATTCCGATTTAAAGCCGAGCGGCTCTTTAAATTTCCACATTAGCATGCCGCCCTGATGCCAGGCCAAGATGTTGGGATGGATTTGGCAGGAACGCCTCCAACAGCGGCAAGCAGCAGCATTTGCCAGCAATAAAACAACGCATGAATAAAAGAAGGCCGCTTGGCAGCAGCAGAAGCCCAGGTAGCTGGGTGAGCCCAGGAGGGCCTCTCCCCTGCAGGGGCATGGAGGCTTGAAGGCCTGTGCGGGGGCATGTGTGAGAGCAGGCCTCTGTGGCTGTCTTAGCGCTCACTCCCAACTGGGCCTGCAGTGGAATCTGGGGTGAGGGCCCAAGCAAGATCGGGGTTTCTCCCTTGTGCCTGTCTCACCCCCTCCCGTCAGGGTTATCTTCTTGAAGGGGACAGATGTTGCCTTTGATGAGGACACAAGGACTTGGCCTGCAGCCTGAGTTGTCCTGCTTCATCTGGGGCCCAGAGAACAGGTGGGGTCAGGGAGAGTAACACTGCTCAGAATGGCTTCCAGCTACCTGGGTGCTGGGGGCACTGTCAGGAGGAGGGGACTGGGTGGGAGAGGCCACCATGAGGACCGCATACTGTGCTGAGCTGGCTCAGAGCAATGCTCTGGACTGGGAGGTTGGCCACCGTGTGCTTGTACAAGGTTAGGAACGGGGAGTGGCCAGGGAGAGCAAGGAGCTGCCAGGCCTGGCCTAACTTTAACTTTCCACAGGTGTGGGGAATAGTGCTTGAGGTCAGGTGGCAAGGACAGTAAAGGAGTTCAATGCTACCCTGGGCGGAGGCCAGATACCTCCTCAGTGCCATCTTGGGCACCTCCTGCTTCCCAGAGAGTGCAGCCCCAAATGACTTGCTGTTCCTAGATCCTGTGCGTCTCTGCCCCAGTCGCCTGGCTGAGGCTCATCACCTCGCCCTCTGACATTTCAAGGAGCAAGAACCCATCCTGCTCCTGCTAACCTATCTATTCCTTCCACTTGGTTTAGCCAACTCCTTCCCTGAAGCCCATGAGAAGAGGACAGAAGCAAACAGAGGGGTGGCAGCAGATGGTCCCTACTGTCTTGTTATGGCAGAAGAGCACCCTCCTCTGACGGCACTCCCCTCCCTTTGCTCACAAGGGACTTCAGGCCCCCCATGTGAGGGTGTGTGTGGGGAGAGTGTTGGGACTCTGAATTTTCTCCCCCCTGTAGAAGATGGAGAGCAGGCAGACAGGTCAGGCTCTGGCAGAGTAGGGGCCCTGATGCTGAAATTAGGGCTGGGCCAATCTTGACGGCATTTTTGAAGGAGAATGAGGTGGCCTGAGCTCCCAGGTTCCATGTTCCCTGGTGCACACCTTGGGATGAGTCAGCTCTGAGGTGAGGGAGTGATTAAGAAGAAGAGTTTAGGCCAGGGAGATGTTCCTTTGCCATTTCTGAAAGACTGTTTTTTTTAAAAAAAGATTTTATTTATTTCTTTGCAAGAAAGGCAGAGTGATGGGGGGGGGGCAGGGAGAGAGAGAGAGAGAGAGAGATGGATCTTCCATCCACTGGTTCACTCCCCAAATGGCTGCAAAAGCCAAGGCTAGCCATCCAGGTCTCCCATATAGGAGGCAGGGGCCCAAGTACTTAGGCCATCTTCTGCTGATTTCCCAGGCTCATTAGCAGGGAGCTGGATTGGAAGTGCAGCAGCCGGGACTTGAACCAGCACTGAGATATGGGCTGCAGCATCAGAAGCAGTGGCTTAACCCACTGTGCCACAATACAGGTCCTCCTTTGTCACTTATTCATTCATTCAATGATATTTACCAAACAGCTGCTTTATGTTGGGCCCCATGACACAGACAGGTGTGGTCACTGCCCTCATGGGACTTTCCATCCAATGAAACTAGGACCATTATTCGAGTGACTATACAAAGAAATTGAAATAACTGTGCTACATGGCCTGGAAGCAGCATATATAGTACATGAAAGTATAATTAGAGGACATGATTGAGTCTCAGGAGCTGAGCTGGGGCTTGCAAAGGATTCAGAAGAGCAGCCAGGGCAGTGGAGAACTGGCAGTGACGTCAAAGAATCAGAGGAGGCGGCGGTGAACGGTGCAAGTGCCCAGGAGACACCCTGCCCTGACATCCCCTAGTTTGGAGCACAGGTATGGAAAGGCTCTGGCCAAGTGGCCGGCTCACAGTTGGTGCTCCGGAATGGTGGCTCCCTCTCCTGCCCTAGGCTGAGCCTTCCTCGCTAGGGACCCCAGATTTCTGGAACAAAGGAGCTGCCCAGGCTTAGCCTCTTCTGTCAACTCTGGCCCCCAAGTCCCAGCCACCCAGTGCTCAGTGAAAGGCCCAGGTCCCTCCAGGCCTCTCCATGTTAGTCCCACCACATGGTGCTCTGCCATTCCCTAGCCTACTTCCTCCTTTGCAGGGCTCGTCCACAAAGAAGTGTGGGGTCTGGCCTTGGAAAAAGATGCCCTCCTGGCCCTGCTTCTGGGGCTGAGCCTGAGAAGAGCGCTGAGTCCACAGCCTCTCCCTGACGCCGCCTGGGGTGAATCCGAGTGTCTCACGTGGGGAGGGGGCTGCCCACCCGAGGCGGCGTAGAGCCCAGAGCCTTTTCCATCACAGACACCCCATCTGTCTCCCACAGAAGGCTCGGGCTGGGAGAGGTGTGGGGAAGGGGGGCAGGGTGGGTGAGCCAGCATGATGGCAGTGAAGGTGCTGACCGGGAAAAGGGGTGGGGGAGGGCCGGGGCAGCCTCAGCCTCAGTAGCGCGGCTACTGTCTGGGCCCCTGGGGCCTAGAGGTTGGAGGTCTGCAGCCAGGGCAACAAGGGGCTTAAAAGATCAAGTGCATAACAAGCCGGGTCACAAGACGGTAGGAGAGGAGGACTGAAGGCCAGGTCTGGCTCTGCACACAGGCACGGGCTACCTAGGGCCTTCCCGCGCCCTGGCTTTGAACAGCACTCGCTGCCAGGATCGGATGGGGGGTTTTCTAACGGGGAGCTCAGAACCCTTTCCTAGCGGCTGAAAAACTTTGGGAGCTACTCAGGCAGTCTTGGGGGCCCAGATTTAGCACACCCCCTCCCCGGCACTGACGCTCGGATGCTAGGAGACTGGGATCGGATGGCCTCTGACACGTGGTGACAGGAGCGGGGCCGAGACACTTCCCTGTGCAGGTCTTCCTCAGGTGTGACCTTTCTCAGGCTGCAGCTCAATCCTGGGAGCCCTTCACAGGAGGTGCCAAGGGAACCCAAGACAGGGCTTCAGTTATTAAATATAAATAGACCGGGGAGGGGAACTGAATATAGAGACAGATATTATATCTCTCAGTCCCTGCCAGTTATTAGGAAGAAGGCACCAGCGGTTGCTAAGCAACAGGTCTCCACAGAGGACAAGGCACCAGAGGAAAAAGCCTCCTTTGACTGAATATTGGGGTGAGGGGTAGGGAAGGTGGGGGTCAAAGGGCTCTGGACCTCACGTGCAGGCTGCGGGGGAGAGGCGGGTTTGTCCTTCCAGACCAGCCCTTTCCTCAGGCCTTGGCAAACTCCGCCTTTACAACCGTCAGGATTGGTGGAAGGAGGAAGGCTTCAGGCACTCCTCCTTTCCTGCCAGGAGGAGGGAACCTGGTTTCCATGGCAACCCAGAAACAATCCTGGCCTTGTTTTGCGTGTGGCTTCCCGGTAACCCCCTTTCCGAGCAGCCCCATCCTAGATCCTTCCCTCTGGCCCCCAAATTCTGAGTTGGGGGGCGCATACAAAGGCTGGTGGTGGTGGTGGCAATGCCACAGAGCTGGAGTCCCTTGACCTTAAAGTGACCTAGTAAGACTCTCAGGGGCGGGGGTGAGTTTAGGAGCAGAGGGCTGCCACGGGTCTTCCCACCTCCATGCCTTCCACTGGGTTGCAAAAAAGCAGAGCCAAATGGTGGCATCAGATGCAAATTGGATTCCGGCCTGCTTTCCAAAAGGCTCCTAGAGACTGGGTGGGAGGTCAGCAGAGACTGAGAGGACACGGCCTTTTGTGCCCCGCGGCCACCCAGGCCCCCATCCTCCTCGACCTCAAGTCCACCGTGGCCAGGGCCCGAGAATGGAGATATAGAACATTAACGTATGTCAAGTATAAAGTGAGTGGCACCGAGGGGCATAATCTGTTTTTCTAATATGACCACAAGCAGAGTGTTAGAAGAATTAGGCCGACAGCTGCTGGTTTTTCCCCCTTTCTCTCCCCCCGCCTCGCGCTCCCTCTCCCTTCCTCCTCGGCGTTTGCACACACCAATGGCAGCCGAGCGCTGCTCGCGATTTCTCTTAATCTTCCTCCGCCATCCTGCGCTCTTTCCGCAGGCGGTGCTGCGAAGCCGGCAGAGCCCCGCGTCACACCTTACTGCTCCCTGAGATTGCTCCACAGAGAGCTCAAGGAGATGGCAATTCGGCGCTGATGCCGGCTGGCAGCAGTTGGAAGAGGGGAAGGAGAAGAGAGAGGGAGGAGGGGAGGGGGGAAAAAGTTGGCACGGATACCAAGTTTTTCCCTAGAGAGATGGGGGGGGGGCAGGGAGAAAGAGAAGAAGAAAATGACACAGAGAAAAAGAAACGAGGAAAAAGAGGCAGAGTGAGGCAGCGAGCGAGCGAGAGAGAGACAGAGGCAGACTATGAATTAAGTTCTCTCAGACATCCACACGTGGGCATCCCAGCCCACCTGACTCATGACCCTCTAAAAATCACAGCACTCCGTTGGCCTTCCCACCCACCCACCCCCTCCCACACACACACCACCAGCCAACCTGGAAGTCAAGAGGCGGCCCAGGCATGTTGTGTGTATTTGTGTGTGTGTGCGTGTGCGTGTGCGTGTGTGTGTACGCCTGTATGTTGTCTCTGTTTTGGATCGCAGTAGAATGCAGTATGTAAATGAGATGGTTATTACCGCAATGTTCATCAAGCTGAGCCGAGAAGACATTAATAGCCTGATGAATATGCATGTGAATTTGTTAATTAAGTTAATTATTCTGCTGAAAATGCATTCGTCTTCCAAGGACATTTTCCCAATGATTTTTACATGCTCTAGCCATTAGTCATGCTATATTTTATCAGGGAAATGAGTTTGCTTAAGTTGTAAAAAAAAGAAAGAGAGAGCGAGCGAGAGAGAGAAGAGACAGACAGACAGAACCAAGGGGATAAAATGAAAGGAAAATGTGTTGAAGTTGAGAGTGGGAAAGCATCTGAGGCTGGCCTGAAGTTTGAGGCCCAGCTGGGCTTTTGAAGCCTGCCCTCGATTTTTATGGGTACCTCACTCTACAATTTTTTGCCCTTTTTTTGATGACAAACTTTTTTTTTTCCAGTGCCAAATTTCCAACACATTAATTAATTGTTGTAGCCAATTAACTGTAGTTGTGCAAATGAGTTTAGCACTAATTACCATGCAGTGCCTGTAATCACATAAAAAACTTGCTGAGAGAGAGAGAGAGAAGAGAAAGGAGGAATGGGACGGGAGTGGTGGCAGGAGAGGAAGGGACCTGGCACAGAGGAGCAGCCAAGGAAAGGGAGCACCCGAGGGCGGGGGTCCTGCGGCCCTCGGCCAGGAGACATATTGGCTGCGAGGGAAGGTCGCTGTGTTCCCAGCCACCTTCAGGACCTGTGAGAGCCAGGGAATCTCCGAGCAGTGAGGAGGGCACAGGCCAGTCGAAAACGGTCCCCGTTGGTCTAGGAGCTCCCAGCCAGAGACACAGGCTCAGAGTGGTTCTCTACGTGCTTCAGTGATGCAGAGCGGCCCCTCTACAATTGCTATAGCGCCCACCCCAGGTGTCAGCCTCTGTGTGTCTCCCCCCAGGCTGGAGTTACTGGCTAGGGATAGTGGTGCCACTGGAAGGTGAGTTGTTCCCGATGGGCTGTAAGTAATTGGGGAAGGCTGTGAGGAGCACACAGCTACTGGAATAGGCCAAGGAAGCAATGGTAACATCAACCAGAAAAGAGCCCAGCTCAGCCAGAGGAGGGCTACAGTGCCCAGGAGAGGAGTCAAGCCCTTCTCCTGCAAGTTGACGTCTCCACCATCCATCGCATCTAGGCCAACACTAGGCTCCTACCTGTCAGCCTCCACCAGTGGTACCCAGAGGGTGAGGGACACACGAGGTGACTTCTCCTGGGTTGGCGTCCCTGTGACTTCAGCTGGAGGGGAAGAGCAGTGGTAAGATCAGAACTAAGCACCGGATGGCATCTTGCTTCTACTCTGCGTGCCCACTCTCTACGATGAACAAGACACTGATCCTATCCAAAGGGTGTGTGTATAGTTCCCCTGTTCACAAAAACAGAAAGTGTGAGAGAGCTCACTTGTCATGGGCCTGTTTCCTCAGACCTCAGAGACACACTCAGCTTCCCATTTCCAAGGAGGACCTGATGCAGTCATTCTCTGATAGACCTCCAAAGACTGGCTCCTCTCTTCCCCATTCCGGCTCTCAGGTCTACGGAGAAGCTCAAGGGCTCCATCCACGTCAGCCTTGCTCTTCTCTGACAAAGGGGAATGACTACAAGGGCGCATGCCATGTTGCTTCCTGTTCCATGACACTGCTGCTCCTCTAACCTACGAACCAAAGTTGCCTGTTGGACCTGAGTCGACCCCGGCTGCTCCAGTGCTCTCCCAGCCTCCAACATCTCTCTGCCAGGACCACCCACACCCTCTTCCCAGCAGGTTGAGTCAGTGTAGAAAGACCTCTTGTCTGGTATCTTGAATTCCAAGCTCTTCTGAATTCCAAGCTACTTAATAGTCTGTGACCTTGGGAAAACTACTTATTGTGAGCCTCAATTTTCCTCATCTATAATGTGGAGAAAATAGTAGTGGTATGCCCAAAAGGTTATGAAGTTTAGTAACTATGAATATAAAGCATTCAGCAAACCAAATGACGTGAACTATTTCATTCATTACTAGTGAGAAAAAAGTCAGAGAACCTTGCTGATGGACAACCTGGTGATGCTAACGAATGTCTACGTTTCCCACAAAAACCTGTACGTGAACGTTCACAGCAGCTTTATTTGTAATAGCCCCCCCCCCAAAAAAAAAAAAAAACTGGAATCATGGAATTATGTCTTCTAACAGGTTAATGGTTAAATGAACTTGGTACATCAATATCATGAAGTAAGTGTAAGGAATGAACTATTGATACACACACAAATTTGGATGGATTTCCAGGAAATTAATGATGTATCCCTAAAAAGCTGCACAGATGATTCCATTTTTGAAATGACTAAAGTTTTGAAGATGAAAATAGATTAATGGTGCCAAGGATTAAGGGAGGGAGAGGTGGACAGGAGGGAGGGAGGTGTGATTATAGAAGGGCAGGCACTAAGAGGAACCCTTATGGCACCTTACACTTACTGTGTGGTACCACCCCCAACCCAAGCACAAGAAAACTAGAGGAATCTGCGTAAGACCAGTGTGTTATATTAATGTCAGTAATCTGGTAGTGATATTGTACTCTAGTTTTGCAAAATGCTACCATTCTGTGAAAGTGATCAAATGTAAAAGAGACTCTGTATTATTTCTGACAATTACATGTGAATCTGCAATTATCTTGATTGTTTAAAAGCCTATGACTGATTATTAATGTCTCTGCTGGGTCCAAGAGGCTACTCTTGTGTTTCCAAAGTAGAATCCCAAAGAGGAAAATTAATAAATATTATTAATCAGGATATAACAATAAAATGATCATAACCATGGGATAGAGGGTATTGTGTCTTTTGACTTAGTAAATTCCATTTCTTGGAATGTCCTATTAAAAATACTTGAATGTTTGTGTTCTGATATTCACTGTGGTATTATTTACGGAGTAAAAATATCTAAACAATTAAAATAAGGAATGAGTCTTATCAGTCACAGCATGTCTAGATGATAAAATACTCTACACTTTAAATATACTTTAAAAACTACAGTCAGTACAATATCTGGCATCACAGTTGCATTGTGGCACAGTGGGTTAAACTGCTGCCCACAACGCTGGTTCTAGTCCTGGCTGTTTCACTTTCAAACTGGATCCCTGCTGATAAGCCTGGGAAGGAGGCAGAGGGTGGCCCATCTCCCTGGGCCTCTGTATCCATGTGGAGACCTGGATACAGCCTGGCCTAGCCCTAACCATTGTGGCCATTTGGGGAATGAACCAGCACACAGAAATTCTCTCTCTCTAACTCTGCCTTTCAAATAAATGCATAGATCATTTTTTAAAAAATGCCTGGCACTTAGTAGACAACCAACAAATTGAGTTCTGTCTTTTGGGCATCAAAAGAGCTAACACACGTGAATGTATCTGACAAATGGTAAAGTGTGTGCTAGCTGCAAGTTGTTGCTATCCTTTGAACAGCTCTCACTCAGCTCCACCCTGGATGAAACAGTACTTCAAGGCAGAATAGCAGCTCAGATGCTACTGACTTGAGAGTTGTGAGAAAGGGGGAACTGATTTCTTGGGGAGTCTGAACAAAGGCATTGGGACCACTTGCTTTCAGGAGACTATTGCTCCCATGCTACATTATGACAAAAACTCTGGGCCTTCTCCCCGGCATATGCACATTCACACATTTGACCTACAGTTGCAGAAGGATCCTGGGGCCCTGGAAGCAATACCAGTCCTGCTGCCCCCAAAAGTAATAGTGCCATCTACCGCATCAGCCACTGTTGACGGTGCACCTACTGAGCATCAGGTCCTGTCCCAGGGGCTCCACAGGCATCTTTTCCAGAAGTTCTCGCAACCTTAAGAGGTAGTTGTTTATCTGCATTTCACAGACAAGGAAATTGGGACTTCAAGTGGTTAAGTGAATTACCCAGGTGACACAGCTGGTAAGTGGCAGAGCTGGCACTGGACCCCAGGGCTGTCTGCCTCCGAAACCTGTGACCTAATGGCATTTCGGGCTGGGGAGGGGTGCTGCATGGGGGAGGCTTGGAGAAGTAACCCTGCTCTCCCAATGCTCAGCAGGCACAGACTTCAACCCAGGGCAGGCAGAAGAAAAATCTGAGAAATAGACTTTTTTTTTTTTTAAGATTTTTATTTATTTATTTGAGAGGTAGAATTACAGAAAGTGAGAGGGAAAGGCAGAGAGAGAGGTCTTCCTTCCGTTGGTTCAACCCCCAGATGGCTGCAACGACCGGAGCTGTGCCTATCCGAAGCTAGGAGCCAGGAGCTTCTTCCCAGTCTCCCACATGGGTGCAGGGGCCCAAGCACCTGGGCCATCTTCTACTGCTTTCCCAGGCCATAGCAGAGAGCTGGACTGGAAGAGGCACAGCTGGGACTAGAACTAGTGCCCATATGGGATGCTGGCACCGCAGGCGGAAGATTAACCTAGAGCGCCACTGCGCCGGCCCCAAGTAGACGCATTTTGAAGTCTTTCATCCCATGGGTCAGTTTTTCCATGTGTCTAATCTCTGTCCTTTCTGTTACAATCTTAGCCCTTTTCCTCTCTTCTGTTTCCAGCAAGGATGGTGAAGTGATGACAGTGTCCCTCCACAGAAGGTCCTGGCTCACGAAGAGAGAGAGGCTTCTCTTTCCCCATCGTGGAGGCCATGACTGGGTCTGCCTCATTATGTCAAACCAAGACGTGCATGGCAAAATGGAGCAGGAAAGGCAGGCAGAAAGGAGCGGCCTAACTGGACCAAGACGTCCAGCCTGGAGAAGGGCCTGCCAGTCTCAAGACCTCAGTGCTGGGCTCAGGCGGAGTTTCTTCCTCCAGGCTGAGCGCAGGCTTGTCTGGCATTGACCTGGCTGCAGTGGTCCGGCCTGCATTTCTCAAGCCAGGCCTCTTGCTTGTCTCACTGGGTGCCGTCTCTAGAGCGGCCTCTCTCAGACAGAAAGGAAGAGGCCAGGCCTCTGCCACTCCGAAGTCATCCCCTCCATTTCAGTATTACCTTAGGTCCAGACAACCTGGCCAGGTGCTTAGAGATGTCCAGGGAAGGGAATAATTTTGTGGGGAAGATGCTGGGATCTTAAGGCTAGGTCCAAAGATCTTTCCTCTTTTTTCACGTAACAGATAGGAGGGCAACTGGGGCCTGAAACTGGACACATAAAATGGAGAGAGAGTGTCACATCTCTCTCCCGCCTCCATAGGTTATTCCACCCTGCTGGGGCCCAACATGCCCATTACTCTTTGGCTTCCCTTGGCCCATCTACCCTATGGGCAGGAGAGGGTTAAAGGCATAGTATGGGCAAGCTATAAATTTCCCATCAGTGTAGGGAGAGCAGGATTGTTGGCAAGGAGGGGGTTGGGCTGGGGGGGGGGGGGAGGGGGAGCTGGGAAAAAGCCAGGAGGTTGTCTCTAGGTAACAATAAACACTGCAAGCAAGGAGCAGCTGTTACACTTACTCTCTCTGCATCACAATGCTGAAATAACACTAATAAACCAGTGTGCCCAATGCACAGGCATACACGCAGTTAAGGGCCAGGGCCCCATGGCATCACCAGGGCTGCCCTCTGCTTCAGGCCAGGGCCCTTGATGCAGGTGGACATACCAGTCTTGGCCTGGCTATACTTGCGGGGATGATGAAGACGGATGGGTCCTCCCTACCCCAGCACCATTCGCAGGATCAGGGGGAGTCAGGCTGGAGATCCTGGGGTCAGATCCCATGGAAAGAAGCTCAGATGGGAGCTTGGAGAGGAGAGAGAGAATGAGAAAAGAGTAGGAAACAGACTGCTTACCATGTCCTCGCAGACTGGAGGGGATACGGTGGCCGGGAGTGCAGCTGGCTAACAGGAGGTGAAAGAGCAGGGCGCAGGGAAAGAGGCTTGGGAAAGAGAAGGACCAGGGAACACGAGGCTTCGAGGATTCTTCTCTCTCCTGCAGCTGAGCTCCCCACACCTGCCTACACCCCACCTGGTGCACCCAAGCTCCCCTTACCCAGGGCCAAGGTGATGTGTTGGTTTAGTTCAGCACTGAGCTTTATTATGGGTTTTTTGGCAGGGCCCTGGGCTTCTAACGCTGCCAGAGAGAGAGCTGGGGGAGTGGGGCTGTCCCACGTCCTTGCACGAAGAGTGGGCTGGTCTGTCTGTTTCCCCAACCAAAGCTGTCTTTGTATCGCCAGGAGCAGCTATGCAAAGGGCTCCTCACCCTAGCTGGAGAGCAGAGCCGCCAGCACTGGACAGCACAGAAGTAGGCAAATGAGAACTGAGGCTCTGTCCCAGTGCCCATCCTTTGAGCCCACTGCTCTCTGAGGTTCAAGTACGGGGCCTTTATGGTCATGCATTTGGACCCACTGGCACCCAAGATCCTCAACTGTTCCCCTTGCACAGGCATGACTAGTTCTCCAGGGCCACTTACGGCCTCTTTCTGGGTATGACCTCCAGCACACAATCCTCTCCTCCCCCTGACTGAGGATGCATGGAGAAGATGCACATCGCTTACCTGGCCTGTGAGGGAGGCGGGCGTCGGCACTTCTGAGATCTGTGGTTCTGCAGCCACTTCCCGGCCTGTACTGATCCTGGTTCAGCCAAGCCAGGCACCCCTCACTGCTGCTCTCTTGTCCCAGGGGGACAGTACTGACCCCAGGTGCTAATCCTTTCAGGTTCCCATCTTGTAATAGTGTCTTTTGGCTTTCTGGGTTGTGTGTTTGTTTCTATTTCTAAAAATTTGGTGTCAGCTGGGTACCCAAAAATCTGGGCAACAAACGAGGGCAGGGAAGAGTGGCTGTGTCTGTCTGGAAAGCTCTTCTGGAAGGTGCCCAGGGCCACCGAGCTGCCCCAGCACAACGGATGCCCAATGCCCTCTGTGCAGCCAATGGACACAGTAGGGTAGGACTAACTGGCCTCTCTTATCATTCCCTGGCTGGGGCATTTTTCACTGGCGTGCTCAGCCTGCCCTGCTCTCTTCTCGCCCATTTCCTTCTTTTTCACAGCTAGGGTCTCACCTTGCCCCCAGGATCCAGATGAAACTTCATCCACAGAGCTCAGAGTGGGGAGAAATGGGGGCCAAAAAGGAGCTCCAACAGGGCTGGAGTCCCTTCCCCTGCTGTTTCCAAGAGCCAGCTCCATTGCCATGAGTCACTGGGACTTTGGGCTTTGGTTAGCTGCCAGTGGCCTTGGCCAGTGCCTCCCTTCCATCCAGACAGACAAATATGCACCCAATGGACTCCAGGGCCCACCATATCCCTACTCTCAGGGCCAGAACCCCACCTTCATCCCTTGGCATCTGCAACACAGACACAAGGAGATGAGTGAGCCAAGGAGTACGAGAGACCCCAGCAGTGCTCTGTGTGGGGCAGAGCAGGGTCGCCAGCCAGGGAGAGTGGCACACTCGAGTGCACAGACTTGTCGTGTGTGAGGGTGGAGCAAGAGAGATGGGGGAAAGGCTGCTGTTTCAGGAATCTCCCTCCTGGCTTCCTCTCTGGTCGGTTTCATCTCCCTGACTGCTGATGGAAACCAAGGAACGGCCAGCTCAGGCTGGCCCCTTCTCTGCCTTCCTTCTCCTCGATGGCTGTGGGCGCTCCAGAGAAAGGACCCGCACAGCAACTTCAAGGGGTCAAGGTGGGAGCTTCAGGCATCCAGGTCTCTCCCCAGGCAGTAGGAAGAACTGAAGGGGAAGGAGAAAGAAGTCCCATTGACGTGAAAACTAAACCCTCGACAGACCCCAGCTGGTCCCTGTCCTCCAGAATGCAGGCACGCGGCCTTTGCCTTCCGCTCACTTTGTCTACCCCTCTTCTTTGCAAAGGCTCAGGGGTTTTCTGGACTCCAGAGCTGGTTCCAGGCTCTGACTCCAGGCTGTAGATCTGGCACCCTTGGCTAAACCTTGGGAGAGTGAGGCACACCTGGTGGAGCTTAGAGGTAGGGAGGCTCTGGTCCTTTTTAAAGAAACATGTAGAATCTAGACCGACTGCTTGAAGGGCCTGTTAGCCCTTCCAGTATGCTCCCAGGATCCTGGCACAGTTCTCTCCCCAGTACTCAAGGGCCCTGGAGGCAGACAGGGGTCCTGTATGGATTCTTCATGTTCTGTCTTGGGGGGATGTGAGCGGGCTCTTCTCATCCCACCCGCAGTAAGAGAAGGAGATGACTCAGAGGGTCTAACGGCAGGGCAGGGTGAGGGTGGGGGCACTTAGGCAGGGGCTAAGCTGGGCTCCTAAAACAGAGATAAAACAATTCTGGGGGCACGGGAAAGCTCCCGGTGGCCTGGAGAGTATGACAGATTCTAGCGGCATTGCCGTCTAAGCTCTCCATCCTTGCCCCCACCCCAATTTAGCTACATGAAGCACAGAGCGAAGAATGTTGAACTGTTTGAGGGAGGAGGCAGCTGTTCAGAAATGCCACTTCTGGCAACCTGACGGAAGAGTCCCTTTCTCCCTCACTCCTTCCCTCTTTAACCCTGGCGTGTGAACAGCGAGGGAAGCAAGGGGTGGACTGGGGCAGCTGGAAACTTGCCCTTCTCGCTAGGATATCCAGGATACCTGAGCTGGAAGGGACCTGACTGGGAGCTCTAGGGCCAGGACACCGCAGGACTCCAGGGGCACTGCCGAGCCCGTCTTCTGGCCCTTGAATCTGAAGTCTCTGTTCTAGGCTTAGATACAAGCCCACTCCTCACTACCCTTCTCCAGTGGTTTATACTGTGGTGGGGAAACCTGTGATAAGATTTTTAAAAAGCTCTTGACTGGGGGACTGATTTCTTGGTTAAGGAGTTGGGGTAGCTGGTACATTTCCCTCCCTGTAGATCTTAGAGGACGTGGCAAAATTCCATGGCAGTGGGAGGCTGTTTGGAAGCAAGAGAATGGATGAGATGGGGCGGGAAGAGGCTGTGTGAAGGAAATGTGCCCCAGAATGCTCCACAGGGGCTGCACCTGCCCAACTCCCCTAAGTCGTTTCCAGGATGAAGGGGACAGAGGCGTGAGACAACGGAGAGTAACATCTGCCTACCCTGTCCCCTCAACTCTCCCTCCCATACCCACCTACCTTTCCTTTCCCTGTCTTCCTGGGAACTCTCCAGATCAGGACCACACAGGAACTCCGGGGCCGGATTCCACGGGGGCTTGGTCTCCACATCTGTGAAATGAAGGGGTCAGGCAAGATGAGCTCCAGACTCCCTTCTCTGCAACAGTCAGAGTCTATGATTCACACCCCAGAGGCACCTGGCCTCGCTGGCACGTCATTGTGTATCTGTCACCTCCATGGCACTTATTTTATGTCAAAAGTAATAGAAATCTCTCCGAACCCTGCCCTTCTCCTTCTCACCATGGTCCCTAGCTCTTGTCCTGTTCAAGGTCTTCAAAGCTCTGTCCTCGCTGTCCTTGGACAATTTCCCAGCATTCTGGGGACTGGCCCACCCCACAACCAGGAGCAAGGAAAGAGCCTCCCCTAACATCCTGCCGCAATTGGGGGTTCCAGACCTGAGTCCACCAGCGCAGTTCCACCCCTCTTGGAGGTCTTGGCGGTTGGGGGGAAATCCTGGTACCTTTCCCCAGTGCCTCCCCTCCTCCTCCTCCTCACTGCTTTCCATGCCAGAACGCAAAGTGGCCAGTGATTGATGGGCCCGGGTTCCTGGTAACCGCACCCAGTGGCCCAATCCTCCTCCCTTACCCAATCCCTCCCCTGTCCCTATTCAGAGATCAGATTGTCTCATGTTGGTCCCTGAGGTCCCATTAATTAAAAATACATCCAATTAAATGGCAGGTGAAAACGTGCTATTGGAGCTCTACACCCCCCTGCCCCAGCTTGGTCTCTCCACCCCCAACCCCCCTTTTAAGGCTCAGCTGTGCTTTGAGCTGAGAGAGAGAGAGAGAGAGAGAGAGAGAGAGAGAGACACGGAGAGAGAGAGAGGAAGAAAAAGAGAGAGAAGACATGGGGTGGGAGTATGGGGGGGGGCTACTTGAACCTCTGCCAGGGTAGCATGTGCCAGCCTGGGAGGTGGCACCATGCCCTGGTGTCTAATTTCTGGAGGTGTGAGCAGGTTCAGTCAGCTGGGCTCCCACCTCCACTTCCCTTAAAGGGGCAGAGGGCACTCAGAGAGGGTGTGGCAAGCTGGTCTGCCCTCTTGCTGAGCTTGGTGGGTGAAGGGCAGAAGTGGAGATGGGTAGGGGTCTCGGGAAGGGGTGTGATGGTCAAGGGTTGAGAGACTGAGGCCTCTGTTCCAGGCCTATCTCTGCTCTTCCCCAAACTGGGAAGGAGATAATGAGGAGCCAGCTGGGACTCAGGTGGCAGGGCATGGCCATGCTCCCAAGCCTGCCTGTGCCTACCCTTGCTCCCAGGAAAGCTGAGTGAAGGAGGGAGGGAGCAGCAGATGGGTCAGACACGATAAAAGATACAGACACTGATGTCCATGTGGGTACCATGTCCCTCAGACCGTACAGACAAGAGGGCCCGGAGGGTCCTGTCCTGTTTGCCCTCTCTCTAAGCAAAAGGAGCAGCAGCTGTGTGAAGTCACCACGGTCTGGCTGCCTGGAAGGCTGTGGTGAGGGCACCCCCTTGACGGGCACTGACTGCTCTCATTCTCCTCCATCCTGCCGAGGCATTGCCAGCATTCAGCCAGGTGAGACACTGGACTCCTGCCTTGAAAAGCACTCTGGCCCCAAGACATGCAAAGCCAATGGCACTGAGAGCTGCTGGGGGAAAAGAAGGGGTGACTAAGGGTGGCACTCGGAATCCAGGCATGAGTGGGGGCTCGGCTGACCCAGGGCCCCCGCCTGGCCTCCTTGGCAGCCTCAGCACCTCCTCACTTCACTTTAACGCTAATTGGAGATTTTAATCTGCGCTGCTGCTCTGCTCGGGGTGCTGGGGGGAGCGCCAGCTGTGCAGTAATTCTAGCAGCACCGACTGTTTAATCAAGCTGTCCTCCTGGGGAGGGGCCCTCAGGCATGGGGTAGAAAGGAGGAGGAGAGCCTCTGTCATCTCCCTTAGTCTGTTCAGCTGGAAGGGCTTCCTGGAGACTGAGGGTCAACCATGGGGCCCGCATCCCTTCAGGGGCCCTGTGGCTACCTGGCATCCCCAGCAGAGCCATTACATGGTCTAGAGTGGGCACGGGGTTCACAGGCCAAAGTAGCATCCTGACACCGTTTGGGGTTCAAAGCTCCGGGTTGTCCGCTGCCACACAAACCTCCACCAGACTGTCTTGGGTTCTGCTGCCTTGTACTGCGGGGAATGATGGGGACTCTCCCAGCATTCAGTCCCCTGTAGCACTTTCTTACTAACAAAGGCACTTCTTAGAATAATTATAAGAGACTTGTCCCCTGAAAACCAGATCTTCTCCTCAATCTTTCCTAGGCTGGACAGTTCCTGTTGTGGAGGCAAGGGGAGTACGAGAGGACGCTGGAGCTGGAGCTGCTGCATCCTGAGGGAGAGAAGCAGCCAGGCAAGGTGTTTAGTGCCTGGTGCTGGGGGGGTTCCACAAGTTCAGCAGGGAGCACCCTGATATGTCAGACTGGTAGGGCAGTGTTGAGAGCCCTAGGACATTTTAAGGAAAAATAAGTTGTATTGATTATTCTGGCTTCTTGGGCTTCAGTCTGGAGCTCCCTGGGAGTGCTTCTGACCCCTATCTCGGGAAAAGGGTGCTCTTCACCCCAACTGTCTGCTAAGAGCCATGAGTTTTAATTGGTCAGCAGCGCCCCCGTGTGGCAGAAACCAAGACTGCAGCTTCCCAACCTGTGTTGGGTGGGGATGGAGGGTAGGGTGGGGTGCGGTGGGGAGGGGAAGGCTGCTTTGCTCTATCAGACATCCTGGTTGACAGACAGGTAGCCGAGTTATAAATGTGGGTACCGTTAAGGTACCCCATGCATTCTTACTGCTCGACTACTTCCAAGGATGTTTCCTACTCCCTAACACCTGCCCCATCCACCCATCCCACCTGCTCCACATCTAACTCCAGGCAGATGCCTGCCACCGGAGGGAGCACCTTACCAGAGCTGGCACTGATCGGGGCCTGCTGCTTGTGCTGTCTGGATTGCAGTCTTGGGAGAGGCACTGCTGACAGAGGAGGCCTAGGGTCAAGAGGATAAGCCGATGTCACTTCCTCTGCCCAGGAGGCAGGGAGGTGTTCTGCCTGCCACCCAGCCAACTCTCCACAGATCCCACAAGAGAGCTGACATCTGTGCTCAAGTTAGGGCACACCTAGTAGCTGATTCTGCCAGCCACTCTCCCCTGTCTTGGGAGATCTGGGGATGAACAGGGACAGATTCCAGAGCCCAAGATCCTGGTCCTGGGGAATGGGCACCAGGTAAAATAGCTTTCCTCCAAAATCCAGACAGTGTCCCAGGAGGCCAGGCCACTGGGAAGAATGCACATTTGGGGCTTCAGACTTCTGGCCCCCAAGAGAAGGGCTGCCTGATCACACCTGTCCACTCCAGTGTCAAATATGCTGTGTTTACTAATCTCTTTTGAACAACATCAACAAGAGAGATGGATATATGACATCAGGAAGGGCGCTCTCTAAAGATAAGACTGAGAGCTGAGTCACCAAGGTCTTTCTCTTGTCAGAGATATTTAGCAACAGAAATACTTCCAGAGAGAAATATGAGCCTGTTTGGAGTTAGTGGGTAGGGGAAGCAGCACACCTACCAGCGGGCAGGAAGGGTGGGAGTGAGCGCCGGGTGCTGCTGCCCTGCCCACTGGGTCCTGGGATGGAGGAAGTGACTGGCAGGCCTCCACCTCTGGCATCTCACAGCGTTGAGCCAGGCAGAATCTCCCTCTGAGAGAAGTGGGTTAGAGGCAGGGGATGGGAAGCACCAACCTACCTTGCCGAAGAAAAAAGGGCTGGACGACAGTGCAGGAGGCAGGGCTGTGTGGACGGATAGGGTGGTGGATCACTGGGGGCGTTGTCCTAGAGGCGAGGGCCGGAAGTGACTAAGTAACTGACATCAGCATCCCACGGTAGAGAAATGCCCATTAACAAACAGGAGGGAAACGACGGCTAGTGCCACCAAGGGGGTTGCCCACTTTAGCCAGAGGGAGACCTTGTTCATGAGAAGGTAGGGCACCAGAACGTCAAATAAAAAAGGAGGGGCTGGCCCTGCAGCGTAAAGGGTAAAGCTGCCGCCTGCAGCACCGGCGTCCCATATGGGTGCTGATTCGAGTCCCGGCTACTCCACTTCTGATACAGCCCCCTGCTATGGCCTGAGAAAGCAGTAGAAGATGGCTCAAGTCCTTGGGCCCCTGCAGCTCCAGCTGTTGGGGTCATTTGGGGAGTGAACCAGCAGATGGAAGGCCTCTCTCTGCCTCTCTCTAACTCTGCCTTTCAAAAAATAAATAATTCTTAAAAAAACAACTAAACAAAAACAAAAAGCTAAGGAAATTCCTCTGGGAATCTTCAGGGATGAGACTTTCCTGGGACCACGGCAGCGGGGTTCTCTCTTATAAAAGCAAGCCCGTGGTTTCTGCTTGGCCCTCAGTCCCTACCTGGCTTCCGAGTCTGTGGAAGAGACTGACCTGGCCAGGCTCTGGATGAGAGGCGATGGATGGACATCGCTGAGTTCCTCAGGGGCCAGTCCTGCTGCTGCCACCACCTGTAAAGAAGTATGACAGCTCACATTAGACATGAGACAAGGGCCTGGATGCCAAAGAGGTCGTTCTTCAGTCTTTCTCCCAGGGAACATGGCGTTGGCAGGTAACAGTGGTGGTGATGGTTCCCATTCCTCCAATTCCTTCAATCCTCAATCCCCCAGGAGGATTTAAATGCACCTTAAGTGTGCTGGAAGAAAGAGTCATGGCTGTTCTAAGATTCCTATCCCCAAGGAACTAGCTCCCAGGCTAGTTCCTATACTTAGAGATACTTAGAATAAGTTAGGAAATTCAACAGAAATAGAAGCTAAGAAACCAAGAATTACAAAGGTTAATATGTTTAGTACCAGCAGGTGGCTTGGAGGAAGTCACCTGGTTGTGGATTGAATCACTAGATTTGAGGCTCTCTTGTCCAGAACAGCTTTCCCAAGAAGGGCTCCGCGGGGAGGAAACCAAAGGTGCTGAGTATAAACCAAAGGTGCTGTTCATGGGACAGCAGACTGGACGCAATTTGGGCGAGCAGAACTAAGCTGTTCCCTGGGCAGGGGCTACTTTGCCTGGGGACCAACATTCCCCTGTGCTATCAGTTAGGGTGTCACGGACAAAATGGAAAGGACCTGCACTGATCCGCGTCTTTGTCATCAGCAGTGTTCACTTCGCCCTCTGACCCCGACCAGCCGCTCTATCTCTAAGCTGCCCACAGGTGCCTTTTTCCCTTCAGGGTTCTGCTTGCTTGCAGCTTAGGACTGTTCCCCTCTGCTTGCCAGTGGCTCCTCTTAGGTGCTCAGGGGATAAAGTGTGTGAAGGGGCTGTCATGCATGTGGGAGGGGTTCTCAGAGGGGAAGGGAGTTGGGGGACCAGAGGGAAATGACTTCCAGAACCTGCCACGTACATCAGCCAACTGAGCACTCACTTTAGGGCTTAGGTCGCTGTGGGGTATCTGCCTCATCAGAGAACATGGAATAACTCCAAAATAAAAATAAAAACGGAGTACAGGGGCCTCCCCCAAACAGTGCTGTGATCTCAAGAATATCTCATTTTGCTTTGAGTCCTATCATCCTGTCCCTCATTCAGAGACCCCCTCCTCCCACCTCGATCTTCGAGCAGATGAGAGTTGTTCTCTCCCTTTTCCTTGTCTTCCAATATAGCTGCACTGTAATGAGAAGGAGCTGGGCTTGAGATTCCGGGCGGACGCTTCACTGCCCCTGACCTTTTCCTGCTATCCAGCTCCAGATATGGTGGCAGAATGCTCACTGCGTTTTGGGGTAACTTGAGTGTATTAGGATTTTTGGCCATGGATCCCACTGACTTCCCAATCGACCCGAGCTCCTGTGTCTACATAAAAATTACATTTGTACAATTTGCATGTCACTGAAACGTTATTCTTTAAGGTAAAAACACACTCAACATCTATTTTTCCACTAACGATTTTCAAATGCACCTTTCCCCCTCAATCTCTGTTCCTTGCTCCTCAAAAATCTCAGTCCTTCCTTGCTTTCCTGAGGCAACTCAGGGCTCTCAGAGTGGGTGACTTTGTGGTTGGGCCCCTAGACTCACACAGGCCTCCTGGATCCAGTCCTAGCTGGCTGCCGCTAACTTGCTGGGAACTCGGAGTGCACTCCCCTCTCCTAAGCCTGTTTCCTGCTCTAAACTGTGAGGCTGGATTGCTGGGACCTCTTTTCTAGCTCTGGAGAGCTATGGTTCTGTAAAGGGGAAGGCTCCAGTGTCCTGCCACGAGGAAGCGAGATATCCCCGCCCTTCAGCCTTCTCCCAGGGACACAGCAGAGAGAAACTCCCCTGAAGATGCTCGCCTTTCTCCTGCAGGTTTAACCAAAGGGACAAGCGAGTCCCGGGAGAAGGCCTTCCTGTAAGTGCCATTCCTCTCCTATCAAGAGGAAAAGAAATTAATTCTAGCCCTGAATCTTTATACTCGCACACAGGAAGGAGTAGGATAAACACGCCCCACCTCCCTCAGATGCAGTCCACACTTGGCTTTGCCCTCGTGTAAGTGGTGGCAGCTGATTTAACACAACTGTGTGGACAGGAAGACAGCAAGAACATGTGTAAATACATCCACAATGTGGACATGAACGTCCAACCAGTGCCAGCACACTCACTCCCGCTCGCTCCTACTTAGGCCTTTCCGCGCCTGTAAGAAGCCATGGTGGGAGGGGACACAACATCCCGCTCTTCCCCCTCCCCAAAGTCAGAAAGGAAGACAGTGAGACAGGAGCTACTTGGCTTCCTATAAATTGTTTTGTCCTTCCTCACAGCTGCAATCAGAAGCTAAGGGCTCCCGCAGGCCTTGTTCTGATCTGCTGCAGGCGATGGAGGGTTTTTGAAACCGAGAGGACTTGGCTGCGGCCCCGTTTCAGCTGCCGTTGGGGCTGGCTAATGGGCTCATTCGGGAAGACCCCCGCCTGCCGCACTAAAGAGTCCCCCGCCGGTCCCCTCCTCAGTCCCAACCCAATTAATAAATGGGGGCTCCCACTTTATGGCTTTGGGAGCAGGAACCAGAGATACAAATGACCCCCAGGGAGGGACAGAAAAAGGCCTTCCAAGAATCAAGCCGGAGAATTGTGCATCCACAGGCACATGTTGCCACAGGCTAGTCAGACCCCATTTTCAAAGCATTAAAGGGGAAGAAACTGGCAAAACAACAACAACAACAAAACTATTTCCTTCCCAGATTCAGAATGGGACAGGATTCCTGAAGTCTGTGGGCACAACCCAGCAACAGACTCTGCCCTGCCTGGTTCTCCATCCTGAAAAGGCCAGGGTGAGGGCTACCATCTGGACACACAGCGCACATTCCACTGTTGCCCCGGGGTGGGTCCCCTCATAGGCTCTGCCGTGCTGAACAAAGACATATCCCATCAACTGGCTAATGAAACCAACACTTCTCCCTTAGAAACAAAGCAGCTACCTCGCACCAAGCTTTCATCACCACCAACAGCAAATACGTCTTCTGTAGGCAATCTTTTATCCCTCCCCACACATCCAAGCCACCAGCAAGCCTCTTTTCTCTTGTGGGCCCACTTCCTTTCTCCTGGTCCCCCTCGTACTACTCTTCCACTGCGTGTCTGACCAGAACAGTAAGGTTCTAGTGAGTTTCTCTCCTGTGACCCATGACAGCTAAAAGTCCTCAGTATCGTTTCATCTTAAGTTCTGCTCTGCTGCATTCCAGTTCCTCATTCAGGCCAT
This sequence comes from Lepus europaeus, assembly GCF_033115175.1. Classification (NCBI taxonomy): domain Eukaryota; kingdom Metazoa; phylum Chordata; class Mammalia; order Lagomorpha; family Leporidae; genus Lepus; species Lepus europaeus. The sequence continues at coordinate 22,671,666 of NC_084844.1, forward strand.
GGGACTGCTCCTCCAACTTTATTTCCTCCTGTTCCTTTCCTGTACCATCCTTATTGGTCAATCCATAGCTCTCTGCATAAAACACCCAAGTCTGCTTCCACGAGTCCCCTCTCTCTGTTCACTTTCCTCGCTCCTGTATCACAGCCTCTATCTTCACTTTCAAAGAACTGTTTCTGATCAACTCCACTTTTTTTCTGATTATTCCTTTACTTTGGCTTCCTCTTATTAGGGCATGGTTTGATTTCATAAGCTGCATCAATATGCTGACTTCTAGATACCAATTCCCCACTCCCCCCAACCAAGTATGACCTATCTCACTCATAAGAAGCTTCCTCACGGTGGGCTCCTCCCCAAGTTCTCTTCCCCAGAGGCTGTCCTGCACTTGGACTCATGGCTCTGCTGATGATATTACTGCTCCCCAACAAAGCCGCTCTCCTAGAATATTTTACCAAACAACTGCGAGGAGCACAATCTTACTCTCAACTGTTCATTTTCAGACTGTCACCTGCCCTGAACTTGGCCCCAAGTCTGCAAAGTTTTACAAATTTAGTCATATGAGGTCACAGTATTACAAAACAAAAAACAACCATAATAACCAGAGGGATTTGTTTATCCTCTGGATTCTAGTATATGATCACTATTTACTTTTGAAGATACTTTAGGATGAATAGCCCCATTTGTTCCCTATTTTTAAGATTAATCCTACATTCTCAGGTCATGACCTGATTTTATAGAATGAAAATCAATCTCAGAGCCAACAGTGAGCTTGTTCCCTACCAGCCATGCCTCAAATTATCATTTTAGAAGGTTTTTAAGAATGGAGAAGTTATTCCTCTCTTTAATCTGTTTGGTGAGCACTTTCTTAGGCTAACCTCATTCTCTGCCGCTGACTCCTTACTTTCTCTAGTTCAGCCCTGAGTGGCTGGAGAGGAAAATGGCCCACCACTCATCTTTATCTCCTATACATTGCTCAGAATAATAAAAGGGATTTGCTTTTTATCCTTTCCAATCCTTAGTCTCAACGTGCATAAGCATCAAGATAATAAAAGCAAAACACAGTGAGTGCCTGACACATAGTAGGTACCTAACATTAATTCCCTTCTCTCTTCCTCCCAACATACTAAAGATTTCTCAGCCTTTCCAGGCTTGCTTTTTATTGGCGAGAGATGGTACTGAACTGAACAAATTAATGTCCTTTTGTTCTAACATTCTGTGACTCTAATTCCCATATTCTGGTTTGGTGTTTTTTCTATGCATTGTCCCCACCTGGAACTAAAAGAGGGCTAATGGGTAATACTAGTTTCCAGATTGGCCTAAAATACATAAAGCCACCTGCAGGAAAGTTTTAAGACTAGAAAAATACAAATAACTTTTTATCATGATGTATCCTTGTCATTTACTCCTTACTCTTGTACTAAGTGGATGTCCCCACATAAATTATTTAATATTTTGCTTATATTCTCCAGCTTCCTTAGAGAAAATGCCTTCACAGTATCCCGCAGCCTAAGGGGTCTAGGCCCATAGTACAATGCTAAGGGGAATGCCCTGTAATCAAGAAGACATCTTCACTCACACTAGGGGTCCAGTGGGGTCTGAAACAACCAGTGGTCCTCTATGGTGACTGCCCTTGAATGTCACTAGCCCAATTGTGCAGTTCTTCCTTCCGTTTCCCACATCCACGTCATCTTCACCAGCACTTATACCCTGCGTCTCTCCCTGAAGCACAGCTACCAAATTGTTCCACTTCTTTCTTACCCCTATGTCCACCTTTCTTGGATGGAGTCCTTTTTTATGAGAACTCCGGTCCCCTAACAGAAATTTCAAATAATAGTAAAAGGCCAAACTTCTAAGTTCCTGAATTCCTAAAAGGGATCAGGCTCCTAAGCTTTCTGTCTTTGGATTCAGCCTGTTTTCTCCAGGGCTGGAAGCATTCACAACTGCATTAGCCTTGGTGAGGAAGTGGTCTGTCCCCAAGCTGATCCTCATGCAGTGTCCCTCTCTGGGCCCTACTGTAGTTCTGAGACACAGGACAAAGGATTCCCTCCTAAACAGCCCAGCAGACAAGACTCTCAGAGAAGACACCCCCTCCAAGACCCAGACGTTGTTCTGTGTTTAGCTCTTTACACTGCCTCCTTTAGGGGTAGCCTGGCTCAGATAAAACGTCCTTCACTCCTTTGGAGCTATCAACACTACCTCAAGTTGACAACCATGCATAGCAAGACATCCAACAGTCCATCTACTTCCAGGTCCCAGGGAACCTGTTTTTAAGTGAATTCACTCTATGGCTATATTTTATTCCAGAGAAGTTTGTTGTAGTTGAGGGCTGTTTACCTGTGAAAACTTCAGTAAAAACTACCCATCGAGGGGGTATTAAAGATTAACTCCACATGAGCCACTTTCTCTGACTTGGACTAGTAAATTTTTGAAATAAGAGATATAATGAGAACAATCCAGTGGTCAAAGCCTCCTGGCCCCTCGGTGACCAATCACCAGGGCAGCAAAGCAGCCCTATCTGCTTCCTCTTGGACAGCAGAACCTTCTTTTCATCAAGCTTCATTTCCACAGATACCGTCTGTAACTAGCTTAGCAATGTATCACAGCAACAGTCTCAGGATATGGGAGCAGAGGTGAAGGCTGAAAGGGGAGGCAGAAGACAGAAAAAGTCTCTTGGATCCCACATGAGTTAACTGCCTCTTTCACAGCTGTTGGCAAGAAAGGATGGGTATCTTGCTTTCTCCTTCACCTCCCACTCTAAGTTGAGGATCTGGATGGATATGTGCCCTGAGAATTGACTCGAATGATCTTTCAAAACTAGAAAACAGCATTACATACCCAGCAGAGTGAACCTATCGATTCGATTGGTGGCCTAAATCACTCTAACTGGGTGGTGAGAGATGAAAAGTAGGTGGACAGTGATGGAGAGTCTGCTACAAATAGTAAGGTGAGGCAGGGCATCACCAGTCCTTCCTTCAGGTGTTGTGCTCCCCCAGTCTCCAACCTTGGCTTGGAGTAACCTTATAAGTAACTCTGGATTATCCAGAGTATCCCCAAGACTACAGAAACACCATGTGTCTACAGAGGAGGAATGCCATACTTGGACAATAAAATTAACCAGAGTCCAAGAACGCTCATCTTCCTCTTGGACAACCAGAAGACAGCAGAACTGCCTCTCCCATGGAATAGTTGAGTATTTCCTCACTTGAGGAACTCCCCATTCCCATTCCATGCAGCCCTTCAGAATGACTAAGTTGTGAAAAGAGACATTACTCAATAGCTTAAAAAAATTCAAGCTATGGAGCTATCTTTAATAATAAAAATCCCAGTTTAGCACCAAGAGCATTAACTGGTAACTTCCACGAGGCATTAACCTACCATAAAATTAAGGATGCCTGTCTGGGAGAAGATAGTGCCTAAGAAGTTTAGGAACTTGAACAGCACAGTTTCTAGTCAGAAATGGCTTTGGGTGTGACAGACAAAAAGTCTAGGTTACTAGGTTCTTGGTCTTTAGGCTCAGAATTGAAGACAGCAAGTGCGAATTAGTGAGAACCATATTCTCTAGTAAGTTGAAGTTCACACTCTAGTCATGAACTTGTAATGTACAAAGAACCTAAAACTCATTCCTTGTCCCTGAAAACCAGGAACATGTGATTACAGGAATCAGAACAATCCAATTCTCCTTCTGGATAAGATGTGACAGCCGACAGGCAATGGAACACCATACAAACTTTGAGGATTCAAAAACAGGCTGACATGGCCCTTATCACTACCAGCTTTTGAATCAACTTCCTCCTAATCTCCCTAGTTCTGGAGTACTCCTTAACCTTGTTATGACTCAGTTACCCCACTTACAGCTTCCAGATACGCCTATCTCCCCTCTTCCTTTCTCCTGATGGATTTTATTTGCCCTCTGCTTTGAACAAGCAGCATTGCCGCACATCCTGCATGGGAACGTTTATACTGTGTTCTATGCCATGTAAGGGAAGGGAAAACAATTATCTCCTCAGATGGAGTTGGGATCAATCTTGGAAAAAATAAGAATTTTAACCTTTAAACAACGTTGACTTATTTCCAGGGTTGGCAATGCATCAGTAAATCTCCATCGACCTAAGTATACTCATCCCCAGGCTGACCCTGTTCTAGAACATGGGAACTGGGTGGGGAATTTGGTTTAAGACTATCCTTTGGGTCTAAACAGTCTTTTAACGACTTCCCTTGAAGACAGCTGAGCTCAAACCCACTTACCTCTCCTGTCAGGAGGAGTCAGGGTACATGATGCTCAACTCTCAGAGGCTTTGTGCCACCATTATTTGTGTAACTGTTTTCTACTTTTTTAAAAAAAAATCGCATTTTACAGTTTCTTTCATTTAAAAAATTCACTAGTTCCTAGTCTTTTCAAGAACCTCTTCAAACCCTGAAAACTTAGTTTTTGCAGTTTATGAGATTATAGCAATTTTGAGACGGAGAACCCCTAAGAAAGAGTGGAGGAAAATGCCCTTTATACATGACCAGATATGCTCAGAAAGTACAGATTAAGAAGGAAATGCAATGGAGCAAAAGTGGTATAGTAGCAGGAAATATTTAATTTTCCAATCTCCACTTTCCATTTTTATAAACTGAAAGAAAAAAATTTAATATATTACAAAATATCTGTACATAGACAAAGTACACCCGATGGGGGGCAAAAACAAGAGAGAGAAAGGAATACAGTGTCAGGAACCTAAGTCAGGGAAAATGAGGTGGCAACTGACACTTTTCTGATGCAGCATTCTCTCTCAAAACCTGCTGGTAACCACTGTAGCACTGTAACTATATATGCATATTATATACACACACACATACAAGTGGCTGGGTGATGTCTATGGCAAAAGCTAACAGAAGTCCTACTTACAAATTTGTGCTAACTGCCCTGCTTTAAACATATAGATCTGATGTCATTTTCAAATCCTTATTGTTTCTATGGACAGCTGAAGAAAAAAACTAAGAAAACTGGGTCAAGCAAATTTGTTTCAAAACCACAAAAATGATCATGGTCAAACCAGTTTTGCCTCTCATTCGTGAACAGAATTAGATTTCTCATCTGTTCAAAATAATGTATTTAATAGCCTTGATATCTTCCAAGGTACAATTAAAATAAAACCAAAACCACTTTTGAATGGAATTAATTGGGTTTGTAATTTTCAGAGAGCCAAGATGAAATTCTGCCAAACCTTTACTTCCATCACATTTATAGATAACATGGCTGAAAAGTGAACAAATACCTTTTCTTCCTCCACATAGATTCCAGGATATTAAAGGAGTTTCTCTTTTTCTCTGGTTTTAGAATTATTCAAATTACCAAACTTGTTTTTTTTTCCTTTTTCATTTTAAAAGTTAAGACTCCCCAAATGGGGGTGGGGTGAGATGGAATCATGTATACACATACACACACTCACACATACATCCACCCCTAGAAGGGATGGGAGAATGGAGGCTTAAGTATATTATTTAGAATATTTGGCATAATTAAAAATTAGGGGTAGAAAAGGGAGGGGGAAAATTAGATGATTGCTGACAACCAAAATACAATGAAAACATATAAAAATTTTATTCATATCTGGTGGGAAACCAATTTTTTCACTGAACAGATACTTTTGAAAGTATCTGAGGCTCAGGCTCTTCAATCAAAAACAGGGGACTGGGGCCCAAGCCCTCTAACTGAAATATTCTAAAATATAAAGGCCCACATCTGAAGACTATTCAGAAGTCGACAGAAGATTCAGATGAACTTTATTGTAATTAACCAATAGCATTTCAGTGTGCCTGGCAAATCTAACTGGACATACTTGCATAAAAAGTCACCAACGCCAAAATGGCTAGGTTTTCTTTCTAATCGATGTTTGGCCCCGAGGGCAAGGGCAGACCAAAAACCAAATAATAATAAAGAAATACACACACCAGTAACTACCTATTACGATTCACGGGAAAAGTCTTCATGTAAGTATCTGAAGTGGGTTCTTCTTTTCTTTATAAAGTTTTCTTTTGTTAATTGATGCACCTTTCTCTTATATGCAGATTTTATTTAATATAAGAACTTGGCATTGCAACACGAACCTTTACTTAGGTTTTGAAAACTATCCTCCAAGATGCTGAAGTATGTTTTTGCCTTTTCTTTGGAAGAGGGCTAACCTAAGCTTCATGCAATAAGTCTGTGCAGACAGATTATATGACATGTCACACTCTGTATGCTGGTACTCACAAAGAAATGGAAGACAGAACGAGAAGCCTCCCAAATTATTCAACCCTGAGAGTCGTTCTCTTTTCCATTTCCTGTTTATAATAAGGCCAAGTTCTTGCCAGGAAGTCATACTTTAACCCCTTTTACCACCAGAACCAAAACCAAATCTCTCCAGTGAAAAATCTCTAAAAGAATTGGCAGGATATACATGGCTGGGATGTGTATATGTCAATACTGTTCTTTCTCTCAATAAGCTGTTTTAAAACTATCTCTTATAAAAGGTATCTTCAGAAAAATACCCACCCTAAACTAGGTTACATTTCCACATATTTTCAGGATGTATTTTTTTTCTTTGACAATACCACAATGCTTGGTTTGAAAGGTCTTTTTTTTTTTTTTGGACATAAAAATATATGTGTAAACAATATACTAACTGCTCTTATTAGCCCTCTACATATGGAGGCTTCATCTCTAACCACAGCTCAACAGCAAAGTCCTAGGCTGTCCACATTTACAATCAACTTCCCCATCAGAACATGGTTTTTAAAAAACATTTTACAAAGAACAATGTAGGAGTTTGAATTTCCTTTCCTTTATTAAAAAAAAAAAAAAAGAATTATTCCAGGTTCTTTGGCATCTTAATGATTTTTTCCAAACAAATTACTCAAAATGGGAGGGAATGGAGAGGGAGAGGCAGAAAGAGAAACAAAGATGGAGAGGAAAAGGGGGAGAGGAGAGAGGGAGGATGGGAGAGGGTGGGAGGAGAGTAAGAGGGAAGGAGAGAATATGAATATATAAATATAAGTTAAAAAACAGAAATAGATAGAATTAAGTCTGCCTACTTGCCCAAGAATGCCACCTTCTACAACCTGGTTTATGTGCAGGGAGAGGGGCACATCTTTTTTTCAAAGTGGAGGCAACTATAAGAATGAGTAATTTATTTGGAAAAAAGATGTGTTCAAGATGCTCAATGGGGAAAAAAGTGTTCACTTAAAAGCAAAAATGTGAGATGGTGGAGAGGAAGAAAACATTTATTTCAATCAGCCAGGCCACTCTGTTTTCCTTTTAACAAAAGCCTATGAGCAGCTCAAATTTTGTGAACACTATTCTCTTCAAAAGAAAATAACCCCGAAACCCGAAAACAACCCAATCTACAATTTAAAAGAAACCACCAAAAGAGAAAAAAGTCCCAAAACTTTAAAAACCAAATGGATCCTCTCCTGAGCCATCTCTAAACTGAAACTGTTCTCTCTTCTGCTCAAGAAGTGCAGTCAATAGCTAATAAAACATTTGCTTTTTAATTTAATGACTCTTTTCATATTCTCTACTGTATCTACTAGGTAGAGTTGAAGTTCTGGCTGTCACCCATCCAGGAGGAACTGGTGCCAACATCCTTATAGGTCACTTGCTACTAGCAAGTGAGCAAGAAATACACTGGACAGCTTCGCACTAGCCAAATGCAGATGACTACCTCCCTCTGGCAAATGATTTCATTAAAGGTTTTGAGGACTGGATGGAAGGATGAATAGGGAAAGAATATTTCAGGACACTGAAGTCTCTGGGTTAGTAAGGAACTCCTCTCCCTCTTCCCCCTCTTGGAGGGACTCTTGTAGGCCCCCGATAGAGTTTTCCATAAGCAGAAGACTGAGCTGGGGCCGCCCAGGGAAGGCCTGCTCCTGAGCTGCTGGCCACAGTGGTTCCTGGCCCCAGCTCCCCATAGTTTTGTAATTTGGTCTCTGTATGTACGACAGAGTTGCTGCTTCCCTCAGCCTTCAGGAATGGTTGCCCAACCACTGAGTGCAATGCTAAGGGGACCCTGGCAAAACGAAGGTCCTGGTCACCTGGGAACTGCACTGACCCTGTGCCCTGGTAACTGCTGGACTCCCCAAGGTGGCTCACAGAGCCTGAGAAGGTCCTGTTCTTCACCAGGGTCTGGACCAAGGATTCTGTCAAGGCTGGACCAGAGTTGCGTTCATCAGTGTCAGTGGCACTGAACCCTGTTTCAGGCCCATCAGTGTTTCCATAAGTCCTGTTTGGATGGGGCCGGTTGGAGTACTCCATTGGTCTCAAGGCCTGGTGCTCATGTGGCAGGTGGCCAGGAGGCTCTGCTTCAGGTTGGGATAAAAGTTGCAGCAAGGCGGCTGTCACGGCTGGGTTCAACTCCTGGGGGGCGCTGGAAAGATCGCCTTCAACCAGAGGGGGTGGAGGTGGCGGCGGTGGAGGTCCGGGGGGCTCAGGGGGCCTCTTCTCTGGTGGAAGAATGTGAGGAGGACATGCTGTGGAAGGGTTACTTCTTTTAAACACCATCATAAAAATCATGTGATTATAAACACAAACACACAGATAACACACTCACAGACACACACACACACATACACACACACACACTGCCCAACATAAACAAATATCAATACAAGTAACCGGATATATAAAGAATAAAATTTTGGGATCAAGAAATTGCAATTTATAAATAAAATAAAGTGAATAAAAGTAAAACAGTTGTATTCTGGATCTAACAGCTGGTATAAAAAGATCATATATTTCAAGTGATTGTCCTGATTTTTGACTGAGATCTCCTCCATTTCCTTCCTTAAAAAACTGTTCTAATATATAGGCTGTTGGCAGCCTCCTGATCCCTTTTTGCTGTTAGACATTAATGAAAATAAAACAGAAAAAAAAAATGAGAGGGAACAATATACATGCTGTGGTCACATTTCTAGCACATAATCTTGCTGTACAGCGGAGACCTTGCATGGACTTGGCTAACACATTTTACAGAATGTTTGATGATGTAAGGTTAACCTGAAATAGAACTTGAAGAATACACAGAAGAGAATAAAAACTTTTCATTATCATTATGTATAAAAATATACTTGCTTCTCCAAACTTCAGTCATCTCTCACCATAATCATGTTCTCAAGAAAGGAATATTAACCACCACATTGTCATTCAGCTTCCTGTGTTAGAGTAATTATAAAGACTGAAGTCATCTTCTATCATAGTTTTTTATTTTGTTTTCCTACCTCCTGGATTTTTTCCATGCTATGGAAAAATATCACAGTAGCGAGGTATCATGCAGAACGGGTTGTTGATAAATACCTGTTTGTCTTGGAGAGAGTTTAAGAACTCAGTATTTAGAAGTGTATTGAACTAATACTATATTCTATCTTTATGAAGATCTTTGTCTTTCTTCATTGACTTCCCCAGACATTTTCTTCCCACTGCTGTCTAAGTGTGCCGAAGCACAGCAATCATTGTCTGATAATGAACTCCTGCCAAGGCAGCAGAGGAAAGACATAAGATGGCTGAGCCGGAGACACACAAAACAAGAGCATAGTCTGAACAGTGCCTTTAGAGAATTGGGATCACTCTGCTGAGATATCTTCCAAGTGGCCAATTTTTCTTTTCTCAATGGAAGATTATTTTAAAATATCTATACAGTCATTCTTTCATTATTTGAGCTAGTGATGGAAAGTCATTAATCAGATAAACCAAAAACAGTTTTGAGTTATAAGTAGGTATTTTTTTAGCACATTTACCTTAATTATATTTTGCAAAGACAATCAGTAGATAGGTTTGCATTCCCTTAGCATGCGGATGAGAGCATTCCAAAAACACTACAAAAAATTGTAAGGGTGTGCAGTAGAGGGATGAGGTCAGGTGTAATGGGCATCATACAAGTAGGGTGATGAATGGCTCCAGTCTGTCCAGCACTGAGGGGAGTTATCACGTTGCTGACTTTCAGATTTTTTTTCTTTTTTTTGACTTTCAGTTTTAAAACCAGGACAATCCAAGAATGAATTGGCTACCCTATATATAAGTACCTACCCAAATCACTTGTTGACTGTATTGGTTAGTTGACTGGGCAGCAAAGGAAAATGAATTTAAGGGACAAAAATTAGCTATGGAAAAGTCACAACTTGGAAAGCAGACAACCTGAATAAGGTGGGCTGACTATAAGCATCAATGGAATTCAGAACCTTCTGTTGTCAACAGTACACATCTTGTACGTAAGGAGATCACATTACCAGTCTTTTTAAAAAGTATTTTTAGATGATACACAAATGGAACATCAGGTTTCTTAATACCAATGGCAATTAACTATAAAAATGAATAGCTGAAAAAGTGGTCCAATCTAAATTTACATTCTCCCAGCTATTTTGATTTCATATTTAAACAACTCTGCCTTTAATGTCAATAGTCTAATTAGGGCTAATTCTTGGGCTCAAAGTATAAAATGAAAATTCTAATCCAAAGTAGTAAAGCAGATAGACTGTAAATTACCTTATTAAGGTAAAGTTACAAAACTTCTTAAAGGAATTAGATATAAACTATGAAATACAAATTATATAAAGATTTAAAGTGTTGGGGTAGACATTCAGCCTACCTCAGCTGAGACATCAGTTAAGATGCCTGTGTCCCATGTCAGAGTATTTGGGTTCAATACCCAGCTCTGGCTCCTAGCTACAGATCCTGAGATGTAGCAGTAAAGGCTCAGGTAACTGACTCAGGTTAAATTTCCAGTTCCTGGCTTCAACCTGACACAGTCCTACCTGTTGTTGGTATTTGAGGAGCGAACTGGTGAATGGGATGTCTGTCTGTCTCTTTCTCTCTCTCTCTCATAAATAAACTAAAAAATATGCAGCTATGTTGCCCAATCCCTAGCAGTCTAATGGAGGGATTAATAAACTGTAAAAATAACTTTAAAACTTCATTTGATTTATTAGATTTCAACCAGCACCCATTCCCAACAAGTACAGAATAATTAAACAATAGCCAAATAAAGAGGTTGTCACTTTCTCTGGTTTATACAGTCTGCCCTCTGGTGGAAGTGCTAATGAACAGTGACATGGCCAAGTAAGAGGCAGCAAGTGAGAAATAAGAACAGGGAAGACACCAGCTGGATAATCTAAGGGTGACTACAATAACCAGGTATGGTACCATTACACTCTATTGTGAAAACTTCTGGTCACAGGTCTGGCTTTAGTTTTAGCTCAATTTACCATTTGGCTGATAGTTTGTTGGCTTAATTATTGGGTGAATTTCTTTCAGTCACTATGCTATTTATTTTAACGCACTTCTTCCAAATTTTTAATTAGAGATGAATTTGGGGCAGGAGGGCCAGGGGGTCAAAGTCTGGAGAAATGAGACAAAAAGGCCTACTTTAATTCAAGTTAGTTTCTTCTGTTACTCTATGTCCCAGAGTAACTTAAATAACCAGCAGTAGGACCACAGGCAGATTATTCCCTGGACTGCAGTTTTTCTAAGTGTAAAGGGTTAACTTTATGTTATTGTCCAGTTTTCAAAAGCTTTATATATGAAAAATAGCTTATGTATTTGACCTTATACCAGTGAAAAGAAGGCATATACTTTTGGCGCCATCCTTTATGAAATGTGAGTTTAGGACCGACCCTACAGTTGAAGGTTAGTATCTCTTCAGCCCTCGTGCTTCTTCTTATTCCCCAATTCATGGGGTCTTCATGGACAGTGAAAATTTCTCAGAAGTTAAAAACATTTTCAGATAAATAAAAATTTTACAAACAGATTGTGAATCAAAATTGATTTGAGAATTTAAGCTTCTTTTCCCTCTGATAAATTGTATGCTGTGATCATACGAGGTCAGGTATAACATTTCCCTTTTTCTGATTTCTTTTCTCTTTATGTATTGCTTACTTCCTAATCGGGGTTTCGTTCAACTGTCTCTTCCAGGAACACAAATCTAAAGGAACTGTTTTTATATACTATTATTTTTTTAAAAGAAATGTGTGGTGCTAATCACCTACTTAGAAATATTCCCAAATTATTCTTCAGGAAATTAAAATAGTATTTTATTAGGGTTTTCTTGACTGTATCTTCCAGGTAAGATTCTGTCAGTCAGCATCCACTCCACTACAGGTAAAGAAATACAATGTGATAATGGTTTGTTTTGAAGTCAGGTTTTCAAGTTGTAGGACTAGCTGGCCACCACACACACAGTGGTTCAAAATGTATCGCTAGCTATGATTGTGGTTTTTTTGATTAGAACACAGGGGCTTTACTTACCTACCTCCTAGCAAGTGGAAAAGCAATCAGTAAATGAAAAGTGCTTTGAGAAGCTTTGAGACTTAAATAAAAGAAGTCGGGCAAGAAATACATCACTTGGTGTTAAGTTCTCCTGTAGACTAGGTTACAGAAAACTGATACTGAGGCCATTGATGTGAAAAAGAAAATGTTAAAGAAATTTTTAAGAGGATCAACAGACAGCACCTGAGCTCAATGAGATTCATGACCGGTCTGTTTACCTGCTGCCTCCTCCTGTGGCATTGTGGGAGTTCTTCGGGGTCCCTGTGGCCCACTGTTCTTGTCACTGTTGTTTTCCTCCAGGTTGCCTGCTGGCTCCTGGGTTTTCATCAGCTGACTCAAGAGAACTGCCAACATATTCTGCATGTCAGCTGGTGTGCTTGAAGCTTCAGGGGTTGTCTGTTCTGCTGAAGGCAGGACCACTGGGGCAGGGGGTGCCTCCTTTAAAGACTCCTCTGGGGCTATGGGCTCTGAGTCCTGCTGCTGGGAACTGGCTTCCGTCAGGGCACTGATGGATTGATTCAGAGCTTCCAGCTGCTGCTGTATCTCTGGGTTGGAGTGGATGTTAAGCAGCTGTGCCATCTGAGGGATGCTCAGGTCGGTTTGGCTCTGCAGCAGGTTCAATAACACTGCCAATTCACTTTGATTTAGCTGCTGTGTGATGTCACCAAGGCCTGTGGATAGACAGTGGAACCAACATAAGCGGACGAGGCAGGGCAAGGGCCCTTTGCCTTCTTCAACTGGTAAAAGCAACTTATAATATCCAAAAAATGATGGTTCATTTTGAATGTCTCGTTTTTCATGCCTCAAACTGTCCCGACAGGGGCAGGTGTTTGGAACAGCAGTTAAAACACTGCTTGGGATGCCCACATCCCATGTTGGAATGCCTGGGTTTGAGTCCCAGCTCCTCTCCCAATTCCAACTTCCTACTGGTATACACCCTGGAAGGCAGCAGCTGATAACTCAAGTGGTTGGGTCCCTGCCACCCAGGTGGGAGACTTGGATTGTGTTCCTGGCTCCCGACTCTGGACTGGCCCAATCTGAGCCATGGCAGACACCTGGGGAGTAAATCAGTGGATGGGAGCTCTCTGTCTGTCTCTATCTCTCAAAAAAAAAAAAAAAAAAAAAAGTCATGACACAGTTTGTTATTCTTTACACTTTTGCTTAAAAATACAGGGACTTAAACATCTCTGCATTGTGTGTAAAAGTTGTTTCATTTTATCTGTATTCTTCAATGTCAGTGATTTTCAACCCTTACTGTACATAAAAATTATTAGGAGAGATTTTAAAATTCAGATGTCTCAAGTCCCATCCCTAGAGATCCAGCAACTGTCACAAGGTACTTATTTGTAAAGCTTCCTGGATGAGTTCAATGTTGAGAATCACTGCTATAGGTAAGCAGGGAAGGGAAAGTGAACCAGAAGAGCATATGTAGTAGAAAAATCGGGGGTGCCACAGGACTATTTTGTTATAACAGTTATGACATGGCTTTAGCTTTAGGAATATTTAGAACAATTAACAGTCCACAGAACTAACACATCTAGCAATTGTGATTTAACATGATTATATCCTAAGATCTTATTAAATCTAACATAAACAGAACTCCAAATTATATATGTTGGAGAGCCATGATAACTAACTTTAAATTAAATTTTGCTTACCTAATTCACTGATTTAGGCCACACATCTGAGACACAGTTTCTTATCCAGGAAAGGAAAATTATTTAAAAGGACTGCCCTTCTGGACAATAAATACAAAACCTGGACTATCTCTTTCTGTTCATAATGAGAACATCAATATTTTTCCTAATATTCTACTGAACAAAAACTAAAAGACAAAGAGATACACACACACTCCTTGCACTTAACCTTCAAAACCTGCCAAAATGTGCTTATTAAAGGCACAAAGACCCCATTCCAGCACTGACCTATTGCATCCCCAGCCCCAGGCTCCACCTTGCTAGGAGCAGGCTGAGGTAGTGCTGGGCTGCTGTTCTTCACAGGCTCAGCACTTGTCCCTGAGGTAGTTTCTTTTCGAGAGGTTTTGGATGGAGGTGGCTCTTCCACCACAATACCACTTTGTCGCTGTCGTCGTCGCTTTTTACTCCATAGCTCATGGCAATCCTGCCAGTGGGGGAGGCTGGAAAAAGAAAACAAAGGGGAATGCAGTGAGTAAATGGATGGGCAAGAGATTAAAATGAGAAGGCAAAGATGTCGAGAATGGAGAGTTAGGAAGACATAAAAGTATCCAGGAAAGTTACTAAGTAGATAGCAGCAGTACAAAAGGAAATCATGGCAGACAGTAGTCTGAGGAAGAAAAGTCCAAAAGATTTATACAATGAGAAATGAGGATCTTGCTAGTTATTAGGGGCATATTTGCTATATAAACTCTCATATTCCAAATATTGTTCTTCCTAGGTATACCAAGAATAAAGAACTCTACTGGTCAAGCTTCAGTCGGGAATAAACAGGACGACAGAGATATTGACTTATTAACGTCTACAAAGACTAGGAAAGGTGGTGATTTAAATCTTGGAAATATATGAGGGTACTTCAAAAAGTTCACTTAAAAAAATGGAATTAGGGGCTGGCACTGTGGCATAGAGGGTAAAGTCACTGCCTTCAGTGCCAGCATCCCATATGGACACCAGTTCGAGTCCCAGCTGCTCCACTTTTGATCTAGTTCTATGCTATGGCCTGGGAAATCAGTAGAAGATAGCCCAAGTCCTTGGGCCCCTGCACTTGCATGGGAGACCTGGAAGAAGCTCCTGGCTCCAGGCTTTGGTTTGGTGCAGCTCCGGCTATTGCAGCCATCTGGGGAGTGAACCAAAGGATGGAAGACCCCACCCCTCACCTCTTTGTAACTCTGCCTTTCAAATAAATAAATAAATCTTTTTTTTTTTTTAAATGGAATTAAGAGAATGCACAGTTTTTGAAGTATCTTTCTGTATCATGATTAAGTTTCCTATTATAGAGGGTTTTTTTTTTTTTTTTTTAAGTTAAAGTGTTTCAAGTCACATTCAGTTTATCAAACTTCTAGTGCAATGCTGGGGCCAGCATTGTGGTGTAACAGGCAAAGCTCATGCCTATGATGCTGGCATCCTGTATAGGTGCTAGTTTACGTTCCAGCTGCTTCACTTCCAATGCAGCTCCCTGTTAATGACACGGAAAAAGCAGAAGACCATGGCCCAAGTATTTGGGGCCCTGTTACCCAAGTGAGAGATCCAGATGAAGTTCCTGGCTGTTTTGACCACCTGGGGAGTGAACCAGCGAGTGGACAGAAGATCACTGTCTCTCCCTCTCTCTATGCAACTTCAACTTTCAAAATAAATAATAAATAAATCTTTAAATGTCTGCAAAAGTCAGGTATGGGTCAGACAAAAGCCAGGAACCAGGAACTCCATCCTGGTCTCCTATAGGGGTGGCAGGGGCCCAAATGCTTAGGCCATCTTCTGTTGCCTTCCATAGTGGTTTTTTTTTTTTTTTTTGACAGGCAGAGTGGACAGTGAGAGAGAGAGAGACAGAGAGAAAGGTCTTCCTTTGCCGTTGGTTCACCCTCCAAAGGCCGTTGTGGCCGGCGCACTGCACTGATCCGAAGCCAGGAGCCAGGTGCTTATCCTGGTCTCCCATGGGGTGCAGGGCCCCAAGCTCTTGGGCCATCCTCCACTGCACTCCCTGGCCACAGCAGAGAGCTGGCCTGGAAGAGGGGCAACCGGGACAGAATCCAGCGCCCCGACCGGGACTAGAACCCGGTGTGCCGGCGCCGCAAGGTGGAGGATTAGCCTGTTGAGCCGCGGCGCTGGCCTTCCATAGTGTATTAGCATAAAGCTGGATTGGAAGTGCAGTAGCTAGGACTCAAAGTACACCCCAACATGGGAAGTTGGTGTTGTAAATGCTGGCTTCACCTGCTGCACCACAAAGCTGGCCCCAGTCTTTATTAAGGTAATAAAATGCTCTCTGAAAATCTGAAATGAAAGCTAGAACACTATGAGCAATAAATGTAAAGATAATACTTTCTGTATCTCAGACTGTGGGATTTGAGTGTAGAACCTCTGGAGATCCTATGGAATATAGGAAGTTGATATGACTCTGATAAAAGACATATTCAAAGACCATATTTTTACATCAAAATTCAATAACCAAAAAAAAAAAAAAAAAAAATCAATAACCTGGAGAGGCATTTGGCACAATGGTTAAGATGCCAGGTACCAGAGTGCCTGGTTCCTCCACTTCTAATCCAGTTTCCTGCTAATGTGTATTCTGTGAGGTATCAGCTCTCTGTTATGGCCTGGGAAAGCAGTAGAAGATAGCCAAAGTCCTTGGGCCCCTGCACCCAGGTGGGAGACCTGGAAGAAGCTCATGGCTCCTGACTTTGGATCAGCTCAGTTCTGGCTGTTGTGGCCATCTGGAGGGTGAATCAGCGGATGAAAGACCTCTCTGTGTCTCTACCCCTCTCTATAACTCTGTCTTTCAAATAAATAAATAAAATAAATCTTTAAAAAAATGTATTTATTTCTGTGAAAGGCAGTGCAACATAGAGAGAGAAAGGAAGAGACAGATGCAGAGAGAGAGAGAGAGAGAGAGAGAGAGAGAGATCTTTCATCTGCTAGCTCACTCCCCAATTGGACAAAAGAGTCAGGGCTGGGCCAGGACAAAACCAAGAGCCAAGAACTCCATCCAGGTCTCCCGCATGGGTGGCAAGGCCCAAACACTTGCGCCATGATCTGCTGCCCTCTCAGGCACACAATTATGCAGGAAGTTAGGTTAGGTGCAGATCAGTGGGGACTCAAACTGGCAGTCCAATATAGTATGACAGTGCCACAAGCAGCCTTAACCCAGCTATGCCACAATGCTGGCCCCAAGCAATATATATATTTTTTAATTTAAAGATTTATTTATTTATTTGACAGGCAGAGTGAAGAAAGAGAGAAAGAAAGAAAGAAAGAAAGAGAGAAAGAGAGGGAGAGAGATATATATATATATATATCTTCCATCTGCTGGTTCATTTCCCAGATAGCAACAACAGCCAGGCCTGGGCCAAGCTGAAGCCAGGAGCCAGGAACTCAATCTGGGTCTCCCATCTGGGGGCAGGGGCCCAAGAACTTTGGCCAGCATCTGGTGCTTTCCCGGGCATATTAATAGGAAGCAGCTGGGACTCCAAGGAATACTTTGAAAGAGGTTATTGTACAGGGCAAAGTGATAGGGATCCATAGACCAAAGAAGATGGCTTGAGTCAAATTAGAGCAAAGATCCTAGCTAAAACTATTCCTTATTTAAAAAGCAAAACAAAACAAACAAACAAAAAAAAACCAAAGAAATAAATCTCCTTATCGCCTATAATAAAGGAAACCTCTCTATTTGAGACTTAATTGGCTATTTGCAGTTCTTTTAAAAAAAAAAACTATTATTTTTCATCTCCTGAGACCCAGGGGTGATACTGTACACAGCCATCAGCACTTACTCTGGAGGAGCCATTTTGCTGAGCTCGACATCTTTAAGGAAGTCACTCTGTAGGGTCTGTTCAGCTGTGCATCGCTTGCTAGGATCTAGTGTCAGCATGTGGTCCAATAAATCAAGTGCTGCTGAAGGAATGCTATGGAAAGGAATAGAGAACAGACAAATTCACAAAGACTCCATAGTTAATAAACTTGTAACTTGTGTCAAAAGGTCTCTGAATTCTTAGCTCTATGCAAAACCAAGGAAAGGGAATTTGAAGTTGGAAGCAATCAGATCTGCTCCCACACGGGACATAAGAAATGCTATAATATAGGCAAAAATAATGAATCAATGTTCCATTTTCTTTTTTCCTTGGGAAGATCCAAGGAAATATGAAGAAAACTTACATAGTGTTTAAAATAAAATGATATTCTATCATCTAAAACCTTCAGGGAAGAAAATTTATCAAAGGGCTATGATAAAAACTAATATACTGTTCAAAAACTAAATTTTTTCTATGGTATACTATCATATAATAAATTGGGACAATACTAACTCTCCATTCCAGAAAAAGGTAAAGTTCCCACACCAGCCAGACATAGAAACAAGATGTATATTTTTGCACAACTCACAAAGAGAATTCTTCTCGTAGACGCCTTCTATATTGCTTCTTCGGTTTCATGGTATTGAAGTAGGGCAGTTTGATAACATCAGGCCACACAGCTGGACAAGGACTACCACAGAGTCGGCTGAAAACAAAGCAAACAGCAAGAATAAACAGATGAATGAGTCATCATGAATTCTAGAGGTTTTAGAAACAGAAATTATTACCTCCTACAGTCTGGGAAATCTTTAATATTAAGTTAGAAGACAAGCAGAAAGGTAAAATATGACCTTACTGCTCTAAGGACATAAGGGATAGGACAGAACTTACAAGATAGCAAAGAGAAAATACTAGCACACTAACCCAAAATGGTCTACATTTTTAGTTTCGTAAAACATGTTTTTAATCCCTCATGCAAATTTTCACTATCAATTTTGCTGTGTTTAGTTATTATTAATTTCAAAGGGCTGAGCTGGTCCTGTGGTGTCCTTACAGGGGAAACTGGGAGAAGAGAACATAAAATTGAAAATGTTTATAGATAATTAGGAGTTTATTGCATAACAAATAATAAATTATATATTACCTTTTTAAAATGTCTACATGTCTATTATATTTCACCCTTTAATTTTATTGATGAAAAAAAGCCAATCCAAATTCCATCTCAACACATGGCCTTCTCCAAATCTTTTATTATAGGTTCTATTTTATAAGGCTCTATTTACATGCTGTATACCTTACTAAACGCTGAGCTCTTTGAAGGCAGGGACTACCTTAATTATCTTTAAATCCTAAAGTTTAACAGAAAAAGTAATCTGTTGCATAACAGGCTCAATAAATATTGGTGGAATAAATCTAGTTGTAATCTACTCTAATGATTAAAAAAACTATCCTGTAAATGGCATGCTTGTTTGATGAAAAACTAATAAAAAATATGCAAGGCAAGGGCTAAAAATTAAGTGAAATACATACGTGTATACAGCACATGACAAAAGAGGAGCTAAACATAACTAAACAAAGAGAAACTTACATGTATGTAAGTACCATAAAATCACTTAGCATGATGAATGAAGTGTTAGACACTGAGAATGAGATTACCTATCACACCTGGACACTTAAAACACAAGCAGAGCTATACCTGATCAGTTCTAGCTGAGCCAATTCCAGATTAGCTTGAAAGATGGGCTTCTTTGTGAACAGTTCTCCAAGGATGCATCTAGAAATAGTAAAATTGAGGTCAGAAGAGAAATCCCTGGAGTCTACTGAAAATGTGTCTAAAAAGACTTTTATGTCTTTTTTTTTTTTTTTTAAAGATTGATTTATTCATTTGAAAGGCAGAGTTATGGAGGGAGAGATCCTTCATCTGCTGGGTTAATTCCCCAAATGGCTGCAGGGGCCCAAGCAGGGCCAGGCTGAAGCCAAGGAGCCCAGTACTCCATCCAGGTCTCCCATATAAGCGCCATTTGGGCCATTTTTCACTGCTTTCTAAGACACGCTAGCAGGGAGCTGCATCAGAAGCAGAGCAGGCATGACTCAAACCAAACTGGCACTCTGATCTGGGATGTGGGCATCTCAGAAAGGCTTTTGCTTACAATAGTCTCTCAAACCTTACAAATGAAAAGCAAAAGTAAAATTTAATTGTTTTCAACATTAACTGCCAAATCAAATTCCAAATACAGTGTTGTCGCACTTGGTAAAATAAGAGGCAGAAAAAATATCCCCACAAAAAACAGGTTTTCAAACTTCGGGTATAATTTGTTGTACTGGTTGTTCTGGTTTCTCCTCTGATTTGCATACTGTACTGCCCTACCAATTCTCTGTAAAGAACATCCTATAAAAATATCCTCAGAGAAACTACCATGGGTCAGGCATTTTGCCTAGCTGTTAAGTAAGATACCAACATTCCATATCAATGTTACCCGAATTCAAGACCCAGCTTTGGCTCCAGACTCCAGCTTCCTGCTAATGTGGACCCGGGAAGTAGCAGTGATAGCTCAAGTGATTGGGTTTTCCATGGGGGAGACGTAGATTGCATTCTAGCCCCAGCTTCATATCAGCCCTGCCCCTACAATTGTAGACTTTTCAGAAGTGAAACAGATGAGAGCATGTGGTTTCTCTATCTGCTTCTCAAATAAATGTTTTAAAAGGTAATTTAAAAAACAAAAAGAGGGGTGAGTGCTGTGGCTGTGGGGTAGCTGGTTAAGTTGCTGCCTACAGGGCTGGCATCCCATATGGACACCGGATCAAATCCTGGCTGCTCCACTTCCAATCCAGTTCCCTGCTAATGTGCCTAGGAAAGCAGCTGAAGATGGCCCAAGTGCTCAGGCTACTGCCCCATGTAAGACCTGGAAGAAGTTCCTGACTACAGTCTGGCCCAGTCCTGGCCATTGCGTCCATTTGGAGAGTGAACCAACAGACAGAAGATCTCTCTCTCTCTCTGCCTTTCAAATAAACAAATCTTTTTTTTTTTTAAAGGCTTAATTTTCTATAGTTTTAATTTTCAATGTGTTTTTGTAATTTTCTTTCATTTCAGTTTCTAATTCTTCGGTAGAGAAGATAGCTTCATTATGTAATCAACACTTTGCTACTGCGTTGAGGTGGCAGGTTGCACAGACTCAAATAATAGTACCAACAGAGCTATGAACTTTCGCCATGCATCTCAATGGGGCGTTAACTTTAGAGCCTAGTTGTGACAATTTAAATGCTAATACTGTCAAAGCAAATAGTCCAGAACATAAACACACTCAGCTTGAGTCAGTAAAATTTAACTAAAGCTTCATTTCATCTGGGTAGGCTACTGCAGAAATTATGCTTTCTCCATTACCCTGTTGAAATCTAAAGTAAAACTATAGTGCTCCTCTTAAAAACTGACATTAATAGAGGAAGAGAAAAATTGGGGAAAGGTGATTTGCTCTACTGAGAAGTATACTTATATACTAAAGTATAAGGTCAAGGAGAGTGTGTATAGGCATAAATCATACAACATAAAAAACAATTATCCAACAGGGTCGGTTTATTTATTTATTAATTATTTATTTGACAGGTAGAGTTATAGACAGTGAGAGAGAGAAACAGAGAGAAAGGTTTTCCTTCCGTTGGTTCATTCCCCAAATGGCCGCTACGGCCAGCGCTGCGCCAGTCCGAAGGCAGAAGCCAGGTGCTTCTTCCTGGTCTCCCATGCGGGTGCAGGGGCCCAAGCACTTGGGCTATCCTCCACTGCCTTCCCGGGCCACAGCAGAGAGCTGGACTGGAAGAGGAGCAACCGAGACTAGAACCTGGAGCCCATATGGGATGCCGACGCCAATGGTGGAGGATTAACCAAGTGAGCCACGGCACTGGACAAACAGGGTCTATTTATAACATCCATGCCCCTAACACGCAAATTGTGATCACTATATGGTTTTCCACTAAACGAACTAAAACTAGAGAAATGGTTGATTGTTACCCATCTGGGGCAGGAAACACACAGGATAAGCCTAGAATTAGAATATAGGAAAGGCTTTCAAAGACTACCATGGTATATATATTTTTTAAAGATTTATTTATTTATTTGAAAGGCAGATTTACACAAAGAGAGGAGAGAGAAGGGAGAGGGGAGAGGGGAAAAGGCAGAAGGGAGAGGAGAGAGGAGAGAGGAGAGAGAGGTCTTCCATCCGATGGTTTACTCCCCAACTGGCCCCAACGGCCCGAGCTGAGCCGATCCAAAGCCAGGAGCCAGGAGCTTCTTCCAGGTCTCCCACATGGGTGCAGGGGCCCAAGGACTTGGGGCATCTTCTACTGCTTTTCCAGGATTGGAAGTGGAGCAGCTGGGTCTCGAACTGGAGCCCATATGGGATGCTGGCGCTTCAGGCCAGGGTGTTAACTCGCTGCACTATAGCATGGGCCCAACTTCTATGGCGTTATTAAAAGGACCCAGGAGGGGCCGGCACTGTGGCATAGCGGGTAAAGCCGTCACCTGCAGTGCCAGCATCCCATGTGGGCACTGGTTCAAGTCCCAGCTGCTCCACTTCCAATCCAGCTCTCTGCTATGACCTGGGAAAGCAATGGAAGATGGACCAAGTTCTTGGGCCCCTGCACCTGCATGGGAGACCTGGAAGAAGCTCCTAGCTCCTGGCTTCAGATGGGACCAGTTCTGGCCGTTGCGGCCATTTGGGGAGTGAACCAGCAGATGGAAGACCTCTCTCCTTGCTTCTGCCTCTCTGTAGCTCTGCCTTTCAAATAAATAAATAAATCTTTAAAAAATAAATAAAATAAGGGCCCAGGAAATAATCTGACTAAGCTCCAACTAGCCAAGTGCTATACAGTTGACCAGGAATAAGATAATAACCACAATGGAGTATAGCACATTAAACATGTTTAAATCTATGAGTTCACAATGAAACTAAAAAGGAAACAAAAAAAAACCCTTTTCATTGGTTATTTCTCTAGGAAAACAATTCATTATTTTGAAAACTGGTAAATAGAATGAAAAAATATTTATTGTACCTTTTCTATATGATTTATAACTACAGTTAGCTAAATAGGTAACTTATCATTATATAAATACTTCAGTAAGGAATGACATGACTAGAATGTGAACATCATGAAACAACCACAAATGAATTAACAAGTGTGGGCAATAATCATCAACAACTAATAACAGCTCAAAAATGATGTGTGTAAATCTGTTGATAGGAATGAATATTTTTTCAGACATTATTTAGAACTGCCCCAGTACAATCATAATAAAAAAAAAACTAACTAATCTGTACTGAATTCTTTTATTTTCTTAAATTCTTCACAGACAATGCACTCATTTATTGCCTGTACTATGGGCATCAGGCACCCACTGCTCCCTATTCCAAACTTTTATGTATCACTGATTATATAACCTCTTTTAGAAGTACTCAAAACCATCTGTAAAGTAGTTTCAGGGTTGGTTGGGAATTAACACTGAATCTGCATAATATTTACAGAAAATGAAAGAGATAAAGAATCATGCTTTAAAAAAAAAACAAAAAAACAAACAAACAAAAAAAACCACGGGCAGTAAATGTGAGAAAACTGTAGGACAAATGA
The DNA here is from genome assembly GCF_033115175.1 of Lepus europaeus. NCBI lineage: Eukaryota > Metazoa > Chordata > Mammalia > Lagomorpha > Leporidae > Lepus > Lepus europaeus. The sequence continues at coordinate 22,695,035 of NC_084844.1, forward strand.
CCTAGTTTCTTGTAAGGAAACTGTAAGAAAACAAAACCAAGAGAGGTGAAAGGGAGATGTATAACTAAATCTGTGGATCTTATCTGAATTTCTTACTTGGTTCCCAATTTGAATTTTTAAAAAATTGAGGAAATGTTAAAGAAAATAAAGTATGTTATTTAGAGATAGTCAACTGATTTCTCTGACATCTGACCAAATGTTGATTTCCTTTCTTTTGAACTTAAGAAGAACCACAAAAGGCCAATGCAGCACAAAAACAGAGTACAAGTCAACAAAAGGAAAAGCTGGGGCTGGCATTGTGGTTTAATGGGTCAAGCTGCTGCCTGCGGTGCCAGCATCCCCTACTGGCACCAGTCTGAGTCCTGGCTGCTCCACTTCTGATCCAGCTACCTGCTAATGGGTCTGGAAAAGCTGCGGAGAATTTCCCAAGTGCTTGGGCCCCCACCCTATTGGCGACCCAGATGGAGCTCCTGGCTCCTGGCTTTGGATCAGTACAGCTCTGGCTGTTGCAGCCATTTGTAGAATGAACCAGCAGATGTCTCTCATACTCTCTCTTTAACTTTGTGTTTCAAATAAATAAATCAACCTTAAAAAACAAAAACTTAAGAGAGCCTTACCCACAACTCCAAACATCAATGGCTGGTGTATACCGCTCTTCTCCCAGTAGTAGTTCTGGAGGTCGGTACCATAGAGTAATAACTTTGTTTGTATAAGGGCGACTGAAATGTAAAAAATTACCATGACATAAATTTACCATAACTTCTGATGAACAATACTCACATATAATTAAATGAAATAGAAATAGCTGTCAATTAAAGATGAGATTAAAAGAGCTCTATAGCAACGTAAGGGACTGAAACTAAACTGTGAAGAAATAACTTTCTTTGCAAAATAACTTTCATTCCAATCTAGAGTAATTTATTTAGCCCAAAGCTGACTCAAGAATTTAGACAGGATTTACTAAAAATCTAGGTATTAAGTATTTAGATAATTAGGAAACTCTGAGAGTTACTGCAACTTGAATAATACTAGAATATACAAGACCAAAGGGATTCTTTCTATTCCCCACATGTAATTTTGATGAATACCTCACCTCTCTTCAGAGTTATAGAGCCGAGCAAGTCCAAAATCTGCTAGTTTGATTTGCCCACTGTAAGATAAAAAACAATTATTTTTGTAAGTAACAGCAGCAGCCTCCAAACTAAACCTGAAAGTCAAGCACCAATTTAAAAATTAAAGGAATTATAAAAACTAATTTTACCCTTTGCTCTATTGTTTCTACTCTTACTGGTCTCTCTATCCATGCAGTTTCTTTTGACTTCTTCAGTTTACAATGCCTTAGGCTTTTTGTTGAACAGCTACTGCAGTTTTGGATTGAACCAAACATTTCTTTTATTTCTTGGAAAACAACAGTGCCTAGAACCTGCTGGATTAAATATTTATTGTTGGAGGGTAAAAGGAACAGGTTGTTCTAGGTTAAAATAAATTTAAGAGGCCTAGTAAAATCAGTCCATAACCCTTGATTAGTTCTGGTTTGAAGAAACTAGCTGTAAAGACATTTTTTGAGGTAATTAAAAAATATAAAATATAGACAGGGTCTCAGAATATGCTAGAGAATATTTAATTTTGTTGGAGTATTTAGGAACAAATGTAATATCTAATTTAACTCAGGCAGAAAAATAAGAAGCAAATAAGGTAAAATTAATTGTATATGTTAACCACTGTAGAGTCTCAATTTTCTTATAATTTTGACATTTTTCATAATAAAAAAATAAATGACAACAACTTGGCAGTTATAAGTTTTTTCAAAAACTCTTTTTTTAGTGATTTATTAGGATTAGAGCTGTGAGCTGAGCAAACAATTTTTATGATGAATGAAGCCCTTTCTACTAACACACTGCCTTTATCTCCTATGCCACAAAAATTCAATTATCAACTTAGATGGGTTTTCACTTTCACCTGGTGAGCTCGTTAAACAGACTGCGGGGGCTGGCATTGTGTCATACTGGGTACACCTGTGACACCAACATCCCATATGGGTGCTGGCTTGAATACCAGCTGCTCCATTTCTGATCCAGCTCCTTGCTAATGTCCTGGGAAAAGCAGTGGAAGATGGCCCCTGTGTTGGGCCCCTACTGCCCACATGGGAAACTCCAAAGAAGTTCCTGGCTCCTGGCTTTGGCTTGGCCCTGGCTCTTGGCTTCGGCCTGGCCCAGCCCAAGCTGTTGAGGCCATGTGGGGAGTGAACCGGTGATGGGAGGTCTCTTTCCCTCTGTCTTTCCTTCTCTCTTTCAAATAAATAAATATATCTTAAATAAAATAAGACAGATTCCTGGTTCCCATTCTCAGAGATGCTGATTTGGTAAAGGGCTCATGAATCTACATTTCTAACAAGTCCACATGTGAGACCAACACAGCTTCTCTGAGAAATATCCTTTGAGAATCACTTCTTAAAGGGATCACAATCACATTTTGCTGTGCTTACTATTCTATCTTTGCTATGATGTCAAGGAATATTTATTTATAACACAAAATGTTAGGAAACTAGAAACCATTTAGTAATTATTTTGATTAATCAGTCATCTAAATATGTATAGCTTATTTAATCATCTTTGTAGCCTTGTTACCTCTTGGGAAATGAAAAGCCAGCTCACTCTTTTGTAAGTGCCTGATTGCTCACATCAGGAAGAGATGGCTAAGAGACTGCTAGGAAATATTCCTCAAAGTATGAACAATGGGATGAAATATTAAAAGAAGGTAATTACTGGCAATAAAATTCTACATTCAATCAACCTTTGTCATTCCTAGAAAAGACACCTTACCCACCTGCCCTTAACATTAATTATATTAACTTACAAGCAAATTCTAAGAAAAGCAAAAAGTAAGAAATAGAGGAACACACTGTGGCACAGCAAGCTAAGATGCTGCTGGGATGCCAGCATCTCCTATCAGAGTACCTAGAATTGACTTCCAGCTACTCTGCTTCTGATCCAGCTTCCTCATATTGCGTCCTGGGAGGCAACAAGGAATGGTTCAATTGCTTGGGCTCCTGCCACCCACTCGGGACACATGGATGGAGTTCCTGGTTCCTGCTTCAGACTGGCCCAGCCCTGGGCGTTGCAGGCATTTGGGAAGTAAATAAGTGGACAGAAGAACTCACTTTCTCTCTGTTGCTCTTTCAAGTAGATGAAAATAAATAAAACATTTTTGTAAAAAAGTAAATAGTTAATTTATAGTGAGACAAAGTACTCCTTAAATTTCTTGGCATCTTTACTGAGAGTCTGAGGTGACCTAAGACTTAAGGCACATAGTAGGATTAAACATGAAAGATACATAGTTATGGAAATTAGGCTACACTTAAATATCACCAGCACCCAGCATATTTCCTAACTGGCTCATACTAAAGTAATAAATAAATGTTTCTTAGATAAAATTAATCTGCTATACACATCTGAGACCACTTACACTGACAACTGCTTTTCCTCTCAATGATCTCATTAAGATGATATATGAAGTGTGGAAGTACTGGAAACCTTGGGTTATATAAAAGAATAGAAACATCGGGGCCAGCACTGTGGCGCAGTGGGTTAAAGCCCTAGCATGAAGCGTCGGCATCCCATATGGACGCCGGTTCTAGTCCCGGTTGCTCCTCTTCCGATCCCGCTCTCTGCTATGGCCTGGGATAGCAGTAGAAGATGGTCCAAGTCTTTGGGCTCCTGCACCCACATGGGAGACTCAGAAGAAGCTCTGGATTGGTACAGCTCCAGCTGTTGGGGCCATCTAGGGAGTGAACCAGCAAATGGAAGACCTCTCTTTCTGTCTCTACCTCTCTCTATAACTCTTTCAAATAAATAAAATAAATCTTTTTTAAAAAAGTACACATTACCAAATATTAAAATAGAAACGTCATCAAATTGTTAATATCCTGTTTTACAGGATTAAGACAAATATAAGGAAATGCAGGGAATCCTTTCTGATTGGGTTTAACTGCCTTTTTTTTTTTTTTTTTTTTTTTTGACAGGCAGAGTGGACAGTGAGAGAGAGAGAGACAGAGAGAAAGGTCTTCCTTTTACCGTTGGTTCACCCTCCAATGGCCGCTGCAGCCAGCGCATCTCGCTGATCCGAAGCCAGGAGCCAGGTGTTTCTCCTTGTCTCCCATGTGGGTGCAGGGCCCAAGGACTTGGGCCATCCTCCACTGCACTCCCGGGCCACAGCAGAGAGCTGGACTGGAAGAGGGGCAACCGGGACCGAATCCGGCGCCCCAACCGGGATTAGAACCCAGGGTGCTGGCGCTGCAGGTGGAGGATTAGCCTACTGAGCTGCGGCGCCAGCCCTTAACTGCCTTTTGACAAGACTTTCAAGTATGTGATGCTTCTATTTCCTCCCTCAAATTTCCTCCTCACAGGTCAAGTGTCCCTCACATTTTACTCTTTTTGCTAAGCAGCCTGGATCCTTGGTCAATTTTCTAAACTATTGTCCTTGTAATAACCATTACTTGTGATTTTTTGATATATTTAACCCATAAATTCCTAATTCTGGATCAATAGAAAATTTTGCTTTTACTGATTTACCTAGAAAGTTAAACATAAGTTACAGGACAAAAATCATACAATCATATCACTTGGTGGGAATGCAAAATGTATAGTTTCCTCTTCTCACTTACGTACTGAATGTTGTTGGTTAGTCCTTAAACTTGTCTTCAGAGAGAAACATCTTCTATTCTGCTTATCTGTCACTATAAACCTTTAGCATTCTCCTTAATGCCCTAATCTACCCCTTATCCTCTCTCAGTAAACGACCTTCTTCAATGAAAAAAGAAAAATCCTCAAATGAGATTAATATCCTACCATTCCTATGAACTCACTCACTTTCCTCTTTACCTTCAATTATAGGAAAAGTATGTCGTATGTCCTCAATTTTTTGGTCCAAGGATGGTCAATCCTTCTAATCTATGGCCTTGATCTCATTTCCTCTAATGTTCCTTTGTATTATTTTGGTTCTTTCCTGAATCTTCAACTTCTCCCTTTCCAATGATTTTCTTTTTTTTTTTTTTTTTTTAGATTTATTTATTTACTTGAAAGTCAGAGTTATACAGAGAGAGAAGGAGAGGCAGTGAGAGAAAGAGAGGTCTTCCATCCGCTGGTTCACTCCCCAGATGGCTGCAACGGCCAGAGCTGCACCAATCCGAAGCCAGGAGCCAGGAGCTTCTTCCGGGTCTTCCATCTGGGTGCATGGGCCCAAGGACTTGGGCCATCTTGTACTGCTTTCCCAGGCCATAGCAGAAAGCTGGATCAGAAGTGAAGCAGCCGAGTCTCCAACCAACACCCATATCGGATGCCGGCATTGCAGGTGGCGGCTTTACTCACTCTGCCACAGAGCTAGCCCCGATATTCTTTTCTTTTAGCATTTAAATATGTTCAAATCTCTGCAATCCTTAAAATAAACTAAAAATTAAAGATGTGACTACTATCACTTCCTTCCCATTAACTGTGCTACTCACTCCCTCATTCTCCTGCTCCATACCCTTTGCTTCAACTGCCATCACCATTGACCTTTTACTTTTCAGATTCTTTTCTTCGTACTTGTAATTTGTCTCCATCATCTGTTGCTATGACTGCTTTCTTTTTACATTTGCCTATCTTGAATTCATGATATTTTTCTTATTCTCTTCCTATCTCTTTGATTATTTCTCTTAGTCCCACTTCTGATGTTCTTTTCCATGTTTAGTAACTCCCAAATCTATACTGACAGTTTGGAGCTCCCATATAACCATATGCCTATTAAATATCAACATTCTGTATACACAACACATATATTGAAGAGAGACTAACTTCTCAACCTACCCATACTCTTTCTTCTATATTCTTTATACTGATTGGTAGGTAGGCCCACCAATATAGTTTGTCTTACAAGTCAGAAATCTGCAACTTATCTTACTTTCTCTTATTTATTCCAACTATTCATGAACTCACCAAAGCCTACTGATCTACCAAGCCTACACTGTGTACCCCTATTAGCAATGCCTGACTAGTTCAAGAAGGTCTCCCTTCCTCCAGTCTATCACTATATAGGAATCATTAGTGATCTTTCTAATACAGAAGATTTGTGTCTCTCCTCTATCTAAAATTTGGTCTCATCTAGATTTATAGAATTAAAACACAATGAACATCATGGAGTCCTGCTCTGCTCTTCTCCCTTTGTGGTTAACTGCTCTCTTCCTTGTCCCACTGATGACTCCTCACCATGTTTTCCAGGCCATCTCACTCAGAGGCCTCTTGGTAGACAGAGCAAGTGAGTAGGGCCAGAGGCCTGATGGATCAGATTAGAACATGGAATCTCTGCATCTTGCTTAGTAACCTGGGGAGGGAGTTCAATTTAGAACTGGACCTCATCAACTGCCTGACCATGGGAAGTCAGGGAATCAAAGGAGCCTGAACTATCAGAAAAGATACCAAGCAATTGGTTACCAATTACTTCTTGCCCTGAGAAATCTCCCCATGAGGAAAGGAAACTGAAGAACGTATACCAATACTTCAGGCCAGAAAGCTGAAAGCTGATAGTCATCAAATGTTCTTTTTAAAAATTTTATTTATCTTAAAGATGGCATAACCACAGACAGAAAGAGAAAGAAAAAAATATCTTCCATCTTTGAGTTCACTCCCTAAATATCCCCAATAGCTGGTGAGTGAGCCAGGCTGAAGCCAAGAGCCAGGAACTTTGTTTGGGTCTCCCACATAGGTGGAAGGACCCAAACAGCATCCACTACCTTCCCAGGTGCCTTGGCAGAAAGGTGGATTGGAAGCAGATGAGCCAGGACTTGAACTGGTGCTCCCATAAGGCAGGTGGGCATCCCAAATGACAGCTTAACTCACTGCGCCATAACCTGTACCTTTTTTTTTTTTTTTTTTTTTTTTTGAGAGAGAGAGAGAGAGAGAGAGAGAGAGAGAGAGAGAGAGAGAACACACTTCCATCAACTGGTTCACTATCCAAATCCTCAGCTAGGGCAAGGCCAGAGTAAAGCCAGGAGCTGGGAACACAATCAAGATCTCCCCTATGGGCGGTCAGGACCTAATTCTTGAGCCATTACTGCTGCCCTCCATGGTCTGCATTAGCAGAAGACTGGAGTCACAAGTCCCAACTGGGTACTGAATCTATGGTACTCCCATGTGGGACATGGGACTTCTTAACTGCCAGGCAAATGCTCCCCTTACCATTAAGTTATTTATGAATTATTTAATATGGAGTTACCAAACTCCAACTTTAATGAAATTGTGAGTCACAAAGATAGCAACAGGAAATAATATTTTTACACTATGTTTGTTTCATAATAAGGATTTAAGTACAATTTAGAATAATGCATTACTTGTATAATTAAAAACAAAAAAAACCAGAACCCCATCAACTACAAAGTTGAAGCTCCTTAGTAGACTGTACCAGATCTCTAAATTGCTGCCTTGTAACCATTTGGCTTCATCTCTCGCCACTATGTGTTTTATTCTTGCTCTTGCGATACCGACTTCCTTACAGTTTTCCGGACATGTCATGTTTATCATGTTTATGTGCTTTTCTGTGCATGCAGCTTCTTTTGCTTAAAAATCTGATCTCCCATTGTCAGTCTTTCTGGTAAATTCTTATTCATTCCTCATCAAGGCTGCATCTTCCCAAATGCTCCCAAATTCAAGGAAGAAAATGGGCTTAATAAATGTTTACTGAATGAACAATTTGTTTAGCAACCCTACAGAACTCTGAACATCACAGTGACCAATCATATGAGGCTTTTAGGGCTAAAACCATGACAACCCTAGACAACCCTCCATTGATGGTTATTCTATTCCAGAAAGCAGGAAATGTGTCATAATCATTTCATATTACTATCTAGTTAATGCTTGTTAGTTTAACAGAAATGTTTAAAACAATGAGCGAATCAGACAAAGACTATGGATATAAAAACCAAATTACCTTAAAAAACCAAACACTACCTTGACTTTAGTGGTACTAGACTTGTTCTTTATCCCAACAGGGAGGGCTATAACCAAAGACTGGTGGACATAATACAATTAATTTGATCAATGCAGTGTGGGCAAATAGAAAGCAGATGATAAAATCTTCTGAAGAATTAACACCTATTAATTATCAGATTCCTGACTGTTTATACTAGTAAAACCTGGGATAGAAAGGCCAATCACCAACTCTATGTGTGTCTGCATGGCAATAACTAAGAAAGACTCAAAGGTAGCTATAGGAACAAAAGTATTTCTCCTCACTAAACAACAGGACTATCAGTAAGAACTCAAGATGTGTTTTAATTTGCTTAGGGCCACAGTACTATTTAGTGACTAGCAAAAAGCTTTCATTCATATGGGACTTGAGTGAGTCTCTACCTTTGTTAATCCTTACCAACATTGAGTCAGGAGGCTCTGCTGATTAGAGTACCTCTATCTAAGATGTTCCTATGGTACAAACATCAGATGTATATAAATGCAAAAAATATACTACTGGGCCTACCTATAATCCAAACTAGCTCTAACTCAGAAGAGAAAGTGGTTAACTAATTTCATTACTATGTTACCTGTTATTCAGCAAAATGTTAGAACACTTAATATCCCGATGCAGGAAATTCTTTTTGTGACAGTAATCCAATCCTTCCATCAGCTGTTTCATGAATGACTTGATATGGTCCTCAGAAAAGTGCACCAAACCAGATTCTAGCAGTCCCATTAAGTCATGGTCCATGTACTCAAATACAAGGTAAAAGGCACCTGTGTAATATGGGAAAAAAATTAAAAACAAGAAACAAAGGATGCTGAAATCACACTGCCTCAAATTTGAATATAATTTTGGAGTTGACCCCAAGGCTGTCTTTATATTATAGATGAAGAAAGTAAAACTAAGATTCATTGAAAAATTTGCCTTCTTTAATAATAACTACCAGAAGCCATCTTAATTAACCTTCTGACTCTTAATCCAGTGCTCTTTGGACTACTTACGTATTGAGGGAACAATTGTCATGATCTGGATGTATTACTAGACTTTCATGAGCTAAGTCAATCAGTGAATTATGGACCTTGGGACAAATCCAGTCTGCTGCCTGTTGTAAATAAAGTTCTATTTGTAAAACAACCATGCCAATTTGTTACCTATTGTTTACTTCTGTTAAGTCTTATTTTAGTTAATAGGACTCACATAATATGCCAGGGGTCACCCAGTTTATTTGGTATAAATTATTACTAAAATTCATAGTATTTAAGAATTAAAAGATGAATCATCTAATTCATCATGCAGATAAAGAGAAGTATGTTAAGAGAATAGTTGTGACTTAAAATCCACACCCTTTCTACTTTTGGCAGAGTACATGACAGAGGCAAATACTGTGACATAATAAAAATTAGACCTGGTGATATAATGATCTATCCAGTCTAAAATTCTTCCTACTAGCAGACATTTGGGGTAGTAGTTAAGACATCACTTGGGATGGCCACACTGGATATTGGAATGCCTAGATTTGAGTCCCAGCTCTGCTCCTGATTCTAGTTTTCCTTTAAGGTGCACCTTGGGTGGCAGCAAGTGATGGCTGAAGTAGCTGGGTCCCTGCCACCCACATGCAAAACCTAGACTGAATTCCCAGCTGTTGGCTTTGACCTGGCACAGCCCCAGTTGTGGCAGGCATTTGGGGAATGAACTAGTGGATAGGAGATCTGTCTCTCTTTCAAATAAATAAAATAAAATAGGCTTAAAAAAATAAAATTCTATTAGTAGCAAAATGGTAGGAATTCTAAATCTATGAGGTAGGTTACAAGGAATCTTTGAACTTTCTGAAATAGTATGCAAAATTTTAAACACTTTTTCTTTCCTTAAAATGTTCAGAGAGGTCCATGACCCCAATAAAAGTAATAAACAATGCATTAAAGGAATATTTTATAGGGTTTAACCTAAGACCTTACACAAATGAATAAGAAAAAATTGGCTTAAAACTGCAGAAGAGTCTTTAAAAAAATAAAACTATAGAAGATAAGCAGATAAAGGACATCTCAGAAATGAGAAAGTAAGTAAAACTGAGAAACACAGCAAAAAACCTCAGAAGTAAATACAAGGGCCGGCACCGTGGCTTAACAGGCTAATCCTCCGCCTTGCGGCGCCGGCACACCAGGTTCTAGACCCGGTTGGGGCGCCGGATTCTATCCCGGTTGCCCCTCTTCCAGGCCAGCTCTCTGCTATGGCCCGGGAAGGCAGTGGAGGATGGCCCAAGTGCTTGGGCCCTACACCCGCACAGGAGACCAGGAGAAGCGCCTGGCTCCTGGCTTTGGATCAGCGAGATGCACCGGCCGCAGCGGCCATTGGAGGGTGAACCAACGGCAAAAAGGAAGACCTTTCTCTCTCTCTCTCTCACTATCCACTCTGCCTGTCAAAAATAAATAAATAAATAAATAAAACAAACCAATGGATGATTCCTGGGACCACCGAATCAGACACTCTGAGTATGTTATTAAAAAAAAAAAAAAAAAGAAGTAAATACAAGGAATGCAATCCAGAATAGTATCATACACTTCATCTATCCAGATAACAATGTTTTAAAAAGATGCAATCATGTATTCTTTAACTACGGGAATACTTTGTGAGAAATGTGTTATCAGGAAATTCTGACATGTGAACATCAGATGTACTTACACAAACTTACTTAGTATTGCCTACTACACACCTACGATCTATGATATACAAAGTTTCATGGAAAAATGAAATTAAAACAAGTTTGTTCTATGCAAAAAATTTTGAAACCCATGCAGTTTTTTCATAATACACATTTTTCTGTGACCTTTTAAAAGACTCCTTAAATATTGTTGGATATGCAGTCTGTTGTAGACCAAAACAACATTATGAGGTACAAGACTGTACTCAACACTGGGTAAGATAAAGGGTGATGGGCACTCACTGATGAGAAATAAATTGTTACTATCATTTTTTTATAAGCAATCTAACATTAAATATGAAAATCTCCTTGAAAAAATAACTCCATATATAAAAAGCTATACTAAGAAAATAAATCATAATACAAAAATTTATGCACTACCAAAGACACTCAAGGTAGTGTTACTAAAATACTTTTTGTTCAAAATAATTTTTAACCTTTTTTTTATTTATTTGAAAGACAAAGAGAAAGAGAGAGAGAGAGCAAGACTTTAAATCTACTGGTTGGGGCTGGCGCTGTGGCACAGTGGGTTAAAGCCCTGGCCTGAAGTGCTGGCATTCCATATGGGCTCCGGTTCTAGTCCCGGCTGCTCCTCTTCCAATCCAGCTCTCTGTTATGGCCTGGGAAAGCGGTGTAAGATGGCCCAAGTCCTTGGGTCCCTGCACCCACATGGGAGACCCGAAAGAAGCTCTGGCTCCTGGCTTCTGGCTTAGGATCAACACAGCTCTGGCCATTGTGGCCATCTGAGGAGTGAACCAGCGAATGGAAGACCTCTCTCTCTGTCTCTACCTCTCTCTGTAACTCTGTCTGTCAAATAAATAAAATAATTCTTAAAAAAAAAACAAAAAAAACAAAAAACAAAAAACCTACTGGTTTACTCTTCAAATGCCCACAACAGCGGAGAATGGGCCGGGCAGAAGCTAGGGGCCAAGAACTCAATTCAGGACTCCCACATGGGTGGCAAGGGCCCAAATACTTGAGCCATAACCTTCTGCCTTCCAGGGGATATTAGCAGGAAGCTGGAATTGGAAGCAGAGCCCAGACTCGAACCCAGGCACTTCAATATGAGATACATGTATCTTAAGTGCTGACTTAATGGCTGTGACAAACACCCGCCCCTATTATAATATAAAAATTGAAAACTAGTGACTGGTGTTGTGGTGTAGTGGGTTAAACTGCCACCTATGATGACAACATCCCATATCAGGGTGCAGATTCGAGTCCTTGGTACTCTGCTAATGCTCCTGGGAAGGCAGCAAAAGATGGCCCAAGGGTTTGGGCCCCTGCCAACCATGTGGGAGACCCAGATGGAATTCTAGGCTCCTGGCTTTGGCCAGTGCCCCAGCTGCTTAGGGAGTGAACCAGTAGACAAAGTGTTCTCTCTCTGTAACTCTGCCTTTTAAATAAAGATATCTTGGGTCGGCGCCGTGGCTTAACAGGCTAATCCTCCGCCTTGCGGCACCGGCACACCAGGTTCTAGTCCCGGTTGGGGCGCCGGATTCTATCCCGGTTGCCCCTCTTCCAGGCCAGCTCTCTGCTATGGCCCGGGAAGGCAGTGGAGGATGGCCCAAGTCCTTGGGCCCTGCACCCGCATGGGAGACCAGGAGAAGCACCTGGCTCCTGGATTCGGATCAGCAAGATGCGCCGGCCACAGCGGCCATTGGAGGGTGAACCAACGGCAAAAAGGAAGACCTTTCTCTCTGTCTCTCTCTCTCACTATCCACTCTGCCTGTCAAAATAAATAAATAAATTAAAAAAAAAAAAAAAGAAATCTTAAAAAACAAACAAACAAACACATGGCAACTAAATTCTCAAAAGGGACTGGGTAGAAAAAGTTTGGATATGTTTCTTAATGCTATTAAAACATGCTAATAATATGAGAAATTGCTTGTTGCTTGTGACAAGTTATACATTAAATATACTTTGACCTCAGTTATGTTAAAACAAATATAGTATGTACAGTAGAAACTACTAGAAGTAAATATACCAAAATGTTAATATTATGGTGATTTTCCATGGTATATTGGGATGAAGTTAGAGAAAAGTGATAGCCATTTTATTTTATTCTTCTATAGTTTCAATTTTTCCACAACGGTATGAATTACACACATTGATTGGCTTACTGTCTTATAATATTTTGTTAAAAAATAATTATTTATTTATCTGAAAACAGTTACACAGAGAGAGACAGGCCAGGGTGGGGTGTGTGTGTGTGTGGAGAGAAAGACTGATCTATCCACTAGTTCACTACCCAAATGGCCCCAATGGCTGGGGCTGGGCTAAGCCAATGCCAAGAACCAGGAACTCCATCCAGGTCTTCCACATGGATGGCAGAGGCCCAGGCACTTTGGTCATTTTTTGTTACCTTTCCAGGTGCATTAACAGGGAGCTGGATTGGAAGCAGAGCAGCCAGGACTTGAACTGGCACTCGAATATGGAATGCCAGTGTCACAGGCAGCAGCCTATTTTAACCCACTGCGCCACAATGTCAGCCCCTTATAAATTTGTAAAAGAGCTTAGGCAATACACAGAAAATTATTTAAATGGTACAAAATGGCATCGATGAAAAATAAGCCCCTCCTCAGAAGCAACAAATTAGCATTTTCTTCTGTGTCCTTACAGCAACTAGCTACATGTATCCTATAAAAAGCAGAAAAAATTAAAAAATACCCAGAAATACATCTAGTATACTTTAAACAAAAAATATTTATTTGAATAGTAGAGTGACAGAGAAACAAAGACATGGCGAAATTTTCCTTATGATGGTTCACTTCCCAAATGGTCATTATAGCCAGGGTTGGAACAGTCCAAAGCCAGGAGCCAGGAACTCCATCCAGATTTCCCATGTGGTACTTGAGCCATCATCTACTGCTTTACACGGAATTAGTAGGGAGGTGGTTCAGAAGCACAGCAGCCAGGACTCAAACTGGCACTGATATGGGATGTGGGTGTCCCAAGTGGCAGCTTCACTTGATGCACTACAATGCCTGTTCATTCCTATTATTTCTTAATTTTATTCATATTAATTTGCCTAAATATTATTGTATAATCAAAATTTCATTTTATTTGCTTTAAAACTATCTCCATTAAGCTCAAGATATGCTGTTCCCTAAGGCATAATATTCTTATGGTTCTGTAAATAAACTCAATTTTACTTTAGTCATTGCCTTCCTAGTTTTATATACTTCAATCAAATTCTTTTTCTACACCAGACTATATTCATAGATGCCATGTCATCACTTAACCCTAAAATCTACTGCCCACCTCTAAACCTTCAGAATTGCTTTAATAAAAGTAGACTGGGGAATGAGTGCTTGGCACAGCAGCTTAAGTCACCACATGTGATGCCTATAACCCATGTCAGAGTGCCTGGTTCAAATCCCAGTTAGTACTACTTCTGATTCAGCATCCCACTAATGTGCATCTGGGAAGCAGTAGATGACTCAAGTACTTGAGTCCCAGCCATCTACCTGAGAAATGTAGTTAAGAGCACTGGACTCCTGGCTTCAGCCTGGCCTAGCCCTGGCTGTTGCAGGCATTTGGGGAGTGAACCAGTAGAAGGACAATCTCTGTCCACCTTTCAAATAAAATTAAAAGTAGGTTGGATTATGTCATATGTAGATTACTTCAAACTAAGTGTGGAAATAATAAACAATTTTCTCTCTCAAGCAAACATAAAAGTTACAACTCCAGGAAATCAAACCACTGTGTGAACCTCCTGATAAAGAATGTTTTAGAAATAAATGTGGCCCAGTTGTTGTGTAGCAGCTTAAGCCCCTGCCTGAGACACCCACTGGCATCCAATACAGGGTGCTGGTTCAAGTCCCAGTTGCTTCACAATAGATCCAGCTCCCTGCTATTGAGTCTGGGAAACAATGGAAGATGACCCAAGTCCTTGGGCCCCTGTCCCCATGTGGGAGACCTGGAAGAAGCTCCTGGCTCCTGCCTTTGGCCTGGCCCAGCCATTGTGGCCATTTGAGGAGTAAACCAGTGGATGCAAGATTTCTCTCTCTCTCTCTCTCTCTCTCTCTCTGTAACTCTGCTTTTCAAACAAACAAAAAAACCCTGTTTTGAATTCTAAAATGCATAGTGCAAAACTATGTAAAAATATGGATACATATAGACAATAACCAGAAGGAATGATGTAAAAATGATAGTAACTGATTAACTTGGCTTTAATTTCCACTATTATTTTATAATTTGAAAAAAAAAAAAAAAGAACAGAAAAAGAGAGTGGGAAAAGAGAGACTTCAAAAACTTGAGAAAAGTTGGTTGGCAGAACATCTTATATTATTTACCTGCAGGCTTTATTAGATGTTACAGCAGACTCTACCTACCTAATGCATATTTGACTAATTAAGAATGATTTTCAGAAGTATAGAATATTTTGGTGAAGAGTGGACATTTTATAAAACAAGCACTGTTCAGCACAAAAGCAGTCTTCCAACATCTTAATTCTGCTATGGGAATATAGATAGAAACCAGACTTTAGCCCAATCTATCTGAAAATTCACAAAAACAAGCAAAAGAAAGAAAAACAAGATTGTGCTAGTCTACCCTGTAGAAACGTGATTCTTTGCTGTACCTTTGTCCTTCTTGAAATCCAATGCATCCTGTTTATCTGTGACAATTTCCTTCATGTTAACAACACTCCGATGGATTAACTGACGAAGAATTTTGATCTCACGAATGGCTGTGATTGGGAAGCCCTCTTTCTCATTGTCTAGTCTCACCTTTTTCAGAGCCACCAGTTCTCCTGCCAAACAAATTCAAAGTGTTATCATAATCAATTAGCATTTTTTAGTCACCATTATAAACCAACAATACATATTTTGCCCTGAAAGATAGCCTTTGATTTCTTTTTAAGCCTTAGGAATTTCTCCTCTCTCTCTCAGATTTACGTATTTTATTTGAAAGGCAGAGGATAGAGAAAAAGTAAAAGTAGAGAAAGGGGGGGAGGGGGACATCTATCTGCTGCTGGTTCTTCCCCTAAGTGACCACAATAGCCAGGAAAAAGCCAGGAGCCTGGAAATCTATCCAGGTCTCTCATGTGGGTGGGCAGGTCACTTTCTACTGCTTTCTCAGGCATATTAGCAGGGAAATGGATAGAAAGCAGAGCATTCAGAACTCAATAATAGATGCCAGCATCATAAGTAACTACTTAACCTGTTGCATCACAACACTGGCTCCACTGGAGTTTATTTTTAATTCACTATTCAGATAGGCCTAAAAATATTCCATTATTGAAATATATCAAGAGTGGGCATTTGGCATAGCAGTTAAGACACCACTTTGGATATCCACATCGCATATTGGAGTGTATGTTTGAGTCTCCGCTCCACTCTTGATCCTAGCTTCTTTCTGGCAGATGGCTCAAGTAGCTGGTCCCTGATACTCATAAGGGAGAGCCAAGTTGAGTTCCTGGCTTTTGGCGTTGGCCTGGCCTAGTCTTGGCTGTTGTGGGTATTTGGGTAGTGAAGCAGGATAGGTGATCTCTTTGTGACTATCTGTCTCTCTTTCAAATAAATTAAATAAAGAATGGAACATTTTTTAAAAATGTAATTCAAATAATTCATTTTATCTTCAAAAAAGATCCCCATTCCCTAACAAACCATGAACTTTATTTGTTAAAAAAAAATTATTAGCTCTCTGCTCTCTCGCTCGTTTCTCGCTCGCTCTCTCCTCGCTAGCTCCTCTCCTCTCTCTCTCACTCTCTCTTTTTCCTTCCTCGTTCCTTCCCTCTGGCCTGCTGGATTTTCCCCAATAAACCCTTTTCCTTAAAATAAAATAAACAGGGCCGGCGCCGCGGCTCAATAGGCTAATCCTCCGCCTTGCGGCGCCGGCACACCGGGTTCTAGTCCCGGTCGGGGCACCGAAGATGTCCCTGTTGCCCCTCTTCCAGGCCAGCTCTCTGCTGTGGCCAGAGAGTGCAGTGGAGGTTGGCCCAAGTACTTGGGCCCTGCACCCGCATGGGAAACCAGGAAGAAGCACCTGGCTCCTGCCATCGGATCAGCGCAGTGTGCCGGCCGCAGCGCACCAACCGCAGCGGCCATTGGAGGGTGAACCAACGGCAAAAAGGAAGACCTTTCTCTCTCTCTCACTGTCCACTCTGCCTGTCAAAAAAAAAATTAAAAAAATAAATAAACAAAAAAAGAAAACAAATTAAAAATATTAGTAAACTATAGAATGTTTCAAAAGCTGGAGCTGGGCTAGGATGAAGTCAGGAGCCTGGAACTCCATGTGCATTTCTCACATGGGTTGCAGGGGCTCAAGTCTTTGGGCTGCTATCCACTGTTTTCTCTGGCATATTAGCAGGGAGCTGGATCAGAAGTAGAGCAGCCAGGACTAAAACTGGCACTCCAATACGGGATGCTAGTGTGTCAAGCACAGGCTTAACATACTGTGCCACAATACCCACCCCAAAAGGAGAGCTTTAAAACAGTAATGGGGTGGGTATTATGACACAACAAATTAGGATGCTACTGTATCCCATATCAGAGTACCAGTTCAAGTCCTGGCTATTCTACTTCTGATGCAGCTGCCAGCTTATGCACCTGGGAAGCAGATCTCAAGTACTTGAATTCCTGCCTTCCATTTGGGAGATGTGGATGGAGTTCCTGGCTCCTGTATTCGGCCTCGCCCAGCCCTGGCCATTGTGATCATTTCATGAGTGAACCAGTGGATGGATGATCTCTCTGTCACTCTGCCTTTCAAATAAATCAATCAATCTTAGGAAAACATTTAAAACAGTAATAATTTTTCAGTTGAGTCCTCCATATCTTTAAGTTCCATATCCATGAATTATTCAATCAATTATGGTTCAAAAATATTTGAGGGAAATAAAATTGTGTCTGTACTTAACAACTAAAGACTATTTCTCTTATCATTATACCTTAAACAAGATAGTAAAACAACTATTCACAAAGCATTTACATTGTATTGGGTAACAAAAGTCTGCTAGAGATGACTTAAAAGTACACAGGAGGGTATGGATAGGTTATATGCAAATATGTCATTTTATAAAAGAAACTTGAAGTATCTGCAGATTTTGTCATGGGAAAGGGATGTCCTGCAACCAATGCCACAGAGTTAATAAGGGTGTCCTGGAACTCATCCCTGGTAGATTATATATTCTTTTGGAACACTTCAGTTTATTATCTCTTGAAGACCAAATTAGAAATCAAAATTTATTTGCTCTAAATCCAATTTGCATAAAAGATATTAGCATTGCTAAATTGTTAATTTTGACAGCTAAACTTTGTGGAAAAATTTACCAGTATCTTTGTCCTTGGCTTTATATACTTGGCCATAGGTTCCCTCGCCAATAATCCCAATAATGTCAAACTTGTCCACACAGCGCTTCCCCCAGTCGCTTTCAGTTTGCCTTCTCTCTCCATACCGTGGACAACAAATTCTAAAATAAAAACAGCAAAAGGTTATCCTTTTATAATGATTTCAATACCTCCTATACCTTCTATGAACATTTTTTTTTATTAAAAAGACAGATATTAAAAGATATAGAATAAATAGTTTAGTTTCTCACAGTGGCTAAGAGTTCTGGATTCTATCAAGACATAACAATCAAATGAATTTTGCTTATTTTCTGAATTCTCGAGTATTGCCTTCAACTATAAAATGAAAAGAGAATCCATAAATCATAGGATACTATGAAATAGGAAACTTTGGGCCGGCGCCGCAGCTCACTAGGCTAATCCTCCGCCTTGCGGCGCCGGCACACCGGGTTCTAGTCCCGGTCGGGGCACCGAAGATGTCCCTGTTGCCCCTCTTCCAGGCCAGCTCTCTGCTGTGGCCAGGGAGTGCAGTGGAGGATGGCCCAAGTGCTTGGGCCCTGCACCCACATGGGAGACCAGGAGAAGCACCTGGCTCCTGCCATCGGATCAGCGCAGTGCGCCGGCCGCAGCGCGCTACCGTGGCGGCCATTGGAGGGTGAACCAACGGCAAAAAGGAAGACCTTTCTCTCTGTCTCTCTCTCACTGCCCACTCTGCCTGTCCAAAAAAAAAAAAAAGAAAAAGAAATAGGAAACTTTGGCAATAATATATTTTCAATATATTTTTATTATTAAAAGAAGAGCCTTAATAATCAGAACATCAGACCAAGTTCATACAACATTTATGGCACAGAAATTTATATGCTTTAAAAAAGTACATTTAGGGGCTGGCGCCGTGGCTCAACAGGCTAATCCTCTGCCTAGTGGTGCCAACACACCAGGTTATAGTCCCGGTCAGGGCGCCGGATTCTGTCTGGGTTGCCCCTTTTCCAGGCCAGCTCTCTGCTATGGCCCGGGAGTGCAGTGGAGGATGGCCCAAGTGTTTGGGCCCTGCACCCCATGGGAGACCAGGAGAAGCACCTGGCTCCTGCCTTCAGATCAGCACGGTGTGCCGCCAGCAGCACGCCGGCCGTGGTGGCCATTGGAGGGTGAACAAATGGCAAAGGAAGACCTTTCTCTCTCTCTGTCTACTCTGCCTATCCAAAAAAAAAGTACATTTAGGGGGCCAGCGTTGTGGCATAGCAGGTAAAGCCGCTGCCTGCAGCGCTGGCATCCCATATGGGCACCGGTTCAAGTCCCAGCTATTCCACTTCTGATCTAGCTCTCTGTGATGGCCTGGGAAAGCAGTGGAAGATGGCCCAAGTCCTTGGGCCCCTGCACCCACATGGGAGACCCGGAAGAAGCTCCTGGCTCCTGGCTTCAGATCAGTGAAGCTCTGGCCATTGCAGCCATCTGGGGTGTGAACCAGCCAATGAAAGACCTCTCTCTCTTTCTGCCTCTCTGTAACTCTGCCTTTCAAATAAATAAGTAAATAAATCTTTAAAAAAAAAAAAGTACATTTGGGGATGGATCGTGGTATTGCAGGTAAACTGCTGTTTGTGTTGCTGGCGTCCTATATGGGTGCTGATTCAAGTCCTGGTTGCTATACTTCCAGTACAGCTCTCTGCTAATGCAGCTAGGAAAGCAGGGCCACATGGCCTGGATGCTTGGGCCCCTGCCACTAATGTGGAAGACCCAGAGAAATTCCTGCCTTCAGCCCAGCCTGGCCCTGGCAGTTGCAGCCATTTGGGGAGCAAACCAGTGGATGGAAGATCTCTCTGTCTCTCCTTCTCTCTTTGTAACTCTGCCTCTCAAATAAATACTTAAAAAACTCACATTTATTAATTTCATTAATATGTACATGGTTGACACATCGTGAAAAAAAAGCTTTTCCTTCTTTGACATTTTTAGTAGAAACTAAAAAGATACAAAGAGGTCAGTGTTCAATATATATGTGGATATGAGAATATATTTCTTTTCTAAAAACACAGCTAGGTATTTATAGGTGCAGATGAATGGGTCTCATAGAAACACTTCTGTCCACAAAAATAAAATAAAAAATACACTTTAGGGCCAACCTTTTATGATCTTAGTGGTATGGGTTTTGCAAGATACATGTGAGATTTAGGCTTAAAAGCAAGAAAAAAGCCTGTAATTCAGTATAGGTCCTTCCAAAAACTTACTTTGGTCTCTTTTTATATGGTTGTTGAGGTGGTGTGATTGCCTTTGGTTCTGGAGAGTCTGGGGGGGATGGATCTCCACCAGGGAGTTCAGGAGGCAGAGGGAGGTCTGTAAGTAAATGTCGTGTCCTCTGTTCCTTCTCTTTCTTTACAGGTTTTGAAGGGAGAGATTCTTTTGGACTAAACAACAAAGGGGAAGAGAAGAAAAAGATTAATACTTATTTAAAAGACATGCAAATAAAACTTTACAAAGAACATTATAATTATAATATCTGGCTATTAAAGGATTATGAAGATTTTACTTTTGAGGAAAAAAACAACCTGCAATATAACAATAAAATGGAGTTGATTACGGCTTAAGATACTTAAATTTGCAAAAAGAAATCTACAGCATAATAAAAAACAATGAAAATTGAGATATTACTTGTAGATCCTTTTATGAAACTCTGTCCTTCCTAAGATTCTATTGTGATTTTTGAGATGAAATAATATGAAGGAAATAAGCTATTAAATTAACAAAGTCTCGCTCCAGCACATAGAGTTCACCAGTTCTACTGTACATTTTAACCAACAAAGATTTGAATAATGAGAATGAGAGAATAATGAATAATGAGAGCTCAACAATTTTAACACATTACTAACCGTGGAAAGAACTTGGAGAGTGTTTTGCAAGAAATATATCTAAGTTGGAAAACAAAATTAGAGAAAAACATATTGAATTACTATATGTGTTTGGAAATAGAAGGCAACCATCCTTGACTAATCAAAATAGATAAGTAACTCTCAAACTAAAAATCCTAGACCAACGAGTACAAGCAACTATTTCAGAATCATTACAGCACCTGTAGCAGAAGGCTACACATGAAATTCAGCAAATTATTGTAGTGAAGGGGGACAAAAGGATACTGTCTCTTGTATAGATCAGAAAAGCCAATTTTCAGATTCAATTTTTAACCATCTCAACTTATTTATGAGTAAAAGGTGAATTTCATGCCACGAACATCCACAGGAAGGAGGCACCCACAGTGCATCATACTAATTCACAGCTAAAAATAAAACAAGGCTAGATAGTCTTGTTTCATTGGAAATGCAAAGAAACAGAAAGAGAAATTGATCTTCCAACCACTGTCTCACTTCTCAAATGTCCACAATAGTCTGGGCAGGGCCAAGCCAAAGCCAGGAGTGGGGAATTCCCTCTGGGTATCTGGGTTTCCTAAGTCAGACCCAAGTACTTGAGCCATCACCTGCAGCCTCTCAGTGTATGCATAAGCAAGAAGCTGCAATGGAATAATAACTGGGATTTGAACCAGGCACTCTACATAGGATGCCAATGTCCCAGGCAGTGACCATTCTAAATCCTGTCCAAGTCAGGCTTTTTATCTCTTCACATATCAGAAGGTCATAAATGATGTGAGAATCCTAACCACTTGTCCAAGATCCAAAAAACTAAGTGTCCTCCACGCTATTGAAAAATGGCTATGAAAAAATGGATTGCATGAATACTTCCTAGAACCTTAAGAAACAGATCTGGGGCTGGCGCTGTGGCATAGCAGGTTAAGCTGCCACCTCTGCACCAGCATCCCATATAGTGCCAGTTCAAATCCTGGCTGCTCCATTTCTGATCTAGCTCTCTGCTAATATGCCTGAAAGATGGCCAAAGTGCTTGGTCCCTGTACCCACCTAGGAGACCCAGAAGAAGATCCTGGCTCCTGGCTTTGATCTGTCTCAGCCCTGGCTGTTGTAGCCATTTGGGGAGTGAACCAGCAGATGGAAGTGCTCTCTCTCTCTCTCTCTCTCTCTCTCTCTGCCTCTCTGTAACTGAGCCTTTCAAATAAATAAATAAATCTTTAAAAAAAAAAAAAAGACAGAAAGAAGCAGATTTATTCCTTGCAGTACATCTTCTGGTGTTTTCACATGCAGGTTCAGCTGATGCTTGCAATACTGGTATCTAATTTCAGAGTGCTGATTCAAGTCTCAGATGCTCCACTTCTAATCCAGTTTCCAGCTAATTCACCTGGTAAGGCATGAATGGTGGGCCAAGTGCTTGGGTCCCCACTAGTCTTGTGGGAGACCTGGATGGAGATCCTGACTCCTGTCTTTGCCCTAGCCCAGCCCTGGATGTTGTGGGAATCTGTGGAGTGAACCAGTAGATAGAAGAACTTCCCTGGCCCCACGTGCTGCCTTTCAAATAAATAAATAAATCTAAAAATAAAGCACACTGCTGCCCTTTGTATGTAAAATTCTAGCTCATTTCCAAAAAGGATTTTATTTATTTAAAATAGAACAAAATCTCAAGAGCAATGACTTCTTACCAATTTTTATTTTAATCCCTATAAAGAAATCAGGCAGAACAACAGAATCTAGGTTAGTTTGTACCACATTAATCAGAACTGTCAATGAAGTACAAAAATAGTACCCTGAAACTTTCTGTTGAATTACTGGTAGTGACGAACACACAATATAATCTGTACTCAGATTTTCCTACCCTGGGAACAAAGCTTACTACCAGAAAACTCTTCAATCAGGAAGCAAAATAGATTTAAAATTTCTCAAAAAAAAAAAAAATTTTTTTTTTTTTTTTTTTTTGGACAGGCAGAGTGGACAGTGAGAGAGAGAGACAGAGAGAAAGGTCTTCCTTTGCCATTGGTTCACCCTCCAATGGCCGCTGCGGCCGGCGCATCTTGCTGATCCGAAGCCAGGAGCCAGGTGCCTCTCCTGGTCTCCCATGCGGGTGCAGGGCCCAAGGACTTGGGCCATCCTCCACTGCCTTCCCGGGCCACAGCAGAGAGCTGGCCTGGAAGAGGGGCAACCGGGATAGAATCCGGCGCCCCAACCGGGACTAGAACCCGGTGTGCCGGCGCCGCAAGGTGGAGGATTAGCCTGTTAAGCCATGGCGCCAGCCGAAATTTCTCAAATTTTTAAGGTATTCAGGGCCAGCATTGAGGTACAGTATCTTAAGCCATTGTTTACAACATATTAGAAGGCTGGTTCCTATTCTGGCTGCTCAGATTCCGGATCCAGCTTCCTGCTAACATGCCTGAGACAGCAGCAGATGATAACACAAGTACTTGGTCCCTGGCACCCATGTGAAAGACCTGGACAAAGTTCCTGGCTCCTGTCTTCAACCTGGCCCAGCCCTGGATGTTGCATGCATTTGAGGAGTTTAAATAAATAAATAAATCTTAAAAAAATACATATATATTCAAAGAAGGGAAACTCATAAAAGTTCAACTATCAGAATATTCTTTATAAACTTAAATTTCTCATGATTCACGAATACATTTCTTGGTTCTGCCTCACTAAGCGAAAAATCAAAGTACCTGAATTGTCTCATTACTGTTTTATTTTTACTTTCTTCAAAGTTTGTTTTATAAGTTCAAATATAGTTTGCTATTATGAAAAATGTAAACTCCTTTTGAAAGTTATATTTTATCATGTTTATTTCAAGAAAGAATGAGTGAAAAGACAGGTACCCCAAGTTTAGCCACACAATTTCAAGAGGGTCAAATCCTATTTCAACAAACTCCACTATACTGAAAACCTTGAAAATTTAATAATGGCCCATGAAACTATAATGCTTAACAACATTATGGCCTTTAGTGTAAGGTACTCAGTAACATACAGCTTTAAAAAGTACTGAGTTCATTTGGTAGACATAGAGTCTAACACAGGGAAGCAGATACTAAACATCAAAATCATTACTTTTTTTTTTTTTTGGACAGGTAGAGTTATAGACAGTGAGAGAGAGACAGAGAGAAAGTTCTTCCTTCCGTTGGTTCACTCCCCAAATGGCCGCCACAGCCAGCGCTGCGCCAATCTGAAGCCAGGAGCCAGGTGCTTCTTTCAGGTCTCCCATGCCGATGCAGGGGCCCAAGCACTTGGGTCATCCTCCACTGCCTTCCCGGGCCACAGCAGAGAGCTGGACTGGAAGAGGAGCTACCGGGACTAGAACCCGGTACCCATATGGGATGCCGGCGCTGCAGGCAGAGGATTAACCAAGTCAGCACCAGCCCCAAAATCGTTACTTTCAATACCAGGGAGTGTTGATGTACCTTATCACTGTCTGTAGTTTCTGGTTCCTCATTTACACCTGTACACAGGTTTACAAGTAGAGATTAGATTGCATAACACTCATATGTTTAAAACAACAAAACAGTTGTCAAGCTCCAGGGCTGTTTATGTTTTAGAATTTGTGTATTATCTTGGAATTTACAACAATGGGATTTAATCTATAGGTTCAATGCAAACACTTCTAGTAAAAAATTTTTATTGTAGGTAAATAATATGCAATTTATATATTGGCTATAAATATTTTTAAAAATTTGATTTTTCAATAATTTTAAGATCTTAAACAGCATAAACTACTTGAAATATGATCATTTATCACCTCCCTGAAGCAAGTTGTTTAAAAGTTATTTCACTGGGGCTGGTGCTGTGGTACAGTGGGGGTAAGCCACTGTCTGCAGCATCAGCATCCCATATGGGTGCCGGTTCATGTCCCAGCTGCTCCACTTCCAATCCAGCACCCTGATAATGTGCCTGGGAAAGCAGCAGATGACCCAAGTCCTTGGGCCCCTGCACCCTCGTGGGAGGCATGGGTGAAGCTCCTGGTTTCTGGCTTTGACCTGGCACAGTCCTGGTCATTGTAGCCATTTGGTGGAATGAAGCAGCAAATGGAAAATCTCTCTATCCTCTCTTTCCCTCTCCCTCTCTCTTGCTCTGTAACTCTTTCAAATAAGTAAATAAATCTTATAAAAAAAAAAAAAAAGAAAAGTTATTTCATTGGAGGCTGGTGTTGTGGCACAGTGGCTGAACTGCCACTTGTAACATCAGCATCCAACATCGTAAGCCAGTTCAAGAACCAGTTACTCTGCTCCCAATCCAGCTTTCTACTAATGCAGCTGGGAAGGCGAATGAGATGGCCCAAGTATTTGGGCCCCTACTACCACATGGGAGACCAGGATATAGTTCATGGCTCCTGGCTTCATCCTGGCCCAGCCTTGACTGTTGTATCTATTTGGGGAGTAAACCAGTAGATAGATCTGTCTCTTCTCTCTCTGTAACTCTGCCTTTCAAATAAATAAAAAAAAAAATTTTTTTTTTTTTTTTGGACAGGCAGAGTGGACAGTGAGAGAGAGAGACAGAGAGAAAGGTCTTCCTTTGCTGCTGGCACACCGCACTGATCTGATGGCAGGAGCCAGGTGCTTCTCCTGGTCTCCCATGGGGTGCAGGGCCCAAGCACTTGGGCCAACCTCCACTGCACTCCCTGGCCACAGCAGAGAGCTGGCCTGGAAGAGGGGCAACTGGGACAGAATCTGGTGCCCCGACAGGGACTAGAACCCGGTGTGCTGGCGCCACAAGGCAGAGGATTAGCCTGTTGAGACACCACGCCGGCCTCCAAAAAAAATCTTTTTTTAAAAAAGTGATTTCATCGAGACCAATATTGAGGTGCAGTGGGTTAAGCTGAAGCCTATGATGCTAGCATCCTATAATATGCGTGCCACTTCGAGTCCCCACTACTCCACCTCTGATCCAGCTCCATGTTAGTGCACCTGGGAAAGCAGTGAAAGATGTTCCAAGTATCTGGGCCCCTGCCACCCACATGGGAGACCCAGATGGAGTTTGAGGCTTTTGCTTTCAGCCTGGCCCAGCCCTGGCCATTGCGGTCATTTGAGGACCAAACCAGTGGATGGAAGACCTCTCTTGTTCTCTGTCTTTCCTTCTCTGTAATTTTTTCAAATACATTTTTTTTTTAAAGTGATTTCATTGATATATATGAACTTAAAAGTTCTACTTGAGAGCATAAAAAAAATTAGAAGCAAGCACTGTACTTGCAAAATTCTAAAGCATATCTGAATGCTCACACAGATCTTTTTTTCTATATGGATCTCAATATTTTTAGAGATAGAGCCTTTAAGAATAATATAGAGGAGGAGGTTTTGTGGTGCAGCAGATTAAGCAGCCACTTCAGTCTCTTATGTCCTATGCGCCTGGGACTGAATCCTGCCTCTGCTTCTCATCCAGCCTTCTGCTAATGTACCTGGGAAGCAGTACATGATGGCTCAAGAACTTGAGGTTCCATTATTCATGTGGGAGATCTAGGTAGAGTTCCTGGTTCCTGGCTATGGCTTGGCTCAGCCCTGGCTGTTGCAGGTATTTGAGAGAGTGAACCAGCAGATGCAAGATACTTCTATCTCTCCTCTGTCACTCTCTCTTTCAAAAAAAGAAATAATAATAAAACTTACCATATATATGGGGGGGAGGGGGGATAGGCATTTAGCCTAGTTGTTAAAGACACTTACTACCCTGAAGTACCTAGGTTCGATTGTTCGATTTCTGGTTCTGGCTTCTGACTCTAGCTTCCTGCTGTTGCAGATTCTGGGAGGCTCAGGTGGTTGGGTTCTTGCCACCAATGAGAGCTGAATGATGTGTTTTTATTTTATTTAAAAGGTAGAACCACAAAGAAAGAAGGAGAAACAGAGAGAGAAAGAGATCTTCCATCCTCTGGTTTACTCCCCAAATAGTTGCAATAGCCAGGTTTGGGTCAGGCCAATGCCAGGAGTCAGGAACTCCATCCTGGTCATCCACATGAGTAGCAGGGGCCTAAATACTTGTGCCAGTTTCTGCTGCCTTCCCAGGTTCATTAGAGGAAACTGGATTGGAAGCAGAGCAGCTGGGAAACAAACTGACACTCCAATATGGGAAGACAGCTTCTCAAATAGTGGCTTAACCTGCTATGCCTGGCCCCAGCTGAACGGCTTTTTGCTGTCCACTTTAGCTCCAGCCAAATCCTGGCTGAGATTTGGAAAGTAAACCAGTAGATGGGACCTCTCTCTGAAATAAAATAAAAAAATAATAGTAACATAGGCTCCACTTAAGTCTGGTAAGCTCCAAATGAACTACATCTATAGAAAATTTGGGCAGAAGAAAGAAAAGATTTTAAAAACTATGTGGTTAACTAAAATTTCTAAGAAAAGCATTCAGAAGATCTTTTTAAGAAAGACTCCAGGAATGGCTATGGTCAGGAAAAAGTACTATTTCAGAGGCGTGTGTTTAGATTTCTTTGCTTCTTGAAAGGGAGAATTGCAGACCACGATTAAGAAAGGCTTCTGAAATACTACTAAATTCACTGCTGTGTTAATACACTCCTACTCAAAATATGTCTGAAAAAAAGTTTCATTTTTTTCCTCAAAAGAACTCTACTGATTGGCTGGCGCCACGGCTCTATAGGCTAATCCTCTGCCTGCGGCGACGGCACACCGGGTTCTAGTCCCAGTCGGGGCACCGGATTCTGTCCCGGTTGCCCCTCTTCCTGTCCAGCTCTCTGCTGTGGCCCGGGAAGGCAGTGGAGGATGGCCCAAGTCCTTGGGTCCTGCGCCCGCATGGGAGACCAGAAGCGCCTGGCTCCTGGCTTTGGATCAGTGCAGTGCACAGGCCGCAGCGGCCATTGGAGGATGAACCAACAGAAAAAGAAGACCTTTCTCTCTGTCTCTCTCACTGTCCACTCTGCCTGTAAAAAAAAAAAAAAAAAAAAAAAAAAAACAACTCTACTGAAATGAGAAAAATCTTCAAACGTAAGCTTTATGTCATCTATATGTCAACTGTTTTCTGCATGCCTATGTCATTTCACATGATCCCTAACCCTAGTTCCTTCAGAAGGTTTACTTATTTATTTCAAAAGAAATGCAATTAAACTCACTGCATTTTAAGTATTATGGGCAATAAAAAGATGCATACATCACTTTCTCAACATTTAAGCTCAAGAAAAAAACTCTTAAGAAAAAAAGTAGATAGGAACATACATAAGTGAATTTCCTATGCAACTCTCAGATTAGTTTCTGCAAAAGCTTCCTATATAAAAATTATTTTTCATGGCAAAGATAGAAGCAGCTGGTAAATGGATTTAGAACCAAAATTAAAATTTAAAATCTTGAACTTTAATGCAAAAATAAATTTTTTCTACCTTTAATAATTTCCTTATGTGGAAAACAACAGGTAACAATCATACATTTAAAGAAATTACATGGGGTGGGTGCTGTGGGGCAGTGGGTTAAGCTGCTGTTTGGGATGCCCACATCCCATATTATAGAGCCTAGGATCAAATCCTGCCTCAGCTTCACATCCAGGTCACTAGCGCACCTGTGAAGCAGAAGTGGCCCAATTACTTGGGTCCCTGGCAAACACAATGGAGACCTGGATGGAGTCTTGGGCTCCTGGCTTTGGCGTGGCCCAGCCCAGGCTATTGTGGGCATTTGGGTAATGAACCAGTGGATAGAAAACCAACTGATTTTGCTCTCTCTGTGTCACTCTGCCTTTTGAATTAATTAATTATTTAAAAAGAAAAGAATTACACTGAGCTAGGAAATAAAAGTACACTTTCAGAATCAGAATTGATAAATAAAAGTTTTGTTTACTTTGTTCTCATACAAACATTTTTTTAAAGTTTTATTTCATTTGTTAGAAAGGCAGAGTTACAGAGGGAGGGAGGGAGAAGAGAATGAAAGAGAGAGGTCTCCTATCCACTGATTCACTCCTCAAATGGCCTCAACTGCCTGGGCTGGGCCAGCCCAAAGCCAAAAGCCAGGAGCTTCTTCCAGGTCTCCAACATGGGTACAGGGGCCCAAGGACTTGGGCCATCTTCCACTGCTTTCCCAAGTGCACAAGCAGGGAGCTGAATAGGAAGGTACTCATATTGGATGCTGGTGATGCAGGCAGCAGCTTACCCAATTATGCCACAACGCTGGCCTCCCATATACATACTCTTAAGAACTGCCCCACACCTGCAAGTCAACACTAACTGGTTTTATTTCCTCTCTAGTTGGAAGGACAGAAATCCCTTACCAGTCTTGTATCAAAATCATCCCACCTCTGCAAATCTGCACTCTTCTTCAGTTGTTACATGTAGACTTGGTCAGCCAAACATTTCAAAATCAAGAATTCTCTTTCGCCGGCGCCGCGGTTCAATAGGCTAATTCTCCGCCTAGTGGCGCCGGCACACCAGGTTCTAGTCCCGGTTGGGGCGCCAGATTCTGTCCCGGTTGCCCCTCTTCAAGGCCAGCTCTCTGCTGTGGCCAGGGAGTACAGGGGAGGATGGCTCAAGTGCTTGGGCCCTGCACCCCATGAGAGACCAGGATAGGCACCTGGCTCCTGCCATCGGATCAGCGCAGTGCGCTGCCCGCAGCACGCCAGCCGCAGCGGCCATTGGAGGGTGAACCAACGGCAGGAAGACCTTTCTTTCTCTCTCTCTCTCTGTCCACTGTCTGTCCAAAAAAAAAAAAGATTCTCTTTCTTTGTTTTAAAGATTTGTTTACAGAAATGGAGAGACAGAGAGATCTCCCTTCTGCTGGTTCACATCCCAAATTCCTGCAACAGCACAGACTGGGCCAGGTCAAAGCCCGGAGCCTGGAACTCCATCCAAATCTCCCATGTGAATAGCAGGGGCCCAAGTACTTGGGCCATTTTCTGCTTTTCCAGGTACAATAGCAGGGAACTGATCAGAAGTGGAGCAGAAGGGACACTAACTGGCACCCATATGGGATGCCAGCATTGAAGGTGGTAGCCTACGCTGCTGGACAACAGCCAGCCCCCCAAAAATCAGGATTCTTAGCCACACTGATATTCTAGCTACCATGTAAACTAATATTGAAAGGAGGCGTCCGTGGGTTGATAGCGGGTAAAGAAGCCTTTCGATAATATTCAACTATTTCCTGTTGATCAAAAAATATAAAACAATATAGCATTTATCTATGAGAAGTATATTGTGTGGCCTTAACAAATTTTTCTACATAAAACACTTTTTCTTTTCTTAAGTTTTCAGGATATGGCTGAATTCACTGGAGCCTTTTTTTTTTTTTTTTTCTTTTTTTTTTTTGACAGGCAGAGTGGACAGTGAGAGAGAGAGACAGACAGAGAGAAAGGTCTTCCTTTGCCTTTGGTTCTCCCTCCAACGGCTGCCGCGGCCAGCGCACCGCGCTGATCCGAAGGCAAAAGCCAGGTGCTTCTCCTGGTCTCCCATAGGGTGCAGGGCCCAAGCACTTGGGCCATCCTCCACTGCACTCCCAGGGCACAGCAGAGAGCTGACCTGGAAGAGGGGCAACCGGGACAGAATCCGGCACCCCGACCGGGACTAGAACCCGGTGTGCCGGCACCGCAGGCGGAGGATTAGCCTAGTGAGCCTCAGTGCTGGCCATGGAGCCATCTTTTTAAATAGTCTTCTGGGGCCAGTGCTATGCCGTAGTAGGCTAAGCCTCCACCTGTAGTGCCAGCATCCTATATGGGCACCAGCTCTAGTCAGCAACCATCTGGCGAGTGAATCAGCAGATGGAAGATCTTTCTCTCTCTCCCTCTCTCTAGAACTCTACCTCTCAAATAAAATCTTTAAAAATCAATCAATAAGGCCGGCGCCATGTTATATAAATACAACCTGGGGCCAGTGCTGAGGTGTAACAGGCAAAGCAACTGCCTGTGGCACCAGCATCACATATGGGCGACGATCTGAGTTCTGGCTGCTCCACTTCCAATTCAGCTCCCTGCTAAAGTGTGTGAGAAAGCTGCGGAAGATGGCCCAAGTCCTTGGACCCCTTGGAAGACCTGGAAGAAACTCCTGGCTCCTGGCTTTGGATTGGCCCAGCTCTGACCATTGTGGCCATTTGGGGAGTGAACCAACAGATGGAAGATCTCTCTGCAACTTTGCCTTTCATAAAAATAAATAAATCTTAGCCGGCGCCGTGGCTCAGTAGGCTAATCCTCTGCCTTGCGGCGCCGGCACACCGGGTTCTAGTCCCGGTCGGGGCACCGATCCTATCCTGGTTGCCCCTCTTCCAGGCCAGCTCTCTGCTGTGGCCAGGGAGTGCAGTGGAGGATGGCCCAAGTGCTTGGGCCCTGCACCCCATGGGAGACCAGGAGAAGCACCTGGCTCCTGCCATCGGAACAGCGCGGTGCACCGGCCGCAGCGCGCCTACCGTGGCGGCCATTGGAGGGTGAACCAACGGCAAAAGGAAGACCTTTCTCTCTGTCTCCCTCTACTGTCCACTCTGCCTGTCAAAAATAAAAAAATAAATAAAAAATAAATAAATACAACTCATACACTACAGAGTAAGTGGGAAGATCTCAATGGAAAAAAACAATAACATAAAGACTGCAATGGTCCCATGTGGTTACTAAAGGTTTGGTTGTACTTGCCTAGCTAATCCTGTCAATAAATTATTTCTCCTAACACCATTCACAAAATTAGATTCATGTTTCACAATCATTTCAGTTTTCAATACTCAGAGGACACATTTAAATTAAAGCTCTAAGGACTCGTGTTGTGGCATAGCAGGTAAAGCCACTGCCTACAATACTGGCATCCTATATGGGCACCTGTTCGTGCCTCAGCTGCTCTACCTCCAATCCAGCTTCCTACTAATGGCCTGGAAGAAACAGCAAAATATGAATGGTTGACTGGGCCCCCTGCTACCCACATGGGACACCTGGAAGAAGCTTCTGGCTCCTGGTTTTGACCTGGCCCAGTCCTGATTGTTAAGGCCATTTGGGAAGTAAACCAGCAGAAGAAAGCTCACTCTCTCTTGCTCTCTCCCTCTCTCTGTCTCTCCCTTTTTCTCCCTCCCTCTATAACTTTGATAATCAAAAAAATAAATTTTAAAAAATAAATTAATTAGGCTGCCACCACAGCTCACTAGGCTAATCCTCCGCCTGCGGTGCCAACACCCCAGGTTTTAGTCCCGGTCGGGGCGCAGGATTCTGTCCCGGTTGCTCCTCTTCCCGTCCAGCTCTCTGCTGTGGCCCGGGAAGGCAGTAGAGGATGGCCCAAGTGCTTGGGCCCTGCACCAGCATGGGAGACCAGCAGAAAGCACCTGGCTCCTGGCTTCCGATCGGTGCAGAGCGCCGGATGTAGCGGCCATTTGGGCAGGTGAACCAATGGAAGGATGACCTTTCTCTCTCTCTGTCTAACTCTGCCTGTCAAAAAAAAAAATTAATTAGCACAGAGAGAGAGAGGTCTTCCATCTTCTGATGGTTCATTCCCCAAGTGGCCACAATGGCCGGAGCTGTGCTGATCTGAAGCCAGGAGCTTCTTCCGGGTCTCCCATGTGGGTTCGTTCAGGAGCCCAAGCACTTGAGTCATCCTCCACTGTTTTCCCAAGTGTACTAGCTGAGAGCTGCATTGGAAGTAGAATGGCCAGAATTCAAACCTATGCCTACATGGAATGCCAGTGTCACAGTCTGCTATGCCACGTCACTCTACAATATATTTAAAAAATAATCCCTTCTCAAAATAAACCTTATAGGCTGGAGCTGTGGCGTAGTAGTGCCTGTGGCAGTGGCATCCCATATGGGTGCCAGTTCTAGAACTGGCTGCTTCTATTCTGATCCAGCTCTCTGCTATGGCCTGGGAAAGCAGTGGAAAATGGCCCAAGCGCTTGGGCCCCTGTACCCATGTGGGAGACCCAGAGGACGCTTCTGGCTCCTGGCCTCAGATCAGTTCAGCTCCAACCATGTGGCCATTTGGGGAGTGAACCAGCAGATGAAAGACCTTTCTGTCTTTCCCTCTCACTGTCTGTAACATCCTCTCAAATCTTTCTTTTAAAGATTTTATTTATTGGGGCCGGCGCTGTGGCGCAGTGGTTAACGCCCTGGCCTGAAGCGCCGACATCCCATATGGGCTCCAATTCGAGACCCGCCTGCTCCACTTCCTGTCCAGCTCTCTGCTGTGGCCTGGGAAAGCAGTAGAAGACAGCCCAAGTCCTTGGGCCCCTGCACCCACGTGTGAGACCCGGAGGAAGCTCCTGGCTCCTGGCTTCGGATTGGCACAGCTCCGGCCATTGCAGTCAATTGGGGAGTGAAGACCTCTCTCTCTCTCTCTGCCTCTCCTCTCTCTGCGTAACTCTTTCAAGTAAAATAAAATAAATCTTTTAAAAAAGGATTTTATTTATTTATTCAAAAGTCAGATTTACACAGAGAAAGGAGAGGCAGAGAGAGAGAAAGGTCTTCCATCCACTGGTTCACTCCCCAATTGGCCACAATGGCTGGAGCTGGGTGGATCCAAAGCCAGGAGCCAGGAGCTTCTTCCAGGTTTCCCATGCAGGTACAGGGGCCCAAGGACATGGGCCATCTTCTACTGCTTCCCTAGGCCATAGGTGAGAGCTGGACTGGAAGTGGAGCAGCCGGGACTCGAACTTGCGCCCATATGGGATGGCGGCACTATAAGCAGTGGCTTTACCTGCTATGCCACAGCGCCGGCCCCTAAATAAAATCTTAGGGAAAAAAAAATCTTGTTTGAACCCTGGATTAAGAGGGGGAAAAAAAACACTCCCAGCTATAAAACATATTTTGGTGATTACTGGAGCTACTTTAATTAATTATTATTATTACTGGCATTATGTTATATATATGATTGTCAATATATTATTAAATTAATGCTAAATTGTTCAGAGTGGTAAAAATACTGTGATTATATAGAAATGCCATTTTTAGAAGAGACATGGTCAAATGTAATGATATCTATAGTTAAAATAAATGTAGCAAAAAGTTAACAAATAATCGGGACCAGCATCCCGATTGTAGCTGGCTCAAATCCCCAGCTATTCACTTCCAATCAGCTCCCTGCTAATGCACCTGGGAAAGCAGTGGAAGATGGCCCAAGTCCTTGGGCACCTACATCCAATTGGGAGACCTGGATATAGCTCCTAGCTCCTGGCTCCTGGCTTCAGCCTAGCCCAGTCCTGGCTATTATGGCCATTTGGGGAATAAACCAGCAGACAGAAAAATCTCTCCCCCTCCCTCTCTTTACCTCCTCTTTCTCTGCATAACTCCGCCTTTCAAATAAATAAAAATAAATCTTTAAAAAAAAAAAAATAGGGGCCGGCACAGTGGCGCAGTGGGTTAACGCCCTGGCCTGAAGCACTGGCATTACATATGGGTGCCAGTTCGAGGCCCGG
Source organism: Lepus europaeus (assembly GCF_033115175.1). NCBI lineage: Eukaryota > Metazoa > Chordata > Mammalia > Lagomorpha > Leporidae > Lepus > Lepus europaeus. Next base: position 22,729,164 of record NC_084844.1, read on the forward strand.
CTGCTCCACTTCCAATCCAGCTCTCTGCTATGGCCCGGGAAAGCAGCAGAAGATGGCCCAACTCCTTGGGCCACTGCACCCACATGGGAGACTGGGAAAAAGCTCCTCGCTTCGGATCGGCACAGCTCTGGCCATTGTGGCCATCTGGGGAGTGAACCATTGGATGGAAGACTTCTCTCTCTGTCTCTCTGCATCTCCTCTCTCTGTGTAACTCTGATTTTCAGAATAAATAAATCTTAAAATAAAATAAAGTACACTTGTGGCAGGGGTTGTAGCACAGCAGCTAAGCTGCCACTTTCCATACTTCATATTGGAAAGCCTGGGTTCAAGTCTAGGCTTTGCTTCTGAACCAGCTTCTTGCTCATTTGTGCCTAGGAGGCAGCAGCTGATAGCTCAAGGACTTGGGTCCCTGCCAACCCTGTGGCAGACCCAGATGGAGTTTCAGGAACCTAGCTTCAACTTGGCCCAGCCTTGGCTATCATGGGCATTTGGGGAGTGAACCAGCAGATGAAGAGAACTCTATTGCTCTTTCAAATAAACTTCAGAGAAAATGGATTTACTGGTCTCAAACTATAATTCTCGGCCGGTGCCATGGCTCAATAGGCTAATCCCCCGCCTGTGGTGCCAGCACACCTGGTTCTAGTCCCAGTCGGGGCACCGGATTCTGTCCCGGTTGCCCCTCTTCCTGTCCAGCTCTCTGTTGTGGCCCGGGAAGGCAGTGGAGGATGGCTCAAGTGCTTGGGCCCTGTACCCGCATGGGAGACCAGGAGAAGCACCTGGCTCCTGGCTTCGGATCAGCGCGGTACGCCGGCCGCAGTGGCCGCTGGGGGGTGAACTAAAGGAAAAGGAAGACCTTTCTCTCTGTCTCTCTCTCGCTGTCCACTCTGCCTGTCAAAAAAAACCCAAAAAAACAAAAAACTATAATACTCAGGGCCAGTGCTGTGACGTAGCGGGTAAAGCAGCCGCCTGCAATGCCGGCATCCCATATGGGCACTGGTTCGAGTTCCAGCTGCTCCACTTCCAATCCAGCTCTCTGCTATGCCCTGGGAAAGCAGCAGAAGACAGCCCAAGTCCTTGGGCCCCTGCACCTGCGTGGGAGACCCGGAAGAAGCTCCTGTCTCCTGGCTTCGGATCGGCACAGCTCCAGCCATTGCAGCCAATTGGGGAGTAAACCAGTAGATGGAAGACCTCTCTCTCTTTCTCTCTCTCTCTCTCTCTCTCTGCCTCTCCTTTTCTCTCTGTGTAACTCTGACTCTCAAATAAATCTTTTTTTAAAAAAAACTATAATTCTGTTTTCGTAAATAATATCATACACTTTTCCACTGAAAAGCAAATATAAAAGGCACTTCCTAGTCATAAAAACATTCTAAAAAACCAAAAATAGAGTAATTTTGACAAAGTTTAAAAACTGTAAATGCATTGCACTTAGGGCAAGAAAGTTAATTTTTTCCAGTTAACTATGGTACTTACCTATCCATGTCATCCTCTCCTGGTAATAAGGGTGGGAGAGGCAGAGGAGGCAACGTTGATGTTTTCAGGTGTGGAATAGCAGCTGTTACAGATACTTGTGTCTTCATGGAAACCTGTACAGGGGGCTGAGAATTTGCCTGAGAGGACAGAGCAGACGTCCTTGCATGAGTAGAAGGGGGCAAAGCTGAAGTACTAGAAGCAGGAGCCTGACTAACTGCTGGCTGGGGAGGAGGCAGAGGCGGTTGCTGAGGAACAGCAGGCAGTGGAGGCAAAGGTGGCAAAGGGGGTGTCTGAGGTGGAGGGGCAGTAGTTGGTAAAGGGGGTGGAGGAGAAGTAATTATGGGAAGAGGTGGAGGAGTCTCCTTTTCTGATGTCTCTGTTTCCTTTGGAGTAACAATCTCCTCTTTCAGTGCTATGGGTTTAGAGTCTCTTGTTCCCTGTGCTTTCAAATCTTTAAGAACAGGATGCTTCTCAGAGTTTTCATCCAACTTTACTTTCCCTGTATCTAAAGAATTTTTGACCTCTGTATTTAGATGGGTTACATTTACCAGTTCAGTATCTGCAGCAGATTTTTCCAATTTTACACCCCTGGGTAACTTTTTGGACTCCAAGCCTGAATCTTTAGCCTCTACTGAACTGCTGTTTTCTTTTTTAGGCAAAAATAAAGGTGAACCTTTGGATTCCTTTCCATCCAGTTTTGCTGCTGCTGCTGCTGCTGCTCTTTCCTTCTTTTTTCTACTGAGTTCAGCACCCAGACTGGAATTCAGTGGAAGCCTGACAGGTGAGATACTGGAATGACGACTGCGTGACCCGGATCTCTTCTTTTTACTGTGAGAAGATGAGTGTCTTGAATATGCAGGACTTCTACTTCTGGACTTCATGGATTTCCTACTGGAAAAAGAAAAAGACATTTTAAAATGGATAGATAATTGTAATAGATGGTGGAAAAAAAGATCAGTAAGACAAATTGTAAAAGAATAACTTTAAAACCTATTTTGAGTAACTTATCAATCTTAAAATAGATTAGGTGCAGTGAAAAACAAGGAAAGTCTGCAAACAAAAAGGAATCCCAGGAAACATGAGGATTAAATGTAATGCTGCCATCATAGATAGGATCTTGGAATAGGAAATGGACATTACATAAAGACTAAGTAATCTGAATAAAATATGGACTCCAGATCAGTAACTGTAACAAATGTGCCACACTGATGTAAGATGTTAACAATAGGGTGTGGGGATATATGAGAATTTTTTGCATTATTTTCACAATTTTACTGTAAATTTAAAACTACTCTAAAAAATAAATTTCATTTCAAAAACAGATCAAAAGAAACTAATTCCTGCATGAAAATAATTTGAATCATATATTAAAACTTATCCATTACTTACTCAAGGGAAGGAAATTGGATCAATGTTTTTTTCCTCATGTTGGAAAAATCATAGCCACATCCACAAAGATTATTTTTTTTAAAGATTTATTTACTTATTTAAAAGTCGGAGTTACACAGAGAGAAGAGAGGCGGGGGGGGGGGGGGGGAGAGAGAGAGAGAGAGAGAGAGAGAGAGAGAGAGGTCTTCCATTCAATGAATCACTCCCCAATCGGCTGCAACGGCCGGAACTGCGCCAATCTGAAGCCAGGAGCCAGGAGCTTCCTCCGGGTCTCCCACATGGGTGCAGGGGCCCAAGGACCTGGGCCATCTTCTACTGCTTTCCCAGGCCATAGCAGAGAGTTAGATGGGAAGTGGAGCAGCTGGGACCAGACTCGGCGCCCATATGGGATGCTGGAGCCTCAGGCCAGGGGTTAACCCATGTGCCACAACGCCAGCCCCACAAAGATTATTTTCAGAATTTTAGTTTTAGCCTTTGAGCAAATGAAAATATTTTAAAGTAATCATATTCTACAGCACATGTAGATTACATCAATCAGGAATTTCAAGGTAAATAGCAATCTTGGATGGGCATAGTGGTACAGTGGCTTAAAGCACTGCCTGGGCTGACCAAATCACATATTGGAGTAACCAGGATCAAGTCCTGCCTCTGCCTTCTGATACAGATTTCTGCTAATGCAACTGGGAAGCAGCAGATGACGGCTCAAGTACTGGAATCCCTGCCACCTACGTGAAAGACCCAGATAGAATTCCTATTTGGAGCTTCAGCCTAGACCAGCTCTGTCTGTTGCTAGTATTTGGTAAGTGAACCAGTGGACAAAAGATATGTCTCTCCTTGTCACTCTGCCTTTCCAATAAATAAAAATGAATAAATTTTAAAAAATTAAAATTTTAATTACAGAGCTATTTAATTGGCAGCTCCTAGGAAAATTTTGTTCCTGGTATCCTGTATAATAATGTTGCTCCAGGGGTGCCAGATTCTGTCCCGCTTGCTCCTCTTCCAGTCCAGCTCTCTGCTGTGGCCTGGGAGAGCAGTGGAGGATGCCCAAGTGCTTGGGCCCTGCACCCGCATCGGAGACCAGGAGGAAGCACCTGGCTCTTGGCTTCAGATCAGCGCCATGCACCGGCCGCAGCGGCCATTGGGGGGGGTGAACCAACGGAAAAGGAAGACCTTTTCTCTCTCTCCCTCTCTCTCTCTCACTGTCCACTCTGTCAAAAAAAAAAAAAAAAATGTTGTGCCAATCCTAAACAAACTCCCAAAACAGAAGAGTTAGGATTTAAAAAACAGATAAAATTAGCGAAAATGTTTTAACAAAATAATCTTTTAGAAGCTCTCAAGGATATAATGGTTCCAGTTAGTTTTAATACAAAATGATTTCCAATGAACTTTTTTAGGAACTCATAAAGCAAGGTATTATTTACTGCATGTTCAATTAACTTTCTTTTTCTTTTGGGACTCATTTATTTATTTGAAAAGCAGAGTGATGGAGGATGGAAAAGACAGAAAAACAGAGAGAAAGAGAGAGCGAGAGAGATCTTTTCTATTCACTGGTTTACTCCCCAACTGGCCACAATAGCTGGGAATTCTGTCTAGGTCTCCCACGTGGGCAGAAGGGGCCTAAGCACTTGGGCCATCTCCCACCTTTTGAGGTGAATTCCCAGGAAGCTGGATCCAAAGTGGGGTGGCCAGGAATTGAACTGACACTCAGGTATGGGATGCCAGCATCACAAGTACCAGCTTAACCTTCTGCACCACAACACCAGGCCCTCAATTAATTTTATTCATAAGGAAGAACTGGGAAATGAAATCTGGGAATCCAGAGAAGAGATTATTCTAAATTAGAACCCAGCTCTCCTTAACCCTTTCATGCTTTTTACTAAAGTCTAACCTACTCAGGTCTAATGTAAGACAGAGAAATAACACTAAAAATGTGACTGGACAAAACATAATTTGCTCAGTAGTCTAAAATAAACGGTTCCCACTTATCTTTAATCACCAGAAAGACTAACATGAATCAAAATGTTTCAAAACGAATAGCTCATATATGTAAACAATTTACATAATGGCAACTATGTTAAAAGTTAAAACATAAAATTATTATTAGAATCAAATAGATCCTTAAAAAAAAGGGAGGCCAGCGCTGCAGCATGGTGGGTAAAGCTGCCACCTGCAGTGCCAACATCCCGTATGGGCACCCGATTTAAGCCCCAGCTGCTCCACTTCCAATCCAGTTCTCTGCTGTGGCCTGGGAAAGCAGTGGAAGAAGGCCCAAGTCCTTGGGCCCCTGCACCCGTGTGGGAGATATAGGAAGCTACTGGCTCCTGGCTTCTGGCTCCTGCTTCGAATTGGCACAGCTGCAACCATTGCAGCCAACTGAATGAATCAGCAGATGAAAGATCTCTCTCTCTCTCCCTAACTCTGAATTTCAAAAAAATAAATCTTAAAAAAAAAAAAAAGAATCAAATAGGGGCTGGCTTTGTGGTGCAGTAAGTTAAGGTACCACCTGTAGTGCAGGTATAAACATATGGATGACTATTCCAGTCCCAGCTGTTCCACTTCAGATTCAGTCTCCTGCTAATGTGCCTGTGAAAGCAGCAGAAAGACAGAAAGTGCTTGGGGCCCTGTCACCCACATGGGAGACTGGAAGAAGCTCTAGGTTCTTGGTTTCAACCTGGGCCAGCCCTGGCTGTTGTGGTTATTTGGAGAGTAAACCAGCAGATGGAAGATCTCTCTGACTCTCTAACTCTGCCTCTCAAATAAATAATCTTTCAAAATATATAAATATAGTACTGGAAAACAAAAACATATATATGAACACAAGGACATAAAATATTGAGATTATTTAAAGATTTAGCAATTATCTACTTACCCTTAAGAAAACTAACTATCCTCTTGTAAAATGTCTGGCTTAAACAAGAGGCTTTCTCTGTCTGAATTACAGCTGGGATAAAACACCTAAAACTCTAAATACTAAGTAATACTAGCTAAGATGTACTACAAACTGTTCTCTTTAGTCTTTTAAAGACCCAATCTTCCAACTACAAACTCTTCAATTTCTGAACACAAGTCTACTGTTGTAAGGAAATTTGCTGGCTGGTCATGTACTTGCGGTATTTTTTGGTGGTCTATTCTTCAAGAAAGCAGGGGAGGGGGACAACAAATTGTTAAATTCAGGCAGCAGTAAGAAATGTGTTTACAAAACAAATGTACTCCCTCCTGCCCCACTGAATTGTTAAGGTTCTATTCATTTGAAATGAAATGTTATTATGAAATGCTAATTTGGTAGATGCAAACACATTGCATTTCTGCCTGAGTTTTCAGTCTTTTAAAAATGATGCTGTTATCACTTCTCGGCCTTTTGGCTAAGATGAAGTGTAAAATGATGTTGTTTATTTCATTTTCACTGTGTATCCCAAAGAAAAAAACAGAATACCACAGAAGGAATCTGTATGTTCCTCTACTCTGATTCTACAAAATTTTTTGTACTTGTATTTACTGCTTGGAATTTGAGTGAATAAGAAAAAATATATAATGCACACATAAAAACATACAGTGCTGTCTACAAATCAACAAAAAATGTGCCCATGTCTTTAGGAATATTACGGAATGTTTATATTTCCATCCAGTCTACCATACACACTGTCTTCAACTCTTTCTAGAGATATGAAGGAACTTCAAAATTTCAGGGAATTGATTTATTTGGGTGCAAAAAAACTTTGAAATCCATGCACAGTTATTTCATACTATGCATTTTCCATGAGTTTTTTGAAGATTCCTCATAATTTTGTACACAAAATCATATACATTAAGAGAACTTGAGATGTGCTCTTTTCCCTAAGAACTGTATTTCTAAACCCTGCAACAGAAAAATTCGTAGAATAGCCTTAATGGAAATACTCTCTGGAAAAAATATATATATATTCTGACAATACTTCTTAAGCTTGCTTAAAAAACTAAGCAATTTAAAAAATGCTGCATGTAAGACATGCATTTCACTGTAAAAACTTTAACTCTAGAAAATGGCATGCATGCCAAAACCATTCAGGCTGAAGTATTCTGATGATTTCAACTTTTGGACAAATCAAAAGAAAAAAATAAATTGCTGGCGACTGACGAGGATAAGAAAAAATTATACTAACATTAATTGGAGAACCTAGGTGGTAGATGTATGGATTTCACTACAATTCATTCAACTTTTCTGTTTCAAAGTTTTTTGCAGTTAAAATGGGGGAAAATACTAAGGAACTTGTCCTTTCATCCAGGAACTCTGCAGCTTGACAAATTCACACTAGTTTTTGAATAATTATAACTTTAAGTCAGCAAAAATTACAAAAAAAAGACATGCATGGATTTTTTTCAAATTAGCATAATTTCTCTACTAGAGTTCAATAAAATTATCCTTACCATAGATTGAATTAACTTAGTACCACTATATATAAGGCACTGTACTATGCACTCATTTAATTCTCATACTAGAAGTAGGCAAATTATTCCTCCCATTTTATATGTGAATAAAATCAGGCATAGAGAAGTTAAATCATTTGGCAAAGGTCACAAAACAACATTCAGATTCTACTCCAGCCTAACTAGAGCTCACATTCTGTTTTTTTGCACAGAGGTGAGTCCACAAAGAAGATATATCTCATTACTTAGCAACAAGAACACATAATTAATTCTAAACATCAAATTTCAAGCCCAATCTGTTTGTTTGTTTGTTTGTTTGTTTTTTCTTTTTTGGGGGGTAGAAATATCACAGTAAAGGCATTATAATGCTATGTGAGAGATTTTGAAAACTTCCAGTAACAACAAGACAGGTCCATGGTGATGCTGTAAAGAAAGCCAAATTGTCTTCGGGACCAATTTCTGCTAGGCTATAAACTGTCAACAAGAACATGGACTATTAGTTGAATTTCCAATAAAGCATCAGTTAAAGACAGGAATCTTGTAAGTTATCAAAACAATGGCAAAAGAATAAAAAAAAGGCAAAGAATAAACTTCCAGGTCTGAACACTCAGTAGAGAGTGGAAATGGTGGGATAACCTGGGCAAATACCTTACCGCTAATATAGATGAAAGTATGTAATTTTTCATAACAAGTCTCAAGTTAGGTCCAATAAAGCCTAAAGCACTAATACCAAGGTGAATTTTTACAAAGATAAAGCAGCAAAAATAGCTAGTCAAGCTCTAGGCACCATCAGCAACTTCATGTATCCACTAAGTAGAAGGCTATAATTTTTCTGTCACAGAAGCTTACAATCTCGCCTCTGGAAGCACCTACCTTTAACAGCCTGGGGCACGTCAGCTCTTTACTGGCAATGCAGGTTAAGGGGAGATGTCTCCCCCACTTGACTGACTGGCCAACCAAGCAGAGTGTGTTATCCCATCAAGAGGGGAGGCTTCCACAAAATGTTACCATGGCTACTTAACCGCCAGTTCCTCATAACCCACCCTGCTAGGAAGAACTGTCCAGTGAAATGGCTCACCTGGGGAGGGGGCTCCGGCTCAGAGAACGCTTGCTCAAGAAAGGGCTGCTGGACCGCCGTCGACCGTAGGGGCTGGGCGATCTGCCGCTGTAGGAGCCACTCCTTTCATAGCTGGACGACCGTCTCCGGCCGTAGGGACTCACAGACCTCTGTCGCCGACTGTAGGGGCTGGGTGACCGCGTGCTGGACTGGTAGGCCGAAGGCTCCTTGTACGGTGGGCTAATCGACTGCCTTCTTGAGGTACTTCCCGGACTCTTCTTGTACGAGTCGTAGTTGCTCGAGGTGTGAGACCTCGGGGGGCTCAGGTCATAATCTTGGCCATAGGACGCTCCGGAGGGACTATCGTCTTGTTTGGAGCTGTCAGACCACTTCCTGTGGGGACTCCTGGATCTCCGCTTCGGGCTGTCCACGGTTTTGTAACTTTTGGGTGTTTCCCTTTTCCGATGGCTTTTACTCCGGTCTTTGTGACCCGACTTCAACTCGCGTTCTTTCCGGGTCTTCTCCTTATGCAGCTTGGATGACCTGGATTCCTTGCTGCTGCTTTTGGCTATCTGTGCCTTGCCATAGTCCTCGTTCTCCTCGTTCGAACGCTTCGAACTTCCCGACGTGCGCTCCTTCGTGGATCCCGACTTGCTGGAGACCTCCTGGTTCTTTTCCTTTTCGGTCTGTTTGGTTTTCCCCAAGTCCCGGGAACGCCTGTGCTGGTGGTGACGGTGTTTGTGCAGGCGGTCACTGCGATCCGCTCCACGACGCTCATCATTCTCCCTCCTGTCTAATTTGAAGGCCATGTCATCAGAGAAGGTGTCCGAGTCAGAGCTGATGTCATCATACTCCACCAGAGGTTTGATAATTGTACCCAAGGAGGCTGCTTCGGGGGCCACCAACCCCATGTCTTTGGAGTGCTTGGACTTATGCCGCTTGTGCTTCGACACCAAGCGGTGACGCTCTCTGCTGTTGGAGCTGCCACCTCCCGATGACGGCTGCAAAGTTCCAGAAGCTCCTCCACTCCCGTCCTTCTTGCCCCCATGTCTCTCTGAATTGGGCATTCCCTTTCCCGTCGCCTGAAGAAGGGGAAAAAGTTCCCCAGCACTCCAAAAAGTAACCCCCACCCTCCCCCCCAACCCCGACTCCACGCCCACCAAAGCGCCCCTGGAAGGGGGTGGAAAGGGAAGGGACGGTAGCCCAGGCTCCTCCTCCCTCCCGACTCCTCAGCACCCTCCTACATGAGGTGGGGGGTGAAGGAGCGACGGAAGAAATTAGAATTCCTCAGCAGTGGAGTTGAGAGACAACGGATAGCTGCTCAAGTCTGCTTCCCCTTCTCCCCTCGCCGAGCCAATCCTCAGGCCCGGGCGCCGGGGAGGTCGAGGAAGTAGGAAGCTCTCGGCCCGGGGCTGTGGGGCCGACTCCGGCTCTGGGGCCCTGTGAGGACAGCGCGGGCCCTTCCCCTACCCGGTAGCCCGGCTCAGGGCGGCTTCCTGTCGCCCGGGTCCCGCGGCCTAGGTGCCTCACGCCCCCTTTGTCCCTCGTCTTGAGGGAACCCCTTTTCTAGCCTCTGCCTCACCTCAGCACCTCACACACACACTCGGTCCCTCACACAGACTCACTCACACACTAGATTAAACCGAAACGGCCCTAGGAGGTGGGGGAGGGGCAGTCTCAGAAGATATCGCGAGAGTCCGGTCGGCTCTCGCGATACATAGTGCTTCCCGTTCGCTTCTCTCCGCCGCTGATGAAATAACGCGAGATCAAATGCTAAGCAAGAAACGCGTCTCGCCAGAGTCTCGCGATACGCTTCCCGCTTCCCCATTCGAACAAAGCTTTATTGAAACTGAACTAGCACAAATTTTTTTTAAATCAAAACTTTATTGATAATTTCCTGAACGCATACTTCCAACTTCCAGCGCAAACTAATTTAGGATGCTTTATAGCAAGTCTTTTAATTAGCAGTTTAAGAATACTTTCTAACGGAGCAAAGGGCGAATGCGGGGACCTTTCAACACGAGTCTCCGAGAGTTTAAAAAATGCTTCCTTTTTTCGTTTGTTTGTTTATGGTGTTAAACTATGTGCCAGGCCTTCAACATTCCTTATCTCCAGTCCTCACAAGTACCCTGCAAGACACGATAGCCTTATCCCTGTTATACAGATAGAGAATCCCAGAATCAGGAAATGAAATAATTCAGGGTAACAAAGCTAGTCCAGCAAATGTCACAGCCAAGATTCAAATTCATGTGTCTGATGCCAACGCACAAACTTAGATCCACGCTTTGCTTCGAATCTCAGAGCCTGAAAGCTCAGCCCTGCTTGGTATCCTCCCAAGGCGCCTACAAGATAATTCAGCCTTCCATCCTCACACAAAAAGATTACAATTGTGAACAAGAAAAGCATAATTAATGAGCAAGAATAAACATCCTACATTGGCCTCTCATTTTTTACTTCTCAAAACTCCTTGGCACACATTAACTCATCACCTCTTCGTAACTCTGAAAAAGCGTTGTGTAAGTGAAAAAACAAAGGCATGGAGAAGTGACTTGCCCAAGCTTCCTCATTCTTTCCTTCAAAAAACTTGTACATGAGATTTCAAGGCCCTAGTTGGTCTAATAGTACCTACTAAGAACTTCAAGCAGGATATACACAATATATTCAGACCATAAATCAGAGAAGATAATGCCATAAAACCAACATAGGACACTGTGGAGGCTCAGAGAAAGCCGGGACTGTTAAGAGAAAACTTTATAAGAGTAAGGGCATTCCCGTGGGGACAGGAAGAATTACAAGATTTATGTGCGTGTGAAAAATAAATTCATTAGAGACTAGAAAACATTCTGAATAAAGGCACAAGAATCTGTCCTCAAGTTACTCTATAAAAATGTACTTATGCTTTTGCTCACAAGGGTATCTTTAAAAAAAAAATTGGGGGCCAGCGCTGTGGCATAGTGGGTAAAGCCGCCACCTGCAGTGCCAACATCCCATATGGGCGCTGGTTCGAGTCCTGGCTGCTCCACTTCCAGTCCAGCACTCTGCTGTGGCTTGGCAAAGCAGTGGAAGATGGCCCAAGGTCTTGGGCCCCTGCACCCATGTGGGAAACCCAGAAGATACTGGCTCCTGGCTTCGAATCACCACAGCTCCGACCATTGCGGCTATTCGGGGAGTGAAACAGTGGATGGAAGACCTCTCTCGCTCTCTCTCTCTTTCTGCCTCTCCTTCTCTCTCTGTGTAACTCTGTCTTTCAATAAATAAAATAAATCTTTTTTAAACAGAAAAATAAATAAATAAATTTTATTTAAATAAATCTTTTTTCTTTTTTTTTTTTTGACAGGCAGAGTGGATAGTGAGAGAGAGAGAGACAGAGAGAAAGGTCTTCCTTTGCCGTTGGTTCACCCTCCAATGGCCGCCGCGGCCGGCACGCTGCGGCCAGCACACCGCGCTGATCCAATGGCAGGAGCCAGGTGCTTCTCCTGGTCTCCCATGGGGTGCAGGGCCCAAGCACTTGGGCCATCCTCCACTGCACTCCCTGGCCATAGCAGAGAGCTGGCCTGGAAGAGGGGCAACCAGGACAGAATCCGGTGCCCCGACCGGGACTAGAACCCGGTGTGCTGGTGCTGCAAGGCAGAGGAGTAGCCTAGTGAGCTGAGGCGCCTGCCAAATAAATCTTTTTAAAAGATTTATTTATTTGAAAGATAGAGTTAGAGAGGTAGAGCCAGAGAGAGAATCCATAAATCTTAGTTATAACTTTCTAATCTTCTGAAGTAAAATGAATGATATCAAGAGAAAAGAAAAGGGGTGGGCATTTAACATAGCAGTTTAGACATACTCGAGACACCCCCATGCCCTGAGTGCCTAGCTTGACTCCTGGCTTCTATACTTCTTATCCGGCTTCCTGCTAATGTGCACCTGTGAGGCAGCAATGATGGCTCATGTAGTGGGAGCCTTTTACTGAGTTCCAGCTCCTGGCATTGGCCTGGCCTAGCTCTGGCTGCTGGGGGCACTTGGGGAGTGCACCTGTAGACAGAAGATCCCTTTTTGTCTTTCTCACTCTCTGCCCTTCAAATAAATTTTTTGAAAAAGAAATACTGGAACTCAGTTATAAATCTTCATTCCCTGCTGCAGGAGGACCTGGGTATCAAGTCAAGGTCCTCACCAATGTTTTACATGACGGCAGATGGCACAAGACTCATGGGGTTGATTAGATGGAGTGCCCTGCTCATTTTATTTTTAGTTTTTATTTATTTATTTGAGATATAGTATTATAGACAGAGAGAAAGGTCTTCCATCTTCTGGTTCACTCCCCAAATGGCCACAGTGGTTGGGGCTAGGCTAGGCTGAAGCTAGGAGCCAGGAGCTTCATCCGGGTGTCCTACATGGGTGTTGGGGTCCAAGGACTTGGGCCATTCCCCAATGCTTTCCCAGATTCATTAGCTGGGAGTTAGATTGGAAGTGGAGCAGTGGGGACACGAACCGGTGTCCATATGGGATGCTGGCGCCACAGGTAGATGCTTAGCCTACTACCCCACAGCACCAGCCGCCTTATATTTAGTTTTGAAAATTTATTTTATTTGAAAGGTAGAGCAACAGGGGGAGAAGGGCAAGAAAAAGAGAAACAGAGAGAAAGATTTTCCATCTGCTAGTTTACTCCCCAAATGCCTCCAACAGCCAGGACTGGGTTATTGTGAAGCTATGAGCCTGGAACTCCACCCAGGTCTCCTGTGTGTGGCAGGGACCCAACTACTCGAATGGTTACCTGCTGCCTCCCATGGTGCACATTAACAGGGAGATGGATCAGCAGCAAGTAGCTGAGCCTTGAGCCAGGCACTCACATGAGGCGTGTGAGCATCCCAAGGGGAGATTTAACTACAGCCCCAACATTCACCGCTGTCCATTTGATTAAGGATTTGCACGAGTTCAGCAAGATTTCTCCCAATTTTTAAAAATGAGATCAAGTTTTTGACTCAGAATGTACCCACAGAAAAATGGAAAAGTGAAAATGGCAGAAGGAATGATGGCAATGTGTCAAATAAAACCTGGAAGAATAGACTACCTTATCCAGTTCAAACAGCAATTGAAACATCCCTAATTATATTATTGGCTCTTGAGCTGAATAGAAATCACCAATGAATGAATAAAGGAACCTTTTTTTCTGGATCTTTGAAGTTATAATGAATTACATGCCTATAGCACTTTACAATTTTCCATAGCCTCTTTTAAGCCTGTCAATGAATATCAGTTAAATAAACTGGCGAGGTGACCAGGATAGGTATCATAAGCATCTGGTAAGGTTGCAGCTGAGACACGGAAGGAGGTGTATTTGACCACGTTTATACTGCATATAGGAAGATAGGAAGAGCGTTTCTCTTCTTAATCCTATTATTATATTTTTTATTAGATCAACTCAATTAGAGAAAAATCTGGGTTGTATTCAAACTTTTAAACACAAAAGCTACTGTAAATGGTAGAGGATGGTCCAATAGCTGGTGGAAATAGTGCTTTTGTAAATTAAGGGTTGCTTCATTCTACTGAAAAACTTTGAACTCAGACATTCCAGGACTGCTCCATTTACTTTATTTGCATAACCTCCAGGGGCAGGGAGTCAGAAAACCTGTGTGAACACCAAGGTGACCAGTCAAGTGATGGCAATTCTTTGTAGATCCTCCAGAATATATAAAAAAAGTTTCTATTTTAGCTCTATGCAAGAGGAAATATTTGGGGCAGGCGTTGTGGCACAGCTGGTTAAGCTACGACCTACAACACCGGCATCCCCATATGGGTGCCAGTTCAAGTCCCAGCTGCTCCACTGTCGAGTCAGCTCCCTGACTCCTGGAGGATGGCCCAAGTCCTTTGGGCCCCTGCACCCACATGGGAGATCCAGATGGAGTCCGGCCATTGTGGCCATTTAGAGGGTGAACCAGCAGATGGAAGATCGATCGATCTCTCTCTCTCTCTCTCTCTCTCTCTCCCCTTCTCTCTGTATCTCTGTCTTTCAAACAAATAAATAAATCACTGTCCCCAAATAAGTAAATCTTTAAAAATGAAAAGAAAATCAAAGATAGAGAATATCATTAAACAGGACAAGCAGGTTGTGGAGCAGGAAGTTAAACCACCATCTGCACCACCAGCATCCCTCACAAGCACCACTGGAGTCCTGGCTGCTCTACTTCCAGCTCAGCTCCTTCCTAGTGTGCCTGGGAAGGCAGCAGAAGATGGCCCAAATGCTGGTCCCTGCCACCTGCATGGGAGACCTGGATGGAGTTCTGGGCCCCTGACTTCATCGTGGCCCAGCCCCAACTGTTGTAACCATTTGGGGAGTGAGCCAAAGGATGGAAGATTGATCTCTCTTTCTCTCTCTCTCTCTCTCTCTCTCTCTCTCTCTCTCTCTCTCTGCCTTTCAAATAAATAAATCTTTAAAACAAAACAAAGGGAAAAAAAATCCGCCTTTGGGACAGCACTGTGACACAGTGGGCTTAGCTGCTGCTTGTGGTGCTGGCATCTCAGTTTACAGTGCTGGTTTGAGTCCTGTCCATTCTGCCTCCAATCCAGCTCACTGCTAATGTGCCTGTGAAGGCAGCACAGATTGGCCCAGTATGTGGGCTCCTGCCACTGACATGGGAGACCCAGGAGTTCCGGGTTCCTGGCTTTTTCCTGAGCTAGCCCTGGTCATTGTGGCCATTTGGAAAATGAACTAGTGGCTGGAATATCTAGCTCTTGTGCTATTTCTCTGTTACCCTGCCTTTCAAATAAATAAATTAATCCTTACAAACAACAACAACAAAAATGAGAAAAGCATTCAAGGTACATATAGGAATAATCTTCACATACTGCAAAATGGGGACAATGACCAATGTTTTTAAAATATTTATTTATTTATTTGAAAGTCAGAGCTACAGAGAGAGAGAGGGAGAGACAGAGAGTGAAAGGGATCGTCCATCTGATGGTTCACTCCTCAGATGGCCATGATGGCCAGGGCTGGGCCAGATTGAAGCCAGAAGCCAGGAACTTCCTCCATTTCTCCCACATGGGTAGCAGGGGCCCAAGCACTTCGGCCATCTTCTGCTGATTTTCCCAGGTCATTAGCAAGGAGCTAGATTGGAATGGAGCAGCCAGGATGTGAACTGGCACTCATATGGGATGCCAATGTTGTAGGCAGCAGCTTTACCAGCTACTCCTCAGCACAAGCCACTGTGGGCAAATTTTAAATTATTAAAATTTGAGGGAGTCTCTAAATAACTTATTAAATCTAAAATCTAAACTTCAAGTTGGTTTGTGGGGAGAAAACTTATTGTTACTTTAGCTAAATATTTCCCTTTTTTTTTTTTTAAGACTTTATGTATTTATTTGAAAGGCAGCGTTAAAGAGAGAGTATACTTGAGGCCGGCACCTTGGTGTAGTGGGTAAAGCTGCCATCTGCAGTGTCAGCATCCCACATGGGCGCCATTCGAAACCCAGCTGCTACTCTTCCGATCCAGCTCTCTGCTATGGCCTGGGAAAGCAGTAGAAGATGGCCTGAGTCCTTGGGCCTCTGCATCTGCATGGGAGACCCAGAAGAAGCTCCTGGCTCCTGAATTCAGATCAGCCCACTCCAGCTGTTGATGATGGGGATGTGATGGGTGTGATGGGTGATGGCCCAGGTGCTTGAATAATCGCCAACCAGCCAACCATGTGATGACCTGGATTGTGTTCCAAGCTCCTGGCTTCAGTCTGGCTCAGCCCCAGCTGTTGTAGGCATTTGGGGAGTGGATTAGCAGATGAAAGATCCCTGTCTCTCCATCTCTTGCTGCCTTTCAAATAAAAATGAAAATTAAGAAAAATTGTAACGGAAATTTTCCTGGGACTGGTGTCATGGTGTAGTAGATTAAGCCTCTGCCTGCGGTGTCTATGGGTGCCGGTTGTAGTCATGGCTGTTCCTCTTCTGATCCAGCTCTCTGTTAATGGCCTGGGAAAGCAGCAAAAGATGGTGGAAGTGCTTGGGCCCCTGGACCCATGTGGGAGATCCAGAAGCTCCTGGCTCCTCACTTCGGATTGGCCCAGCTCCAGCCATTGTGGCGATTTGTGGAGTGAAGCAGCGAGAAGATCTTTCTCTCTGTCTGTAATTCTTTGTCTGTAACTCCGCCTCTCAAATAAATAAATAAAAATTTTTAAAAAGAAACATTTCTGATATATTCTCTGTACCTCAACTTTAGGGTTGTCATATTTTATATAGTACTTTATGTTATATAATATATGGGGCATACTTTTAAACTACAAATATTCATTGACTATATGAAATCCAAATTTAATTGACAATTCTTATTTTTATTTGGTTTATCAAATCACCCTAAGAATAGGAAGTGAGTTTCTGACATATGTCAGTAGCTGTTAGACACTGGAAGGAGGCAGTGAAAGAACAGATGCAGTGCAGCCATCCTGGAGCTAACAGGGAGGTCATGGAATCATCACATACATTGAAATTTGGCGGTGAAAACATCATTAAGGTGTGGATGTTGTAGCAAAACAGGTTAAGCCTCTACTTCTGAAAGCTGCATCGCATATCAAGTCCCAGCTACTCTGAGCTTCCAAACCAGTTTCCTGCTCATGAATCTGGGAGGCAGTGCACAACCCAAGTACCTGGGTTCTTGCTACCCACACTGCAGACACAAATGGAGTTTGTGGTTTCCTGGTTCTTGCCTGGCCCAGAACAGCTGTTGTCACTCTGACTTTCAAATAAATAAAAATTTTTTTTAAAAAGATTCGGTTAAAGTTTGAAATGATGCAACACAGGACCTCAAATCATGGATCAGAAAGTCTTGCCTTTCTTGCCTAAAGGGAAAAAACTTTACTTAATTATTTGAGAGGCAGACAGAGAGAGCTCCCATCTGCTGGTTCACTCCCCAAATGCCTGAAATGGCTTGGGCAAAGCCAGTAGCCAGGAATTCAATCAGGGTGGTGGTAGGGACCCAAGTACTTGAGCTATTATCTGCTGCCTCCCAGGGTGTGCATTAGCAGGAAACTGGATTTTAAGTAGAGCCAGGACTCAAAACCAGGTACTCTGATATGATATGTGTGCATCCCAGGGCATCTCTCGACCACTGCACTGAACACCTGCCTGGAAAACATGCTCTTAATCCCAACTCAAGTAGAGCTCTGTTAGTCTGCCTTCAAGGAACCAAGTACTCTGACATTAGGATGCAAATGCCCACTTTGGAACAAATATTTAACTTGAGATTTGAATGAGAGCTGAAGGGGTTGGATAAAGGGTAGGCTTCCCAGCAGTTAGCAGCCTGTAGAAGGACATTGGGAGGAATGCAGGAATTCTCCTCCAAATGAGGGGAAGTCAGTATGCTGGGGATTGGGACAGGCAGAAAAGCTGGATCTAGACAGGCTTGGTAAGCCAGTAAGATTGGCTACCAGGCCTACGTACAGTGCTAGGGAGTGACGATTCAATAACACGGGGCCATTTCTGCCCCCACGAAATTCACTATGTATAATATGACTCCAAAGAATGATGATAAGAGGAAAAAAAACAAATAAAATTGTAATCCTATTTTCAAGGGAATGTTATAATTACCTTTGCGGCAGTAAAGAAACAAGTTGCCAGGTTATTTTTTTTTTATTAAATTTATACTGCTTGGCCAGTGCCGTGGCTTAACAGGCTAATCCTCCGCCTTGCGGGGCTGGCACCCCGGGTTCTAGTCCGGGTCGGGGCGCCGGATTCTATCCCAGTTGCCCCTCTTCCAGGCCAGCTCTCTGCTATGGCCCGGGAAGGCAGTGGAGGATGGCCCAAGTCCTTGGGCCCTGCACCTGCATGGGAGACCAGGAGAAGCACCTGGCTCCTGGCTTCGGATCAGCAAGATGCGCCGGCCACAGCGACCACTGGAGGGTGAACCAACGGCAAAAAGGAAGACCTTTCTCTCTGTCTCTCTCTCTCTCACTATCCACTCTGCCTGTCCAAAAAAAAAAAAAAAAAAAAAAAAAAAAAAAAAATTACACTGCTGTGCCTACTCACTTGAATTGCAGTTATCTGTGCTGAGATGGCTCTGGTTATGTGAATGCCATTTTTGAAAAGTGGAAAAAATCTGAGACTACAGTCAGTAGAAATTCATTGCTTAAGCAGAAGATGGCCCAAGTCCTTGGGCCCCTGCACCTGCGGGGTTCGGGGGTCGGGGGAACTTGGAAGCTCCAGGTTCCTGCTTTGGATTGGCTAGGTCCAGCAGTTGTGGACATTTGGGGAGTGAACCAGCAGATGGAAGACTTCTCTCTCTCTTGCTTCTATAACTCTACCTTTCAAATAAATAAATAAATCTTAAAAATAAAAAAAAATTCATTGCTTAGTATTCTTGCAGAAAACTAGGTAAGATCCTACTTTCCAGCCGCATTTTTGAAGGATGTATATGAGAAAACTCTTTTTTAAAAAAAAGTAGCCTTTAAGCTCCAGTGGCCACGCACTTGCCAGCATTGCTATGGATTTCTCTTCATGAGGATTTATTGACAAAAGAGAGAAGACTACACACTGTGATCTGCTGTGGAGATACAAGCTAAACTGCATGTTTTCACCAAGAGTACAAAACAGGGACACAGTGATAACACGCATTTGCTGCTGAAAACAAGTTTACCTTAATCCAAAACACTTCAGATTTTCAAAACTGCTGCAATTGCTCAAGAAATATTCCTGAAACTTAAAAAAATATTAGAAAATGGTAATTAAGTGTGCTAGGCAGCCTTCAACTGTCGTGTTACAAAGAGCAGTGTTTTGATGACAGTATTACTGCATCTAGCATATAATGGAAATTTTACTGTATTTGATAAAACATTTCAGATACCAGTATTCTTTGAAAATCTAGCCTTTTAAAAAAAGGATTCTGTGAGTTTAGTTTCCAAACTAACGGGCAAAATGAAAATGCAGGTTTTCGTACAACATCCGAACTCTACCTGCTCGCAAGTTCAGAACGGAGCACTCAAGAGCTAAGAGACAGCCGGATTGGAAGAAATCTCGCGGAAGTACGTCATTCACCTCTCGCGAGACTGCAGTATCCCGTCTCTTCCTTTCTCGCGCAGGATCACGGTTTATCTCGCGAGCTTTAGGAAGTTCCGTTGGGGAAGATGGCGGCGGCCGCAGGCACCCTTCTCTTCTTGCCACCGGGGACTTCAGACTGAGCCTTCCCGGGAAGAGTAGGGACTGCTGGTGCCCTGCGTCCCGGGAGCCCGAACTAACGTGGCTCTCCCATTAGTGGAAGGGACGGGCTTCTCCTCTTGTGGCGGACCCAGGCCCTGCCTGTCGTCAGGATGAAGGCTCAGGGGGAAACCGAGGGTGAGTGACAGAGGGGGAAAGGAGGGGGCGGGACTCAACTGGGGGCAGCCAATCTGGGCGAGGAGGTGGGGGCCGATGCCCCGTGGGGGCCGCTTTCGCGGGGGCACTGAGTCCAGGATGCGGGATGTGTGTCTTAGATGCTCTTCATGCCTTCCTTGACGGTGATAGAGCGCTGACTTAGGGTGGTGGGGGCTCCCAACTTGGGTGAAGGTTTCCTTTTTATATAGAGACAGCACCTGGGGCCTCTGGGCACTTTTAGCCTAAAGTGGTGGAAGATCAGGCGAGTGAATATATTAGGTGCTTGCAACTCATTCCGGAAGAGACCACCGAATAATGGCCTAAAAGCAGCCATACGGAACCGTGTATCTAAAAGTACTGGAGAGTATTTTGATGTGAATGATGTGATTCGGTCCTGAGGATACAAAATGCCTGCACTTCCTAGAAAGTCACAGTGTTCCCATCGGTGGCCGGACTGATTTAGGACTGTTGAAAACGACTTTTTCTATGGAAATTTTTACTCCGACTTTATGGAGTTCCACACTGCAGTTTCATGAACTTAGTGTTTGGGGCAAAGTTTATTATCACAGCTTACTTTATTATCATTGCTCATCCTTCCGGTTTATTCTGAGCTTTGTAGATTAGGGGCCCTGCCCTAGTCATTTTGTCATTTTTTTTTTTTTTAAGATTTATTTATTTGTAAGGCAGAGTTACAGAGAGAGAAAAATCTTCTACCTGCTGGTTCACTCCCCAAATGGCCGCAATAGTTGGAGCTGGGCTAGGCCGAAGCCAGGAGCCTCCCTAGCGTCTCCCATATGTGTGCAGGGGGCCCATCTCTGAGGCCATCCTCCACAGCTGTCCCAGGCGCACCAGCAGGGAGCTGGATTGAAAGCAGAGCAGCTGGGCCTCGAACCTTTGCCCATATGAGTTGTCAGCATCCCAGGTGGTGACTTTACCTGCTATACTACAACGCCGGCTCCCTTATTCGTCTATGTATAGTCTCTGGCACATAGTAGTTGCTCAGAAAATGTTTGATTTGAGTTTCAGACTAAGGACGTTTTACAGAAGGCTTCTCAAGAAAAAGAAGGGGTGTGATTTGAAGGAGAAGAAATGTGTGTCCCTTGGGTGTATAATGGAAACCCCATCAGGCAGGAGTTTTGTATGGTTTGCTTACTACTGTGTCTGCAGCACATATAATTGTGCTTGAATGGATGGCTTGATAGTGGGAAATGGCAGGAATGTGCCCAGAGCAATCAGCTGGCTGAAGCAGCCTACAAACCAGTTTTCCAGAAGATGAAGGCGTGAAGGAAGGAGTCTGAGTCTTGACTGAGATCATCTCGCTGCCTTAACTCTGACTGACCTTCTGTTTATTTTTCAGTGCCAGTGTCAACGGTCTGTTTTTTTTTGTAATGTCTCCATATTGATTATGTACTTTTCCTTCTTTGCTATTCAGTAGTAATGTCTCTGCTTTTAAGAGCATTTCTTTTTGCACTGATGGTAATTTCCATGTTAACTTAATCACACTGCCTCACAGATGTCACCTCAGGCATATCTTGTGTTCCTCTCCAGTGGCCCCAGCACAGGTCTTCGCTCATGCATAGCAGTTCAAGAACTAGGGGAGGCTCAAAGAGTGTAAGAGGTTCATTCATATTCTTAGTTCAGGAGCCGATCCTTTCTGCCTTTCTCTTAACCTCTGTTGGAAATTCATCTTTTGGTTATTGATTTCTTCCCTGTCCATATAATTTTAGCTATATGGAAAAATATGAAAGATCAAATAGGCAATTAGGGTCTGTTTTGTTGATCATACTTATCAACCAATCTCTTAAAATTATAGCCAAAAATTAAGGAAGTATTTTCACATTGAAAATCAGCTAACCATGGTAAGACCATGTTCAAATGTATACTCTCTATAAATATTATACAGGGATTTCAGGCATGTTATGAAACTGATTTTGTCATTAAGTTGTAGGCGTGGTCATGAACCATGATTAGACTCGGTTCCTTTTTGGGTTCCCATTAAAACCTTGAATAGAATGTCCTATTCTATGGTGTTCCTTTTATCAGACCCATAATGTATGTGTCTTCTCACCTTTAAAAATATTTTCTTTATGTGGTTTGAAGAAATTATATTGAAAAGTAGTTTAGCCGAATTCTTAGATTAAGTGTGGAGGTTTCTTTTCCAAGAAAAACGAGAAGGTCTTGATAAAGGAGTTTCTAATGATGTTTTCTGATTTATGTCGTAGAGTCGGAAAAGCTGAGTAAGATGAGTTCTCTCTTGGAACGGCTTCATGCAAAATTTAACCAAAATAGACCTTGGAGTGAAACCATTAAGCTTGTGCGGCAAGTCATGGTGAGGATTGTGGCAAGTGGGTAAAGTGTTATACCTAGATAATAAGTAAGCTCCCCATGTCCAAATTAGCTACAATAGTGTCTTCAGATTTATTTATCATAAAACACTGGAATACATTGCAGCTTTTCAGGGACTTACCTAGGAAGGAGCTATCCATTCATCCTGGGTATCTAAGGGGGATTGTTCCAAGATCCCCCGTGGACATCAAAATCCCCATTTGCTCAAGTTCCTGTTACAAAATGGCATGGTATTTGCATATAACCTATGCACATACTCCTATATACTGGAAATCATCTCTAGATTACTTATAATAAAAATGGAATGTTATGTAAATAGTTGTTACATTATGTTGTTTAGGGAATGATGACAAGAAAAATGTGTTTGCTACAAAAGAAGTTTTTTTTTTTTTTTCTGAATCTTTAATCTTCATTTGGTTGAATGTGCCGATGTGGGATTTGCAGATACCAAGGGCTGACTGTATTTATACAACTATATTTATTGTGAGTTTTGGTACCCAGTGGGTACTTATAGCAAAGGTGCCAAGAAATATGCATGTTAGGGACGCATTTGGCAGACTGGTATCAGAAGACATTCTTCACTTCCTTTTAAGCTCCTTGATTCTAATGTGGTGGTATTTTCATTGTAGCTGTAGAGTAAGCACTACTAGTAGATTTGTAATCACTTTAAAAAAATATTTTTATTTTCTTTGAAAGGCAGAATGACAGAGAGAGGTCTTCCATCCACTGGGTCACTCCCAACATGTCCACAGTAGCTGGGACTAGGCCAGGCTGGTGCCAGGAGTCCAGAACTGCATCTGGATCGTCCTCAGAGGTAGTAGGAGACCAAGCATTTGGACCATAACCTGCTGCATTCAGAGGAAATTAGCAGGAAGCTGGATAAGAAGCAGAGTAGCTGGGGCTCAAACCAACACTCCAATAAAGGATGTTGGCATTGCCAGCAGCGGCTTAATCCTCTGTGCCACAATGTTGACCACCTGTAATTTTTTTTTTTTTTTTAGTTTTATTTATTTATTTGAAATAAATACAGCAAGAGAGGGAGAGACGGAGAGATATCGTCTGTCCACTGGTTCACTCCTCAGATGGCTGCAACAGCTGGGGCTGAGCCAGGCTAAAGCCAGGAGCCAAGAGCTTCTGGGTCTCTCATGTAGGTGCAGGGGCCCAACCACTTGGGCCGTCTTTTGCTGTTTTCCCAGACCATTATCAGGGAGTTGGATTGTAAGTGGAGCAGCTGGGACACAAACTGGTGCCCAAATGGGATGCCAGCATTACAGATGGTGGCCTTATCCACTATACCACAAAGTGGCCTCCTGCAATTTTTTTTTTTTTTTGAAAGAGTTACAGAGAGAGGGGTCTTCCATCCATTGGTTTACTCCCTAAGTGGCCACAACGACTGGAGCTGAGCCGATCTGAAGCCAGGAGCCAGGAGCTTCTTCCTGGTCTCCCATGTGGGTGCAAGGTCCAATGCCTTGGGCCATCCTCTGCTCCTCTGCTGCCATCCCAGGTGCATTAGCAGGAAGCAGGATCAGAAGTGGAACAGCTGGCATTCTAAGCAGCGCACACATGGGATGTCGGTGTTGCAGGTCAGGGCTTTAACCTGCTATACCACAGTGCTGGCCCCCAATTCATTCTTCTTTTTTTTTTTTTTTTTTTTTTTGGTTTATTTATTTGAAAGGCAGAGTTACAGACAGGCAGAGGCGGGGGGTGGGGGGGGTGTCTTCCATCCACTGGTTCATTCCCCAGATAGCAGCAATGGCTAGAGCTGCGTTGATCCGAAGACAGGAGCCAGGAGCTTCCTCTGGGTCTCCCACACTGGTGTAGGGGCCCAAAGACTTGGGCCATCTTCTGCTGCTTTCCCAGGCCATAGCAGAGAGCTAGATTGGAAGTGGAACAGCCAGGTCTTGAACCAGCGCCCATATGGAATTCCAGCACTGTAGGTGGCAGCTTAACCTGCTATACCACAGTGCTGGCCCCCAGTTCATTCTTTTTTTTTTTTTTTTTTTTAAACAGGCAGAGTTAGACAGAGACAGAGAGAAAAGTCTTCCCTTCCTTTCCCCCAGATGGCTGCTACGGCTGGCGCGCTGCGCCGATCTGAAGCCAGGAGCCAGCTGCCTCCTCCTGATCTCCCATGCGGGTGCAGGGCCCAAGTACTTGGGCCATCCTCCACTGCCTTTCCAGGCCACAGCAGAGAGCTGGACTGGAAGAGGAGCAACTAGGACAGAATCCGGTGCCCCCACTGGGACTAGAACCCGGGGTGCTGGCGCCACAGGTGGAGGATCAGCCAAGTGAGCTGCGGCTCCGGCCCCGAGTTCATTCTCAATACAAGTGAATTCTAGATTTTTCACCTGTTCACTGTTAATATCTTTCTCTATAGTATTTCTTCTCTTTCCTGAGTCATTCACCAGTATTGGAATTAATAGCAGTTAAGTACAAGACAGAGGAGTGCAGGGGGTTATATTATGACACGTTGCAGAGCTGATGTTAAGAATTCATCCAGGCCAGCGCTGTGGCTCAACAGGCTAATCCTCCGCCTAGCGGCGCCAGCACACCGGGTTCTAGTCCCGGTCAGGGCGCTGGATTCTATCCCGGTTGCCCCCTTTCCAGGCCAGCTCTCTGCTGTGGCCCGGGAGTGCAGTGGAGGATGGCCCAGGTCCTTAGGCCCTGCACCCCATTGGAGACCAGGAGAAGCACCTGGCTCCTGCCATCGGATCAGCGTGGTGTGCCGGCCGCAGCGCGCCAGCCGTGGTGGCCATTGGAGGGTGAACCAACAGCAAAGGAAGACCTTTCTCTCTGTCTCTCTCACAGTCCACTCTGCCTGTCAAAAAAAAAAAAAATAAATAAATAAAGAATTCAACCAAATGATTCCAGTAATAGTAAAATCGTGCAGGAAAAGGTTACTCCGGTTTTTTGACCTGGGCAGTGGTGAGTGTGCTCACTTGTGATCTCTTAAGATTTATTCACTTTTCTGTATGTTTGTTATACTTCAATTAAAGTACCCCAACTTCCCTATCAAATTTTATTTTGGATTCAGAGTAAGTTGAGTTTAGATTTATTAGTGTTTAAAATGATCATTATCAAGGTAACACCAGTAGAATAACTGAATTTTCTATCAAAAGACCTGTATTTTAGGTTTTAATTCCATACTTACTACCTATGTAACTTTGGACAGATTGTTTAATCTCTCTGAGTCTCAGTTTCCTCATCTGGATTATGGAGGTACATAATAGCAGTTTGTTTTTCCAAATAATTTTGTTGTAAGGAAGAAGTAAGATAGTAAATATTAAATAAATTTTGTAACTATAAATTCTGCAAATGCATGTGTATCTTCTGGCTTAGGTTTTTACACAAAGAAGTTTTTTTTTTAAAATATGTTATATAAAAAAATAGCAACTTTCCCAGTTTCAGATTTTAGAAGTTGTCCTTTAAATACTCTGAGGCAGCCATACTCCAGTTTGAAATATTTTCTAAAAATTATACTGTCATTTGAGAGATCATGAAACAGATTCTGGGTGGCTGGGGTACCTCTGAGGGGAACCCCAGTATCTAGGTTTGGTCAATAGCTCATTTTACTTGCTTAGCAGTTTTACAGATTGAGAAACCAAATTTTATTGGTCCATCAATACTTTTTGTTTTTGAAAAGATTTATTACTTAATTTGTTTGAAAGAGAGAGAGCTTTTCCATCCACTGGGTCACTCCCTAAGTGGCCACAACAGCCAATCTTGGCCAGGCCAAAGCTTGGAGTCAGGAACTCTATCTGGATATCTCACATGATTGATAGGGGCCCAAGTACTTTGGCCGTGTTCTGCTGACTTTACAGGCAATCAACAGGGAGCTGGATTTGAAGCAGAGCAACCAGGACTTGACCTGCACCCTAGTATGGGATGCTGGCTTGGCAAGCAACAGCTTAACCTGTTGTGCCACAACACCTGTCTCAGTATATCAAGACTTTAAAGACTTTCCAGCAACTGATATACTGGCCAAATCTCAGTGAATTAACATGTAAAACAGAAAGCCAGTCTATTAATTTACAAAAGTGGTTTATCTTTTCAGTTTAAAAAGTATTGGTATTTGTTGTCCAGAGCACCCTCTTCTCTATTCAATATAGGGGAAACCAGATTAGTAATAAATCAGATACTCTTTTTGTGGGAGTGGAATTAAAGAAATTTATTTAGCAAGTGTGGGGAATGTTTGGCCTGCAGGCTTAATAAGGCTTGCAAAATCACTCGGTCTGGCTTTGTCAAGGTAACCATATGTGGGATTTGAAATTCAATAAATCTATAGAAGGCTAATTTTTCTTTTTAAAGATTTATTTATTGGCCGGCACCGTGGCTCAACAGGCTAATCTTCCACCTTGTGGCACTGGCACACCGGGTTCTAGTCCCTGTTGGGGTGCCGGATTCTATCCCGGTTGCCCCTCTTCCAGGCCAGCTCTCTGCTGTGGCCCGGGAGTGCAGTGGAGGATGGCCCAGGTGCTTGGGCCCTGCACCCCATGGGAGACCAGGAGAAGCACCTGGCTCCTGGCTTTGGATCAGCGCGGTGCGCCAGCCACAGCGCGCCAGCCGTGGCAGCCATTGGAGGGTGAACCAACAGCAAAGGAAGACCTTTCTCTCTGTCTGTCTGTCTCTCTCTCTCTCTGTCTCTCTCTCTCACTGTCCACTCTGCCTGTCAAAAAAAAAAAAATTTATTTATTTGAAAGAGGCAGAGACACACACACACACACTCACACACTCTTACATTTGCTGGTTCACTCCCCAAGTGGCCACGACGGCCAGAGCTGAGCCAATCTGTAGCCAGGAGGCAGGAGCTTCTTTTTTTTTTTTGACAGGCAGAGTGGACAGTGAGAGCAAGAGACCGAGAGAAAGGTCTTCCTTTGCCGTTGGTTCACCCTCCAGTGGCCGCTGTGGTTGGCGCGCTGCGGCCAGTGCACTGCGCTGATCCGAAGCCAGGAGCCAGGTGCTTCTCCTGGTCTCCCATGGGGTGCAGGGCCTAAGGACCTGGGCCATCCTCCACTGCACTCCCGGGCCACAGCAGAGAGCTGGCCTGGAAAGGGGGCAACCGGGATAGAATCCAGCGCCCTGACTGGGACTAGAACCCGGTGTGCCGGCGCCGCTAGGCGGAGGATTAGCCTGTTGTGCCATGGCGCCGGCTGGCAGGAGCTTCTTCTGGGTCTCCCATGTGGGTGCAGGGGCCGAAGAACTTGGGCCATCCTCACTACTTTCCCAGGCCATAGCAGAGAGCAGGATCAGTAGTGGAGCAGCCGGTACTTGAACTGGTGCCCATATGGGATGCTGGCACTGGAGGCAGCGGCTTTACCCGCTACTCCACAGTACTGGTCCCTAGAAGGCTAATTTTTAAGTTGATAATTTTGTATGGCCTACAAATGATGTTATAAGTATCCAAATGACCCCTGGCAGAAAAAAGTTTCCTCACCCTTGATTTAGGCCATGGAAAAACCTAGAAAACTATTCTTTTTTTTATTTATTTTTTAATTTTTTTTATTTTTGACAGGCAGAGTGGACAGTGAGAGAGAGACAGAGAGAAAGGTCTTCCTTTTGCCGTTGGTTCACCCTCCAATGGCCGCCGCGGTAGCGCACTGCGGCCGGTGCACCGCGCTGATCTGATGGCAGGAGCCAGGTGCTTATCCTGGTCTCCCATGGGGTGCAGGGCCCAAGGACTTGAGCCATCCTCCACTGCCTTCCTGGGCCACAGCAGAGAGCTGGCCTGGAAGAGGGGCCACCGGGACAGGATCGGTGCCCCGACCGGGACTAGAACCCGGTGTGCCGGCGCCGCAAGGCGGAGGATTAGCCTACTGAGCCGCGGCGCCGGCCAGAAAACTATTCTTGTACCATAAAACGGTTCATGTTTCTGGGGATTGGAATGTTTTCAGAGAGAAATCACTTCCCTGGAAAAAAAGCATTCTAACTCTTTTGATCTTTAGAGTACCCTTCCTGGACTACATGATTTTCTAAAAAATTAATCTATTTATTTGAAAGAGTTACAGAGTGGGGGAGAGAGAGAGAAGTGAGAGAGAGAGACAGAAAGACTGACCAACGGACCTTCCATCTGCTGGTTCACTCCCCAAATGCTGCAACTGCTGGGGATGGGCTAGGCTGAAGCCAGGAGCCAGAAATTTCTTCCCTGTCTCCTACGTGGGTGCAGGGGCCCAATTACTTGGGCCATTGCTGCCATTTTTCCCGGGCCGTTAGCAGAGAGCTGGAGCAGAAGCAGAGCAGCCGGGAATTGAACTGGTGCCCATATGGGATGCTGATACAGCAGGCAGCAGCTTTACCTGCTATTCAATGCTGACCCTAATGTTCTGTTTTTGGGTCAGTCTAGTTTGACCAAGGTTTGGTTCTATTTCTCATATTATATGCAGATTACCTTGTTAGATTTGGTAATTCTCAAGTCTCCTGAGTCACTTTAATTGTCTAAATGTTAAGATTGCATTTCTACAGAAAGTAGATCTCATCTGTTTTTTTATGTAAGATTTTATTATTTATTTGAAAGAGTTACATAGAGAAGGAGAAGTAGAGAGAGAGAGGAAGAGAGGTCTTCCATCCTTTGGTTCACTCCCCAATTGGCTGTAACTGCCCAAGCTTCACTAAACAGGAGCCAAGAGATTCTTACAGGTCTCCCACGCGAATGCAGGGGCCCAAGGACATGGGCCATCTTCCACTGCTTTCTTAGGCCATTAGCTGAGACCTGGATTGGAAGTGAAGCAGCCAGGAATTGAACCAGCACCCATATGGCATGCTGGCACTGCAGGCGGCAGCTTTACCTGCTTTACCCACTATGCCGCAGCACCAGCCCCATCTATTACATTTTGATTCTGTCTAATTGTTCCCTGAATTACCTTATTTTAAATCTTGGAATTACTTTTTCTTTCATGTGCATGTGGATATGGATATATATTCATGTTTATGAACTTTTCTTTCTTTGATTGTATGGACAGATAATAGTTAAGATTGTGTAAACTTGATAGAGTCTATGTTGTATCCTGAAATATTGCTGTCAGGATAATATGTATGTTTACCTGACACATTGTTGG
Organism: Lepus europaeus; assembly: GCF_033115175.1. NCBI lineage: Eukaryota > Metazoa > Chordata > Mammalia > Lagomorpha > Leporidae > Lepus > Lepus europaeus. The sequence goes on from NC_084844.1 coordinate 22,758,193, forward strand.
CTTGGTTAATTTTTACCTTAAATGTTTTCCCTGCTTGATACAGGAGAAGAGGGTTGTGATGAGTTCTGGAGGGCATCAACATTTGATCAGCTGTTTGGAGACATTACAGAAGGCTCTCAAAGGTTTGTAAACACCAGGAATACACTGATTGCTTAAAGCCCCCATTTTAATTGGGATTCTTTTATACTTACATTAGAAATATAAATTGAGGTAGGTCAACTTTCTTTGCAAAATATCGCTTCTTTTATTTATGGACTTGAAGTGAGCTCCTTCCTAAACCTTTGAAACATTTTTTTTTTTAATTTGTTTTATTTATTTACTTAATTTGAGAGAAAAGTGCAAGAGAGAACTTCCATTCCTTGGTTCACTCCCCAAAAGCATGCAGTGGCCTGGCCTCGGCTGGGGGAATGCCGAAACTGTGAGCTGGAACTTAGTCCAAGTCTTCCATATCAGTACAGGAGTCCAGTTACTTGAGTCCTTGCTGCTGCCTCCCAGGGTCTGCATCAGCAGGAGGCTGGCAGGAGCCAGAGCAGGAGATTGAACCCAGGTCCTCTGGTGTGGAGCACAAGCATCTTAACTGCTAGACTAAATTCTTGCTCCCTGAAGCATTTACTTTTTTGTCTTATTTTGGAGACTGATAGAGACTTAAAGATAATTGATGGACAATAACTATAAGATAACAAAGGAAAGTTTTTTCTTCACATGGTCTCTTCTGATTCTCTCTCAGTGAGAAGATGGACATATTAACTACCTAAAAATATTTTTGTAAAATTTATGGACAGAGTTCCTTAGAAAATAAACAATATTTAGGCCGGCACCGCGGCTTAATAGGCTAATCCTCCGCCTAGCGGTGCCGGCACACCGGGTTCTAGTCCCGGTCGGGGCGCCGGATTCTGTCCCGGTTGCCCCTTTTCCATGCCAGCTCTCTGCTGTGGCCCAGGAGTGCAGTGGAGGATGGCCCAAGTGCTTGGGCCCTGCACCCCATGGGAGACCAGGAGAAGCACCTGGCTCCTGCCATCGGATCAGCGCGGTGCGCCATCCGCAGCGTGCCGGCCGCGGCGGCCATTAGAGGGTGAACCAACGGCAAAGGAAGACCTTTCTCTCTGTCTCTTGCTCTCACTGTCCACTCTGCCTGTCAAAAAAAAAAAAAAAAAGAAAATAAACAATATTTAAATCATGAGCTTAATTATTCATGCTCATTTATAATGATTAATTCTGTCTGTTTTTTGGGGAAAATGAAAGCAAAAACAGATTTCACCCTGTTCCACCACAATTGAACCTGATTTAGCTGAGTATTATTTTATTTTCCTTTTGAAATCAGGGTAAAACATATATATACCTTAACATTACCTTCTTAACCATTTTTTATAAAAGATTTATTTATTTTACTTGAAAGTCAGAGTTACACAGAGAGAAGGAGAGGAAGAGAGAGAGAGATCTTCCATCTGCTGGTTCATTCCCCAGATGGCTGCAACGGCCAGAGCTGCGCTGATCCGAAGCCAGCAGCCAGGAGCGTCCTTGGTCTCCCAAGTGGGTGCAGGGGCCCAAAGACTTGGGCCATCTTCTACTGCTTTCCCAGGCCATAGGAGAGAGCTGGATTGGAAATGGAGTAGCTGGGGCTCAAACTGGCGTGCATATGGGATGCCGGCACTGCAGGTGTCGGCTTTACCCATTACGCCACAGTGCCAGCCCCAACTTTTTTTTTTTTTAAAGAATAATTTATTTATTTTAAAGTATTAGAGAGAGAGATCTTCCATTTGCTGGTTCACTCCCCAGATGGTTGTAATGGCCTGTGCTCGGCCAGGCTGGAGCTGGGAGCCAGGTGCTTCATGTGGGTCTACCATGTGGGTGGCAGGGGCCCAAGTATTTGGGACATCCTCTGCTGCTTTTCCCAGGCCATTAGCAGGGAGCTAGATCAGAAGAAGAGCATCTGGGACACGAACCAGAGCCCATATGGGATGCTGGCATTGCAGGCAACAGCTTTACCCGCTACACCACATCCCTAGCTCCAGCTATTTTTAGGTATATAGTTCAGTGGCATTAAGTATGTTTGCATTTTTTGTAATCACCATTATCCCAGAAGTTTTCTCTTCTTCCCAAACTGAAACTCTGTACCCAGCCCTGACAACCACTATTCTACTTTCTGTCTATGAATTTGACTATTTTATATATCTTATATAAGTGAAATCATATCTATCCCTAACTGATCTCATGTCTTCAAGGTTCATCCATGTTGAAGCATGTATTGGAATATCTTTCCTTTTTAAAATCCAATAATATTCTATTATATATGTACCACATTTTGTTTATCCATTCATCTGTTAATGGGCATCTGGGTCATTCTTTTTTTCATTTCATTTTTTTTTTTAAAGACAGAGAGATAGATCTCCCGTCTGCTGGTTTACCCCCTGAAATACCTGCAACACTTGTGTTGGGCCAGGTCAAAGCCAGGAACTTGGAATTAAGTCTGGGTCTCTCACGTGGATGGCAGAGACTCAACAACTCTAACCATCATCTGCTGCTTCCCAGGGTACTCATTAGCAGGAAGCTGGAATTGGGAGCAGAACTGGGATTCGAACCCAGGCACTCCAATATGGAATGTGGGCATGCCAAGTGGCATCTTTAATTGCTAGGACAAATGCCCGCCCCTGTTTCTATCTTTTGACAATTGTGAATAATGCTGCTGTGAATATTGATTATTTTGTTGGTTTAGAAATTAATCTTCTTTATTCTAGAATTACCAGATAAACGTGTCTTCTTTAAGTTAAAGACTGCTTGTTTCAAATAATGAGTTGTGAAAAAAGGAAAGGAATAAGATCTGATAATTTTTCAAATAGATTTTTAAACCCTTATTAATATATGGGCCAGAGCTAATCCTTACCAGTGAACTTTGTACAGATTACAAGCATTTGAATTACTGATATGTTTATGGCTTTGGAAGGATGAATATACTTTGTAGGGTATTTCCTTCTTTGAAGAATACTATTTAAGTTATTTGGAGCATTCTTTATGATTTATTTTTTCACCTTTTCATAGTAACGTCTTTACCAGCAATGACTGATCGTTTGGAGTCTATAGCAAGACAAAATGGGTAAGTAGTCTCTGTAAGCAGAAATGTTTAGCTTAGTGTTAACTTTGGGTGGCTTTATTTATGTGTCTTCTATTAATTTTTGTTTTGATTTGTTCCTGCTAGACTGGGCTCTCATCTCAGTGCCAGTGGCACTGAATGTTACATCACGTCAGATATGTTCTATGTGGAAGTGCAGTTAGATCCTGCAGGACAGCTTTGTGATGTAAAAGTGGCTCACCATGGGGAGAATCCTGTGGTATGTGTTGATATTTCACTGAAATCTGTGGGGTTTAATAGGAACATTTATTTAAAAATGAATTGTTGGGGCTTAAATATCTTGGGCTTAGTTTTTTGTGAGCCACTGTAGAGATGATGTGATGGGCTACAGCATCAATAGCTATAGAATGAAATTTGCAGTAACTTGGGTCCATCTGTAACATCATCCAAGGGCTTTCATAAATGAAAACACCAGAGGAACCCTTTTCATTTCATATTGACAAACGTGAGCCGCAATTGAATAATAGGTGCTCAGAGTACAGCAATAAATCTTAGGGTTCCCATCCTCAAAGAGATTATAATCAAGAAGGACACATAATCTGAAAAAATCCTGTCATAGAGATGACTGCAAATTGTGTGTAACCAGACAGATTGATATGAATTTCAGGGGTGCCATTAAAGAGAGTTTGTAATGTTTTAAACAAGCTATTGAAAGTTGATTCTTTTTAAACTTTTGCATATCTTTTGATTTTTAATTTCTCACCCCAACCCCATGGTTTACCAATTAGGAAGAAGATGCTTTTTTGGTATCTTCATTTAAGGACCTTCTGTAGTTTTAATGTTTTTGTTATAAAGCATGTGCTATTAATAAAAGAAAAACTGTTGATGTCTTCAAAGTTGTTGAAGTAGTTTAATGTTTTAACATAACTTCTTTGATTTCAGAGCTGCCCAGAGCTTGTACAGCAGTTAAGGTGAGCAAATAACATTAACGTTCTTTGATATTGACATATAGTGCTAGTCATTAAAATGTTTTGAGACTGATTAGAAATTATCTTCCTCAGGAACAATTTTATTTTCTTGGGCCAAGGTTTTTCAGACTCGTTCGCTTTTTTTTTTAGAGAAATGACACACTTTTTTTTTTTTTGTTTTTTTGAAAGTCAGAGTTACACAGAAAGAGAGGAGAGGCAGAGGAAGAGGTCTTCCATCCATTGGTTCAATCCTCAAATGGCCACAACGGCTGGATCCAAAGCCAGGAGCCAGGAGCTTCCTCCCGGTCTCCCACGTGCGTGAAGGGGCCCAAGGACATGGGCCATCTTCTAGTGCTCTTCCAGGCCATAGCAGAGAGCTGGATCGGAAGTGGAGCAGCCGGGTCTCGAACCGGCGCCCATATGGGATGCCGGGGCCTCGGGCCAGGGCATTAACCCACTGCACCACAGCAACGGCCCATACTTGTTCACTTTCAGAGGTGACTTAACATGATTTTTTTACCCTACTTGGTCTATCCTGGAAATCTCAACCTTCATAATGTTGACAGTTTGGATTAGAAAATTCTTGGGTTTAGAGTGTTGCCTGGTGCATTCTAGGAAATATAACTGCATCTCTGACCTCTGCTCACTAGTTGTCAGCAGTATCTTCTCAGTTGTAATCAAAAAGTATCTCCAGGCATTGTCAAATGTTCCCTGGGTGAGGGAGTTGGATCACTACTGTCTCAGAACTACTGATCTAGTGGTCTTAGGAATTCTGTTTTATAAAAATAATTAAGACCCAGTAATTGGACAGAAGAGACTTGAGAAGATTGAATCTGTATCATAAAAGGAACTGTGATTTAGATTTTGAGAAAAATTGTTTTATCTTTAAGGAGTATATATTATAAATCCTGTCATAATGAAAGTGTTAGACTTGATGAGAGTCTCTTTTGGCAGTTGGTAGCTTTTTTCCACTAACTTGTCTTTCCTTTGAATTGAGTAGAAATTTTTACGCTTAAATTTAAACCCAGAATTAAGATCTTCTGGGAATTTAAGAAAGTCATCATGTTAGTTTTGTTTTAAACATGGTGAAGTTCTCATATACCACATAGTGAAGGGAAGGGTATCTTAGAGAACTGACGTTGAGAAGATGTGTATGTATAGCCTTCTCAGTCAGCAGTGTCATATGCTTACACACAAGTACACCAGATTTGAGCTAGCTTCCAAAAATTAATGCATAATAAAATACCCTTTACATGATTTTTGTTAAATCAATAAATTTATCAAGGCTATATTACCAGAATACTCCAAGCAGAGCCAATATTTCTGGCTCTCACTATGAACTGATAGTGTTCTAAAGTTAACTTTAAGTTTGTTTGAAAATGGGAGTCTCAGGAAGATTATTAACCTTTACCTAATATTTTTTAGTTCTTTAGTATAGATGGTAATATAGAGGTAGGGCATACCTACATGTACCTCAGAGACTTCACAGAAAGTGGAATTAAATAATAAGTAATTTTATTTTGGTGCATAAAGATGAAAGCTTACTCATTTGATGGTAAGGGATGGAATGTGCTACCTTGAGAATCATTGAGGACCTATTGCTGAGGTCATATAGGTAGAGATCCCATGTGTATTATGCATATCATAATATGCACTTTCCGTGAAACTTTTGACATACACACATAGTATTCTGTTATTCTTTCTTTTTACTGTCTTCATAGCAGTATGGGCTCGAAGTGCGGAATTAATGCTCACCAGAGTCTGATAAAGCATTTGACGTTGTCACAGTTTAGCTTTTCAGATACATTTTTTTTAAGTTTGAGAAAAGGTGAAGACATTGAGAACTGTTTATATTCTAAAGCTACCCATAAAAGCTTATTGGACCAAGAATCCAAACCTGAATGTTGGGTCATAGAGAACCAGAGATCATGGTTGTATTGTTTCTTTTTCCTTGGGACATATATAATGTTAGGAACATTTTGGACTATGTGATTTCCCTCCTGAGTATCTACTCCCCCTTTTTTGACTTTATCTCCCTCCTATTTGTTTCCTTCTCACCTCTGTATTTACACTGTCTTATACTTGCAGATGTACAGTCTAGTTTATTTACTTCTTATTCCCTTTAAAATCCAAAGTTTAATTTCCTATCAAAACCTGATCTCAACAGTGTATTAAGTGGCAAAGAAAGTGATTCACTTAAGTTAGATTTCATTATTTAGGAGCTAATTATTATATATAAAAATCAGATGTTTTTACTGTCCATTCCTTTTGACTTTTATGCTGTTTGTTAGCACCTTCTCCAGAAGAATGAGGCAGAGGAAAAAGAAAATATTTTCTTTTGCTGGTTTTGATTGACTCTGGAAAACTTTTTTTTGCGTGTGGGGGGTGAAGATTAGAGCAAAATTATTTAAAATGGTTTTGTATAGCTGTGATTTTTGGTGCTTTGTTGTAAGATTGAGTAGTAATTGTATATTCTCCCTTTCCTCCTCTTTCCTGAATTCCTATAGGGAAAAAAATTTTGATGAATTTTCTAAGCACCTTAAGGGTCTTGTTAACCTGTATAACCTTCCAGGAGACAAGTAAGTATTTTTGTTATTTATTTATTTTTGATGTTTTAGAAAAATTAGAATCAGTTCATAAACCATTTTGTGTTTAGAAATTTGCCAGCTCTTGTGCCACATGTCATTATTGATTCCTTCTCATCTTAGAATCCATAGCTTAGCTTCTGACTATCTTTTTATTATTATTTTTTTTTAGATTTTTATTTTCTCTGTTTGAAAAGCAGAGGTACAGATTGAGAGGAAGAGATAGAGAGAGAGATCTTCCATTCACTGGATCACTCACCAAATGGTTGCCATGGCCAAGACTAGGCCAGGCTAAAGCCAGGAGCCTATGGGTCTGCCTAAGCTCTCGGTCCATCTTCCACTCAGGCACATTAGCAGAGAGGTGGATCAGAAGAGGAGCAGCCAAGATTTGAACTGGTGCTTATAAAGGATACTAGCATCATAGATGGAGCCTTAAACCACTATACTGCAATGCTGGCACCTCATTTTTATTTTTAACCTTTGTGGGATCCTGTTAAATTCTTTGGTTCTTGTAAACAAATAAAAATAAGCTTTGATAGTGATAAAAATTACTGTTTTAACATTTTAAAGTTGATTTTTTTTTTTGATGTTGAAGATTTATTTATTTGAAAGGCAGAGTGACAGAAGAATGAGAGACAGAGAGCAAGAGAGGTCTTCCATCTGTTGGTTCACTTCCCAAATGGCTACAACGAACAGGGCTGGGTCAGGCTGAAGCCAGGAGCTAGGAACTCCATATGAGTCTCCCACATGGGTGGTAGGGGCCCAAGTACTTGGGCTATCTTCTATTGCTTTCCCAGTTGCATTAGTGGGACGCTGGATTGAAAGTGGAGCAGCCAGGCCTTGAACTGGCACTCATATGGGATGCTGGCATCACAAGTGGTGGTTTAACCTACTGTGCCACAACACCAGCTGCTAAAGATGATTCTTTTTTTTTTTTTTTAAATGATTTTATTTATTTATTTATTTATTTTTTTTGGACAGGCAGAGTGGATAGTGAGAGAGAGAGACAGAGAGAAAGGTCTTCCTTTTTGCCGTTGGTTCACCCTCCAATGGCCGCTGCGGCCGGCGCATCTCGCTGATCCGAAGCCAGGAGCCAGGTGCTTCTCCTGGTCTCCCATGCAGGTGCAGGGCCCAAGGACTTGGGCCATCCTCCACTGCCTTCCCGGGCCATAGCAGAGAGCTGGCCTGGAAGAGGGGCCACCAGGATAGAATCCGGCGCCCCAACCGGGACTAGAACCCGGTGTGCCGGCGCCGCAAGGCGGAGGATTAGCCTGTTAAGCCACGGCGCCGGCCTAAAGATGATTCTTTTAAAAAACATTTTTGTTGCCTCCAGTATAGATTTTTCCTCTAGGTGTCTATATCAATTTTTATGTGTGTATATATGTCTGTTTTTTAACTGTTTAACTCATATTCTCATCTACTCTCCAGTAAACTGAAGACTAAAATGTACTTGGCTCTCCAATCTTTGGAACAAGATCTATCTAAAATGGCAATTATGTACTGGTAAGAATGACCAAAGAGTCAATTCTGTGTGACTCTTTGTTTTTCACCCAGGGCTTGTTAAGGTACTAATTAATACATCTATGTTATAGTTGTATATTTTGCTATATTATACGTAGTTGTATATAGTTTGTGCATCTCTTTACACATCTTTTTTTTTTTGTTTAAAGACATTTATTTATTTATTTGAAAGGCAGAGTGACAGAGAGAGATCTTCCATCCATTGGTTCACTCCCCAAATCCCTGCCACAACTGGGGCTGGGCCAGACTTAAGCCAGGAGCCATGAACTCCATCCAGGTCTCCCACAGGGGTGTCAGGGACTCACGTACATGAGCCATCACCTGCTGCCTCCCTGGGTATGCATTAGCAGGAAGCTAGAATCAGGAGCAGAGCAGCCGGGACTCAAACCACCACTCTGACATTGCGGGCATCCCAAGTGACAGCTTAACTTTGTCACAGCACTCACCCAGTGTATTAAATATCACAGTCATCTTCTTTCCTTCCGAGATGAGGACTGCATTCTATCTTCTGAGTATGACATTGCTAAATTGCTGATTATTATTTCATAAGTTTTATTGGGAAATTTGTCAGTATTGAACTCCTGTCTCATACATAATAGTTGTAATTTTTGCTCACCGTATTACATACTGGTACTTGGATATATCTTTATTTTGAAAATGAAATGCTCTTGCTATATGTCTTATTGCAGAACAAAGCCATTACCATTATGATAGTATTAATAAGACTTCCAAGAACTGAATTCAGTATCACACCTTGTACTGAGAACTTCAGGGCTTAAATATGCAAGCCAAACATAGATGTTTTATCTTGCAGGAAAGCCACTAATGCTGGGCCCTTGGATAAGATTCTTCATGGAAGTGTTGGCTATCTTACTCCAAGGAGTGGGGGTATGTGATCCTATTTTGATTATCTAGAAAATGTCTAATTTTAGTTGCAGGGTCATTTTTTTTAACGGTTAATTATTTGAAAGGCAGTTACAGAAGCAGAGGCAGAGAGAGAGAGAGAGAGAGAGAGAGCTTCCATCTGCTGGTTCATTCCCCAAATGGCCACAATGGCCAGAGCTGAGCCAATCTGAATCATGGAACCAGGAACTTCTTCCAGGTCTCCCAACTGGGTGCAGGGGCCCAAGGACCTCGGCCATCTTCTGCTGCTTTCCCAGGCCAAAGCAGAGAGCTGAATTGGAAGTGGAGCAGCTGGGACTCCAACTGCCACCTATATGGGATGCCGGCATTGCAGGTGGCGGCTTAACCCACTATGCCAGAATGCCAGCCCTGGGTTATTACTTTTAAGTTTATCTTGGTTTATAAAGATATAAACAGAGGGTGAACACTGTTAGTCATTTGTGTATTTTGTAATGATTTCTCAAGTATGAACAGCCACTCATTTCTTTTTCAGTTAGGCAAAGTAATTTGTGGCTCCCAGAATCAATACTTAATCTTCTGTAGTAGTTTATAAACTGCTTTGGAGCATGACTCCTCATATCTGTCGAACTGTTTTCTAGTTTATAGGACTATAGAAACGTGAAGTTTCCCTTTATTTAAAATTTACTTGATAAAGCTACAATGAGTTTCATTTCTCATAGGTCATTTAATGAACATGAAGTACTATGCCTCTCCCTCTGACCTGCTGGATGATAAGACTGCATCTCCTATCATTTTACATGAGAATAATGGTAAGACTTTAAAGAAATTAATGCTGTTTTCAGATTTTTACTTTTTTAATGAGGCAGAGTGAGAAAGGGAGCATGTATCTGCTAGCTCACCACCCAGATTCCTGCAGAAGCCTGTTGGCTGGAGCTGGGAGGTGGGAATTCAATCCAGGCCTTCCTTGGGGTGGCAGGGACTCACCTACTTGAGCCATTACTGCTGCCTCCCAGGGTCTACATTAGTAAGAATCTAGAATCAGGAGTGGAATGTGGACTTGAACTCGGCTACTTCATTGTGGAATGTGGTTGTGTTAACCTCTAAGCCAAGTGCCAGCTCCTCATTGTTTGTTCATTTTTAATATTTATTTGAAAGACAGAGATCCCAAAAAGGTAGATACCATATGTTTTTCCTGATCTGAGGTAACTAATAGAGTACCTGAAATATAATATATTGGAGTGAAATAGACATTTTGAGAATCAGTGATTGTTTTTAGCCCTGTCTCTTTTATAGGAACAGTGTTGTTTTCTCTTCATGCTATTTGTTGAACTCCTTTACTTAGGGTAGGATTAACTATACAATCATTAAGTGTATTGAAAAAAGATCATTGTAAAAATTAAGAGTGAGAATCTGAGAGGGAAGGGGAGGAGGAAGGGTTAGAGTGTGGGTGGGAGGGAGGGAGGGAAGGTGGGGGGGAAGTGCCACTTTGTTCCTAAATAATATAAAGGAAATATATGAAGCTTGTATAAATTAAATATGTAAACAAAAAAATAGAGATTGATCGATTTTCCATCCACCAGTTTAGTCCCCGAATGCTACAACACTCAGGCCTGGGTCAGGCAAAAGCCAGGAGCCAGTAACTCCTTCGTGGTAGTCTACATGGGTAGCAGGGGCTCAAGTATTTGTTCTGCTGCCTCCCCAAGTACATTAGCAGGAAGCTGGGTTAGAAGCAGTATAGCTAGGACTCGAAACAGTACTCTGATATGGGACGTCAGCATCCCAAGATGAAATTTAACCAGCTATGCCACAGTGCTGGCTTTCCTTAAGTGTTTTAAAAATATTTAAAAAGTCTGAATGTCCAGTGTACCTGTAATTTCTGGTTTGCTACCCCCTAATGAGTTTACTGTCCTTACTATTTGCACTTCATATAACACACACATGTTTACATCCATACACAAATGCAAATATACATATATGTATGAAAACACATATACAGGGGATGGCATTCCAACCTGTTGTGTAGCAGGTTAAGCCACATGGTCTGTGATACTGGCATCCCATGTAAGTGCCAGTTTATGTCCTGGCTACTGGACTTCCAGTGGGTGGAAATCTCTGTCTCTCCTCAATCTGTAACTTTAAAAAAAACGTATTTATTTATTTGAGAGTCAGAGTTACACAGAGAGAGAAGGAGAGTCAGAGAGAGAAAGAGGTCTTCCATCTGCTGGTTCACTCCCCAATTGGCTGTGACGGCCAGAGCTGGGCTGATTCGGAGCCAGGAGCCAGGAGCTTCTTCTCCTTCTTCTTCTTCTTTTTTTTTTTTTTAAGGGAAAAGGTTTATTGGGGGAAACGTGACAGGCCGGAGGGAAGGGACAAAGAAGGAAAAGAGGGAGAAGGAGAGCATAAGAGAGATCAAGAGAGTGAGAGAGTTCAAGAGACCGAGAGAACAGGAGATAGAAAGAGAACCACGTCTTCAGGAACAAGTTCTCTTAAAACTTTGTCAGGGGGTGGACAGGGAGGTAGGAACAGTGAATCCCATTAGAATGGGTGTAGAGCTGACAGTGGTGGTTGGGCTATATGGTCACCAAGCCAGGAGCTTCTTCACGAAGGACTTGGGCCATCTTCTGCTTTCCCAGGCCATAGCAGAGAGCTGGATCGGAAGTGGAGCAAGCAGGACTTGAACTGGTGCCCATATGGGATGCCGACACTGCAGCAGTGGCTTTACCTGCTATGCCACACCGTCGGCCCCTAAATACATCTTAAAAAAAGAAAAACAACAGAACATATACATGTTCAGCACAGTAGCTTAATAAGTACTTTTTTTTTTTTTTAAGGCAGAGTGGATAGTGAGAGAGAGAGAGACAGAGAGAAAGGTCTTCCTTTTTGCTGTTGGTTCACCCTCCAATGGCCGCTGTGGCCGGCGCATCGTGCTGATCTGAAGCCAGGAGCCAGGTGCTTTTCCTGGTCTCCCATGCGGGTGCAGGGCCCAAGGACTTGGGCCATCCTCCACTGCCTTCCCGGGCCATAGCAAAGAGCTGGCCTGGAAGAGGGGGAACCGGGATAGAATCCGGCGCCCCAACTGGGACTAGAACCCGGGGTGCTGGCGCCGCAAGGTGGAGGATTAGCCTGTTAAGCCACGGCACCGGCCTAATAAGTACTTTTTAACAAATGAATAGATAGTGGCTGGTGCTCCAGCATAGCAGGTGAAGCCGATGCTGCAGTGCTGGCATTCTCATATGGGCACTGATTAAAGTCCTGGCTGCTCCACTTCTGATCCAGCTCTGTGCTATGGCCTGGGAAAGCAGTGGAAGATGTCCCAGGTGCTTGGTCCCCTGCACCTGCGTGGGAGACCTGGAAGAAGCTCCTGGCTCCTAGCTTTTGATCATTCCAATTCCAGCCGTTGTGGCCATTTGGGGAGTGAACCAGTGGATGAAAGATCTCTCTTTCTCTCTGCCTCTGCCTCTGCTTCTCTTTTACTGTGCCTTTTAAATAATGCATAAATCTTTTTTTTTTAATTTTTAATTTTTTTTATTTTTGACAGGCAGAGTGGACAGTGAGAGAGAGACAGAGAGAAAGGTCTTCCTTTTGCCGTTGGTTCACCCTCCAATGGCCGCCGTGGTAGCGCGCTGCGGCCGGCGCACCGCGCTGTTCCGATGGCAGGAGCCAGGTGCTTATCCTGGGCTCCCATGGGGTGCAGGGCCCAAGAACTTGGGCCATCCTCCACTGCACTCCCTGGCCACAGCAGAGAGCTGGCTGGAAGAGGGGCAACCGGGACAGGATCGGTGCCCCGACCGGGACTAGAACCCGGTGTGCCGGCGCCGCAAGGCGGAGGATTAGCCTGTTGAGCCACGGCGCCGGCCAAATCTTTTTTTTTTTTTAAAGAAAGGTATTGGGGCCAGCGCCGTGGTGCACTAGGTTAATCCTCTGCCTGCGGTGCTGGCATCCCATAGGGGTGCCGGTTCTAGTCCCGGTTGCTCCTCTTCCAGTCCAGCTCTCCGCTGTGGCTTCGGAGAGCAGTGGAAGATGGCCCGGTTGCTTGGGCCCCTGTACTCGCTTGAGAGACCAGGAAGAAGCACCTGGCTCCTTGCTTCAGATTGGCACAGCTCCAGCTTGAGGCCATTTGAGGAATGAACCAACGGGAGGAAGACCTTTCTCTCTGTCTCTTTCTCTCACTGTCTGTAACTCTACCTGTCAAATAAATAAATAAAATCTTCTTAAAAAAGGGTATCTTCTAGCATTTCTGTGTTATGAAGAAATTTTTGTTTTTGAAAGATTTATTTATTTGACAGGCAGCGAGAGAGAGAGAGAGAATCTTCCATCTACTGGTTCACTCCCCAGATGGTTGCAATGGTTGGCCTGTGCAAGACCAAAGCCAGGAGCTGTTTATTGGGTCTCCCATGTTTGGGCAAAGACTGAAGCAGTTGGACCATCTTCCCCTGCTTTCCCACGTGCATTAGTGGGGAGCTGGATTGGAAGTGGAACATCCAGGAGTTGAACCAGTGCCAATAGGGGATGCTAGCATTGCAGGCAGTGACATAACCTGCTGTGCCACAACTCTTGCTCCTCTCCTTTTTTTTTTTTTAAAGATTTTTATGTATTTGAGAAGTAAAATTACAGACAGTGAGAGGGCGAGACAGAGAGAAAGGTCATCCTTCCGTTGGTTCACCCCCTAGATGGCCGCAACAGCTGGAACTGCACCCATCCGAAGCCAGGAGCCAGGAGCCTCTTCCTGGTCTCCCACGTGGGTGCCAGGGGCCCAAGGACTTGTGCCATCTTCCACTGCTTTCCCAGGCCATAGCAGAGAGCTGGATTGGAAGAAGAGCAGCTGGGACTAGAACCGATGCCCGTATGGGATGCCGGCATTGCAGGCAGAGGATTAACCCACTGCACCATGGTGCCGGCCCCCCATCCTATTTTTTAATATGTTGTGATTCCCATATTGTGGTAAAGAATACACTTTTTCTTTTCCTAGTTCCTCGGTCTTTGGGCATGAATGCATCAGTGACAATAGAAGGAACATCTGCTATGTACAAACTCCCAATTGCACCATTAATTATGGGGTCACATCCAGTTGACAATAAATGGTAAGTTAAATGTAAGTCCCGTTATGGTAGCAAAGTCCACGTTTTTAACTTTAAGGCCAGTATGAAAGAAATATTTCATTTGGCCTTCCCCTACTTAAATTTCTAGAGTTTAGCTTTTTGTTCTATCCATTTATTTCTCTTTGTTCAGTATGTATTTGAATGTTTCTGTTCTGAAGTCTGCTCATAGAACACATTCTCTGCTGAGAAAGAAGAGAACTGGGCTAATTCCTGTGGTTGAATGATTTCTCCATTTTATGTTGATTTGGAGTTATTTTGGAGTAATAACTGGGAAATATGCTTCAGGATAAATCTTTGATTAAATACTTCAGCATTAAATAGTATGTTTTGGAATTGTGGGAAGGCACTTCAAAGAATGGCAGACTTTTGATAGACTTTGTAAGTATGTATGAGATACATACATGTCTGAGAACAGGTATTTGGCTTTTTCATTTTCATATCAAGTCAAAATCCAACTCTTCCCTTGCGCTTTGTTTTGAAGGACCCCTTCCTTCTCTTCAGTCACCAGTGCCAACAGTGTTGATCTTCCTGCCTGTTTCTTCTTGAAATTCCCTCAGCCAATCCCAGTATCCAGAGCATTTGTTCAGAAACTGCAAAACTGCACAGGTGAGCTTTGAGCATTAGGAGCTATAACTCATTATATTTTTACTTTTATTTATTCTAGAGGTAGAGAAAGAGAGGGACAGAGGGGCTTCCACCTGCTTGCTGGTTGACTTCCCAAATGCCAGCAGTAGCTAGTGTCTAGGCTGGGACTTGGTGGGAGCTGGATTCAGGTCTCCCACCCAAAGGTTACAGAAACCCAATTCCTTGAGCTATCAGCATTGCTTCCCAGGATCTGTTAGCAGGAAACTGGAGGCAGGAGTGAGAGCCCAGGTACTCTAGTCTGGGACTCAGGCATCCTAATCCCTAAGTTGAATGCCTGCCTCTATTCACTTGTAAGTGAGAAAAGGAAACCTTAATTGTAGATTATCTTAGGCCTCTTTAAAGATTTTTTGTTTATTTAAGAGGCAGAGTTACAGACACAGAGAGGGAGAGACAAAGAAAGGTCTTCCATCTGCTGGTTCAGTCCTCATATGGCCGCATCGGCCAGAACTGAGGTGATCAAGAGCCAGGAGCTTCTTCCTGGTCTCCCATACAGGTGCACGGACCCAAGAACTTGGGCCAACCTCCACTGCTCTCCCAGGCCACAAGCAGAGAGCTGGATTAGAAGAGGATCAGCTAGGACTCCAGCCGGCACCCCATATGGGATGCTGGCACCGCAGGTGGATCTTAGCCTACTATGCCACAGCACCAACCCCTCTTTAAGTTTTATAGGCCTCGGGGCCAGTGCTGTGGCAGCGGGTTAAAGCCCTGGCCTGAAGTGCCGGCATCCCATATGGGTGCCGGTTCTAGTCCTGGTTGCTCCTCTTCTGATCCAGCTCTCTGCTATGGCCTGGGATAGCAGTAGAAGATGACCCAAGTCCTTGGGCCTCTGCGCCCACGTGGGAGACCCAAAAGAAGCTCCTGGCTCCTAGCTTCGGATTGGCACAGCTCCGGCCATTGCGGCAGAGAATGGAAGACCTCTCTGTCTGTCTCTACCTCTCCCTGTAACTCTTTCAAATAAATAAGATAAATCTTTTAAAAAAGTTTTATAGGCCTCAAAAAACTACTGGTAACACTTACTAAGTACTTCTTGAATAAATGGGCCAAAGAATGTAAAAATCATGAAGAGAAAACTGAGTGGTCAACATTTGTATCTTAATGAGATTATTATATTGGTTCTTGTTTTTCCAGGAATTCCATTGTTTGAAACTCAGCCAACCTATGCACCCCTGTATGAGCTGATCACTCAATTTGAGCTATCAAAGGACCCTGATCCAGTACCTTTGAGTCACAACATGCGATTTTATGCTGTAAGTAATGCCCACTAAAGCTAGAATGTAATAGGTTGTATTTAGACCCAAGATGAGAAATTTTCTTCATAACATTATCGAGGTCAGATAATTTCCTTTTGGACTGTTGGATCATATCCTGATTCCTCATTTAAGCAAGAAATTGCAGAAATCTCTGAAACCTATTGAGGAAAAAAAGGCATGAGTTTTCAAGTCAGGAAGCAACAATGTTCAATTATTTGTTGAAATTTCATATGAAATTCTCTTAATGGCATTCTAAAATTGAGTAAGCTTACAAGTATGTATTAAGTGTTCATAGTATTGAATTCCTTCAAGTGCCATGAATGTATTCTGTGGAAACCTCCTTCAAGTACATAAAGAGAAGAAAATGTATAAATTATGAAAGTTCCTAAAAACATGTTTGGGCTTGAATTTGAATTTTTAAAAATAATAGTTTCACAGTTCTGCATTATATGGAGTGTTTTATTAAAAAAATAAAGATTTTGTACTAACCATTTAGAAATGTTTTTAATAAAGATTTCTGATGTAATTTTTTTTATATTTTTATTCATAGAGAAGGCAGAGAGACAGACAGACACATATCTCCCATCTGCAAGTTCTTTCCCCAGCTCTCTGCCATAGTTGGAAAAAAGCCAGGAACCCAGAATTCAGTCTGGGTATCCTGCATTGGTAGCAAGGAGTCAACCACTTGACCCATTACTGCTGCTGCCTAAGGTGCCCATTGGCAGAGCTGGAATCTGCAGTGGAGCTGGGACTCAAACACGACACTTTGATATGGGATGCAGGCATCCCATGCACCATCTTTGCTGCTATACCAAATGCCTGCTCCTATGTTAGCCAATGAACCCAGTAGCATAGAGCTTTTACTAAATAAGCATCTTTGCAGAATAATGAATAATTGGTTAGCATTTATAATACTAACTGCTTGAAGAATTTACTGTGGGGTTTTATTGCTCCCCCCGATTTTGCTGTACTTTTTTTGAGGAGCAAGTTTCTTCCAGGACAGCTTGTGGTTGGAGCACAAAGGGAAAGTAAATAGTACTCATTGATGTTCTTTTTGCTCAGGCTCTTCCAGGTCAGCAGCACTGCTATTTCCTCAACAAGGATGCCCCTCTTCCAGATGGTCGAAGTCTGCAGGGAACTCTTGTTAGCAAAATCACCTTTCAGCATCCTGGTCGAGTTCCTCTTATCCTAAATATCATCAGACACCAAGTAGCCTATAACACCCTGATTGGAAGCTGTGTCAAAAGAACTATTCTGAAAGAAGGTACTGCCTTTCCTTGGGATATATTTAGTGAAAGATGGAAACTGACTACTCCAGTGGTTTTTCAATTTAATTTTTTTTGAGATTTTTATTATTTGAGAGGCAGAGTAACAGAGACAGAAAGATATCTTCTGTTTGCTGGTTTGCTCACCAAATTCTCCTAACAGGCATGGCTAGGCCAGGCCCAAACCAGGAGTGTAGAACTTCATCCAGGTCTTCTACTTGGATAGTAGAAGGCCAAGCACTTGGACCATTTTCCACTGCTTTCTTAGTTGAATTAGCAGGCAGATGGATCAAAAGTGGAGTAGCCAGGAATTGAACCCAGACTCTGAAATGAGATGTTGGTATCTCAAGCTGCGGCTGAATATACTGTGCCACAGTACCAGCCCCTCAAGTGGGTTTTTAATTTGGTGGTCCATGAAAATCACCTATGGAATTTCTAAAACTCCAGGTGCATGGGTTTCACCCCAAGATAAACCGAATTAAGACCCTAGTGGAAAGATTAGCGAAGGCAGTGTAACCTCCACAAATTATTCTGATGAAATCACTCTGTAGCTTGGCATTTTGGGAGCCTCTTTTTTTCCCCCCCTTATTCTGGCATATTCTACTTTTTTTTTTTTTTTTTAATTTATTTATTTATTTATTTTTGACAGGCAGAGTGGATAGTGAGAGAGAGAGACAGAGAGAAAGGTCTTCCTTTTTGCCGTTGGTTCACCCTCCAATGGCCGCTGCGGCCGGCGCATCTCGCTGATCCGAAGCCAGGAGCCAGGTGCTTCTCCTGGTCTCCCATGCGGGTGCAGGGCCCAAGGACTTGGGCCATCCTCCACTGCCTTCCCGGGCCATAGCAAAGAGCTGGCCTGGAAGAGGGGCAACCGGGATAGAATCCGGCGCCCTGACCGGGACTAGAACCTGGTGTGCCGGCGCCGCAAGGCGGAGGATTAGCCTGTTAAACCACGGCGCCGGCCAATTCTGGCATATTCTGCGTGGTTTTTTTTTTTTTTTTTTTTTTTTTATTGTAAATCAGAACTCAGTCCCAGTGCAGGTTTTAGTCTCTCTCTCTTTTTAAGATTTATTTTATTTATTTGAAAGGCAGAGTTACAGAGAAAGGTAGAGACAGAGAGAAAGGTCTTCCATCCACTGGTTCACTCCCCAAATGTCACAATGGCCAGAGCTGGGCTGATCTGAAGCCAGGAGCCAGGAGCTTCTTCTGTGTCCCGCACGTGAGTGCGGGGTCACAAGCACGTGGGCCATCCTCTGCTGCTCTCCCAGCCATAGCAGAGAGGTGGCTTGGAAATGGAGCAGCTGGAACTTGAACCAGTACCCATTTGGGATGGGCTTTAACCCACTGAGCCACAGCACTGGCCTTCTGTATTTTAAGGTCAATCATGATAATCAGTTTCCTGGTTTATGAACACATTTTCTTTTTACCTGTTTGCTGCCTTCTCAGTAATTCTGAATTTTCAAGACCATCTATAAAATCTCTTGTATGTACAACCGAATGACTCCCTTTTCACATGAAATGGATTTACATCACTTACAGTTCTCTTCAGAAAAGAAAATGCTTGTGCAGGAACTGTGGGTCTCTGTATGGGCAGTCTTAAAATATTTGACGCGCAGTATTCAGAGCTTGTGGGTCTGATGGAATGTAAGGCGGGATCTTCTAGGTCTTTGTTAGTTATTACAGATCAAGGAGAACATACGGTTTTCCAGTTTCATCCATTTTGTAACAACCGACAGTAGTTCATTTTTTTTTTAAACCATTGTATATTCCATGTGTACGTAGCCCATAATTTTTTTTTTTTAAGTTTTATTTATTTGGAAGAGTTACAGAGAGGCAGAGGTATGGAGAGAGATGTCTTCCATCTGCCCGTTCACTCCCCCAAATGGCTGCAACGGCTGGAGCTGGGTTGATCCGAAGCCAGGAGCCAGGAGCGTCTTTCTGGTCTCCCATGTGGGTGCAGGGATCCAAGCATTTGGGCTATCTTCCACTGCTTTCCCAAGCCATAGTAGAGAGCTGGATCGGAAGTGGAGTAGCCAGGACTAGAACCGGCACCCATATGGGATTCTGGCACTGCAGGCAGGGGCTTTTACCCACTATGCCACAGCACCAGCCCCTCCATAATTTCTTTATCCAGTCTCTAGTTGACAGATGTTGGGGGTGATTCCATATACTAGCTATTGGGAATCGCGGTGCATGGAGGCCTCTTTTTTTGCAGTGTACTTTACTCTTTCTCTTAAGGCCTATACCTTGTAGAAGGTAGACCTCAGAATGCTGTAGTGAGACAATTTCTTGATATGTAATTTTTGGGTTGTTATGACACTGCTTTTTAGCTTTAGTCCTTATTATATTTTCCTTCTCCATTCTTTGGAGAACTTAATCATAAAATTTTTCAAAGCTGGAATGTGTGCCCTTTTCTCTCAGGATTTTGGAATGCTGATGTTTTTCAAATGCAGTTTGCTATTAGAGGCCTTGATGTAAATTTTGGCTGTTCTAGTTAACCAAAGTTAATTTTCTACCTGAGTCATAAAGCATACCAGCAATAGATATGTATCAGTGGGAATGATAAACAAGAATCTGGGAAGATAAATTAGGAAATACCTTTCATGGGAATGAGAATGTCTTTAAAAATGAAATTTTTGGGCCAGCACCGTGGCTCACTAGGCTAATCCTCCGCCTGCGGCACCGGTACCCCAGGTTCTAGTCCCGGTCGGGGCACTGGATTCTGTCCTGGTTGCTCCTCTTCCAGTCCAGCTCTCTGCTGTGGCCCGGGAAGGCAGTGGAGGGTGGGCCAAGTGCCTGGGCCCTACACCTGCATGGGAGACCAGGAAAAGTACCTGGCTCCTGGCTTCGGATCAGCACAGTGTGCTGGCCGCAGCGCACCAGCCGTAGCAGCCATTTGGGGGGTGAACCAATGGAAAAAAGGAAGACCTTTCTCTCTGTCTCTCTCTCTCACTGTCTACTTTGCCTGTCAAAAAAAAAAAAGAAAAAAGAGAGAAATTTTCAAGAGTTGGATTAATGACATAAAGCGTAGGCAAGCAAACTTGTGACCCTTCTATTTTGCCTGTTTGAATTCTTGAAGAATTGTCTCACATAACTAAAGGGCATGTCAAAATGAGTTTTCCTAAGATAGTTTTGGAGCTAATCCTACAGAGATACATGGTTTTCCTCACGAAACGGTGATCCTGTGTCTTGGCTGCCAGAATGACTGGCCTAAGAACCTGTGATGAAGGTTAGATAGGTGTATTTGCCTAAACATACTTCATCATTTTAGAATATAGCCTCTATTTCTGCTCATTGAATTACAGGCTACGCAGATAAAAGCTGCAAAAATGATAGAAAGCAGGGGTGAATTCAGTGGTTCTGGATGTATGCTTATCAAACAGAATAACAAAACTCCTTGTGGCCATTTTTATTTTCAGAATTCACTTTTATTTTTAAGATTTATTTATTTATTTGAAAGAGTTACAGAGAGAGGGAGAGACAGAGATCTTCCATCTGCCTGTTTACTCTTCAAATGGCCACACTGATTGGGCTGGGCCAGGCTGAAGCCAGGAGCCAGGAATTTCATCTGGGTCTCTCATGTGCAGGGGCCCAAGTACTTTGTCTATCTTCCGCTGCTTTCCCAGGAACATTAGCAGGAAGCTGGATTGGAACTGGAGCAACCAGATGGCCAACTGTGCCCATATTGGATACTGGCATCACAGGCAGCAGTTTTACCTGTTACACCACAGGGCGGGCCCCAGAATTTACTTTCTTTTTTTTTTAAATAGGCAGAGTGGACAGTGAGAGAGAGAGACAGAGAGAAAGGTCTTCCTTTACCATTGGTTCACCCTCCAATGGCAGCTGCGGCCGGCGCGCTGCGGCTGGCACACCGCGCTGATCTGAAGCCAGGAGCTAGGTGCTTCCTTCTGGTCTCCCATGCGGGTGCAGGGCCCAAGCACTTGGGCCATCCTCCACTGCACTCCCGGGCCACAGCAGAGAGCTGGCCTGGAAGAGGGGCAACCGGGACTAGAACCCCGTGTGCCAGCGCCTCAGGCAGAGGATTAGCCTATTGAACTGCGGCGCTGGCCCAGAATTTACTTTCAAAGTAGTGTGTTTACATCTGGCAAAATCTCTTACATTTTAGGGACTAAGTATCTTCATGTAGAAAGTTGAAGTTTCTCTTTTTAATTCTTGTTCTGGAGAAATTTATAATAAACTGGCAGATTCCTTTTAATTTGATTCCTTCTATCTGTAGAAGATAAATTGGTATTTTTGTGTGAAAAAGTATGAAATTTAGTTTCTATGGAGGACCAGAAAATTTTACTCTGTATATATAAGAATACTTATTTATTTGTCTCAGTCTCCCATTTGGTTGACTGTTTTGTGATCTTTTTCATTGTCTTTTAGATTCTCCTGGGCTCCTCCAGTTTGAAGTATGTCCCCTCTCAGAGTCTCGTTTCAGCGTATCTTTTCAGCACCCTGTGAATGACTCCCTGGTGTGTGGTGAGTTATGTGGATGGCTGACTCTATCCCACGGGAACCATTTGCTCCTGTATCTTTTTTCTGAAAGTCAGAAACTGAGTCTATCCCAGATATTTCCTATATATTTTGTCTTTCAGTTGTGATGGATGTGCAGGACTCAACACATGTGAGCTGTAAACTCTACAAGGGGCTGTCAGATGCACTCATCTGCACAGATGACTTCATTGCCAAAGTTGTTCAAAGGTAGCACTGGCCCTTCTCCATCAAAATCCCATTAAGAGAACCATGAAGAATGTGTTTGCAGTATTATAGTGATTAAAGAAAAGCATTTAGTCATTGCTTTGAATTCATGTGTCTCTGCTTTTGGATTTAAAAGTGTCATGAGTTTTTTTTTTTTGTTTTTGTTTTTGTTTTTTAATCATTCTGAGAGTAACAGGAGTTAAGGTAGGTAAGTTCAGTCCTGGTGTTAGGGTACTTCAAGGTAGCAAAGAGCTGAAATAAAGTACACTTTTTTAAAAAGCTTACCCTCTTTTGCCATTTTTTAAAAAAGATTGATTTATTTATTTGAAAGTCAGAGTTACACAGAGAAGGAAAGGCAGAGAGAGAGAGAGAGGTCTTCCATCTGCTGGTTTTCTCCCTGGATGGCTGAAACGGGTGCACCAATCTAAAGCCAGGATCCAGGAGCTTCTTCTGGGTCTCCCACGTGGGTGCAGGGGCCCAAGGACTTGGGCTATCTTCTGCTTTCCCAGGCCATAGCAGAGAGCTGGATTGGAAGCGCCCATATGGGATGCCGGCACTGCTTAACCACTATGCCACAGCGCTGGCCTCGCCATTTTTTTTAGATTTGAGAGGCAGAATTACAGAGAGGGAGAGACAGAAAGATCTTGGACCCACTGCTTCACTCCCCAAATGGCCGTGAAGGCTGGAGTTGGGCCGATCCAAATTCAAGAGCCAGGATCTTCTTCTGTTGTCTCCCACGTGGGTGCGGGGACCCAAACTCTTCAGCTGTCTTCTGCTTTCCCAGGCAATAAGCAGGGATTTGGATCAGAAGAGGATCAGCCAGAATTTGAGCCAGTGCCCATATGGGATGCTGGTGCCACAGGCAGAGGCTTAGCCTACTATACTACAGTGCTGGCTGTGCCATGTTTTTTTTTTTTATATAGTTCTTTGGGAAGATTTGTTTGTTTGAAAGAGTTACAGAGAGAGAGAGAGAAGGATCTTCCATCTGCTGTTTGGCTCCCCAAATGTGTGAATGGCTAGGGCTTGCCAGGCCGAAGCCAGGAGCCAGGAGCTTCATCCAGGTCTCCCACATGAGACCCAAGGACTTGGGCCATCTTCCACTAGTTTCCCAGGCAGATTAGCCAATAGCTGGATCAGAAGCAGAGCAGCCAGGTCTTTTTTTTTTTTTTTTTTTTTTTTGACAGGAAGAGTGGATAGTGAGAGAGAGAGACAGAGAGAAAGGTCTTCCTTTTTGCCGTTGGTTCACCCTCTGATGGCCGCTGCGGCCAGCACATCGCGCTGATCTGAAGCCAGGAGCCAGATGCTTTTCCTGGTCTCCCATGCGGGTGCAGGGCCCAAGGACTTGGGCCATCCTCCACTGCCTTCCCGGGCCATAGCAGAGAGCTGGCCTGGAAGAGGGGCAACCAGGATAGAATCCGGCGCCCCAACTGGGACTAGAACCCGGTGTGCCGGCGCCGCAAGGCGGAGGATTAGCCTGTTAAGCCACGGCGCCGGCCAATAGCCAGGTCTTGAACCGCTGCGCACATGGGATGCCATGCTGCAGACAGCAGCTTAACCTGCTGTGCCATAGCACCAGTCCCCTCTTTTGCCATTTTTTAACTGATCTAACATTAAATGGCAGTGTGTCAGAAGATACATAAGCCACTCAGCTTCCCAGACATTAATTTATAAATTTAAGATTTTTTTTTTCATAGGAAGGGCTAGCAGCCTATTTTTGTAAATGGATTTTATTGGAACACTGCTGTTCGTTTACTTGTGTGTCAGATTTCAAGCTAAATTGACAGAACATATGATGTTCTAAAGCCTAAAATATTGCTACCTAGACCTATAAGAGAAAGCTTGCTGACATATTCTTTGGGGGACAGTATTTTTACATGTATGTTTATAAGTTATGAAAAGTGCTTTGCTTTATAGTAAACAAGAATTCATACCAGCAGTAGCACTTTTCACAGCATTGTAGCTTTGGGATGATCTAAGCCATTAAAGTTCAGAACTTGTTGAATAAAGAGATTTTTTTTTTAGTGGCTAATTAGTTAAAGTAAATCATGTCCTATCAATTACCATATGAAATCCCCAAAGGAAGCCTTTTTTATTTTTTACTTCCATTATTACCAATTATTTTTAGTTTAATATGAAATATAATTACTTATATTCTTATTTATGATTTGCTTTTGGTATTTTTTAATCTTTTTTTTTTATTTGACAGATAGAGTTAGTGAGAAAGAGAGACAGAGAGAAAGGTCTTCCTTCCGTTGGTTCATCCCCCAAATGGCCACTACAGCTGGAGCTACACAGATCTGAAGCCAGGAGCCAGGTGCCCTCTCCTGGTCTCCCATGCGGGTGCAGGGGCCCAAGCAGTTGGGCCATCCTCCACTGCCTTCCAGGCCACAGCAGAGAGCTGGACTGGAAGAGGAGCAAAAGTAGAACTCGGCACCCATATGGGATGCTGGCGCCGCAGGCGGAGGATTAACCAAATGAGCCACGGTGCCGGCCCTGGTGTTTTTTTTATAAGAGGTTAATATCACCTACTCAGTCCAATTCTTTTTGGGATGAATTTACCTGGTATTTGATAGTACCACCATTGCTTTACAGATTACTTGCTTTCTGTGAAAACTGCTTACAGCAAGCCTCTGGGGGCTTATCTAAGTCTTGGGCAAAATTGGAGCCTGTTTTCCAAAATCAAAAATTGATTTCATTCAGCAGCCAATGCAATGTTAACTTTGTTTTTTCCATCTTATCTTTCAGATGTATGTCCATCCCTGTGACGATGAGGGCTATTCGGAGGAAAGCTGAAACCATTCAGGCCGACACCCCAGCACTGTCCCTCATTGCAGAGACAGTTGAAGACATGGTGAAAAAGAACCTGCCCCCGGCTAGCAGCCCAGGGTATGGCATGACCACAGGCAACAACCCAATGAGTGGTACCACTACACCAACCAACACCTTTCCGGGGGGTCCCATTACCACCTTGTTTAATATGAGCATGAGCATCAAAGATCGGCATGAGTCGGTGGGCCATGGGGAGGACTTCAGCAAGGTATCTCAGAACCCAATTCTTACCAGTTTGTTGCAAATCACAGGGAACGGGGGGTCTACCATTGGCTCGAGTCCGACCCCTCCTCATCACACGCCGCCACCTGTCTCTTCGATGGCCGGCAACACCAAGAATCACCCGATGCTCATGAACCTTCTTAAAGATAATCCTGCCCAGGATTTCTCAACCCTTTATGGAAGCAGCCCTTTAGAAAGGCAGAACTCTTCTTCCGGCTCACCCCGGATGGAAATGTGCTCAGGGAGTAACAAGACCAAGAAGAAGAAGTCATCAAGATTACCACCTGATAAACCTAAGCACCAGACTGAAGATGACTTTCAGAGGGAACTATTTTCAATGGATGTTGACTCACAGAATCCTATCTTTGATGTCAACATGACAGCTGACACACTGGATACGCCACACATCACTCCAGCTCCAAGCCAGTGTAGTACTCCCCCAACAACTTACCCACAACCGGTACCTCACCCCCAGCCCAGTATTCAAAGAATGGTCCGACTATCCAGTTCAGACAGCATTGGCCCAGATGTTACTGATATCCTTTCAGACATTGCAGAAGAAGCCTCTAAGCTTCCCAGCACTAGCGATGATTGCCCACCCATTGGCACCCCTGTTCGAGATTCTTCAAGCTCTGGACATTCTCAGAGTGCCCTCTTTGACTCTGATGTCTTTCAAACTAATAATAATGAAAATCCATACACTGATCCAGCTGACCTTATTGCAGATGCTGCTGGAAGCCCCAGTAGTGACTCGCCTACCAATCATTTTTTTCCTGATGGAGTAGATTTCAATCCTGATTTATTGAACAGCCAGAGCCAAAGTGGTTTTGGAGAAGAATATTTTGATGAAAGCAGCCAAAGTGGGGACAATGATGATTTCAAAGGATTTGCATCTCAGGCACTAAATACTTTGGGGGTGCCAATGCTTGGAGGTGATAATGGGGAGACAAAGTTTAAAGGCAATAGCCAAGCTGACACAGTTGATTTCAGTATTATATCAGTAGCCGGTAAGGCTTTGGGTCCTGCAGATCTTATGGAGCATCACAGTGGTAGTCAGAGTCCTTTATTAGCCACTGGGGACTTAGGGAAAGAAAAGACTCAAAAGAGAGTAAAAGAAGGCAATGGTACCAGTAATAGTAGTCTGCCAGGGCCAGGGTTAGACAGCAAACCTGGGAAGCGCAGTCGGACCCCTTCTAATGATGGGAAAAGCAAAGATAAACCTCCAAAGCGGAAGAAGGCAGACACAGAGGGAAAATCCCCATCTCACAGTTCTTCTAACCGGCCTTTTACCCCACCTACTAGTACAGGTGGATCCAAGTCTCCAGGCAGTTCAGGAAGATCTCAGACTCCCCCAGGTGTTGCCACCCCACCCATTCCCAAAATCACTATTCAGATTCCTAAGGGAACAGTGATGGTGGGAAAGCCTTCCTCTCACAGTCAGTATACCAGCAGTGGTTCTGTGTCTTCCTCAGGCAGCAAAAGCCACCATAGCCATTCTTCCTCCTCCTCTTCCTCGTCTTCTGCTTCCACCTCAGGCAAGATGAAAAGCAGTAAATCAGAAGGCTCATCAAGTTCCAAGCTAAGTAGCAGTATGTACTCTAGCCAAGGGTCTTCTGGATCTAGCCAGTCCAAAAATTCATCCCAGTCTGGGGGGAAGCCAGGATCCTCTCCCATTACAAAGCATGGGTTAAGCAGTGGCTCTAGCAGCACCAAGATGAAACCTCAAGGGAAGCCATCGTCACTTATGAATCCTTCTTTAAGCAAACCAAACATATCCCCTTCTCATTCAAGGCCGCCTGGAAGCTCTGATAAGCTTTCCTCTCCAATGAAGCCTGTTCCTGGGACTCCCCCATCTAAAGCCAAGTCCCCTATCAGTTCAGGTTCTGGTGGTTCTCATATTTCTGGAACCAGTTCAAGCTCTGGCATGAAGTCATCTTCAGGGTTAGGATCCTCAGGCTCATTATCCCAAAAAACTCCCCCATCATCCAATTCTTGTACAGCATCTTCATCCTCCTTTTCCTCAAGTGGATCTTCCATGTCATCTCAGAACCAGCATGGGAGTTCCAAAGGGAAATCTCCCAGCAGAAATAAGAAGCCTTCTTTGACAGCTGTCATAGATAAACTGAAGCATGGAGTTGTCACTAGTGGCCCTGGGAGTGAAGACCCAATGGATGGCCAGATGGGGGTGAGCACAAATTCTTCTAGCCATCCCATGTCCTCCAAACATAACATGTCAGGAGGAGAGTTCCAGGGCAAACGTGAGAAAAGTGATAAAGACAAATCAAAGGTTTCCACCTCTGGGGGCTCAGTGGATTCTTCTAAGAAGACTTCAGAGTCAAAAAATGTGGGGAGCACAGGTGTAGCAAAAATCATCATCAGCAAGCATGATGGAGGCTCCCCCAGCATTAAAGCCAAAGTGACTTTGCAGAAACCTGGGGAAAGTAGTGGAGAAGGGCTCAGGCCTCAGATGGCCTCTTCCAAAAACTATGGCTCTCCACTCATCAGTGGTTCCACTCCAAAGCATGAGCGTGGCTCTCCCAGCCACAGTAAGTCACCAGCATATACCCCACAGAATCTGGACAGTGAAAGTGAGTCAGGCTCCTCTATAGCAGAGAAATCTTACCAGAACAGCCCCAGCTCAGATGATGGCATCCGACCACTTCCAGAATATAGCACAGAGAAGCATAAGAAGCACAAAAAGGACAAGAAGAAAGTAAAAGACAAAGATCGGGACCGGGAGCGGGACAAAGACCGAGACAAGAAAAAATCCCATAGCATCAAGCCAGAGAGTTGGTCTAAATCACCTATCTCTTCAGACCAGTCTTTGTCTATGACAAGTAACACAATCTTATCTGCAGACAGGCCCTCAAGGCTCAGCCCTGATTTTATGATTGGGGAGGAAGATGATGATCTCATGGATGTGGCCCTGATTGGCAATTAAGAACCTTATTTTTAAAACAAACATAGCCAGAGGAAAAAAATAATACATTTATAGGCAACCACCATAAGGGGTGAAGTCAGGTCTGATTTTTAAGAATCCTAAATGGCAAGGCTTTAACACAAAGCTGGGTGAATTTATAAAGGCATAGTCAGACCCTACTAAAGAGATTATATGGTTTGAGTGGTTATCAAGAATTTCTTGTTCTTTGCCAGAAAGAAAAACTTAAAATACTTGCTTAAGGAAGGGAGGGGGGAGGGAGGGGTACAGGGAGAGGGAAGGGCGCAAAAACAGTTTTGTGGGAAATATTCATATATATTTTTCTCCCTTTTTCCATTTTTAGGCCACGTTTTAAACTCATTTTAGTGCATGTATTTGAAGGGCTGGGCAGAAAATGAAAAAGCAATACATTCCTTGATGCATTTGCATGAAGGTTGTTCACCTTTGTTTTGGTAGTTGTCCATTTCAGGCATGGGCAAATGAAGGACTTTGGTCATTTTGACACTTAATGTTTGGTGTCTTTACTGGGAGTGATTGGGGGAGGGAAGATGATTTTAGCTATTTATTTGTAATATTTTAACCCTTTATCTGTTTGTTTTATACAGTGTTTCTTTCTAAATCTATGAGGGTTAGGGTTCAAAATGATGGGAGGCAGAAGAGTAAGGCTTATTTGATGGCAGAGAACTTGTAGCTCGTGCTGATCCTGTAGCATCAAGCCCAGGCAGATTAGTCAGAGCCCGCCTTTGGAGTTAAATAGAGAAACCAAAATGACATTTTTATTTTAGAACATTTTTTTCATAGGGTTCAGACGACATAGGAATATTACGAGCTACCTTCCTGTGGAGGTATTGCTTTATAACCTTTTAAAAAAAAAAGCTGGGGTGGCTTTTAGGAAAGTAAACATGTTTTCAGATGAGTAAGGTTTAACGGATAGCCTTCCTGACTCAGTGGCATGAAAACCATTACAGAATTAGTAGTTCTCCTATTTCCATATGTGCCAAAAGTCTGCATCCCAGCATTTTGTTTGCAGGAGAACTAATGCCATTCCTACGAGCTGGGCTCTTGTCTCTCTTCATCACAAAGAAGGAGTCTAGACTTTAATCACTCCGCTGTATGTTCCCTGAGATAAAACAGTGAAATTTTTGCAGCCATAGTTCACTTAAAACAATTTCAAGCTCACTTGAAATAATGGGGCCTGGAATGCTAGGTGAGCATGAAGATAAACCCTTGCTACTATGTAGCAACACAATTGGACCTTTTTGGATAAATAGGTCTGAGTCTGGATTCTGGGGGACATCAATAAGAAGCCCTTCTCCTAAATATAGAAATCCAGAAGACCATTTTAAGTGCAACCGAAGTTCTCAGTATTTGGAGGGTCCTCTCAAAATTCTGCGGCCTTACTTTGATTTTGACACCTGCACTGTGCCATTCCTGATGACTCCATTCAGGATCTGTATCAGCGGGAGGGGCATAGGCCCCAGCACAACTCTTCTGGATTTAAAAAAAAAAAAAAAAAAAAAGCCAGGTGATTCATATGTGTTTATGTGTGTCATAAAGTGGAGTGACTTCATCAGCTATGGAAGAAGATTTCTATTTTCAGCTCTTTCTGCAGGTTGGATTAGCATAGAGTTGGAAAATCAGCTTTGGCTTTCTTTCCTGACTGTCTCTCATTTCCTCTGGTATTCTCCCCTTTTTGGTCATCAGCTCTCAACAACTCTGCCACTTTTGTGTCCCAAGGTAATAAAGAAGTAGGAAACAAAACATTGCAAAGTGGAGCAAGAAAAGTTATCAGTTACCGTATCAGAGTCAAATGTCTTTGGGGGACACTGAGGTGATACCAGAGTGCTTTATCTTGTGATGCTGATACAGTAGCAACCTCTCAGACATGCAACCAGGTTGGATTTCTCACAAGTTTGTCACCTAGTTTTGAAATCCTATCTCAATGGTTTCTGCAGGAAAAAAAAAAGTTACATGGTTTTTAAGTTTGTTGTGGGTGGGGAAAATCTTATGGGGAATGTACTGTATAATATCAGGGGCTCAGCTCCCCCAAGCAGAGCACAACAAATACCAAAATGAGTAAACTGGGAAGCTTTTTCTCTCTTTCTGTCTTCATCCCAGATCAAAGAATCCCGAGTTAGGATCTGGATGAAGGATAAGCCCCTGAATTGTCGATGGGCACACCCCACACACTGACCCAGCATCTGAACTTGCTTAACAGGGAGCCGGGGCTAAACTGCTTCACCCTGCCTGAGAACCAGGGAGCACTGCATTTCTCCACAGGGTGGAGGAGAAGAGGCAGAATAAGCCAAGCCTGGGACACCTCCCTCCTGTCTAGGTGTACTCCCTCTCCTGTTTCAAAAGACGGCAAGGACATGAAGTCAACTTCTACCTATCTTCTGCTGCTGGCGTCTTATGTATTCTTAGTTTGACCTGATTCCTCTTTTGTCTTTTGTCTTTATATTAGGGGTTCTTGGTCAAAACCTGCTCTGATGTACATGAAGATTTCAGGTTCAAATTCAATGTGTCTTAAAACAAGTATTGGGGGGGTGGGGGGGGTGGGAAGGGAAGCTGGATGTAATTGCCAAAACTGGCTTGAGGTTGAAGATTCTTGAAAAGATTTTCCTTCTTCAGGCCTAACTCTGAAAATCTAGTGCAGCAATATCATGAATTCTCAGACGCCCTTTCAGGGAACCAGTGAATGAATCATACAGTATCCACAGTTGAGTCACTTAAAGCAGATGTCAGTATAGGAAACATTATTCATAATCACTGGGCAATCACATTGTATTTTTTTCCTTTCTATCCCTGCCTCCCATTTATTTCTATCCTTGAGTTAATTTTTTTGGTGCAAGGGCAGGACATAAATCTCAAAAATTGGATTGGGAGACATACTCAGCTGTGTAAGAGCTGAGCTTTAAAGTTTGAGTAAAAATGTACATCAGGAGCAGCTGGGGAGGGTCTTTTCTAAAAAAGAATCTTTCAAATTTGATTTTCTGTGCGTATGGCCGTTCTGTAAATACTTTGGGGTTTTTCATTTTTTTGAAAGTAGACAAAATCTGTGGGATTTTTTTTCCCGAAACATTACAAAAGAATGTTTATTTACATGCAAATAAATTTCTTTGATAAAAAGCAATAAGCCTGTGTGTAATGAGATTTTAACCTTCAAATCGTTTTTGTGTTCATCTTTCCAAAAAATCCAGTCCAAAAGAAGAGGCAAAAACGAAGTATATTCTTGCGTGCTGCTTGAAATGGGTCCACCAGAATGGCTAATTGATAATTCTGTGTAACAGTTTTCTTCATTACATTATATTTTTGTGTGTGTGCCAGATATTACCAGTCTTCTTAGCAAGAAGATGCAACTTTGATGAGACTGAACTAAAAGGCTGTTTTATACCACTGGCTGAAGTAAAGCAAAATACTGAAAGTATCTGGGGGAGGAGATTGTAACACCTAGATCAGGGTTTGTGGGCCTGAGAATCGAGTTTTCTGAAGGTAGGTTCCTTCCTTAGGGAGTGCTCTATAGGGTATTTTTTTTTTTTTTTTTTTTGACAGGCAGAGTGGACAGTGAGAGAGAGAGAGAGAGAAAGGTCTTCCTTTGCAGTTGGTTCACCCTCCAATGGCCGCCGCAGTTGGTGCGCTGTGGCCAGCGCACCGCGCTGATCCGATGGCAGGAGCCAGGTGCTTCTCCTGGTCTCCCATGCAGGTGCAGGGCCCAAGCACTTGGGCCATCCTCCACTGCACTCCTGGGCTACAGCAGAGAGCTGGCCTGGAAGAGGGGCAACCGGGACAGAATCCGGCGCCCGGACCGGGACTAGAACCCGGTGTGCCGGCGCCGCAAGGCGGAGGATTAGCCTAGTGAGCCGCGGCGCCGGCTGATCTATAGGATATTAAAAAAAAAAAGTCGTCACTGAGTGCTTTAGGGGTTGGGTAATAAGCTTTCCAGCTAAAATAATGCTTTTCTTAAAAGATCTGCAGCGCACTTACCGCTTTTAATATAATTCATTTCTTAGACTCATAACAAGCCAGTTAGTAAAACTAGTAATTAGAAGGGGTGTGAAGACTAACTTAACTGCTTCGGAAGCATACAATTAGAAACAGTACTGGGGCCACAGTAGCTGGGGTTTACGATGCAGTTTCTCACATCTCACGTCTGGAACACGATTCTGCTCTTTCCTGCTCCTTGAAGGGGAACTCTGCTCTGGATTAGTCCTTAGCTCCTGGGGTTTCCGTCATAAACTCCGGGACCTTGAAGGCTCGAGTTGTTAAAACAGCCGAACACAGACGCGCTCCTACCCTGGGAGCCGAGTCAGGAACGTCACAGTTTCCGCCGGGCGAACGCCCCCGCCTGCTCGCTCACACGCTCGTTTCTCCCGCCAAAGTGGCGTCAGCGTCAGGCTCTCACCAACCGGCGCCCTGATTGGAGGGCGGGCGAGCACCACAGCCCATTGGGCGCCCGCGGCGGCAGAGGGGCGGGGGAAGCCACAGGCCCTGCTGCCGCACCCGCCCCCAACCCACGACGCGCGCCCCTCCCCCGGCCGGAGGGATGGTCGCCCGGCTTCAGCACTGCACCCCCTGACCCCGAGGGGCGGCGTCGCCGCCGTCCCCGCAGCCGAGCGCTCGGCCTGCCCCTCGGCGCAGTTAGCCCCTGCCCTCCCGAGCCATGCGCGAGCCAGACGTCCCGCAGCGGCCCCCCAGGCCCGCCTGCGGCACCCCGTAATGCAAGCCACAGGGGCGGGGGCGGCGGCGGCGGCGGCGGCGGCGGCCACACTGCCCTAATCTAGAGACATCCAGAGAGAGGAGGAAAATGGCTCCGAGCAGGGACCGCCTGCTGCACTTTGGGTTCAAAGCGACAGTGAGTGACAGGGGAAGGGAGTGGGGTGGCCAGGAAGGATGTGTGTGTGTGTGTGCCGGGACAGGCGCCTGGGGAAGTAGTGACAAGACTTGGGGCCGGGGGTCCCCGGCGGACAGCTGAGCTTCTGCGGCCGGGTGCGTGCGTGTCCGCCCGCGGAGGCGAAGGCAGGGGGCACGAGAGGGGCTTGCGCGCACTGTGCTGTCCTGCTTAGCTGTCGAGCACGCGCACGCGCGCCCCCGCCCCGCAGCCCCCCTGCGCGCGCGCGTGCGCGCGCACACACACACACACACACACGACACATAGGAACTTCCCTGCCTCTCCTTCTCCCGGTGGGCTCGCCTGCCTCGGCGGCGGAGGGGGCCCGTGCCGCCGCGCTCCGGCCGCTCTCGGGCGCTCCGTCAGGGGCTGCGCCCGCCGTGGGGGAGGGGCGGCCTCGCGCCGCCGCCGCCGCCGCCGCCGCCGCCGCCGCCGCGCGCTCCTCCCCCTCCCCCCGGCGTTCCGGGCCCGGGCGGCGCTGCCCAATGAGCAGCGGCGTTGCTGGCAGGTGGGGAGTGTTTTTGTTTTGGGTTGAAGTTGAGGTTGAGGAGAGAGCCGAGCTAGCGACGAGCAGTCGTCGCGGCCGCGGGCGCCGCGGGAGGTGGTGGAGGCCCCGCCGGAGCCGAGAGGTCTCTCCTGCCCGTCCGCCGGCCCGGGCCTGGCCCCTCGCCTGCCGCCTCCGCGGCCCGGAACTCCGGGGCCTGCCCTAGGCCCCCTGTCTGCACTCCGCACGCCGCAGCGCCCAGCCCGGGCCGCGCCCGCCGGCCCCATGAGGAGGGACGTGAACGGAGTGACCAAGAGCAGGTTTGAGGTGTGAGCTTGGGGGGCTCGCGCGGCGTGAGGAAGGCCAGCCCCGCTCTCCTACCCCCAAAACACGGGCTCCCCCGCGGAGCCTCCTCCCTGGCTTGGGCGCCGCCACCCACCCGCCCGTGGGGCTGCGGGACCTCGCTCCGGGCTCTGCGACCTGCGAGCCCAGCGCAGCCCGGCTGCCCTGACCCTCCCGGCTCCGGCCTCTCCCCACGGCGGGCCCCGGCGGGGGATTAGCTCTGGCGCCCTAATTCCCCCCTCCCCCAGAACCACTCCGCTTTTCCATTCTCTACACCACCCTTGGCTTGCCTCCTTCCACCCGGCTCGGCAGAGCCGGCTGCTTTTCTTCCTGTCCCCTTTTTCGCGAAGCGTTGGTTTCCTCTCGAGGGGCGAGATTAGGGGCCGGGGGCCGTTTCTCCGAGTTTGAGGCATCGATTAAACCGGGGGAGTGGAGCCGGTGGACGGGATGGCCGAGGCGGCCGCGGGCTCTCGGATCTGTTGGGTTTGGGTATTGTTCTGATACTTCCTCTTCTTTCCCGTCTAGTCTGTGCTGTCGTAGTTCATTGTTTCTACATGCTTGGAGATCGGGACCAAGGTCTGAGGCTTTAGGAAATCCGTTCCGGCCTGTTTGTCTCGTAGATACTTTCCCCCCTGCTAGCGAGGGAGGTTTCTGGTCGTGGAATTGGGGAAGGGACCATGTGAGAGCGTCCTCAGAAGTCGCGAAAGGAAGCGATTCCTTTGGGAAGCGAAGTATTGTTAACTACGGATGAATTACAGTAGCATAAATATATACTGCAAGATTGAGAGATAAGAGAGAGAGAGAAACTTACACAACAAGAGGCGTAGATGTTACCTGGCCTTTTCTGGCAGGCAGACAGGCTGACCTGGGATCACTCAGAGCTCAGTGTACACCAACCGCACCGGCGTTTTTCTACTTCCATTTGAAAGATGAAATCGGAAGACGGTCTTAAAAGAGTTGCAGGAGACTCGCCCAGCTGGGTGCAGGGATTAAAAAAGTTTGCCTGAGACTCTTCAGTTTAGTCCAGTGCTTGATTCAATGTTATGCCTACGGGGAAAATATGTGAATTTATCCCCGAAAATCAAGATGGAAAGTGTGTTGGGGGCAGTTTAAAATCAGACCTGCAGTATTAAGTTGCAGGTATGGAGTGGAGAAAACCAAGGAATTGGTCTTCTGAAAGGTTTCACATTTAGAAGAAAGTATTACGATGGATATTTAGTGTTTATTTTATTAGGACATTGGGTTCTTTTTTTTTTTTTTTTTTTTTTTTTTTTTTGGACAGGTAGAATGGATAGTGAGAGAGACAGAGAGAAAGGTCTTCCTTTTTGCTGTTGGTTCACCCTCCAATGGCCGCTGCCGCCCGCGCATTGTGCTGATCCGAAACCAGGAGCCAGGTGCTTCTCCTGGTCTCCCATGGGGTGCAGGGCCTAAGGACCTGGGCCATCCTCCACTGCCTTCCCGGGCCATAGCAGAGAGCTGGCCTGGAAGAGGGGCAACTGGGATAGAATCCGGCGCCCCGGCCAGGACTAGAACCTGGTGTGCCGGCGCCACAAGCGGATGATTAGCCTGTTAAGCCACGGCGCCGCCGGCCTGGACATTGGGTTCTAGAGAGTCCCAATAGAGTTAATTTCTGGTGGTTTCATATTCAGTACCCTTGTAGAAGTCCGAAATGTTAAGATGACTGAAGAGGTGTTAGGTAGTTAACAGGAATCTGGAAAGGCAGGGGGTAGTCTTTTGCTGCGCAATTAGCTCTTGATCATTTTGCTGTTCACTCTAGGTTGTTGAATCATTGTTGGAAAGAATTCTCCTGTAGTATGTGCTTTAAAATTGCATTGCATTTCCTATTTTTCTCATTGTTTTATGTTTTAATTCAGTTTATAGGAGTAGAATATTAAAATAATAAGTTTTATTGCTTAATTAAATGCATCCATTTACCTTGATTGTTAAGTAGCTGGCAACTTGCAATTTCTAAATATGGTCTGAGAAGGTAGAAAAAGAATGAGGGGGAAAAACTGGTATAAAGTTATGATAACATTGTTTGTCTGTAAGCTGGAAGCTGTTTTGTATGATGTGTTTGATGCCAAATGAAAACGGCTAGAAATGATAGGTTAATGGATTTTCTTATCTGAGTAGTTCTTAAAACCATTTACTGCTTTTTTTTTTTTAAGGTTTATTTTATTTATTTGAAAGCATTACAGAGAGAGGTAGAGACAGAGAGGTCATCCATCCTCTGGTTCACTCCCCAGATGGCCACAACGGCCGGAGCTGCGCAGATCCGAAGCCCGGAGCCAGGAGCCTCTTCCAGGTCTCCCACACGGGTGCAGGAGCTCAAGGACTTGGCCCATCCTCAAGCTTTCCCAGGCCATAGCAGAGAGCTGGATCGGAAGAGGAGCAGCTGGGACTGGAACTGGCACCCATATGGGATGCTGGGGCTTCAGGCCTGGGCGTTAACCTGCTGCGCCACAGCACTGGCCCAAACCATTTACTTCTTAATTGACCTAATTTAGAAGTAGTAAGACAATTAGTAAACTGGTCTTTTATGAAGCAGTAAACTTATTGCTAGTCTATTGAAAATCATTTGCAATACCTACTTTCTATAAGTAGGTAAATAAAACAGGGTTTTCATATATAAAACATTTATATCAAATGAGTTCTATATTCTTAGAATTACAGAATACATTTTAAAGAGCTGATAATTTTACCATTGTAAGCACATCTCTGAATAGGGATTTTTGAGTGCAAGAAGTCTTTATGGGAGCCAGCACTGTGGTGCAGCAGATTAAGCCACGGTTTGCAGTGCCAGCATCCCATGTGAGTGCTGGCTAGAGTCCTGGCTGCTCCACTTCTGATCCAGCTCTCTGCTAAGGTGCCTGGGAAAGCCATTGAAGATGGCCCAGTGCTTGGGCCCCTGCACCCACCTAGGAGCCCCAGAAGTTGTTCCTGGCTCCTGGCTTTGGCTTGGCACAGCCTTGGCCATTGTAGCCATTTGGGGAATGAGCCAGTGGATGGATGATCTCTCTGTCTCCTTCTTTTTCTGCAACTGTACCTTTCAAATAATTAAATAAATCTTTATGGTAGTTATTGACTGATTTCAAACCATGGTTTTGACTAATACAAAAATGCACAATTTCCTTTTCTTGGGGAAGATAACTGAAGCTTATGATCCTGTCATAGTTGGTTCATTAAAGCGTTTTTATAGGAATGTTTTGTTTAGTATGCTATTGGATGTTATAAATGGAGGCCGCATACTTTAAAACCCATTCCCACGGATAGAGCAATAGAAAAAAATTAAAAAATTAAAAATAAAGAGAGCGCCTGTTGGATATATCAGATAGACAAAGTAGTTGACTGGTGGATAAAGTTAAAAATCTGATGTGAAAATTCTGTTCCTTGCTCTGTCACCTACATTACATCTGTATAATAATGACCCTTATAGGTTAATGTAGTACATGTTGAATTGTGTTAATTACTTCATTGAAAGTCATGTTACTAATAATGAACCATAGTTTTGTGGCAAGTTTTGGTAACTTCCTTTCAAATTCAGTGATGGTCGTTGAGTGCTTCCTACAATCCAGGCACTACACAGGTGCTTCACCTTGGTTACTTCTTAGTCTCATTCTGTTTTACCACTGAGGAATATGAGGACCTGAGAGGTTAATTAAATAAGGTGTTCAGTTTGCACAGCTACCAAGTGAAAGGACCAAGTCTCCTAGCTGCAATTTTTTTTTTAACTCCACTGTGTCATCCTCCTCTGTTTTTAGCCTAACTTAGCCAAAAAGCTCATAAAATGTACGGAAAAGTGCTATCCCAAAGTTCTGCATAGTGTGTATATTATTTTGTATTTGCTATTAAGAGAGTGAATCTGTCCTTTTTTATGTTCTGTATCTTAAAACTCGATGAGATTAGTGACAGACAAGTTTAAATATTTTCATTTAAGCCTCTCCACTCTGTCATACTCTTAGTAGCTCCATTATGAGTATGTACCAGTCCCGGTGCTAATATTAATTGATATTCATGTACCACTTTACAGTTTAATCAGTGCCTGGAAATGTTAAAAGTTCACATAAGTTTGGAAGTGATATAGTTCAATTTGGATATTTTGAATCCATGTTTATACTTCACAGTCTTTTTATTTTTTAAGATTTATTTATTTACATGGAGGGCAGAGTTACAGACAGAGGGAGGGAGAGAAGAGAAAGACATCCCCCATCTGCTGGTTCACTCCCCAAATGACCATAATGCTTGGAGCTTTGTTGATTCGAAGCCAGGAGCCAGGAGCTTCTTCTGGATCTCCCACATGGGTGCAAGGGCCTAAGCACTTGGGCCAGCTTCTGCTGTCTTCCAGCAGGGAGCTGGATTGGAAGTGGAAAAGTTGGGACTTGAACCAGCACCTATATGAGATGCAGGCACTGCAGGTAGAGGTTTAACCTACTACGCCACAGTGCCAGCCCCCAGCCTTTCTTATACATTTATAATATTACATATATCCTGTCACACTAGGTTGTAATATTTTGCCTGCTTGTGTGATTTTTATCAATTTCTTCAAAATAATAAGAATAAAATGTGGCATGGCAAAATGAACATACTGCATTGGGATTTAAGAGACCTGAATGCTAATTAATCTTTATTTTTACCACTAAGTGTAAGTTTGATAATTTCCTTTTCACTTCTTTGGCTTGGTAATTTCTCTTAGGAAAACAAGGAAGTTAGAATCAGTCATTAAAGTGCTTTTTGTTCCAGAATCCTATGAATCTCTGATTTTTCTTTATATTAAAACAGAGGGCTATATTTCCCTTTGCATTTTTTCTGAAAAAGCAATTCCCATATTTTGTTTCAGCTTGTAAGTTCAGTCTCACAATACTGCTAAAGTTGCATTAAAGCCTTTTTTAAATACCTTAACATCTTACACTCTAACTGAAGAAGATTCTGCATAATAAATAACTATATTTTCCAAATTGGTTCATGTGAAAAATGCTGTTCATTTTTCCAGTGGATGGTAGTCACTTGTTTTATTTTTTGAAAAGTCTTGCAGTAGGGAAGGGTGCTAGTAAAACTTAGGAATTTTTGTTTTTAATGCTCTTGAGATTAGATTGAAAGTTAATTATCTAACATTATAGAAAATCCAAGTCAGGCTGGCGCCGCGGCTCATTAGGCTAATCCTCCGCCTGTGGCACTGGCACCCCGGGTTCTAGTCCCGGTTGGGGCGCCGGATTCTGTCTCGGTTGCTCCTCTTCCAGGCCAGCTCTCTGCTGTGGCCCGGGAGTGCAGTGGAGGATGGCCCAAGTGCTTGGGCTCTGCACCCGCATGGGATACCAGGAGGATGCAGCTGGCTCCTCGCTTCGGATCAGCCCAGCACACCGGCCGTGGCCGCCATTTGGGGAGTGAACCAACGGAAGGAAGACCTTTCTCTCTGTCTTTCTCTCTCTCACTGTCTAACTCTGCCTGTAAAAAAAAAAAAAAGAAAAGAAAAGAAAATCCAAGTTAAATATCTGCAATGTAAATACATGATCTAATATACTATGCTACATCAAAAATTATGATGACCTATGATTATACAGTTAGAGAAATGGCCAGGCCGGCTCCATGGTGCAGTAGATTAATCCTCCACCTGCGATGCCAGCATCCCATATGGGTGCCGGTTCCATTCCCAGCTGCTCCTCTTCCAATCCAGCTCCCTGCTAAGGCCTGGGAAAGCAGTGGAAGATGGCCCAAGTGCTTGGGCCCCTGCACCTGTGTGGAAGACCGGGAGGGAGCACTGGCTCCTGGCTTGGGATCGGTGTAGCTCCGGTTGTTGCAGCCATCTGGGGAGTGAACCAACAGAAGGAAGACCTTTCTCTCTCCCTCACTGTCTGTAACTCTACCTCTCAAATAAGTAAATTTAAAAAAATCTTTAAAAAAAAAAAAAAAAAAAAAAAAAAAACAGGGGCCAGCACTGCGTTGCAGCAGGTTAAACTGCAGTCTGCAGGGCCACCATCCCATATGGGCAGCTGCTCCACTTATGATTCAACTCTATTCTAATGTGTCTGGGAATGCTTGGGCCACCTTACCTGTACAGGAGCCCCTAATGAAGCTCCTGGCTTTGGCAAGGGCGTTGCAGCCATTTGGGGAGTTAACCCCCTGATGGAAAATCTTTCTCTGTCTCTCTCTTTCAAATTAAAAATATATATAGAAACAATAATAGTGTTGTATAAAATAATTTAAATTATAATATCCATTACTTAAAAATCAACGTGTGTGAAAAATAGATAAATCATTACATATTGAAAATTACTATGCTCTCAATTATCCATTAAGTAATTAAAATATGTATGGGCAAATTTTTTATTTATTTATTTATTTTTTGACAGGCAGAGTGGACAGTGAGAGAGAGAGACAGAGAGAAAGGTCTTCCTTTTGCCGTTGGTTCGCCCTCCATTGGCCGCCGTGGCTGGCGCGCTGCGGCCGGCGCACCGCGCTGATCCGATGGCAGGAGCCAGGTGCTTCTCCTGGTCTCCCATGCGGGTGCAGAGCCCAAGCACTTGGGCCATCCTCCACTGCACTCCCGGACCACAGCAGAAAGCTGGCCTGGAAGAGGGGCAACTGGGACAGAATCTGGCGCCCCGACCGGGACTAGAACCCGGTGTGCTGGCGCCGCAAGGCGGAGGATTATTAGCCTGTTGAGCCACGGTGCCGGCCATATGGGCAAATTTTTGTAAAATATATTCTTTTCTTTTCTTTTTTTTTTTTTCTTTTCTTTTTCTTTTTTCTTTTTCTTTTTTTTTTTTTTTTAACAGGCAGAGTTAGACAGTGAGAGAGAGAGAGAGACAAAGATCTTCCTTCCGTTGGTTCACTCCCCAAATGGCTGCAACGACCAGAGCTACGCTGATCCGAAGCCAGGAGCCAGGTGCTTCCTCCTGGTCTCCCATGCAGGTGCAGGCGCCTAAGCACTTGGGCTATCCTCCGCTGCCCTCCCGGGCCACAGCAGAGAGCTGGACTGGAAGAGGAGCAACCGGGACTAGAACCCGGCGCCCATATGGGATACCAGTACCACAGTCGGAGGATTAACCAAGTGAGGCACGGCGCCGGCCCCAAAATATATTCTTGACATTTAAGTTCTGTATTCTTAGGGTATAATCTATTTTTATATTGAAGATTTGCATTTGTTAAATCAACATTACTGGGGCTGGTGCTGTGGTGCCTGCAGGTAAGGCTGCTGCCTGTGGCACCCTCATCCCATATGGACACTGGTTCGAGTCCTAGCTACCCCACTTCTGATCCAGTTCCCTACTGATGTGCCTGGGAAAGCAGTGGAAGGTGGTTCGAGTCCTTGGGCCCCTGGAAGAAGCTCCTGGCTTCGGATCCACCCTGCTCTGGTCATTGCAGCCATTTGGGGAGTGAACCAGTAAATGGAAGATCTCTCCCCTCCCCTCTCTGTAACTCTGCCTTACAAATAAATAAATAGATCTTTAAAAAAATAGTATTACTGTTAGAAGTATTCACATTTTTAAAGTCTTGTATTATGTTTCTAGGTCATTTGTTAGAGTTGATCCTTTTTTATCTTAATTTTTAAAATATATTTTAATTGCTAGAGTTGCATCTTTTCACATCTTAGTCTCACTTTTCTTGCGGACTAATAGGTACTTTTGTGATAGGCTAAATCCCTTAGGTTACTGTTTCCTGACTGGTGCCAGATTGGAAACTGAATTGAAAGTTTCAGTAGTTTAACTAGTACAGTTCTGTGGTTTTGGAGGGGTATTTTTAGATGTTCAAAATAAAATATTCCGTGACACTAGGAAAATCCAAGGGAGGGAGAGAGAAGGAAGAATGCCCTTAAACTGACCAAATTTAGCTGCTTGTGCATAGTTGTCTTTACTGTTTTCCTATTTGATTTTCCAGACTTAGTGAATTCTTATTAGACCCTGATCCAAAAATTAACTCAGAAAAACAAGGGCATCCAACTGTGTTTTTATACTTTTGTGTTAATGCATATGGCTCTGTTTGATAAAAATATTTTAGCAGAATAACTGATAACTGGTGGGTGGTACTGAACCATTCAATAGGATTTGTGCTTGATTCATCTTGCTTAATTATATTAAGATTATATAAAAACAGATCTATATTCAAATGTGATAAGTCCAAAACAAACTTGCATTAGCTTTTGAAGACTTTATGTTAAAAGAATGATTTACTGAGGTACTTATTTTCAGCAAATACAACTACGTAGTAGGCATGTGAATTATAACTATAGGTAAGCAACCTCTTTATTCTGTAACCATGTTTCTTCAAACTTGATTTTATGATATTCTGTTGGCTTTAATAAGCCTCATAATCTCTTAAATTTCCATGAGATTAAAGTCACCTATTGGGTCCCAGCAGGCAAAGGGTTGGTCAAATATGAAACAGATGTTGTCAGTTTCTTCTGTTATTTTTGTCTAATCTCAGGAATTTCTAGTCAAAACTGAAAAGGAGATAGACCACCATAAAGGGAGTAGTAAACCAATCTTAGGCTTTACTTTGGTGCTAAGATAGA
This sequence comes from Lepus europaeus, assembly GCF_033115175.1. Classification (NCBI taxonomy): domain Eukaryota; kingdom Metazoa; phylum Chordata; class Mammalia; order Lagomorpha; family Leporidae; genus Lepus; species Lepus europaeus. The sequence goes on from NC_084844.1 coordinate 22,800,370, forward strand.
AATTGCCCTTGTCTTTAACAGCATGATATTGAAACTTGGCAATATGTCAAATGGCTATTCAAACTTAATTCAATCACTATGCTGGTATGACTTTTTTTTAATAATTATGATTTCTTAAAAAAGATTTATTTCAAAGTCAGAGTTACAGGGGTAAGGGAAGATATCTTTTATCTGCTCACTCACTCCCCAAATGGCCACAAGGGCTGAGACTCAGGCCAAACCAGGAGTCTGGAACTAGACTCCAGGTCTCCCAAATGAGTAGCAGGGACACAACTACTTGAACTATCTTCTGCTGCTTTCCCAGGTGCATTAGCAGGGAGCTGGATCGGAAGTGGAGCAGCCAGGATGATCTGAGTTCATATGGGATGCCTGTGCTGCAGGTAGCAGCCTAACCCAACTGTGCCTCAACACCGAGAATGGAAGACTTTCTAAGCAGCTGGATAAAGCAGGGGATATAATCTCTTAAATCATTTCAAATTGGAAACTGAAAAAGTGTTCTTAGTTTTCCAGGCTTTCTCAGTTTTACTTATAATCTGCACTAATAAGATGCCATAGGTATAGCTATGTTAGGTACTTTGTATTTGCTTTACTGCGTACAGAGTGAGGGGTTTTGTATGGCAAGAGGGATGGACAAAAAACTGAAGTTTCTATATTAGGGCAGGTTCTTGAATATAAAGTCACTTTTTGTTGACAGTTCAAGGAAGTTCATCAACCACTCTCTGTGTACTGAATTGCAGTTACAAAGAATAGCCAGCTTTATTTTGTTGTTTTCTTTTTACCTTTTTAGAAATGGGTGGGGAAAAGAAAAAGAAAGGGAGAAAGGATTTGCAGTTCCCAGCAGTTGAACAATTTAAGTGCTGGTGGCAGGATTTCCTAGAGTTCTCTGTTAGAACATGTCATCTTTTCCCCTGCATCTTGTTTTTTTAACCAGATCATGTTTCTTTTAATATCCTAACTTTGGAATTGATTTCAGTAAGGAAAGAATGAGTGAAGGTCTTAAGGCATTATCATCAGAAATTCTGAACCGTGAAGCAAAAAGTAATCATATATACACATTCGTGTGCTCAGTGTGCATGTTGTACAAATTCTAGTGAAGTTCTAGTGTTACAGGTATCTGACTGGATTGTGTTACCTCTTTGTTCCTCTATTGTCTAAACTCTAAGGTTCCTTCTAGTATGTGTATTGTATGATTCTTTGTAAAGAAGTTAGGTGGTCAGTTTATTGCTGATGTTCTTAAATTTCTTTGCTTGGAACAGCTAGAAAGAAATCCAGTTGGGGCAGTCTTTTGGCCTACTGAGAAGATGCTGATTAGGATACCTGGGTTTCACATCGGGAGTACCTGGGGTTCATTATCCGGCTCTGACTGCTGAACTCTAGCTTCCTACTCATGTGGACCCAGGGAGGCAGCAGTGGTGGATGGGCTCAAGTAGTTGGGTTCCTGCCACTCATGTGAGAGACCTGGATCAAGTTCCTGGCTCCCAACTTTGGCCCTGGCAGTTGTAGGCATTTGGGGAGTAAATAGCAGATGGGAATGCGTTCTCTCTGTCTCTCGAAAGAAAAGAAAACCTGGCTAGCCTTTGTAAATCTTATTCTGTGTGCTGTTTGGATTCTTGATTGTGCAAGATGAAAAAAGATTTAAAAAATGGAGATAGACACTCAGTGTGGGGATGGGGAGATCTGCAGTATAGCTGACCATATAAATACCTTTGCCAAAGGGCTGATAAATAGATACAATTGTGTGGTATTGTAGAGTCTGGAGCACTGTAATTTCTATTTCTTTTATTTCTTAGAAGATTTCATATATATATATATATATACACACACACTATATAAATTATATACAAGAGATGACATATACACACACGAGAGACACTGAGGCTATTTTTTTTTAAAGATTTATTTATTTGAAAGAGTTACACAGAGAGAGGAAAAGCAGAGAGAGAGAGAGAGAGAGAGAGAGGTCTTCCATCCATTGGTTCATTCCCCAATTGGCCACAGTGGACAGAGCTGCGCTGATCCGGAGCCAGGAGCCAGGAGCTTCTTCCGGGTTTCCCACGTGGGTGCAGGGGTCCAAGGACTTGGGCCATCTTCTACTGCTTTCCTAGGCTATAGCAGAGAGCTGGATGGGAAGTGGAGCAGCCAGGTCTCGAACTGGTGCCCATATGGGATGCTGATGCTTCAGGCCAGGGTGTTAACCCACTATGTACCACAGCGCTGGTCCTGACACTGAGACTATTTAAGAGCATTAGCTTTGAAGTCTGACTTTGAACCCTGACTTTGCTACTTGCCATCTATGTGAACATGGACAAGGTATTTAATTCCTTTGAGTCTCAAATTTTTAATATCTAAAATGAGTATGGTATCTGTTATACTGCATTTTGAGGTTTAAATTCTATAATGTTTTTATAGTATTTAGGAAGCTCTGCCATATAATAAGGGTACATAAAATGATTCCTACTATTATATTACTTTGTAGAGAACTGTTTATAAATAGACTTTGTGTGAAGTCATATTTTAATACTTTAAAGGAACTTTCTATATGAAGCAAAACCCTTTTTGTTTTAAAGGTTTATTTATTTATTTGAAAGGCAGAGTTAAAGAGAGGCAGAGGCAGAGAGATCTCCCATCCACTGGTTCACTCCCCAAATGGCCTCACAGCTGGAGCTAGGCTGATCTGAATCCAGGAGCCTGGAGCTTCTTCTGGGTCTCTCACATAGGTGCAGGGGCTTAAGGTCTCAGGCTATCTTCTGCCGCTATCCCAGGCACATTAGCAGGGAGGTGGATCGGAAGTCGAGCAGCCGGGACCAGTGGCCATATGAGATGCCAGCACTGCAGGCAGCAGCTTTACTCACCACAGTGTGCCACAGTGCCAACCCCACGAAAAACCCTTTTGCAAAATAAATAATGCAATTAATCATCTCTTTATTCATCTGACTCAATTTTGTATATTTTGCTTGTTAAACAGAAAACACCTATGAATTTTAATCAGGCTGATTGAGCAGTAGTAATTTAGCAGTGTTTCAATCTGGGGTTTAGACTGCAACCATCACTGTACTCATCGTTAAGCAAATGTGGATAAATATCTCCTAAGATAAGAATCTGGCATCAAATTGTAAGTTGACATTTTAAAACACTGGACCAGTCAGCTTTTGCCCCCAGAAACTGGCCATTCTTTCTCTCTGATCTGTAGAAAATAAAACTATGATGTGATTAAACACAGACAAGTAGAAGTACACTCATCCTTATCAGCTTTTTGAAAATTGCATGTCCTTCATGTAAAGTTTATGTTGAAAAAAAACCATGTTGCAACTTACTTCTACAGCCTACTTGTTAAAAGAGAAACCTGTCATGTTTTGGAATTTTCCTTGGATACATTTAAACATTTATTTAATGCTGTAACTTTTCCCAGCACATTATCAGGAATGGTAACTACAAGAGATAATACTAATACTTAGTATTCCTTTTTTTTTTTTTTAATAAAGATTTATTTATTTACTTGAGAGGCAGAGAGAAAGGTCTTCCATCTGCTGGTACACTCCCCAAATGCCTGCAATGGCCAGAACTGAGCAAGTCTCTTCTGGGTCTCCTATGTGAGTGCAGGGGCCCAAGCACTTGGATCATCTTCCGTTGCTTTCTGAGGCTCATTAGCAGGGAGCTTGATTGGAAGTGGATGGGATGTTAGCACTATAGACCACAGCGCTGGCCCCAGTACTTAGTATTCTTACAGCTTAATGAGGTTATACAAAAAACCCTTCCTTCCAACTCTAGATATAATTCTCTTAAGTGTAAACAAAAAACTCAACTTTACTGAAGTCAACATATTCCTTAAGAAAGAATAATTGTATTTATATTATATTCCTCAAAAGGTGGAATATAGGCTCCTAGAGACAAATTTCATATGAGCTCATCCATCTCTGGTCCAGACAGAAAAGTTTGGCCTAAATATAGGAATCAAGCTCTCAAGAGACTTTAATCTTGGCATTACCGTGAACTCACATTGAGCCCCTGGGGAAACCACTTAACCTTTTTATGTCTTTACAGCTTTGAGATTTCCAATATCTATCATAATACAACTTGGATTAATGTTTGTTAAAAATTAATCCGAACTTTTGCTTTTTTTATAAAGATTTATTTATTCATTTATTTGAAGATCAGAGTTACACAGAGAGAGGAAAGGCAGAGAGCAAGAGAGAGAGAGAGAGAGAGAGAGGTCTTCCATCTGCTGGTTCACTCCCCAATTGGCTGCAACAGCCGGAGCTGAGCAGATCTGAAGCCAGGAGCCAGGAACTTCTTCCGGGTCTCCCACGCAGGTGCAGGGGCCCAAGGACTCGGGCCATCCTCTGCTGTTTTTCCAGGCCATAGCAGAGAGCTGGATTTTAAGTGTAGCAGCCGGGACTCGAACCAGTGCCCATATGGGATGCCGGCACTGCTTTACCCACTATGCCACAGGTGGCCCCCTAACTTTTGCTTTTTAATAGTACTTCCTGATGAGGCCGGCGCCGTGGTATAGCAGGAACGCTTCCGCCTGCAGTGCTGGCATTCCATATGGGCACTGGTTTGAGTTCCGGCTACTCCACTTCTGATTCAGCTCTCTGCTATGGCCTGGGAAAGCAATAGAAGATGGCCCAGGTCCTTGGCCCCTGTACCTGTGTGGGAGACCCGGAAGAATCTCCTGGCTCCTGGCTTCAGATGGGCGCAGCTCCAGCCGTTGCAGCCATCTGGGGAGTGAGCCAGCAGATAGAAGACCTCACTTTCTCTGCCTCTGCCTCTGCCTCTCTGTAACTCTGCCTTTCAAATAAATAAATAAATCTTAAAAAAATTATACTTCCTGAGTTAAGGGAACATTATTAAGGAGACGAAAATGAAATGAAATTTCATTTATTGCAACTGAAGTCTTTGCAAGAGATAAATAGGAGTGTGGATGACCTTTAGAATCACCAGTGAAGTTTTGCTTATTTATTTACATTATTTTTTATTTGTTGAAAGGCAGAACAACAGAGCAAGAGCTGTCTTCCATCTGCTTGTTTATTCTCCAGATGCCACAACTGGGCTGGGCCAAGCCAAAACCAGGATTCTGGAGCTTCACCCAGGTTTCCCTCATGGGTGGCAAAGACTCAAGTACTTGAGCCATCTTGTGCTATTTCCCAGGGTGCATAGTAGCAGGAAGTTGAATCTAAAGCAGAGCCAATATTAAACCAAATGGAGGCACTCTGGCATGGGATATGGGCTAATTAACTGCTGTGCCACTGTGGTGGCCCTACCAGTGAATTTTCTGCATAATGCTAATCTCCAGAAACAGCCGCATCTTTTTTTTTTTTTTTTTCAAGAGAACAAGTCCATTTTCATTTACTTACTTATCAATAGTTGAAATCTTTAAGAGGTACAGCATCACATGGTTTCTGTGTTCAGTGGTGTTTGCATGAAGATTGCTTTGGAATTTGGCACAAGCCATGGCACTGTTTTAATGAACACTGGTTAACTTTTCCCAGATTACTTTGGTTTTTTTAGGTTTGCTGCCAGGAGTCACAGTGCTCTTTGCTTTTGTATATGTAAGCACATCGGTTGCCCAAGTAGAGTTCATTTTCATCTCAAGTATAAATACCTTCAATTTTTTTTAAAGATTTTATTTATTTATTTGACAGGTAGAGTTACAGACAGTGAGAGAAACAGACAGAGAGAAAGGTCTTCCATCTGATGGCTCACTCTGCAAATGGCCGCAACAGCCGGAGCTGTGCCGATCTGAAGCCAGGAGCCAGGTGCTTCTTCCTAGTCTCCCATGCGGATGCAGGGGCCTAGGGACTTGGGCCATCTTCCACTGCTATCCCAGGCCACAGCAGAGAGCTGGACTGGAAGAAGAGCAACTGGGACTAGAACCGACACCCATATGGGATGCCGGCGCCGCAGGGAGATGATTAACCTAGTGCACCATGGCACTAGCCCCATACCTTCAATTTTAAGAAGTGCTGTGTGGTCCCTTTGGTTCTGGAGACCTTGCTTATAGCCGGCAAAAATGGACTTGCACCTCAGTCTTCCAGACATAGCTGCCTGTAGAAGTCCTGTTCCCAGCAGGCCTCCACAGGCTCCAAGATGGTGGAAAGAACCATCCTTTGATTTGAAGTAGATGTGGGCTTGCATGTTTCTCTCCTAGAAGTTGACAATGGTAAGAATTTATTAAGAAATGCTGCGTTAAGGAAGGCAAAGCTGATTTATACTTGCAACTTGGACTCTAAAGGGGAATAGATTTACATATCGTGAATTTGACAGAAAATCAATCCACTTTTCTTGGATTTCTTTTTTCTTTTTTTTTGACAGGCAGAGTGGACAGTGAGAGAGAGAGAGACAGAGAGAAAGGTCTTCCTTTGCCGTTGGTTCACTCTCCAGTGGCCGCCGTGGCTGGCGCGCTGCGGCCGGCGCACCGCGTTGATCCAAAGGCAGGAGCCAGGAGCTTCTTCTGGTCTCCCATGGGGTGCAGGGCCCAAGCACTTGGGCCATCCTCCACTGCATTCCTGGGCTACAGCAGAGCTGGCCTGGAAGAGGGGCAACCGGGACAGAATCTGGTGCCCCAACCGTGACTGGAACCCGGTGTGCTGGCGCCGCAGGCAGAGGATTAGCCTGTTGAGCCACGGCACCGGCCTTCTTGGATTTCTATATTGATATTTTAGCTATAGAAACAAAGTCTAATATGTAACACCTTAAATATAGTTATTTTACATGATCCAGATATATTCAGTTTCACCAATGAAGCTACTACACCATACTACACTCTTTTTTTTTTTTTTAATATAACTTATTTATTTATTTGAAACTCAGAGAAAGAAAAAAAAAGAGTTCTTCCATCTGTTGGTTCATTTCCCAAATGACTGGTGCTGAGCCAGGCTGACGCCAGGATCCAGGATCTCCATTCAGGTCTGCCACGTGGGTGGCAGGGGCTCAACCACCTGGGCCATCTTCTGCTTTCCCAGGTGCATTAGCAGGGAGCTGGATCAGAAGTGGAGCTGCAAGGACTCTAAATGGCACCCAAATGGGATGCTGGTGTTGCGGCTTAACCCACTATGCCACAGGGCTGGCCCCTACTTTTGATTCTTAAGCTACCAAGAACAAATATGTCTGGAAAGTTAGTGAAGTTTGTTCAATTTTGGGCTCAGACAATCAAAGTTTAGAAAAACAAAATATGCTGTTGGTGGAAGTTCAGTTCTGTTCATTCATTTAGCACTATGTTTGATTGAAGGTGTTAGAAGTACCCAGGAGCTCCAAGATTTTCTCTCTGCTTTGTAAAGTTTGTGCTCTATGAAGAATGATAAAAGAGTATATAATCTAGTGTTCTGATGATGGTAAATGCAATGACAGTTGTATGAGAAAGTGATAATGACCACTTTTAGGAGAAGCAGTCACAGTTTCTGTGGTCCTCACTGCTTATTTGAGATACATTATACTTTGTTTAGTGCAGGTAAGAAGTTTGTCCAACTTGGATTTGTAGGCAGTTATGTTACATACTAAAGTTACCCTTTAGAAAAGGAAATACTCAGATTGACATCTGAGCAAAGTTTAATGAAGAACTAGTGCAGTGCACTTTCTTGAAGTTTTTGTGCATTACAGCGTAGTTGGACTCTGGTTGGTTAACAGATATGCATTAAATTAAATTTGTGCAGCACTGTTATTATTTTAGCTAAAGGAAACTTGAGAATCAATCTCATTGGCAGCTCTAAGGTTCCTCAGTTTAATGTGTTTGAGTGACATAACTTTTGTCCACTTCTGTTTTATACAATTAAGGTAATTATAGGAATACGCCTGTCATTTAATTTCAAACTACAAATACAGGTTAAATTGTTATTGGAAAGGAAGTTAAAATATAATTGTCTGGGACAGGCAGAAAATTGTAGTGCAGTAGATTAAGCTGTTGCTTGGGATGCCTGCATCACATATTGGAGTGCCTAAGATTAAGTCCTGCCTCCACTTCCATTCCAGCTTCCTGCCATCACTCCTTGGAGGTAGCAGGTAATGGTCCAGGTACTTAGGTTCCTGGCACCCACCTGAGAGACTTAGATAGAATTTGTGGCTCCTGGTTTTGGCCTGGCCCAGCCCTGGCTGTTCCAGCATTTGGGGGGTAAACCAGCTGATGGAAGATTTCTCTCTGTAACTCTGCCTTTCAAATAAATGAGACTTTTATTTATTTTATTTTATTAAAAAAGACTTATTCCTTTATTTGAAAGGCAGAATGACAGGCAGAGGCAGAGAGAGAGAGAGAGAGAGAGGTCTTCTGTCCATTGGTTCATTCCCCAAATTGCTGCAATGGCTGGAGCTGATCTGAAACCAGGAGCCAGGAGCTTCTTACAGGTCTCCCACATGGGTGCAGGGGCCAAAGGACTTGGGCCATTTTCTACTGCTTTCCCGGGCCATAGCTGAGAGCTGGATCAGAAGTGGTGAATGAGTCTTTAAAAATACATTTTTCTATTCACCTTGCCGGCGCCGTGGCTCAACAGGCTAATCCTCCGCCTTGCGGCGCCGGCACACCGGGTTCTAGTCCCGGTCGGGGCACCGATCCTGTCCCGGTTGCCCCGCTTCCAGGCCAGCTCTCTGCTGTGGCTAGGGAGTGCAGTGGAGGATGGCCCAAGTCCTTGGGTCCTGCACCCCATGGGAGACCAGGAGAAGCATCTGGCTCCTGCCATCGGAACAGCGCGGTGCGCCGGCCGCAGCGCGCTACCGCGGCGGCCATTGGAGGGTGAACCAACGGCAAAAGGAAGACCTTTCTCTCTGTCTCTCTCTCTCACTGTCCACTCTGCCTGTCAAAAAAAAAAAAAAATACATTTTTCTATTCACCTTAAAGTGAGTTTCAAGTGAAAAATAATTCTCTTGCCTGTTTTCCTTCACCGCATTCTCCAGAGCTAACCGTTATTAACTATTTATTATGTGTGTGTATGTATGTATGTATGTTTGTATTTATTTATTTTTGAAAGAGTTACAGAAAGATGTAGAGCCAGAGAGAGAGGAGTCTTCCATCTGCTGGTTCACTCCTCAACTGGCTGCAATGGCCAGAGCTGTGCTGATCTAAAGCCAGGAGCTTCTTCTGGGTCTCCCATGTGGGTACAGGAGCCCAAGGACTTGGGCCATCTTCTGCTTTCGCAGGGCATAGCAGAGAGCTGGATTGGAAGTGGGACTTGAACCGGTGCCCATATAGAATGCCGGTGCTGCAGGCCAGGGTTTTTTTTTTTTTTTTTTAATAAATATTTTATTTATTTATTTGAGAGGTAAAGTTACAGTGAGAGGGAGACACAGAGAGAAAGGTCTCCCTTCTGTTGGTTCACTCCCCAAATTGCCTCAATGGTTGGAGCTGCGCCGATCCGAAGCCAGGAGCTAGGTGCTTCTTCCTGGTCACCCATGCGGGTGCAGGGGCCCAAGCACTTGGGCCATCCTCCACTGCTTTTCCAGGCCACAGCAGAGAGCTGGATTGAAAGAGGAGCAGCCGGGACTAGAACCGGCGCCCATATGGGATGCCGGTGCCACAAGCGGAGGATTAACTACTGCCCCACGGTGCCAGTCCCCAGGCCAGAGTTTTAACACGCTGCACTACAGTGCTGACCCTTTTCTAAATTTCATGTACCCTTTTCTAAATTATGTGTAATGTTTTCATTTTTTATGAATAAGGACACTATTTTTTAAATGTCTCAAGACCTGTACTCTTTTTATTTTTTTAATTTTATTTGACAGGTAGAGTTATAGACAGTGAGAGAGACAGAGAGAAAGGTCTTCCATCTGATGGTTTACTCCCCAAATGGCTGCTGTGGCCGGTGCTGCACCAATCTGAAGCCAAGAGCCAGGTGCCTCCTTCTGGTCTCCCATGAGGGTGCAGGGCCATCCTCCACTGCCCTCCTGGGCTACAGCAGAGAGCTGGACTGGAAGAGGAGCAACCGGGACTAGAACCAGCGCCCATATGGGATGCTGGCGCCATAGGCGGAGGATTAACCAAGTGAGCCACGACGCTGGCCCCAGTACTCTTTTTTTTTAAGATTTTATTTATTTATTTGAGAGGTAGAGTTACAGACAGTAAGAGGGAGAGGGAGAGAGAGAAAGAGAGGTCTTCTTTCTGTTGGTTCGCTCCCTAGATGGCCGCAAGGACCAGAGGTGTGCAGTTGTGAAGCCAGGAGCCAGGATCTTCGTCCGGGTCTCCCACGTGGGTGCAGGGGCCCAAGCACTTGGGCCATCTTTTACTGCTTTCCCAGGCCATAGCAGAGAGCTATATTGGAAGAGGAGAATCCGGGACTAGAACCGGCGCCCATATGAGATGCCGGCACCACAGGTGGAGGATTAACCTACTGTGCCATGGCACTGACCCCAATAAGGAAGCTATTACTGGACATACATTTTATCATCTTGATCCCACCTCCTTTAAAAATAGGTAAATTATGAATGCTTTTTTTTAAAAAAAAATTTATTTACTTTTGTTATTTTAAAGACAAGAGTTACAGAGAGAGAGACAGAGAGATCTTCCATCTGCTGGTTCACTCCTTAAAAGGCGCAACGGCTGGGCCTGGGCTGTGCCAAAGCCACGAGACAGGAGGGAGTTTCTTCCAGGTCTCACATGTGTGCAGAGAACCAAGCACTTAGTCTATTCTCTGCTGCTTTTCCTGGTATATTAGTAAGGAGCTGGATCAGAAGTGGAGCAGTAGAACACAAATTTGTACCCTTAAAGGTGCCAGCGTTTCAGGCAGCAGCTTAACCTGCTGTGCCACAGTTCTGGCCCGAATTTTTATTTCAAAATTTGAAACATTTTAGGTGTAACAGAAATTCTTTCTGATACTACTACAAACCTTCTCCCTTCTACTTCAGTAGATACTAAACTTGCAGGTTTTTGTTTGTTTGTTTTAAGATTTATTTGTTTGAGAGACAGAGCTGTAGTCAGAGGGAGAGACAAAGAGAGAGGTCTTCCTTCCATCCTCTGATTCAATCCCTAAATGGCCACAACAGCCTGAGCTGAGCTGATCGGAAGCCAGGAACCAGGAGCTTCTTTCAGGTCTCCCACACGGGTAAAGGGGCCCAAGCACTTGGGCCATCTTCCACTGCTTTCCCAGACCATAGCAGAGAGCTGGATTGGAAGAGGAGCAGCCAGGACAAGAACCGGCATCCATATGGGATGCTGGCACCGCAGACAGATGCGTAACCTACTGTGCCATAGCACCAGCCCCTCTTGCAGGGTTTTTGTACTTAGATGCACTGTGTGTGTGTGTATGTTTACATAATTGGCCTCATATTGTATTTGTCTTTTCTTTTAAAAAACAAAAGATTTATTTTATTTTGTTGAAAGGGACAGTCACACAAATCTACTCACTGTTTCATTCCCCAAGTGGCTGCAATGGCCCAAGCTGGGCCAGGCTGAAGCCAGGAGCCAGGAGCTTCTTCCAGGTCTCCCAATTGGGTGCAGGGGCCCAAACACTTGGGCCATCTTTTTTTAAAATTTATTTGAAAGAAGGCTGGCGCCGCGGCTCACTAGGCTAATCCTCCGCCTTGCGGCGCCGGCACCCTGGGTTCTAGTCCCGGTTGGGGCACCGATTCTGTCCCGGTTGCCCCTCTTCCAGGCCAGCTCTCTGCTGTGGCCAGGGAGTGCAGTGGAGGATGACCCAAGTTCTTGGGCCCTGCACCCCATGGGAGACCAGGAGAAGCACCTGGCTCCTGCCATCGGAACAGCGCAGTGCGCTGGCCGCAGCGCGCCTACCGCGGCGGCCATTGGAGGGTGAACCAAAGGCAAAAAGGAAGACCTTTCTGTCTCTCTCTCACTATCCACTCTGCCTGTCAAAAAAAAAAAAAAAATTTTATTTGAAAGAGTTACAGAGAGTAGAGACAGAGAGAGAGGTCATCCATCCTCTGGTTCACTCCCCAGATGGCCACAACGGCCGGAGCTGTGCCGATCCAAAGCCAGGAGTTTCTTTAGGGTCTCCCACATGGGTGCAGGGGCCCAAGGAGTTGGGCCATCTTCTACTGCTTTCCCAGGCCATAGCAGAGAGGTGGATTTGAAGAGGAGTAGCCAGGACTAGAACTGGCGCCCATGTCGGATGCCGGAGCTTCAGGCCAGGGCTTTAACATGCTGCACCACAGCGCTGGCCACTTGGGCCATCTTTTGCTGGTTTCCCAGATGCATTTGCTGGGAGCTGGATTTGAAGTGGAGCGGCCAGGATGCTAACCAGTGCCCATATGGGATGCCAGTGTTGCAGCCGGCTGCTTTATCTGCTACCCACAATGCCTGTCCTGTACCTTTCATTTTTATACTTTCTTTATGATATGTCTTCAGGTCTGTTAGATGTGGCTTTTTTTTTTTTCATTGCTTTTTTATAAAAAAATATTTATTTATTTTTATTTCAAAGAGTTACACAGAGAAGGAAAGGCAGAGAGAGAGGGAGGGAGGGAGGGAGAAAGAGAGAGTTTTCCATCCACTGGTTCACCCCCTAATTGGCCGCAACGGCCAGAGCTGCGCCGATCAGGAGCCAGGAGCTTCCTCCGGGTCTCCCACGCGGGTGCAGGGGCCCAAGCATTTGGGCCATCTTTTACTGCTTTCCCAGGCCATAGCAGAGGGTTGGAATAGAAGTGGAGCTGCTGGGACATGAACCGGTGCTTCCTCTGGGTCTCCCATGTGGGTGCAGGGGCCCAAGGACTTGGGCTATCCTCTACCGCTTTCCCAGGCCATAGCCAAGAGCTGGATCAGAAGTGGAGCAGCAGGGACTGGAATCGGCGCCATATGGGATGCCAGCACTGCAGGTAGCTGCTTTCCCTGCTATGCCACAGGGCCAGCCCTGCTGCTTTGTTTTTAAATAGGCCTTTAGGTTCTCTTCCCTTTTTCTTCGTTGATTGATTGTTTGGTTGATTTGAAAGACAGTGATAACAGGACAGCAAGAGATAAACATCTTCATCCAATGGTTCACTCCCCAGAGTGCCTGCAATTGCCAGGGGTGGGCCAGGCCAAAGTCAGGATCCCAGAACTCCTTTCCAGGCCTCTGAGTGGTGGCAGGGACCCTGGCACTTGGGCCCTCACCCACTGTCTTCTCAGAGGCATTAGCAGGAAGCTGGATTCGAAGCAAGGAGTCAAACAGGACTCAACCAGGCATTCTGATTCTGCAGCATCCCAGCAGTGGCTTCACCTGCTGCACCACAATGCCCACCCGAAGGCTGTTTCTTTCTTGACATTAAATATGTCAAATGTTCTTAGAGTCTTCTTGTGCATATGTATGTGTTTCTTTCTTGGAAATGCCAGGAAGAGGGATTTCTGGGTCACAAGAAATACATATTTTAAGTAGATATGTCAGATTGCTTCCCCAATTTATGCTTTGTCCAGTGGTTTATGAAAGAACTTGGTGTGTTTGGCATAGTAGTTAATATGCCACTTGGGATGCCTGCATTCCATATTGGAGTGCCTGGTTTTGAGTCCTGGGTGCACTACTAATTAGCTTCTTGCTAATGCATACCCTGTGAGGCAGCAGTGATGGCTCAAGTAGTTGGACCCCTGCCATCCATGTGGGAGACTTGGATTGAGTTCTGGCTACTGGCTTTGTTCTGGCCCATTCCCAGCTGTTCAGGGCTTTCAGCTAGTGAACCAGTGAAAAAGATCCCTGTCTCTCTTTGCCTTTCAAATAAATAAAAAATAATTGTTTTTAAATAAAAGGATATGTTGGGGGCAGCATTGTGGCGCAGTGGGATAAGCTGCCACCTGCGATGATGGCATCCTGTGTGAGTGCTGATTAGAGTCCTGGCTGCTCCATTTTCAATCCTGATCCCTGCTAATGTGCTTGGGAAAGTAGCAGAAGATGGCTCAAGTACTTGGACCCCTGCCGCTCATGTGGGAGATTTGATGGAGTGCTTGGCTTCTGGCTTCAGCCTGGTCCAGCTTTGGCCCATGTAGTCATTCAGAGAATGAACCAGTGGATGGTTTTTCTCCTTCTCTCTCTCCCACTCTCCCTCTCTCCCTCCCTCCTTCTCTTTCGGTCACTCTGCCTTCAAATAAATAAGTAAAATATTTTTAAAAAAATGGCAAAGCACTGGGGCCAGCATAGTGGTATAGCCGGTAAAGCTACCGCCTATGACACTGGCATCCCATGTGGGCACTGGTTTAAGTCCCAACAGTTCCGCTTCCAAACCAGTTCCCTGCTAATGACCTGGGAAAAGCAACAGGAAATGACCCAAGCACTTGGGCCCCTGTTTGCTACCCTTGTGGGAGACAAATGAAGCTCTTGGCTTCTGGCTTTGGCCTGGCCCAGCCCTGACCATTGTGGCAATCTGGAGAGTGAACCAGTGGATGAAAGATCTCTCTGTCTCTTCCTCTTCTCTATGTAATATAGTCTGCCTTTCAAATAAATCAATAATTTTTATTTTTAAATATTTTATTTGAAAGTCACAGTTACAGAGAGAGGGAGAGACAGGGAGCTGGATCGTAAGTGGAGCGGCTGGATCTTGAACTGGCATCCATATGGGATGCCAATATTGTAGGCAGTGGCTTTACCCACTATGCCACAACACCAGCCTCCAAATAAGTAAATCTTAAAAAAAAAAATCTACATATCTTCACCAAACACTGATGTTTCCCAACATTTAAATTTTCCAGATAGATTAAAACTTTTTTTGTTTCAATTTGTGTTTTCTTCATTACTGATGAAATCCTCTGTCTTCTTATTTTACTCTTTACTTTTACTGGTCATTTGTATTTCTCTTGTGAATTACATATTTTATCCTAAGTTTTAAGCATTGGATTGTTTTTGTTTTTACTTAGGGATTCTTTTATACTGGAAACTTTTATAATTTTGCCATTGTTAGTGTATTTCTTGCTGCCATAACAAAATACCACGGACAGGTGATTTATAAACAGTAAGAATTTCTTTCTCATGTCCTGGAGGTTGGGAAGTCCAGGATCAAGGTCCCAGCATGTTCAGTGTTTAGTGAAGACATGTTTTGTGTCTCGAGATGGCACTTCCTGCTGCATACTCATATAGTTCCAGTGGTGAAAGGGGGCAGATGCTGTGTCCTCACATGGTAGTAGCGGCTGAAGAGGCCAGTAGTTCTCTGAAGCCCCTTTTATAAGGGAGTTAATCCCATTCATAAGAGCGCAGTGCTCATGGACTAGACGAGTCCTACTTTTTAATACCATCACCTTAGAGATTAAATTCCAGTTTATAAGTTTTAAGAGGATACATACAAACCACAACAACTACATAATTTTTTCTAAGTTTTTAATATATTTGGAATTAATTTTACAAGATACTTCTGACTAAATTCTTCCTTCATATTGACAGTTGTCATAACACCATTGAGTCTGTATTGTAAAACTAAAATGCATTCATATGTGTTTTTTGAACTGTTTTCTGTTTCATTGTTTCATCCATGTGTTTTTTGATGCCAATACCGCAGTTTTAATTAATTGGCTTTATACATTATTTGGAAGGATTTATGTTATAACAATATTTTCTTTGTTGTTAATGTGTGTGTTAATGTGTGTAATACATGATGTGTATTCAACTTTTTCTTTTTAAGATTTATTTATTTATTTGAAAGGCAGAGCTACAAAGAGAGATCGAGAGACATAGAGATCTTCATCCACTCCTTCACTCCTCAAATGACTGGGTCAAGCTGAAGCCAGGAGTCCAGAATTCCATTTGGGTCTCTCACATGTGTGGCAGGGACTCATACTTGAGCCATCATCTGCTGCTTCCTGGGCGCATTAGCATAGAACTGTATTGGAAGCCGAATAGCCAGGACTGAAATCGGCATACAGGCATCTCAAGCAGCAGCTACCTAAGCAACTGTGTCACAGCACTGGCCCCTGTTTATTCAACATTTACCAGCAATTTTTATAATGTTCTTTATTTAAGATGTAATGCAGTTTTAGTTTTATTTCCGTGTGCTTTAACTAAATTCTTTAATGTTATCACAAATGAATTTTCTTTTTTCTGTTAAATTTTCTAATCACTAATTCAGTTAGCAAATATTTGTTGAACACTTTCTGAATTATTTTAGATGCAGAAGGTATTTTTAAAAGTAGGCTAAAACAAAATCCTGTCCTAATGTAGTGTAGTTTAAAATCTAGTGAGGGGAGATTGAAAATAGATTAAAAATTAAATACATAATTTACTGGATACCGATAATTGCTGTGGACAAAAATAAAGAATGAGAAATGGAGTGAAGGGACCTGGGCATGGTTCATATTTTAAGTAGGATTGTTAAGGGGGACTTATTGAGATAATCTTCTAGTTAACTTAAAAAAAAAAAAATGATAGAGCAAGACCTGAGGAGAAACCATTGTAGGCAAAGGGTATTGAGTATAAAAGTGAAGGCAGACATATCCACGATATATACTGGGAATGGTAGTCGATCAGTCTGACTAGATCATAATGAGGTTGGGAATGGTGGTAGAGATGAAGTTATTGGTAGGAAAGGGGGGTGGGTGATGGTTGAAGAACAGAACAGATCCTGAATGACCTTATACACCATTTTAGGCTCTGAATTTTATTCTGACAAAATAGGTCATACAAATCTTTGAGCAGAAGAGAAATGTGATATAACTACTAATTTAAAAGTGTCACCGGCTTTGTGGACACTGTACTGTATAACTAGTATTCAAATCTTTTGCAGTCATTCAGAACAAAGGTGGTGATATTTTGTATCTAATGAGTTGTGATATTGATTGTAAAAAGTAATTGGACCCAGGTAGGGCAAGTGGGGAAGCTGTGGTGCAGTGGGTTAAGCTGCCACCTGTGACACTAGCATCCCATATAAATGTGGGTTCAAGTCCCAGTTGTTCCACTTCCAATGCAGTTCCCTGCTAAATGCTCCTGGGAAGGCAGAGGAAGACAGCTCAAATGCTTAGGCCCCTGCCGCCCAGGTGAGAGACTTAAAGGGAGTTCCAGGCATCTGTCTTCAGCCTGGCCCAGCCCCAACCATTGCAGCCATTTGGGGAGTGAACCATGTGGGTGCAGGGGCCCAAGGACTTGGGCCATCTTCTACTGCTTTCCCAGGCCATAGCAGAGAGCTGGATTGGAAGAGAAGCAGCCGGGACTAGAACCGGCGCCCATATGGGATGCCAGCACTTTAACCTGACCAGGGCTTTAACCTGCTGTGCCACAGCGCCGGCCAACACTAAAATTATTAATAAAAGAATAAAAGAGGCATGAAATAACAGTAACAAAATGAATGGAAGAAACTGTAATAGGTGAGAAGTTTCAACAAGATTAAAAATTGGGTAGAAGAGTGTTAAGTAATTCAGATAGTCCAAGGAAACAAACACTTGGTTTTCTGTAGAGAGAACTGTCATTGAGAGGCAAGTATACCCAACAAAACCTACAGAAGGACTTGGGAATTAGTAGTGAAAGTTCTTAGAAAAGAAAAGGATGGGGGCCCCTGATATGTTAAGCTGATACTTGCAACTTTGGCATCCCATATGACTTCCCAACCAGCTCCCTGCTAATATGCCTGGGAAAGCAGTCCAGGTGCTTGGGCCCCTGCACCCATGTTGGACACCTGGCTCCTGACTCAACACTAGTCCAGCCGCAGCTGTTGTGGCCATCTGGGGAGTGAACTAGCAGAGGGAAGGCCTCTTTCTCTCTGTAACTCTGCCTCTCAAATAAATAAGTCTTTTAAAAAAAAAAAAAAAAGGAATTTTGCATCTTTGAAAGAACAGGATGCTATTTTTAGAAATGTTTTGACAAGTAAGAACTAATGCTTCTCGGAATATCCCCATCCCATGTTGGAGTTCCTGAGTTCAAGTCCCAGTTATTCTGCTTCTGATTGAGCTTGCTGCTAATGTATACCCTGAGAGGCAGTAGATGATGGCTCCTTGGGTACATGGTCTCTGCCACCCACATGGGAACTCCGGATTGAATTCCAGGCTCCTGGCTTTGACCTGGCCCAGCCCTGGCTGTTGTAAGCATTTGGGGAGTGAACCAGCGCATGGAAGATCTCTTTCTCTTTTCTCTGTCACCCTGCCTTTCAAATAAAAAAGTAATAAAAAGAAGTATAACTCTCCTCCTCTAATAAAAGTTAATAAAAATATTAGATGTTGAAACAGTTTACCTGGAATTAAATAACAAAAAAGTAATAGCAACAGAAAATGGAATTTAAAAAATTAAAGGTAGGGAGTATGACTAACAGGAATTCCAGAATGACAGAACAGAGAGAATGTTGAGAAGTGCTACAAAAATAATTTTTGAAGCATTTTCCAAATTGAATCATGTAGATTTCCAAATTAAAGTAGCTGCTAGAATAATAAAGACTCAAGAGGCCTGATTATGAAATTCCAGTAAACTGGAGCTAGGATATATTTACCAGTGTCTGAAAGCTTAACTAGAAGCTGTATTCAGAGGGCCTTAAAGTGGGAGGTGGGTGTTTGGTGCAGCAGATAAGATGTATCCCCCAGCCCACATCAGAGTACCTGGGTTTGAATCCTGGCTTTACTCCTGATTCCAGCTTTCTGATAATATGCACCCTGGAAGATAGCATATAATGGCTCAAATACATGGGTCCCTGACACCCACATGGGAGACTTGGATTGAGTTTCAGGCTCCTGGCTTCGACTTGCCCAACCCGAGCTGTTGTGGACATTTGAGGAGTGAACCAGAATATGAAAGATCTCTGTTTCTGTGTGCCTCTCTCCCTCTACTGTCTCCTCTCTGTTTCTCTGCCCTTCAAATTAGTTTAAAAAGAACTTTTTTTAATGTTGGGGAGAAGGACCCCAAATTAGAATGGCATTATATATCATACTGCTAACATAAAAAGTCAGAAATATATCAAGTAGTGTCTTCAAATGTCTTGGTAGAAAAATTTTTATAATTTTATTCCTAACAAATTATTAATCAAGTTTGAGTATAAAGAAATATTTAGGGCTGGCGCCGTGGCTTAACAGACTAATCCTCCGCCTTGTGGTGCCGGCACACCAGGTTCTAGTCCCAGTTGGGGCGCCGGATTCTATCCCGGTTGCCCCTCTTCCAGGCCAGCTCTCTGCTATGGCCCGGGAAATCAGTGGAAGATGGCCCAAGTGCTTGGGCCCTGCACCCGCATGGGAGACCAGGAGAAGCACCTGGCTCCTGGCTTCAGATCAGCGAGATGCGCCGTCCGCAGCGGCCATTGGAGGGTGAACCAAAGGCAAAAAGGAAGACCTTTCTCTCTGTCTCTCTCTCTCACTATCCACTCTGCCTGTCAAAAAAAAAAGAAAAAAGAAAAAAGAAAGAAATATTTAGGAGCTGGTATTGTGACGTAGTGGGTAAAGCCACCACCTGCAGTGCCAGCATCCCATATGGGCACTGGTTTGAGTCCTGGCTGCTCCATTTCCAATCCAGCTCTCTGCTATGGCCTGGGAAAGCAGTAGAAGATGGCCCCAGTCCTTGATCCCTTGCACCTACATGGGAGACCGGAAGAAGCTCCTGGCTCCTGGCTTCAGATCAGTCCAGTTCTGGCCATTGTCGCCATTTGGAGAGTGAACCAACAGATGGCCTGGTTCTACCTCTTTCTCTATAACTCTGCCTTTCAAATAAATACATACAGCTTTTTAAAAAATATTTTATAAAAAAGGAAATATTTAGGGGCTGGTGTTGTGACACAGTAGGTTAAAGTCACAGCCTGCAGTGCTGGCATCCCACATGGGCACCTTTGTTTACTTATTTGTTAGGTCAGAGAAATAAAGAGGGAAAGAGCTTCCATCCACTGGTTCACTCCCCAGAGGCCTGCATCAGCTCCCAGCAGGGGCTGAAACTGGGAGCCAGGAATTCAATCCACATCTCTCAAGTGGCTTGTAAGGAACCAAAGCATTTGAGCCATCCCCATTGCTTCCCATGGTCTGTGTTAAAGTAGGAATTCTGGGTAGGAACTGGAGCCACATATTGAACCTAGGTACAATGTGTGAGTTGTGGATATCTTAAACACTAGGCTCAGGGCCTGCTCCTGGTCTATTATTAATATGATAACTTTTTTTTTTTGACAGGTAGAGTGGATAGTGAGAGAGAGAAACAGAGAGAAAGGTCTTCCTTTTTGCCTTTGGTTCACCCTCCAATGGCCGCTGCGGACGGTGCATCTCGCTGATCCGAAGCCAGGAGCCAGGTGCTTCTCCTGGTCTCCCATGCGGGTGCGGGGCCCAAGCACTTGGGCCATCCTCCACTGCACTCCCGGGCCCTAGCAGAGAGCTGGCCTGGAAGAGGGACAACCGGGATAGAATCCGGCACCCCAACTGGGACTAGAACCTGGTGTGCCGGCACCGCAAGGCGGAGGATTAGCCTGTTAAGCCACGGTGCTGGCCCTGATAACTTTTTTTTTATTTATTTGATAGAGTGATAGAAGAGAGAGAGAGCTCAAATGCTTCCATCTACTGTGTCAGTCCCCAAATGGCCACAATGGTCTGGCCTGGAATTCCATCTGAATCTCATGTGGGTGTAGCGGCCCCAAGGACTTGGACATCTTCTGCTTCCCCAGGCACATTAGCGGGGAGCAACTGGCAGCAGAGCAGCTGGGACTCAAATCGGCACTCCAATATGAGATGCCAGCATCACAGATGGCTGCTTAACCCACTGGGCCACAAGACTGGCCCCAGTTTGATGACATTTTCTTTCGAAGTTATTTCTTCCCTTCCATTGGTTCTGTGAATTATCAGTTTCTAGCACATGGACTAGGATTTGTACATGAGGGAGTCAGACCACATCAGCTTTATTTAATGATCCCTGTGGCATTTTTGGAATCAGGAATTGAGTTAAATGCTTGGTAATTT
This sequence comes from Lepus europaeus, assembly GCF_033115175.1. Classification (NCBI taxonomy): domain Eukaryota; kingdom Metazoa; phylum Chordata; class Mammalia; order Lagomorpha; family Leporidae; genus Lepus; species Lepus europaeus. The sequence goes on from NC_084844.1 coordinate 22,821,089, forward strand.
TGAGTCAGATCCCATTGTTGTTTGGTAGTATCTACTTCATAGATTTTTTTTTTTTCATGCATGTATAGATGGGTGAGAGTGAAACTGGTGAGAGAAGTGGATGTGAAATTATATCAGCACTCTGAATTTTTAGTTTTTTCACTTCATGGCCTCAAAAGAAGTTTTCAGTAGGGCATTGAAGATTTCCAGGAGTGAGCAGCAGTAGTACAATCAAATCCATCAGTTCTTTGAAGTTCATGGAGTCCTCATGGCCCTAGAACATTGCTGAGGATGGCCGAAGCCAATAAACAGAATACAGCTCAACAAAAACCAGAATAAAAATATATAGCTACTTTAATTTGGAAGCAGAGCTAGGAATTGGTAGTGGACATAGGTTTTTGATTAAGCTAAACGAAACAGAGTCAGCATAAAGTAAAGCATGAGATAATTGAGTCAGATATTAGAAAGTGTCCAAGGAAGAAAATTTGAGCTATTAAGTAATATATCTGTTTTCTAAACACCATTCCTTAGTGTTTTAATCTAGAGGTTTCTTTTCTTGAAAATATTTAGTCATGAGATGGTAATGTGCTGGCAGTAATTTGCTTCTAGAAAACAATTATATTTCTACTAGGGACAAGATATTGGGTGGAGGAATTACAAACTTATTTTGTTTTAGGTTTATTTAGCCATACAAAAATGTTTTTCTTTTTAGAATCTGGCAAGAAGACCAGCCGATTGGAAAAACATCTGGTATTGGTTGAGTGAGGGAATGGTATAATCAGTAAAAATTATTTATTTGAAAAGAATATTTTTTAAAAACCGGTAGCTTCAAATCTGGATTCATGAAAATTCATTCTTAGTCTTGACTTAAATTTTCCTGCCACCAAAACATTTGACCTATGTTGGGCTACCTCTGTGTATCACAAATTTTGTTGGAAGTCCATGGAATTGAACTCCTAAGTCATAAACATTTTCAACTTAGAACCTGTTTTTGTAGCATTTGCTGTCTTAAAAACCACCCTATAACTTAGTGACTTAAAACAGTTGTTCAGCCTGGCTCTTCTGCCCTTCTCTTCAAAAGGTCCCCCTGAGGCTGCAGTCATCTGGTGTCTAAGATGACCTCACATTCTGAGACCTTGGTGTCATTGTCAGCTGGTTCTGCACATGATCTCTCACCATTCTTTTTTTTTTTTTTTTAAGGTTTATTTATTTGAAAGTCAGTTACACACAGAGAGGAGAGGCAGAGAAAGAGAGAGGTCTTCCTTCTGCTGGTTCATACCCCAATTGGCTGCTCCAAAGCCAGGAGCTTCTTCCTGGTCTCCCATGTGGGTGCAGGGGCCCAAGGACTTGGGCCATCTTCCCAGGCCATAGCAGAGAGCTGGATGGGAAGTGGAGCAGCCAGGACTGGAATTGGCGCCCATATGGGATGCCAGCACTACAGGTGGTGGCTTTGCCTGCTACGCCACAGCACCGGCCCCTCATCATTGTTAAGTTTAAACTGGGCTTTCTTACATGGCAGCAGGAGTGTTTCAGGAGGGAAAAGCTATTGTCTCTAAAGGCCTAGCCTTGAAAATCTGTTATTTCTACCCATTAATTTAGACAGATTATGGCACCATGTCAACTTAGATTCAAGGAGTGAGGAACTGGACCCTTTCTTTTGAAGGAAGGAAAAGCAAAATCACATTGCAAAGGGGAATTGTCACAGGGAATTCGGATTCCTTGGGAGCCATTATATATATATTTATGTATTTTATAGACTATATATTAGTTAAATTTGTGTTACCACAATGAAGTACTAAGGGCAGGCTACTTATGAAGAAAAGAGAGGTTTGTTTAGCTCATAATTTTGGTAGTTCAAGTGAAAGATCAGACCATCCCCAATGATCTGGTCTCTGATGAGGGCAGTGGGTAGCAGTCTAATGAGGTCAGGGCATATGCAGAAGATGGACCACTAGGCAAGCCAGCAAGCTGAGGGAGTGAGTGTGCCCTAACTATGGGTTTTATAGCGAACCTGCTCTCCAGAATTACCTTCATATAGCACACTTCCTAGTGACTTGAGAACTTCCCATTGTGCCCACCCAGTAAACAACATAACTGGATTAAGTTTCTACCTTTTTGGTACCATTAATTTATATTAAAGTTTAAATGTCTGCAGAAATTTGGGAGCAGAATCATATTCAAACTATAGCAGTATGTATGTAGTTTAATTTGGAAACACATATTTTAAAGAATCCAAAAGGAACATTTAATATTGGTCTGGTGGGGCCAGCACTGTGGCATCTTGGGTTAAGCTGCTGTCTGCAGTGCCAGCATCCCATTTAGGCACTGGTTCAAGTCCTGGCTGTTCCACTTCTGATCCAGCTCTTTGCTAATGTACCTCGGAGGGCAGCAGAAGATGGCCCAAGTGCTTGGGCCCCTGTACCCATGTTGGAGACCTCGAAGAAACTCCTGGCTCCTGGCTTTGGACTGGCTCAGCTCTTGCCGTTGTGGCTATCTGGGGAATGAACCAGCTCATGGAAGCTCTCTCTGTCTCTCTGTAACTCTGCCTTTCAAATAAATAAATAAATCTTTAAGAAAAAAAATTGCTCTGGTTATCTATTAGAATTAAATTCTCATTAAGAAAAGTTTGGCCAGCACCGTGGCTCAATAGGCTAATCCTCCGCCTTGCGGTGCCAGCACACCGGGTTCTAGTCCCGGTCAGGGCACTGGATTCTGTCCCGGTTGCCCCTCTTCCAGACCAGCTCTCTTCTGTGGCCCAGGAGTGCAGTGGAGGATGGCCCAAGTGCTTGGGCCCTGCACCCGCATGGGAGACCAGGAGAAGCACCTAGCTCCTGGCTTCGGATCAGCACAGTGCGCCAGCCGCAGCGCGGTGGCCATTGGAGGGTGAACCAACAGCAAAGGAAGACCTTTCTCTCTGTCTCTCTCTCTCTCGCACTGTCTAACTCTGCCTGTCAAAATAATAATAAATAAATAAATAAATAAATAAATAAATAAAAATAGAAAAAAGTTTACTAGACCAATTTTTTAAAATAATGAAGCTGGATCTTTTTTTAAAAAATTAATGATTTTACCTTACTAAAGCAAAGTTGTGATTTGGTAAGTGGATTTGTGGATTTGTTTTGGTTCCAAAGTAGACTGAACGCACAATACAGTTCTGGTCATCAATGACATCTCTCCCCATTACCAGTTTCTTCTTCTTCTTCTTCTTTTTTTTTTTAAGATTATTTTTGTTTATTTCAAAGTCAAAATTATAGAGAGGGAGAGGCAGAGATCGTCCACCCACTGGTCTACTCCCCAAATGGCCACAACAGCCAGGGCTGGGCTAGGCCAAAGCCAGGCACCTCATCCAGTCTCCCACGTGGGTGCAGGGGCTCAAGCACCAGGGCCATCCTCTGATGCTTTCTTTCCCAGTCACATTAGCAAGGAGCTGGATTGGAATTGGAGCAGCTGGGATGCTGGCACTGCAGATGACAGCTTGACCAGCTATGCCACAGCACTGCCCCACCAGTTTCCTCTTATAAGGACAATTGGGATCACACTGAAAGCTCACAGACTACAACTAGAAGACTTGTGGTTGGGCAAAACTCTTTTTTTTTTTTTTTTAGTCTTTATTGAGACATAATTGACAAGTGGGGACCTTTCTGCCACGATCAGACCTGGCCACAGTGGTTCACATTCCTGCCACATATAAAACAGCCCCGTCCAGTACCTCCAGAGTCTTATCCCCCCCCAAAATTAACTTGAATACTTTTGTTTACATCAAATTCAGTTGTGGAGAGGGTTCCTCAGTTGCAGTTTCTCTCTCTCTCTCTCTCTTTTTTTTTTTTTTTTTTTTTTTTTTGACAGGCAGAGTGGACAGTGAGAGAGAGAGACAGAGAGAAAGGTCTTCCTTTTTGCCGTTGGTTCACCCTCCAATGGCCGCTGCGGCCGGCGCATCGTGCTGATCCGAAACCAGGAGCCAGGTGCTTCTCCTGGTCTCCCATGCGGGTGCGGGGCCCAAACACTTGGGCCATCCTCCACTGCACTCCCGGGCCCTAGCAGAGAGCTGGCCTGGAAGAGGGGCAACCAGGATAGAATCCGGTGCCCCAACCAGGACTAGAACCTGGTGTGCCGGCACCGCAAGGCGGAGAATTAGCCTGTTAAGCCACGGCGACGGCCACAGTTTCTCTTGATCCAAAGGTCTGTAAGTTGAAAAGAAAGGATCTGCTCTGTACTCCCGACAATTGGGAGTTGTCACAGGGATAGAATAATGGCAATAGACTCACTCAGGAGAGAAAAGGAAGGCATATTGCAGTTGTTGGCCCCTAACAATCCTGAAATCCAGCGGGTACATGTTAGGGTCACCTAGTCCAGGAGCAGGAAATGTTCCCTGACGGGGGCCTTGTTCTGCTTCCTGGACGTGGTTCCCTAATACGTTGTTCTCTGTGGCTCTTGGCTCTGTAGTTGGGGCTGTTAATTCTGCTGAGAAGTCTTCCCTTTTATTTAAGAAACATCTTAAGAATCCAAGTACTTTCTCAGTGTACTTCTTTCCTATAGAATGTTGGGACTCATAGCTTCTTTTCATTTTGAACTGTTATCTTTTAATCCAGTTGGTACAACTTCTATAAAATGTTTTAAATTTTCTTGGACCTGACTTTGTTCATTCTATGTCCCAAAAGCTGTCTGGTATCCATGGTTCGTTTCAAGACAACTAATTTGGTAGTGTCAGGTCCTGTGGTATACTTCTAGCTAAGAGCGTCAGCTATGCAAGATTTTAAATCTTTTTGAGGTCTTAAAAGGATTTCATAGTCACACTTTTGATTGGATATTTATCTGGAGGGGATTTATTATGTTGAGAATCTTATTGGCTTGAGAGACTGAAGACAAGGAATCATTTTTGTTTTCCAGTCCAGCAAGTTTGAGGCCCAGCATTTTTTCTGAATTTTTTGCAAAATGTGCATTTCTGTCTTCAACTTATTTCTCCTATTATTTTATCATATGCATCTAATGGAGCAACAGCCTCCTACAGCCCTCTCCAGAGACTTCCATTCACAGCATCTCGCTAGCAATTAAATATACTTGTTTTATCGAATTAATTAGTTGATGGCTTTGTCTCTGATTCTCTAACTCCCTTCCAGATCTTCCCACAATTGTGTTAGAGTCTAATTCCTATAATTAACCCCTATTCTCTGGGCCAGCACCATGGGGTAGCAGGTAAGGCCTCCATCTGCAATGCCGGCATTCCATATGGGCTCCCGTTCAAGTCCTGCCTGCTCCACTTCCAATCCAGCTCTCTGCCATGGCCTGGGAAAGCAGCAGAGGGTGGCCCATGTCCTTGCGCCTGCGCTCATTGAGGCCGTTTGGGGAGTGGACCAATGGAAGGAAGACCCTCTCTGTGTCTCCCTCTCACTGTCTGTAACTCTACCTCTCAAATAAAATAAATAAAATCTTTTTTAAAAGTACTATTACTCTGTAACTACTGTCTCTCTGATCCTCAGATAACAGTAGTTTGGGGCTACTGATGGTCACAGAGGCAACATTCAGAAAGAAAATTAGACCCAGAAAGGACAAAGTGGAATCTGACTGGCATTCTCTGCGTTTCCCTCTGAGTGTGAGAAGACTATCAAGGAGTACTGACTGGTGTCTCTCTCTGCCTGATCTGATCGTTATACATTGTGTACATGTATTGAGTTATCACACTAAACCCCTTAATTGTGCACAGGTAAAATATTAAAAATTTTAAAAAGAGAATTCTATATCTATATATCAACTTATACTCTCAAGAAAGTGAAAAGACAATCTGAAAACCAAAGAGAAATTATTTGCTAATTATGTAATAAGGGCCAAGGATCCAGAATATATAAAGAACTCTTGTCTTAACAAGTCAACAAAATACCCCAGTATTTAAGAGTAAAGAATCTGAATAGACATTTCTCCAAAGATAGACAAACTAGCACATGAAAAAATATTCAGCAATACTAGTCATTAGGAAAAACAAATCAACATCCTAATGAGATGCTGCTTTACAATCACTAGTATGGCTATAAGTTAACAAAGGAGAAAAAAATAACAGAGGTTGGCAAGGATATAGGAAAATTTGAACCTGTACTTTGCCAATGGCAGTGTAGAATGGTGAAGGCACTATGAAAGACGGTTTGTTTCTTAAAAAAAGTTATAGAAATACCGTATGACCCAGTAATTCTACTCCCAGATCTATACCAAATAAATTGAAAGCAGGTATTCATGAAAATACTTGTATACAAATGTTCATAGCAGCAAAATTCAAAATAACCAAAAGTCCAAGCACCCCAAATGCCTATTGGCATGTGTTTTATAAACAAAATATGTTATATATGAATACATATAGTGGAATATTGCTTGGCCATAAAAAGGAATGAAGTGCTGAGACACAGTACAGTGTCTATAATCATCAAAAGCATTGCAAAAGAGAAATAAGCAGTCAGTGGTTTAAGCCACCACTTGCGACTCCAGCATTCCACATCAGAGCTCCATTTCAAATTCCAGCTTGCTCTGCTTCTAATCCTATTTCCTCTTTCTTTTTTTTATTTTTTATTTTATTTATTTATTTTTTTGACAGGCAGAGTGGACAGTGAGAAAGAGACAGAGAGAAAGGTCTTCCTTTTGCCTTTGGTTCACCCTCCAATGGCCGCCGCGGCTGGCGCGCTGCTGCCGGCGCACCACGCTGATCTGATGGCAGGAGCCAGGTGCTTCTCCTGGTCTCCCTTGCGGGTGCAGGGCCCAAGCACTTGGGCCATCCTCCACTGCACTCCCGGGCCACAGCAGAGAGCTGGCCTGGAAGAGGGGCAACCAGGACAGAATCCAGCGCCCTGACCGGGACTAGAACCCGGTGTGCCGGCGCCTCAAGGCGGAGGATTAGCCTGTTGAGCCGCGGCGCCGGCCCCTATTTCCTCTTAATGACCCTAGGAAAGCAGTGGAAGATGGTCCAAGTACTTGGATCCCTGTCACCCACATGGAAGACCCCGATGGATTTTTTGGCCCTGGCCCAGCCCCAGCCATTGTGGCCATTTGGGCAGTGAACTAATGGGTTGAAATTTGATCTTTCTCTCTTAACTCTCCTCCCTCTCTTGTCACTCTACCTATGAAATAAATAAATAAATGTTAAAAAAAATAAAGAGAAATAAGCCACACATAAAAGATTGAAGGACTCACTTATAGGAAGCATCCACACTAGGAAAATCCATCTACAGAAAGCAGATTAGTGGTAGCCTAGGGGCATGGGAAATGATTGGGTAGAAGTGATTACTTAACGGATCCAAAGTGTTCTGAGATCCCAAAGAGGTGATAGTTACACGGCACTGTGAATGCACTAAGTGACACTAAACATACTTCAAAATGATTTATTCTGTTACGTGAATTTCTCATAAAGCATTGTTTCTGGATATGTCTCTGAGCATTTCTGCAGCAGGCTAGCATTTGAATCGGTAGACTAAGTAAGAGCTGTGGACCAGCATCATCTTATCCATTGAGGGCTTCGTAGAAAAAAGTGTAGGAAAAGAAAAATTTTTCCTCCTTCAACTGAGATGTCCATCTTCTTCTGCCCATGGACATCAGTTCCTGGTTCTCAGGCCTTTGGACTCTGGAAATACTACCTGGTCCCCTCCCTGGTTGTTAGGCCTTCAAACTCAGATTAAATTGCACTACTGACTTTCTGTGAGCCAGTTCCTGTAATAAATCTCTCCATGTATGTGGATAAATCCTGCTCTCTTATTATCATAACTGATTTAAAATATATTTACATAAGACAATAATAAACTAATTTTGGGTTTATGAGATAAGTATGTAACATAATAAAGGAGAAAGGAAGAAATAGAGTTCTTTTGTAGCAAAGTTTATATTTTGCAGTGATTTAATTAGTGGTGATCTGAAATAGGTTGTGGCAAATTAAACTACATATTATAATTTCTAGATTAAACACTAAGAAACTAACTGAAAGAAATACATTTTTTAAAAAGTTTATTTATTTGAAAGATAGATTGTTCAGCTCCTGGTTCACTCAGTAGATGCCCGTAATAGCTGGGGTTGGGCCAGACCAAAACCAGGAACTGGGAACTAAATCTGGATCTCCCGTATGGGTGGCAGAGAGCCAACTACTTAAGCCATCACCTACTGCCTTCCAAATTGTACATTAGCAGGAAGCTAGAATTGGCAACACAGACAGGACTCAAACCTAGGCACTCTGATAGGGGGTGTGGGTATCTCAAGCAGTGACTTAACCACGGTGTGTGTGTGTACATGTGTACCAGGGGACAGCAGAAGAGGAATAAACAAGAGACATAGAAAACAGATGGGCCGGTGTTGTGTTGAAGTGGGTTAAGCTGCTGTCAGCAGCACCGGCATCCCCTGTGGACACTGATTCAAGTCCAGCTGCTCTGCTGCTACTTTACTTTTTTTTTTTTTTTGCTTCAGAAACCTTTTATTTAAGGAATACAAATGTCGTGCATTTCATAAGTACAACTTTAGGAAGCTGCTCCACTTCTGATCCAGCTCCCTGCCAATGTGTCTGGGAAAGCAGTGGAGGATGGCTAGAGGGCTTGGGTCTCTGCACCCATGTGGGAGACCCAGATGAGGTCCTGGTTCCTGGCTTCAACCTAGCTTAGCCCTTGCCGTTGTGGCAGTTTGGAGAGTGAACCAGCAGATGGAAGATCTCTTCTCTCTGTCTATCCCCGTCTCTCTCTAACTCTGCCTTCCAAATAAATTAAATGTATATAAAAAAAGAAAAGCAAATAGAATGAGAGACCTGTCTAGCCAAATTAATACTTAAATGGAAATAGGCTAAATATTTCACTCAAAAGGCATGGATTGTCAGACTGGATAAAATAAGATTCAGCCTTATCCTGTGTAGAGGAGACACATACTAGATTCAAAGGTGCAAACAGGTTGAAAATGAGAGGATGGAAAGGTGGTGATTTGAACAGTGCTGGAATGAAATTAAGAAAATAATTCCATTCACAACAGCATTGACATTAATAAAATACTTATGAGTAAGCCTGCAAGAGAACTTATTCAGAGCTTTTGCACTAAAACTGCTGAAAGAGAAATTAAGGAAAACAAATAAATACACATTTTATGTGTTTTGTATCTTACTTGCTAAATGAATGACATCTTATTTATTAAGTATTTGTATTGCTTTTTTGCTTTGTTTTTCCAAGTCATTCTACCGTGGAGATACAAAGTGAAAAAGCCAGAGAAGCTTGCTGGGAATTTACAGTTAAAAAGAGGGATTATAGTACTTCCAGATTCCCAAAGGATAAATAACATTCATTGATTCAGCAATTTCTGGGCACTGTGTTGGTTGCTGATTGTATTGTAGTGAACTGAACTGACAGTGTTCCTTTCCTCTCAGTTTACAGTCTGATACGAAGGTTACCACAGCAACTCAGTAAGCTTTCTGAGCTTTGGGGCATCCTAAGAGAAGGAAGAGTCACACTGAGTAAACGAGGTTAGGAATCACTTCATGGGATCAGTAACATCTTCAGTGGGCATTCATCTGTTTTTTTGACAGAATAGGCAGGTTTTGTTGCACATGTGCTGGAGGGAAAATAACATGAAGAAAGCAGGCACCTGTTCGCAGAGAAGCAAATGGTCCTTAAGTTCTTTTTAATGTCTGTTTTCCTCTAGTTTATACTTTACTACACATCATTAAATAAACCAGGAATTATAATGTGCACCATTTTATATTCCACAAAAATGCCAAAAAGGGGGCTGGTGTTGTAGGTTAGCAGGAAAGGATTTGCCTATGTCACCAGCATCCCATATGGGTGCCGGTTTGTGTCCCAGTTTCTCACTTCCCATCCAACTCCCTGCTAATGGCCCAGGAAAATCCGTGAAAGATGACCTAAATGTTTGTACTCCTGCTACCATGTGGGAGACTTGGATGTAGTTCCTGGCTCCTGACTTAATCCTGGCCCAATCCTGGCTGCTGTGGCGGTCTGGGGAGTGAACTAGTGGATGGAAGATAACTCTCTCTCCCTCTCTCCCTCTCTCCCTCTCCCTCTCCCTCTCCCTCCCCCTCTCCCTATCCCTCTCCCTCTCTGTCTGTAACTACTGACTTTCAAATACATATTTTATTGAAAAAATGCTAACAAGATGTGTTTGTTTGAAAAGCTGAGTGATAGAAGGAGACAGAGAAAGAGAGATCTTCCATCTACTAGTCCACTCCCCAATTGGCCACAACAGCCAGGACTGGGCCATGTCAAAATCAGGAGCCAAGAACTCCATCTAGGTCTCCTTGGTGGGTGGCAAGAACTCAAGGACTTGAACCATCATCCACTGCTTCCCAGTCAGATTAGCAGGGAGCTGGGTCAGAAGTGAAGTAGCCAGGACTTGAACTGGCACTCATATTGGACATGATATCCCAATCAGCAGCTTAACCTACTGAGCTACAATGCCTGCCCCACCAAAATACTTTTGATTTATACAGCCTAATTTCAGATGTGAACAAGACCTTTAGGGACTGACATTGTGGCACAGCAGGTTAAGCCAGCGCTTGCAGCACCTGCATTCCATATGAGTGCCACTTCAAGTCCCTGCTGCTCCACTTCTGATCCAGCTCCCTGCTAATGCACCTGGGAAAGCAGTGGAGGATGACCCCGAGTGCTTAGGCCCCTGCACCCACATGGGAGACCTGGATGAAGCTCCTGGCTGCTGGCTTTGGCCTGGCCCAGCCCCAGCCATTGCAGCCATTTCAGGAGTGAACTACTAGATGGAATGTCTCTCTCTCTTTCTCCATCTCCCTCTTTGTAACTATGCCTTTTAAATAAGTAAATAAATCTTTAATTAAAAAAAAAAACCTTTACAATTTTTATTTCATTGTCATAAAATACACATAATAAAATTTACCATTATAACTGCCCAAATGAACTTCGGAGCTGGGCCAATCTGAAGCCAGGAGCCAGGAGCTTCCAGGTCTCCTACGAGGGTGCAGGGGCCCAAGAACTTGGGCCATCTTCTGCTTTCCAAGGCCATAGCAGAAAGCTGGATCAGAAGAGGAGCAGCTGGGCCTAGAACTGGCGCCCATATGGGATGCTGGCACGACAGGCAGAGGATTAACCTACTGCACCACAGTGCTAGCCCCAAAGATAAAATTTATTACAAGTATTCTTTGTTAAAAAGAATATCTTTTAAGGACGATACTGTCGCATAGTGGGTAAAGCTGCTGCCTGCAGCACCAGCGTCCCATATGGATGCCGGTTCCAGTCCTGGCTGCTGCATTTCTGGTTCAGCTCTCAGCTAATAAACCTGAGAAAGCAGCAGAAGATGGCCCAAGTCCTTGGGTCTCTGCACCCACAAGAGAGACCTAGATGAAGTTTCTGGCTTTGGCATGGCCCAGTCCTGACTGTTGTAGCCATTTTGAGGAGTGAACCAGTGGATAGAAGCTCGCTCACCCGCTCTCTGACTCTGCCTCTTCTCTGTAACTCTGAATTTCAAGTAAATTAATCTTTTTTAAAAAAATACGTTTTAAAACAAAAAAGTACATTCATAAATTTACTGCATATGTCAGGGATCCAAATTAAAATCAGTGTAAATATGCCAGAATTTTTTTTTTTTTAAGATTTATTTACTTACTTGAAAGGCAGAGTTACAGAGACAAAGGAGAGGCTGAGAGGGAGAGAGAGAGAGAAATCTTCAATCCTCTGGTTCACTCCCCAAATGTCCACAACAGTCAGGACTGGGCCAGACTGAAGCCAGGAGCCAGGAGCTTCTTCTAGGTCTTCCAACTGTATGCAGGAGCCCAGGCACTTGGGCCATCCTCTGCTGCTTTCCCTGGTTCATTAACAGGGAGCTGGATTGGAAGTAGAGCAGCCAGGACTTGAACTGGTGCCCATATAGGATGCCAGTACAGCAGGCTGTGGATTTAATCCTATTGAGCTAAACCCTGGCCCCAAACTTGTTTTCTTATAAAGTCTAATGTAGACAGTTTTCAGCTGGTGTAATTTTTTTTCAGTCATGTGCAGACAATTTCAAATAGTCTGCTTATCTTTTTTTGTTAAAGATTTACTTATTTGAAAGGCAGAATTAGAGAAGGAGAAAGAGATCTTCTATCTGCTGGTTCACTCCCCACATGGGTGCATCAGCTGGGGACTGGGCCAGACCAAAGCCAGGAACATGGAGCTCCATTCAGATCTCCCACATGAGTGGAGGGACCCAAGTGCTTGAATCATTCTCTGCTGACTTCCCAGTTGCTTCAGTGGGGAGCTGGGTTAGAAGTGGAGCAGCTGGGACTCAAACCAGCCCTTATATGGGATGCTGATGTCACAGGTGGCAACTTAACCTGCTATATCATGACACCGGCTCCTCTGTTTGTCTTTAAAACTGTGGCCCTCAACTGAAGTTCCAATCATCCTAACCACATTCTAAGCAGTAGAATGGAGGAAGGAAGAAAGAAATGACATGCATTCTTTGAAGACACTGCTGAAATTGCTCTCATCTCTTTTTAATAAAGCCAGGACTTTCTTACTGAGATATATTTAACCGCAGGTAAAATAAAGACTTCTTTCCACATAGCCATATGCATGAAAATTGGGAATTCTGTTACGTATTCTATAAGCCTTAAATAATATGGGTCAGATATTTTCTTTTTAGGACTTGGTTACTTTAAGCAGCAGAGGTCACTGTTGAGCAAGTATTTCTTTCTTATTTTCTTTGTTCTGTCTGCCCTTTTCCACCAAAATTTGATGCAAATCAACAATTATATGAATGGATAACAGACCAAATCATTTAGCTTTTAAAAAACCTATTAAGAATTCCCTACTGGAAAAAAAAAAAAAGAATTCCCTACTTATAGAAAACTTGGTTGTCAAATTGTCAGCTTGCTTGTTTAGGTGATATTGTCTCCCCCACCCCCCTTTGTTTTTTAAGATTATGTATTTGAAAGGCAGTTACAGAGAGGGAAGGACACACAGAGAGAAAGACATCTTCCATCTGCTGATTGAGTTATTTATTCCCCAGCCATTGGTGGGCCAGTCCGAAGCCAGAAGCTAGGAGCTTTATCTGGGTTTCCCACATGGGTGCAGGGGCCCAAGCATTTGGGCCATCTTCCATTGCTTTCCCACTTGGATTATTAGGGAGCTGGATTGGAAGCAGAGCAGCTGGGAATCAAATCACTGCCCACAGCTGATACCTGCATTGCAAACAGCTGCTTAAGCCACTAAGCCACAGTGCCGACTCCAGATGTTGTCTTTCCTTGAAATACTGAGAACAGTCTAGATGCTCTCCTGTTTTTTTCTTTACCACTTTCTTGTAATTGTTGATAGACTACAAAAATACATAATCATGTATCTCTGTGTTAATAGGAAATCAAATTACCTAAGAATGTTAAAAGTTTAAACATTCACTTCCTCTACAAATAATACATGTAAAATCCTTCACAAATGTGTTGTGATTCATTATATCCTTGATCTAAATTGTTTTGACAACCTTTATATTTTTGCATGGGAAACCTAGAGTTTGGATTTAGCTGCAATAGTAAAAAACTAAAATATATATTCTGTTGCTTTTATGAAACATTTGTTTTACAAATAATAGCACGAATAAAAGTGGAAACCATTTGGGTTTTCTAGAAAACAGTGAATGTTAGCCGGCGCCGCGGCTCAATAGGCTAATCCTCCGCCTAGCGCCGCCAGCACAACAGGTTCTAGTCCCGGTCGGGGCACCGGATTCTGTCCTGGTTGCCCCTCTTCCAGGCCAGCTCTCTGCTGTGGCCAGGGAGTGCAGTGGAGGATGGCCCAAGTGCTTGGGCCCTGCACCCGCATGGGAGACCAGGATAAACACCTGGCTCCTGCCATCGGATCAGCGCGGTGTGCCAGCCGCGGCAGCCATTGGAGGGTGAACCAACGGCAAAACGAAGACCTTTCTCTCTGTCTCTCTCTCTCACTATCCACTCTGCCTGTCAAAAATTAAAAAAAAAAAAGAAAGAAAAGAAAACAGTGAATGTTGTGTGTCTACTTTTAGGATTTTTTTTTTTTTTTTTTGATAGGCAGAGTTGGTGAGAGAGAGAGAAAGGTCTTCCTTCCGTTGGTTCAGCCCCAAATGGCCACTACAGCAGGCATGCTGCGCCAATCCAAAGCCAGGAGCCAGGTGTTTCCTCTTGGTCTCCCATGTAGGTACAGGGCCCAAGGATCTGGGCCGTCCTCCACTGCCTTCCTGGGCCACAGCAGAGAGTTGGACTGGAAGAGGAGCAACCGGGACAGAACCGGCGCCCCAACCAGGACTAGAACCCGGGGTGCCGGCACAGCAGGTGGAGGATTAGCCTAGTGAGCCGCGGCGCCGGCAGGATTGTTTTTTAAGGTTCATTGCCATTTTATTCCAAATGATAATAAACTATTCTAGTTTTGCATAACTCATAATTTCTTGAGTCCTGAGATCCTCAATCTACTTTTTCTGGCTCATTGGTTCTCAGACTTTCGGGGTGCGTCAGTGTTCCTTTCAGGAAGGTCTTACCAAATACAAGTTACAAACATTTAGCTTAGTGTTTAACACCCTATGTGGCCGGTGCTGTGGCTCACTTGGCTAATCCTCTGCCTGCAGCACCAGCACCCCGGGTTCTAGTCCCGGTTGGGGCGCCGGTTCTGTCCCGGTTGCTCCTCTTCCAGTCCAACTCTCTGCTGTGGCCCAGGAAGGCAGTGGAGGATGGCCCAAGTACTTGGGCTCTGCACCTGCATGGGAGACCACGAGGAAGCACTTGGCTCCTGGCTTTGGATCGGCGCAGCGCACTGGCCGTAGCGGCCATTTGGGGTGAACCAACGGAAGGAAGACCTCCCTCTCTCTCTCTTTCTCTCTCTCTCACTATCTAACTCTGCCTGTCCAAAAAAAAAAAAAAAAACAACAACAACAAATGAAACAAAACAAAAAACACCCTATACAAAATCCTACATTAGAGTGCCTGGATTCAATACCTGACTTTGGCTTTTGACTCCAGCTTCTTGTTAATGCAGGCCTTGGTGGCAGTAGTGGTGGTAATTCAAATGATTGGGTTCCTGCCACTCATGTGGGAAACCTGAATAAAGTTCCCTGTTCCCATCTAATAGCCTGATCCAGGCCATTCTGGGCATTTGGGGAATGAACCAGAGGGTTGAAGCTTTCTGTCTCTGTCTCTGTGTCTTTCTGCCTCTTCCCACCTCCTTCCCGCAATGGCTGGAGCTGTGCCGATCTGAAGCCAGAAGTTTCTTCCAGGTCTCCCACACAGGTGCAGGGGCCCAAGGAGTTGGGCCATCTTCTACTGCCTTCCCAGGCTATAGTAGAGAGCTGGATTGGAAGTGGAACCACCAGATCTTGAACCGGCGCCTAAGTGGGATGCCGGCACTTCAGGCCAGGGCGTTAACCCGCTGTGCCACAGTACCGCCCCGAGTAAGAAATCTTTAAAAACAAAGATAATAGCTGGTTGTGGTGCAGCAGGTAAAGCAGCTGCCTGTGACACCAGCATCCAATATGCAGTCCCCGCTGCTCCACCAGCTGGTGGCCTAGGAAAAGCAGTGGAGGATGGCCCGAATGCTTGGACCCTTCCACCCATGTGGGAGACCCAGAAGAAGCTCCTGCCTCCTGGCTTCCACCCAGCCCAGCCCTGGTCTTTGCAGCCACTTGGAGAGTGAACCAGTGGATGGAAGATCCCTCTCTCTGTCTCTCCCTCTGTTTGTAATTCTTTCAAATAAATAAATCTCTCTAAAAAAAAAAAATAACACCTTTTTTTTTTTTTTTATTGTATTCCATTGCCTAGAAAAGTGCCTGATAGGGGCTGTCTTTGTGGTGTAGCATGTAAAGCCACTGCCTGTAGCACCAGTATTCCTTATGGTCTCCCGTTTGAGTCTCAGCTGCTCCACTTCCGATCCACCTCTCTGCTAACATGCCTGAGAAAGCAGTGGAAGATGGCCAAAGTGCTAGGGCCGCTTCACCCATGTAGGAGACCCAGAAGTATCTCCTAGCTTCAGATTGGCCTAGCTCTGGCCATTGTGGCCATTCTGGGAGTGAACCAGTGAATGGAAACTCTCCGTCTCTCCCTCCCCCCTCTTTGTAACTTTGCCTTTCCGTTAAATAAATAAATCTTTTAAAAGTGTCTGATATTTACAGAGTTTTCAGTAATGTTCATTACATAAGGTCAGTAGGAGTTTCTACTATACTTAATAGCAATAAACATATAGTTTCGGCCGGCGCTGTAGCTCACTTGGCTAATCCTCCACTTGCGGCGCCGGCATCCTGGGTTCTAGTCCCGGGTGGGGCACCGGTTCTAGTCCCAGTTGCTCCTCTTTCAGTCCAGCTCTCTGCTGTGGCCTGGGAGGGCAGTGGAGGATGCCCCAAGTGCTTGGGCCCCTGCACCCGCATGGGAGACCAGGAAGAAGCACTTGGCTCCTGGCTTTGAATCGGCGCATCGCCGGCCATAGCGGCCATTTGAGGGGTGAACCAACAGAAGGAAGACCTTTCTCTCTGTGTCTCTCTCTCACTGTCTATAAATACCTGTCAAAAAAAATTTTTTTTAATATATTTATTGGGGCCAGCGCTATGGCACAGCAGGTTAAAGCCCTGGCCTGAAGCGCCAGCATCCCATGTGGGCACCAGTTCTGGTCCTGGCTGCTCCTCTTCCAATCCAGCTCTCTGCTATGGCCTGGGAAAGCAGTAGAAAATGGTCCAAATCCTTGGGCCCCTGCACCTGCGTGGGAGACCCGGAGGAAGCTCCTGGCTCCTGGATTCGGATCGGCACAGCTCTGGCCTTTGAGGCCAGTTGGGGAGTGAACCAGCGGATGGAGGGATCTCTCTCTCTTTCTACCTCTCTGTAACTCTGTCTTTCAAGTAAATAAAATAAATCTTTTAAAAAAAAAAACATACAGTTTCAGTGACATGTATTTGTGCTTTTTACTGACAATGTGTATTGCTTTTTTTTTTTTTTTTTTTTTTAACAGGCAGAGTGGACAGAGAGAGAGACAGAGAGAAAGGTCTTCCTTTACCATTGGTCACCCTCCTATGGCCTCCGTGGCTGGTGCACTGCGGCCGGCGTACCGCGCTGATCCCAAGGCAGGAGCCAGGTGTTTATCCTGGTCTCCCATGGGGTGCGGGGCCCAAGCACTTGGGCCATCCTCCACTGACCTCCCAGGTCACAGCAGAGAGCTGGCCTGGAAGAGTGGCAACCGGGACAGAATCCGGCGCCCCGACCGGGACTAGAACCCAGTGTGCCGGCACCGCAAGGCGGAGGATTAGCCTATTGAGCCATAGCGCCGGCCCTGTATATTGCTTTTTATAAAAGATTTATTTTGGCTGGCGCCACGGCTCAATAGGCTAATCCTCTGCCTGAGGCGCCGGCACACCGGGTTCTAGTCCCGGTCGGGGCACCGGATTCTGTCGCAGTTGCTCCTCTTCCAGTCCAGCTCTCTGCTGTGGTCCGGGAGGTCAGTGGAGGATGGCCCAAGTCCTTGGGCCCCACACCCGCATGGGAGACCAGGATAAACACCTGGCTCCTGCCTTGGGATCAGTGCGGTACGCCGGCCGCAGCGCACCAGCCACGGAGGCCATAGGAGGGCGAACCAACGGCAAAAGGAAGACCTTTCTCTCTGTCTCTCTCTCTCTCTCACTGTCCACTTTGCCTGTCAAAAAAGGAAAAAAATATTTATTTTTATTTGAAAGGCAAAGTTAGAAAGAGGCCGAGACAGAGGCAGAGAGAGGGAGAGAGGTCTTCCATCCACTGGTTCACTCCTCAGATGACCACAATGGCTGGAGCTGGGCCGATCTGAGGCCGGGACCCAGGATCTTCTGCTGGGTCTCCCATTCGTGTGCAGGAGCCCAAATATTTGGGCCATCTTCCTCTGCCCTCCCAGACCATAGCAGAGAGCTAGATTGGAAGTGGAGCAGCCAGGTCTTAAACTGCTACACCACAGTGCAGGCCCCTGGCAGTTGCTTTTTTACATAACTTTAGTAGTCAGGCTAACAACAGTTGTGATCTCCTCGTGGCATAAGCAGTGGTTTTGCATAAAAGTGTTCATTTTGGGGGGCCAGTGTTGTGGCATGTTTGGCGAGGCCACCTATGATACTGGCATCCCATATGGGCTCCGTTTCAAGGCCCAACTGCTCCACTTCCCATCCAGCTCCCTGCTGATGCACCTAGGAAAGCAGTAGAAGGTAGCCTGAGTAATTGGGCCCCTGCCATCCATGGTAGAGACCTGAGTGAGGCTCCTGGTTTCTGGCTTTGTCCTAGCCAAACCCTGGCAGTTGTGACCAGATATTTGGGTAATAGACCAACTGATAGATGATTTCTCTGTCTGCCTCTGTAATTGTTTCAAAAAATAATTTTTAAAAAGAGAAAAGTGCTCATTGTGAGTGATTTGATTAATTGCTCACTTGTGTACGTCAAGAATGCTGATGATGATTATGAAACATTTTCTGTTTTCTGCGTAATATACAAAACATGAAATATTATTCTCGTTCCCTATTCCAAACTTCTGAAGGGCTTTTTAAAAAGAGATTTATTTATTAATTTGAAAGGCAGAGTTATGGGAGAGGATGTCTTCCATCTGCTGGTTAACTCCTCACGTCTGGAGCTGCAGTGATCCGAAGCCAGGAGCTTCTTCTGGATCTCCCACATGGGTGCAGGGGCCCAAGGACTTGGGCCATCTTCTGTTGCTTTCCCCAGGCCATAGCAGAGAGCTAGATCGGAAGTGGAGTAGCCAGGACTTGAACCAGCGCCCATATGGAATGCTGGCACTGCAGACAGCATCTTTACCTGCTACACCACAGTGCCGGCCCTGGAACACTTCTTTAAACAAGCAAATGTGAGCCAATTTTAGAAGTGACTTTATCTAAATGGCCTTTTGGAATAGTTTTCCATAGTGATGTGACCTTGGCAGTACCTCTGTTTCCTTATCTTACAAAATGAAGATAATAGGGATGGCATGGAAATTAAAAACATTAATTCAAACACATGAAAACAACTTAAAACAGTATCTATCATATCATCTCATCCTCCTGACTGCCTCTAGTTATTTTTCTCTAAAGACAAGGAATACACTGAATACCTCCAGACATTTTTCAGCCCTAAGAATCTGAAAGGACATTTGACTTATAATACTCTCCATACTTCTTTAGCTCTCTCTTAAGAGAATCGCCTCTAAACTGAGGAGCTGGATGTACTGAAGTATTAAGTAACACTTGACACAATGATTTTGTTTTTGCAGATGTTCTCAAATAGCGATGAAGCTGTAATCAATAAAAAACTTCCCAAAGAACTACTATTACGGTAAGTTGGAATGCTGAGTTTATGTTGGTTTTTATACATGTCTATTATATTTGTCTACTTTAAAATTTTTAGAATTGTTGCAGATTTTCTTAAATGTGTAGTCTGTATTGGAATTCTTAAATTGATTGTTTTGCCAGCCTTACTCTACATTTTCTAGCTATGACTCAGAAGTAAGTAGTAATATCTTTCTTTCAACTTAGACCTATATTTGATTTTGTTGACCAATTTTCCCTTTGTCCTATTCTTGGATATAATGTGAGAGAGGTAATATTTTTTATCTTATTATATTAAGACCTTGGAATAGTGATTCTGATGTACCCCTTACTCCTGTTCCCCATGCCCAATATCACAGTGCTTTTTTTTTCTTTTCTTTCTTTTTTTTTTACTTTTTTGACAGGAGGAGTGGATAGTGAGAGAGAGAGACAGAGAGAAAGGTCTTCCTTTTTGCCGTTGGTTCACCCTCTAATGGCCGCTGCGGCCGGCGCATCGCGCTGATCCGAAGCCAGGAGCTAGGTGCTTCTCTTGGTCTCCCATGCGGGTGCAGGGCCCAAGGACTTGGGCCATCCTCCACTGTCTTCCCAGGCCATAGCAGAGAGCTGGCCTGGAAGAGGGGCAACTGGGATAGAATCCGGTGTGCCGGCGCCGCAAGGCAGACGATTAGCCTGTTAAGCCACGGCACCGGCCAGTCACAGTGTTTTTATGAAGTGATTTATTGGAACAAAATGTTGAATAGACTGAGAAGCTGAATAGAAAAGTTACAGCCCTTTCTTTCTTTCTTTCTTTCTTTCTTTCTTTCTTTCTTTCTTTCTTTCTTTCTTTCTTTCTTTCTTTCTTTCTTTCTTTTTTGGCAGGCAGAGTGGACAGTAGAGGGAGACAGAGAGAAAGGTCTTCCTTTTGCCGTTGGTTCACCCTCCAATGGCTGCCGCGGTAGGCGCACTGTGGCCAGCGCATCGCACTGTTCCGATGGCAGGAGCCAGGTGCTTCTCCTGGTCTCCCATGGGGTGCAGGGCCCAAGCACTTGGGCCATCCTCCACTGCACTCCCTGGCCACAGCAGAGAGCTGGCCTGGAAGAGGGGCAACCGGGACAGGATCGGTGCCCTGACCGGGACTAGAACCCGGTGTGCCGGCGCCGCAAGGCGGAGGATTAGCCTACTGAGCCGCGGCACCGGCCATAGCCCTTTATTTTAAAAATTGATGGGGGCTGGTGCTGTGGCATAGTAGATAAGGCCACCACTTGCAGTTCTGGCATCCCATGTGGCTGCCAGTTCGAGTCCTGGCTGCTCCTCTGCCAATCCAGCTCTCTCTGTGACCTGGGAAAGCAGTGGAGGATGGCCCAAGTGCTTGGGCCCCTGCACCCGCGTGGGAGACCAGGAAGAAGCACTTGGCTCCTGGCTTCGGATCAGCACAGCGCCGGCTGTAGCAGCCATTTGGGGAGTGAACCAACGGAAGGAAGATCTTTCTCTCTGTCTCTCTCTCTCACTGTCTAACTCTGCCTGTCCAAAAAAAAAAAAAAAAAGAATAGTTGAAGGAAGCATGGGGCAGGCATTTGACCAGGTGGTTAATATGTCGCTTTGATTGCTCCTATCCCACATCAGAGTGCCTTGTTTCAAGTCCCAGCTCCATTCCTGATTCCAGATTCCTGATATTGGGCGTTCTGGGAGGCAGCAATGATGACTCAAGTAATTGGGTTCCTGCCATCCGTGTTGGAGAATTGGATTGGGTTCCTAGCTGGTGGAGGCATTTGAGGAGTGAACCACAGAATCAGAAGCAGAGTAGCCAGGACTGGAACCAACATCACAAGGGTAGGCTTAACCTGCTCCGAATCACCAGACCCTGTTAAGTATTTTGTATTTCCATGGTTAACTTTAAGACCAAGATTTGGGAAATTACTTGACTTTCTGGTAACCTGTTGTGGTTTATGTTTTTGAATTGTATCACTCTGAAACCCAGATTCCATATTATGGCATGTGAGAGTGTTCATGATGTGACAAGAAAATAATATGATCTGGCCTTTAAAATATTTTTAAAGGATTCGTCTGGCTACTATGCAAAGCTCAGATTGCAGGATAGGAGTGAGGAACAATAAGAAGGCTTCTAAGGATGTCAAGCCAGGAGACAAGGGGCACTAAAGTAACATTTCTGCAGTTCTTTAAACTGTAGGATTGACTACTCTGGTTCTTTCTAGCTGTAGTCATCATTTCTAACCTCACTGTAGTCCCTGTTGATGGGCTGTGAGGTATGTAATTACCAGAGAGTGGACATTACAAGGGAAATCAGAGGAAGCGAAATTTGTAACTACTCTCAAACCTCACTGGCTTTTTCTCTAAGGCTAAGGAGGGGCGATCAGGCAACTAAGGCAGACCACCTTAGTGCCTGTAACGCTGTGCTATTGTGCCTAGGAGGGAGCAGGTGATAACTCAAGTCCTTGGGTCATTGCCACCCATGTAGGAGACCAGATGCTACTGGAAGGGAAACTGGGTAGCTGGAAGACAAGAATAGAAGGAAGGCCGGTGCTGTGCAGTGGGTAAAGCCGCCACCTGCAGTGCTAGCATCCCATATGGGTACCAGTTTGAGCCCCGGCTGCTCCTCTTCCAATCTAGCCCTCTGCTATGGCCTGGGAAAGCAGTAGAAGATGGCCCAAGCTCCTGGCTCCTGGCTTCGGATAGGTGCATCTCTGGCCATTGAGACCAGTTGAGGAGTGAACCAGTGGGTGGAAGACCTCTTTCTGCCTCTCCTTCTCTCTTTCTCTCTCTGTGTAACTGTGCCTTTCAAGTAAATAAATAAATCTTTTAAAAAAAAAAAAAAAGAAGAAGGAAATCTTACTTTTATTTTCTACTATGCTTTTCTGTATTTTTCTTTTTCTGTTATTTTTAAAGATTTATTTTATTTTTTTGAAAGAGTTACAGAGAGAGAAAGAGAGATGTCTTCTGTCCACTGGTTCACTCCCTAAATGGCTGTAACAGCTGGTGCTGGGCCTATCCGAAGCCAGGAGCCAGGAGCTTCTTCCAGGTTTCCCACGTGTGTGCAGAGATCCAAGGACTTGAGCCATCCTCCAATGCTTTCTCAGGCACATTAGCATGGAGATGTATTGGAAGTGGAGCAGCCGGGACTCAAACTGGCGACTGTATGGGATGCCAGCACTGTAGGCCAGGGCTTTAACCCACTGTGCCAAAGTGCCAGTCCCTGTATTTTTCTTTTAGATGTTTTTATTTTTAAATTTTCACTTTGAAATTGTGTCATACTTAAACAAAAATTAGCAAAATACAATTCAAGTATGCCTCAGTTTCCTCAGTTATCAAAATCAGGAGATTATCTCTGATATAGTGCTTATCAACAAATCTGCAAACTTTATTCAGATTCCTTAACTGTCCGCCTACCAGTAACCTTTTTCTGACCCCGGAACCTAATCTGGATATTTCCCTAGTCTTTTGTCTTTCATAACCGTGATACTTTTAAATGGTATGGCTAGCTATTTTATATAATGTCCTTCGATTTGGCTTTGTCTCATACTTCCTTATAATTGAAATCAGGTTATGTATTTTGGCAAGTGTACTATAGAAATGGTCTTGTGCCCTTTACTATGTATTGTAACAAGACATACATGGTGACATTAATTTTGATTACTTAATTAATGTATCTTTCACATAGCCACTGTAAAATTATTTTTCCCTTTTAATTAATGTGTCTCATAACTATGTAGATGTTCTGTTGCTCATTTTTGTTGGTTAGCATCAGTTGTCACTATAGTATTTACCAGGAGTTTGAATTTGCAGTTATATCTATATTGAGTAATTAGAAGAGCTTTTCTTTCTTTTCCATTTGTTTGTAGTATGGACTCTTGGACACTTGTTTTATTCTATGAGTTATGTTGTTACTGTCATTACTTATTTTGTTGCTCAGCTTTGAATTTTGTACTATATCTGCATTTGCTTTTTCAAAATACAGTTTAGTGGGCCGGCACCACAGCTCACTTGGCTAATCCTCTGCCTACAGTGCCGGCACCCCAGGTTCTAGTCCCGGTTGGGGCACCGGATTCTGTCCCGGTTGCTCCTCTTCCAGTCCAGCTCTCTGCTGTGGCCCGGGAAGGCAGTGGAGGATGGCCCAAGTGCTTGGGCCCTGCACCCGCATGGGAGACCAGGAGGAAGTGCCTGGTTCCTGGCTTCGGATCAGCGCAGCGCGCCAGCCATAGCAGCCATTTTGGGGGTGAACCAACGGAAGGAAGACCTTTCTCTCTTGGTTCTCTCTCTCTCACTAATTCTGCCTGTCAAAAAAAAAAAATAATACAGTTTAGTAATTACACAACATTTAGTTTGGTTAGTTTTTAAGTTACATATTACAGCCTTCAATCTAGCATATAGTAACATACAGTAGGAGAGTTTTGTTGTTAGAAGCACCCTGTTTCCTTTCATTACAACAAGATAACCAGTGAATTAAGCAAGTGTTCCTGTTTCCTCTTAACTTTAACTAACTTACTGATTGTCCTTTTTTCCTTTCAAGCAGAGATTATTATTAATGGCTTAGCAAGCTGGAATCCACTGTTTGCATAATGTAAAATTCAGTTTGCAGGATTGACAGTATGTCTTTTCAGAGCAGGACCATGTGCAATTGTTTAGGGATACTTCTTATAAAATGAATGTCAGTGTTTTTAAGACAATGACTCTACATGCGTTCCAAGAGTCACTGTGAAATGACTTGTTTCTCCAAGATTCCTTTGTAGGATGATATTGATAACTGTAAAAATGATGTGAAATAATCAGACTGCTTGAGCCCATGCATGCCCTAAAAGACAAAATACAATTTCAGAAAAAGGATAATTAGTACTTAGATTATGAAATGTTTTCATTATTTTTCAGCTCTTGGTGTTGTGTCATAATTTTGATGTAATAAATGATATGTATGTGTAATTGGGTTGGAGATGAACTTTCTAAACTTAAGTGGAAACAATGAATATCTGTTTTATTTTTCTTTGTCTAAAATAGATGAGAGATGAGCATTTGGCACAGCAGATAAGATACAGCTTAGGACACCCATATCCCATACTGGAGTGCTGGGATCAGTTCCCAGGCTGCGCCATTATCTTTGCCTTTCAGAGTGCACATCAGCAGCTGCTGGATGGGAGGGGAGGCACTGTCCCAGGCACTCTGGTGTAGAATGCACGTGTCCCAGGCAGCAGCTTAACCCCCTGCACCAAATGCCTGCCCCTCCACTGAGTTCTAACAAATGGCCATATTACAACAAGATGTTTTTGTCCCTCAGAATCAATATGTTGAAACCTAATCGCCACTGTAATAGCATCAAGAGGTGGGATTTAAGAGCTGGCTGAATCAGGAACGAGATGTAGGCCTTCCTAACAGAAGCTCCAGTCTTGTCCACTCCTTCCACAATGTATGGACATAGGTAGAAGGTGCCATCTTTTAAGCACTCATAGAATGATTAAATTATCTTTCCTCAGACTTTGGGGGTGGACATTCAGTCTCTTGATTTGAAAGTAATTATTTTCCAACAAAACACATGCCAAAAACGTTTGAGATTAAGCAGGAGATACATTTATTAAAATGGTCTGGATTAGGCATGGGGCCCAGTGGTTAATACAGCAGTTAGGAGATGCACATTCAGTATCAGAGTGCCTCGATTCAGTTCCCAGCTCCATTTGTGAGACAGCGTCCTGATGATACAGACTCTGAGAGGCAGCAGGTGATGTACTTGGGTCTCTGCCACCCTCATGGGAGACAGAGATTTAGTTCCTGGCTCCTTGCTGTTTTTGGCATTTGGAAAGGAAAACACTAAATTGAGAGTGATCTCTCTTTCAAAAATAAATAAATAGATAGATAGCCAGTCTTGTAGCCAGGCATTGTTTAATGAAAATCTGATTTAACTTCAAATTGAAAATCTAATACTCATTCAAACTGAGATAAATTTGAATATATATCATGGAATTATCAATAAGCAGTGATTTATTATGAATGTGATAATCTGATTTCCTTGTACTGAAGTGAACTAAAATGGTGAATCTGGTAGTTTCATTTGTGCTACACTTATTTGAGGGAATGACTATAGATTAACATTAGCTTTTATACAGCATGTTATATGTGCATTTGATCAAGAGAAGTTGGGGTCAGTGTTGTGTAGCAGGTTAAGCCACTACCTGCATTGCCAGCATCTTTATATACCATATATATCATATGGCATCTTTATATATAATTTACATTGTACTAGGTATAAAGAATCTAGAGATTATTTAAAGTATATGGAAGGATTTGTAAATTTATATGCAAATATTCTTCCATTTATTATATAGGGCTTGAATATTTGGATTTTGTTATGGGGTGGGGGCAGGAGTCCTGGAATCAGTCCCCACAAATAAGAAGTTATGACTGCACATCTGTATTGTCCTCCAAGCTGCATTTATTTATTTTTGTTGCAGAATATTTATCCTGGATGTCCTAGACAGGACACTATCAGAAATCAATCTGAACTTTAATAATCCCATCTGTATAATAATGAACTGTATTCAAAGTCTTATGCAAAGATTTTTATGTGGAATGTTTAAGTCAGAAGTTGGTGAACCATGGTTTGGGCTCAGCCTATCTTCCCTGTTTCTGTTACTGTCTTCAGGTAGGAAAGAATGGAAGAAGGCAGAAAAATCTGATATGAAAATACAGGTGGCCGGCGCCGCGGCTCACTAGGCTAATCCTCCGCCTTGCGGCGCCGGCACACCGGGTTCTAGTCCCGGTCGGGGCACCGATCCTGTCCCGGTTGCCCCTCTTCCAGGCCAGCTCTCTGCTGTGGCCAGGGAGTGCAGTGGAGGATGGCCCAAGTCCTTGGGCCCTGCACCCCATGGGAGACCAGGATAAGCACCTGGCTCCTGCCATCGGATCAGCGTGGTGCGCCGGCCACAGCGCGCCTACCGCGGCGGCCATTGGAGGGTGAACCAAATGCAAAAGGAAGACCTTTCTGTCTGTCTCTCTCTCACTGTCCACTCTGTCAAAAAAAAAAAAAAAAAAAGAAAAGAAAATACAGATCAACATCAAAAGATAAGGGTCTTTTTATTTTAAAAGAATTTACTGGCAAATGTTTTATAAACTTTTAAATGTATTTATTTGAGAGACAGAACTCCCCCAAATGCCTGCAAGGACTAGGGCTAGGCCCAGGCTGCAGCTAGAAGCCAGGAACTCAAATCCAGGTTTTTCATGTGGATGGAAGGAATCCAATTACTTGAACCTTCACTGCTCCCTCTCAGGGTCTGCCTTAGGAGGAAGCTAGAGTCAGGAGCCAGAACTGGGCTTTGTACCCAGGTACGCCCATGTGAGATGGAGGTATCTTAACTGTCAGGCTAACTGCCTACCCCCCGAAAAATATTTTAATTTAAAATATTCCTTTCTATCAAAATAAAAATATAGTTCAAGAGTTGATATCTCACAAGGCATTAAAAGACTGTTGGCCTATGTGTTTGCACAGATTCAGAGACAGATAATAATATTTGATGATGAGAAATTATTTACATGTCTGTTACTACATAAACCAGTTAGATAACAAGGCTGCGTGTGTGTGTGTGTGTGTGTGTAGCTTCAAAAGCTGAATATTTATGGGAAGAATCACAAACAAGCAGCAATGACTGTCTCAGGGACAAAATACACATTTTACAGATGTGTACTACCGTGAATGTGTGCTTTAAAAATTTATTTTATTTATTTGAAAGGCAGAGTTAGAAGAAGAGGGAGGGAATGTGCACATTCCCATCTGCTGGTTCACTTCTCAAAGGACTGCAACGTCCAGGGCTGGGCTAGCCGAAGCCAGGAGCGTCTTCCGGGCCTCCCATGTGGGTGGCAGGAGCGGAAGTAACTTGGGCCATCTTCTGCTGTTTCGCCAGGTGCAATGGCAGAGAGCTGGATCGGAAGTGGAACATCCAGGATAGGAACGCTCTGCCAGTATGGAATGCTGGTATCACAGGCAGCAGTTTCTCCCGCTATGCCACAATACCAGCCCCTCTTCTGCCTTTCAGACAAGGTAGATAGACAGACAGACAGATAAAATCTTTAAGCAAAAAAAGAAATGAGAGGGGAAGACTTAGCAAACCCTTTATACATTCTCACTTTTCTGTATCTTTATGTGAAGAGTTAAAATTATGGAGAAAAAAAACACTGTACACTTCGCCTAAAATACTTGGCCTGATGTCAGGTGTTACAGCACAGGGGCAGCCAGTTAGGCTGCTACTTGGGGTGTCCACATCCCATATCAGAGTGCATTGCTCAAGTCCTGGTACTGATGGGGATGATGGCTCAAGTGCTTAGGCCCCTGCCACCCATGTTAAAGACCTAGTTTGAGTTCCAGGTTCCTGGCTTCTACTGTTGCAGGCATCTGGGGAGAGAACCAACAGGTGAAAGATCTCTCTCTTACTCTGTCTCTGTCACTGCCTTCAAATAAATAAACATTAAAAAAATAAGAGGCTTGGCCTGGAGATAGTAAAAAACAGGAAGATACTAAATATAATTTAGTATTCTGTCCTATTATTTAGAGATAACAGTATCATTTCTTCTTGATTTTTTCCTACAGACTCTTATGTATAAGGAATTGTTTTGATGT